>NC_136073.1:794948111-796223111 GCF_964261635.1 Lissotriton helveticus
CTCACCTTCACTCACCCTCACACACCTCACACACCCACACACCCCCACATCCCCTCACACCCCTCACCCTCTTACCCCAAACCCTCACCCTCACATACCCTCACTCACCCTCTCACCCTCACACACCTTATGACCCTCACACACCCTCTCACACACCATCTCACCCTCACACACCCTCTCACCCTCACCCCCCGCACACTCACACCCTCACCCTCACACACACACACTTACACACCCTCACACTCACACACACCCTCAAACACCCTCTCACCCTCACATACCCTCACCCCCCTCAACCCCACACCTTCTCACCCTCACACACCCTTTCACCCCCTCACCCTCACACCCCCTCACCTTCAGCCTCACACCCCCACACCCTCACCCTCACACACCCTCACTCACCCTCACACACCTGCTCACCCTCACACACCCTGTCACCCTCACAACCCCTCACCCTCACACACCCTCACCCTCACACCCTCACCCTCACACTCCCTCACCCTCACACCACCCCATTCATGCTCACTCACCATCATAACCTCACCCCCTCACCGACCTCACCCTCACAACCCTCTCACCCCCACTCACCCCCTCACACCCCAACACACCCTCACCCTCGCACCCCCTCACCCTCACCCCCTTCAAACACCCTCACCCTCACACACCCTCTCCCTCACACACCCTCACCTTCACTCACCCTCACACACCCTCTCACCCTCACACACCCACTCACCCCCACATCCCCTCACACCCCCTCACCCTAAACCCTCACCCTCACATACCCTCACTCACCCTCTCACCCTCAGACACCTTATGACCCTCACACACCCTCTCACACACCATCTCACCCTCACACACCCTCTCACCCTCACCCCCGGCACACTCACACCCTCACCCTCACACACACACACTCACACACCCTCACACTCACACACACCCTCAAACACCCTCTCACCCTCACATACCCTCACCCCCCTCAACCCCACACCCAGTCACCCTCACACACCCTCACCCTCACACCCCCTCACCCTCACACCCCCTCACACTCATACCCCCTCATCCTCACCCCATCACCCTCACCCTCCTTCACCCTCACACCCCCTCACCCTCACACCCCCTCACCCTCACACCCTCACCCTCACACACCCTCACCCCCTCACACACCCTCATCCTCACCCTCACACGCCCTCACCCTCACTCCCCCTCACTCTCACACCCTCACACACCCTCACACACCCTCACCCTCACACACCCTCACCCTCACACACCCTCACCCTCACGCACCCTCACACACTGTCACTCACCATGACCCACACTCACACACCCTCACTCACCCTCATACCCTCACCCCTCACCCTCACAACCCTCTCACCTTCACTCACCCTCACCCCCTCTCACATATCCTCACACCACCTCACACCCTCTCACCCTCACACACCCTCACTCACTCTCAGACCCTCACCCTCACACAACCTCACCCCCTCACCCTTACACCCCCTCACCCTCACACACCCTCTCACCCCTCACCCTCACACCTCCTCACCCTGACACCCTGACACCCCTCAAACCATCACCCTTAAACACCCTTACGAACCCTGTCACCCTCACACACCCTCACCCTCACACATCCTTACCCTCACACCCCCTCACCCCTGTCACCCTCACCCTCCCTCACCCTCACACCTCCTCACCCTCACACCCCCTCACCCTCACACCCTCACCCTCACACCCCCTCACCCTCACACCCTCACCCTCAAACTCTCACACCCCCTCACCCTCAGAACCCCACCCCCTCACCCTCACAACCCCACCCCCTCACCCCCTCACCCTCACCTCCTAACCTTCACACCCCACATCCCACACCCTCGCACCCCTCACCCTCACACACCCCCTCACACTCCCTCACCCTCACTCCCCCTCACCCTCACACCCCCTCACCCTCACACCCCCACACCCCTTCACACCCCCTCACCTTCACACCCCCCACACCCCCTCACCCTCACACCCCCTCACACACTCTCACCCTCACACACCCTCACCCTCACACACCTGCACACACCCTCACACACCCTCACTTACCCTCACACACCCTCACTCACCCTCACACCCCTCACCCTCCTCACCCTCTCACCCTCACATCCCCTCACTCACCCTCACACCACCTCACCCTTACACCCTCACTCTCACATATACTCACACCACCTCACCCCCTCTCACCCTCACACACCCTCACTCACTCTCAGACCCTCACCCTCACACAACCTCACCCCCTCACCCTTATACCCCCTCACCCTCACACCCTACCACCCCATCACCCTCACACACCCTCACTCACACACCCTCACACTCACACACCCTCGCCCTCACACCCTCTCACCCTCACACACCCTCACCATCACACCCCCTCACCCTCACTCACCTTCACACACACTCACACACCCTCACCAGCACAGCATGACAAAACATAGCATAGCATAACAAAACAAATCATAGGATAGCAAAACAAAACATAGCATAACAAAACAAAACATAGCATAGCAAAACATAACAAAACGTAGCATAGCATAACAAAACATAGCATAACAAAACATAGCATAGCAAAACACAACAAAACATAGCATAGTATAACAAAACATAGCATAGCATAACAAAACACAACAAATCATAGCAGAACAAAACATCGCATAACAACAAAACACAGCAAAACACAACAAAACATACCATAGCATAACAAAACACCACAAAACATAGCATACATAACAAAACAAAACATAGCATTGCAAAGCACAGCAAAACATAGCATAGCATAACAAAACTCAACAAAACATAGCATAGTATAACAAAACACAACATAGCATAGCATAACAAAACAAAGCTTAGCATAGCATAACAAACCATCGCATAACAAAGCATAGCATAGCATAACAAAACATAGCATAACAGAACATAGCATAGCAAAACAAAGCATAGTATAATAAAACACAACAAAACATAGCATAGCATAACAAAACATAGCATAACAAAACACAACAAAACATAGCATAGCATAATAAAAGAAAGCAGAGGATAGCAAAACTAAACATAGCATAGCATAACAAAACAAAGCATAGGATAGCAAAACTAAACATAGCATAGCATAACAAAACAAAGCATAGGATAGCAAAACAAAACATAGCGTAGCATAACAAAACATAGCATAACATAACAAAACATAGCATAAAAAACACAACACATAGCATAACAAAACATAGCAAAACACAACAAAACATATAATAGCATAGCAAAACATAGCTTACCAAACACAAAAAACACTGCATAGCATAGTATAACGAAACATAGCATAGCAAAACAAAGCATAGCATAATAAAACACAACAAAACATAGCATAGCATAACAAAACATAGCATAGCATAACAAAGCATTGCATAGCAAAACATAGCATAGCATAACAAAACATAGCATAGCATAAAAAAACATATAATAGCATAGCAATACATAGCTTACCAAACACAAAAAACACTGCATAGCATAGTATAACAAAACATAGCATAGCAAAACAAAGCATGGCATAATAAAACACAACAAAACATAGCATAGCATAACAAAACATAGCATAGCATAACAAAGCATTGCATAGCAAAACATAGCATAGCATAACAAAACATAGCATAGCATAAAAAACACAGCCTAGCATAGCATAACAAATCAAAGCATAGGATAGCAAAACATAGCATAGCATGACAAAACAAAACATTGGATAACAAAACAAAACATAGCATAGCATACAGCATCACTCCGCACCACCACCGCTTCACTCAGGGGCACCACAACATCACTATGCGCTACCACAGCATCACTGAACGCCACAGCATCACTCGTTCGCCATCACAACATCACTCAGCGCCACCACAGCATGAATCTGTGCAACCATTCAACAACACCTGGTTCAAATATGTTCGCTCAATGTTTCAAGCTTTATTACAATTGTAACAAAAAGATGTTAATATTTCACTTCTGTTCTTGGATTTTCGTCACAATAAAATGCACTGAACATAATCTTCACAAAAGTTATTTACAAAACTTTAAGCTACTGCCATTATAAGTTACAATAACTTTAATTTAAGTATTAATTATAAAAAAAAATTAAAAGCCATTGTTATTTGAAATATCAATACATATAAGTCAGGGGAGAGGTGTGGCGCCGCGGCCAGGGCGACTGACGCTGGAATCTGGGGACCACGGTTCGATCCCCGGCTCCGGCGGCAGGTTAGCCCAGCACCATGTGACTCTGGGCAATAGCTCGCTTAATCTTCCCGACGGCCCCCAGCGCCTAGAGACACCTTACGGGTGATTGTGCGCTTTACAAATGTGGACTTTACTTTTACGTAAATACAACACATTTTGCATTACAAATGCTATAGGTGTCACATTTGCAAAAGTTATAACTATTGGCATTGTAAATGACAAAGCTATTAATTTCGCTATTTTCAAAAACAAAACATAAATAAAAAAATCGACATTTACAATACCAATAGCTCAAACTTTCCTAATGCGAGACCTATTGCATTGCAAATGCTTCTTCTAATTGATAGGTCGACAAGCCCAACCTTAATGTCAACACATATGAGATATCTCTAGATGGTAAATAGTGTTTGCACAGAACACAAATAATCCTTCTTCTTTTCACCACAGCATGTACGTTTTTCTCCTATACCTTACCAATACCCAAGTTCATAACACAGGTGTACAGCCTGACAGCCCTCAAACACAAGACTCACATGAACAGACAGAAGGAAGAGCAGAGCAAACACAACTTACCAGAAAACAAAATAGCTTAGCAAAAACTAGAGATGCCTGTAAACTTTTGAGGACAATAAATCAACAAAAGTAGTTTTCACTTCAGAACATCACCTCTGAACCACTAAGGAAATGTTTGACAATGAAAGAATTCCATAAATTAGGTGTGTTGTAATATATACAGACTTCAGCCCCTAACAATTAAAACATTTCAAGCTCAATTACCACCTTTATAGATGTTTTGAAAATACACAAGCAAACACAACCAATCACAAAAAAATTAAACATGCAAACATAAATAATATACTTTTTTTGAAATGAGAAATCATCTAAACTGGTGCTTAGTGAACAAAATTCTATGGGTACTTAGTTTAAAGCTAAAAAAGAAGAGGATCGGCGAGACATCTATGATTGTCATAGGAATTATTATAGATAACAATCAAACTACATACTCAAGAGGTGTGTGTTTGAATGTATGTGTTTGTGTACCTAGATAATTCATATTGTTTACTGAGAAATACATGCCTGGAAAGTCATGTGTGTTCCATTGAAATAAATTGAGTGCAATATTACTATGAAAAGTAAACCTGCATATTTTTCATACAGATTAATATAATTTCTAGAAATACTCATTAACATATGCAAAACATGTTCCTCTATATTATTAAAGAAATGTAACAGCAGGGTTTCTTTAATCCTAAATCCACAATTTTAACCCTCTTCACCACAACCTTTAAAAGATTACTGAAATACTTAACTCATACCCTTAAGCCCTATACCTTATACTCAATGTGTTAATCTCTATTCCCCTAATCCATTAACCCTACACCCAAAAGTGTCAATCCTAATACCATATGTCTCACAATGTTAAACCCTAGCACCTATAACCGTCATAACCCTAACTCCTAACCTTTTCACTCCTTAACATTATACCCAAAACCCTTAACACTAAAATCTGTACCTCAAAATCTTAACTATTATCCCCTAAACCTCTAGCCTAAAACCACATTACCTCACATCTATTCCCCTAATGCATAAACACTAGTCCCTGAACTTTAAAGTAAAGTTTCAGCATTTGTCCCCAGTATGTGTGTGTGTTTATGTAAGTGTGCATGGATTCTGAAAATACACAGGCCTTTGGAGGTAGCACAATGTTTATATTCTATTTAAGTTTAATATTAACATAATGTTTTAGATTCAAAACATCACAGATATCCCATCCATCACATTCCAAGTGTATTATAATCTAAAGCACTTGTAACACTGGAGAAGAAGTATCTGTCACATTTTGACTGAGTATCCCATCCACAAACCTCTAAATAAGACCCTCAGTCAAGCATTCTAACACATAAATAACCTTACCAGTTGTAGCAGTATTCAAGCTCACTAATAAATGTCAGTGTTTAAAGAAATTGCAGCTCTCACAAGCTAATACAGCTCCAACTGCCTCCTTCCAAGTCTCCAAGGAAAGTGACCACTGCGCCAGAGATCTAGAACTCTCAGCCTCAGTTTCCTAGGCAGCACTAATGGAGCCCTTATGACACTATAAGCAACCATATGTTTGTTATGTTTCTATTTCTGCTCCTTGGAAATGTCTGATGATGTCACACACATAGAATCTGGAGAGGTTGGAAGATGATTTGAGAATCCTGGTGTGTGGGAAATTCCAACAAACAAAAGAAGCAGGATTATCCTTAAGTAAAATGCAGAAAAGGTCATTGTTCCTCAATATGGGAATGCCCACAAGCTTTCGAATTCAAGTAAAGCTTTGTTCCAGTGGCACAGTGTCACTGAAACCACGTCTGGAAATACACTGTGTTATAGGAACAAAGCTATACCTATTTTATGAGCTCTAACCAGGGCAAAACCAGTCCTGGGTTGCTTGGTTCCGATAAGGGAGAACTTTGCCTTTTCTCATTGGAGCAGAGTCAAGAGTGATTTGCGTATGGTTGGATCCAAACTGAAGTGGCATGGTATGGAAAATAATTATGGATTGGGATGCGGCCCGAGTAATTACCAATGAATAAGATTAATTCAAACATTCCATGCATCACTTTTCTGTACACTTTAATGAAAAAGCAGACATTGTTTATTTACCATTACCCATGTACATCGTGGAAGGGTTCCTAATTTCCAGTTATATTTGTTGTCAATTCTTGTGGAGTATTGCTACTTTTTTTTAAAAATTTTGAAACCATTTGGAAACCAGTGGCTATCAATTTGCACACTTTTTGCATGTTGTAATAATTTTGGCCTCTATTTTCTGGTGCTTACAGGGAATGCTGCTTTTATTATGAAGTATTTTTTATACCAACATTGTTTGATATATCTATGCTTTATTTCCTGGATAATGCCCCTGCACTAACCCTGTGCGGTGTTTGCGGAGTTGCACTACACGGCACTATGCGAACTGCAAACAAATCTCAGCCGCATTACGCAGAGCAATGCGAGAGGGGGAGTATGATAGAAAAATGACGTTTGCAGTGATTGCACAGTGCCGGATGCTTGTCCGCCTTGTGCAAGAATTGCAAATGGCAACATGCACAGTGCAAGTGGTCCCTGCCTTCCTTTTGTGCCGCTCAAGTAGATTTTGACTCGAGCACCAGCTTTCTCAACGTGAACGGACAGTTTCTCAACGCGAGCTGTCATGAGTATTTGCGACCACTTGCAAGAGAAACCTGATTCCCCCTGCATTGAGAAATCTCGCCAGGATGTTGATTTTCCAAGCTCGCGCTCGCCAACTTGATGTTGAAGATCGCGAACTAGGTAAAAAACTCCGCTACGGAACGCGAAGTGGAGTTTTTTGGAACTCAGTGATCTCCGCTTAACGCAGAGTGCAGGAAACTCCGCAAACTCAGTGAGCGGAGCGAAGTTCACCACCCAGGGTTACTCTGCATTCACTAGCAGGTGCACCGTCGTGTGTGGGCAGGCTAGCATATATCTCAAGGCTCAAATTTCAAACAGACCAGTACTAATGGGAGTGTTTAATCCTCTTAAGTATTTATCTGCACTTTACACAACAAACGCTTTCTGGCAGTCCGTCTTCATCAATGATGAAGGCGAACCTCCAAAATACTTTTGTTGCATAAAGTGCCAATAAATCTGAAAGGGGGGCGTGGCTTGAGGCGTCAAGATGGCGGTCGCACTCTAAGAGTGCTCCGGACCCCCTCCGTCATCCGCCTCATCTTAGCCCACTGCTGGCAACCATTGGTGCCCCAGAGTCCTGGGAACGATTCCCGCACCCGACCTGCAGTGCTTTGACCCCTCGCGGGGCTGATCTGATGCCTGTGATCTCCTGCGGGGTCTCGGCTCCTAACAGCCTCTTCTACCCCAAGATGGCGGCCCTGTGGCTCCCGCTCCTGTGGCCTGGGTCCCCGCCTGGCCGCCCCTTCCCGCCCGACTTACCTGCACTCCGCCGCGGGCGCCGACCTATCCTTGTGGTGTGCGGCCGAGCAGTGGCTGGAGACTGAGGGGTGCCCTCCCGCCCTGGAGCCTGTGGAGTTGCTGGATCAGCTCCGGAGCGAGTGGCGGGACTCGTCAACCGAGCGCGCCTGGAACCCGGGCAGCTGAGGAGTGGTGTCACCTCTGTGCTCGCCGGCGGCTGAGGAGTAGACCCGGCATCCTGCTGCGGGATCGGATTGTGGCCTGTCCCTCGGCACGGATCCAGCGAGGAGGCGGTGGAGGTGCTGGTAGCTGGCACTCTGGAGGAGGTGAGGAGGCGGGGGGAACGCGCTGTGGGCCTCCTCTCCCCTCGCACCCGTCGGCGGCTCTGTCGAGCCGTGCTGCTTCGAGCTCCGGTGCATGAGGCTGTGGTGGACGAGGTGTGGTGGTGCTGGGGGGCCGAACGGGCTGCCACTGATGCCCGAAGTCGCTCTACTGCTGGTGCGGGCCCCATTGCGCCCTTGGGGCGGTCCCCTGTCGGGGCGCCCCTCCATCCCCCATCGGCCTGCCTGTGGTGATGTTGAAGGGCCGGTCGGGCCGCTTCTAGAGTTGCCTTGCTGCTGTTGTGGGCCCACTGCGCCCTTGTGGTAGTCCCCGACTGGAACGCCCTCCCCCCCCATCCGTGGCCGTTGCCATCCTGCGAGGTAAAGGGGGTGGAGGAGTGGGGCGACGGAGGGTCTGTCAGCGGAGTCTGTGGACGTTCTTCCCCTGCGATGTAGCTGGGGGGCGGCGGATGACGAGACCTGCATTGAAGGAGGCTGCCTGTGTACAGCGAGGTCCTGGGGTGGGGGAGTGCACGACTCTGAGGGCCCGCTAGGTCTCCTGGTCGGCCTCGACCTATGGACTGATGGTTCCCCCCCTGCCTTCTTGTTGCCTGTGTGTTGAGAGGAGCGTCCTGGCTTGGTGGGAGGCAGATCGGCCACTGAGTCGGGTGGCGCGCGTGGGTGCCTGAACCCCTTTCACCTGGAGACTCGGGCTCTTTGAGCCGGTGGGGGGCCCCTGAGGCCCTGGGCCTGCTGGAGTCACTTGGGGAGCCGACGACACCTGGCACGGTATATTATCCTTGTGACGCCCGCCTTCCATTATCTGTGGAGTGGGAGGGAGATCGACCGCCACACCTGGCAGTGGGACCACAGCTGGAGCGCGGCTGTGTGCCCCCCCTCCGCCCGGGGCCGACCGCCCACACTTGAACCTCCGGGAGCATGGGCAAAAAACGCACCTCTCAGGTCCCTAGGCCCTCCACTCAAACTACAATGGACCAGTTCACCAAGTCTGATCGGGACCCGGCGGTTAGGTCGGCGGAGGCACCTGAAGCAGCCGGGGAGACCTTACCGCTATCCTACAGGTGATCAGTGCATCACAGGCGTCGGTGGAGGCCAATATTGGGGAACTGCGGGTGGACGTGGCGTTGATCCGGCAGGACCTTCGTAATGCCACGGCCCGGATTACTGAAGCAGAGTCCCGCATTTCCACGGTCGAGGACGACGTGGGCGCTCTTAAATCCCAGGTGACGCGTCTACAGGTACAGACTGCGGAGTTACACTGTAGGGCAGAGGACGCGGAAAATGGAGCTCGGAGAAACAACCTAAGCCTCCTGGGTTTTCCGGAGGGAGTGGAATAAGGATGCACTGATACCTTAATCGAGGCGTGGGTCAAGTCCTGGATCCCCAAGGAGAAATTCTCCCCCTGGTTCGCGATAGAGCGAGCCCACCATTCCCTTGCTCCTAAACCCCCTCTCGGAGCCCCCGCCCGCCCCATCATCCTGCGGGTCCTTAACTTCCGGGACAGGGACGCGATCCTAGAGGCCGCCAGGATGCAGGGTCCAGTGCACTTCCAAAATTCCAGGATCCTGGTTTTTCCGGACTACTCTAGGGAGGTTCAGTCACAGCGCCGGTCCTACGACGTGGTCAAGCAGAAAGTCCGAGCCATGGGTCTTCGTTACGGACTCCTCTTCCCGGCCCGCCTTAAGGTGATTTTTCAGGACAAAACCTTTTTCTTTGACACCCCACAGGCAGCATGGCCCTGGCTTACGGAGGAACGGCCCCTCCTTCCGGGGGCAATCCTGGTACCTGTCCTGAAACCGGTGGGCCGATCCGGCCGGGAGGTGCCCAAGGTGCAACGACGCCGAACTGGATCCAGACTTCGGAGACCCGTCGGGGCGGAGCTCTCGGTCGCTGGGGACACAAACCCGGTGCTCCCCGAGTCAGGCCCTGAGCCAGAAGGCTTCCTCACCTGCTGTGGTGTCCTCCCTTATCGACATGGGCAGTGCCCCTGGGCTGGCGGCTACCTGGCGACGGGCCATGTCGGACTCGGATCTATCTGGAAGCCCTGTAATTCGTGGCTCTGGTGGGGAGGAGGGGGTGTGATCAGGATTCCTGTTGGTATGCCTTTGCCCAACCGCTCTGGACCTGAAGAAGAGAACTTACTCCTGACCCCTTGACCGGGGTTTTCCCTTGGCTCTGATAGCCGAATTAGCCACGGACTAAATTTGCACTGTTATCCTAGACTTGATCCATCTTATGTTTCTTGCTGTCCAACCATACTTCCTACTGTGGGCATGTATCCGTACATATGGAGGGGGGTCCGACTCAGCCATGTTCCTGCTTGACTGTAGCTAACCATTTTAGAGTAGCATATCACCTTTTGTGGTGTAGTTAATAGTTGGGTTTTTGGGCGACAGATGCTTCCTCTTCAGAAGTGTAGGGTGGGGGAGTTGGGGGGTTTGGTGGGACCGGGGACCGTTGTCCCTTGACGGTTTGTTTTGTTTAGCCGCCTACGGGCCGCTGGTTGCAGTTCATCTTGCCATTTCCGATCCTTTATTTACTTCCCAATGGGCATTCAGATCACGTCCTTCCTGGGTTTTTTATTTTTGGCTGCCTACGTGCCGCCACTGGGGGTTCCTACTGGCAGTTACCTACCTCCTTTCCCCGATTCCCAAGATTGATGGGCTGACCATCAAATACCGCGACTCCGATCCTTGGCACGGGGGTAGGGAAGTGTTCCCCCCTGGATGGGTAGGGATCCATGTAGTTATCTGGCCCTCCACAGTTTTTACCCTTAGATAACCTCTATCCTTACTAGACCTCTCCACATCCTTTCTTGGAACGTCAATGGCCTCCTGGACCGAATCAAGCGTACAGCGGTCCTCCGCGCTGCTCTCCGCCTTGGGCCGGACATTCTATTCCTCCAAGAGACCCACCTCTTGGGTACACAATGCAACTTCCTAGCTCGATATGGCTTTGATAGGGTCTGGCACTCTGGGTTTGCACGGGGCTCCCGAGGGGTGGCCATCTTGCTGAGGAAAGGGCTTTCTTTTACCCTCGTTAACGTTGAGTCGCATACACAGGGTTGATATGTGGTGGTCTCGGTAACCATTGAAGGGTGCCCCCTGAGCCTTCTCTACCTCTCCATTACCCCCCGCTCCTACCCCCTACACTCCGGGGTCTTACTCAAGTGATCTCCTCCCTCCCACAGGGCCTTATGGTAGTAGGAGGGGGGGCTTCAACGCCGTTCTGCAGCCCCTTCAGGATACGACGGGGCCGCCATCTGGAGCCCGTGTCTCCTCTGCGAAGATTCTCTCAAGCTGGTCCTTGACCTTGGGTCTGTGTGATGTCTGGAGAATATGGAACCCATGTACAGAACAATACACCCACACGTCAGCCGCCCACCATACTCACTCCCGAATCGATCTTATCCTGAAGCCTGCCACGGACTGCCAGCTAGTGTCTGCGGCCGTGATACTACCAAGGGGGATCTCAGATCACCCTCCCATCTCACTCCGCCTCGGGACCCCCCTGAGGGGTCCATGGGCGGTCTGGCGACTTAACTCCTGGTTCTTACAGGATACGACGCTGGTAGAGTCCCTTGACCAGGAGCTGTGTAATTTTTTCTCCACTAATACAGGCTCGGTCCCCTCGCAGGGGACACTGTGGGAGGTGAGCAAGTCCGTTATCCGAGGGGTGGCCAGGGGATTGGTCCACGCGAAGCGGTCAGAGCGGATGGCCCAGCTTGCTCACCTAGAATCCTGGGCGGAGAGGCTCGAGACGGATTTGCTCAGGGGCGGCACGGGGCATTCCTGCCAACAGCTGACTGTGGTGCATGAGGAGATCCGTCGGGTGTCATTCGAATCTGCCAAGATGCTTTGGTGTTCATCGGTCGCCCGTATTTACGGGTGGGGGGGACAAGAATGGTAAGCTCCTCCACAATCTAGTGTCTTATCCCAAAGTCCACCGTATTATCCCTGAAATCTGTTCCCATACTGGGGCTCTCCGGGTGACGTCTTCAGCCATTGCTCAAACCTTCGTGGATTACTAAGAGACCCTTTACACCGCCCGTCCCCCAGGTGCTTCCCTAGATGACTTGTTGGACAAGACAGATACCCGACTCCCGGGTCTCTCTCCAGAGGCGGCGGAGGCTCTGGACCGTCCTTTCACCCTGGAGGAAGTCCAGGACGCTATCTCACTCTTGCATCCTGGGAAGACGCCTGGTCCCGATGGGTTTCCTCAAGAGTACTATGCGACCTTTCGGGATGTCCTGGCCCCCCATTTGGCGGATCTTTTCCGCCACGTGGTGGAGGTAGGGGCATTCCCTCCCGAGTCAGATGTTGCTACGATAGTGGTCATTCCAAAGACACAACCGCCCTCCCTGAGCTCTGCGGACTACCATCCGATTTCGCTGATTAATACAGAGATTAAGATTTGCGCCACTGTCTTGGCTCAAAGGCTACGACCCCTTCTGCAAGATCTTGTCCACCCCGACCAATGTGGGTTTATGCCTGCCAGAGGCACTCGCCATTGCATTCGCCGGCTCCATTTGGCTCTGGCTCACCGTGGCCGCCTCACCCCATACTTGGCACTACTCTTCTTTGACTTCGAGAAGGCCTTTGATACGGTGAACTGGGAATATCTGCAAGATGTGCTGGACAGGATGGGTTTTGGTCCCTCGTTCCGCCATCTGATCAGTGTTCTCCACGCTAGCCCCGGAGCCCGAGTACTCATCAATGGAGAGCTGTCCGGGGCCTTCCCGATTCGAAGGGGTACACGCCAGGGGTGTCCGCTCTCACCACTCTTATTCCCGCTGGCGATGGAGCCCCTGGCGGCTCTCATCGGGCAGGACCCACTTATCCGGGGATGGGCCTGGGACTCGAGTCAAGTAGACAAGATAGCCCTATACGTGGACGACGTTTTGCTATATTTAGCTGACCCTGATAGTTCTGGCCGCAGGTGCCTGGCGACCCTTGCCGCATTTTAACGGGTCTCGGGACTCTGCCTCAACCCGGCGAAGTCAACCCTAGTGCCCCAACACCCCTCCCGGGACTGTTTTGACTGGCAGTCGGACATCCCCCTTAGAAGGCACTCGGTCAAGAACCTCGGCATTTGGATAGCTCTTCTGCCAGAACTTGAGTGGGCTTTAAACATCACGCCTTTGGTTGCCCGGATGAAGGCGGATCTCAAGAGGTGGCAGACTCTCCCCCTCATCACTTATGGAAGGAGTGCGTTGTTCAAAATGATGGTCCTCCCCCGTTTTATTTACATAATGCTAAACATTACTGTCCACCTGTCGAGTAGCTGGTTCCGCAAACTGGACAGTGTCCTCACTCGGTTTCTCTAGGGAGGGGGTAGGCCATGCCTATCTCTGGCACACTGTCGTATCCCCCCCTTTGATGGAGGCATGGGGTAACCAACCTTCACCTCTACTACCTAGCCACGAAGCTCATTGTCATCCACGATTGGTATGCGGGCGGCTCGTCGGACCCTGCATATCGGGTGGAACTCGGTGCGTCAAACTTTACACAGATCCAGGGCTTTTTGTACGGCAGCCCAGTCCCGCTGGCCTTGCCCCTGGTCACCAGGACGCTGTTTCTGGCCTGGCGCACGGCCCTCCGCCATGTGCGGTGGGATCGGAAACTAACTCAGCAGACGCCAATATGGCACGGGTCCTGGATGCAAGAGGTCTCGTCCTTGCAAAGGTTCCGACGGTGGCACCTTGTCGGAATCTCAGTACTCGGTGATGTTTGGGTTGGGGATCATATCCGCTCCTTTGCGGATCTGCAGCACCCCCACGCCCTTGCACACTCCCAGCACTATACATACCTACAGCTCAGACAGGCCCTCCATACCCATGTCTCACCCTCTGTCTCTCTTCCAGAGTTTAGCCCATTAGAAGCCCAAATGATGATGGGAAATCTGAGGAGGGGAGGAGTGTCCCATATCTACCGATCCTTACTGAATAATGGCCCCGCTTCTCTAGACCGGCTCCGGGGTCGATGGGAGAGTTGGGTGGGCCCCCTAGAGGAGGCGGACTGGAGGGATGCCCTTATGGCACCTAAAACCCTGACCACATCCTCCAAGCTTCGACTGGTTCAGCTCTATTATTTACACACGGCTTATCTCACCCTGACACGGCTATTCCAGGCCCGGCTGAAGCCCTCCCCGGCATGCACACAATGTACATCTGCCCCAGCTGACTTCTATCACATGGTATGGTGCTGTCCGGCCTTGGCGCCATTCTGGGAGCGGGTGGAAAGAGAGCTCACGACCGCGTTAGGCTGGGAGATTCCTCACGACCCCATATGTTTGTTGCTTGGGGTGTTTGATGGCCTGGATGGTTCAGGGGCGGATAAGCGCCTACTGGGGACAGCTGTGGCAGTGGCCAAGAGAGACATTGCGGCACACTGGTCCCAGGCCAAGGCGCCCACGCTAAAGAGGTGAAGGAGGGGAGTGGACTGGTGCAGGATCCAGGAGGAAGCCATGTTCGAAGTTCGGGGTTGCCCGGATTTGTTTATTAAAGTATGGGGTAAATGGTTTAATATGCTTCCCCCTTGAGGATCTGCCTATTTACCTGTTCATCGCATCTTTATTTCACCCTCCTTTATGTGCAATTCTGCCTCGTCTATGTTCTGCCATGCTCACCCTGAAGGACAGTTTTGCTTCGTGTCAACTGTGTATACTGTTATTTTCTTTCCTGACCTCAATTGAACTGCAACCAATGAATGTGTCTTGTTGTAATAAACTTAATAAAATTGATTATCAAAGAGAAATCTGAAAGAGGATTAAACTCTCCAGCGAGTGATGGTCCATTTAAAATTAGAACTTTGATATTATATATATTATATACATATATATATACACTAAATTTGGTAAGTCTCTTACAGTCTTTCGCCAGACGCGTTTCCGGGGACATTTCTCCCTTCTTCAATGGCAGGCGCAGAAGGAAAGGTGCAGCTACCTTGTATCAATTTTAAATGTTCACTGTACTGCCCAACAGGGTGTGTGGCGTCAAGCATTCGGGTAAATGTAGTTGGGGGCTTGCTCGCAGCTGTCTCTGTGCTTTCCTAGGTGAATTATGCACATTACAGGTTAAGCCGCTTCTGCTGCTTTTCTCATGCCCAAATGAACAAGGTAACTTCGTTCCCAATTGTTGTTCTGTTCAGTAGAACAACCAGACCTGAACTGTCAGCAGGGGGGCAGCTTCGTGGCCGGAGCGGGCCACTAAACATCCAAATGAAACTTGCTCTCAAGGTGAAGCGCCACACACGAAGTTCAGATTAAACCTTCTTTTATTCAAATCGGCAGCAGCAGAGGCACAGCGCACTGAATTTGGTAAGTCTCTTACAGCCTTTCGCCAGACGCGTTTCGGAGACATTTCTCCCTTTTTCAATGGGAGGCGCAGAAGTAAAGGTACAACTGCCTTGTATCCCACATTCATTTTCAATGTTCACAGTACCGCCCAACAGGGTGTGTGGCGTCAAGCATTCTGGTAAATGTAGTTGGGGGCTTGCTCGCAGCTGTCTCTGTGCTTTCCTAGGTGAATAATGCACATTACAGGTTACGCCGCTTCTGCTGCTTTTCTCATGCCCAAATGAACAAGGTGACTTAGTTCCCAAGTGATGTTCTGTTTAGTAGAACAACCGGACATGAAGCGTCAGCAGGTGGGCAGCTTCGTGCCCAGAGCGGGCCACTAAACATCCAAATGAAACTTGCTCTCAATATATATACGGCCGAAACGCGTCTTGACTTCATGCAGAAATAAATAATGCTGGCACAAAAGTTGGTCTACATTCGTGATTCCGCGTCTAAGCGGGAGAATATTACGAGTTCCTGTTGATATATATATATATATATATACTACATTTTTTGGTCCTGTTTTATTTATATTTCAGTACTTGGCCCCCGGCAGAATGGACTTAGGACATCGATATGTTAATGATTTATGTGCCCAAGTTAATTTGACATTTATATGTCTGCTACAGTGCACTATGGGAGTGGTAGTTCTGCAGTGAAATAAACGTGCACCAGGTGGCTGTCATTCATGACGGAATTTCACAGTCTGTGTTTAGTTTGGCCCTGGAGCACGAACGCAATCACCATGTTCTTTTTCCACTGCTCGAGGCTCCAAAAAGTGAGTTTTGCAAATAGATTTGGGCACAATCGAATATTGCTTCTTCCGTTCTGGACGCATTTTAAGCGCCGAGGGATTTATTATCCAAGACAACTGAAACATTTCTTTTGGTTAAACATTGTCTCGTTGTTTCAAGGTGCCAAAATTACACAGCACGTTATTTTATTATGTGTTATTAGTTTTTAACAATATACATCTAGGCGATTAGATTTGAAAGATTGGCGTCGCAATGAATGGCTCAGAATATTACCATCAAAGCATATATCATTTAATTTTGTGGTATGCATGCTCATTTAGGTGCCTTAACATACATGCCTTTGAAATACACATGATGGTCCTGCATTGAGCAGCGATTTGTACAAGAATTTATATTTTTTTATTCTTGGCATTATGATGTATTAATTTACACCAGCTACATTGTTCAGATATGTGGGCATTTTCAACATTGAAAAGTGTTGTCAGCAGTGCACGGCACCCATGGAACAGTACTCCTCCCTCTATGTTTATCAAAGCTTTGAATGGGAAGGGCTATATATGCTTACTTAGTTTTGGCGCCAATTAGATTGATAAAGCCTTCTGCGAAAGCGAAACGCGTCTCTCTAATCTCGGGGTCGAGGGAGCAGGACTGGGTTTTCATATATATATATATATAGCCCGAAACATGTTTGGCGACTTACCGTGAGGCGAGCACGCTTTATCTGACAACCTGCAATAAAGAAGGTATACTGCTCCAACGTGTGTGGCGTTCTCAATAAGGGCAACCTTGTGTTTTTTTATATATATATATATATATATATATATATATATATATATAAATATATTACCAGTAGGTAATATATATATATATATATACATATATATATATATATATATATATATATATATATATATATATATATAAATATATATATATATATATAAATATATATATATATATATATATATATATATACATATATATATATATATATATATATATATATATATGTGTGTGTGTATATATATATATATATATTACCTACTGGCGATAGCCAGTAGGTATATATAGTTAGGATTGTTTTCCATAGGGAAATCGCAACATTCTATTGGGAATAACTTTGGCGCCGGTTGAGGAATCTTCCTGAAATTTTCCTTAACTTTGCCTCGCGACGCTCCGGTCCTTCCCTGAAAGTTCGGGGGGGATTCATCAAGCGGGGGCCGAGATAAAAGGGGGGTCCCAAAACGTGTTTTCCCCATGTTAATTTCCATAGGGCGGTTGGACTCACTTTTAGCCCGAACGGCTGAATGGTTTTCCACCAAACTTGCCAAAATTGTAGGGACTGGAAGCCCGATGTGCCTTTGCTATGTCTCAAGATATGTGCTCCAGTGGATTTTGAGTAATTTAGGTTAAAAAAAATATATATATCTATGGCAGCTTACCTGTGAGCTTACCCGTACGCTTACGGTACGCGCACGTACGCGTACCGTACGCGTACCTCTAGTGCGCGAGCTGCATTCTGATTGGCTGCCAATGTCTGTAAACACTCCAAAACAGAAACTGTTGGCAGCCATCTTGTGCCTCGGTAGACTGAGGCACAGGAAAGCAGAAAAACAAACGTGTAGAACTCAAAAAGGGGGCAGGGTAGAAGCATCCTGACCCCCTAGGCCTGCTCAGGGTGTCCCACAAGGACCCCCAATGCCCAAAAAAAAAAAACGAAAATCGCGGGGTACGCTTACGGTACGCGTACCCGTACGCGTACGGTGCGCGTACCTCATTTTTTTACAAGAAAAAAAAAAAAAGATTTGGGGGCATTGTAGAAACACCCTGACCCCCCTAGGGCTGTTCAGGTGGTCCCATACGGATATTAACATATATAAATGTTATCCGCTAATAGAATTAGCATTTAAAAAACCTTGCGAGTTCACTGAAAAAAACAAAGGTTTCAGGCCTTATATAGTTCGGAATTAGCACTTAAAAAACCTTTGAAATTCACTGAAAAAACCATAGGTTTCACACCAGTTATAGTTAGGAATTAGCATTAAAAAAACCTATGAAATTCTCTGAAAAAAACATAGGTTTCACACCAGTTATAGTTAGGAATTAGCATTTAAAAAACCTATTAAATTCACTGAGAAAACCATAGGTTTGACACCAGTTATACTTAGCTGAACATTTTACTCATACACACACACACCCCACACACATACCCCCACATACACACACCCCACACCCACCCCTCCCACACCCCCCCCCCACACATACCCAACACACCCACACCTCCACCCACACCCAAACACCCCACACACCCACACCCACACACACACCTTACACACCCACACCCCCACCTACACCCACACACCCCACACAACCCCACCCACACACTCCTCACTCCCCCCCCACACACACACCTCACAGACACACCCCACACATCCCCCACACACACCTCACTCCTCCCCCACACACACACACCTCTGAGGGGGTGCGCGCCCCGGTACACGTATCGGTACACGTACCGGTACGCGTACCCTGGAGAAAAAAAGAAAGACAGAGTTTTTTTTAAAATGTAGCATTTTTATATAAATTGGAGGTAGTTCTGAAAAGAACTGTTTTTTTATTTTTATTGTTGTTTTATATTTTTTTATTGTTTTTTTGTACCCTGCGACTTAAAAAAAATATATATATTATTTTTTTTGCCTTGGGGGTCCTTGTGGGATCCCCTGAGCAGGCCTAGGGGGTCAGGGTGTTTCTACTCTGGCCCCTTTGCGAGTTTCACACCTTTGTTTCACTCTTTTCTTGTGCCTTGGTTCTAACAAGGCACAAGATGGCTGCCAGGGACCCCCAGTATGCAAGGGGAATTAGTTCCCCCTCTTCAAACATGCACGGGGGCTGCGTTGCAGAGAGGTGTAAAAAAAGGGTGTGGCCTCATTACACCTCTATGCAATGCAGCCATCTGGCGCATACTGGAGGCTCCTGGTGGGCTAGTTGGCCCCCAGGGACCCCCATTATGCAAGGGGAATTAGTTCCCCCTCTGCAAAAGCGCCAGGCGGCTGCGTTGCAGAGAGGTGTAACAAGGGGCATAGCCTCATTACACCTCTGCAATGCAGCCCCCTGGCGCATACTGGAGGTTCCAGGTGGGCTAGTTGGCCCCCAGGGGCCCCCAGTATGCAAGGGGAATGAGTTCCCCCTCTTCAAACATGCACGGGGGCTGCGTTGCAGAGAGATGTAAAAAGGGCCGTGGCTTAATTACACCTCTCTGCAATGCAGTCCCCTGGTGCATACTGGAGATTCCTGGTGGGCTTTCAGGTCTTATATAGTTAGGAATTAGCATAAAAAAACTTTGAAATTCACTGAAAAAAACATAGGTTTCAGGCCTTATATAGTTAGGAATTAGCATTTTAAAAACCTTTGAAATTCACTGAAAAAACCATAGGTTTCAGGCCTTATATAGTTAGGAATTAGCATTTAAAAAAACCTTGCAAATTCACTGAAAAAAACATAGGTTTCAGGCCTTTTATAGTTAGGAATTAGCATTTAAAAAAACCTTGCAAATTCACTGAAAAAAACTTAGGTTTCAGGCCTTATATAGTTAGGAATTAGGCACAAGAAAGCAGAAAAAGAAACGTGTAGAACACAAAAAGGGGGCAGGGTAGAAACACCCTGACCCCCTAGGGCTGCTCAGGTGGTCCCACTAGGATATTAATATATTTAAACGTTATCCGCTAATAGAATTAGAATTTAAAAAACCATTGAAATTCACTGAAAAAACCATAAGTTTCAGGCCTTATATAGTTAGGAATTAGCATTTAAAAACCTTGCGAATTCACTGAAAAAACCATAGGTTTCAGGCCTTATGCAGTTAGGAATTAGCATTTAAAAAACCTTTGAAATTCACTAAAAAAACTATAAGTTTTAGTGGTGTTATAGTTAGCTGGACATTTTACTCATACAAAATCATTGAAATTGCTCCTATATAGTTAGTTGTACTAACTATATTTCGCGCACCCGCAATCCACTGCTGATGATGTCACATATTAGATCATTCATGACATGGTCAGTGACATCACTGATGACATCTCAAATGACATCACTGATGACATCACTGATGACATCATCCATGTGACAATCACATACACCTTTTCATACACTATTACTATCAGCCAGATGTAGCCCAACTATAGCCCAATGACAGAATGTCCCAGAGTGTTCTAAAGAACAATTAGAGCGCTAACAGTCTTACTTATGACAAAAGTATGGCACACCTGAAGTCATCTTGATTGGAATAAAGTGTTAACACTTAAAACATTTAATTTGCAAAGGAACAAAATGATGGGGTTCATTTTGCCATAGAAATTATGATTAGTGCTGAAGAAAGAAAAATTAGGGCACATTTTGAGTGACTTCTCAAATCCTCTTATATTTCATTACAAAAATTCTGATATGCAGTCTCCCAAGATGGCCACCAGAGACAAAAGAGCCCAAATGTAGCCCAAATATCAGCCAGATGTAGCCCAACTATAGCCCAATGATAGAATGTCCCAGAGTGTTCTAAAGAACAACTAGAACGCTAACAGTCTTACTTATGACAAAAGTAAGGCACACCTGAAGTCGTCTTGATTGGAATAAAGCGGTAACACTTAATACATTTAATTTGAAAAGGAACAAAATGAGGGGTTTCATTTTGCCATAGAAATTTTAAATATATATATATATATATATATATATTTATATATATATATATATATATATATTCACTGAAAAAAACATAGGTTTCACACCAGTTATAGTTAGGAATTAGCATTTAAAAAACCTATTAAATTCACTGAAAAAACCATAGGTTTCACACCAGTTATAGTTAGGTGGAAATTTCACTCGCATAAAACCATTGAAATTCCCATGTTATAGTTAGTTGGACTCACTATAACTTGCACCTGCAATGCACTGCTGATGACGTCACATATTACATCACTCATGACATGGTCAGTGACATCACTCATGAAATCACTGATGACATCTCAAATGACATCACTGATGACATCATCCAGTGAATGTGTATCTTTCTGAAAAATAAATATTTTTTATATATGTATATCTAAAGGTTGATGGAAGAATAAATGGGTAAATAAATGTCTAAATCAGGGGTCTCCAAATCGGTCCTGGAGGGCCGGATCCAAGCCAGATTTTGTGAATATCCCCATTTAGATAAATGTAGTTATTTTAAAAATCTGGCATGGATCCGGTCCTCCAGGACCGGTTTGGAGAACCCTGGTCTAAATGGATGTTTTTTTGTGTGTAAAATTGATTGGTTAACTGACTTATTAAATGTATCTTAGTGAATACATATATTAGCGAGTAATGTTTAAATATTTAAATATCTGTATCTGTGTCTCACTTTGTGTATAAGTGGCTGCATGGGTTGGTGAGTAGCTACATGAGTGTGTATATGGGTTATTAGTTGTTTTTTTGAGTATCAGTATCAGTGTCAGTATGGTTCGGTGGGGGATATTACTTAGAGCACAGATTCATGAATGTGTGACTCACTATTTGTATGTATTTTGAAGACAGCATGTGTGCAAGACTGTATGGGTGGATGATTGTGTGTATGGGTGGGTTAGTGAGTATTTGTTTTTATAATTGATTGTTTAAGAGAGTAAATATGTTTCAGTTTCTGTAGAAGTATGTGTAGTGGTGTGTATGTAGCAGTATAATCAAGTAAATGGTTTTTTGATAGTTTATTTGCATGTGTGAATTTGTGTTTGAGTAACTATATGGATGAGTATTAGTGTGTAACAGGATGTATAGGTGTATGAGTACATATGATGAGTAAGTACATGCATGAGTGACTATATAGAACTGTTGGTGAATGAGTGGATGTGTATGTAGATGTTGGAATTACCTAATAAGTTGTTGTAATTGGTATTGGTTTCTCCTTTTTTAAGAAAATGTTAGTTTCTATTTTTGAATGTGTGTGTCAAAGGTTATTTTATGCTGATAGGAGGTCTGCCACTTTGTCACAAGGATGTTGTCATCAGTGATGTCATTTGAGATGTAATCAGTGATGTCATGAGTGATGTCACTGACCATGTCATGAGTGATGTAATATGTGACGTCATCAGCAGTGCATTGCACGCGCAAGTTATAGTGAGTCCAACTAACTATAACGTGGGAATTTCAATGGTTTTATGCGAGTAAAATTTCCACCTAACTATAACTGGTGTGAAACCTATGGTTTTTACAGTGAATATATATATATATATATAAATCCACTGAAATTGAAGGACAGCATGCTAGGAAACGGCACAAAAACTTTATTGTGCATTAGTTAACAAGGACAAAGTTTTTCAGTGTTTGCCTTTATCAAGTAACTTCCTGTATCTCCATTTGCCATAGAAATACACTTCACACTTCATGATGGAAATAGAAAAAATACTGTATCTTACACTTTGTTTCGACGTCAACATGAAGCATTGTAAAACTGAAATTCATCGGTAAAAAACAAATTATCCCATATATCGCCATAATTGAAATTTGATCAACTAAGGCATGTAGTCAAAACTGTTTACAAAGCAGCAATTACATTTCTAACATTAGAAGACGGAATGTGTATGTGCATCGTTGTTTTGTAGTGCCAGCAACGAATTGTAAAATACATTTGTGAAACCATTAATTGCGTGACGACTGAACAAATTCTTAAAACGGCAGCAGCTTTTTGTAAAATTATAGGCATTTCGAGCACAATATACATAACATGATTGCAGCGGGATACTGACAGCAGCATAATGGGTAATGTAGGCATTGCTGACAGAAAGACACATACTCATAGTTATAGCGTAATGCTAACAATTAATTGTAAAATTAAAATACATTTTCTCTGACAACAAGCACTCGTATTATCCAGTAATATAATGTGCCAATATGTTGCATACAAGTTTTCGTAAGTTTGCAATCATATAAATGTTAATTTGCCCCGTAACAGTATTGCCCTGCCCTTTGCGCGCTATTGATAATTTCTCTTGTACATTCACTAAGGTAGCGCTTAAATAATGCCCCGCTATATTTGTATTCCAACGTCAATGTTGCCCAACATGTAACTATTCACCAAGAGACACAGGTTTTATCCTTTTCCAAATCCTGGGTATATGGGATGTGAAGGGACAGTGTAAGTGTTTGAATTAAATTATTGCTAAAGTGTCTAATATGTGTATAGGTACAGGATGTTCGGGGAGACATCTGGTACTTATGGAAGACTACATAGCTTCCCAATGAGACTACACAATTGCGGATGCGAATCATATATTACCCTAGATAGGCAAAACACCAACAGTTCAAAATCCCCCGTTTTTCAAAATATCTATCCTGTCCGAATTAAAAGTGAAAAATAGAAAAGCTTACTGCTAGCATATCATCTTAATTAAAATCCTAACATACTTCTGTTCAGGAGATTCCCAATACTGTTTATTGACTAGAGAGAGTACCGCAGTTCTTTATAGGCCTATATGCCTAACAAGTTCTTCCCCACTGTTAAGTCCTTTCGGCACTTTACAATCCAGATCCAGGATAAACCTGGATTCAAGGTTCCTGAGTTGCTTCTCTCGGTCCCCACCCCTTATATGTTTTGGTATTCTATCCACACCAAAAAAACTATAAGATGCTGTTGTTGCTGTTGTTACATTCTGTGTAATGGCGTGCCACCGGATAGTTATGATCTACAATTTGCGATGGCACGCAGATGTTGCAGTATCCTTAGCTTAAGTGGGAGTTTGGTACTGCCTACGTACTGGAGGCCACAAGGGCACTCCAGCATGTAGACAGTAAAATCATGTTAGAAATGGGATTTCTGGTTGGCTAAGGCTTGCGCCAAAGCCAGACAGAAACCACCATTCCTACGTCAGGGTAAGGAAGTCACCCGCCAAGACAACCTCTGCTCACCCTCTTGGTAGCTTGGCACGAGCAGTCAGGCTTATCTCAGAGGCGATGTGTAAAGCATTTGCGCATGCACCCCCTGCAACAACACCCAAGGCCCACCACAAAGGAAACTCCACACAAGGTTATGTATAAAAATAGCCTTTGTATTACACCAAAACACATTAGATAAAAACACACATTTTACAATGTGCCAGAGGCACGGGCAGAATTTACAGGGGATTATGTACAGGACAGGGCCACAGGGACCACTGTCAGGAATGCACTTGTAGGTTTTTAGGAATATAATCACTGTAGCACAAAATAGAACATAAAGCACACAACCAGTAACTACTGGTAAGAGGTAAGTACCACCTACACAACCCTAACCACCTTAGGAGAATATTACACAGGGAATCTGGGCTTCACTAGCACACCTGTACTAGAAAGAACAACCACCTAAGTATCACTATACATGTAGGGGCATAAGCAAGAACACAATACACATGATGCATCACAACATTCAGAGGTGTAGGGGAAGAAAGACACATGATGCATAAACATACATTTAGCGGTGTAAGAACAAGGCACATGATGCATCAAAAACACATTCAGAGGTGCAGCAAAGAACACTTTGCAGAAAACACATTAGCACAGAACTTACATCAAAGTCCAGGTTGCGCCACTGAGCCAAAACCTAAACGTAGTAGCTGCCCACTACTTGCTGGGCAGCTGAGGACAGGGACAGAACAGGGCCTAAATGCTGCAGCTGGCACTAAGTGCTGCGCAGCTGGGGAAAGCCAAGGTAGGGATGAAGGAGTGCGTCTCACTCCTAGTCCAAAGAACAAGTCCCTAGAAAGCAAAACCTAAACGGTGCAGCTGCCCACTACTTGCTGGGCAGCTGGAAACTCAAAACTGCGACAGGGGCTCTCGCTAGCCCCTCAGGACAAAGACTGCGCCAAATGGGGAGCCCTCTAGGCTCTGAACTACATGTGGCGCAAAAACGTTGGAGCCCTCTAGGTTCTAGGAAGAGACATGCCCAAAAGCACTGTGGGGCCCACGGGGGCCCTGGGACAAAAACATCTGTGGGGCATGGGAGCCATCGAGGCTCTAAACATGATGTGTCCCAAGTCCCTTGTGAGGACTCTAAGGATCAATGGGGCCTCGTGGGAGCCCGCAGGTTCTTTAAACAAATATGGCCTGGGTTGGAGCCCCACAGGGCTCTGAATGAAAACATGCCCCACTGTTGGAGCCATGAAGGGTTAACGGATCGTTGGGGCGGCCCACTGCCATCCGGGGCCGCCCTAAATGCACCCCAGCCATTGTGCCATCCTCCGGCACCAGCATTGGCCCCTACGGAGCCCCCCCCCAGCCCTATTCACTCACTGGGCTTCCTTTCTTCGGGCGGGGGCCCCTCCTCTTGGTCTGGGCTGCCTTCGAAGGAGCAGCCGCGTCCCGCTGCCTTCTCTCAATGCGGCGGTTCCAACGGGGGGTCCTCTCCTCCTCTCGGGGACTCCTGCTCTCCGCTGGACCACCGGGGCTCCCAACAGCTCACGGGAGCCCCGGGCAGCATCTGGCCATTTTTCTCTGCCGGCTCCTTCCTTCCTGATACGAACAAGGTGGTCCCAGATACTAGAACAAATGAACCTTGACTAAATAGCTAAAATGAATTCAAAAGGAAGTTATAACAACATTGTTTTTATTCACAACGCGTATCGTAAAAAATTATTCTCAAAATACATCCATAAAATCATCACATTTAATGCCCCTAAGAGATTAGGTAGGGAAGGGAAGTGTTGGGATAGTGAGGGTACTGATTGGGTAATTGAACAGTGGTCAGTGTGACCTGAATGAGCCAGAAAATAACTATTAATTAACAAAAGAGACAGTTACAGTTCATTGACAAACTAAAACATACTCATGCCTCCAGAGAACAGAATCAACAAATGAAAATTCATAAAAGAGGCTGAGATAGAAGAAGAAGTGTTGACGTTTCGACCCAGGTTAGTGCAGGCTGGGGTGGAACCTTGCTAGAGGGTCTTCATCAGGACAAGGGCAGATGGAGGGGCAGTGGATCTGGTCTTTAAAGACGTAATCAAAGTTAAAGCAGGGATCGCTCACAAGAATCTGGATCCTGAATTGATAATGGAGCAGTGGGATATGGAGGAGCGAAGTTATTTTAAGTGATATCACTCTTCAAGAATATCGTTGCTCTGTCACATTCAGAGCACTGTATACTGAAGGTGGGGTCAGATTGAAGGGTAAATAATACCAACGAAGATGTACGGTTTCTTATAACCAGATTTGGAATCTCATGGTGGTGGTGCTATGTCCGTAAATCACGAATCCTTTGGCGAAAGACTGTAAAGCCTGGTCTAGGGGGTTCTGTCTGGCTTCAACGGTCCGTGGACGCCTTCAAAGGAGAACCTTCAGTATACAGTGTATACAACACTTCCCTTCCCTACCTAATCTCTTAGGGGCATTAAATGTGATGATTTTATGGATGTATTTTGAGAATAATTTCTTACGATACGCGTTGTGAATAAAAACAATGTTGTTATAACTTCCTTTTGAATTCATTTTAGCTATTTAGTCAAGGTTCATTTGTTCTAGTATCTGGGACCACCTTGTTCGTATCAACCTATCACCCAGGTCCCAGCGACGTATTGGGTTAACCCGTGTTTTTACAGCACAGCTCCTTCCTTCCTGGCGGCCCCGGGGCTCTCCACAGCTCACGGGAGCCCCGGGCCGTGGGAGGAGTCTCCTTCTTCTCTCATGGGTCGAGGAGGCGGGGTGGGCTCCCGACCTCCTTTCTAGAAAAAGCACTTCCGGGCCGCACGCGTCACTTCCGTCCCGCGGCCCCGCCCACAGTCAGGCGGGCCGCGGGTGGCGGCGGCGGCATCTTGGGGGCAGCACCGAGGGGTGGGCACCCTCGGTGCGAAAAACAACCATAGAAGCGGGGTGGGCACCCGCTAAGGACGCCATAAACGGGATGGCACCCGTAATTAATTAAATAAGCGAATCAAGGGGCAGAATGCAGGGTGGACACCTGCGCTGGCGACAACAAGGGCAAGAGCGCTTCCCCCGAGTTAAAACAACAGCGCTCTGCCCACACATGGCAAATAAAGCGCCACGAGGCGCAGGGGGCACAGCTAAAACCGCAGGCCCCAGAGCAGGAAAAGACCCCTACAGCAAGAAGGGTCCAAAGAAGTCCTGGGGTATCAAGATGGAGCACAGCAGCTCCCAGCAAGGCAATTCCTCCAGCATCCAGGGATCCAGGGGCTGGGCAGGGCCCAGGGAGGCAAGCCTTCCCCGGTGCCCCAGCAGCAGCACGCCCCTGGTAGATTCCAGTCAGAAACAAGAACATTTTGTAAGGGGACACAGCCCCTTTTTATACAGTGAATTCCTTTGTCTCAGGGTGCAGGGTGGGGGAAAAACCAGTCGCAGCTGGTTTTGGAGCACTGTGATGTGCTCAACCACCCTTTCCTTTCACTGGCCAGGCTAGGGACATTAGACGCACCACAGGGGGCGGAGCCAGCATTGTGTGGGGAAAGCCCAGCCCTATTCAGGTGCCAGGTGCACCACTCCCTCACATCACACATGCTGATCTCAACACTCACCACCGGGGCAGACCCATCATGACTCATGGAGCCTGGCACACCCGCCAGCTCCAGCCAATCACACGCCAGCACATTCACTGCACAGACAGGCACACTTCTAGAAATGGCACTTCCATATTAGACACAAATACGCTGCACGCATCATTGCACCGCATTGAATCACACGAGTCCGCACATACTAGACTCGAGCCTGCACACCCCACGCATCAGGAACTACCAGGGACACATACATTCCCCATGCATTCCTATGGGAGGGCTGGCCAATCTCACCACACGCACTCAGAGTGCGCACGCACTTTCCACTGGGACACAGTGAAAGTGCGCAGAAACCAAGAAATCACTATAATTAATTATTAATACCAGGCAAAAAGTTCAGGGGTGAACCTGCCAAAAGGGCCAAGACCAACAAATTGCTATTGCAATTGATAATGTGTCTTATTGGTCGCTTCTGATTGGTGCCTGTGGTATATTCCTTACAGTTCCTACCATTCCAGTCTGCTTTACACATACCACAAGTGGTAAAGCCACTTGGCATTCATAACCACTGTGTTTGTGTGTCTTCTCTAGGATAGCTATGGACCAATCTATCTCGTAAGGATCTAGGCCGTCGATAAGTTATCTGTGGTCTGGCTCCTATCCGAGCATTTCGAGGAATATATATATATATATATATGTGTATGTACTGATGAAAGCGAAGGCTGAAACGCGTCTGTTTACTTTTGCGCAATAAATCTATAATGGATTTAACCTAACGCGAGTGCTGGTCCGGTCATTTATTGACAGTGAAGCTGTATATATATATCAAATCAGCGGATGTAGTTAACATCTTCCAAAAACACTGGCATGTACTAACTGCAGACAAAACGTTGAAAGGAAGTCTGCCAAAGAGACCTCTAATAACATACAGGAGGTGTCCCTCTCTGGCAGACCATCTGGTCCATAGCCATTTTAAGTCATCGGCCCAACCCATCAAAGTGTCAAACATAGTTGGCTTTTTTCCGTGTCTTAAATGTAAGGCTTGTTAATTCAGTGGCAAAATGCTGGAACATCCTAACCGAACAGGCGAAAGAAAACCCAACATCAAAATCAAACAGTTGCTCAACTGTAATTCAGAGTATACTGTATACTGCCTGACCTGTCCCTGCAAGCTGCGATATATCGGTAGCACGATAAAACCAGCAAAACTCAGAATTCTTGAGCACATGCGGGCAATTACAAATAAAGACAAATCTTATCCCGTTGCCCGCCACTTTGCTGAGCACCATCAAAGCAAGTGGGAAAAACTTAGTTTTTATTGCATGGACCAGGTACCCAAACTAGAACGAGGTGGGGACAGGGAGAAATCCCTACGTGTTCTGGAGTCAAAGTATATTATCAGTCTAAAAACCATGACTCCTTGGGGGCTGAATAATAATGAAGAACTTTGGGTTCATCTTTAAGTCCTGTACTACGAACATTAATTAAAAACACCAATTTGCCCTGTTAGTCTGTATCTTTTCATGGGAAAAACATTACCAGTCCTTACTAGAACAATTTGCACTGTTCCTTCAATTGCCCATTCAGGGCTGAATAACGACCACCTTGCACTTTAAAAAACGGGAGAAAAGAAAAAGAAAAAAATAATTTCTCAGTGCAATTAATCCAATACATGATAAAAGTAATTGTTGCTGTGTATCCAAACAGAATGAATTTTTGTACATAGAATGGTTAACCCATATGTTTTTAATCAGCACTATGCACTTTCACAACACTCGCCACTTTTTAGCCTGTGAAAATAATGCTATTTGCACGTTACAAGATGGCCACTGCAATTTTGTAGAACATATGTCCTTCTTTTATGTTTATTAAATGTTTTTGGGCAAATGGCTTTAAAAATGGCGACATTAACCATGCACTGTGTTACACTGACGAAGCCTGCTAAGGCGAAACGCGTCTGTAAGGGGTGAGGGGGGTTTGGTGTTATTAAACTGTGAAATCGGATACCAGTGTGCCTGCCTTCTTTTTTCTGGAACCCACAAAATTGGACACAGAAACGTGCGTTTATATATATATATATATATATATATATATATATATATATATATATATATATATATATATATATATATATATATATATATTTCCGCACTTGTATCCTTACAGCGACGGGCTTTTCAGTCCTCAGCCATCAGCCAGAAAGAACACGGAAGACCCAGAGTGCAGGTGAGTTTTTTATTTCCAAATGCACCACGCCAGCATAACGTTTCGGCCTTCACAGAGGCCTTGGTCACATGACGCACTAAGAGGGTTACGTGAATTTAAAGTGCTAGTGCATTTACAACAGTACCATTTGATTGGTTATGAAATAATTGGTGGGAATGTCCAACATAATTGTTACGCAGCAACTTACAATTGCAAAGGGGGAAGACAGGTTATAAGATTTAACAATGCCTATTTTTGCAATACATGTTTAAATACAGTATTATCCGATAATTCTCAAACAATAATAGTATGAGGAAATTTTGAGTATTCTTAAAATGCCTATCCAAGTTCATATATTTACAATATGTGCAACTGTACAACCACAATATAGTTGGTTGAATGGATTCTTTGAATAACTGCATAAATACAATATATATAATAATCCATAGTGCACATATATATCGATGCCAATCCTGCTGAACACGATGAATAAAACAGGCGCTGACTCCGTGGGTAAAGGTTTCAAGGATAATTGTTCTTATTCCTCCGTGATGGACGACTCGTTTCGGCTGACGTATCCGCGTTGCTCACAACATCGCAAATCTCTACGGTGCTGAATAAATTAGAAACAAGGTGTAAACCAAAACTGATTGTCATGGAAACTGACTTCGTGACCACAGCAATGGAAAAGTTCCATACAGCCTGGGATATGCAGAGTCATGGTGAGTATGTGTAGTGTTTCTTCCAGTCAAACAAAGTTACAAAGGTAGATTAAACTTTAGTTCGCTAAAATTATGCATAGGTTAAATCACATTTGTTGAATAATCACAAAATGGAAATAATACTATATACATCACACTAGAACCAGTGTTATTGAAGAAACAACAGACGAAAAATGAAATCAGAATCAGATTAAAGCACAAATTAATATATATGTGCGCCTCACCATCTGCCTACTAGGTTGCATATGCAGAAAGCACATTCTAATGAATGTGTTTGTGTGTGAACATGTGCTCATTATAGACAAAGGGAGGAGGACCCCGCACAGGCTCGTAAGGGACTGGGGGGAAAGATTCGTGTCAAAAGTAAAAGGTCCCAATTACAAAATGGACATCAGAGGATGTGTCCAGGATCAGTAATATTACTGAAGGTATCTAACTAAAGACAGCATGCCAGTTTGATGGGCGGGAAAGGCAAAGATACAGCAAGGGACAGTAATTCAACAGTAGCAAATATTTAAAGCTATGACAGTATCTGAGACATATTGCAACAAATGTTTGGTAAAAACTCTTGTTTCAAATTTATTAACATTATCAAATGACACAATTAATGAATGAAAATACATGTAGGTATTTAAAAACAATTAAAAAAACATGTTCAAATTAGACAAATGTATTTCATAAAAGAATTTTTAACTTTTATACAAAATAAATTTTAAAAACGAAAAGAATCACAACGGTCGACGCAGCGTTTCGGTTTTCTTATAGAACACCTTCTTCAGGACATGATTCTTATTCCAGAAAAGTAAAAGTAGCTCTGCTGGAGAGTAGTGACTGGCCCCAAATGTTATCTTAAGGGTGAGTTTCACGATCTGCCGTGTTCAACAAAGCGGCAATGTATTTTACATTCTGGAAACTGACCAGAGGTGACGCGCTGCCAGGAGCAAGGAGCAGGGAGGCCGACTGAAACTATTAAGATAATTATACATTCGCGTGATTATTCCCAGTCAAGCGACATGTTGGCCGGTGATCTTCAATTGTAAGAAAGAGGATCAAGTAAACAACGGCGCCTGAACCCCTATTCATTGGACAAAGAACTTTCCCGGCAATAATCATCACGGTGGCTCCTCCTGGCAGCAATTCCCAGGAAGAATATAGCAGACTAAAAGGTCCATATATATTTCCTGAAGCCCGACTATAAACACAGATGGCTACGGAATGAATATTGGTTGAATACCCAAACAAAAGAGATCAATCACATTTGCTAATTGAACACGGCAGATCGTGAAACTCACCCTTAAGATAACATTTGGGGCCAGTCACTACTCTCCAGCAGAGCTACTTTTACTTTTCTGGAATAAGAATCATGTCCTGAAGAAGGTGTTCTATAAGAAAACCGAAACGCTGCGTCGACCGTTGTGATTCTTTTCGTTTTTAAAATTTATTTTGTATAAAAGTTAAAAATTCTTTTATGAAATACATTTGTCTAATTTGAACATGTTTTTTTAATTGTTTTTAAATACCTACATGTATTTTCATTCATTAATTGTGTCATTTGATAATGTTAATACATTTGAAACAAGAGTTTTTACCAAACATTTGTTGCAATATGTCTCAGATACTGTCATAGCTTTAAATATTTGCTACTGTTGAATTACTGTCCCTTGCTGTATCTTTGCCTTTCCCGCCCATCAAACTGGCATGCTGTCTTTAGTTAGATACCTTCAGTAATATTACTGATCCTGGACACATCCTCTGATGTCCATTTTGTAATTGGGACCTTTTACTTTTGACATGAACATGTGCTCAGGCAGTCAATGTGGCTTACTCGGGGAGTTATTGTTCCTGAGTAATGGTGGCTATTGCCTATTAGGTGGCCTACCGCGTGGAAAGGATCCAGCCCAAGTGGGCAGAGGGGCAAGAAGTCGTGCGCGGATCTACGGTGCCAATAAGACGCCCAATGAGCGTGCACATGTTAAGGTGATTGTGGTCTAAGACAGTCGGTATGCAATTGTGCAGGAGTGTCCATATATTCCAAAGTGAAAGTGTTGGAATGTGTACGGTGATAAGTGACCAAAAGGTGGGGGGGATTGTGTTAAGAATATATACAAGTGAGATTGATGTTAGGGAAAGGGTGGGTCAGGGAATGAGAAGTCACCGCTATGGAGTCATAAACTCATGCGGAATTAGAGGTGGACACTCAGTGCCTCATCCGCATTCAGAACGTTCTGCATCTATAGATATACGAACGCATACACGCACACGCACACACACACACACGCACACACACATACATACACACACACACGCATACACACACATATATACACACACACATACACACACATACACACGCACCCGTACACACACACACACACACATTCAAACACACACACACATACACACACACCCACACACACACTCCTCACACACACACACACCCACACACACCCCAACACACACACACACCCACACACACACCCCACACACCCACACATCCTACACACACACACCCCACACACATACCCCACACACACACACCCCACCCCCACCCTCCCCCACACACACACCACACACACACACACACACACTCATTATTTTTTTTGTTTTTTTAGGGGGTTCCCACACACATACCCCCCCACACACACACCCCACCCCCACCCACCCCCACACACACTACCCACACATACCTCATACACCCACACCTCAACCCACACCCAAACACCCCACACACCCACACCCACACACACACCTTACACACCCACACCCCCACCTACACCCACACACCCCCACCCGCACACACCTCACTCCCCCCACACACACACACACACCTCACAGACACACCCCACACATCCCCCACATACACCTTACCCCCCCACACTCACACCTCTGACACCCCCCACACACACACCACACACACACCTCACACACACACACTCCTCACACACACTCCTTACCCCCACACACACCCACTCCCACCCCCACACACGCACACCCACCCACACACCCCACACACACACATCCTACACACACACACCCCACACACATACCCCCCACACACCCCCCCACACACACACCACACACACACACACTCATTAATTTTTTATTTTTTTTTGAGGGGGTGCGCGCCCCGGTACACGTATCGGTACACATACCGGTACACGTACCCTGGAGAAAAAAAGAAAGACAGAGTTTTTTAAAAATGTAGCATTTTTATATAAATTGGAGGTAGTTCTGAAAAGAACTGGTTTTTTTATTCTTATTGTTGTTTTATATTTTTTTATTGTTTTTTTGTACCCTGCGACTTTAAAAAAAAAAGATATTATTTTTTTTGCCTTGGGGGTCCTTGTGGGATCCCCTGAGCAGGCCTAGGGGGTCAGGGTGTTTCTACTCTGGCCCCTTTGCGAGTTTCACACCTTTGTTTCACTGTTTTTTTGTGCCTTGGTTCTAACAAGGCACAAATGGCTGCCAGGGACCCCCAGTGTGCAAGGGGAATTAGTTCCCCCTCTTCAAACATGCACGGGGGCTGCGTTGCAGAGAGGTGTAAAAAAAGGGTGTGGCCTCTTTACACCTCTATGCAATGCAGCCATCTGGTGCATACTTGAGGCTCCTGGTGGGCTAGTTGGCCCCCAGGGACCCCCATTATGCAAGGGGAATTAGTTCCCCCACTGCAAACGCGCCAGGCGGCTGCGTTGCAGAGAGGTGTAACAAGGGGCATAGCCTCATTACACCTCTGCAATGCAGCCCCCTGGCGCATACTGGAGGTTCCAGGTGGGCTAGTTGGCCCCCAGGGGCCCCCAGTATGCAAGGGGAATGAGTTCCCCCTCTTCAAACATGCACCGGGGCTGCGTTGCAGAGAGGTGTAAAAAGGGCCGTGGCTTAATTACACCACTCTGCAATGCAGTCCCCTGGTGCATACTGGAGATTCCTGGTGGGCTTTCAGGTCTTATATAGTTAGGAATTAGCATTAAAAAAAACTTTGAAATTCACTGAAAAAAACATAGGTTTCAGGCCTTATATAGTTAGGAATTAGCATTTAAAAAACCTTTGAAATTCACTGAAAAAACCATAGGTTTCAGGCCTTATATAGTTAGGAATTAGCATTTAAAAAAACCTTGCAAATTTACTGAAAAAAACATAGGTTTCAGGCCTTATATAGTTAGGAATTAGCATTTAAGAAAACTTGCAAATTCACTGAAAAAACCATAGGTTTCAGGCCTTATATAGTTAGGAATTAGCATTTAAAAAACCTTGCAAATTCACTGAAAAAAACATAGGTTTCAGGCCTTATATAGTTAGGAATTAGGCACAAGAAAGCAGAAAAAGAAACGTGTAGAACACAAAAAGGGGGCAGGGTAGAAACACCCTGACCCCCTAGGGCTGCTCAGGTTGTCCCACTAGGATATTAATATATTTAAACGTTATCCGCTAATAGAATTAGCATTTAAAAAACCTTTGAAATTCACTGAAAAAACCATAGGTTTCAGGCCTTATATAGTTAGGAATTAGCATTTAAAAAACCTTTGAAATTCACTGAAAAAAACATAGGTTTCAGGCCTTATATAGTTAGGAATTAGCATTTAAAAAACCTTGCGAATTCACTGAAAAAAACATACGTTTCAGGCCTTATATAGTTAGGAATTAGCATTTAAAAAACCTTTGAAATTCACTCAAAAAACTATAAGTTTTAGTGGTGTTATAGTTAGCTGGACATTTTACTCATACAAAACCATTGAAATTGCTCCTATATAGTTAGTTGTACTAACTATATTTCGCACACCCGCAATCCACTGCTGATGATGTCTCATATTAGATCATTCATGACATGGTCAGTGACATCACTGATGACATCTCAAATGACATCACTGATGACATCACTGATGACATCATCCACGTGACAATCACATACACCTTTTCATACACTATTACAATTTTTCATCACTCTTTGTAAAATACAGAGTATCATATTTAAATCCATTGTCACAGCAATACAAGTATCTAAAAATCCACTCAGTGATTCATAGATGTATACACACATCTAATCCCTTACCTATGGATTCACTCATACATGCTGTCAATGAACAATAGAACACTATCAAAAATACTTATACATCTATATCGACATTAAACAACAGCACGCATCCTATTCACATATGAAGTCATCCTACTCACTTATGCAAACAATGGATCATACTTACATATTTACTTAGCAAAACACTTATACAAACACCACTTCTTCTATTCATTTAGATAGTAAGTCATACTTAGTGAATTATAAAATCATTATTACAAGTATACAGTTATCCAAACAGTCACTCACACAACCATTGTTACTTATGTATACTTATTTATATACAACAACTGACACATACACTGCCTTTTATTTTTCTAGTTTGTTGGACCTGTACCTTTGAGAAATATATTTGCTCATCACCACACCCATAAAGAGATTCCCTCACCCAAACTGTTAGAACATGTAGTTTTAACTTCATATACCTACTGAATCAACTATTCACACATCTTTGGACAGTCACACACCCCCCACCGAACCACACACACTTTCACACTCCCATACAAATACTCAGTTAACTAATCAATAACTAATATAGACTTTCACATAGCTAGTAACCAACTGTTGAATCAGTTTACACAACAACTGACAAAGTGATACAGATATTCACACAGTTTAGTCACTATCCACTATATTTAGTGAGACATTATAAATTGGTCAAGTAAACAGTCAATTACACTGCTACTAAATCCTCCATCCAAATATTTATTTATATATATCCACTCATTCTTCAATGCAAATTGCTATATATATAATTATAATGCATATTTAAATAACGAAGCAAACCACATTCACTGGATGATGTCATCAGTGATGTCATTTGAGATGTCATCAGTGATGTCACTGACCATGTCATGAATGATCTAATATGTGACATCATCAGTAGTGGATTGCGGGTGCGCGAAATATAGTTAGTACAACTAACTATATAGGAGCAATTTCAATGGTTTTGTATGAGTAAAATGTCCAGCTAACTATAACACCACTAAAACTTATAGTTTTTTTGAGTGAATTTCAAAGGTTTTTTAAATGCTAATTCCTAACTATATTATATAAGGCCTGAAACCTATGTTTTTTTCAGTGAATATATATATATATATATATATATATATATATATACACCAGCAATCTTCACCACCTCCGAACAAATGGCGAAATGAAGACACGGACCCCAGGCTGTCGGCAAGGTAGATTTATTGTAGACCTCTCAACGGGCATATATACATATATTTTCCTCGTGCTACTCGAGCATTCCATGCTTCCTTAGCGAGAGTTGCGTCGTCGAATAGACTCCTCGAGACGAGTCTCCACTATTGCAAATAAAGATGACGACGCTGTGTGCAATTTTTAATCTTTAATAGCTGCCTCTACCAAACGCATATCAACTGACTCGCAGTCTTGTTCACTGGTAATTGAGCTTCTGAACGCGGCCATTTTTAAAGTGCATGACGTGCAAAACATTAAAGCTACAACAGTGACTAACGGGAAAACAGACTCATAGTTTTTCAACATGTTCACAGAGTAACATACAATAAAATTTAATTACAACATTTCTCGTGGTTATAAAGTAAACCAATACCATTTAAACGATTCAATTTATATTTTGTCACATAAAATCGCTAGCGCTGTGCTTCTGCCCATTATAACGCTCCTGTGAGCACATTCATAAAAAGCTAATGTACAGTTTCAGTACTTGCGCTTTTATCTCTTTGCCACCTGCGCTCATTTTACAATTTGAATCAAACTTTATTTAAAATTATGCTCAAGTGAGCTTTAGTAAGTTCCTTCATTCTATGTATTGGTTACACCTCTATTTAACATGTTTTAACCTCTGAAGAATCAGTTGAAACGCGTTTGGTAGTGGCAGCTATTAAAGATTGAAAATTGCACACGGCGTCGTCATCTCTATTTGCAATACATATATTACCTACTGGCGGTCGCCAGTAGGTAGTTATAGTTAGGATCGTTTTCCATAGGAAATCCGCAACATTCTATTGGGAATAACTTTGGTGCCGAATGAGGGATCTGCCTGTAATTTTCCTTAGCTTTGCCTCGCTGCGCTCCGCTCCTTCCCTGAAAGTTTCGGGGGTATCCGTCAAGTGGGGCCCGAGATAAAAGAGGGGTCCTAAAACGTGTTTTCCCCATGTTAATTTCCATAGGGCGGTTGGACTCACTTTTAGCCCGAACGGCTGAATGGATTTCTACCAAACTTGGCAAAATTGTAGGGACTGGTACCCCGATGTGCCTTTGCTATGTCTCAAGATATATGCTCCAGTGGTTTTCACGAAAATTAACTTGGAAAAAATATATATTGGGCTACATTGGGCTATATATATATGTTAGAGCCCAAATGTAGCCCAATGTAGCCCAATGTAGTCCAATGTAGCCCAAAGATGGCCACCAGAGACAAAAAAAACAAATGTAGCCCAAATATCAGCCAGATGTAGCCCAACTATAGCCCAATGACAGAATGTCCCAGAGTGTTCTAAAGAACAACTAGAGCGCTAACAGTCTTACTTATGACAAAAGTATGGCACACCTGAAGTCATCTTGATTGGAATAAAGTGTTAACACTTAAAACATTTAATTTGCAAAGGAACAAAATGAGGGGGTTCATTTTGCCATAGAAATTATGATTAGTGCTGAAGAATGAAAAATTAGGGCACATTTTGAGTGACTTCTCAAATCCTCTTATATTTCATTAAAAAAATTCTGATATGCAGTCTCCCAAGATGGCCACCAGAGACAAAAGAGCCCAAATGTAGCCCAAATATCAGCCAGATGTAGCCCAACTATAGCCCAATGACAGAATGTCCCAGAGTGTTCTAAAGAACAACTAGAACGCTAACAGTCTTACTTATGACAAAAGTATGGCACACCTGAATTCATCTTGATTGGAATAAAGTGGTAACACTTAATACATTTAATTTGAAAAGGAACAACATGAGGGGTTTCATTTTGCCATAGAAATTTTATATATATATATATATATATATATATATATATATATATATATATATATATATATATATATATATATATATATATATATATATATATATATATATTCACTGAAAAAACCATAGGTTTCACACCAGTTATAGTTAGGTGGAAATTTTACTCCCATAAACCATTGAAATTCCCACGTTATAGTTAGTCGAACTCACTATAACTTGCGCGTGCAATGCACTGCTGATGACGTCACATATTACATCACTCATGACATGGTCAGTGACATCACTCATGACATCACTGATGACATCTCAAATGACATCGCTGATTTCCATAATTGAAATTTGATCAACTAAGGCATGTAGTCAAAACTGTTTACAAAGCAGCAATTACATTTCTAACATTTGAAGACGGAATGTGTATGTTCATCGTTGTTTTGTAGTGCCATCAACGAATTGTAAAATACATTTGTGAAACCATTAATTGCGTGACGACCGAACAAATTCTTAAAACGGCAGCAGCTTTTTGTAAAATTATAGGCATTTCGAGCACAATATACATAACATGATTGCAGCAGGATACTGACAGCAGCATAATGGGTAATGTAGGCATTGCTGACGGAAAGACACATACTCATAGTTATAGCGTAATGCTAACAATTAATTTTAAAATTAAAATACATTTTCGCTGACAACAAGCACTCGTATTATCCAGCAATATAATGTGCCAATATGTTGCATACAAGTTTTCGTAACTTTGCAATCATATAAATGTTAATTTGCCCCGTAACAGTATTGTCCTGCCCTTTGCACGCTATTGATAATTTCTCTTGTACATTCACTAAGGTAGCGTTTAAATAATGCCCCGCCATATTTGTATTACAACGTCAATGTTGCCCAACATGTAACTATTCACCAAGACAGTGTGAAAAAAGCATCAAAATTAATATCACCAGGGAGAAAGCAACATATAAAAGGCGCAACGTTCAAGTTAAAGGTACAAAATTGTGCTTTTTTATTAAGTATATATACTCAGAATAAAAACATTTAGGTTCAAATATATAGCCAAATCATACACTTGACCTATTCTAATTATAAAAAACACAATAATTGACATACAAAGTAAAATTATCAATAACACAATTAATTATAAATTCATAAAACAGTGGCAGACAGTTATAATCTTCGACGCGCGTTTCGGCGTTTAAACAAGAACGCCTTCTTCAGGAGCCACATATAAAATCAGGAAATCAAAAGTTCTACGTGGTTCCAAATGATGGCTGGAACCCAGGAGAACGCTCCGTTCCTAATCGTGAGGATGGTTGATGGACTCGGGTCCTTATTGATATATCCTACCAACCAGCCGAAATACTAGTGTAGGTCGATACAATGCATAAATTTCGACGTTAGTGGGGGCATCCAATCAATTACGGTGCTACAACATGCAACCAAAGGGTTGCTATTTTCAAAGCGAAACGGCTCTTCCTAGATGTGGCGCTCGTTGCTTTTGGTAATTTCTTTAAAACAAAGGATAGTCGGCTGAGATGGTAATATTCAAATAACGCGGGACCACAGTCAAATGATCTGCTCCCTTAGTGATATCTTTAGGGCGAAAAATGTTTTTGTTGGCAGCGTTAACATCAACCCGCGGGCGTTCCAAACGATGGATTCCTGGCGTCCCGCGGCCGTTGGAAGTGATAATCAAATTCACCAAGAGACACAGGTTTTATCCTTTTCCAAATCCTGGGTATATGGGATGTGAAGGGACAGTGTAAGTGTGTGAATTAAATTATTGCTAAAGTGTCTAATATGTGTATAGGTACAGGATTTTCGGGGGAGCCATCTGGTGCTTATGGAAGACTACATAGCTTCCCAATGAGACTCCACAATTGCGGATGCGATTCATATATTACCCTAGATAGGCAAAACACCAACAGTTCAAAATCCCCTGTTTTTCAAAATATCTATCCTGTCTGAATTAAAAGTGAAAAATAGAAAAGTTTACTGCTAGCATATCATCTTAATTAAAACCCTAACATACTTCTGTTCAGGAGATTCCCAATACTGTTTATTGACTAGAGAGAGTACCGCAGTTCTTTATAGGCCTATATGCCTAACAAGTTCTTCCCCACTGTTAAGTCCTTTCGGCACTTTACAATCCAGATCCAGGATAAACCTGGATTCAAGGATCCTGAGTTGCTTCTCTCGGTCCCCACCCCTTATATGTTTTGGTATTCTATCCACACCAAAAAAACTATAAGATGCTGTTGTTGCTGTTGTGACATTCTGTGTAATGGCGTGCCACCAGATAGTTATGATCTACAATTTGCGATGGCACGCAGATGTTGCAGTATCCTTAGCTTAAGTGGGAGTTTGGTACTGCCTACGTACTGGAGGCCACAAGGGCACTCCAGCATGTAGACAGTAAAATCATGTTAGAAATGGGATTTCTGGTTGGCTAAGGCTTGCGCCAAAGCCAGACAGAAACCACCATTCCTACGTCAGGGTAAGGAAGTCACCCGCCAAGACAACCTCTGCTCACCCTCTTGGTAGCTTGGCACGAGCAGTCAGGCTTATCTCAGAGGCGATGTGTAAAGCATTTGCGCACGCACCCCCTGCAACAACACCCAAGGCCCACTACAAAGGAAACTCCACACAAGGTTATGTATAAAAATAGCCTTTGTATTACACCAAAACACATTAGATAAAAACACACATTTTACAATGTGCCAGAGGCACAGGCAGAATTTACAGGGGATTATGTACAGGACAGGGCCACAGGGACCACTGTCAGGAATGCACTTGTAGGTTTTTAGGAATATAATCACTGTAGCACAAAATAGAACATAAAGCACACAACCAGTAACTACTGGTAAGAGGTAAGTACCACCTACACAACCCTAACCACCTTAGGAGAATATTACGCAGGGAACCTGGGCTTCACTAGCACACCTGTACTAGAAATAACAACCACCTAAGTATCACTATACATGTAGGGGCATAAGCAAGAACACAATACACATGATGCATCACAACGTTCAGAGGTGTAGGGGAAGAAAGACACATGATGCATAAACATACATTCAGCGGTGTAAGAACAAGGCACATGATGCATCAAAAACACATTCAGAGGTGCAGCAAAGAACACTTCGCAGAAATCACATTAGCACAGAACTTACATCAAAGTCCAGGTTGCGCCACTGAGCCAAAACCTAAATGTAGCAGCTGCCCACTACTTGCTGGGCAGCTGAGGACAGGGACAGAACAGGGCCTAAACGCTGCAGCTGGCACTAAGTGCTGCGCAGCTGGGGAAGGCCAAGGTAGGGATGAAGGAGTGCGTCTCACTTCTAGTCCAAAGAACAAGTCCCTAGAAAGCAAAACCTAAACGGTGCAGCTGCCCACTACTTGCTGGGCAGCTGGAAACTCAAAACTGCGACAGGGGCTCTCGCTAGCCCCTCAGGACAAAGACTGCGCCAAATGGTGAGCCCTCTAGGCTCTGAACTACATGTGGCGCAAAAACGTTGGAGCCCTCTAGGCTCTAGGAAGAGACATTCCCCAAGCCCTGGGACAAAAACATCTGTGGGGCATGGGAGCCATCGAGGCTCTAAACATGATGTGTCCCAAGTCCCTTGTGAGGACTCTAAGGATCAATGGGGCCTCGTGGGAGCCCGCAGGTTCTTTAAACAAATATGGCCTGGGTTGGAGCCCCACAGGGCTCTGAATGAAAACATGCCCCACTGTTGGAGCCATGAAGGGTTAACGGATCGTTGGGCCGGCCCGCTGCCATCCGGGGCCGCCCTAAATGCACCCCAGCCATTGTGCCATCCTCCGGCACCAGCATTGGCCCCTACGGAGCCCCCCCCAGCTCTATTCACTCACTGGGCTTCCTTTCTTCGGGCGGGGGCCCCTCCTCTTGGTCTGGGCTGCCTTCGACGGAGTAGCCGCGTCCCGCTGCCTCCTCTCAACGCGGCGGTTCCAGCGGGGGGTCCTCTCCTCCTCTCGGGGACTCCTGCTCTCCGCTGGACCACCGGGGCTCCCAACAGCTCACGGGAGCCCCGGGCAGCATCTGCCCATTTTTCTCTGCCGGCTCCTTCCTTCCTGGCGGCCCCGGGGCTCTCCACAGCTCACGGGAGCCCCGGGCCGTGGGAGGAGTCTCCTTCTTCTCTCATGGGTCGAGGAGGCGGGGTGGGCTCCCGACCTCCTTTCTAGAAAAAGCACTTCCGGGCCGCACGCGTCACTTCCGTCCCGCGGCCCCGCCCACAGTCAGGCGGGCTGCGGGTGGCGGCGGCGGCATCTTGGGGGCAGCACCGAGGGGTGGGCACCCTCGGTGCGAAAAACAACCATAGAAGCGGGGTGGGCACCCGCTAAGGACGCCATAAACGGGATGGCACCCGTAATTAATTAAATAAGCAAATCAAGGGGCAGAATGCAGGGTGGACACCTGCGCTGGCGACAACAAGGGCAGGAGCGCTTCCCCCGAGTTAAAACAACAGCACTCTGCCCACACATGGCAAATAAAGTGCCACGAGGCGCAGGGGGCACAGCTAAAACCGCAGGCCCCAGAGCAGGAAATTACCCCTACAGCAAGAAGGGTCCAAAGAAGTCCTGGGGCATCAAGATGGAGCACAGCAGTTCCCAGCAAGGCAATTCCTCCAGCATCCAGGGATCCAGGGACTGGGCAGGGCCCAGGGAGGCAAGCCTTCCCCGGGGCCCCAGCAGCAGCACGCCCCTGGTAGATTCCAGTCAGAAACAAGAACATTTTGTAAGGGGACACAGCCTCTTTTTATACAGTGAATTCCTTTGTCTCAGGGTGCAGGGTGGGGGAAAAACCAGTCGCACCTGGTTTTGGAGCACTGTGATGTGCTCAACCACCCTTTCCTTTTACTGGCCAGGCTAGGGACATTAGACGCACCACAGGGGGCGGAGCCAGCATTGTGTGGGGAAAGCCCAGCCCTATTCAGGTCCCAGGTGCACTACTCCCTCACATCACACATGCTGGTCTCAACACTCACCACCGGGGCAGACCCATCATGACTCATGGAGCCTGGCACACTCGCCAGCTCTGGCCAATCTCACGCCAGCACATTCACTGCACAGACAGGCACACTTCTAGAAGTGGCACTTCCATATTAGATACAAAAACGCTGCACGCATCATTGCACAGCATTGAATCACACGAGTCTGCACATACCAGACTCGAGCCTGCACACCCCACGCATCAGGAACTACCAGGGACACATACATTCCCCATGCATTCCTATGGGAGGGCAGGCCAATCTCACCACACGCACTCAGAGTGCTCACGCACTTTCCACTGGGACACAGTGAAAGTGCGCAGACACCAAGAAATCACTATAAATATTTAATAATACCAGGCAAAAATCTCAGGGGTGAACCTGCCAAAAGGGCCAAGACCAACAAATTGCTATTGCAATTAGTAATGTGTCTTATTGGACGCTTCTCTTTGGTGCCTGTGGTATATTCCTTACAGTTCCTACCATTCCAGTCTGCTTTACACATACCACAAGTGGTAAAGCCATTTGGCATTCATAACCACTGTGTTTGTGTGTCTTCTCTAGGATAGCTATGGACCAATCTATCCTGTAAGGATCTAGGCCGTCGATAAGTTATCTGTGGTCTGGCTCCTATCCGAGCATTTCGAGGAATATATATATATATGTGTATGTACTGATGAAAGCGAAGGCTGAAATGCGTATATATATATATATATATATATATATATATACATATATATATATATATATATATATATATATATATCCCTGCACGTTCCTCCTCTCATCCATTGTTTAGGAAAGAATACGGCTGGCACTCTGGTATCCGTTTCAAGAATTTATTATACCAAACCCCCCTCACCCCAAACAGACGCGTTTCGCCTTTGCAGGCTTCGTCAGTGTTACGTTTGTGCCACGTATGAGTCACCATTTTAAACCTTTAGCCAGTCTGACATAATCATAGACATAGAAGACGGCTACTGACATTCAAAAAGATGGTGGCCATCTTATAACGTGCAAATTGCATTGAAATATACATGGCTTTAAATGGTGACATTAAGTAAAGTGCGTAGTGCTCATTTAAAAACATATAACACAGAACTTTCATTGTAAACACAGTACCTTCTGTAAATGCAATCAATTCAACTATTTCCTATATCTATATAAATTCTATTTTTGGCATCTTTCATAGATATTTTCCAATAAAGTGCAGAATTGATAGGATAAGTCTTTCCTATAATGCATTACATTAGTTATGCAGCCCTGAATGGGCGATTGTGTTACAGCACTAGTTTCCAAACGGGATTCCTGGTTCAGCAGTGGGGTATTGTTATTATCCCTAGGGGATGTTAGATGAATACATTTAACCCCGGTGCCCCATGTATCAAACTATATGTGAACTAAAGGTGAACCCATAGTTCTTCATTGTTATTGAGGCCCCACGGAGTCATGGTTTTAAGACTGATGATACACTTTGACTCAATCAAATCAATCAAATCAAAAAGTACTTTATTCGGTAGTTCATTTGATAAGAACACCATAAAAGTTCATAAAATACAAATTACAAAGTTGATCATGTATTAAGATCACAATTTTAAAATACTAAAAGCAATTAAAATTCATTTAAAAAAGCAGATTTGATAAAAAGGAAGCAGCAAGATATATCATACAATTTATGTTCATCTTAGATCCTAGAGATTTTGTGGGCGTTCATTGTATCTCTCCTAATCAGATCTTATTCATAGGTTGCGACGATGTTGAATACAGAATTTAAGAAAACGTGCAATTGCTTTAGCATATTTTTCATTTTCTAAATGTTGTAATGCCAAGAGCGCAGGACGGCATTGGCGAAGCCCCCAGAGTTTTAAGATGGGGAGTAGCCAACGCCTACGGGGTTCCACAAAAAATTTGCAAAATAGAATAGTATGTATGGTTGATTGCGTAGATACCAAATCACATGGGCAGCATGTCCGTGTGGACATCCAGTCGTTTTGGGTTGGAAAGGAAACTAGCAAATGAAACATGTCAAACCTTAAACGAGTTAGCAGCATTTTTTCATATTGGGTTAGACTATATAACAAATAAGGTTCAACTTCAAAAACAGTCTGCACTAGTATGGCTTTCTGAACAGATTGTTTGTGGATCTCGGTTGCTAGGCGTAACTGTCTCAGATGTGTAAGGCATTCTTTTTTTAGATCCGCCTTAGAAATTTCATTTATCCTGGGAGGATTATCAAAATATTTCTTGTAGCCCAAGTCCTCAAGAATTGCTTTGACGTAGGTTATCCATTTGATTTTTTTACACTGATCGAGACTCAGAATGTCTTCAATGATGGATCTCGTTAAATGGCATTGCTCTGTAGCCCATATTCTGCGCCATAGCATAACTGGCTGCAGTTTTATGATGTCTGTTATATAGTCTAGTCCCAATTCTAAGTGACATGCATATGTGGAGGTATTCCTTGGAACCGCAAGTAAGTATCGTAAAAAGGAATTCTCAATTTTTTGAATGGCTTCAACATTTACATACCCCCATATTCCTGCCCCATATATTGCCGTAGATATGCATTTAGCGTTATAAATTTTCTGCATTACTTGTATTGGACGTTGGCCCAGTTTTTGTGAAAATGCTTTTAGTGAGACAGTTTCCCTCAAGAAGGCAAGTTTCCTGGCATTAACCGCTGGGGTCCACTTGAACTTCTCATCTATTACTATCCCCAGGTATGGGTAGGTTGCCGTTCTATCTAATGGTTCACCTTTTACAAACAACCTTCGGCACTTCCCAGATCCCTTCCCAGCTTGCATAGTGTAAGTTTTCTTAACATTTAGCTTTAGATTTAGGGTAGCCATGAACGTACAATATCTGTTTAGTGCACATTGGAGTTCATTTGGGGTTCTTGCTAAAATGACAGCATCGTCGGCATATAATAGTGCAGGTATTTGCCGACGAGCTATTGTAGGTAAATCTTTACTGCCTTGGAGCATCGCGGCTTCCAGTCCGTTAGTGTAGACAGTGAATAAAAAGGGGGCCAGCACACAACCCTGTCTGACCCCCTTTTCCACCCTGAAATTTCCTGTAAGTTCCCCCTTGGTCCCAAATCTTACCCTGCCTGTCGTCCCTGTGTACATTTCACGCAGGAAATCAACAATCGCTGGGTCAACGCCCAATTTCAGCACGATGTTCCATAATGCTGAATGAGCGACGCAGTCAAACGCCGCTGATAAGTCGACGTAGACCATGTATAGTGTTGCCCCCTTGGCCTCCGTATATTTACCCGCTAGGAGGGAAAGGTTAAGTGCTTGGTCTGCTGTTCCTAGGCCTTCACGGAAACCATATTGTATATCAGATATTACTCCATGGTCAGTTGCCCACTCCTGAAGTCGATTAAGAAGGATCCGCCCTGCCATCTTCCCAAGCGAGTCCAGGAGGGAAATAGGCCTATAACAGGACGGAATATTTCGATCCCCTTTCTTATAGATTGGGACCAGTATTGATGATTTCCAAGAATCTAGTAGCCCTACCTTTAGTGTTGCATTTAAAACATTGGTCAGTATGGGGGACCAGAGATCTGGTAGATGTTTGAAAACATCGGCTGGGACCCCATCCGGACCAGGGGCTTTGCCAGATTTTGAGTTTTTTAATGCCAATTGAACCTCCTTGTGGGAGAATTGTAGGTCTATTGGGTATATAACCTGCGTTAGAGGGTCTGGGTGGTCAATGTCTATCAAGGTGTCTTTGCTAAAAACTTTTGAAAAATAAGCCACCCATTCATCTTCGCTTATAGCGACGTCGATGGAGGGTGTTTCATTTTTATTTGTTAAAAACGGTGACCTTACTGTGTGCCAAAACATTGCACTATCCTTCAACTCTGTGCTTTTGCTGAGGCGATTCCATAGATCAACTTTTAGCTCTTGTTTTCTTAACCTGATCGCGACAGCGTACTCTTTCCTTAATCTACCGATCTCAGCTCTATCCCTCTTGTCCTTATTCAAGGCCTCTTTTAGTTTTGTGTGTGCCTTTGTGCATGCCGAATTAAACCAGCTATTATTTTTATTTATTTCTGACTTTTGCTTACAGGTCCTAGTTAGCTCTTTATGTATATTTTTCAAAACGGTATTAAAACTGTCAATGACCACCTTTGGTTGTAGGTTCAGGTCAAGACAGTTCTTAATTTCGGCACTACAGTTTTTGACTATTTTGTTAGTTGTGCCTTCCTTATCAATTTTCCCCCATTTAAGTGTATAACCATTCATGGAACCAATTGTAAGTTCTTGTTGGGCTAATACGGTCATTATGTTATTGGGTTTGTGTGGTGTATTTTCCGCAAGGGATGCAACTATTGGAAAATGGTCACTCAGTGGGTTTTTTACTACTTCAAAACAATCGATAGCTGTCCCATTTAAGGGAGATATTAGTATATAATCTATCAGACTTGTTAATCCTCTTCCGTTGAACGTTGGGGAAAAGGAAGCAGGAGGATTTTTTTTTTCATTTAGAAAACCTAACTGTAGTTCAGCCATGACCTCGTTCATTTTCTCGCCTTCAACGGTGTGTGAGAAGTGGGTTATGCTAATATCCTCCTCATCGATAATGCCACATTTAGTATTTTTACTGTTCATACATAGATGGAGATTGAAGTCTCCCCCCCAAATTATTATACATGAATTTTTTGCATATTTTGTGGTTTGTTCTTGCAGTACTGTTGCAATCTCGGTAAGGGTATTTAGCAAATTAGTTTGCGACAAATTATTGTAGAAATTTACCAATATGTACACTTCTTGTTTTCTTTTTTTTAGAATTATGAGTTGGAAGTTGTCTTTTATTATAAGAGGTGCAATATCCTCCATTTGTATAGTGTTTGAAATGTAGGTGGCAAGGCCACCACTATTTCTGCCCGAGGGGGATTTCCTTGCAGTGGACCAAAATGTTTTATACCCCGCTATGTGTATAGGAGTGATTGCCCAGGTCTCCTGGAGACAGATAATGGCACTAGAATTCAATTGAGACAAAAAGTTAGGATTAGTTTGTTTGTATACTAAGCCTGCAATATTCCAAAAAGTAAAATGCAGCTTAGGACTAATATTAGTTGGGTCTGTTGCGGTGGTTAAGTTATCCGCACAGACTCGTGAGCCAGTCTTATTAGGAGGAGATGGTATGCTCAAGGCGTCCTTATTTTTTATTTGCCCCGGTAAGATTGAGATAGATATTCCCCCTGGTTCTAAATTCTCCCCTAATTCTAAGGTGGCTGCATCTTCCCAGTTGACTCTAGGGGTAGGAAGTCAATCGTTGCAGTCTAAGCCAGAGAATGCATTGTATCTATTATAAATAGGAATATTGTAGGAAGTAGTTGGCAAGTGTACTAGTTGATTCCACCGATTGTCCCCATAATCCTGGTGTAAAGTAGTGGAAAGGTAAGGATGGACTGATGGAAGCAAGCAATTTTGAGTCTGATGCCATTGTGCTGTTTCCGTAGGATAAACAAATTTGGAATTTTGTTGAAAAAGGGGAGTCTTCTTTTCAGGCTGAAAGTGCCTTTCATAGAGAAAGTTCATAGGGTTTGGTAATGTATTTGTACTTGATGGAAGGAGGTGCCTATAGAAGTAGCCCAGGGGAAGCAAGGTGGTATTGAATTCCCATGTAGAGGGTGGAGGGGCGTTGGCGAGAGTCTTTTCTGCCCATTTAGGGTTTCTAAAGTTAAGTGTTACACAGTCGCCCTCAAATTTTTTCCCCAAAGGGCCTATCCATCCTACTCTTTGTACATGTGTAATTTCCCCTGCACATTCCGTTGGGAAATTACAGTTTAATGAGAGCCAATAAAGTATTTTGTTTTTTAATGATAGAACAGTTTCTGATTGTTCTGGCTTGAGCTTAGGGACATTAACTAGGACAAGTACAAAGGCTCCACATTCTGGTGGTAAGGTGATTCGTGGAGGGATTTGCTTAGCTTTGTAAGGGATTTCGGAAGGGGTCTTTGGATGGTGTGTTATTGCCGTTGTATTACTCGCCTGAGTGGAAGTTTGCGGCAGATGTTGTGTGCCCATTTGTGTTTTTTTTAAGTGTGCGGTGCTGGTCGTTGGAGGAGGACTCATAGCTGGTACAAGGGGGGTTACTGATGTTGATTTATTAGTTGTAATCTTTTGTTTTGTCTCAGCAGGTCCACCAGTTTTGGGTATTACTTGGGGCGGCGCTTTTTTGCTTTCGTTAGGTTTGGCTTTTTGTGCTCCAGCCACGTTATAGAGAGGGGGAGGGGGAGATTTTTTATTCATAGATACCAGCTCTTCAATTCTCTTCTCTAATCGAGCGAGCCTAGTTTCGACCGGTGATATATATATGCTCAAAAGGTCCCCAATTCGCTCAACCAAGTTATCATAGTCTGTATCATTATTAGTTCTTTCTCTGAAAGCGTGACTGTTATTTATATTGGGGGAGTCGTGATGATTTTCTACATCAGCCAACATGGTTTTACCTTTTTGCCCTTTCGTGCGTTTACGTTTCTTACGAGTCAATGGCAAGGGCTGGGTGGGAGATATAGCTCTTATTGAAATTGCCCCCCCCTGTGTGTCTCCCAGTACATTCTCTGTGGTGTCCTCGACTAATTCGGGAGTTAAAGCCACATTAAGAAGGGGAGATCTTTCTAGATCACTGTCCAACTCACAATTGGTGCTTGTGTCCGATACTGATAGATTTACTTCATTCAGCAAGGTGTGAGGGACGGCTATAATGTCATTAGTGTCTTCAGTTCTCGATGTAGTATCGTTGCCAGGGGTTCTGGCTAATTTAATACTTCCTAATGAAGAGCGTTTTGCAAATTCCAAGTCCCGAGATACTCTTCGTTGTAATAGTGAGATGCTAAGATCAATAGCATCAGTAGTGCGTGTGATGAAACTGTCTATTGGACCTATCAGTGCAGCGGCTCCGGCAGCGGTCTTGCTCCTGGTGCCTCTGGTAGACATGTTAATGAAGATTTTATGCTTGTATGTAACAGGTAGCAGAGATCATTGGTAGGCAACTATACAGTTCGAAAGTCAATGTTTATAGTGAATCCATTAAATAGTAACAAAGAACAAACAAGTCAAGGAAATCCTACTTGTACAGGAAACGTGGATATTAGAGGGAGGGTCCGTCCTGTCCTCAGCCGTCCACGGACGGACACAGACGGCCCGCCCTTTGCCCGGGCTTAGCCCGGCGTCCCGCTCGCGTCCCGCGTTGCGAGGGACGCCCACCTTTATCGCGCCTCCAGGCGCCGATGGTGACGATCAGGGGGAGCGCCACCGCAGGGAGTCCTGGGAAGCCGAGTCCTCCACTCGGCGGCCGTCTGTGATGTTATGCACGGCAGCGGGAGGACTCAGGCAGTGCGAGGTGTTCGGTTCCTGGGAGGCTGTTGGTCAGCAGAGGGTCCGTAGCAGCAAAGGTCAGTGTGCAGAAAGTTCACAGAGGGTTACACTTTGACTCAAGAATGCGTAGGGCCTTGTCTCTGTCCCCTCCCCATTCCAATTTGGGGGCCTGATCTATACAGTAAAAACTAAGTTTCTCCCAGTCACTTTGATGGTGTTCGGCAAAAAAAATAAAATATATATATATATATATATATATATATATATATATATATATATATATATATATATATATATATATATATATATATATATATATATATATCGATGCCAATCCTGCTGAACACGATGAATAAAACAGGCGCTGACTCCATGGGTAAAGGTTTCAAGGATAAGTGTTCTTATTCCTCCGTGATGGGCGACTCGTTTCGGCTGACGAGTCCACCTTGCTCACAACATCGCAAATCTCTACGGTGCTGTATAAATTAGAAACAAGGTGTAAACCAAAACTGATTGTCATGGAAACTGACTTCGTGACCACAGCAATGGAAAAGTTCCATACAGCCTGGGACATGCAGAGTCATGGTGAGTATGTGTAGTGTTTCTTCCAGTCAAACAAAGTTACAAAGGTAGATTAAACCTTAGTTCGCTAAAATTATGCATAGGTTAAATCACATTTGTTGAATAATCACAAAATGGAAATAATACTATATACATCACACTAGAACTAGTGTTATTGAAGAAACAACAGACGAAAAATGAAATCAGAATCAGATTAAAGCACAAATTAATATATATGTGCGCCTCACCATCTGCCTACTAGGTTGTATATGCAGAAAGCACATTCTAATGAATGTGTTTGTGTGTGAACATGTGCTCAGGCAGTCAATGTAGCTTACTCGGGGAGTTATTGTTCCTGAGTAATGGTGGCTATTGCCTACTAGGTGGCCTACCGCGTGGAAAGGATCCAGCCCAAGTGGGCAGAGGGGCAAGAAGTCGTGCGCGGATCTACGGTGCCAATAAGACGCCCAATGAGCGTGCACATGTTAAGGTGATTGTCGTCTAAGACAGTCGGTATGCAATTGTGCAGGAGTGTCCATATATTCCAAAGTGAAAGTGTTGGAATGTGTACGGTGATAAGTGACCAAAAGGTGGGGGGGGATTGTGTTAAGAATATATACAAGTGAGATTGATGTTAGGGAAAGGGTGGGTCAGGGAATGAGAAGTCACCGCTATGGAGTCATAAACTCATGCGGAATTAGAGGTGGACACTCAGTGCCTCATCCGCATTCAGACCGTTCTGCATCTATATATATACGAACACACACACGCACACGCACACACACACACACACACACACGCACACACACACACATACACACACACGCATACACACACACACACACATATACACACATACACACACATACACACACATACACACACACGTACACACACACACATTCAAACACACACACATACACACACACTCACACACGCACACACACACATATACACACACACATATACACACACACGTACACCCACACACACACGTACACTCATAAGTCCACCTGGCCATGAACCATCAGCGATATACCAACTACGTGTTTTGTTCTACTATTCTTCTACTCTTCTACTTCCTGGAAATCCTACAGACGTCCCTGGACCCAACAAGAGCTTTACAGATGAAATCACAGACTTTATTGCCTATTTCCCCATTCAGTGCAACCACACCATATCCCTCACAATGTCAACCTCCCAAGGGATTCAAACACAACAACAACAAGGAATCAATCCCTTGATACATCAAAGAACATGTCTTTATTAAAGTAAGTGATCAGCATAAGTAATGCATGTTATCTTTATTGAACCACTTCCCTCTTTATAATGCCATGTGAACACTTTGTGGAACTTAGGATCTTCTTCCCCAGCTGATGAAAAACAGCAGGTAAGTATAGGCAAAATACAGAGTTATTGTCTTCTTCTGCCACATCACTTGTCATCTTTGGTGCACATGTGCCTGGGTGACCTGTTCAGAGGACTCTGGAGTAAGAGGCAGACGTATGTCCTCAATGGTCTCTACGGGTGACTCTGGAGTGAAAGACAGGCGTGTGTCCTGGATGGCCTCTTCGGGTGACTCTAGAGTCAGAGGCAGACCTGTGTTCTGGATGGGCTGTACAGGTGTAACTGGAGTTAAAACAGGCTTGTGTTCTGGATGGTCTGTGCAGGTGTCTCTGCAATGAATGACAGGCGTATGGCCTGGATGGGCTGTATAGGTTCCTCTGGAGTGCAAGAGAGGTTTATGTCCTGGAAAGCCTCCTCATTTGTCCCTGGTGTCCCCAGTGGGAAGCATTCTTTTTTTCCTGTACAGGTGCTTCTGGAGTGAAAGACAAGCTTCTGCTCTGGATGCTCTGCACAGATGCAACTGGAGCGAAAGAGAGGCTTATGTCCTTGAAGGTCTGTATAGCTTCTTCTGAAGTGAAAGACAGGTTTATGTCCAGTCAAGTCTCCTCCAGTGTCCCTGGTGCCCCCTGTAGAGGGAGACTGGCTTATGTCCTTTACAGGTGCCTCTGGAGTGAAAGACAGGCTTGTGTTCTGGATGGTATGTACAGGTTCCCCTGGAACAAAAGAGAAGCTTATGTCCTAGATGGTCTATATAGGTTCCTCTCTACAGTGAACGCCAGGCTTATGCTAGAAAATCCTCCTCGGTGTCCCTGGGGTCCCTGGGGGAGAGGTTGGCATATGTCCTATACAGGTGTCTCTGGAGTGAAAGACAGGCTTGTGTCCGAGAAAGCCTCCTCTATGTGTCACGAATGAGAGGCAGGCTCTTATCCTGGATATCCTCTCCAGGTGCCTCTGAAGACTGATGCACTGTAGTCCTGTGGTAGACAAAGTGTGGAAATATAGACTACAGGATCCATTCTTATTTTCAAGAGGATTTATGTTCAGAAAACAGAACCCACAACTGCGCAAGGGTCTTAACTGTTCCAGAGTCAGTAGCATCTGATCTGCTGAGAATCTGGAACTTGCAATGATATTCCAAAAAACAAGCATAAAGTGAATATCAGATCAAAACAAAAAAAACATGTATCAAAGTATCACCACTATTACATATCTTCCCCTCTTAACAAAACACAAACAGAAGTTCATTGAAAATCATAATCAAGTAACTTGATAGGTAAATTGACCGCGAGTGTACTATGTGTAGAAAGACTCAGTTTCTACACGTAGAGACAAAGATAAGCTTGAGACTTGCTGATGTGAAAGAGTACTGCCCAAACCTGGAACAGATTTTTTACTTTCACCAGAAGAACCAGTGCTCAGATCAGAGATCAGTAGAAATCATGGAATCCATAGTGATTAAATGTGAAAACCATGACACTATTGTGCTTTTTCCTGTACATCTCTACTTGTAAGTTGGAAGAAGGTATAAGAAAATTCTTATTCCACTACTCCTTACCATATAATAGCACAGAACCCTTACCCACTTTAGCGATTTTTACAGGGGAAGAACATTTTGAGTCTCCTTCTTGCCAAAGCGTTATTTTAATGAGAACCCAATCATTACTTTTAAAATCTACATATTTCAAGTTCCTTTTGCTATTACAATTTTCCTTCAGTTCGAGTTGTCTATTACCAACTCTTTCATGCAATTTACGCATGTCAATATTCATATTTGTGTGGGAAAAGCTTGCAGACAACCAATTTGGAAAAGGGTTGGACTTGAGATCTTTGCCTCTCAGCAACTTATAAGGTGAAACACCTGTGGTATAATGAGGCACAATAAGGTGAGCCCAAAATTTCTCTTTGATAAAAATACTGAAATTCAACTCAACTCAACTCAATTCAATCCTTTTTTTTTTTTAAATATATTTATTTTTTATTAGACTCTGGATGACACACATTATACATTCTGCAGTTTGTTTACTCCACAAACTAAAGTTCATCATAGTGGTATACAACCTTTACAACTCAACTTTTACAACGCACTACCATTACAACTCAACTTTTACAACGCAAAACCCATTACAACGCATGCATTTACAACGCAGTCATTACAACGCATGACACTACAACGCACACCGCTACAATGCATACCATTACAACGCAGTCATTACAACGCATACCATTACAACGCATAACTTACCATCCAACACTTACCCTACTGTTGCGCCCCCTGGAGTTAGAATAGTAATTTTTACCACTACACTATCCAACACTTACCCTACTGTTGCACCCCCTGGAGTTAGAATAGTAATTTTTACCCCTACACTATCCAACACTTACCTTATATGCAATGTAATGTAATGCGTTGCAATGGTATGCGGTGTAAATGTAGTATGCGTTGTAGTGGAATGCGTTGTAAAGGTAGTTTCAAAGTATTCGTTGTAATGGCATGCGTTGTAATGGTGTGCGTTGTAATGGATGTTGCGGTGTAAAAAATGCGTTGTAAAGGTATGCGTTGTAAAAGTATGCGTTGTAACGTCATACATCCATCATAGTATTACAGTACACGCATTTACAGAAAAAATAAAGAAAGAAAGCAAATTACAACCAGAACATTGTACTTCTAATCTTCCAAGATCCCCCTATTTTAAACCAAACTCAAAATTTAAAATTTAAAGAAATGTACCCTGTCCCATCCCTCCATCGAGCTAAAGGCTCCCAGATTCTTACTCCTCGGGCTCACCCTACTCTTCCCTTCCTGGCATATATAGGTTTCTCCAAATTATAGGCAGCTATTAAGTTCGCCAACCAAATTTGCATTAGCGGGGGTGTCTTGTCAAGCCACGCCCTTGCTAAAGTTAGTCTGTAGACTGCCATAACAAGAAACATAAACTCGGTCTGTGCAATAATACTTCCGTCTGGTCCAATTCCCAGCAGAATCCAGATGGGGCTTAACGTTATCTGTATCCCTAATGACCTATCCAGGAACCCCTCTATATCTTTAATTAAAGTATAAAGTTGTGGACAGGTGGCGAACATGTGGACAATATCTGCTTCAGGGGAATTACATCTGGGACAAGTCGTCCCCTCAGAGCCACCCCACTTAGCAATCCTAGCTGGCGTGTGGTAGAGTGAATATAAGGTCTTATAGTGTTGGGATTTTAGGGGAGCTGAACACAAGATAGTGCGGCCGAGATCCAATGACTCCTGGAAGGCTTCAAGTTCGGCCCCTAATTTCTCTACCCACTTACTCCTATATTTATCCATGTTGTCCGGTTTGCCCCGTGCTAAAAACGCATATGCTGAGCTTATCGTAGACTCTCCACCGGTGGTTATGTTCTCCATGAAGTCGTTACAAGTGTACCCTACTGGGCTCCCCTGTTTGTTATTCAAGAAACTCCTGACTTGAAGGTACTTAAAAAAATCTTGTCTGTCTATACCATATCTAATTACAAGATCCCCAAACTGTACTATTCCCTCAGAATTCCTTAAATCTCCAACCTGTGTAATTCCTTTGACCTCCCAAGCAGCAATTACTGAATCAGAGAAGATTTCTGGAGGAAAGGATTTATTGTTGTATAATTTCATATACCTGTTGTATCTACCCATACCCATCTTTTTCAAAAAGGCATTCCATATTTTAACAGCTGCACTAATAGTCTTTGACTGTTTCCTTCTAAAATAACCTAACTCAGTGTGATACAAAAAACTATTTTCTGCCTCCTGCCTTAACACTACTGCATATATTTCCGTGAACATATTTGTTATAATCTGTAAGATGCCCCCCGCACCAATCAATCCCTGCATGTATTGCAGAGCAGCCGATAAATAGTACAGCCTAAAATCTGGCGCACCCCAACCCCCTCTTTCTCTTGGTAAAGACATAAATCGATACGCCCTCCGAGTTCTTCCATGAGCCCATATAAACCTGTTTAAAATGCCTTCCACGTATTAAACCATTTGGCTTAAAAAAAAAGTGGAATTGATCTAAATAAATAAAGAAATTTAGGTGAAATCACCATTTTCACAACATTGGTGCACCCTACCAAAGAAAGATGCCAATTATTCATCCTCTCTAAATCTTTTTTAACTTTAGCCAGTAACGGAGCAATATTGATCTCGACCACAGTATCCAGGTTCGCGGAAATTAAAATCCCCAGATATGTTGCTGAGCTCACCACCCTGCTGTCAATACTCCTAGTGAAGTGATTCTTAACAATTTGAGTCTTGGATTTGTTTAAACTATATCCCGAGACTTGGCCAAACAGATGAGCCTCTGTTTCCACCCCCCTGATAGCTGTGTCTGGGTCCGGGGTTAGTACAGCCACATCGTCAGCGTAAGCTAAAGATTTAACTGAGTAGCAATTCAGATTCATTGGTGGAATCCCTTCATTTCGTTCGAGTCTTCGTAGTAGTGGCTCAAGGTATAATGCAAAAAGCAATTCAATCTTGCTGACATTGCAATTTGCACTCCTTTAAGAATGCTTTCGACCCTTTCAACTAATCCATTTGCCAAAGAGCTAAAAAGAGCAACTCGATGATGCTTAATATCACACTATACGAAGATGTTTATTATCATGCTTTCACAAAAAATCTTTAATTTCATTGTAAATAAAAAGTCGACCATTATTGATAAGAATCATATTTGGAGACTCCTCCAAATAAATACACTCTCCAGAAACTTAATATCATTGTTGGTGTTGGACGAGTCTAGAAAAGCAGAATACATCTGTTTTGAAAGTAGCCTACTAGTAAAAATAAATATTGCTTATCATAGAACGTAAATGAAAAGGACCAGAAAAATCTAATGCCACTTTTCCCTATCGTTGCTTTGGTAGAGGTACAGGATACAAAGGGTTCTCCATAGTTTTCCAATGCTTATCAGACACAACACACTGTGGACAAGCATCAATATAACTTCTCATTTGTGTGTCCATTGCAGGCCACAATAAAACTGCCTCAAATGTCTCAAATTCTTACAAGTCACCGATATGCCTATGCATCAGTCTCTCATGTAGAGTCACAGGTGGTATAAATTTACCATTTCTCACACGGATATCATTCTCACAAGACAATCCATCTGAAACCTGACTAAATACTTTGAGTTCAGCAACAAAGACTGTTAGACTGAGGACAACCTTCCTTAATATACTTAAAGACAGACTGGAGAACACAATCCTGTGAAGTGGATTCTGCCCATTCTTCCTCAGATATTAAACCTCTAGCTCCACTATAGAGTCGACGGCAGCTATAACACCCTCAAAATCACCATTGATGCCATTCCTGACCCCGTATGCCCCCACCCCCCAACAGCTGCGCTCGCTGGGGCAACACTTGGTGACCGACCCGCGGGTCAAACTCTTCCGGGCAGGAGGGAACTCGTTTTGCCATCTAGCCGCCAAATTATGGAACTCCCTGCCTGTACATATTTGTGGTATGGATGACCTGCTCACTTTCAGGAAAGCCATTAAAACCTTCCTTTTCCCCTCAGTGTAGTCTATTGGGTCCGTGACGTCTGTGATGACCTTGTGGCTGTGTGTGCTACTTAGATCTTGCAGCGCTGGGACGCCCCTTTGCTGGGGCAGCTGTGCGCTATAGAAAAACACCTGAGTCCTTGTACACGAACATCCCCCAGACTGCAGCCCTCCTAGTCATACGGGACATTCTTGAAACTAGGCCCAGACCACTCCGGGTACCCTCTGTTTTCATCCTCCAATTGTTGGAGATCTGCTTAACGAGGAACTTTTTCTCTTTTGACCAAAAGTATTACCAACAGGTGAAGGGTACATCAAAGGGCGCTATTTTTGCCCCCAACCTGGCTATACTCTTTATGGATAAAATTGAGACCAACACCATACTGACTCCATCCAACCCCTTCTCGTCTGGTATTGCCCATTGGAGGCGTTACATAGACGATATCTTTTTAATCTGGAATAGCGATCTTGACAGCTTTAATCAGTTCATTAATTGGCTCAATAATAACTGTTGCTGACTCACATTCACCAGTACCGTTGATGCACATTCAATCCCCTTCCTGGATCTCACAATTTATGAATCGGAAGGTTCACTACATACCAAACTATACCGCAAAACTACTGAGAGGAATACACTCTTAAGCTACAATAGCAATCACCCTAGGGCACTTAGGGATTCTCTACCCTACTCCCAATTCCTCCGCATCAGACGTAACTGCTTCGCAAAGGAGGATTACTTTAGGGAAGCCATTGTCTTGTCTAACAAAGTTAAGGATAGGGGTTACCCCAGTAGACTGGTCAGGAGAGCACTTACACGGGCTTGGTACTGTCCTAGGGAGGTTCTCCTCTGCCCCAAAGAAAAAGATTTGAATTCGAGAATAGCATGTGTAACAACATTCTCACCAGTTTCTATTGCCCTAAAAAAGAGTATAATCAAACACTGGCCCATACTCAATGCTGGCAACTTGCAGATCGATCGTCCCCTATTTGCATTCAAGAAAAGCTCTAACTTAAAAGACCATTTGGTAGGGCCGCGCTTCCTAGCCCCCCTACACGTGACACGCTAGATTCCATTTGGAACCAAACACCACTGGTGGGGCATGCTAAATGTGGATCTTGTAACGTTTACAAATTTATTATGGAAGGGAAATAGTTCAGTTTTTAACAATGTCACCGTTAACTGTAAATCCTTCACAAATTGTAACAGCAGTGATGTGGTTTATTTGATCCAATGCCCGTGTGGGCTTGTATATGTGGGCCAAACCAAGCAAAAAGTGAAAACCAGGATCTGCCAGCATCGCAGCAGAATCTGGTGCAAGACCCCTAACGCCCCTCTGGTGGACCACTTTACGGAGAAAGGACACACTGACACTGATTTGAAATGGACTGTCCTTAAATCTGTGAGATTGCCACCACGTGGAGGAGACATTGACCATTTGCTTAACAGAGAGGAATTGAAAATGATCCTTCTCATGGACAGTATCAGAAGTGGACTAAATCGTAATGAGGACTGGACCTTGCTTTTGTAAACATGGTTTGATACTTCTGAAGTTCCTATTGTTGTCGCTACACTTTGCCAAGTTCTGCTAACATTGTTGATATGTACAATTTTAATTACTTGGCACGAAGACAACTACCTTGAACGAGATCTGTTTATGTGCACTGTATATTATTCAGTCACTTTCACTGCGTCGTATTGTTTCACTCACCCTCACTGCGTCGTAATATTTTAAATACTTTAGCTCACATTTTTCACAGCGCGGAACCTTCTACCCCACTATAAGATGGCCGCCAATTCTCACTCCTTCGCCCATCCCAAAATGGCCGCCACAGGTTCTGACTCTCGGTATTCAGCCTCTACCATCATGGCCGCCCGGTTATTTTACCGCTGCACGCTGAGCAGCTTGTCTCTGACCGGTGCGACCGTGCCCAGCAGACGCCTTCGGATGTTCCACTGAGAACACTAAGGTAAGCGTCCTCCTTTTTTCCCCCCCGCTACACCTCCGCAGCATGACTCTTGCCAGGTTGCCTTCCGCGGCTCACTCCTTAATTTGTCTACAGGTCCGGCCTTACTACAGACTTACCACAGTCCATTACCTATAACTGCCCCCTGGAATCGGACCGCTTTAACCCCAGCATTAGGTTCCATTGAGAACACTAAGGTAAGCGTCCTCACCCCCACGGTTACACCTCCGCAGCATGATTCCTGCCTGTTGCCTTCCGCGGCTTACTCCCTATTTTTCTACAGGTCCGGCCTCATTACAGGCTCACCACAGGCCATTACCATTCAATTCCCCCCTGAATCGGACCTCTTAACCCTAGCACTAGGTAAGCGGCTCGTCAGTGATTCTCTTATGACGCCCTCTCCTCCCACATCAGTGAGTTAACCATCTTCTCCCTCACTAATTCACAGGTTCCGACCTTCCGTGGGCCACCACCGCTCCGTACATCCTCAATTGTCTGGGCCAACTACATTGTAATTACGTGGTAAGTGCCTTGCCCATAAATCGCTCCTTCCTATTAGGTTGGTCCCGTCACGCTCCTCATCCAGTCCCTCTCCCTCTAGGTTACTACCACCTGGATCCTCGCCCCTGCTGCGGTCCTTCATTGCGGCCATCTGTTCTACTAGTACCCTCTAGGTAAGCTATCGCGCCTTGCCCACATTCATGGTTAACCCCTTGGTGGCCATGCTGGCCGCTCCTTGAACACCATCTTCCTCTCACCCCTCTAGCCCATTGATTCACGCCGCGCCGGCCCCCTGGCCCTTGGTTACCCGAGGAATAAGTTCCTCGCTCCGACTCACGCTCCCTACTTCCAGGTAATCCCCGCCTGCCTGTCATTCCACTTGTCTCCTGGGGGGGATCACGTACCCCTCAGTATCCGGATAATTCTCCCGCTTCGTCACCCTGGCGTGTAAAACTCTCTCTTCACTCCACGACCCACATAGTACCACACACATCGTTTGAATTTCTCATTGTCACAATCACTGACGTCAAGGTTGAATGTCACCAGACAGGACACTCACCAACACGTATGGCAGGTTGTCACCTTAAGGCATGGCGTGCAATCGGTTATACTATGCAATGTAGGTTAAGGTGAGAGGTTAAACAAATATCCTTTGTGTCTCCTTGTTTCCCTATTTTGATTACAGGCTTGCACTTTCAGGTATTGCATTGGTTGTCCTGATGATGATCCTTCATTCTTACAGGATCGAAACGCCGTTGACAGTAGATGTAGTTTAAACACCAGTTCCCCATTGAGTGACATAATTATGTTTTTACTACATGAGAAAAGCTAGGATATTAGGTTCCATGTGTACTAGCTTCTCACACGAAGAAAAATTGCCTGATGAACCTCCTACCCCTTTTGTTTGTCTAGCCTTGTTGTATGTTGTAAATACAGGACTGTGTCCCACTTTATATCTGTTGCGTTTGATATTGCTTTGCATTGTTTTCATTGATAAAATTTAGGGTCCGGCCGGACACCATACTCATTATAGTGCATATTGTGGCCTATAATTATTCATTAGCTTGTACATTCTCTCTTGTCAAGGACCGTTGTTCTAAGATAATAGAAAAACACCTAACATAACATAACATAACATAACATAACATCCACAAAATCAGTAGACGAAATAGGCAAACATGAAAGACCAGAGCCTTACCAATCACGCTGAAGCTTTTCCAAGCCCATTGCCACTCAATAAATAAACCAGAGGCTTGTGATTCATGTAAACATCAAAAGAGGCACTTCACATGCATGTTTTAAACATTTGAACAGCCCACACAAATGCCTGAGCTTCTCTTTCAAGAGGACCATACTTAGGGGCCCATTAGGATGGCGGGGGGATTGCCACCGCCAGCCCGGCGGGGGCAATCCACCCATCATCCTCAACAGAATGACCCCCCGCCACATTAGGATGTCTGGGGGGTCCGCGGTGGACGAAAAGTCTGTCCACCGCATTTCTGCCGGTCGCAATGTCGACCGGACGAAAAAGTGCTTGTCTATGGTGGCGGTGTCTGCGAGACACCACCTCCATATTAGGATGTGTGTGGTCAGATGCTCAACGCCGCCGTGGAGAAGCATGCGGTCTTTACTTTGGTGGCCCGTTGCAGGCCCCCATGGTGAAGGTTAGGTGGGGGGTGCACATACATGCCTGCCGCTTTGTGTATGCAAATGCACAACATGCATTTGACACATTACGGCGGGTGCTGGTGTAAACACCGCTCGCCGTAATGTTACAAATGCATGATGCGCCCGCCAGTGTGGCGGGCGCATCATAATTTGCATGGCGGGACCACCGCTCAGGTCGCGAGCGGTCCCGTCTTCCACGGGGATGGCGGGCGGACAAAGTCCGCCCACCATCCTAATGTGCCCCTTAGTCTCAGAATCTTTGGGGTCATGAGGCAAACACAAACGTAGTCTCTTTATTATTAATTAACTGTCCAAAACAGCACCAATCCCATTCTTTCTGGCTAGGAAACATCTCCCTTCAGGTCCAAAAGAATCCAAAGCAGGCATAGTCACAACCGATGTATTCACCTCTTTAAAAGCAGCATGATGTCTGATGTCCAGTTAAATATATCCCAATTATTAAGTAGAGAATATAAAGGCTGTACTACCAATGCATAACCAGGAACAAAAAAAGCATAGCACTCACACAGTCATAAAAATGAACGGGTGGTGGTGCCTTCAGAATTACCTCCAAATTGCAAAACATTGGTCTTACACCATCAGCTGAAATACAGTGAACTAGGTATTCAATTGTTTGGCTGAAAAAAGTACACTCTGCCTTCACTGCCATTCCCCTGTTACTCATTATGTTTAACACATCTTCAAGTGGTCAGTCGAACAGTAGTTGTAAAGGGCAGCTTATCACCCATGAGGGTATCCAGGCTCTGGGTTGCTGGGTTTACTCAAACGACAAGGTCTTGAGTCTCTTCCTGAAATCCTTCAGTGAGGGTGATGTTTGGAGGTTGAAGGGGAGTGTGTTCCAAGGCCGGTGAGGTGGGAGAAGGAATAGCCTCCTCTGTGGCTATGGCGGAAGTGCGGTGTCTGTGCGAAGGAGTTGGAGCAAAGGCTTCTGGATGGTGGGTGGAAGTTCAGGCGGTGGTTTATGTATGCTGGTCCTTGGTCGTGGAGGGCTTTGTAGGCATGTGTCAGCAGCTTGAATTGGCATCTTTTCTAGACAGGGAGCCGGTGGAGGGTTCTCAGGTGTTGGGTGATGTCAGTCCATTTGGCCAAGTTGAGGATCAGTCTGGCCACTGAGTTCTGCATTGTCTGGAGCCTTCTCATGAGTTCCGTGGTGGTTCCTGTGTGCAGTGCATTGCCCTAGTCTAGCCGGCTGATGATTAAGGCTTGAGCGACTATTTTTTGTGTGCTGATGAGGAGCCATTTGAAGATTCTTTGGAGCAGGCGTAGAGTGTGGAAGCAGACGGTGGAGACTGTGCTGATCTGTCATTTCATGGTGAGTTTGCTATCAAATATCCAGAAAGGAGGGCTGCCCCATGTATTTAAATTAAAGGCTCAAATAGAGTCCACAACTATTGTTCAATGAACACGACTTTGAGCTCACTTTCAAGAACAGGCCATTCACTAAGAGTTCAGACACAGAATACAAAAATAAGTCATTTTATTTTTATATATATTTTTTTCTCAAAGATATATTTATACAAAATTGACATTGGTTCAATCACATAAAATTCAATAACGTACCCTGAGTCTCCCATTCATACATCAATCTTCATCATTATAACATTCTACTAAACACTCATCATCCATTCCAGCATTCATATCCTATTCATGCATCCAGTAAGCATCGTACACTAATACACTGGAATTGTCCTGCAACATCAACTCAGCGCCTCGCCCCAAAAAAAGGGGGATAACTTTCAACAGATATATACTATATATCACAATGTTTAAGCAATCACGAAAATATATACACAATTGGGCTAAAAAAACTTTTTCTGATTACAAATATATATCTTATTGCAACACACACATTTTTTTCTTTTTTTTATATAAATACACAGTGAGCTCAGAGAATGTTACATTGAAAATTGTGATATATAGTATATATCTGTTGAAAGTTATCCCCCTTTTTTTGTTTATCGTAGAGTGGCCGTTCTCCTGATTTCTTGTTGCCCCTGCCTGTGTCCCATCGTATACATGCCCTGATGAAGGTGCGGCCGTAGATCGGGCTGAGCACTGAAACGCGCGTTGGCGTGGTGACATTCTGTCCTGTTATTTCCATCATCATTCTCCCCAGCGAGGCGCTGAGTTGATGTTGCAGGACAATTCCAGTGTATTAGTGTACGATGCTTACTGGATGCATGAATAGGATATGAATGCTGGAATGGATGATGAGTGTTTAGTAGAATGTTATAATGATGAAGATTGATGTATGAATGGGAGACTCGGGGTACGTTATTGAATTTTATGTGATTGAACCAATGTCAATTTTGTATAAATATATCTTTGAGAAAAAAATATATATAAAAATAAAATGACTTATTTTTGTATTCTGTGTCTGAACTCTTAGTGAATGGCCTGTTCTTGAAAGTGAGCTCAAAGTCGTGTTCATTGAACAATAGTTGTGGACTCTATTTGAGCCTTTAATTTAAATACATGGGGCAGCCCTCCTTTCTGGATATTTGATACTTTTATTTCCCCTGCTGGTCTGCCCTACATCCTATTCAGGGGGCCCTTCTTTTCATACATGGTGAGTTTGCTGTCAAGGATGATGCCGAGTTGTGGGCATGTTCTTTTGGTGTGGGAGTAGGTCTAAGTTCGGCGGGCCACCAGCTGTTGTTCCAGAGGGAGGCATGGTTGGCAAAGATCAGCACTTTGGTCTTGTCAGTGTTGAGCTTCAGACAGTTTTTTTTTTTATTGTAAAATTCTTTATTGCATATTTCACAATTATACACGGCCATTCGCCTACAACCCTGAGGCCGTCAGCAGGACTTCTCGAATATGTAAACACAGCTAATGAGCCAACAACCCAAGGGGCAGGCAGCGAACATTGACCAAGAAGGAAAGGATGTCATATATGCACAAAAAAGGCAAACTCAAAATATAACAAAAGCTCCATAAACTATAAACCATTCAGTATACATCCGTTCTGTGCTGTCTAATTGCATATAAAGCATTGTGTTGTTGCTTATGGGTAAACACATGGAGGGGTACAATATAACGTCCCCCGAGTAAGGGTAAAAGGGGAAAAATCAATGCCCCCTGGTACTCACAGACGCTGGCTGATAAGCATTTATTATGTAAAAAGAGTGAACGTAAATGGATGAAATCTTATGATCAAACAGCTAAAACTCTGTACATACAGCCTAGGAAATCCTACCTTGCCAGTATTAAAATGGCCAAGAAGGATTACTATGTGAACGCTATTATTGAGGCTCAGCAAAAGCAGAGAACGGTATTCTCCATAGTAAAGTCCTTCACCTACCCTAAAATGCTCCAGCAAGAAATTCCTCCATCCTTAGGTTTCTGCAATCAAATTGCCGATTTCTTTGAAGAGAAAATCGAGCTTTTACAGAGGGAGTACCCAAATCCCTCCTCCTTTCCCCTATTTAGTCATCAGGAATGGCTAGAGACTAAGGGTCATACCTTAAGTGCCTTCCAACCTGTCTCCCTCTCTCAAACTCGGGAGGTCACCTTGGCCTGTAAATCAGGAGAGCCCACGGATTCTTGCCGTCCTCAAATACTACATCTGATAATCAATGTAGTTAACCCCTCTATCAATGCGATTGTCAATGCTTCACTTAGTCAGGGGGTAGTGCCTCTTGAGTGGAAAAAAGCAACCGTTAAACCCTTAATGAAAAAAACTAATGAATCCCCCACCGATGTTTCCAATCTCCGGCCAATTTCTCTCCTTCCGGTTTTGGGGAAGATAACGGAACAGATGGTATATTTAGAATTAAAAAACTTTGTTGAAACTTATACCACCCTTCACCCGCAGCAGTCAGGCTTCCGGCCCAGACACTCAACCGAAACGGCCCTTATGGAACTTACTGACTCCATCAAATTCTTGCAGGATGAGGGTAGGAACGCTGTTTTGATTTTATTGGACCTCACAGCAGCGTTCGATACCATCTCGCACGAAATTTTGATTGAAAGGCTGAGACACATAGGCATAACAGGAACTGCCTTGGCCTGGATAATGTCATTCTTGTCAGACAGATCCCAAACGGTTTCACTGGGTCCTTTTCGTTCGAGGGAAAAAAGGGTGTCATCTGGAGTCCCACAGGGCTGTATTTTGAGTCCATTATTGTTCAACATTTATATGGTCCCCCTTATTGCATTGATAGAGTCATACGGCATACTTGTGACATCGTATGCCGATGACACTCAATTGAATGTCTCCATGGATAAGAACTCTACCAACGCAGAACAAAACTTAAAGAGTTGTCTGACAGAAGTCTTTAAATGGATGGACAATAGCCATCTAAAGTGCAATGCCAATAAGACGGAGATTCTACCCCTGGGTAAAGATGTCCATTTCTGCCCTAAGGATTGGTGGCCAGAGGACTCGCCCGTGCCTCCTCACTCAGTGGAAACAGCTAGAAACCTGGGAGTCTTGTTTGACTCCGCTCTTTCTTTTGACCAACATGTAAGGAATGTGGCAGGAAGTTGCTTTAGTATCATCAAATCCCTAAAGAAAATTTTCAATTTCCTGCTCACTGATTCGAGAAAGACGGTGGCAGTGGCCCTCATTCTTTCACGTTTGGATTATTGTAACGGCCTGATGGCCGGGATCAAAACATCCACGTTGAAAAAATTACAGAGTGTGCAACATACAGCGGCCAGATTGGTACTTAAATTACCAAGGAGGTCCTCTGCCTCGGCTGCACTTAAGATTCTACATTGGCTGCCTTTGCACAAGAGGATTCTATTCAAAATCCTCCTGACAACTTTCAGAGCCCTTAATAAGACAGGACCTAGGTACCTCTTAACACGCTACACCCGTTATGATCCCCCAAGAAGTCTGAGATCCTCAGGTGGAAATCTGATTACCATCCCCAGATTCCATTATAAAACGAAGGGGGGAAAGACTCTCTCTGTGTTGGCATCAAAGGCTTGGAATGTAATGCCCAAAGAACTCAGACTCTTAGCCCATGAGAATGCTTTTAGGAAACAACTGAAAACTTGGATTTTTAATCTATCCGATGTCTTTGTAATGGCCTCTATCTAGTTCCCATCACTGTATGGTACATTATCTTAGCGTCAGGATACTCCTTTCGGAGCGACAGCATGCGCTTTACTAATACCCATTGCAAATGCAAATAATTCCAGCTATGCAGTCACTAGACCCGAACTTCTCACCTTCCAGTAACACAGACAGTGGGGGAGTGACATCTAAACGCAGTCTCAATGTTTCCCCCTTGAGGGCTCACCCAGGTGTGCATTGCCTGGTACAGATTAAATAGTGTCAGCATGCGCAGTGTCGCCAGGGTCCGCGGGGTTGCGTCTGTAGTGTCCATGTTTTTGGCAAGTAAATAGGTTGTGTAAAATCCCCAGAAATTCTTGGGTCTGCTCCTGGGAGGGAGCAATTCACAAAAATTCTCAGTTTGTGTGCTGCAATATAGCATGTCATGTGACCACTGTGTGACTGTGGGCAAGGGGCCTTTCGACCAGCACATTGCAACCCGCCTCTTGGCCATAAGAAGACCCATATCCACTAGCCTACGCACTGACTTGGGCAGTTGTTTAGTATACCCCAGAAGTGCAAGAATCGGGTCCGGGGCTAGCTTTGTGTCTATTATGCTCCCCAACTCCTGAAAAAGGGTTTCCCAATATGCACACAACCCCGGGCACTGCCACACTAAATGTAGAAAATCTGACTGTTGTGTTCTGCATCTATCACAAGCCGGTGACTCTCGTAATCCATACCTGTGCAATCGTTCTGGCGTGTAGTACACCCTATTAACATACTTGAAGTGAATCAGCCTGTGTCTTTAGTGGAAGGAGATACGCCGAGTGCTAGTGCAACAATAAGTCCACATTGTGTCATCAATTTCCTGCTGCAATTCTCATTTCCAGGCAAGTCTGGCCTTAGTATACTGATTCCCCTGGTGGGACATTCCTAATTTATATATATATTAGTGACCATTTTGCGGGGCGACTTAGCTCTGATTATGTAGGTCAGTTCTGGCACTTCAGGGGGTTCCTGTAGCTCATCTCCTATGATACCGCACAATGCCCTCCGCACTCTATGAAATTGAAACCGTTGCACCATATTGCTAGCTATCACAGGGCTCGCCACCTCTTCCCAGGACTTAACTACACCGTCTTGAAATAAGTCTCCTGTCGCCGTTATATTCAATGATTGTAATGCCAGAATAACCCCTTTAACCCTGCATGAGGCCAGCCAAAGGGTCCAATCTATTGGCATGTCCGTGAAATAGAAATGTGCCCCCACCTGCATCTGTAATATGTAATGCCATGCATGCAGAGTGGAATTAAGCGAGTCTAGAATCCCCGTCCTGCGGTCGGTAGGCTCAAATAGCATGGCCGGCAGGGGTAGGGGAGCAGCGAAGAGACTTTCCATACATAGAAACAGAATATCAGAGGCACCATGCATCCAATAATAAGCATGAGCTCCCTGCGCCGCTCTATAATACACATTTTAATCTGGTGCGCCTAACCCCCCCAAGTGATATGGCAAGGTAAGTATCTGCCAATTCACCCTCGCTTGTTTACCCGCCCAAGCCAATTTTTTCAGTAGTGTGTTAAGTCTCCGGAAGAAAGAAGAGGGCAAAACAATAGGAATATTCGTGAAAAGGAACGGAAATCAGGGCAGAACCACCATCTTCATGATAGAGATTCTACCAAGTAAAGACAATTGCAATTTAATCCAGGTTTTCACGTCATCCTCCAGCTTACTGACCGCAGTGCCGTAATTTTCTCTGAACACAATCTCCGAATCCGTGTGTAGCCGTATTCCGAGATATCGTATCGCGTCCGTGGTCCATTGTAGTGGATAGTCTGGCTCGAAAGGTAGCGTGGCTGGGGTGATCGGAAATATCATGGACTTAGGCCAGTTTACTCGCAGACCCGACAGAGGGTGGAGAGATGGAGGAGAGATTGTTTTCCGGCTCACTAACATATAAAAATGTGTCATCTGCATATGTAGATACTATGAGCTTCAGACAGTTGTCCTTCATCCAATCTGGGACATTCTTCATGCAGTTGTGGTAGTTAGACCTAATGGTGATGGAGTCTGCTGAGAGCGAGCGGATGAGCTGGGTAACATCAGCGTAAGATAAGATGTTGGGATTGTGGATTCTGGCTATGTCGGCTAGAGGCGTCGTGTAGGTTTTGAAGAGGGTGGGGCTGAGGGATGAGCCTTGAGGGACTCTGCAGATGTTGCTGGTGGGTTATAAGGTTAAGGGGGTTAAACAGATTCTCTGCATACGTCCTGTGAGGAAAGATGCAATCCACCAGAGTGTGTCTCCCCTGATCCCAATCTGGTGCAGTTCTTTCATGAGTGTGTAGTGAGACACGGCGTCGAAGGCTGCGGAGTGGTCAAGGAGGATCAGGGCTGCCGATTCTCCCCTGTTGAGTAGGGCATGGATGTCTTCAGTGGCGGCTATAAGGGCAGTTTCTGTGCTGTAGTTGGTGTGGAAACCGGATTGGGAGGAATCTACCAGGTTGGTTCTTTCCAAGTGTTCAGTGAGCTGTCGGTTGATGCTCTTCTCCAGGACTTTGGTGGGGAAAGAGCGCAGCAAGATGGGGTGGTAGTTCTGGAGTTCACTCGCATCAACAGAGTGTTTTTTAGGAGAGGGCTGACTTCTGCGTGTTTCCATGCATCAGGAAAGGTGGCTGTGGATATGGATGCATTAAGGATGGTGGTGAGTTTAGTGCTGATATCATTGCTCCCTAAGTTGAAGTGCTAGTAGCGGTAGGGGTCCATGGGAGCTCTCAAGTGGATGAGTTCATGATGGCTCTGATGTTAGGTATGGTGAGCTGTTCCCACTCGGTGAGTTGCTGGACAGGGAGGCTTCCGTTGGGGTGAGGAGGCTAAGAAGTTTGGTGGGTTGGGGCTCAAAGTTCCTGTAGATGGTGTGTATCTTGTTGTGGAAGTGATTTGCTAGAGCATTGCAGAGTTCATGTGAAGGACATATTGTAATAAATGTTCATCTCTATCTTAGTAAATATTAGTATATTGTCTTGGAATGCCTGGACTTTAGAAAGATCACCAAATAATGCCTCTATCATCTTCAGAAAGACACTTGCTGCTGATGCCAGTCCAAGTACTAAAACACCTAAAGGTGTCATAAGAGTGGTGAGGTCTTGTAAATCCTCCTTCAATGCAGTCTGGTGGTAAGCACAATGTAAATCAGTCGTAGAAAAATACCTGGCCTTCCCAATATTTGCAAGCAGTTCTTGAATATGTTGCACTGGGTGACAGTCCACCACATTATTTTGATTCAAGGAGCGTAAATCCACACATAAACACAGATATACAGAACATTTCCTCACCAAAACAATCTGGAAAAATGCATTCTGATGAATCTGTACGCTTGATTACACCCTCAGCAAAAAAGGGCAGATTTACAAGTCCCTTGTGCTGCCAGTGTGTAACTTTTTGTGATGCACCCGCAGAGCATTGTTCTTCCCCATATTTACAAGGACAGGAAAAACCACCCTGCGTGGCTTTTCCAGTCCTTGTAAATACGGTCCCTTTACACGCAGCACTTTGCGTGAAAGGGGCGTTCCATGGGTGTTGCTATGGGTGTTCCCACGCAACACTCATGGAACCAGACACATTTCCGGATTTACAAGAAATCATAAATCTGGAAATGCGTCTGAATGCTACATCTCCCCATGGGAGGCGTTGGGAGACGCAACAAGGAGAAATATATTTGTTTCTCCTCGTTTTTTCCTCTTTCTATGTGTGCTGCATTCTGCAGCACACATACAATGAGTAAATTACCTCTAATGGTTGTTTATGTGCAGGAAGGTGTCCCTTCCTGCACATAAATAATCTTTAAATGGCATTTTGTAACTTCTATGTGTGCTAATGCAGCACACATAGAAGTTGTTAAACATAATTTCTGATTGTTTATTGTAGGAAGGCAACCCTTCGTGCACATAAACAATCATCCCCGTGTTGCAGGCCTCCTTGCACCATGGTGCAGGGGTGCCTGCGTCGGCGCATGGCAGCAGCTTTTTCGCCAGCACAGTGGGAAGCACAGAGATGCGACATGTTGTAAATATGTTGCATCCCTGTGCTTCAAAACGAATGCAGCGCGGCACAGCAAAATAGCTTGCTGCACCGCACTGCGTTAGTTTATTGTAAACCTGCCCCAAAGTTTATAAAGCAGGACTTTCAGGTCCTTCTTCACACTGAGGAGAATGGGCCTTAATTTGTGTAAAACCAGATCGGCACCCAGTTGGAGCTTAAAAGAATGTTAAAACCCCTTTCCCATAACTATTTTGTTCCTAAAACCTTAGGGAATTTAGATATGAGGGATGAAACTAAGTTCTGATCTGTTTCCAAATTTAAAATAGGCATTTCCCCCAAAATGCTGGGGTTGTCATGTCCAGGTTGCAAAAGAATTCCCACCCTAGCTAGATTCTTCCATCCCACGATGTCTCACCCAGCTACATACAATTTGGTTGATATTGAGCATCTTTAACATTCCAATAAGGCATTTAAATAACCAAGAACTTTGATATCTTGGTCACCGGTCAGTCAGTCAAATACTTTATTCGATAAATTAATATCATAAAAAGACATAGTACATACAAACAATTAATAACACACAAAAATATCATAGACAAAGAAGTTCATTATGTCAGTGTAGATTTTGTACAATATAAATATATCTTAAAAATGTGATAAAAAGTTACAGGAACTTTTGTCCTATAATAAAATCATAGAATAAAAAGACGAGCAATCTAATTCAGAAAATATCGGCAGGGAAAGGTGTGACCTTGACAATCTTGTTCCTTATCCGAGTAGCCGCAACTAGAAAACTAGCAACATGGAATATTATTCGTGAGGTGTTTAATTGTTGTAAGTACAGAAGGGCTGGCCTAACCTGTATGAAACCCACCTCCCTCAGAATTGGGAACAAACATTTCTTTCTGATTTCTTGATAGTGTTCACAGAACATAATAAAGTGTAATGTGTCCTGGGTCGAGAAATCGTCACATTGACAAGGATCAGCCCATTCTGGGGGGCACCAGTTTTTAAAACAACCTAAGGAAAAATGAATCAAATTAAAATGAAATCTTGTTAAAAGGTGCCGATGAAAGGGGCGATTCACTATGGTGAGGTAAGGTTCAGGGCCTAGGGAGCTAATTAGGGCATAATTAGTCCTGACTGTTAGTTTCACCAACTCAACCTTCTCCCGCTCTAGAGAGAGTAAGTCATCATAGCATTTTTGATCAGTCCAATGTCCTTCCTCACTATGGAGTCTGGGACGAAAAAAGTTCGGGACGTCCCAGATTGTGAAAACCCGATTTTATATAGGCCAACCAGGGAATTTTATTAGACTTATCCAGCTTCAGACAGTCTAGCAGTATGCTGTGGTTCAGAGTGATTTCTGGATTTAACCAGGTTTTCAACCAACATATTAACGGGGCTATTTTGATTTGATCAGTTTCGTATCCTAGCCCCAGCTGGATGTGAATAGAGAAGGTTGGGATAGACTGAGGAACAGTCAGTACTGATCTTAAGAATTTATTCTCAATAACCTGGATTTTAACTTGGGGCGAATAGCCCCATATCTGAGAACCATATGTGGCTACCGCTAGACATTTAGCTTTGTAAACCTTAATAAGGGCTTCCATCGGCCTAGCCCCCAGCTTTTTTGAAAAACCCATAAGTGCAGATGCGGTTCGGGCGAAAGCCTTACTGCGGCTGTTTTTTTCAGGGCCCCAGTTACCACTTTCGTCAAAAAGAACTCCCAGGTATGGGAATGTGGGTACCCTACGAACTTCTTTTTTTTTTTTTTTTTGGAAACCTTTATTCGTATCAAAAGGATACACAAATCCAGGCCTACAACCAAATTGGCCGGCCACAATACGGAAATCAGTCAAAAAGATCCAGAGCGAGCATTACAGAATCAATCATTAAGGAGCAGGAGCAATACAATCCTAGAAAGGGGAAAACACAGAAGATCTAGGCGGCCAGTAAACAGGAGCAGAGAAGGTTAATTTTATAATATGGGGATAAGGAGTACGACAGGCTCAGTGTCAATGTAGATGAATCCGAAGTCCCCAAACAAACCCTCAACAACAGTAAGGGGGTATAGGGCCACAATACAGGAGAGGCAACACAGTATACGTAGGTATAAAAACAGATGCGTTAAACACAATCAATATGCGAGCACTATCAACTTTGCATGCCCACCACCCAATAGCACATCAGAACCAGAACGAAGGGATCGGATGGACATCTTACCAAGACTAACCCGTCATACTAACCTTGGGTGAAAAGGAAGGGAAGAAAGAGGGGAGGGGGGGGGGAAGAGGAGGACAAGATGGGAAAAAGAAAAAAGAGAGGGAATTGAAAACACAAACTAAAGAAAAGAACGCCACGCCGACACAGGCGTCCCGCGGCGGGGAACACAGGAGAGAGCAGGAGTATTAGCAACGAGGAGGGTATGGCAGTCGCTATGGAGAACAGTAAAACTATAAGAAGAAGATCAACGACGCTACAGACCCCACCCCAATCATACCACGGAAGGCAAGGACAGATGCGGCACTCCTATAAAGAGATACAAAAGGGCCATAGAACTGAGAAAAATGAAAATCAAGGAGGACCCGACTCACCCATCCCACCCTGCACCCCTGTAGAAGGCTACGGCCTACCCTTCAGACAGCGTGCCTGTCGCCCTAAACCAGAACCCGAAATGCAGTAGAGAGAAGAAAGGAAGAATAATGAGACAAAAAGAAAACATGAACACAAAGGAAAGAAATGGGAGGGAGGAGCAAGAGGGCAGAAACAAATACGGTCAGCCCAAGCCCTCCGCCCAACCTTACAATCGTTTTACGAATGAACCAGAACGACACGATCTTGAGCGCCATAAAACTTACAGAGGAGGACCTCCCACCGCGCTATGAATATAAGCAACTGCACCACAAGTTCGTATACCAGTAATCCACCGGGAGTCGTACACATCACCCCAATCCTTTCTTAACCACAAACCCCACCCACCACATGACAGTGTGAAGTGAGCTACTCGATGCGAGGCAAGCACACAATTGAAAGAAAGTACGATTAAGACGTAGACAAGGGGGGTCAATCAACCCGCAAGTGAGGAAAAGTTCAAGTAGGTAGTCTAAATGTATCAGCAACAGCAGCACAGGCGGTGAAAAACAGGAGTTCAGGTTCGCCGCCCGGAAACGCGGGAGTTTCCCTGCAGTGTAGAAATACGAACTCGTCGATGCAGAAACAGGCAGCAGTCCACCACTTTTCTCAGGCACACAAGTAGGACCGGGCACCGGCACGATATCCGAGTCCCCGAACTCAATACGTCGAAGAGCAGGGAGTTCCAAAGCCACTGGCCCACTAAATGGTCGATGAACAGCGGTAATAACCCTCGCAACAGCCGAGGGGGGCGAGGCAATGGAAGCACCGGGACAAGAGGGAAGCATGAAGAAGCGTCCACCCAAGATGGCGGCGGACCGCGACAAGCGTATAGGGGTGTCGGGGGCCAGGGACGCGAGCAAGGATCTCAGGGCATCAAGGACATCTCCAATCGTAGGCTCACGCACACAAGTCCAGGCCCCTGTGCAATCCGGCAACCCAAGTCCACCGCCACGAGGTGTTCCATATTCCAGATAGCCGGCAGCCATTTTGTGAAGTCAGTCCCTTCCCCACCCTCGGCGACTTCCAAGACAGTTAAAAAATGTAGGACTTTACAGAGCTCCGGGGGGTTCCCAGGGATGGCGGCCTCAGTGCAGAAAGGATACTCGCCCAATGCGGGGGTCCGCCAATATTAACGCCGGCGCTCCTCACAAGCAGAGTCCAGGCGCGAGGGTCCAGGGTCGCCGGACGCAGCAGCGGCGGGGGGGACCCCTTCACATGATCAGTTCCCGGAGCATCGCGCCCCGCATCAGCCCCACGGCCACCAGGACTGGCCCGGCTCAGGATCACCGGGATGTTCGCACAACGGCTCTCACCAGTGGCTCACTCTCTCGGCCGGGGCCGACAGTCACAGCAACACAAGGCCGGAGCCCATAGGCGAGGTCCCGGTCCAGGCTCCACGGAGGCCCCGGTCCATTCGGGGGGCACAACTTCGGAACCGCAGAACGTCGGAGCTTCCGGGTCAAACGGTGAGCATGAGCGAAATGTTATGTTTCCATTTCTTCGATAATGTATCGTCTCCGGGCAGGATATAAAGCAGGATATACGAGTCAGGCCGGAGGGCTGACGGAGCCGAGCTAAAAGGCGACCATCACGCTCGCGAGCTTGGCTCCTCCCCCCCTACGAACTTCTTCCCCACAGCAGTAGAAGGTTTTAACCTTTGTACCCCTACGTGCCTTCCCTGTAATCATAACTTGGGATTTTTTTGTGTTAATTTTCAAATCTAGTTCCTCCATAAAACTCCCAAAAGCGTCTAACAGTTTTTGCAGACCCACCCCTGTGCGGGCCAGGAGGACGGCATCATCCGCGTAAAGGAGAACCGGAATAACCAGTTCGCCAATACGCGGTACATCATGTGACACGTCCTCCAAAGCAGGCTCCAAGGCATTAATGTATAATGTAAACAGGAGGGTGGCCAGAATACACCCCTGTCTGACCCCCCTCTCTGACCTAAAGTGACTCGTGCATCGCCCCTCAGTATTTACTCTAATTGCAGCGAAAAGACCAGAGTGCAGGTCCGCTAAAAAGTGCACTAATGGTGGGTCAATACCCATGTTTAATAATATGTGCCACAGCTTTGACCTATTTACTAGGTCAAATGCTGAGGAGAGGTCCATAAACCCCATATAGAGTGACCCCTCCTTAGCTATGGTGTACTTACTAATTAAAAGTTGGAGGTTAAGACATTGGTCAAGGGTACTCCTTTTGGCTCTAAAACAGTATTGTGCGTTGGACAGGACCCCTCTTTCAACCAGCCAATCTGTTAATTTACGTAGGACCACACGGCCCAATATTTTTACAGACGAATCAATAAAAAAAATCGGCCTGTAGCAGGACGGGTCCTGTCTATTCCCCTTTTTGAAAACTGGAATTATAATTGAGGTGGCCCAGGAAGCTGGCGAACTATTTGGACCCAGAGAGTTAAACACATTTGTCAGGATTTTGGACCAAAGGTGTGGAGCAGCTTTGAATAAGTCAGCAGGGACCCCGTCAGGGCCCGGGGCCTTATTCTGTGACATTTCTTCAATGGCCTTCTCCACTTCGGTGACATCGAAGACCACCGCGGGGATAACGTTGTCCGGGAGACTATTGTCTGTCCTATAGTCGTCTCCTGGCAGCCTATAGATTTTCTCAAAGTGAGCAATCCAGTCACTATCGGCAATATTACAGCTCAGAGAGAATTCTCTTCAGCTGAGAACAGGGGTTGATTTACGGTGGCCCAGAATTTCCCGCTGTCTCGCAAAACTTCAGGAGATAAAAGTTTAATGCAGGCCTCCTCCTTCAGTTCCCGCTTTCTAGCTAATAGTGCCTGTTTATAGGCTGATGTAAGGCTAGCTATGGTCCCTCTGTCCTTTGGGGAAGCTTTTAGCGCTTTAAGAAGGGCAGCATGGCTCTGGTGCAGCTACTATTAAACCACCTCTTGCCAATATGAATTATCTGCCTTCCCTCTATCTGTAGGCTTAGATTAATTTGTTGACAGATGGTACCAAAGGCGTCTATCATGTGTGTGCCCTGTGACTCAGTATCCAGACATATATTAACCTCCCTTTCAACCTTGGGTAAAACCTCACCTAAAAAGGTTTCCGGGACCACTTTGGACCACCTCAGTCTTCTACCTTGGTGTTTCAAGGTCACCGAAGTCCTTGGGATTGACATCAGTTTCTTTTAAAACAAAATCAGTGGGCCAATACTTCAAGAAGATGTTATTAACTAGAATAGTAATTGGTGCTCCAGAGTCTGCAATCACTTGTAAATGTGTGCTATCAATTTTCGCCTGACACAAAGGCCCTATAATTTGGCAATCACCTAAAATATTTCCCACATGGTCAAGCGTCAACACTACATTACTCAATTCATCCGCACATTCTTGTACTTTAACACTGCTAATTTTCATATTGCTCTTCTGATCATTGCAGCACCTTGTGGTACCTCCATGCATACAACAAACTGAATGAAAATTACAAAAAAAAATTCAGGCATTAGGAATCTGCACACTTTACCACTGCTAACCAGTGCTAATATGCTTGTGCTCACTCCTCTAAACATGGAAATGTTGACTTATCTCTTAGGGCATATTTAATTTACTTATACATGCCCAGTACAGTGGAACTACATCTAGTGGGCCTGCACAACTGGTTGTGCCACCCAAATTGGTAGCATTTTAAACATGTCTCAAGCCTGCCCTTACAGAGACTGTGAGGGTAGTCTCAAACCTTTTGCCGAGCCCAAACCTTCCTTTATACTACAAATAACTCACCCTTAGTCTAGGACCTGGGCATCCCAGAGGGCAGGGTGCAAAGTATATAAAAAAGTAGGAACTGTACTTTTAAGTTTTACATATCCTGGTAGTGAAAGACTCTCAAATTTGTTTTTCACTACTGTAAGGCCTATCTTCTCATAGGATAACATTAGGGTTGCCTTATTACAAGTTATAAGGGTAATCTCCTAATGGAAAGAGATGATCAGTTCAAGTTTGATGTGTCTGAAATCACATTGTAAAATCCTAACTTATGGTGAAGTTGGATTTTAAATTGCCATTCTGAAAATAGCACTTTCAGAAAGTTGGCATACTCTGCCAGGAAGAAGGACTGCTGTGCTACTGAACGACTGTCACTCTGCTGGACTCATGCTTTGCTGTGCTGTGCTGATCTGCTGCCTGCACTCTTGAACCCATAGTGACTCCAAGGGCTAGTTGGCTGGCCTCTTGATCGGAATCCCCAAAAACATAATAGGCTTCCAAAAACCTAGCATGTGCACCTGGACTCGGCCATCTGTGAGTCTACACTGCCAAGTGGTGCCCCTCCATTTCTGGACTCTTAGAAGTGGACTTAAGGTGGGTTGGTAGCCTCTGTGGATCCAGCTGAATGCCATATCACCTCTGCTGCATGACGGAACCCAAGGCAGAACTCCGGTTCTACTAATTAGATTTTTGTTCATTTTGGTCTTGTTCTATTAATTAAAAAAAGGTCTGTTGTTCTAATACTGTTGTGGGCTTTTGTGGTGGGTTTTCACGGTTTTACAGTTTAAAGTATTGCACAAATACTTCACACATTGTCTCTAAGTTAAGGCCAACAGCTCTGTGCCAAGCTACCAGGCTAATTTCAGATTACCCTGATAAGACTTGTGGTTGCTGCTTGACCAGGGCTCACATCCCAGTCAACCAGTAACCCAATTTCCTACAGGTGACAAAGCTTGTGAAGAAATAATGTATCTCTCTATACACTCCACTATGATGATAACCTCTGACAGAGATGAATTCATGCAGGTCAGAAATTTTCCTTGAGTCTTTTTGAAACACAGTTGAAAGCAAACTGGTCTCTAATTTATGTTTCATTATTATTTCCAAACTCACATGGAGCAGCAAGTACACATAATGGTGCTCAGTCCTCAGTGGACCTAACACCACTATTACAGACACGCTTATGTCTCAGGTGGGCTGTACTGGCGCCTCTGGAGTCATAGATGGCCTCTTCATGTGACTCTGGAGTAAGAACCAGACTCTGCAGCGGTCATGAAACCAGACCCCTGGTGTCTAAGCGTCATCCCCTCAATGCTCTGCTACACTGCTGGTGCTTAGGCCTCAGTGAGAACTGGCCTGTGCCCTGAGCGGCCTCTTCCCATTCTTTCCCTGTACACTTAGGCTCCTACCAAATGATGTTTCTTTAGTAGTTAGGTTGTTCTTCAGGGCATCAATAGAGTATGATGGTTGCAACATGGGAGCAGGAACGCCAGTCCTGAAATGGCACACCCACAATTTGTTCAGTGTACTATACTAGCGTGAAGCTTAGGTGTCAATGAGTCATGGCACTTGATCTTGAAGCATCTGCATTCGGAGACATAGATCTAGGAGCCACTTTCAGGAGTGTCAAAGTCAACAAATATGTTTATTTAGAACATAATCTTTAAACACGTGCAAAGGCATAGTTACCCATTTAAAATATTCTCCAGAAAAATAGTAAAAATAGTTACAGATAAAAAAATGTTCCACTGCAGTTTAAAAATCTTCCACACACTGTATACATATCTTAAGAGTAGATACCAGTAAAATATCACTTTCTTAGGATAATCCTTACCCTTTAAGAATTATTATTACATTAAAACCAACCTTTTTCTCTTAGACAAGCTATATAATTCATTTATTATAAAATTTCTAAAAATTACTCCTGTCTTGTTTGGGATCTCTGAACTACCTTTATATAATTCCCTAGAGCAATAGCAATTTCGATAGAGGGCATTTCTGTTAGAAGGTTGACCGCCTGTGCCCGTGTTCTTATATCGTATTTTAAAAATATTGGGCGTAGCCATAATTTACGCTGTTCTAATATTGTTAGGTAATCAAGCAGGATGTGCACTAGATCTCCTTTTGTGCCCAGGCTACACTTACAACACCCTTTGTGGTCTAACATTTTCGATTTTAATTCTTTATTTATCAACCACGGATTGATCCCAATTCGCATCCTTAGTATCTCCTGCCTATACCATCGAGTTGGTAAGATATCCAAATAAGGGAACCAGTTTTCCTTTGACCAAGAGTGCATCATAAATTCTACTGATTTTTTCTTAGCCAGGTATCCCATGTCAGTACTTCTAGAGACTTCTTGCCCATTAAATTTCAGATCACTCTTAGTGTAGACTATTTGTTGGGATTCTTGGCACATCTCCACCTTTAAACCCTCACAGGCCTGCACCATTTTTTCCCTACAAGTTTTTGCCCATTTTAGGTTACTGAATTGGACCTCTTTTCTACACCATTGTGCAACTTGTTGGCCTTTTTTATTTTCCAATCGTTTCCAAAATCTAATCACCGCTGTTTGTACTTGTACCCCCCAAGACTTTGTTCCTAATTCAGTTCTTATTGCTTGGACCATTGATGATTGGGGGAGGGATAAAAGGGTTTTTCAGGCATTACCCTTCCTCCAGGTCCCAGACTCCCTTACCGCTCAAATAAAGGATTTCTGCGCCGTAGAGGACTTGCGGGGGTATCATTGCCCTAAAAGCTTTTAGTAATGGACGGTGAGACATATCCCCGTAATCCCGGTTAAACATTTTTAAACCAGAGATTGATGTGTGTGCTTTTGCTTTTTGGGCTTCCAGATGAGTATGTTATGTTATGTTATGTTAATTTTTTATTTATAGAGCGCTCGTACGCCCGCAGGCTTCATGGCGCTATCGAACTTTTGAACACAACATAGCTTTTGGGTACTTGAGCAGGAGTAGATCATGTCTTGATTTAATTGCAGTAAGCTTGTCTGAAAAGCAAAGTTTTAAATGCCTGTCTAAAAACGAGGAGATCCCCACTTTGTTTCAGGGTCAATGGCAGAGAGTTCCATAAGGAAGAGGCAAGATAGTGGAAACTACTACCGCCCTGGCGCTTCTTCCTGTATGCTGGGATCATCAGTAGCTCTTGTTGAGCTGATCGAAGGTTTCGTGAAGGAATGTATTTACAAACTAAATTCCGAATAAATTTCGGACCTTTGCCCTGCAAGGCTTTAAAGATGATACAGCCGGCTTTAAAACTAGCTCTCTGAGACACTGGTAGCCAGTGAAGTTTTTCCAATCCTGATCTAATGGTTTGCCATTTAGGTTGTTTAAAAATAAGCCTGGCTGCCTGATTTTGGGCAAATTGTAGTCTCTTCAACTGACCTACTGGGAGGCCAAGATACAGGCTGTTGGAGAAGTCAATCCGCGATAGTATTAAGGCAGCAATTGCCTGAATCAAGGCAGAGTGAGTTAGAAACTGGGATGTTTTCTTTATCTTTCTCAATTGAAAGAAACAAGTTGAGACTACCGTCCCTATGTGGTTTTTTAATGAAAGATCCTCACTAAGAGTCACCCCTAAACTCTTGACTGTGTGGGACTTAGTAGGTGGAGTACCCATATTAGGTGGCCAGAAATGGGGACCCCAGCTAATTTCACTCTTCCCGGGCAAGATTAGTTCTGTCTTGCCCGGGTTGAGTTTGAGGTAATTTAAATTCATCCATTTCTGGATGTGAGACATGGTGTCCTGAAAGTCTACCACAGCATCGGGGGAGTCTAGTACAAAGACCAATTGCAGATCATCTGCATAGTTAAAAATTGTGACTTTCCGGTTTTTCAGGGAGTACAGTAGAGGACGTAAATATAAATTAAAAAGGAGTGGGGAAAGGGATGATCCCTGAGGGACACCACAGGTGGAAACAATTTTTGGTGCTGTGAATGACCCCAATCTGACTGACTGAGTACGTTCAGAGATGAAAGACTCTAGCCAGCTCAGAGCTGGGCCCCTGATGCCGGCTTGCTCGACACGGTTGACAAGAATGGTATGGTCAACCGTGTCGAACGCAGCCGACAAATCAAGGAGCACCAGTGCCTGATGGGCATCTCTGTCTGCATTAGATCTCAGGGTGTTCTGGACCGCTAGTATCACTGTCTCGGTAGAGTGGCCCGGGCGGAAACCTGCCTGATTCGGTTCTAAATAATCAGTTGATTCAATAAAACTCGAGACGCAATTAAATACATGAGCCTCCAGAATTTTTTACAAATAGGGCAACAAAGAGATCGGCCTATAATTGGCAGGGTCATGTGGGTCCATACCCGTTTTTTTTATCAGAGGGATCAACAGGGCTTGTTTAAAACTGCTAGGTACTTTACCCTGGGCGAGTAAATCATTTAATAGAAAGAGAATGCTTTGCGGGATAGCGAGTCCTATTTCTTTAAAAATGTGAGGGGGACATATATCGTCGGGAGATCCCGATTTCACCCGGACCATGAGTTCCAAAAGAGTTTTTGGGTCAATGGGAGAAATGTTAACCAGCGTTTGGGAGTTGAAGAATGTGTCATTTAATGGACTTTAGGTAGGAGAGCTGGTAATATTTTGTTTAATATTGATAATTTTATCCTGAAAGAAATCATTCAGTGTATCGCACAGTTTTTGAGTAGGGATGATAGGAAGAGTTGTCCTATCATCATTGCAGAGATCATTTATGATTTCAAATATCTGCTTAGATTTGTTCGAGGAGTTCAGGATTTTTGCAGAAAAGAAGTCAGTTTTATGTCTTAAAAGCGTTTTTTGATATTGTTTCCTCGCTAGGCAGTAAATCTCTTTGTCCTCTGATAAGTAGTTTGCTCTCCATTTTCTTTCTTTCTGTCTAATGCTGAGTTTTAATTTTTTCAATTCTGGGGTGAACCATTTATGAGCTTCCTTCCCTCGTGATGTAGGAAAATTTACTAAGGGGGCACGTAGATTAGCCGCTAGGCATAGCCACTGTGAAAGTGCTTTGTCACTAAATTCTATATCGGTATCCTGGGGGGGAAGGGAGGTGGCTAGAGTTTTTAAAAAAGCGGGTAAGTCCGCCGACCTCCATTTCCGAATTTGTCTGCCAACTTGTGGCCATGGTTTAATCGACCCTTCTATAGCAAGAGAAAATTGGATTAAAAAATGATCTGACCAGCTGCAAGGGCTTAAGGTAAGCGACTTTAAAGGGAGGTTAAGTGTCCAAATTTGGTCTAAGCTGTGACCTTTCTGGCGAGTAGGGACATGGATATGCTGTATTAAGTTGAGATCCATAAGTAAATCATTGAGTTCTGCAGCTTGAGGGTCCGATATGAGGTTGTCAAACCAATAGTTCAGGTCCCCTACTAGGAGAACCTTGGAGCAGTTAACACAAGAAGCCAATGGCTCTACCAAAAGGGAGGGGAAGGTAGCCATGTACTGTGGGGGGTGGTATACTAAAACCAATACTAACGCTCCACTATCAGCGTTTAACTTAATAACAATATTTTCAGAGTCTGGGAGAGATAATGATGGAAGTTCCCTGAATTGATAAGTTTTCCGGATAATGGCCGCCACCCCCCCCCATTTTTCCTGGGGGGCGATTAGCCAAAAGAATATAATAGTCAGAGGGAAGTGAGGCAAGTATATCTGGTAGTGAGTCAGGAGTGCACCAGGTCTCAGTTAAAAGTAACATATCTGGGCGGTCGTTACTCAGTAAAAGAAATAAGTCTACCTGATGTTTGATCAAGGACCTAGTGTTCAGGTAGATACAGCGAAGCTCTAGCCTCTGTTTACTTGAGGTACCCTGACCTACATGTAATGTACCTGTAGTAAAGGGGTCTGTATACACGGTGACTTTTGATATGCCCAATTGGGAAGTGCATTTTAATACATGCAAAGGTATTCTCGGGCAGAGCTTACCAACTGGCCTAAGTGCCACAAGTTCTTTAGCAGAGTAGGTGAAAGTGGGTTCAGAGTCTGTGGCCCCGGGTCCCGGTCGCGCGCGGACGGGCGCAGATGGGCTTGCCTTAGGCGCGCCTTTGGCGCGCCATCGTCGCGCCCGCTGTGCACGTCCGCTGCGCTCCCTGAGGCACATTGTGTTTTATGTGGACGGTGAGACATATCCCCATAATCCCGGTTAAACATTTTTAAACCAGAGATTGGTGTGTGTGCTTTTGCTTTTTGGGCTTCCAGATGAGTATGCCAGTTTAGTGTCTTATCGAACCACATCCCTAGGTATTGATATTCATTAACCGTTTCCAGTTTAAGATCACCTAAGAACCAATTAAACTTAATTGCCTTTTTACCAAAGCATAACATTTTTGTCTTGTCTAAGTTTACTATTAGAAATTTCCTAGCACAGTATTCACTAAAAGATTTCAACTTTCTTTGGAGGCCTGACTCAGTCTGGTCTACTATTACCAGGTCGTCCGCATATAAAAGACAGGGCACCTTTTTTCCATCCATTCTTGGGCTTGCACTACCCTCAACCTCTAGACAGGCGGGTAAATCGGACAAGAATATAGAGAATAACTGTGGGGCCAGAACGCAGCCCAGTCTCAGGCCATTTGCAATCGGTATTTTTGGCGTTAATGACCCTTCAGTATCCCTAATTACTTGGGCCCAATTACCTCAGTGTAATTCTTTTATTATAGCCAGCAGGTCTTTGGGGATATTTTTCTTAATGAGAGTTTCCCATAAGCAGTCCCGATCTACTGAGTCGAACGCTGCTCGGAAGTCAACTAAACAACAGCAAAGCTTGCCATTTTGTTTCGGTTGACTTTCGTGCCATTGACCATAGTGCAAAGCAGTGGTCTATCGTGGAATGCCCCTCTCTGAATCCTCCCTGTTCAATGGGTACGATTGAGAACTCATCCGCCCAAGCATTTAGTTGATTTAACACAATTATTGAGAATACCTTCTCTCCTACATCTAGAAGGTTAATCAGACTGTAATTTTGTGGTGCGTCCATACTACCTTTTTTATGGATTGGCCTGATTACAGCGCCCTTCCAATTCAATAGAGGTACAAAAGGGGGTGGTGATGGACGGAGCATCTGAATCAATCAAACACTCACACCCAGTCAAAAGATCTGGGTTTAATCCATCACCGTTCTTTAGCCCACTCTGCCACCCCAGTTCAGACATGGCTATATGCAAGTCAGTCTGACCCGGTGCCTCATGGGAACAGTTCAGCCTGAACTGCCAAGCCATGTCCTCCCTGGACCAGAAACAAGCTTCCGAGGAGCTACTTCTGGCATTCCAGCCGTCTTCAGCCTGGCCTGCCCGAATCCAGTGGCAAAGTGACCAAGGGACTCACGTCTGAGCATACCCCGCCACACTTATGGCGGCCAAAAGAGGTACAAAAAATTCAATGGCATTATGCCTTCTACTAGTATTAAATGGAACATCTGGGAGAAGAATCTTGCCCACCACTTTAACTCTGACTTTAATATTATTGCAGGGAGATTATCAGGCCCTGCAGCACGAGTTAGCTCCAGTTCTCTTATTGTGTTTTCTACTTGCAGTTCGTTAAAATCCAATTTGAGTTCTTCCGATATTCCCTGCCAAGGTTGGGGCTCTATGTCTCCTTGGGGATATCGAGCCCCATACAATTCCCTTAAGTACTTCTCCCAGGCTGTCTCACTAACGACACATTTCATTTCTACCTCTGTTGGGGCGGAAGCTGCTTTTACCATTTTCCAAAATTGTCTTAGGTTTTTATCTTCAATTGATTCTAACAAGTTTGCCCAACATTTCTCTTTGTACGACCTTTTTGCATCAGTAACCATTTTTTAAATTCAACTGTCAGCTTATTTAAATATTTTTCTCTCTCTTGGTTGAATTTTTTCCTTTGACTTCTTAATACTGCCCGTATCTCCCTTTGTTTTTAGATTGGCAGTCGATGGAGAACCATTTCACTCGGCTAACCGGGATTTTTGTACCCTTTCTTTTATCCTTTTTTAGTTCTATCCTTAGGCACTGAACTACTTGGGCTATCTTCTCTATAAACCATTCTGAGTTTTTACTCCCGAGATCTTCTGGTTCAACTTGAAGTTGAAAGGCCTTTAATTTATCCTGATACTCCTCTGTTAATCTTGTCGTCACACGTTTGCGGTAATCAATTTCTTGTGGGATCACTTTCAGGAGTGGTTCCTGGCAAGACCACAAGAAGTCCTATGGCAGTCAAGAAAAATGGGTCTTGATATCAGTGTAAAGAAGTCATCACGAAAAGGTGCTACCTTCCTCCGTCATTTCTTAAAGAAACTCACATGGGAGGAAAACTCAGAAACATCTTAGAGGTTCTCACCATCATATCATGGGAGGTCTCAATGGGGGACCTCACGTCAGCTGCCATGGAAGCAGGTGTCAAGAGCTAGCCTGCACAGTTCTAAGACAGAAAAATAGGGCCGTAGAGTATGGGTTAATTCAATTTTGGGCATAACTGTAAATGTTCATAGGGGTTTAGCAGGTGGAGCGGGCCGAAGTCGCGCCTAAGTCCAGCCCGTCTGTGCCCGTCCGCGGCCGGTCGCGCCCAGCGGCCACTCACTCTGCCCAAACTGTTACATATTCGTCTGCCGATTTATTAGCTTTTCGGCATGTAGTGCCCCTACCGCCGCGCGCCATTAGGGCAGCCCTGGACTGTGGCATCCTGACTTCCTCTGTTGCATTAATTCCTGATTTTCCCTCTACACATTCTGAACCTGCTCCTTTGCCCTCTACCCCGTCACCCTCAGGATCGCTCCCCTTGACAGTTCTGTATCTTAATACCCGGTCGATGGTGAAACATCAGTTGGAAATTTTCCATCTTTTAGACAATAGCGCCGTGGATATTTTACTGTTATCGGAAACATGGTTGACCGATGACTCCGCTCCTGACATCCTCGCTGCCATTTCCACTGGCTATTATATCATACATTCCAACCGCCCAGGGGGACAAGTTGGTGGTGGGGTTGCAGCCATCATTCGCAAAGAACATCTCTTTTCTACCTTAGCCTGCACTACGATTCCCAATACTGTCGCAGGGTTTATGTTCTCACACAGAACTGTGCACAGAGGATTGGAACCTCGGCGAATTAGGGTGACCTAAAACTCACCTAAGTACCCAACAAACCCCTTACCGAGCTAGCTACAGTGTCTCATTGGTCATAACAAACTCCCAATGTTTAGACAAACCAGAACATGAACTTACAGTACCTCAGGATACGTGGAACACATGAGCACTCTTTCGTTATACTATCATTACAAACCAGAACATGGAGTAAAGAAGAACACATGAGCATTTGAAATGTTTATTTACTAATGCCGTCTTCTCAGGCGCAGTATCTTAGATAATACAAGTAAACATATTATCAGTAGCAAAATTACCAGCATAGTTACTAGTCCATAAAAAGCGAATTGTGACAGCATGTTAACATGCTGTAAATGAATAAGGGTAAACAACACTTATATCTCACCCTCCCTAACACACATAATATATTATTTGCTAAGAAGGTCTCTTTGGGTTGAATTAGGGCGGGCCCATACCTCAGTGTCCTAGCATGAAGGAATCACATCAGCATACACCAGCTCTCTCTGCATGCGAACAGCATCAAGTGTGTTTGTGTGCCTCAAGCAAAGCAATATAAAACCCGCCTCAAGCCCAAAGTTGGCAGAAGCTGCACTTATGTTATGTCTATGAAGCAGTGAAGATCAGACCTCATAACAAATCTGTATCGTGTTGTTCCTGAAGCTTCAGCACTCTCTGTACAGACATAGTTCATTAAGCAAAGCTGATATCAGAGTAATAACATATTATTCTCATGTAAACCACAACGAACTACTAGGTTGAAAGCTAAATCAACAATTAAGTGTCGTGTGCAGAAGTTGCAAAAAAGGAAGAATGGCGTTTAAACCTCTAGTGAGCCTATGCTAACTTAACACAATATAAAGATATACAGTAGCTACATGACACCCCCCCATGATCCGAGAACGGACAAAATAAGATAACAGAAGTGCCATCTCATGAGAGCAGATTTCAACATTATATGAGCATGGTTCTCAAACGAAACATTAAAAAATTGCAAAATTTGTAATAAAATTTAATGCTAAAAAACAGCCAAAAAGTCTATAGTGGATCAAGCCAATAGGCAAGCGAATTAAAAAAAAAACTTGACAGATAAGTCAATAAATGTCAATGATATGCTAGTACTCAGCATGTCAATATACGGAAGTGTCTAGGACATAACTGTGTATGCAAAATAAGCAGCAACAGCCTCCAACAGGAAATCACCGTCTTCATTCGAAAACAGTTCAGCCATCCAATTTAAAAGTGGAAAAGAACATACATGTTCTCCCAGCACAGGAGCCTCTATCACCATCAGAGGACAGCTCGGTGGGTTTTCAAGAAAGCTTAGTTCCAAAAAATCCTGTGCTGCCACGAGTATATTCCAGGGACCAATTAGTCCATGCATCACTGCTAAGGCCATAATCCTTTCGCCAGGACAAACCAACTCGTGAGTAATGATAGGACTCATCAGCTGATTAAAATCGACGTCAGGAGAAACCGGTCCGCAGAGACACAAATCAATGGCCCAATCGAAATGACAGGTCAGGCAGTGAAACACAGGCTGGACACAGGTGAAGTAGGAGAATCGAAACGATAATCCATATGCCGTGCTCAATATCGCTAACGGTAGTGTGCCATAATATTCAAGCATTCGGTTGCGGAACAGCGTCAGAAGCTGCTGGGTGGGGCCTTGCACAGGAAGGACATCCATATTTAAAAAACCAGAAAATCACTAGAGCGCCCGCGGCTAATGCAAGTAAAAATGGGAATCCACCAAACAAAGTCGAAAAAATAGAATGAAAGAAAGCAGGGATGACTCCAAAAATCTTTTCAAAGGAAGTCACGAGACCACTGCTAACAGTTTTAAAAAAATGTGCCAGGCCCTTTGTGGAGGACGCGTTAAAGATAGTATGAATCATCTCGCTGAAATGTAAAGGCAAATCAGTATTTAAAAGGGCCTGAACCTCTGTACGGGTGTTGGCTATGTGAAGAACGAAAGTTTCACGAGCCGAACTCAAGGCCACCTCTTTCTGGGATAAAAGAGCCCTTATTCTTGCCATGCCGCTGAAATCTGCTCTCAAGGTTGGTATCAGCGCCCAGATGGAGGCCTCCCTATGCTCATGTGTGGGTGGATACAGAACATTTCTGCAGCAAATAACACGTTCACTTACTGTTACTATAAAAGGTACACCTTTTATTAACCCACAACAGTCTTCATTATTTAAAAGTAAATAACTACCATTTCCTAATAATGTAAACGTGGGGATGATTGCAGGAACCGGTGTGCCTTGCAAAACACAAGCCAAATTCGGTCGGTGTTGGTTGCATGAACCGTGTAAATGTATGTGTCTACACATCAATGAATGATCTGGTGTCTCAGTACACTCCTCCCCATTTAGATAAACCTCTTGATCATCTTTGAATCATCTGTACGTGTATGGAAGCGACCAGACTTCATGAAGGAAACCACTACCTAATGGTTCATAACGACCAATTGGTACATATCTCATACAATTAGAAAATTTATATAAAGCAAAAGGCAGCGTTATTAAACCGTGGATAAGCCACGTTGCAGCAGTGGCCTCTGCCACGGAAAAAGGCAAAGATTCTAACCTCTCAATATGTAACATACTAAAGGAAGCATCACGCATTGAAAGCAAGCGTTGTTTGTCAGTCAAATTAAAAGGGGCAAAGAGTGAAGAAGCGTTCATGTACGCCCAGGGAACCTTACCATTTTTCAGAGTCTGAAGGGTCCATGCAAATTGCATGATTGACCGTAACTGATTTTGACCATGGTATAATACTGACACTTCATCATGCACAATATCCACAACGGATGACACAATATTATCTAATGTGTACATTCGGGAGGAAAGCATGTTAATACTATTGTGAACAACTGCAAGCACTTTCTCTAGATTAGCCTGATCAATAGCCCTAAGGCGTGTAGCAGCCTCAATCTGTGATGTTTTCCAAATTTCATTGTAAACTGCATATATACACCTTTTTGACCTGCCACTAGCCGGGCCTTTAATGAAATCATTTAAATCCACGTCTGCATTCAGTTTAGAAAGGTGACTTTTAACTGCAGGTAAGGTAGAATGTTTCAGCCAATTTTGACACAATTTGCCTACAGAATAAGTTGTGACTGTGTGGACCAAGTCGAAACGGGGATCTGATCTAACAGTTTTAAAACCGTCAGATAAACCTAAAAATCGACCCTGGCAAGAATCAGCACCACGGTGCCAAAGCAGCCAACCTTTTGGATCCAAACTGGAAATGTTAAAGGAAGAATTAAGGAGTAGGGCCTGTAATTCACTAATGGACAACTGAGTAAAATTACTCCAACCATCATATTCCTCCAAATCCGGGATTGTAGGGGTGTTTCATTTTTTAGAAGTAGCCAATCCAAAGCATGTGGTCTGGGCAATTGTTTCATTCAAAAACAACATATGGTTCGGGATGAGACATGCACGGTGTAAAGCTTCCATGCCTTGTACCTGCCAGGCTCTTGAACCCCAAACTGATTTAAGGTCTATTGTTTCTTTCCATAAATCGTAGCCTTCAATAACTAATTGATCAAGGAAGGCCTTCGAATACAACAATTTAGTATCGGTAAGTCTAACCTTGGACATTGGTATTTTTATAAACTTAAAATAAAAGGACTCGGGATTGGACTGGTTAAAGTCAGTGAAATAAGTATACTTTTTCAGAAATGTTTCAGAACTGCCTTGTGCAGGCGCTGGGCAATGTTCCCACTGTGTAAAATGAACAGTGTGTCTCCGGGATGATGTTTTATGTAAGAAGTGATTGCCATAATGTTGGTAGCAAAATAAATCACCATAATTAGTAGATTCTAAATATAAATCCTCAGCATCAAAGGCAGCATAGTATTGCAAATCAGAAAACAGACTTTCTACTGCATTAACATCCCAGTCATCAGAACGAATGTTTTGTTTCACCACATCCCCATATTCACTCTAAGTACATTAGGAACATTAACGACTTTCGTTGGGCCATGAATTTGAAATCTAACCGCATCCCACACAATTCCATCAAGGACTGGCCATGCTGTGATGTTAACCAAAGTCAAGTCTCTTTTCAATCTGTGTGTAGAATGTGACGAGGAAAGTGGGGCCAAAGTTCCATTTAGATGTGTAATGCATGTTCTTTCCTCGACATAGTGTCCATTGATGAGTCGAAAAAAATAAAACACAAAACCAATTGACATAAAAAGATAAACTGAAAAAAGGACCAGCCAAATGTATGTCCAAGGGGGAATCAAAAAATGTTTTTTAAACAAGCTGGCATAAACTGCAATATTAGAGGGCTTCTTCGAGGCAAGGGAAACAGAGTCAAAGGAAAATCTGGAATCCGTGCCTAAACGTGCTTGCAGGTCAGGCATGGACAAATCAGTGGGGTAGGTATAGTCTAGCTCATCATTGTTAGTTCCGGGTAAAGTATTTAATAAAGGACTGGAAAGTGCAGGTAATTCGATTGCCACCTCAGTTTCATTATTAGAAGTAGGGGGCATAACTGAATTTCTCACAATGGAAGGACAGGAAACAGCCGGTGTCATACTAAGAAGAATCGGTCACTCTGTGTATCTTGACATTGTCAATTGAAATAAACCTGATTTCCTTACGACCAGGAAGTGGTGGTAAAATGACTGTTCTTGTGCCCTTCACTCCAAGGACTGGAACCGGAGCTCGATAGGAAGGACCAAATTCTTTCTTGTTATCGATCTTCTCTCGAACCAGTTGTCCAACTTGGGGTAGCCAGCCGACTACCGGGATCTGCAACGCATCATCCGATGTGGAGGGCAAATGTTCCTTTGCAAGACTGTCTCTCGTCTTTTGTAGATTCTGTAAAACACTGCAATGTTCATCTGCGTCAAAGGAAGTGGCGCGAACCACACAGTCTAGACCGTCAAGGTCAGGGACGTACATCTTGATGCCAAAGAGCATTTCGTATGGGGTCCGCCCACCCAGAGACCTTCTAGGGAGATTATTAAGAGCACGCTGCAGGCCATTGAGGTGGGTCAGCCAGTTTCTGCCAGTGCCTATAACTCGAGCTGTCAAAGATTGCTTTAAATCACGGTTCATTCGCTCCACTACACTGTTACCCTCAGGTCTGTAAGAAGACGAAAACTTGACTTGGACCCCCAACGAAGTCATGGCATCCTTATACGCCTTAGAGGCGAAAGCCGGACCCTGATCCGAATGGAAGGTACCACAGGCAAAAATCCCTATAAAGACACGCAAATCTCTAATGACAGTCGTGAATCAGCGCTGCGATTGGGCCATACCCACACAAAGCGTGTGCATGAGTCAACTGCTACTAAGATGTACTTATACGCAGTATCAGATGAAAAAGGACCGCAGTGATCTAAATAAACACAACCCAGTGGTTTATTAGAAATGTACAACTGTGTCTGTGGCGGACGCGTAGCAGTTGAAGGTTTAATCTGCTGGCAAACGTCACAAAGAAGGACATAATCACGCGTCTGTTTGTACAGTCCCCGCCACCAGAAACGTCGTTGCAATTGAGTTACAGTGGCCGAGACGCCCGCATGCGCAGACGCCACACCTTCATGTGCCGCTGTAATCAAGTCAGCCCTGCGATCCGAGTTGGGAATCAGACGTTCCCCAACATCAGGAATTGTCACAAAAGGAACCTTTTCGGGACTTAAGTGGTATTTGTACTTCGGAGGGAATCCCGTAGGATGTTTACTCCCCTTCTCAGAGGCAGCAACTGCCGCCAAGATGTCGCTATCAATCTTGGTTTTGGATCTAGTAACTGCTGCAACTAAGTATGTAGATACTGCTGATTTCGCTGCTTCATCTACAAGCGAGTTACCGACAGCGTGAACTCCCACGCGCTGATGGCCAAGAGTATGAATCACATAAACGAGCGGCAACTTAGCCTTCAGTTCAGCCACTCGAACCCAGATCATCTTGTGTTTTATTGTGCTACCCTTGGAATCACGAAAGTCATTCTGAATCCAAAAGAACAAGTTTTCATTGTAAGACTGGACACAGTAGAAAGAATCACTTACAATCAGAGTAGTAACACTTGGATCCGCGTACTCCAACGCTAACAAGAGAGCACGAAGCTCTGCCAATTGTGCGGTGCAATCGCCCAGGGGCAACGTGTGCACATCACTGGAAATGAACTCATCGTTCAACATAGCACCGACCACAATGGCGCATGCGGAAACGTAGGCATGTTTAGAGCCATGCGCAACCTGCGCCGAGCCATCAGTGTAAATGATGCAATGGAAGTCCTCCAAAGGCCGCATAGCTAGAGGAGCAGGATGAACGAACTCATACTGCAAGTACTCTTGCGACCATAACGAGGCGTCAAAGATAAACGTGACATCCGTAGACGTCAAGGACGCAGCCCATTGAATCCACCGAGGGTGCAAAGCTTTTGAATTTGGTACACTGGCTTTAGTGACTGCCTCCAAATGAGGACAGGGTGTTACCACCAACATGCGTTTCCCCTGTGACAGCGCTCGTTCCTTAAGAATCGTCATCTGTACAGCTGTTAAAACCTTTTCCACAGTGGGAAACCGCAATTCAGCCGACGTGTACAAGTGTGACTTGTAAGCAATAGGTACTGTGTCTCCATTAAAAGTGAGGTACGTGAAACCCACCGTCCCAGGAATTATTCTTATCACCAGGTTGGTGTGGTTATCACGAGTCAGTAAGTATTTAGAAGCGAGCAGATCAGCCTGCAAGGACTGCAAGATGGCTGAATGCTCAGGCAGCCAGCATGATTTTGAGAAAGTAGGTTGTATCAAAGCATACAACGGCTTGATACGCTGGGCATATTCCGGAATGTATGTCCTTCCGAAATTTAAAAAGACCAGTAAAGACTGTAATTTTTTCAGTGTTGTAGGAGCGCGCAACTGTGCGCATTTCTCCAAGAAGTGAGGAGCCAATCCTCTACCTTCATTGTTCAGCTCCTAGCCGAGGAACAACACTGTGTGTTCTGCAATGTGCGATTTTGCAAAATTAAATTTGTAACCCATATCTGCAAAGTTACAAATAATCGAATTCACCCGACACAGATGCATCCAAATTTCGTCATCTGTGAGATAAATGTCATCCACATACGAGCAAGCATTAAGCTACCAACCTCTTTTTAATTCATCAGTACACACCAATACGAAGAATAAAGTAATTGAGTGGGTGTGTCTGCTGATTTTATATCACTCTGTCCTTTTGGTCACATTAATGAGTTATTGTTGTAAAACTCTTTGTTGAGCACCTCTTACACGTATTTCATTTTATGTGTTGTATCAAATTTGTTTTCTTTTGGAATTGGAATGGCAACCGATGATGAGAAAGGGGCATTGATTTGGTAACATCTGCCAAGATCCCCGAGGGCTGTTCGCCCGTGAGGTGCCTTCCGTTCCACCACACACTTTTTCTTAAGTTATGTGCACATGCGGTTGAGTGTGGGTGTTTCTACTGCCAGAGAAGAAGGCAGGCATCTTTGGACATTGTTGAGTTGAGAACTTACGTGCCTTTTAGATCGGAACAGTATATTACAGGGGACAATAAGACATTAGAGAACTCACACCCCACTGCGAAATAGGGTAGGGGGTTTACTCTGGTATTTTTGAAAAATACAACCAGATGTATGTGTACTCATGTCAGTTAAATATACTAACTGTCCCAGGTATAGGGATCTTGTTGTTAATTGTGTGCGAAATACTTTAAACCTTTACTTGTGCGTCCAATTGTTTTATACGCGGCCACCACAATCTTCGCCAACTGGCGGGGTTTCTCGGCATCGGGTATAGCTGCCAAAGCATTAAACACCTGAAAGTTCACTGCGTCTCCTTTAACATTGGAGAGAATGAGATCGCATACAATCTCAAACGAACCACACAGGCGCATACCCAATTCAACAGCCGCCTCTGGTCCGTGATCATCCTGAACACGTTTTATGATCGTAGGCAACTGTTTCATTGAAGGGGTGCCGAAGCACCTCGTAAAAACTGCCGCAAAAGTTTTTCCCCAGCTTTCACAGTCGACCAGCTCGGGAGCTAAATCCTTAGGTAAAGTAATCGTTAACATCCTATGTTTATCAGCAGGAGTAGAATTAGGGAACACAGCCTCCAGTTGGTCAAACTTTTCGGCAAGCCAAAAAGGAAAGTCATCTTTATCATCGGGACGCTTACCAAAAACCGAATTGACCATAACTGGATTTAGTTTTAAACCGCCATGTTCCGTCTGAACGGCCGCACCTCCGGGTGGACCTCCCGGGAGATGACGACCTATGTATTGCACTAATGCTCGAATCACAGCAATCGAGACCACATCCGCTAGGGGACAAGCGCCGTGATTCGGGTGCGGGGTAAAGCCCCTCAAAGCAGGCCAAGTTGTACCTGGAATGGAGAGTGGACCTAACCTCGCAGCGGACAAAGAGTGGGGGAGGGCGCCATCAAACCAAACGCGATGCTGCCAATGATTAATAGGTATTTCCAGTGCCCTGTACGGTGTATACTCAGCCGGTACGGGGGAGGGTGTGTAGTGGAGGAACACTTGAGAATTTGCATCCACTTCCGGAAACGTAACCCACGAGTAAAATAGTTCAAAGGGGTACGCCGGATCTGCACACACCACCAAAATCACAGCCAAGCCTTCCAATGGGACTTGGTAAGTTTCTAATGGTTGCGCACCGCAATGCGACTATGTTGCACAATGGCCACCGCCATGATATCACCGGAATTACGGAAAAACAAAGAACACTTTGTAGCACAACTGGGTAGTAAGTCAAAGAAACCGTTTTAGAAAGAATCAAGCTTGAAAAAGACCTATTTTAAAAAACAGGTAGGTTTCACCGACACCACGTTTTCCGGAAACGTTAGTGAAGTGGTTAAGGTTTGAACGATATACTACTCGAGTGTCATGATATAAGACCACCGAAAACGTTGGGCGCCATGTCGCAGGGTTTCTGTTCTCACACAGAACTGTGCACAGAGGATTGGAACCTCGGCGAATTAGGGTGACCCAAAACTCACCTAAGTACCCAACAAACCCCTTACCGAGCTAGCTACAGTGTCTCATTGGTCGTAACAAACTCCCAATGTTTAGACAAACCAGAACAGGAACTTACAGTACCTCAGGATACGTGGAACACATGAGCACTCTTTCGTTATACTATCATTACAAACCAGAACATGGAGTAAAGAAGAACACATGAGTATTTGAAATTTTTATTTACTAATACCGTCTTCTCAGGCGCAGTATCTTAGATAATACAAGTAAACATATTATCAGTAGCAAAATTACCAGCATAGTTACTAGTCCATAAAAAGCGAATGGTGACAGCATGTTAACATGCTGTAAATGAATAAGGGTTAACAACACTTATATCTCACCCTCCCTAACACACATATTATATTATTTGCTAAGAAGGTCTCTTTGGGTTGAATTAGGGCGGGCCCATACCTCAGTGTCCTAGCATGAAGGAATCACATCAGCATACACCAGCTCTCTCTGCATGCGAACAGCATCAAGTGTGTTTGTGTGCCTCAAGCAAAGCAATATAAAACCCGCCTCAAGCCCAAAGTTGGCAGAAGCTGCACTTATGTTATGTCTATGAAGCAGTGAAGATCAGACCTCATAACAAATCTGTATCGTGTTGTTCCTGAAGCTTCAGCACTCTCTGTACAGACATAGTTCATTAAGCAAAGCTGATATCAGAGTAATAACATATTATTCTCATGTAAACCACAACGAACTACTAGGTTGAAAGCTAAATCAACAATTAAGTGTCGTGTGCAGAAGTTGCAAAAAAGGAAGAATGGCGTTTAAACCTCTAGTGAGCCTATGCTAACTTAACACAATATAAAGATATACAGTAGCTACATGACAATACACAAACTCTTGTAATCAAACTTGGCTCTACCAGATCTTCCCTTATTTTCGCCCTCATGTATAGACCTCCTGCTTATATGCCCTCTTTCCCACAACAGGTCGGCGCTCTTATTTCCGAACTAATCATCAACAACGCCAAAGTCATCATTATTGGCGACTTTAATTATTGGCCCTCCGACCCTCGGGAAAGCCGGCTATCGGAAGAATTCTCGGATCTTCTGGCTAGCATGAATTGCCGCCAATTTATCAAGACATCCACTCACTGTAAGGGTCACATCCTGGACCAGGTTTGGACTTCAAACCTTGACATTGCCTCCCCCTTAGTGACTCCCTGTTCTTGGTCTGACCACTACTTTATTTTCTTTTCTGTTGATTTGTCTCTTCCCTGCCGTCCCCCTCCCACAACTAACGTTTTGGCTCGCAATTGGAAGAAAGCTAATCTGACAGAATTGCATTCCACGCTGGCATCCACAGTTCCTTTGCTCTCCGGCTCAGCCACCCACCAAGCTGCTATCCTTGAGCAATGGTTGTCGTCGGCTTGCAACACTGTAGCTCCATTAAAAATTATAAAATCTTTGCGCCCCCATGATGCTCAGCGGTGGTTCACTGATCAATTAAAACTCGATAAACTGGCTCTTCGCCAGGCCGAGCGCCGATGGCGTCGCAACTATGATCCACTCCTTAAACTTGAGTTCGTGAACCTCCTAAAAACCTATAAATCCTCTATTCTCGAGGCTAAAACAACTTATTTTTCTTGTAAAATAATGGACTCAGCCTCCAAGGCAAAAGACATATTTTCCATTGTCAACGAACTCTCCCTTCCCGACCGGGTTACCCTCCCCCCCTTGCCCACCCAGGATCTATGTGATGCATTAAATACTCATTTTCGGGACAAAATCATTACCATTAAAAATAATATCCGTCCGCCCCTTTCCCCTCCCCCATTCCTTCCACCTCCCAACAATCCGCAGCATTTGGCGCTATCCCCCCTATTTCTATCACTGAGTTCCAGAGACTCCTGCACAAAGTCAGTTCGGGCTCTCCTAATGACCGCTGCCCCCCTCACATCTTGAAAGAAATCTTTTTGGCTTGTCCCGACCCTGCCTTGGCACTTCTTAACACCTCATTGGCCACTGGAGTAGTTCCCGACTCTTTTAAACAGGCAGTGGTGTTACCAATTTTAAAGAAAGTTAATGCAGATCCTTTGGTCCTGAGTAATTATAGACCTATTTCCCTTCTCCCTTATCTCGGAAAGATCTTGGAGACCCATGTTACACGCTGTTTGAGCACTTTTATCGAGAGCTCATCCTTCCTGGATCCCCAACAGGCCGGCTTCCGCCCCCTTCACTCCATTGAGGCGGTCATTGCTGCCGTCATGGACACTTTAAGAACTGGGGCTGACAATAACATCTCCCAAGCCCTTGTCCTGTTGGATCTGTCGGTGGCATTTGACACGGTCGATCATTCTATTCTGATCGACCGTGTCTCCAACGCCGGCATCCAGGGTGTTACCCTCGATTGGGTCCGATCTTTCCTTCATAGGCGCTCTCAAACTGTACATCTCTCTACCTTCTCTGCTTCTTCTTCCCCTCTTTTTTTCGGAGTCCCTCAGGGCTCAGCTCTATCCCCTCTCCTTTTTAATTTGTATATGCAGACCCTCATGGTTCTTCTCCGCAAGTCATCTGCAACAATATTTAATTATGCGGATGACTTGCAGCTGATTTTTCCTATTAATACTTCTCCTACTTCTCACACTGATTTTCAAACCACCATGTTAGATATTTCCGACTGGATGGCTTACAGCCAGCTCAAATTAAATCCTACTAAGACGGAGCTTGTGTTGGTGGGTGGACCAGCTAACCCCTGGAACGACAGCTTCTGGCCCCCCTCACTCGGGATACCCCCTCGCCCTGTCAACTCTGTGAAAAGCCTTGGTGTAGTCATCTCTGGTGATCTATCCATGAAGGATCAGATCTCGGCGGTAACATCTTCCTGCTTCTTCCATCTGCGCAGGATACGCAAGATCTGTAGATTGCTCACCAGTGATGCACTCATCCTAGTCATCCTGGCTCTTGTTATCTCCAGAGTTGACTTCGCAAACATCTTATATGCGGGGATTCCCGCCTACCAGCTCCAGAGGCTACAGCTTATACAAAACAAGGCCGCTCGCTTAGTATACCACCAGCCTAAGCACCACCATGTCTCGCCACTATTACGGAGTCTTCATTGGCTTCCTGTGGCCAAACGTTGCACTTTTAAACTTGGTTGCACTGTTTTTAAAGCTCTCTACAACCTTGCACCTGCTTTTATTTCTTCCAGCTTGAAGCGCTACATTCCCACGCGTAATCTACGCTCTTCTGCTGATAATCTCTTGCACATCCCTCAAATCCATCGCAAGAAACACGGCGGTCTTCGCTTCTCATTTTTAGCGCCCACATTTTGGAATTCCCTCCCTTCCCCTTTCCGCCACTGCCCTTCTTACGAATGCTTTCGTAGAACACTGAAGACGCTCCTCTTCAAATCTGCATTTGAGTAAATTATCTGCCCTGGTTCCCCGCATCTGTTATGAGCGCCAAGAAACCGTCCGGTGAACGTGCGCGGTACAAGAAATTTTAACATAAAATAACATAACATAACATGTAATCTGTGAGTGAATGAATCTTTATTGTTTAAGACTACTTAAAATCATTACAGTCAATGAATACTAAATGCTGATAAAAAAGATGGCAGAAAATCCAATACATTTGCTAAAAGCAGCCTGTTACCAAACCCACATATTCTAAAGGCAGCACCCTTGCCTGATCTCTGTCCACTGTAAGGCTCTATTTCCCCTGCATTGAACATAAACGCTTGCAGTTTAAAAAAAGTGTGCGAAAGATTTAATTAGCGAATGTTCCATTTATGTAAAATAATCCTTCGCCCCCTTTTTTTTAATAATTATACTTTAAAATAACTCATAATAAATTAATTCTGTTTGCAGATATTTTAATTTCACTAACTTACTTTCTATTTTAATAAAAAAGAGAGCACACTGTATGGGATTGCAAAGACCATTGTGTTATGGTAAACAATGGTTTGCTCTATTTCCTTTGAAATGACTCGCCTCCATGCTACTTCCTCGGACCCAGGGTCGTTCTCTCCTACAGGGCAAACAGGCAGTGCCTTATTGGCTGGTCTGCTGGCAGTGTGTGGGCAATGTTTGTTGTTGTTTGTGGGCCTGTTTTATGATATGCTGTCCCAAGTTTTTACTATTGATTTCTTTGAAACTAAAACAAGCATTATCTGCAGCAAGCTCAAATCCATGCAGTCTTCCACACCTTACAAAAGACTTATACAGCCTATTTACCAGTTCAAAACTTCCCCAATTACCAAACATTGGCCAGCTTTCTAATTCATTAATAGAGGCCACTTTTATTTTGGTGTCAGGGCGTGTTTTGTGTTCCATTCTGACTCTGCTTTGACCTTTGATTTGTGTTTAAACTGCTTGGTGTGTTGAGGGTTCCAGTATCGTCTCTTGTCAATTTAATCAGATCACACATGAAAAAAATTGGAATATTCTAGGCTCTTTCATTAATGTTTCGCTCTCAATTAAAATCCTTGGTGAGGATGAGGCAGTCAATGCCAGTGAGGACCCTACAAATAGGTGAAATGGGAGCAAAATGAGAATTCTGTTAAATAGCGAAAGTTAAAAAAGGGCAATAAATGTGGTTGCTGTATTTACTAATTCTTTCCTTTATTGGAATATTTGCTATTGAATAAATGTAAACATCTGAAATTAATAAATTATGCAATACCAGACAGCATCTTTTTGTCATTAGGGACCAGATGAACAAAATCATTGTGCGGCTGGATATCCCTCCAATTCGCAAAATCAAAGAATTTGCATTTTTAAATCCATATTTTTGTAAAGCACGAACATATCCCCCCTTTAGGATTCAAGGTTCTGGGGGCCGTCGGGAAGATTAAGTGAAGTATTGCCGCCGGCTTCAGGGATCAAGTGATGAGCCCTGCACTCCGGAGTCAGCTGCTTGGCCACTGCGCCACACCCCTCTCACGACCATGAACTTGTATTTTTCACCTGCCGGGACCACTTTTGAGGTTCTGCAAAGCCTTTCCAAATCACAAAAGTGGAGAGGACAAGTTAAGGGCGTCCGCTCCAATTGGTGGTTTGCATCGAGATGTATCTATGGTTTGTGACTGCAGTTGCAAACCACAGACCAGTTAACACCACCTCAAGGAGAGCTGATTCATTTGCAAAGCAGAATGTTTCTGGCATAAAAGACTTTTGAATTTTGTTATCAGGCACTTTTTTGGCATTGAGGTTCTAAGTGTTCAAGGGTGTTCTGGGTTTGCATTTGTGGGTTCAAGGGACGGTGGTGTGAAAATTTGATTTTCTAGCATTATGTCTAACTGTGCTGGGTGATGCCGGGCCCTGATGCAGGGTGTTGAAGTATATTTTTTAAAGATCTGGACTTCATTGTTAAAGTTATGGGTTGTCTTTTTATGGCGCTTTAAGGAGTCATGTGTTCAGTCTACTCTAATGAGAAAGGATGTGGATCTAAAAGAGAGAGTACATTGCTGAGAGGATACAGTACAGATGGCTTTGGTGCATGTACACTCATTCTGCCATTACTATGTTCTTTCAGCTTTAAGGTACATTCTCTCCCTGATTTTGAAGATTCTGTCACAGATCATATTCTTTTGTGGTGTGTAAAAGCTCTAAACCAGCAGTGATTTATGCTTTTGCTTTGAACGAGGTAGAGATGTTAGATATGGAGACTCTTCTGGATTTTGTATAAGGGACTTTGTCAGTGCCTGTCTGAATTAGCTAGATAGATTGCTGTTGTTAGATTTCCTATGACTATGGCTGATTATTTTTAAAGTAAACTCTATATGTCATTAAGAAGAAATTGTCCAGATTATTAGAAAGATCTTTTTGGGGATTTGTAAAGAATTCAGTACAAAATTATCTGCCACCATTGGCTTCTCATTGATTAACACTTCGAGATAATCAATTATTCCTCTTTTTGGTGTGGATACTCTACAAATAGCTGGATCTTCTTTGCAAAGTGTTGGAAGCATGTCTGTAGACCTGGTGTAGATAATGAGCTAGCATTGTAAGTGATGGAGAGGGTTGTTTGCTGTTGTATCCCTGCTTTAGGTGATGGGTCAAGGGGCTCTCCTAGCCCAGGTGTAAGGAATGGGCCTATCTGTTCTTGTATCTGCTGTTGTAAGTTATGAAATAGACAGATTGTTCCTAGCGACGTCGTGTAATGGGATAATCATGCTAAATATTTTATATTTCTTTAGAAATGATATGCCTCTGAAGACTATGTGATTGATAGAATGTACAAGATGCTTTCTTAGACCTTATTAAGTAATAGGATTACCAACCTGCGCTTAGGAAGCGGTTCTTAGTCTTGGGATAATTATGCTGTTTTTTAGGTATTTATGTAAGTTATGGGATGGAAAGGCAGTTCCTCATGACAGATTGTTAGAAAGGTTAGTCAGGCTGCTCCTGTGAACCATATGAAGAAGACTGTGTTTTATGGACCTCATGTAAGTAGAGACATGGTCATGCTTCTCATGGAAAAAGACTTCAAGTAATGCAACATTAAGGTATCTGAAATGGATTTGTCATGAGTAATGAGAAAGTGAATGGATTGGAAGATTTTTGTAAGGTTGTAAGATGTTTGTTCCTAGGTTTCTGGATGATTAGACACATATTAGTGGCCTGTTTTGTAGTAATAAGATTGGTGGGATACTCCCACAGCATGTCTACATAAATCTGGCAGTCAGGCAGCTCCAGTAGACTTCAATTTAGTAATGCAATGGTCAGGCTACTCTTATATACTGAAGACCACATTTGTCATGTATATATGAGTTTTAGGTAAGTGAGCGGTCAGGTAAATTATATGGTATTTACACACATGGTAATATTGTAGGTAAGGTGATTGCGATTCAAATCATGTAGTTCTGTTTTATGTTTTGGGACAATCATGTGCTCTTAATATCCATCTACTAGTAACAAGACAGGCAGGTTTCTTTGCTGAATTGCATTGTTGTTATTAGCACTAATCACATATTAGGCTTACAGAACAGCATTTATGTAAACACTTCTTATAAATTTATGTCCAGTTAGAAACCTTGGAGTCTTAGCCATTAGGTTTAAATCTAACTATAATGAGTGTTAAATAACACTACTGACTTAACACATTCTCGAAAAGAAAACCTGTTTTTAAGTTGCTGTGCATAATGCCTCATTATGAGCTTTCATCCACCATGGTTCAAGCTATACATTAGCAGGAGACTCAGTTTGCTTTTCTTAACATTATTTATTGTGTGAACAGATTAAGACATCATGAAGCAACAATGATTGGAAAATACAATATTTTGTAATAGCTGGAATAACATTTTTGAGTACAATGAATAGTCCATTAGGGTGTAAAGAATGTATAAATGACTGCCTAAACAATCGATTGGTAAGTTGTTTAAAATTTTCTGTATGATTTACAGCAATTCAAGCAAGCAAGGTTCAATTTGTGACTTTAATGTGGACACAATGTATGGTATAGACTTGAGGATCTATGTGCAGATGAAGAATTGCCTTGAGAAAAGTTGGACAATCCCACAGGCGGACGTTTCCCTTTCTTGGCCTGCATGTCTTAAGCGCATTCTGATATCTTTAGACTGCGTGAGGCAATCGACGCTGACCCTGCCTGCTGGATCTGGCAGGTAAACGTTGAGTCGCTGTTTACCTCCGGCACGGTAAGATAACTGCTCATGCTGAAGGTGTTGCCACTTGTGTCTCGCTTTGGCTCGCTGGTTATGGCATTCTGTGCCACCTTTCCATCCACCATCCAGCTCACTGTACCAAAGGGAACTGAGAGGTTGCTTATTAGGCAAGTTAGAGTGGGCTGTGTGGTTCCACTTGGTGCCTCTGGTTGTGGTGGGAAAAGTGTTATATCAGCCTCAGGATAGTTTGCACCTGGAAAATAAAAAATACTGGCATCAGCATATAGGAGAAATTGTATGTATATCAACTGTCATAACACAGGATGACTGTGCAGATACACAGAATACTCTGTAACATAACAAGTTTAATAGAACTTATTCTATTGAAGTGAAAGAGGCACAGGGAAAATGGTCGACAGTGATCAATAAGGAAAAGCAGAGATTGATAAAACTGAGAAACATAGAGAGGAAGGAGACCAACGGGGTGAGAGGGAGAGTGAGAGAGAAAGAGAAGGCAGGGGAAAAAGAGCAGAACTCAGAATAGATTGACATGACCAAAGACATCCAAGAACAGTCTGGGAGAGTGAAAGGAAAGCACTGGAAAAGGGCAAGGGGCTGTTGATTAAAAAAAATGTTTAAGAGAATATTGAAAAATGCAAAAGTACAAATAATCACAGGAGAGAGGAACAATGACAAAGAGAAAATAAATAGAATGTTAGATTGTGTGAGAGAGGAGAGGGAAATAAAGAGTGAGTGTGCAAAAGACTAAAAGAAAGAAACAAAGGGGAGTATAGAGAATTTTTATATGAATGCTGTCCATTATTATGAGAAAACAAATAGAGCTCAAATGTGTTTGTGAGAGTGTGAGAGAGAATGAGGAAAGGTTGGGGATGGGTGGGGACAGAGCCATAGATAGAGAGATTAGAATATTAGGAATATATATATATATATATATATATATATATATATATATATATATATATAGATAGATAGATAGATAGATAGATAGATAGATAGATAGATAGATAGATAGATAGACAGACAGACAGACAGACAGATAGATAGATAGATAGATAGATAGATAGATAGATAGATAGATAGATAGATAGATAGATAGATAGATAGATAGATAGATAGATAGATAGATAGATAGATAGATAGATAGATAGATAGATAGATAGATAGATAGATAGATAGATAGATAGATAGATAGATAGATACAAAAAGAAGTGGGGGTGCAAACAGGAAGCAGAACCAACGGAGATGGGCGAACAAGAAACGGGGAAACCAGCAGGGTCCCCCTCCGCGGCCAGGGCGACTGACGCTGGAATCTGGGGACCACGGTTCGATCCCCGGCTCCGGCGGCAGGTTAGCCCAGCACCATGTGACTCTGGGCAATAGCTTGCTTAATCTTCCCGACGGCCCCCAGCGCCTAGAGACCCTTACGGGTGATTGTGCGCTTTACAAATGTGGACTTTACTCCCCCTCAATAATTAATTTGACTGATATCGTCCTAACCCCCCAGGAAACTAAGATTTTGAGCCTGGGACTATCCTTCTGTCCACCGCGATCATTTGACTATGCAGGAACTCGCATGGACACTTACAGGTTCATAAGGAAATTAAAGCTGACTAAATTCCATCGTCTTAGACCAAGAAAAAACAATAAAAAAGCCACTTTGGAATCTAATACAAATCCTATGTCTCTATCAGCAGGAGATGCTTCTTCCTTTGAAGATATCTGGGAATTACAAAATGAGCAGAATGAATCAGGAGAAGATATACCCTCTATCACGCTAAATCAAAATCCTGGGCGTGAAGCAGCACGAACATCTTTTAAGCCCAAATCCACTTTTAATCCAATTTCTGTCCATGATAATCTGGATATCTACCAGGAACTAATAGTGGAGGACCTTAAAAAACTTTACATCAGTACAAATAAAAAGAGCCAAGCCATTGCAAGACAGAACCAGTGTTACAATTCACTAATCAAAAAATTAAGAACTAACGAGAGCTTGGTGGTGAAACAAGCGGATAAGGGTGGTAATATTGTCCTCTGGGGACGTGAGCAATACCTAGCGGAGGTAGAAAAACAGCTAGGTGACACATCCTGTTACCGCAAAACCAACATCAGCGTGATTAGAGCAGCCTGGAACGAACTCAATGGCAAACTTATTGGCTGGCGGAGCAGTGGGTTGATCACCTTAGATGAACTTAAGTTTCTAAAAAAGGAATTTCCGGTGATACCCACTTTTTACCTTCTGCCGAAGGTCCATAAGGATCCCCAGGTCCCACCGGGTAGGCCTATAATATCGGCGATTGGCAGTGCAACAGAAAACCTTTCAAGGTACATTGACTATTTTTTACAGGAGTGGGTGAAGGGATTGAACTCTTATATAAGAGATACCACTGACTTTTTATGTAAATTGTCGAAACTGAGTTGGAAAGAGAATTACATATTGATGACACTGGACATTTGTTCTCTTTATACCTCTATAAGACATATGGATGGCATGAAGGCAGTTCAATTTTTCCTAGATAAACGTCCTTTGCATGATATTGAACACAACAGAATGCTCATGGGGATGTTACAAATTTGTTTGCAGCAAAACTTTTTTTCATTTGGTGGCCAAGCCTATCAGCAACTCAGGGGGTGGCCATGGGGTCTTGCTTTTCCCCTAGCTTTGCATGTCTTCACATGGGGCTATGGGAAGAGCAGACCCTCATGGGACAGCACAGAACAATCGTTGAACAGAATATTGAATTATACCTCAGATATATAGATGATTTGTTCTTTGTCTGGAGTGGTTCAATGGACAGTGCTGTTGAATTTGTTGCCAAACTTAATACTAATGATGTGAACTTGGAATTTACATCGTCAATTAGTGATGTCTCAGTGCAATTTCTGGATGTAGAAGTCTACATTGATAAACAGAACAACAAATTGGAGACCATATTGCATAGGAAGATTACTGCCGGTAACACTTTGTTACATGCCTCGAGCAGCCATCCTCAACATTTAATACGCAGCATCCCTTATGGGGAGATGCTGTGCATTAAACGTATCTGCAGCACTGAATCTGAATGCAGATCAGCCCAGGAGCAGTGTAGATCACGCTTTTTGGAGAGGGGCTATGGTAAGAAAGTAGTGGATGATGCCATAACTAAAACTAACAAACTGACCCGAGAACGACTATTAGGAATCTGTCCAGAAAGTAACAGTGACACAGCTGAGAATCAGCCTACAATTAAGGAGAAAGTACAGTGTAGAGCCATTGTTACTTACAGCCAACAACATGCTGAAATACGTAAGATCTTTTCACGAAATTGGAACTTGGTTCGGGGGGATCCTATAATAGGAGATCTAGTTAAGAACAAACCTGAGATCACCTTTAGGAAATCTCCTTCGTTAGGCAATGCTATTGTCAGTAGTACCATGGACGTTCCCAAAAAATGGTGGGAACGTATTACAGGCTTTAAGAAATGCCAGAGCTGCAAGGCCTGCAAACATGGCATAAATAAAACCCATTTTATCAGTCCTTTCCATGATACTCCTGTAGCCATCAGACAGAAATTGGGATGCAAGACTGAGTATGTTGTATACATACTAGTGTGTCCGTGTGGCCTACAATATGTGGGGAGTGCTCGTCTCCCGGCCCACAAGCGCATCCTCCAACATTTACGAGCGATCATTGGGAAAGATCAGGCTTACCCCGTGGCCAGACACTTTGAAAAACATCATCAAAGCAATGCAGATCTTTTGAAGTACTATTTGGTAGATTCTGTATTACCCTTAAGGAGGGGAGGAGATAGAGATGGGAAACTACGTCTCTTAGAAACACGCTATATCCTCGAACTAAATAGTAAACAGCCTGGGGGACTAAACTGTAGTGAGGACCTTTATACATGCCTCTGATTATCTATGGTTCTTTTAAAAAGATTATCTTGCGGACACCGGTATGTCTTCTGAGCTAAATAAATCTTTATGTAAATATGTATATTAGGCAGCCTGAGAATACTTGTATTCCTATTGAATAATAGGTATGATTTTAATGCACTGTCACTTTATTGAGATCTGAATGACCCCCTAGGAAGCACATAGTAGAATATGGGAATTCACGCGAACTTGAGGTAATTCAATGGAGAATTGTTGCTTGGTTTATATCCAATAATGGTATTTTTTGATATTGAATCATGTTATGGTTGCAGGGTAAGGTATTGAAACCTATACATTGAGGGCTGCATTTTTACATTTAATGTCCTGAATATGCCGAGGGTATTGATACCCATCAAGAAAATGAGATGGCTATTCTCAGTTTGTCTTACATGGCAAACTAGGGTCAATGGAGTACTTGTAAAATAGGGTGTAAATATATGAAATTAGAATATGTATATATATACATTTTTTAAGGAAATGAAATTTTCTTTTCTTTTTGTATTGAATATTCTTATTGGGGTTTTTCCCTTTTATATACATGCATGCCTTTCATCCTGAATAATATCTATGGAGAGCGATCAGCAGAATGTATATATTTAATGAAATGTCATGTTTGTTTTGACGATGCATTCTAACCAGCAAACAATGTATTACTTGAGCACTATGCTCAAAAACTCAGTTTTTTCCACTGGCTAAGTGAATTTGTGTATATCCCTTTAAATTTTAAAGGTTGAAGTACTGACCATGTGATTTACCACACTATATATGTCACTTCCTTCTTCTTGACATGACATGTGATCAAGCCTCGGCTGAGGCGAAACGCGTCATGGCGACTGGTGGGCGTTTAATTGCACAATAAAACTCACCGGAAACGAGAAGCACCGAGTTTGTGGCTTTTTTCAAACTTTTCGTCAAGCAGCAGAAGCGGTTGCCGAGCTGGTTTTCGAGACTTGTGGAGATATAGATATATATATAGACATATAGATATATAGATGGATATATAGATAGATATATCCAACACATCCTTCAAAGAAAGAAATGGGTCTCACTCACAGGTAGGTTAGAATTTCCTATTTACTTTCGGCAGTCAATGCAACAACCAACGCGTTTCGGTCTTTCCGAGACATTGTTCATGGTGATTACCTTGAACAAGGTCTCAGCGTGACTGAAACATGTTGGTTGTTGCATTCAGCCCGGATGAAATTTTGACTGCCGAAAGTAAAAAGGAAATTCTAACCTACCCGTGAGTGCGATCCCATTTCTTTCTTTGGATGATGTGTTGGATATAATATGGCTGAGCTCTGCCATTGGGTCACGCACCACCTGAGAGCGTTGGAACAACCAGCCAAGATGAGCCAAATTGTCAGGGATATATATATATGTGAACAAGGCCGTGAGGTAGCGGCTGAAATGCGTAGATGATAATTCATTAAATAAAATAGCCCGACTTGAAACCTACGGCGTGCCGATTCCGCTTATTTTTTCAAAATTGGAGGCGCATATACATGTGTGTATATATATATATATATATATATATATATAAAGTAATGTACAGCTTCTGAGTTTAAGTAACTATGGCGTTCTGAAGGTGCTTTAATTAGCAATTACATCACTGCCACTCTCACCCTGAAAGTGCATTATTGCTGTTCATTTGAACAATAACATGAAGCTGCATGCTACTTGTATACCTAGTGACCTTGCTCCTGACTCACACATCACCCTCATATGGATCTTGAGAAATTTTGTTGTGAGGACCATTTTGCAGAAAATATATGAATGTAAATATATATACAGTAAGAACGTGGAGAGGGTAAAAAAAGAGAGTAAATAAGGGGAGATAGGGAGTAAGGGTCATGAGATGAGAAAACGGACTTAAGGGGAGAGTGGTAGGGTAAACAAAGTCAGAAATAGGTGGATGAATGTTTAGACAGGTGATTAGAGGAAATGAGTAAGAAAAAGTATAAGTGAAGTGGTAGTGGGATACAATGTGAGCTTTGGAGAGAGAAAGAATATAGAAGAGAGAGAAGGTATGGAAGAAGATAAGATTTTGACAGATATAGAAAGATGGAAGAACAAGAACAATAGTGTGGGAGATTAGAGTGGAAGTCAAGGATGATAGAGAGACAAGACAAGACTGAAAGACAAGACTGGAGTGAGAAAAAGCAAGGCAGGGACACACATATAGAAACATTTAAATTGTGAGAGACACTATGAGGTCCATTAGGATATCGGGCAGATTGCCTCCGCCAGGGTGGCGGTGGCCCCCGCCATCCAGGCGGAGGCAATCCGCCCGACAACCACTCTCGTTTTCCCCTCCGCCCGATTAGGATGGCAGATGGGACAATGGCGGACGGAAAGACCGTCCGGCGCTTTACCGCGGCGGTAATAGATTAATATGGTGGCCGTGTCCAATGGACACCACCAGCCATATTACGATGGCTTACATTAGGGGCCTTTCTGCGGCGGCAATGCTGCCACGGAAAGGCAGGCGGTGAATGCTGCGGGGGCCCCCTGTGGGCCCCCAGAGTGACGGCCAGAGGGGGGTGGCACATGGGGGGGTGCCTGTGGTACCCCCCTGCATTTGCATAATCGCAGCGGCAGGCTCCGCGCGGTGCCTGCCGCTTCGATTATGCAAATGCGTGCATTTGTTTTTCACATTGTGGCGGGCGGTGCAGTGAGCACCGCCCGCCACAATGTAAACTTGAGGAATGCGCCCGCCACTGTGGCGGGCGCATCCTAATGCCAATGCCGGGACCCCCGCCCTTTAGGCGGGCGGTCCCGATCTCCGTGAGGGTGGCGGGCAGACTAAGTCCGCCCGCCATCCTAATGGACCCCTAAGTTGGAAAGATATTGTAAAGGAGGAAAAAAAGATGCGCTGTAGATGTGGTAAGAGTGTGGCAGATATAGATTGAGAGTGGTGGAGGAAAATGAAAAGGAAAACCTAGGACCGGCAAAAGGATGTAAGTATATGAAAGCATTAGAAAGGAGCAGAAATTAGAAAAAAAGAAAGCAAAGTAACAGATTGTGAGAAAAGAATAAAGATAAATCAAGAAAAGAAAGAATGAATGTCAGAAAGAGAGGGCAATACTAGCTAAAAGAGAAAGGAACAGAGAAAGAAAGCAGAAAGACAGAGATAGCTAAATTATAAACAAAGGAAGATGAAAGATGCAAAAACAGAAATTGAAGAAAAAATAACAAAAGATAAAAAGGAAGAAAAGGATGGGAAAAGCAAAAAGAATGAATGAATAGGTAGCTTTCCATTTAACAATAAATAAGGTAGTGACAGAACAGAAATACAATTGGGTGCATCAATCTAATGAGTGAAATAAAGGGAAAACATAGTAGAGCAGCTGGATGCAATGTTTCATGTGGATAATCATTACGTATTGATCTTTTTTCTAAGAAGGAACTTTAGCGAATCAACCTTACTCAGAAACTACCATGTTAAATTTCATTCAATTTTCCAGCAGCTTGCTTTCTTTGATAATGGAATTGAGTTATGGAAGAGGCATTCAAACTATCAGGTTTATCATTGAATATTACATGAAGGCTTCTTCTAAAATATTTAGTAATACTTTCATTAAGTAAACACATATTTCAGTTACCATGTTTCATCACCACATTGACTATTTCCTCAGAATTAAAGCCAAAGATATAGATAAATACAAAATAAATAAATGGGACAGTAATAGATTGAAAAGGAACCTAATCGTGAAAAGTAAGAGGTTGAAAGAAAAAAGAAACAAACAAACTGAGAAAAGAAAGAAGGAAATTGGGAAAAAATAAATAAATTAATTACAAAATATTAGCATACATACACAGAATGAGGTAGAGAATACAGAAGAAATAGATTGTGATCCAGTATTTTATTGTTTAATATGAAAAATAGGCATGTTGGATGGTTACATCTTCACAACATTGCACACTGCTCCTTTTCTTAAGGTGACCCAACAGAAAATCACCTTAACTCGGGAAACAGTTTTGATTCTCTTAAATATTTAAAAAATGATTTTTTTGTCCACATTTCAAAATAGACTAACAAAAATAATGTATTAAATATATCTATTCGTCTATGATACTGTGTTTGTTTAATTTATGTTATAGGTAGGTGACAGATTTGTTCCTGATTAAACTCATTCAGAACTTCACCATAGAATGCCCTGTTAATTCTTAAAATAAATACTATGTATTAATTAAGACGTTTGGCAGACTGAAATATATACAAAAATGTCAACTTTTCAAAGAGATTCTTTGCTGAAAAAGTAGTCCTATACCATGTTCCTCTTGCAGTTCTACAAGTAGGCTTATTCAAAATGTATAAATACTAACTTCAATAGATACTTTCAATACCTACGTTTTCATGATCTCAGAAAAGAAAACTACCCATGAAACCAATGCTCACAACCATATATGTATATCTTACAAAAGGGAAACATCCTTTACCATTCCATGATCTGCCTTTACAAGACAGTCACTACCCCAACTGCAACATTATCACGCGTTCCTTTACCACGCAAGTCGTTACAACAACTTGCTTTAGGGAGCGCATTGTTAGACTGATTTTGGATTTTAAGAACAACACCATCCCTTCTGTTGTGTAGATTGGAGCTGGAATAGTAAGTTATTCTATTCCAAAGTCCAGCTCCCCCATAAGGCAAGTTATTGTAATGACTTGCGTGATAAAGGAAGGTGTGGTAACATTGCTGTCAGGAAGTAGACTGTTTTGTAAAGGCATGCGTGGTAAATGCATGTTGGGTTCCATCATACATCCCTTATAAACATATGTATGCCTAATGAAGATATACTCCTTAAAAGATCACATGTTGTTATTTAACTTCTTGATTTGCAAACACAATATTCTCCTAAATTTTAGAATGAATGAGATAGGCCTAAAAAGGTTTTGTTACACTGACTCTGCTGTTTATCCAGCTCACAATGTTATTCAGACACATGGTTGGTCCTATTGTCTGCGAGGTTTAGTCATTTGGAAAGTGGTAGGGTTGTGAAATTTAGAGGAGATTCAGCATTGATGCACAGATTGTTTTAACAAAAAATCTAGCTTTGATAATAACTAATATTTATCAATGTTTTGATGCACCAATCCAGTTTATTAAGAGATTTAGTTTGAATACATGGAAGAAAGGTGAGGATAGATTTGAACATTGTGAGATATTGTTTATAGTACCACAATAGCCAACTACTCATGATAGTGAGCAATGAGCATTCATCTGGAAGAAGGGTACTTGCGTAAGAAGTTTGTGAAGGAACAGACATCATGCATGCTGCTGCAGCTTATACTACACAACCACCTCTTCAGTGGACATGAGTTACTGAATATACATATCCCTTGAACAAATAAATCTGGATGGGGATACATTTTGTTACTCTGCAGTAAGATTTGTAGTGGTAAAGAGCATTTGCAATGGCTATCGGTCTTCAAAAAACATCTGTTTAACACTAGGTTTGGTTACTTTGATGAGACTAACTGAGTTTGACATTTGCCGGTAATTATAATTTAAAAAAGAAAAATAGAGATTTGTCAATGAAATATTGTTACATTACACAGTCATACAGGCAATACTAACATTAAATTATTGCTTTATCAATGTTTCAAATGTCATTCATAAAAAAAATGTTAAGCATCAAGAACGTTATATATTTTTTTATAGAAAAAACAGTCATCAAGATCAGTAGTTATGGCAAATTCAGATATGAAACCGATGATTTTACAGCACTACCACTGTTTACAATTGTGCTTATTTTGATCAATCAGAAACATTTTATTTTTAAATAAACCACCCACTCTAAATATAACCACCCACTCTACATATTTAAGTGCCCTTTACAAATTCAAGCATACCTTTAAGAGCAAATGTATTATTTCTCAATGATTTCATTTGTTGGCAATGTACTTACCTGTAACAACAAGTTTGCTGCTTTGGCTGAAGACAACACAGAGGAGAATGTTTAAGACACCTCTTTATTCAAACCCTGGCTTATTGGAAAAAAACATTTCTTTTCCGTTAAGAAAATTTAACATGTTACCGGAACATTTTCTTGAATAGTTTAAAGTGAAGGTCCTCTGTGTTAAATTAATATTTTTTACATAAGAAAAGGGGACAAAGGCCTGATTTAGAGTTTGCTGATGCAATACAAAACCTGTCTGCCTTTGTACATTTGCATTATATCCTATGGGACTTTTAATATTTTGGACTTGTTATCTGCCACATTTGTGACAGGGTAAACCATCCACCAAACTCTCAATCAGATTCCCAGGGTTAATTAATTGACTGAGGTGCATGGTGGTGCAAACATTGTTCTAAAGATTTTAGGATGGATACTCTCCTCGGGTAAATCTCTTTAACAAAATTTGCTTGCTTTTTTTAAAGTCTCACATATTTTTTAAGAGCACACATGTAGAGCAACAAATAGTTTGAGCTTAGGCATGGTTTTACTCATCAAGCACACCCTTGTCTTCTGACAAAATCCTTGATTCAATTATATAATTTGACTAATGTTGACTGGAAGTTTATATAATCTGAATTGATGATGCTTGTGCTTCAAGGAAAATCAGAAATCAGTGGTACTCACATTTTAGTAAAACAATAGTATATAACCAAAGGTGCAACAAAGTTAAAATTCCAAATCCAGAGTTAATGGAATGTATAATGCTGCCTTTTGTACGTTGTACTGATGGCTGCTTTGCCTGAAGGCATGAGCAGATGATTGAATTTCAGTAAACTTTGTACTGAAAACCCGCCTAATGAAAAGAAGCCAATGATTTTATTCCAAAGAAGTACCTTGAAATTCATGTTATTGCATGGCCATAAAACATAATACATATTTCATAGCACATTTACCATTTCAAAGGCAACATTGCTATGACTGAATCAAAAAAGTTGGTTATGTAATGGGGAATTTATTTGAAAAAAGAAAGTTTTAGGGTTAAATTGTAGATAAAAGGTGTTAACTCTTTTAATGCTAATAAGTGTTCCCATTCTACCTGTTACTATCCGGTGGATGCTTTGACTAAACACCAACACATTTAATAATATTTAAGGGAAACCCATATTGAAATAAAACCTTGTTAAAAACCTTCAAGTTCTTCTCATGATTCTATGCAAGATAATTTTGAATTTTACAATAATATTAACATTTCAAAATGCATTTGTTATTTGCACTGCCAAAGAATTGTTAATTTAAACCCAAATTATTATTTCACAGTATGACTTTAAAAATTTTTTTTTACTTATCCTACCTGTAACAATGAGTTGACTTCTTTCACTGAAGACCCACACAGTGGGTAATAGTTCAAGGATCCCTGTATCAAAAATGTGACTCAGTGGGAAAGCCAGTGTTCTACCACAATATCAACTTTTTAATTCTGACCTTCATAGAAACCCAATTCCAGAACATTCTATTCAGGGTTAAGTATACATAGGTAAGAATAATAAAGCTACGCTCACACACACACATACAAATATTTCTCATCCTTCAAGGAATGAAAGATGTAACCCAAACACCATTGTTGGCAAGTGTCAAATACACTGGGGCAGATTTACAAGCCCCTTGCACCACTTTTGCGTCATTTTTAACATGGGAAAAGTGACGCAAAAGTGGCGCAAGGGGCTTGTAAATCTGCCCAAATGTATTTAAACCATTCCACAAACTTTAGTGGGATTACAAAAATTAATGTACAGCACAGTCATAGTACACAATCAATGTTTATTCTTAAGGTATTGCAATCCGAATATTTTTTATTTATTATAGTGGTAAGACATTTGCTAGGAAAAATGTACCTCTTTACCCGTCGACAAAGTTAATATTATGTTATTATGTTATTGGACATGCAAACTATTTGTTGGCTAAAAAAATAAATCTTTTAAAATTGTCTAGTGAAGTTAATCAATTATAGCTTTAACTATGGTTCAGTATATGATTCCCTCAATGTTCATAGAACATTTTAACTATGGTTATCTTTTTCCTTGAAGGTAACCGGATTTAGATAATTAAAAGATTTTCAACTTCACAGATCCAGTGTCTATTTCCAGTTTGACTAAACATCTAACTGTCTGAATGTAGATATGCACGAAGAAGATAATTTACCAGGATAGTGATATTAGTGTGCCAGTGAAAAAATTTTGGGCAAATTATTGATTCATTTTGATTTACAAACAAGCAGTTACTGGACTTAAAATACATTCTAAAAAATAAATATTGAAAATGAGAATTCTATAGTTTCTATTCGTAATGCAATAGAATCATTGTATTTTACCCTTTTTCTTTTTATCTTTTAGTACTCATAAAATGCGTATTACCACTTGTGTATTACCGTCATCAGATGGTCTGAACAAAATTAACCCCGGCCTTCAAATTATAGGCAGATGGGAAAAATGAGTTTGAGAAAATAGCTGCATATTTTATTGAGCAGCATGCTCTACAGTTGACTTTAAATAATCTGCAGATCACAATTTCTCAACCTCAATTCCTGAATGTTTTGTCTCATATTCTCTCAGGTACATCATAACAAAAATTATACTAGTGCTTCTCTTTATAATGTCATGGTAAGGTTGCCATAAAAGGTGTACTCAGTTTGTGGGTCAATCAGATCAGCAAAAACTGTGAGAGGTTTCCTTGTTTTCACTCTTATACTAGCAATTTAATTCAAGATTCACTCCAACATTTATGTCATGGCATGACGTGTTTGCTTGCAAATGTTTTATAGGTTTTATAGATGACAAAGTATTGCCACAACAGTCTTTAAGTCCATGAAACAATCTTACAAAAATAGTATCTTTTGTTCATTTTTCGGCTCTGTGAATCCTGTTTTTGTAATCTATGATATGTCCAATGGCTAGCTTGTGGGGCAGAGGTGCCCTGTGTAGTTTCAAGAACCAGAATCAAACCTTACAAATATTTGATCAAAGGATAGTATTTTTAGAAGATTACTGACCATGGGTACGCCATGACACAAACTCTTTGAGTTCAGAGTGGGAGTTAACACCTTAACCATTCTGCACCTCTCTACTGATCTTTATGAAAATATAACCATGCCATTTGATCCCAAAATACAAATCAATGAGGCAGGCCCTATATGTGAGTGTACGCTTACAGCTATCCCATTTCAGAAAAGGGTGAAGGGAACGAGAGCGGGCACAGGAGAGAGGCAGAGAGAGAGCAGTTGTTTTGGTCTTTTTGGGCATGATATATTTAAGAAGATATTACTAGAAAGAATGCTAAGAAACACCTATTTCTATTATTGTGGTGGCATGTATTTAAAAACAGATATTTCTGGACAGCGTGGCAAGAAAAAATGCTTTTACCTATTACACTTCTATTACCAAACACCATTTTGGAGATTTTCCTCCTACACCAAATGCTCTTATTTGAGAGTTAGATTTGACTCATCAAATTACATTCATACCACAACAACCATATTTAATACTTAAAAATGAAATTGAGAAATGTTTAGGCATTCCAATGAACACATTTCGGTTATAGTCAGCTAAAAGCACCAAGTCCACATCACACACTGAACACTTTACAGAGTGGTCAAATAAATCAGAATTCTGCCGGAGGCTTTTTGAAAAGATTTGTGTTTAGAGAGTATTGGAAGGGAGTTGTTTTGTCAATTTAAATCCCTTTGAAGAAGTAATAAAAAAAGAACACAGCTATAATGATGTAAAAGGTTACAGCAAACATACATCTGCTTATCTTTTTGCATTTTAAAAAACTGCTTTACTTTAGTTTGCACCCAGAAACCTTTGAATTGCTTATTGGAGCAATAGATATCATCATTATCATCTTACACAATAACCAAGAACCATGAAAGATATAGCACCCTTTACAAGTTGTTGAGCAGAAAATAAAATGTTAGGTGATTTTTATTGGGATAAACAATGTTAATTTGAAGGGGCTTTTTGTTTTAAATATTCCAAAAGTGAAATAATAAAACATTTTAAATTGTTTGCTTCCTTATTTTAGTTGCATTGAGTACCAGACTGGAGAAACAGTCCTAGATCTACCATTACAATTTAAACAATTAGGAAAATTAATGTTAGCAAAACAAGTTGAACTTGGTATTAAACAAAAAAAATACATTTCATAAAGACTGAAACATTATACTACAAATAATGTTATTACCTGTGACAATGAGGCTGCTTTTGTCGCTGAACACGAACACAGACATATAATGTGGATGTGACCACATGCAAAAACGATGACCATTAGATCTGTGGGATGGCAAGTCCCCTTGATCTGTGTAATAGCTGGTTAGGAGAGTTAAGAGAGAGACCAGCGTGAAGACACAGGAACAACTGCAATGAGACTTGTCTGAAGGAGAATAAGGATAGACTCATCTTAAATTGGACTCAACATGGGGCAGATAGGTGTGGTATCGGTGAGTGGCAATATCTTCTCTTCCAACATTTTTCTCAATGTAGAGGTTGAGTGTGCATTTAAAGAAGAAAGTGGTGAAGACAGAGTGACTACACTATTTTATAGACAAAGGTCATCATCTTGCATCGGTTTTTAGCACAGATTCTACTTGCTTTTTCATGCTTTGTTGCCCATGGTTGAATTACTATAGTAGCGCACCTGCTATGAATGACTTTGAGTTGCAGGTAAAAATTAATTCAGTCAGTTTCATTAGTTCATACTTGTCAGAAGAAGGCTATGATTGTTGTTAACTTCTCATTTGTGAGGATGATTTCCATTGGTGTGCTGCTATCAACCTTGATGATATTTTCCATTCTGATGTTAATATCATTCTTGAAAGTGTTAGTTCTATTAAGATGTAATATCATTTAATTGTGAATGACCTCTGTTAGACATGTATCTATCATGTGTGTGGGTAAATTCCAGTTGGATATATTATCTTCTGGATAAGGAAGAAGTTTGTTGGGATTGGATGACCATTCCTAACAAGATAAGTTTCATTTGTTTGTAATATCTTCCTTATTGAGTATGAGTCCATGATTGGATAGTAATTTCATCTTTGTGAGGAGTAGTCCCCCTGGTACTAAAATATAAAGCTTGTCGAGAATGTCTTCCCATGTGATGGCAATATCATTATTGAGAAAATGAGGTCCAGTGAGATATTGTGTCCTGTTTCTGAAAATAAGTTCAGTTTCAATTGAATTTTCATCAATGTGATACCCTCCATCAGAGGTTACAATTATGATTTCAATATAATCTTTGAGAGGTTGTTTTCTCCTCAGATAGTTAAATTGGTTGAAAAGCCTTCCATCTCTACTTACTCCTAAGTCTCTATTTCCAAGACTTGCCATTTAAGTATTGTTACATTACATATTAAAAAACATGAACAGCCTGTGCTAATGTATCTATTCTGAATAGGCATGCAATCAGAAGTATGTACAGCACCCTGTGGAGTGCTGCATAACTTCCCAGAGAATGCTAAAATGCAGATTATGGGCAAAGTATGGTATTCAGGGTCCAAGAAGTAAAGCCAGTGTACAGATCAAATGGTTGGAGGCCTGGTGTTGGAACAGGGGAGTGGTGATAAATATACTCAAGGTAAAAAGTACACTGATCACAATACTTAACATCAACAGTTAAGATTCAAGTGCAGTGACACTCCATGTGCTAAATGTAAAACTACATTGTGGTTTACACACTTCTTAAAGTAAAACCGCCCTTATCTTAATGTAAATGAATGATGCATGAATAATTTTAAAGATTGCTAAGAATCGCACAAGCGGAACAGACATACAGAGAACGAAAACAAGCAGCTGCAAACTGCCAGATACAATCTGTGAAAATACAAGAGCTAGATCACGAGAGGCACACTTTTCAGATCCCCATTTGACATGGCTAAAGAGCACCAGGTAATGGAGCATTATAAACTGAATGATGAACAGAGCTTGAATGTGCTTATGAAATATTGTTGATTTCAAATTCCAAGCCACTGAACTTTGTTTAGTTTACTATCCCTTCAATTTTTCTTTGTCAAGGTTAATCATGAGCTTTTAATATTTAACATTTATTTTAATTTTGATATGATGTGATTGTAACCACAAGTTACCTAGAGAACATGATCTAGATTTCTTACTTTATCGTAATGTTATGCCTACCCATTCTGAAACAATGGTTGTCTGTCCGTGACATAGTTTAATGTATCTGGAGTGTATATTTTTGCATTTCAAGTCACTGGAACCTCACATGCAGTGATCTCTGTTGGAAAGAAATGTGTGGAGAAGAAGATGCTTTTTACTGCTTACAATTACTTTTCCTGTATTACTCAATTTTCAGTGTTGTGAATCAAGGCATGGATGAAACCATGTGTGACAGGTAGTGTTGTTTGTTTTTATCCGGTGTCTTACAGTCTTGTGAAAGCAAGAGGCGAACAAAGGAACTGGGGTCATTTTTTTATTTATCAGTAAGAGTGACAAACAACATTAGCTCCATCGCTGCCAGAGCTTTTCTGAAAAGATGCCCAGAATTATTCCATACTGAACACTAACTTTCCTAGACCATGTGTGTGTATAAGCTCCCAAATGCAGTCGTGCACAAGCAGGGACAGGGACTCAGTATATAGCTGGTGTCAGATTCTTTTATTGCAGTGATAACAAACGATGCTGTCTCTGACCCGTTTCGGACACAAGACTGTGTCCTAGATCACATCATATATTTATGGATATTGTGTTTCTCGCTTGGTACTTCTCCTTCGTGGAAAACACGAGCGAAGACCCAAGTAGGTGCATATATATATATATATATATATATATATATATATATATATATATATATATATATATATATATATATATATATATTCACTGAAAAAACCATAGGTTATAGACCATATATAGTTAGGAATTAGCATTTAAAAAACCTTATTTTACTCACACAAAACCATTGAAATTCCATATATAGTTAGTTGCACTAACTATATATCGCGCACCCGCAATCCACTGCTGATGATGTCACATATTACATCATTCATGACATGGTCAGTGACATCACTGATGACATCACTGATGACATCTCAAATGACATCACTGATGACATCACTGATGACATCATCCAGTGACTGTGTGTTTCTGTAAAGTTTAAATATGTTTTACATATTGAAGAATGAGTAGATGTATAAGTGTCTGGACGAAGGATTTAGTAGGTGCATGACTGAATGTATGAGTGAGTGATTAAATGTGTCTCACTGAGTGCATGGGTTAGTGACTAAACTGTCTTAATTTGTGCATCATTATGTCTGTTGTTCTGTGAACTGCTGCATGTGTTGATCAGTAGCTATATGAGTAACTATATGGGTTATTGATTGATTGCCCAAGTATTTGCATGGGAGACTGAGTGTGTGTGTGGCTGGCTGGGAGGTGTGTGACTCTGTGCAGATCAATGTGTACTTGTATCAATGATTGTATAAGAGAGTAAGTATGTGTTAGTATATGGTTCAAAACGTAAGGTGCTCTATGTTTAACTGTATAAATTAGAAAATGGAAGTGTGATTGATTCTTTACAGGACTGACTAGGTGTGTGAGTAACTCCATGGATGAGTGGCAGAGTGTGAGTGTCTGTATAGGTGTATGAGTGCATATGATAGTGTTGTAAAGATGAGTGATTGTATGTATGAATGATTGTATGGGTGAATGAGTGAATGTGTGTGTAGACGTAGGAATCAGTGAGTGCGTATGTAGTAACTAGTATTGGTGTGTCAATGGTTTCAAAAATTATACTCTATATTTAACACTGGGTGTAACAGAGGTTATATTAAAATGTGAGGAGATGCATTGTATTGTCACATGAATGATATCATCAGTGATGTGGTCATTGATGTCAAATGAGATGTCATCAGTGATGTCATCAGTGATGTCATTTGAGATGTCATCAGTGATGTCATCAGTGATGTCACTGACCATGTCATGAATGATGTAATATGTGACATCATCAGCAGTGGATTGCGGGTGCGCGATATATAGTTAGTGCAACTAACTATATATGGAATTTCAATGGTTTTGTGTGAGTAAAATAAGGTTTTTTAAATGCTAATTCCTAACTATATATGGTCTATAACCTATGGTTTTTTCAGTGAATTTTCAAGGTTTTGTAAATGCTAATTCCTAACTATATATGGTCTATAACCTATGGTTTTTTCAGTGAATTTCAATGGTTTTTTAATAGCAAATATCATAAGCTGTCGAATGTCAAGTACGTGGTAAGAAAAAACATTTTCGTGTTTATGCACACTGATCTGCTTTGAATGCTGCCCCCCCCCCTCATTTCTATTAGGAGTACTCTCTCTTTGCAGATAGTGAAAGGTAGTTAACGCAGGCCTTTGCCCCCGTTGTAATACGTCGTGCCTGCTTCTCTCTCCATTTGATTGATTGTTATCCAAGCATTTACTGTTTTAGAATTGGTTCTCTTTGGTTCATTCTCTATTTACAAACAAACACAGAGTCGCAATACTCTGTTTAGTCTTTGCAGATAACGAAAAATCGTGTAAAAAAACAAAAGGAATCGAGCAAAATCAGTAGGCCACTAATGGGATCTCTTTTTGACCTCGCTAAAATAGAAACATTAGGAACAACCCCTCATGACAAATACGAAACTAGTGAGATGAACTGAACTCCACACCATGATGGCTGCAATACAGCTCGGCTCCGCCACCCACCCCGCCCAAAGTAACGATAAACTCTATACAAATATTACAAATATATACTACACACCAGCAAAGTAACAGGGTAAAACATTTTATTAAACAACTATTTACATAACTATTTTATACTTTTTGTTGCCCGATCCGGCTAGCTCAATCGATCGAGCATGAAACTCATGCACTCTGATGGTTCAAAGTTTTGAGGAGTGTTTGTAACACTGTCTGAAGCCTATTTGCACTTGCTTCAGCTTCACTATTCTCAAAGTAAAGTGGGGGCTGTTTGAGGACGTGACTGCATTTGAAAACAATGTGATGCGGTGCCACCCTGAACCGCTTGACGGAGGCCCCCGAGGGACGGTGTGATGGCGCGGACTCGGAGGGGGCGCTTGGCTCCGGCCCCCTCCCCAAGTCGTGTTCTCCTGGTGTGGCCTGAGATCGCCCCCGACATAGGTGGCCGGCTCCCGGGCTCAACCGGAACTTTTTGCCTTTTGGTAACTCTTCCATTCTTGACCTTGTCCCACAATCCGTTTCACCTAAAGACACGCTGTAGTGGGGCGCCCCTTTACCGTTTCAGTTGCCATTCCGCCCGCTTTTGCTACACTGTGCCTCTTCTGCTATTCAGCTGTTTACCGCCCGCTCTTTCGACTACAGCGTCTCGCTCACCATGTAGTTGAGTTACTCCCGCTCTTGCGGTGCAGCGATAGGCGGCTGCCACGGGACTCTCAAAATGGCGGCCGGCTCTTCAGATTTGGGCGTGGTCCACTAAAATTGCCCTGCGACACCTTGGAACTCGGACGCTTGTCTGCTAGAGATTGGGCTCCATTCTCGAAAATGTCCCCTAAGCCTTGAAGATTCTACAAAAGTCTTGGGGGCCCCCGACTCCCGCAGGCTTCTGTTGGGGAACGGCTAGCATTATTGCTTGTGGAATGGCCACGACGGAGCTACGAAATGGTGGTGCTCTCATGCTACACTGATCTGCTTTGAATGCTGCCCCCCCCCTCATTTCTATTAGGAGTACTCTCTCTTTGCAGATAGTGAAAGGTAGTTAACGCAGGCCTTTGCCCCCGTTGTAATATGTCGTGCCTGCTTCTCTCTCCATTTGATTGATTGTTATCCAAGCATTTACTGTTTTAGAATTGGTTCTCTTTGGTTCATTCTCTATTTACAACAAACACAGAGTCGCAATACTCTGTTTAGTCTTTGCAGATAACGAAAAATCGTGTAAAAAAACAAAAGGAATCGAGCAAAATCAGTAGGCCACTAATGGGATCTCTTTTTGACCTTGCTAAAATAGAAACATTAGGAACAACCCCTCATGACAAATACGAAACTAGTGAGATGAACTGAACTCCACACCATGATGGCTGCAATACAGCTCGGCTCCGCCACCCACCCCGCCCAAAGTAACGATAAACTCTATACAAATATTACAAATATATACTACACACCAGCAAAGTAACAGGGTAAAACATTTTATTAAACAACTATTTACATAACTATTTTATACTTTTTGTTGCCCGATCCGGCTAGCTCAATCGATCGAGCATGAAACTCATGCACTCTGATGGTTCAAAGTTTTGAGGAGTGTTTGTAACACTGTCTGAAGCCTATTTGCACTTGCTTCAGCTTCACTATTCTCAAAGTAAAGTGGGGGCTGTTTGAGGACGTGACTGCATTTGAAAACAATGTGATGCGGTGCCACCCTGAACCGCTTGACGGAGGCCCCCGAGGGACGGTGTGATGGCGCGGACTCGGAGGGGGCGCTTGGCTCCGGCCCCCTCCCCAAGTCGTGTTCTCCTGGTGTGGCCTGAGATCGCCCCCGACATAGGTGGCCGGCTCCCGGGCTCAACCGGAATTTTTTGCCTTTTGGTAACTCTTCCATTCTTGACCTTGTCCCACAATCCGTTTCACCTAAAGACACGCTGTAGTGGGCGCCCCTTTACCGTTTCAGTTGCCATTCCGCCCGCTTTTGCTACACTGTGCCTCTTCCGCTATTCAGCTGTTTACCGCCCGCTCTTTCGACTACAGCGTCTCGCTCACCATGTAGTTGAGTTACTCCCGCTCTTGCGGTGCAGCGATAGGCGGCTGCCACAGGACTCTCAAAATGGCGGCCGGCTCTTCAGATTTGGGCGTGGTCCACTAAAATTGCCCTGCGACACCTTGGAACTCGGACGCTTGTCTGCTAGAGATTGGGCTCCATTCTCGAAAATGTCCCCTAAGCCTTGAAGATTCTACAAAAGTCTTGGGGGCCCCCGACTCCCGCAGGCTTCTGTTGGGGAGCGGCTAGCATTATTGCTCGTGGAATGGCCACGACGGAGCTACGAAATGGTGGTGCTCTCATTCTAACGCCAGCTTCAGCTTCAGTCTGAAACATCCAGAAACACTGTAGACTACCAATTCGATCAGTTCCGGTAGCGCCCCAACGTGACCCGGTAGAGAAGAACTAGCCCTCCCCTCTTTGACTGATGGTTCTTGTTGCCTGTCCCTTCTGTTGTCATTTAACAGAACTATTTAGCCTGCTGAAAGGGGTTGTGTTCCGACCGCTGGTTGGTGGAGACATTTTGACTATATTCTGGACCTGCGTTGTCGCGTAATGCGTCATATGACGCGCCGCGTTAGCGCATCCGGAAGTGATCCGGGGCGCGACGCGCAGCGCGTAACGTAAGCATAACAGGTCATGTGACTTGTTAATAAAACTTTTCATTGGTTCATTTTAATTTTCTTATTCTAATGATGAAAGGCTTGGTCATATGACCAAAAATTACGCTTTTTATTACTTCCGAACATTATTTTTTCTTAAATATATGTTATAATGTTCCAGGCTAATGTACTTTCCCGGAAAATTTACAACTGTCCTGCAAGTAAAATATATTCTTTTTTCGAAAAAAAGGGCGTTTCTTCGTCCCATGACGGAGCCGTTGAGCAAAAGAGGGTCGACCTGCTGTCTTAGTCGCCGATACGCCTGAATATGAGATTCTTATCGATCACTTTATGTTGCAGGAGTATAAAACACAACAGCCCTTGACCATTTATCTTTACTGCGTTCCTGCGTATTATACCTTTTACCCTTCATGTAATTGGTCTGCTTAATTTCACTTGCCTTTTACTGATTCTAAAACAGTGACTATTATTAAAAACTTTACCAATGTAAATACTACTACCATGTTTTCTTTTAAAAACCTTTATTGTGAAAACGTCAGTATACAAATACGGGCCTATAACCACGTGGGCCGGCCACGGAGCAAACTGTAATCGTATATGATGAGTAGACATTTACACTGTAGAGGAACGCAACGGGCGGGCCATTAGGTTGCAAGAACTAAGGTGTCTAACAGTTGCGGAATCGGTGGACGTACATTTTATAATTAAAATACGACAGGGCCAGTTACAATAAAATTATCTAGATATACATTTGCGGGCAAGTACCATGGGTGACGTTAATTAGAACTTTCAATAGTACAGTAATCAATAACACATCAGAACTTAATATCAATAGGGATGTCGAAATATTCAATCTATTCTCGTCCCCGCCCGCCATGTGCTTCAAAACTGCATACGTATCTCGTGATATCAAGGTTGTGCAACCAGTACACAGCAAGGAGTTACGAGTCCCATTTATTCCGGCGCCATTTTGGGCGAGGACGGGCAGGTCCAGGATATAGTCAAAATGTCTCTACCAACCATCGACTATGATGATGTTCATATGCTGTATTTATTAGAGTAACACTCATCTGTCCACATGAAATTAATTTGCCACAATCTAAACATGTCATTTTAATCTTTCCAAAGTTCTTCTAAATATTTGGGACCGTTTCCCTTGCCTCTGATGCTGTCAGTGCCACTTCTTTGATGAATGTACTGGCAGGTCGGGGGTTCTCCTCCAAATCTCTCTTTTATGCAGCACTATAATTAATCGGTGCCACCTCTCCATATGACGATGCATGGTATAGTTACCATAACTATATATTTTTTCGGTTCCTCTGGAGAGTACATCGTGGCAGATGAAGCGTGTAACGTACCGGGCAATTACCTTTTTTTGCATGTAGAGGAAAGGAAAAGAAATTCGAGCGTCCGAGTTCTAAGGTGTCCCAGGGCCATTTTAGTGGACCAGGCCCAAATCCAAAGAACAGGCCGCCATTTTGAGAGTCCTTTTGCAGCCGCCTGTCGCTGTAGCATCAAGAGCGGCCGAAACTCAGCTAAATGGCAACTGAAACGGTAAAGGGGCGCCCCACTACAGCAGACGAGCCTCCACCTAGGAAGGCCCGTTCACGCCGCCTACCCCCCCCTTCGGGCACCCCACGCCGTTATTCGGAGCAGTATTGTAGGATGGCCACACCAGTGCGGCAACTTGCTAGACACCACCTCGGTGGTAACCGAATCTCAGCGCCTTGTGGTGTCTTCTATTCAGAAAATATTGTTGCGCTGCCTTCGGCCCCATTCGCACATCGGTCCGCTACTGACGTCACCTCACAGGCCAACGGGGCGCCCCACGCCTACTTTCAGCATTGTAGGATGGCCACACCAGTACGGCAACTTGCTAGACACCACCTCGGTGCCATCCGGATCTTGGCATCTCAGCGCCTTGTGGTGTCTTCTATTCAGAAAATATTGTTGCGCTGCCTTTGGCCCCATTCGCACATCGGTCCGCTACTGACGCCATCTCACAGGCTAATGGGGCGCCCCACGCCCACTTTCAGCATTGTAGGATGGCCACACCAGTGCGGCAACTTGCTAGACACCACCTCGGTGCCATCCGGATCTTGGCATCTCAGCGCCTTGTGGTGTCTTCTAATCAGAAAATATTGTTGCGCTGCCTTTGGCCCCATTCGCACATCGGTCCGCTACTGCCGCCATCTCACAGGCCAACGGGGCACCCCACGCCGACTTTCAGCATTGTAGGATGGCCACACCAGTGCGGCAACTTGCTGGACACCACCTCGGTGCCATCCGGATCTTGGCGCGTTGTGCTGCCTTCGGCCTATTCGCACATCGGTCCGCTACTGACGCCGCCTCACGTGCCAACGTATTTTCTCCGCATTTTATACCCTATGCCGCATAACAGGTCATGTGACTTGTTTATAAAACTTTTGATTGGTTCATTTTACTTTTGGTTTCCTAATGATGGAAGGCTTGATCATATGACCTAAAAATAAAACTTTTTTTTTTTCCCAAACGATGAAAGCCCCACCTTGTTTCTGGATGTTTCAGACTGAAGCTGGCGTCAGCATGAAAGCACCACCATCTCGTGGCTCCGTCGTGGTCATTCCGCGAGCAATCATGGCAGCCGCTCCCCACCAGAAGCCTGCAGGAGTCGGGGGCCCCCAAAACTTTTGTAGAATCCTCAAGGCGGAGGGGACGCTTTCGAGAATGGGGTCCAAGACCTAGCAGACAAGCGTCCGATTTCCAAGGTGTCCCAGGGCCATTTCAGTGGACCAGGCCCAAAAAGGAAAGAGCCTGCCGCCATTTTGAGAGTCCTGTGACAGCCGCCTATCGCTGCACCGCAAGAGTGGGCGCAACTCAGCTGAATTGCGGCTTTTGACACAGTGGACCAAAAGCGGACGGAATGGCAACTGAAACGGTAAAGGGGCGCCCCACTACAGCAGACGAGACTCCACCTGGAGAGGCCCGTTCACGCCGCCTCCCCCCCCCCCGCCCCGGGGCGCCCCACGCCGTTATTCGGAGGGCGGCAACTTACTGGACATCACCTTGGTGCCATCGTTCTGCTGCCTTGGAACTATTCGCACAACAGACCGCTACTGATGACCCACCCCCCGCGACGCCCCACGCCAGATACCGAAATCAGTGCGGCACCCAGGCAACATCACCTGGGTGCCGTCCAGAAATCTGGACGTTGTGCTGCGTTGGGACTATTCGCACAACCGACCGCTACTTCCTTCTTTTTCCCTAAAAATGTTTTTACTGTTTTTGTTTTGTTGTATATATTTATAAGTTATTAAAGTTTTATAATCCTACTACTTTGTTGGAGTGCTATATATTTTTAATGTGACACATAATTGTAAAAACTTTGATGTACAAAGAGTCATCCCTGGAATCTTCCGCTTCAGGCTCGGTCCCCTCCCCAATCACAATACAGGATGGTTTTCAGATAGTAGGAACGCGTGTGCTGTGACGGATCTCATCAGGTGTGGGCCTTGATCTACTATAACTCCTTTGAAGAGGGGTGATTCTTTACAGCTGGGGCCATAAACTACATCTGCAGGGCTAGCTGATAGCCTAGGACCGGCCTGGACAATCGGACACAGAGGAAAAGGAGTGTCAGAGGGTGCGGTAGTGAATAGGGCGAAAGGGAGGTGTCGGGCGGGCACAGGGTGTGATTCTCAGGGAAGAGCAGCGCAGATGGGGGGAGGTTTATTGCCCATGCATGAGACAGAGAGCGGGGGTGACCAGTGCCTGGGGGAGATGCTTGCGAGGGTGGGGAGCCATGCTAAGGATCAACAGCGTGCAGAGAGTGGGTCTGGTCAAGGCATCTAAAATGGCTGCCGTGCACGACAAAAGTGTGGCATTTGAAAAAAGGCAAGATGGCGCAGACAATGTTTTTCAACACTTCCTGATTTCCTTCGAATCGAACGTTAACAGACGTTGGGGCATATTACCAAAGTTAAGCGATATTTATCCCTAACGATGCTTAGCAACGAATTTTTTACCGCTAAGCATCGTCAGAAATTATCGCAGATAAACCTTGCTATTATCAAGGTTTATCGCAAATGCGATAAAAAACGGCCGCAATGCATTAATATCGCTGAAAAGTCCGCGATATTCATGCATTACCGAGCTAATGCTCTTAGCCATGTTATCCACCTCCCATTGGATAACATGGCTAAGAACTGCTCAGGGCAGGTGTTACTTTTTGGAGATATTCGCGCTTAGCGCGAATATCTCCAAAAGTTGGTAATAGGAGATAGCGATGTTAGCGACTGTTTCCAGTCGCTAACATCTTGGCATGCCCACTTTGCATGTCATTAGTGATAAATATCACTGACATGCAAAGTGGAGCCCAAGATGGTCGCTATCTCCTACTAGCGGTCGCTATTATTAAATTATTATTATTAAAAAATTTATATAGCGCACAGCTACCCTAGGGCATCCCGGCGCTATGAACAGTACATCAATCAGGAACCATGAGATAGTTGGACCAGCTTACACAGGAAACAGATGTGTTTTCAGGCACCTGCGAAAACGCAGGATGCAGGTCTCAGCACGAAGTTTTAGTGGCAGAGAGTTCCAAAGAGTTGCTGTGTGCACAGAAAAACGTCTCCCGCCCGTTCGCGCTCTTTTTACTCTCGGGACGTGGAGCAAGCATTTCTGATCGGACCTTAGCGCTCTGTTCGCTTTATACGGCACTACCAAATTCCTCAGGATAGATGGTCCGTTACCCTGAAGAATTTTGTGTGCGGTACAGAGTGCCTTAAACTTCACTCTCTCCCGTACCGGTAACCAGTGCAGAGCCCTAAGGGCAGGTCTGGCAGATTCTGTTCTGGGGATGCCCATCAGTAGCCTGGCCGCCGCATTTTGCACCTGCTGAAGTTTGTTAAAAGTGGATTCAGGGGCGCCTAAAAAAAGACCATTACTATAGTCAAGGCGAGATGTTATCAGCCCCTGAATCAACAACTTCCTCGATGAAAGGGGAAGAAGCGGGAAGATTTTTCTAGCAGCCCGCAGCAGGGCAAAACATACTCCCGCAGTTCTTTTAGCGTGCGTTCTGAAGGAGAGATCTTGCTCCAGCCAGACTCCCAGGCTCTTGATCTCATCTTTCATTGTTGGTAAATCACCCATACAGCTAGGCCAGCATGTTAATGGCAATGGAGGAGCTTTATTGCCAAGTAACATAATCTCTGTTTTAGAGCCGTTCAACTTCAAAGATGAACTGCTCATCCAGGCGTAGACATCCACCAGGCATGAGTGCAGCAAGTCAGGATTCTCCACCAGTTGAGGAAGGGCGACCACCAACTGAGTATCGTCAGCATAGCTGATGATCTTGATGTTAAAAGGGGCCACCACATCCTCCAGGGGGGCCATATAGACATTAAATAATGTCGGGCTCAAGGCCGAGCCCTGCGGCACCCCCCACTGGAGAGAGATGGATGAAGACTTGTTGCTACCTTCCCAGACCTGGTAAGACCGGCCTTCAAGAAATGAACCAAGCCACTTCAAAGCGGCCCCTGCCACCCCCACCTCTGACAGCCGCTGAGTCAACACCCGATGGCTCACGGTGTCGAACGTGGCACTCAGATCCAGGAGGATCACTGCCACTGATCCTCCCGAATCTAAGATGCGTCTGGATTCCTCAACGACTGCCAGGAGGGCCGTGTCAGTGCCCTGGCCAGGACGGAAGCCGGTCTGCGAGTCTCGCAGCAGGCCATTCGACTCTAAAAAATTGGAGAGTCGGAGGTTTGCAAGCTTCTCAGCAATTTTGCTGAGGCCTGGCAGCAGAGAGATGGGCCTGTAATTGGCCAGCTCCGCCGTGTCAAGGTTAGATTTTTTTAACAATGCTTTGACCACGGCTTTTTTCCAGCTGGGTGGTACCAGCCCTTGAGTGAAGGAGGCATTAATTAGGTCCGTAATGGGTCCTACCACAGCGGTTGCTACTTGCTTTAAAACTCTAAAAGGGACTGGGTCCATGGGGGAACCACTTTTTATGGAGGCTATGACTTTTAGCGTTTCCGCTTCTGAAACTGGGCCAAACATATCCAAGGAAGTGCGTTGCTCTTTCCCCTGAGCTGGGGGGAGCTCTTTTTGGGTCCCTTGCGGTGTCATAACCTGGGGGAGGGAGTTAAGTATCTTCACAATTTTAATGTGAAAGAACTCAGCCAACTCCTTGCACTTCTGAGGATCGTGGATGACCGCTGGTTCCGGGACTTTAAGGAGTTCTTGTACCACCTTAAATGTTTCTCTGGAGGAGTTTGAGGCAAGTTGTATACGCTCCTCAAAAAATTGTGCTTTAGCCAGGCGTAGGGCTGCCTTGTAGCCCCTCATCGCTATCCAGTAGTCCTTGCGCTTGGCGGCATCAAATTTCTTCCTCCAGGCCCTTTCAAGTTTCTTACACCCTTTTTTAAGCAGGCGGAGCTCATCCGTAAACCAAGGGGCAGAAACAATTCTTTTTTCCCTCCTCTGTATCGTTTTCAAGGGAATGAGGGTATCAAGCGAGGCATTCAGCCACCTGTTAAGGTCAGCATCACCTTTAATCGGGTCTGACACGGGTGGAGGTTGTGAATTTGCCAGGTTGTGGGTCCAGTCATTGATCGATAATCTGGACCATACACGGTCCACCACAACCGCTTGATGTATCGGTGTTAAGGGCAGTTTAACTTGCCATTCCACCGCCACTAACGAATGGTCTGACCATGGGAGAGGGAGGGCTGGTCTGGCCTTAAGCCGGGGGATGTTAGAGAAGACTGGGTCCAGTAAGTGGCCCTTCTCATGTGTGGCTCCAGAATTAATTAGCTGAAGATCACAGGCAGTCAGGTCGCCTTTAAGATCTGAGGCAATTATATCTGTGGTATCATTAAAATGGAGGTTCAAATCCCCTAACACGATAAAAGAAGAAGTAGATGTCGCAAGCAGTGTTACCGTTTCCATCACAGAGCTTACGAAGTTGCCCACACTGCCCGGTGTTAACTGGTGTTAGCAACAGCTAGGTAATACAGAGATAATTTTATCTCCGCTTTCTTGGCTTTTAAAGCCAAAAAAGCGGAGATAAACCCCCTTGATAATATGCCCCGTTATCTCTCCCACACTACCGGTCCCCCTGGGCTTAAACGCCGAGATGGTAGGGACTGCATCCCGTGAAGATAGGCCGAGACGTCACTCAGCAGAAAAACAAGTCTATAAGTATTTAGTATAACAGAAGGACTATAAATAAATAACAGAAAACATTTTTCAAATTATCTTAAAGTGTACAACATAGTTCCCCTTACAAATTAACAACTCACCTTTTTGAAAGTAGGAGAAGCGTTAGTACTGTGTAAATCAAACACCAGAAATTGAGCACCAAAAATTCCTCACAAATGTACCTCAGACAGTAGTATCACAAAATGGCTGTTGTTTCCTCTCATTTTAGATATATACATAACCAATTAACTTTCATCACACACAAATACAAAACCAAAGTAACATTTTAATTGGTTCTAAATTTCAACACTTTCAAATGTGTTTTCCCCATGCAATTTTCCATAGGACATTTAGATACGTCTACAGCCTGAATGGCTGAACGGAATTACACCAAACTTGGCAAAATGGTACATCAAACCTAAGAGGTCAGGGAGGATCTACTATGCCCCCTTATGGTCATTTGCCCCTTCACTTTGGCCTCCTCTTGTCTCTCGATCCTACCGAGAGACAAGATGGCGGCCGCTACGGACTGTTTGGAATGTTTACAGACGCCGGAGAACCAATCAGCTTCGCAAAGCTCCGTAACGCGAAAAGTACGCGAAGCGGAGCGCTGTTACAGATATATATCTTTTTTTGAACGTTAATGTCTCAAAATCCACTGGAGCACATATATTGAGACCTAGCAAAGGCACATCGGGCTACCAGTCCCTACAATTTTGCCAAGTTTCGTGCAAATCCATTCAGCCGTTCGATTATTATTATTATTTTTTTTTTTGCCCCGCGGGGCCCTTTTAAAACCTCCACATCAAACCTAGGGGGTCAGGGAAGATCTACTATGCCCCCTTATGGTCATTTGCCCCTTCGCTTTGGCCTCCTCTTGTCTCTCGATCCTACCGAGAGACAAGATGGCGGCCGCTACGGACTGTTTGGAATGTTTACAGACGCCGGAGAACCAATCAGCTTTGCTTCACAAAGCTCCATAACGCGAAAAGTACGCGAACTGGAGCGCTCCCCGGTCCGCTGTTACAGATATATATCTTTTTTTGAACGTTAATTTCTCAAAATCCACTGGAGCACATATATTGAGACCTAGCAAAGGCACATCGGGCTACCAGTCCCTACAATTTTGCCAAGTTTCGTGCAAATCCATTCAGCCGTTCGGGCTAAAAGTGAGGCCAACCGCCCTATAGAAAACTCAATGTTAAAAACACGTTTTGGGACCCCCCATTTTTCTCGGCCCCCCCTTGACGAAACCCCCCCAAATTTTCAGGGGCTGCTCAGAAACAAAATGTTCCATTTTCCTGAAAATTTCAGCCAATTCTGTCCACAAACGCCAAAGTTATTAGACATAGAATTTTCAAAAATCCCATAGGGAAAAAATCCTAACTATATATACCTACTGGCGACCGCCAGTAGGTAATATATATATATATATATATATATATATATATATATATATATATATATATATATATATATACATGAACACCACTTCCGAAACTAAATAATGAATCGGACACCGACACGGGGTAACGTTAGCAATTTCATCTCACATTTAAATCATGTATGCTGTAACGCGTTTCGGCACACCTGCCTTGATCACACAGCAATGGCCATAAAAACAATGCATTTAAAAAGCAGAGTAGGGTGGTCACAGGACTCGTGAATCTCAATAGGTTGCAAAGACAGACTCCAAATGATGAAAAGTGAGCAGGTACAAAGGAATATGCCAACCAACTTTCCAACAAATCAATATTGTTTGCCAATCTTACTACAATTTACATTTTAAATTATATTACTGCTTCATGATTGAAGCAACAATTAAAATGTAATTGTCACTAACAACAAACTTATGTCTTTCTTAAACACGTGCTAGTACAAATGTGATGCACATGACTTAACACAATTCCTCATGGCATGATGATAAAAGGCAGGTGCCTGTGCTCTAGGTTGTATTTGTTCTCACATTATATCATGCATACAGACAGTCCATGTAAACTAATGCTTATTATTTCAGCATTGTAGAGTTATTCTTCACAATGATAAATCTCATTGAGAATTACAAAATGGACCATCCTACTTCATAAATTTCTTACACATACTTCATTAAAATAGCATGAAGTAATGTACGCTCATTTTGTCCAATGCAGATATTACGCTGAGTGAAGTACTACTAGCTTAGTCATAAATATAATTGATCTAAAAATCAGTTCAAAAAAGAAAAACATATACTTAATCATGAGTTAAAGTATTCAATAAAGTGCGAGTTCCATTCATCAAGTGTCTCTGGACCTCCGTTTGTTTCACACAAGCTGAATTCAGATGTTTTCCAGTTTTGATATCGAAATGCATCTAAGAATTAACCAAAAGTGCAAATGCTTCATTATTGTACTCCAAATGTGTAGCCTATATACCTGTGCAAATTTCTGCAATAAAGTGCAAGTGCATTACAGTACTTAAATATGAGCTTTTTGTGGTCCATTAGTGAACCATAAAGTGCAGGTGCATCAACCTTACATCTCCTCCTAGAGTACATACATAATCTCATTAGAATTTCTTGTCATAACAATATACGCAGAGAACCAAAATGTAGTTACCACCTTGTTGAATTACTAAAAACTTCTTATATCTTTCACACGGATAATGTCTGTCTGAGCCGCTCAAAATGTTCCACACTCTGCTAAAACTAGGATTAAAAACCTCTGCAATGGATACCTCTACTATGTTAAATGAACATGCAAATCTTCGTCAGCATTCAGTCCAAAAGGAGTCTTAATATATATAAATTCACTGAAGAAAACAGCAGTTAAAGTGGAGTTGTACGTGGGTATGGTAGTAAGAGTTTAACTTATGTTAAAAACCATAGAAAATCACTGAACATACCAAAGGTTATAATAGAGTTATATGTGGGTCTTCTAATAATAACAAAAAAAAAACCAATTGTTTCAAAACCAAAAGAACATTCATATTCACATATCCTCCAGGGCCTAATAAGACTCGGGGAGGGGTCATGCGGGCCGTCTCTCCCAGTTATTTTAAGTATTGGTCCTGGGGACGGGGCCCCCAGGGCCTTATAAGACTCTGGGAGGTGGGGGGGGGCACATGCCCACCCTTTCCTTTAATTTAAGAAACAGTCCTGAAGGATGGGGTCCCCAGGGCCTAATAAAGCTTGAAAGTGGGGCACACAGACCTCCTACCCCTTAATAAAAAAAGGCCCTTGGGGATGGGGTCCCCTGGGCCTAATAAGGATAGGGGAGGGGGTCCATGTGCAGCCCCCCTCTCCTTTAAAAAAACAAAGGCCCAGGGCGATGAAGTCCCCAGGGCAAGGCCCTGTGGCCAAGCCCCCGCTGCGCATGGCCTAAGGCAGTGTGAAGTGTGGCATTGGCTGCATTAGGGGGGGGTTGGCTTCATGCGGGGGTTAGTCGCAGTTCTTGTGGCCAACCCCCGGCCATGTAGGAATGAAGGCTCTGCACAGTGTTGGGTTGGCTGCCTTTAGGTGGGTTAGCCACAGGGCCTGGCGCCAGGCCTGGTTTTGTGGCCAATCCCCCACTGCACACGTCCAAAGGCCATGCGTGGCAAGAGGTTGGATTTGCATATGGTAAATAAATATTACTTTACGTTAAAAAAACTAGAAATTCACTGAAAAAAACAAAGGTTAAAGTAATTACAGTTAGGTGAAATTTTCAGTAACAAGGTAATGTTTCAAACTCTAAAAACCACTGAAGTTCACCTGTAATTGCTACAGTTACTTCAAGGAACTATAGCTCATTCCCTAAGGTAACTACAACTCACGCCCTCGCCATGCACTACTAATTACCCCACATATTACATCACTCATGATATCTTCTATGACATCATTGATAACATCACTGCAACATTTGCAGTGAAATTATTGATGCGAAAACTGTGCATGGCGTGGACGCGATTTATAGTAACCTTAGGGTACGAGTTATACTTACTTCAGAAAATTATAACTATAACTGGTGAATTTAGAACGTACATTGTTACCGAACATTTCACTTAACTATAACGTTACTATAACCTTTGTTTTTTTTCAGTGAATATATATATATATATAAATCATATATGCATATATAATTTTCCAGGTACATAGAGGTATAGTCAGGAATAGTAAATGCATACTTGCCTATACATTATTACCATAACTATCTTCTGGGAGTCATTATTTCAGACTCAATGTTATTGCAGATCAATAATAAAAACTTGATATTTTCACATGCAACCGCCCATGTGCTACATATGCGAAAGCCACAGCGGGAGAGGATAATTATTTCTGCAACAGACTAATCCTGCATGGTACTGTATGGAACATAAACGTTTCTTATTTGGAGACTTGAGGCTGTGCTGTGAGGTGGGGGGGATGAGTGGAGATGAGATGCAGGTGTTGGTGGAAGTCACGTGAACACTCAGGTCACTGGACACAGGCAGGAAACAATATGAATAAAGTACAATAATGTTACAGGACAACTAACTTTTTGGTAAGAAGTTATTTCAAGTCATGAACAACCGACAGAGCAGCAGTGCGTAAAGACGTCAGCAGGGAGTGGCGTTTCTCTCTGTTCTCACCTCAGGATTTCTATTCTAGCCTCTTATTTTTCGACCCATTAATTTAGAAAGTGGCACTAGTGTAAAATCAAGAGCAATAATCATTTTAAAGGTTAAATAACATTATTTTTACGTTTGTATTGATCTGGATTTGCACTCAAAGCTTTGTTTATTAGTGATCCCTGCAGGTACTCGCCTTTGCAAACCTGTGTGCAAACAGGCACGGTGTACATAAAACTGATGCCACTACTGGTTTCACAAGTTTTCCATCATTTATTAGCACTTAGATGTAAATCAGGCATGACTGTCTGACGCAACCCTCATTTGCACCCCTGTGATTAGCACCAACTATTTGAAACTATATGCAGGACCACTGGAATTATGCGGCAGGGAAGAGCCAAGTTACTCACAGACACGTGGCCCGTGCAGGTAAGAGTCTTGGGCAGGGGGCAGGGTGGAAGGGGGGAGTCAACAGATCGCTCTTACCAGCAAGGGCCGCGCCTGCTCACAGACAAGGGGCAAGTTATGTGACATAATGTGCCACATTTTGTGCTAGTATTGCTTCATTATTTTGTCATTTTTAAACTTGCTAACCTTGTCTGGGCGTTAGTTGCATCTCATCAGTACTAGGTTAATACCCAGATATAGCAATAAACAACATACAGATGCCAGTCAATATTTGCAAAGGGCCTTCAACTGCCCAGCAACACGTGTTGCTATGTTTTTAGTATTTTCTAAACTGTTTGAGCTAGAAATTCTTTTTTGTTATAATCTTCAGATTATCTGGCAAATGATAGATTATGTGGCGAATGCGGCAAATCTATATTTATGCAAAAATGCAACAGCCGCACTATCACATAATTCCAGTCAGTATTCTTGACTATATGTAAATAATCCTATGGGTGTTTTGACCTTCGAAGGAGACATGGGGCAATTGATCGGCACTAGTGCAAAACCTTCTGCTTATTAAGTGCTCACTCTTTTGTTTGAGTTTGTACTTACTATCGGGTCCTACTTCCTGGTGAAAGCCAGCCCTGTTTGTGTCCTGTAGCAGTATTTGCAAAGGCCAATAGGGCTTAGTAGCAGTTTGTGATGTTATTCCCCATGTGTTTTCTCATCTCATGCTAGTCCAACCCAACACCCTAAATCGAAACTCGACTAGCAACTTCTATTCACACCTTTTTTATAAACAACCCCATGAGTGTTTTAGCACCCGAAAGCCTCTGGGAGTCATTTAGACCTGGGCTCCCCTGTAATGTCATTTGTAGCCTTGTGCCTATTAATTGTTAAGTCAGTGCTTAATTTGTAAAATAATACGTGCCAGGGCCCTGACCAGGAGGCCACTGCATCATCGTCCGTCAGCGCTGCTAAAACAACTACTAACCGTCTCTCTCACCTGCAAGTGTAACAGTTCAGATTATTCCAGGTCCCCAAAGCTAAAGGAATGGCTGGGGAGGCAGGTATTAGTAAGTTTTAATGTATATTTTATGAATAAACAACCATTGTTCTGCTCATCTCTAAATTTGATAAATAGCCCCACCATGTAGCAGACTGTCCTAAGTGCGGTGTTGACAATTAAGTGCCGGTGCCGAGCACCAGATACCAATTAAGTGCTGATGCTGAGCACCGGAAAGCTCTGGCTCAAATTAAACAAGTGTAGCTTGAGAAGGCAAACACAAACATATTAGCAGTAGTTCTTGGACTTTGGAGATGTCCGGATTCTTCCAATTACTTCTTCCTTATTTTCCACTGCCCCAGGTCGACTCTCACGATCACATGTTTGTGAAAAATACCTGCACAGTAATTATGCTGGCAAAATTCAGTTGTGCATTGGCCCTGATGTGGGAACCTCACACACTGCAGTTGTCGCACTGACACTTACTCCTGGGCAATGGTGCCATATTTAGACAGCGCTAATTTGAAGTAATGTATAGCGCGATACTATATGGTATGGGAGTGGTATTTATATAGCGCTTACTAGCCCTGACAAGGCGCTGAATGCTCTTTGCAAATGGGTAGCATGCCACTCGTGGGGAGCCCTGTATCAGTGATTTAGTCAACAATTGTTACAGTTTATCATGATGTTTATATTCAGTGTTTACAATTTATAGTAATTGGTCCTATGAAAAGGAGTGCCAGTTTACCTTAGTTCCCTGTGTGGGTGGTAAGTAAATGTCTCCCAGTTGAGGGGATGCTTCACTCTGTTAGCAACATTGTCATGCACGCGTGTAGTGGTGCTCATGTCTTTTGGGCAAGGTACTTCATGATAATATTTGTGAGGCTAAAACTATGTTAACAAAACATACACCAATGCAGTGGGGGCCGTATCACCAACCATATCTACCCCGGAAGTATAAACTGTGTGCTAAGAATCATATCTGTGCCTAGCACTTTGGCTAGCTCGAAGAAATAATTTGCCAACCTCCTTGAGTGATGTGCATGTGACAAACATATCAGACTCGTCTGCATCTCTAATTGAACATCTAGGACAATTCAATCTTATGTTGATATTCCATGTATGTAACCTTCTTGGGGTGTAGTGTAACCAGTGGAATGTCTTATAGTGTTGAAATTGTAGATTAGCAGCTCGTAGATATTTACAATTTAGTCTGAAACTTTGCAATAACTTATCAGTGGTAAGTGTGATTTTTCAAAGCCTTGTACCAAGGCTCAGCTAACCCATTATCACAGCTTGGTAATTCCTGTTTCAACGATGCGTATGTGGTTTTAATTGTAGTTGTCTCAGGTTTGCTTAAGATTTCCATATTTAAGTTTTGTCCATGTGCGGTTTCATTAAATAGCCTCTTATTTTTTAATATTTAAAAACCTCTCCCCAGAGAAATTGAAAATAATCTTTAATGTCTTCATATTTTCCCAAATATTGTTCTTCATATAACATTCCAATTTGGATAAGCCCTTTCTTTGCCCATTTTCTTGCTATGCCTTTATAGATAACGTCAGGCACAAACTTCTGTGTACCAATTGGTGTATACATATTGACTAATGGTATGCTAAGAGCTGTAACCCATTGCTGGCAAACCTTCTCTTTCTAGCATCCCATACCACATTAAATTGAACCCTTTTGTATTGGTTTTAGTCAATGTCGTGTACAAGCCAACCCTAAACATTGGTGCTCAAATATCTTATATGGAATTATATTTGTTGGACAATGTCTGGAAGTGCATCCACCAGAATACCCCAGTTGGCGGCAAAGCATTCATTCCATATTTGAAATTAAATGTGCAATATACAATCTAAAAGGTAGAGTGGAAAGAAAGATTAGAAGGGAAGTGCGGGGCACATTTAACTGATGTTTGGATAGTTGTATATTTTCTATCTCATAATATGTTTTTTTGTACAAACAAGTAGCGATGGAATAACAAAGAATGTGTTTGAACCGTATACACATTTCTTTAAGATATATATATATATGCTTTTCTATGAATCTCAATGATGAAGCCAAAAGATAATATTTGTGAGTAATGAAGTTGTCATATAGAATAGTGGAAAGGGTCATATATTTTTGTTGAGTGTGTCCTTTAAAGCTATGGCATAATCTTCTATTCAATTTAGTATATAGCTACTAGGGTGTTTGACCATATGTTGTATTTATTTAGTTTAGGTTCATGCATAATCTCATGTGTTTGCAAGACATAATTTATATCTGACGTGAGGAACATGCAAGATGCAGATTGTACAGTAATGTTTCACGATGGGAAACATCCATTAAAACACAGTCATTACATCGCACTGCTTTTACAATGCAGTTGTTACAACCCAACTGCCTTTACATTGCATACCATTAAAACGCATGCCATTACAATGCATTAAGTAATAGAGATTTTTTACTTTTAGGGTGGCTATGGGTTTGCAGTAGATGGGAATAGTCATTTTTACCCCTACACTATCCAACTATTTCCCTACTGTTGCACTCACTGGAGTGGGAATAGTATTTTTTACCCCTACACTATCCAATACTTACCCTACTGTTGCCCTAAAAGTATTATGCGTTGTAATGGTATGCGTTGTAATGGTATGCGTTATAATGGAATGCGTTATAATGGTAATTTTAAAAAATGCGTTGTAATGGCATGCGTTGTAAAATCATGCACTGTAATAGAAGCTGCAGTGCTTAATTTGTGCCGGTGCTTAGCACCAGCACTTATTTATCAGGGCCGGGTCTACACCACGCATCACACTGCACCATATGGCATTGTGGCGTAGCATCTAAAATTGCCTCACTGACTCGCGCAGACAGTGTTTCTCTCTGGAGTCCTGACCCTGTGAAGAGTGTTGCGGCTGTGAAAGCCAATATAAAAAGATTCACATATGATTACCGTCCAAACTGTCCAACCATAACTTATCCGTCGACCGATCTTGAAGCACATTGCTAATTCGCTTTAGGGGGCAGCTGTGGCCCTTAGTTCAGTGTTGCTGGTGGGCAGTGCACTGATTGGGCGGGATTTGGTTCTAAGAGGTAGGGACTGTGCTGCAGGCAGCGTGCGTACATTTTTTGCAAAATGCGTGCCACGCCCGGCGGCACACCGGCACCCAATGAGTCATCAGTGGTGCAGGTCAGGCTCAGCCTGACGACGTCGAGGGCAGGCAGCTGCAGCAGCAGGTGGCAGCCTATCAGTTAATAAAGGCAGGCCAGTGCCCTGGACGCCCACCACCACAGTAACCGTAAGTAGCAGCCTTACCAAATAACTCTGCTTTTTTCTTTTTCTTGTGCGTGGTGGCGTGACTGTCACCGTGGTAGCACCGGCTCAACATCAAGAATCGATGTTGTTTGCATCATTGAAATCTTTTGCTTTCAGGGCCTCGGAGTCGGGGGTTAATAACTGGGGTAATGCAAAAAAAAACAAAAAACTAATTTGTGTGTTCCACTGAGGTTTCCAGCCTTGTCTCTGTGGTGCGCAGCACGCGCACAAATGAAAGCACTGCCCTATTTGGTGTCTAGTGCACCTACAGCGTTCTTCCTTGGGCAGTCAGGATAGGCCTGGGGGCCGGGGTAACAGTTAAGTTGAATGCCCTGCCAGGCCCCTGCCCTCCCAGCCTCCCAGGCTAGTCCTGGCCCGGGCGGGCATTTTGCTTACAGTTGCGCACGGCCGGAGGCATGATTCATTGTTCAGGGGAGGGCGTACTTCTCACTGCTGGGACATTCATTTAAAAGGTCATATTGTTTTGGACACGTTACAAAAATCTATTCTTCTGTGAATGTCCATAAGTTTGTTTAATCAGTTAAATGCTTGCTGCCACCACACATGCATAAGGCACGCTGGGAACAAGTGTGAATTCTAATGGAGCTGAACTTACGCCTTCATTTTCTAAAGGTGAAAAATAAAGCGACTTTTACATTAGTCGAAAATATTAGTTACTTTGCTACAAAATGGCAAAAATACGAAGCAAACAGAATAGAAAAATCATTTTATTATTCAGCCTGTGTGCAAGCTTTCTGTTCAGTTAGTCCACAAATGTTTCTTCTTTGAATTCGCGTTTTACTTTCAATTCCAGCCGCCTAGTCGTGCTTCGCGCAATAAGGACACTCCACGCATCTGCTAAGTAGCATAAAAGGTCACTTTATTTTTAGGACAGTCAAAGACAAACTCCAAACCTTGCATTTATTAAATAAACAAACCTTTGTATATTTACCAAAATCTTTTCCCCAACTGGTTTTTGCATTACCATTCCCCAACGATTTCATCATTTGCCAAAACACAAAAAACTGTTTAATACCAAACGAATGTTTTTCCTACCAACTTTTCCTTTCCCTTTTCCACCTACCCTCCCCCACCCCCCCTAGAGAAAGGATACGTCCGCACTAGACTATCCTATCCCCAAAAACACGCCTAAAAGAAAATATAAAACAAGGAGAACTGTCAAGACTGCCCTAGAGTGACATTTTTTTTTAATATAAATATATATATATATATATATTTTTTTTTTTTTTTTAAAACACAACAAGGACAGTGATACCAAAAGATCCCCTCCCACAAACCAACAGAAAGAGGGCGGGTGGGTGGGGCAAACACGACGATGCCACAGCTCCCTCACTCTACACGAGTGACGTCACCCTCCCGCTACGACCGCGAGCGCAAATACGCCCCTCCCACTCCCCAACCTGCCCAATCGCGCCGCGTGGGAAGTCCCACCGCGCGAACTATCCCAGGGGGACACTGGCTCATGCCACGTCCCCCCGGGACCCATCGCGCAATAAGGACACTCCACGCATCTGCTAAGTAGCATAAAAGGTCACTTTATTCTTAGGACAGTCATAGACAAACTCCAAACCTTGCATTTATTAAATAAACAAACCTTTGTATATTTACCAAAACCTTTTCCCCAACTGGTTTTTGCATTACCATTCCCCAACAATTTCATCATTTGCCAAAACACAAAAAACTGTTTAATACCAAATCAATGTTTTTCCTACCAACTTTTCCTTTCCCTTTTCCACCTACCCTCCCCCACCACCCATAGAGAAAGTATACGTCCGCACTAGACTATCCTATCCCCAAAAACACGCCACCCAGGAAAACCCAAAGTGTTTTCCTGCCCCACCCAACCCCCCCTCCCAACAGATAACTTCAACCATCCTTGTTAGAACACCATAAATCAGCACCCCAATCAGCACCCCAAAACCCCGCCAACAAATCCCGAAGCTCCATTAGATAGTACGCCTGTCCCAATTGAGACAGATGTACTCCATCCCATCCCAATGAAGCTCCTTGCCTGACAGATGTTCATGAGCCAATACAGTAATGCCCATAGCAGAGCAATACATTTTCATGGCTCTATTCAGCTTCCGGCGAGCCTTATCAACTGCCGAATGCGTGCGAGCCCCTCGCCATTGATGTCGGTACACAAATTCCGTCCAGACCACCGCTGTGCCAACCCAATTGTTTTTTATGACCGCTAAGTCCATTTTCATTTGCTGAATCAATGTGAGACCAGATAGTTCGACCAAGTCGTTCTCACCCAAATGTATGAGTAAGAGATCCGGAAACCCCCATTCCTGAGCCAATTTGGACAATAGCGGGAAAAGGTCTCTCCATTTCAGCCCCCCAATCCCTTTCCATAATACCACATGGTCTTTACCATGCAAACCCAAAACCCTTCCACATAACTGTTGTTCTGCAAACACTGATTACCACTTCAACAAAGAGTGGCCCACAATCCATGTTCTCTTTTTCCAGGGAAAAGACAACACTCGACCTATGATAAGAAAGAAAATTAACTAGCATAAAAGAGACATACTGTATTCATTAACGAACATATCTATAACAACAGTCAGATTTCCAACGCCCAATGTGCTGAATCTCCTCCCTCCCCCAACCCAATCTGGCAGCCTCCGTAGCAGCACCTATGCGAAAAGAATGTGTACCATAGCACCGTGGATTTTTACCCACCAGTGATAAACCTTTTCTCATAACTGCTAACAATTGAAAACAAGATATCTGGCCCCCATCTTCATGACAAAATATGACCCCAGCTCTAAAAACAGGTGACTTTAAAAATGACTCCCATTCTGTCAAAGGACAACAACCCCCCACCCCTCTTCCCCCCAGTTGTATCCAAGTTCCTACCCTTCTTTGGTCTGTCTTTGACTGTCGTAACCTGATCCGTAAAATTTTCACATTTAATATTTGTATATCAGATGTTTGTATCCCAGCCTGATTCCATAAACCCAATAACTCTGAAACCCGAAAAGCACCAAAGAACAGCTGTTGGAAATGGGATCCCCGGCTGGCCAGGGCTTTCGCCAAAGTCAGTCAGAGACCACCACCCCCAAGTCAGGGCAAGGGAGTTACACGCCAAGATAACCCCTACTCACCCTCTAGGTAACGTGGCGCGAGCAGCACTGCTAAACTTGGAGGCGATGTAAGTTAAGTATTTGCGCACGCACCCCAGCAACAACTCCCAGGGCCCACCACAAAGGAAACTCCACACAAGGTTATATAAAAATAGCCTTTGTATTACACCAAAACACATTAGATAAAACACACACTTTACAATGTGCCAGAGGCACGGGCAGAATTTACAAGGGATTATTTACAAGACAGGGCCACCTGGACCACTGTCAGGAATCAGAAGTAGTACTTTCAGAAATAGCACTTAGTACATAGAATATAGCACAAAATAGCACACAACCAGTAATCACTGGTAACCAGGACCTCACTAGCACCACCTGTACTAGGGAGAAAACAACCACCTATGTATTACAATACCTGTAGGGGTGTAAGAGGAAAACACATGATGCAATGCATAACATTCATTCAGAGGTGTAAAGGCACATGACGCATAAACAATACATTCAGAGGTGCATAGAAAGTACAATTGCGCCAAACTCACGTAAGTCACCACCTGTGACTGTCCCTAGGCCCTCTGGCCTTGTTGGGGCTAGGACGCCCTGTGTCCAATGTCAGGGGGGCCTAAACGTAGCAGTTGCCCACAAAGTGCTGGGCAACTGGCGCAACAATGTTTGAGCCTCCCAGGGCTCAAGAACAACAATGGGGCCAATGTGGGAACCTTGCTGGGCTCTCAGAACACTGGTGGGGCGAACACGATGTGGGAGCCTCACAGGCTCTGCAGCAACAAAATGTCCCCCTGAGCCTCTCTGGGCTTTTCAACACAACTTTGGCGCCTGGAGCCTCTCTCCGGGCCCTAAGAAATGACTGTGGCCCTCCAGAGCCTCTCAGGGCTCGTGAAATAATTGCCCCCTTGAGCCTCGGGGCTCGCAAACAGAAAATGCCCCCGAGCCTCTCATCAATCTGCCACCTCGAGCCTCTCAGGGCTCAAAAGCAGAAAGGTGCAGCCTCACTGGGCTGTTGGGGTCCCTCACGGGGGACCCGGGAACACTGGGGGTGCCTCGAGCCTCTCTTAGGCTCGAACACCAAATGGGGTGGGGAGCCTCTCAGGGCTCGAGTGAAACTTGTGCCCAGCCGTTGGAGTCCCCCTCTCTGGGACTCGGAATCCGGAACTGCCCCCAGAGCCCTCTCAGGGCTATAAAACAAGTATGAGGCCAGAGCCTCTCCGGGCTCAAAGAAGGAATGCCCCCGGGGCCCCACTCACCAGCTTGTAGGCTTCCTTTCTCGGCTCCGGGCTGTGTGGGGAGAGACTTCCTGCCCCTCTCTCTCTCTCTGGGCATAGGCTGACTCGGCAGCCAATAGCAGAGCAGCCTCCCTGACGAGCCTCCCTCCTCGGCTCTGGGCACGCTGCTGAGGCAAATCCCGGGGAAAGAAGCAGGGGGTGAGAAAAGCACTCCGAGCACTAGCAGGCCATAAAGCTCCCCTTGGTCTAGGGTTTCAGCGAAGGCCCAAATGAAAATAAAGCGCTCCCAGCGCTAAAAGGCAATTAAAGCGCTCCCCAAGCGCTGTATGCAAAATAAAGCGCTCCTAAGCGCTATGGACACTAAAGCGCTCCCAGGTGCTTTAGGAGAGCACAAGTCCAGTTAAAAGTCCTTCAGGCAGGCAAGGGGGGGGCAAGGCTGGGCCCAGAGCCAGCACACTGGGTCTCCAGGCAGGGAGACACCCCAAGTGGCGGTCCTCTGGCCCAGCAGCAGCAACAGCCCCCTCAGGATCCTGGAAGAGAACAAAACTTGTGGGGACACAGCCCCATTTTTATACAGTGCTTCCCTTTGTCTGAAGGTGCAGAGTGGGGGCGGAACCAGTCGCAGCTGGTTCTTGAGTACTCTGTTTACTTCAACCACCCTCTCTATTCACTGGCAGGGCTTGGGTCATTAGACACACCACAGGGGGGCGGAGCCAGCATTGTGTGGGGAAAACCCAGCCCATCCAGGACACAGGTACACTCCTCCCACACATTACTCATGCAAATCTCCCACTCACCACCGGGCAGACCCATCCAGACTTCCTGGAGCCTGGCATGCCAGCCAGCTCCAGCCAATCACACGCCAGCACCCTCACAGCACACGTACAGCCATGTCTAGAAATGGTGCTTCCCTACTAGACACATACAAGCCGCACATACCGTTGCGCAGCATTCACTCTCACGAGTTCACACATACCAGACTCAAGCCTGTACACCCCACGCATCAGGAACTACCAGGGACACATACATTCCCCATGCATTCCTATGGGCGGGCAGCCTAGCTCAGCACATGCACTCAGAGTGTGCACGCACTTTCCACTGGGACACAGTGAAAGTGCGCAGAATCCCAAAAAGCACCATTTCCCGGTCACCATTTCAAGCAAAAAGTCTAGGGGTGAACCTGCCCTAAGGGCCAAAGTCCAACAACAGCCATATCATGCACAACCTGAACCTCACTAAATCCCATTCACTATAACAAAAACTAGGCAAAACAACTAAAATGGACAGTAAGAGTTCAAAAGTAATAGGTTCCCTCAAATGCAATGAATGAACTTTGCTTCTACCTAAAACCTTTAACATCCTGCTCAACAAAAACCCCACCCGTACTGCTTGACCGAACAATAACCGGCTATAAAACGAAATGCCAGCAAGTTTGCCTGAAATGGTCGTGTGCGACAAACCTTTGTCCATCAAATGTAACACAAACTGTAACATGAACTGCTCATCACCCACAGCCGCACCATCTTGATCCTGCGAGGAAGCATAAGTTAGAAATTCAGACCATGCTTGCTGGTAGCTTCGTCTAGTGGACTGAGCAATGGAGTGTTCGACCAATTCCGCAATCCTCACTGCCCCAGGTCCCAGATGGCCGAAGGGATTTCCGTCTTGCAAATGTCTGCTTTTGGCGCCAGAGAACAAAACTTCTGCCAATTACAACGGGACAGAGCATCAGCGATTGCGTTGTTCATACCGGTTATATGCCTCGCTCTAAAAGCAATGTTTAGCTTAAGAGTTTGTAACATAAATGCCCGCAACAATTGCAGTACTCGCTCATCCTTAGCCTACTGCCCATTGACTAAGCTTACCACTGCCATATTCTCAATGTGAAAGAGTACGCTGCGATCCATGAACTCCTCGCCCCATACCTGCAATGCCACCAATAAGGGAAAAAATTGCAGGAAGGCGATACTGCGACCTTGCGACAGCCAATGTGCAGGCCAACACTCCGCGCACCAGTTCCCTTCCCAAAACAGCCCAAATCCTTGAGCCCCTGCAGCATCTGAAAAGATCTGCACCTGCCATACAGTGTCGTCTTCCACGAAGTTGATCGATACCCCATTGAATTCATCCAAGAACCGCAACCAGATGACCAAATCCTCCTTAACTTTTTTGGACAATCGTATATGGTGGTGTGGCAGAGAAGCACCCGACATAGCAAAACCAAGACGTCTGCAAAAAGTGCGCCCTGCTCTCACGACTCTACAGGCAAAATTTAAATACCCCAGCAGCTGCTGAACCTGCCTGAGCTCCAATTTCCTTGCAGTAAGAACTTCCCGCAAAAAGGTCCTGATCTCTTGAACCTTGTCCAAAGGCAATCTAGCCACCATTTCATCTGTATCTATTTCAATGCCCAAAAAGACAAATTTAGTGGTTGGACCTTCCGTTTTATATGGAGCCAAAGGCACTCCAAAGTCCCTTGCCATCGTTTGAAAACAGTCCAACACCTTACTGCATTGCTCACTCCCTGCCTGACCGATAAACAAAAAATCATCTAAGTAATGACAAACTGCTTTATGACCCGACCTCTGTACTACGCACCATTCCAAAAATGTGCTAAAAGTCTCAAAAAGGGAGCAAGAGATGGAACAACCCATGGGCAATACACGATCTACATAAAAGTCATCCTCAAAATACATTCCAAGCAGTTCGAAATCCAAAGGGTGGATGGGCAACAACCTAAAAGCTGCTTGAATATCACTTTTTGCCAACTCTGCACCCCCCCCGCCATACGCACCAGACACAACGCATCATCCACCGAGGCATAGGAAACCGCCACATCTTCCAATGCAATGAAGTCATTTATTGACTGACCTTCCGGCTAAGACAAATGGTGAATGAGACGAAATTCGCCCTGGGCTTTCTTTGGAATAACTCCCAAAGGCGAGACCATCAACTTCGGCATAGGACACTGCTGAAAACGACCCGCTATTCTACCAAGTTTCACTTCTTTACTCAATTTGTCTCGAACTACAGCAGGCAATTCTTTTGCCGATTTTAAATTGTCAGCCCACCGTTGTTCCCGAGGACCCTGGTATCCAATGCGAAAACTCACACTAGATCCCCAAAACAACTTAACCGCTGCTGCCCTATCCGGGTAGACATCCAGACAAGGTAACAGGGCCTGAAGTTTAACTGGGGTAGGAGCCTTTTGGGACAAAAGGTGGAAGGGCCCCTCTGCCTCTCTGCCCCCTACCCTGCTCTCCTTGGTGATGATTGGGGAAGCACTGAAATATGGCATGTCTCCCCCCACACTGAGCACACTCGTGCTTGAATTTACAGAATTGCCTGACACAGGCACCCCCGGTTGAAGCTCCAACACGCTCCCATGGCAGGCAATTGAGCTCTTCCGATTCCTCCCGCCCCCAATGGAGCGGGACACTGAAGAAAGGGCCGATATGTTATGGGAAGACCACTTGCCGTATGAACAGTCGCCGATGAGTGGTGCACAGACATCCATTGAAGCCAGAGCTCCTGATCTACTTCCCCCCATGGCTTGTCGTTGAAAAGACTCACATTGGCCCGAAACTCTTCATCGTAGTTAAGCCAGGCATAGCCTCCCACCTGTAGATGAGCCCTCCTAATGATGTCAATGTATTTGAACATTGCCACCGCCCTCTCCGGATACCGTTCGCAGTATACACTAGCATAGATTATAAAAGCGGCTGTCCAATTTTCTATGGTCTTAGGCACTTTAGGGCGACGGGACAACTCCATCTCTTCTTCTTTTGAACACATCCACATAGTCATGGCTCCAAATTTTTTGTCTTGTCCGTTCCGACAAGTGTGTGCCCAAAGGCATGGCCAATCCCATATAGGGTATTCGGGACCGACCACACCCTTGAACCCCACTCTGCACAGAACTAACTACAGATGAAACAGGACTTGCCCCCCCCCATCCAATTCCCCTTGACCACATGCCCCCGTATTTGCTTGGGGCATTTCCTGTGGAACCTTGTGTAACTCAAACTGAACATTTGCATTCCCTTCAGCATCACTCACCCCTGGCACCACACTTGAGCCGCTCAACAAAGGCCGCGCCCACGCAGCCCACCAGTCTTTCTTACCTGAAGGCAGCTGTGTAGCCCTTTGTTGAAATTCTTTAAGACCATCACGCTTATGATGTCCGCCACGCCGCCCCCGATCTGCAGAGAAGTCCGCACCAGCTCTCTGAAACACACCAGAAGACGTTAAATGTCCCCTACCCACCCCCCTAAACTCCTGACCGCTTAAGCCAGGAGCCACCTCCCGCGCCAACCATTCCCTTGAATTAACCACATTTTCTTTATCACAACCATCATATGAAATACCATAGCCATCATGTACCGTATTTACTTCAAAACTTGTGCTTGGCATTGCGCCATCACCAACACCTCCATCATAAATCTCCCAATTGGACACAGTTTGCTGCGGAGCACAACCGGCCGATGACCCTGGATCCACACCAGATCCGCTTCGGGTATTCTTTGCCTTACCAAAAGCCGCACGTTGCTTCGCTGAACATGGAATAGAACTCTGAGCCACAGCCCTATAGCCAGAGTCCGCTACCAAGTTCCCGCCGCTTCGACCAGGAACCGCTGCCAACTTACCTGTGACCTTGTCAATATGTAAACCAGACAACACCTTTCTCGGCACATCAGTGTGTTCGACCCATACCCACTGCCTTTGCTGTGGGCCCACAACTGAGTCAAAATCAACCTGAGGGTAAAGCGGCGGAGGCCGGGATTCCGGGAAAACCGCCACCACCTCACTGCCTCTGTTAATAGCTTCCCTCTGACAATGACCCCCCGCCCACAAAGAACTTGACCCACCACCCCTGCTCAAAAAAGGCCCCTCTTCCGGCATGGATTCAAATACAAAAAAGTCATTATTTTCCTCCTCATGCATGGGTTTCTCATGAATATAGGCTTTCGGGGGGCCTCTGGGTTGAGGCAGCAAAACCTCCTGTAATTCTGAGCGCTCATGGGTCTGAATACTGAGTTCAGTCAAAACTGTCTACCCGCGACTATTACCTTCATCCCCGGCAGATTCCACTTGAACCACTTCTTCCTCCTCACTGTCAGTGGGGTAATCCACTAGTGCAGCCACAGTACCCCCAGCACACACCTCTGGCGCTAAATCAATGCAGCTGTTATCCTGACATATAGAGTATGTCATTGGTGCCACCTCTCCTGAAAATGCTGCTTCCTTCTGCATCACATATAAAGCTGGTAACTGCGCAGCCCTCCTGACTCCTGTGGCACAAGCATTAAACATATCCTCCTCACTGAACTCCAATTGTTGCTGGCTGCGCACCCAACTAGACCTGGCTTTACCACCCCTCCTTCCAACTTTCTTCCTTGCCTGTGGGGCCAGCATTACCTGGCCTCCCCTCAGCTCACCTGGCGCAGATGTAGACCTCAGCATAACTTTTTTACCGCGAGCACTCCTTCTTCCTGAGGAGCGTGCTCGCCGATGCTTAAATGAAGAAATTGTGGTCTCACAAACAGTCTCGGTAGGGCGGCCGGACATTGGCATGCAAGCTGCCAAAGCGCGACTCACCCCTTCTGCCGCCACACGCCTTGGGCGCTTCACCTCCTCAACGCCAGTCACAGCAGCTCTAGGACGCAGTAAATCTGTGCGCCCGACCGCCACCAGCGCTCTCACGGCTTCATGCGCTATGTCGTCCACCGACATTCTTCTCCACACCTCCGCCGATATTTGAAACAAATATAACGCACCGTGAAGGGAAACAGCTGACAGGAATCGCCAAACACGACGACGCCTCAGCTCCCTCACTCTACACGAGTGACGTCACCCTCCCGCTCCGACCGCGAGCACAAATCCGCCCCTCCCACTCCCCAACCTGCCCAATCGCGCCGCGTGGGAAGTCCCACCGCGCAAACTATCCCAGGGGGACACTGGCTCATGCCACGTCCCCCCGGGACCCATTGTACTTGCACACTGTGCCCGAGGCTTGGTTGCTCAGGGCAGGCCTTCGACTCGGCACTCAGTGGTTCATTTCACAGTTCACTTCATATATATGAAGTGAACTGTAAAGTGAACCACCGAGTGACGAATCCGAGGCCAGGCCTGCCCTGAGCAACCAAGCCTCGGGCACAGTGTGCAAGTACAATGCCCTTAATGACATTGATTTGTTTTTTCTTTATATTGAGGATTCATTTATGATGTGGCACTGCACTGCATGGTTAAAATTCTCAATATAAAAATGCAGGATGCAGTTAGTCTGGGACCTGGGTCCTTCGCATGTCTTCAGCTGTTCTGTTCAGCAGAATGTCTGGATGAGAAAATAAAAAACTGTTTGAAGGAAAGAGACTGTAGGATTGTCAGACATTTTAGGTGCGTGCAGAATCATGTGCTTTGGACTTGGAGCCACCTCTGCCGTTTGGTCATCTTTATTGAACAGGTGGTCCTATCTAGCCCTCCATTAGAGATGCCCTTTAGATGAAGAGACATCAAGAAATATATCAAATAAACTTTAGGGAGTGGTAGTAGGGTACAAGAGAGGTGAGTTAGACAGAGAGGTAAAGTAGAAAGAGGTTAGTAAGACAACACTCTAGGCAGAGAGAAGTAGTGAAAGCAGTATGTGGGTGGTTAAAGTAAGATAACTATATAGGGGTACAAGCTAGAGAAACCAGGGTGAGGAAAAGAAAGAGGTAACATGTAAAGTGAGGCGTAGAATGATAACTGAGTCAGGTGTAGAGAGGTAGACAGAAAGGTAGAATTAGAGTGCTGAAGGGCAGAAAGAGGAGATGTTGAGAGAAAAGAGGTGAAGCAAAAAGACAGAGGTGAGGTAGTGAAAGAGAGCTGAAGGTGAAAAAAAGCTAGAGAGTGGTTGAGGTAAAGAGGTAGAGAGTAAGAGGTGAGATAAAAAAGTTCATAAAGAGAGGGAGAAGTGGATAGATGGTTGTCGGTGAGGAGGGGAGAATGGGTTGATACTGGGAAAGGGGTACAGAAAGATGAGAGAGGGACAGAAAAAAGCGGTAGAGAAGGAAAGGTGTAGTAAGAAAGAAGTAAGACCATGACAGAGGTGAAGGGAAGAGTGGTATTTTTTTGTACACCACTCTGAAAATTGTTCCAGCGCCACTGGCCTGGGTGCTTTTGTTTGACATTTTCATGCTTTCTGGCCTGGGTGCCTTTGTATGACATTTCCATGCTTTCTGGCCTGGGTGTCATTGTGTGACGTTCCCATGCTTTCTGGCCACTGTGCCTTTGTGTGACATTTCCATGCTTCCTGGTCTGATACTGAGCACTTCTGTCTGACATTTCCATGCTTCTGGCCTGAGGGCTTATGTGTGACATTTCAATGGTTAATGGCCTGGGTGATTATCTGCGACATTTCTACGGTTCATGGCCTGGGTGCTAATGTGTGACATTTCCATGCTTTCTGGCCTGAGGGCTTATGTATGACATTTCCACGGTTAATGGGCTGGCTGTTTATATCTGATATTTCCACAGTTTATGGCATGGGTGCTTATGTGTGACATTCCCATGCTTTCTGACCTGGGTGCTTATGTCAAGTCATCATTTTCGATTCACTATGCTTTGAAAGGTAATACAGCTAAATATGTAATGGAAAATGTGAAGTGCACCATTTTGGTCTTTCTTTTTACAAAATGTTCTTCAGGGGAGAATTCCTACCCCCCCTTCCCCCCCAAACACCTCTAGCAGTCGTTAAGCACAGGGCAGGGGAACCTCCTATCAAAACCTTATTATGAGGAAGGCTCCCTTCCTAAAATTCAGATCGGATATTACATCTGACTTTTAGCAGTGCCAATTGAGGATGTGGGGGAGCCAATAGATTAAGTGGGTGGAGCCAGTGGAAGAAGTGGGTGGAGTGGGGAAAGTGGGTGTGGTCTCCAACAAACATTTGAGTACCTGGACTTCATAGTTTACAAATTAAGCACTGAGTAGTTGCGATGTAAAAACCACGTTGTAAAAGCATGTGTTGGAAGTTTTTGCGTTGTAACGTCATTTGTTCTTTCACAATTCCCCAGTTGGCTGTTGAATTTCTTTCATTGAGGTCAGGCTGTTGTGCAGGATTCCATCATGGAGAGGGTTGCAGGTGGTCTCCTTACCTGTTTTCATCCTGTCTCAGTACACTTGCCTCCCTATCCCTGAAATGAATATTGAAAAAACTACCAGGCTTTATCTGATGGGGACAAACATATGCATACAGCGTGTAGTGTTTCTACTGTTCTTTATAACATGTATAAATTATTTTAAGAAAAATGTGAAGTTGTGAGCATTAACGTACATTACATCAATAGAAGTTGTGAACCTAGAACTGATTTAAAGATAACTTTGCAGCAAAGTGTGATGGTTTGATGGCCAAAAGATGAATTTTTAAGTCCCCTGGTAGCTATCTTGCCATGGTACTTATTTTACTGTTCCAAGATGGTTACAATGTTTACAATCAGTCAGCGAATGGCGAGGTAACGCTGTGGTAATAAAAGCATCTGAAAATGCACGAAATTAGGAAAGTAACTCTTTGTTCTGTAGCTTTGGTTTTGCTAGGGCTTTCATTTCCCCTTGCTCTGTAGTGCGCAAACAAACATTGGCAGTAAAAATGTAACTCCTGTTGACTGTTCCAGTTCCTATTATTTTTCTGCCCCTGCTTCCTCTTTCACTCTTCTTGTCTTTGTAATTTTCCTTTGTATCCAATGATGGTAGGTGTTGGACTCCTTGCCCACACTATAATCGTCATGTTTAATATTGGAAACATTGCAATATGCCACAATTTTTAACATTAAATTAAGTTTATCATCTTATCATTAGGTCCTGTTGCACTATTTTGATGCAAGAATTCTATTGGATACACTGCCTGTTCTCCACTGAAAAGATAGAGTATGTAACAAGACTAAGAGAAAATGAAAACCTTTTTGTAAATTATTTGAATACCCACTTCAGTTTCATCGGAATTCATCTCCACAAAACAAAGTATTGCTGAAGATGTAGTGAAATGTATCACTTGTGATATAGGTGGGTCACTCCTAGGTTATGTTATGAAATTGTGAAGCGCGCAAATACCTAGTTCATCCTGGCGCTATAAATGGGTGGGAAAGCATCCTGGGGAATGTTTGGAGATGGACAACTCAGACTGTTGAGTGAACAGCCAGGTTTTAACTTTTTCCTGAAAGTGTAGAACATAGCTGTACTTTTCACTAAAATTGGAAGCCTATACCAAAGTTTGGAAAACAAATATGAAAAGGCGTGACCACCAACAATTTCCTTACCAGAGTAATTGGATGCTGATCTGGAAAGAACAACGATTTTCACTTCCCTTCATAAAATGGCTTTTCAAAAACTGTAATTTCTAATCTAAGTTGACATGAACACCATCATGACTTTATCAGAAGGTTCTTCATTCCTCTTTTTAACTCTGGCTGAAAATCTGTATTTCATTTTAACCAGTTTGCCTACTTTTTCCTGATGAATCAAAAACACACAAATGATGGATGGAATGAATAACAAATCTAACATTAACCCCAGTCACAGATCTGGGTTAAATCCATCAGCTGTTTGCTCACCACCCCAGTTTGGACCCAGTCACATGCAAATCAGTCTTGACCCTGCTCCCCATGGGAACAGTCCAGCCTGAACCGCCAGGCTAGGTCCTCCCTCGACCGAAAAACAAGCCTACTGGGACCGGTTTGGGGTATCACCCCTCATCAGCCAGTTATGCTTGAATCCAGTAGTATAGTGAGCGAGGGACTCACATCTAGGCATATCCTTCCCACTTAGGGTGAAAGGCCAAAAAACATATAAATGATGGACGAAATGCAGAACAAATCAAACATTCACCCTTCATCACAGATCTGGGTTAAATGTATCATATTTTTTGCTCACCACGCCACCCGAGTTTGGACCCAGCCATATGCAAATCAGTCTCAACCCGAATATTCCTCTTTTTCCCGCAGTCTTTCTTCCCGCATGGTATCACAACCGTGTTGTGATTCCGCATACCATTACTCCACAAGTCGGAACAACGACTTGCGGAGGGGGGCGCTGGATGTTGGAATAGTATAATTTACTATTCCTACTCCACTCTGTGCGGACACTAGGGAAGGTGTTAGATTTTAAATCCAACACCCCCCCTCCGCAAGTCGTTGTTCCGACTTGCGGAGTAATGGTATGCGGAATCACAACGTTGTGATTCCATGCGGGAAGAAAAATTCGCCATTAACGTTTTTTACCGATCTCAACCCTGCTCCCCATGGGAACAGTCCAGCCTGATCTGCCAGGCCTTACCTGGACCGGAAAACAAGCATCCTGGAACCAGATTCAAGCTAGAATGGATATTGAGGGCTTGGCCTGGCCTGGCAGGTCAGGCTTGACTGTTCCCGTGAGGCACAAGGTCAAGACTGATTTGCATATGGCTGGGTCCAAACTGGAATGGAGTGGCGAGCAAAAAAACTATGGATTTAAGCCAGATCTGTGACTGGGGGTGAATGTTTGATTTGGTCAGCATTCCATCCATCATCTGTTCTTTTTGCACAAAGGTTAGGGTGGACTGATATATTACCACCCATCACAAATATGGACTATGTTTGGCAACACCGGCAAAAGAACCTGAGTGAAATTTAGATCAGAAATCATGTATCAAGGCTTCTTCCTTTCACCTTCAAGTCTTCATAAGTGATTTCAATGTCAGCTTAACCAAATGTATATATTTACCTAGAGTTTGAATAGTTAGCACTACCAGCCACCAAATGTTAGCTTCAAAGCTCAAGCTTGGTATTTAGCTTACTATAGTTAAGTACCACTCCACAGACACCAGTAACACGAGCCAAAAACTATGTAAACAGATTAGAGATGGTAAAATGTAAAATGATAATAAGTAAATTGACCCAGGACAGCAGCAGCTGAGTTTAGGCTTCTAACTAGCAGCTCTGTGTCCAGGCAAGGATAAGTTGGTTCAAAGAAGCCTGAAGGAGAGGTCGGTTGACCATTAGGACATCCTGCATAAATGTGTTTTCAGAATCCTTAATAAGAGTTAGTTGTTTAATGTTTGAATTGTAAGGGAAGAGAGTTCCAAATAAATGGACCCTGCACTGGAAGGAATCCTGCTAATGAAATTCTCCTAGCACTACGATCAAAAGGACACTAATTTCTGATAAATGACTATTAGTTGTCCCCATATTCAACTACATTTAAAAATTGAATGGCACAGCAAGTGGAATAAGTCTTTTGAAAAGTATGGAATACAGATGTGGTGCTAAGACAATACATTTCTGCAGCTGTTTCATCCCTAATAAAAGTAACTTCATAAATATGTGACATATACTTTTAAGTGCCGGAAATCAGCTGGTTCAAGGTCTTCTGTGGAATATGAAAAATGACTGTACAATTGTGGCAAATTAGATAATATCAAACACACACAAGTGATGGGAGGAATGCTTTCAATCACTGGCAATTGCTCTGGGTAGCATTCCAATCCATTGTTCTTTTGCCAACCATGCCAACTATTTTTGGACTCTGCCATATGCAAAGTAGTCTTGACCTGTTCCAATAGGAACAGTCCAGTTGAACTGCCAGGCCAGGTCCTCTCTGAACTCGAACACAAGCAACTCAATACCGGTTTCAGCTCGATTGGAAGGCTTGTTGGTTTTTTGTAGCTTGGTTCCAGTGGCACATTGAGCACAGGACCCATGTGCAGGCATAGCCTTGTGACTTAGGGAATTACATGAAACACACAGAGGTGATGGGAGGAATGCTTGCAATAAGTCTCACCACTGGAAATCGCTCAGCCTAGCATTCCCAACAGGCATGATCGGTTTGGACACATCCACATGCAAATTAGTCTTGACCCTTCTCCAATCGGAACAGTCCATCCCAAACTGCCGGTTCAGGCCCCCTACTAAACTGGAACACAAGCAACCCCAAACCAGTTTTGCGCTGAATGGGCACGTCCGTCGGGTGTTGCTTTGATCCTTGGCACAGAGGGCACAGTAACCACATCCAAGCTTACATTTGCCACTTAGAACATTACTTCAAATACAAAAAGGTAATGGGAGGAAAGATTGCAGGTAGCCTAACCACTGGCAGTTGTTCAAGGTTAAATTCCAACACATGGTTCTTTTGGCCACCTTTGGTGTGGGTTGCTTCTAGTCCTTTCTGGACGTGGCCTTTCTTGCCAGTTTGCGGCAGCTTTTTTCCATGAGGAGCATGGTCAGTACTGATTTGCATAAGACACACCTTTGTCTAGAGTGGCATTGTGGGAGAAAAATGATGGACTCAAATGCAGTCCAAGGGATTGCCACTAGCTGAGATTAATTCAAGCATTCCACCCATCATCATGTTGTTATTGAAATTAGATCAAATCCAGTAGTACTGATGTGGAGTGATAAACTGTCTAAATTCAATTTGCTTAGTCACAGAGGAAAAATTAAGATACCAGAAACATTTACTTAAAAATTAACAATTGTGGGACTGTATTTATTGATCTTTCCTAAGCTATCATGAGGTTACATCTAGACATAATTAATGCCTATGCCCCATGTGGGGAGTGCCATAGTCGAGAGCCCATAGTTGGCTATGACATAAATAAGTGGAAGAAAGCATCAGCGCTTCTATTAAAGATGACCGCTAAATGCGTAACACTTGTCTGAAAGAAAACTTACCATGGGGTTGCAATGCCTTATTTTGAAAGCAAAGTGTAAGCTCAAAATATATAGCCCAGCTTGTTCAGGTGTATGTTCTCATCTGTTTCCAGATCCCTATCTATTGACTGAGTTGATTGAGCGTGGGAGCTACCATAGTGGAAGCGGGTGGAAAAATCATATTAAATGTGCATAAAATGGGTTTCTGTGCATTTAACAATATGTTTGTAGACAGGAAAAAGCGGTATTACCAAGCCAGAAATGGGATAACCCTACCTATCTATACAATAGTCTATGCCCATTACTTATGTATACAATAGTGTATGCCCATTAAAACCATAAAATGTTACTCTAATACATTTGCACTAATTTTAAGACCATCACTTTGGACAACCTAGATACTGAAAAATGATATTACTACAACAATTCAACAGTCCCTCAGTAACTCCCGAATCAAAGGCTATTTCATTGTGTGGATTTTGACAGGCTCTTTACCACAGTGGAATGAACCGATGCTTGAGTACCATTTAAAACAGTGGTACTGAGCTGTGTCTCTGATCTCTGCATCCTTTATAATGAGCTGATACTGGGTTCCAGCACTGTTTACCGAGGCGGTAAAATGGGAAGAGGATACGCCGGGTCCATATCCAGGGACGGAGAAGCTCTTATGGTGGTAGAGAATGAGGGTTGGAGCTTCTCCGGGGATCTGTCTTAGGTATATCAGGCCATTGCCATCGTCTGCTTCAACCTCACAGCCTATGTTGGCGCTTTGTCCAAGACTGACCTTGACAGCAGGAGATATCACAGGTTTCTGAGCCTGGGCATCTGAAAAGTGAACATGAAAATCAGAACATTGATTGAAATGATAGTGCAGAATTGATCAATTTCACTTCATGAATGCTATCAAAAATCAAATATCCATTAGTCCTTGTCATACATACATGCAATCCACAAAAGGGCACATGATGCCAAGATCTGCAGCAGTCCCATCTCTCCAGTTGTGCAGTTGACTTTTTGAGGTCTGGTCATTAACTACAAAATTCAAAGGCTGGTGAGCTGCATTTTTATGCTATGAATACCAGAGGGCATTGGGGACATAAGGCGAGGTATGCAAATATTAAAGCAGACTTCCTTCAATAACTGACTATTGGCACCTGTTAGTTACACTTCATTTTGACTGTGCATGTGTCTACCATCTGAGGATTTCATGTTCAGAGATGAGGAGCAGAGAAAGAAAATAAAGATGCAGGCTTTGGGAGAATTGTCTTCTCCATAGTGAGGCACTCATGTCACCGGAGACAAACAAGGCGTGTGTTAAAACTAAGAACTAGCATGTTAGAGAACAACATTTGTTCCAAAATATATTTAAGCAGATGTCAATGCCTTCAGATACTAATACCTAGCGATGTGTGTCCAAAATAATGCTTATTTGCAAGCACTGCCCTGATTAAAGCACTATGAATACCCATCTATACGATTTTTTCTATGTTTGTCATATGTCAAGCCCAATTGGTTTAACCTCAACTATTTCCTTTATATTAATCGAACAAGAGAACACAGAACAGATGTCTATGTTTCAAGACTTCTAATAAAAGTTTGAATATCATGAAGGCTACATGGTTAGTGCCAGATGAGTCTCTCCATGTAAAAATTGCCCAATATTACAAAATTATGAGGTGAATCGATTATATATTTGTGTTATAGAAACCTCAGTTTCAACTTTGTGGAATACTCAACATGATCTCATGGCACAAGAATTCTAGGGACAGTAGAGATGTATTTTTAATTTACCTGATCTGATTTTGTTAGACATCCTTTCCCTCTCAGCTGATTCTGTGTAATTTTCACATATGACCTTGGCTACTCTGGGTCTATATAACCTGCTTTTGATACTTCTAAATATGTGTGTACCCTATACTGATGCTGTACCAGATGGTTTTCTTGGTATGTGGATGTATTTCCTTTCCTGTAACAACTGCTGGTGAAGTATATACTGGTGCCGCAGTTGTTAGCCTGGCAGAGACCATGATTTTGGGTCCCCTTGGCATCTATTTTTGTATTTCTGAATCAGGCTTTATTCCGGAAAAACTATTTATACAAATTAATGGCCGTGCCGGTTGTCTGACAAAATATCAACAAAAACAAAAATATCTTGTGGGCATAATATTATGTCAAAAATATTGAGGATCAGAATATCTTGCAGGTAAGTGCAAAATGGTAAGTATACATTTACTAATTACAAATCTATATACCTTGAAGATATGTATATCATAAAGTTACATATTGGTGGAGTTAAGCTTAGTAAAACTTTGCTTACCTATAAAAACTTAAACATGATATTTTTGTCCTCATTATTCTTGACACCATATTTTGTCCACACGCTATTTTTTCTTCAATATTTTTCCAAACACTGGCCCTGCCAGGCAGAATGCGTTTTTTCCCCTACGTGTGAGGCTAATTGCTCGCTTTCCCCCTGCAGTTCTACTACCATGGGTGGTGGCAGATTCAGGTAGGAAAAATCAGTGGCGTTGGTCCTGCATAAGTTTTATAGGGTGCTATCATTTTCCCATATTCTGTGCCTTTTAAATGAGTGTGCTAAACTTTTTCCATAACCACTCTCTACCTGACTATTTTATCCTATCCTTTCTCAAGTCTTCTTTGCTCAGCCAATTCAAAGTGATGTTCCAAATCTTCCTGAATTAGGGGGGGTGTGTAGGAACCGCCTACACAATTCACAACGGCACTCCAGGTGGAGAAAACATCTCCTTCTGAGTTCTATGAGGTAATCCAGAAAGTTTGTGAGGAATCACGCTTCATGAAATGTTCATCTGAATGATTTTTATTTTGAACGGTCACGTATTCAAATCATAGTGATCTCAGTTCAATATGAGTATAGATTCAACATGTCACAAGTAATCCAATTGCACTGTAGATATCCCTATGCATTTCGGGACGAAGTCCCTTCATCAGGGGACATTGGGCAATCTGTGAACGAAAATTCACTGAATCAGGAATAGAGTAAACCAACACAGAAATGTAATGACATACAAAAAATCCAACACACTCAACTTGTAACCGAGGGTGTGAGAAAATGGAGTTGAATGATGATAGGACAGCAACTGGGGCACAGAGTGACAATCCCGAATAGTAAATACCAACAGAAAACATAATGTTTGGTGATTGGTCAAAAAGCAAAGGCAAGACATGCATCTAATATGAAGGAATAAAAGTGAGTTTGGCGAAAAGCAATGCAATAGTGGTGTGAAAGCAAAAACAAGACATGCATCGAGTGGGAGAAAATAAACATCAGTGCGGGAAAAGCGATATCAAAGTGTAGCAAGTAAACGAGAAATGCTATAACGAAAAAAGCGCGATGCGTACAAACTAATAAATTGAGGCATGGTGCGGACAAGTGGGTTGCACAAAGTGACGACAAAAACAATGTGCGGTAGGGGTGGTGGGAGTCATAAAGACCCGACAGGCTCCGTTGACCCAGTATAACAAAAAGAAATAGAGATGGTATTGACTTACCGAAGTGAGCCAAGGCGGCGTGAATCATGCAACAGTGGCGTTTAGGTGCTCCGTGTGTTCGAACGCGGAAGTAAATCGTTTGGGTGGGCGGAGTCATACAAAAAAAGTGAACACAAACGGAGGACGATACGACGTGGGTGGATAAAAAATAAACAAAGAGCGTGGCATAACTAACAGTGACCCGGGGGGAGAGTGGTACATAAAATAACCATGGGACGATGTTGTACAAATAACTGGAAAATAACCAAAGAACATAAACGACGGTGACCCAGGGGGGAGAGTAATTCATAAAGTCAAATCGGTTGACCCATTCAGGGAAAACAGGGCAGGCAAAGCAGACTTGGCCCCAACCATGGTGGTTTAGGTTATTTGTAACTGGTGTCTATTTTCTTATTGCCACATGCTGTGGAATGTATGACGTTACAATGCGAACATTTACAACGCATGCCTTTACAACGCAGTTTTTACATTGCAACATCCATTACAATGCATGTTTTTACAACGCATGCCATCACAACGCATACCATTACAACACATACCATTACATCGCATCATTTTTGGGGGTAACAGTAGGGTAAGTCTAGGGGTAAAAATTACTGATCACACTCCAGAGAGTGCAACAGTAGGGTAAGTGTTGTATGGTGTAGGAGTTAAAATTACTATTCCCACTCCAGAGAGTGCAACAGTATGGTAAGTGTTGGATAGTGTAGGGGTAAAAACTATGCGTTGTAATGGTATGCATTATAATGGCATGCGTTGTAGTGACATGCATTGCAATGGCTGCGTTGTAATGGCATGCGATGTAAAGGATGCTGCGTTGTAAAGGTAGTGTGTTGTAATCACTGGGTTGTAAAGGTTGTTTCCCCATGCTGTGCCACATGCCGCATGTCCAAAAGATATGAGTGGCCTCACTGCTTCAATAGTGCTGCAACATATTTGTTTTTAAATGGCAACTCTGGGAGCACACTCTGTGTCTTTTTTAACATTTTTAATTTTTATTTGAAAGTTGGTGTCCTGGTCGCATCCGGGGTACCCACCACATCGTGTCTTTTTACATTTTTTTATTTAAAAGGGTGTGCCCTGGCCAGTCACTACATCCATAGGTGTTGAGGGCCATGGTGGGATGCTCATGACCGCATAATGCCACGCATGGGCTTTATTGTTATATAGTTTATGTGTTGTTGGGTACCAAGGTAGGGCAAGGGCACCATCAACAATGTATAGACGTAGTGTTGGGTGCTGCAAGGAGAACAGCAGCTCCCCCAGAAAACTTAAAAAAACTCTACGTCTCCTGTGTCATTGAATGCCTGACCCCAGGATAGCTTACCATTTTGTTTTTACAGCACTCTGAGCTTGAGCTGTATGCTCTTCAGGTGGCCTGTGGGGCCCCCTGTGCTTGGTTCTATGACTGTATTTTGCGGCCTGAAGAGCATTAAAGAAATTCCTGTTGTTAATGATTTGAGTGAAAAGAATTGTTGTGCATTCCTACGTATGTGTATATATAATTATTGATACATCATTGTGACAATTGGTTTATATTTGTTGATGTGCTGACCACTTGTTAAAGCCAATAGGCCAGCCTTATGTATTTTAGTGTTCTGTCCCTTGACAAAGACAGTAGGTCTGCCTTACTTAAAATGATATCTCTTTATATTGTTACTTTATGTTAAAAAAAAAGTCACAAATTCACTGAAAGAAAGGTTAAAGTGAGGATATAGTTAAGTCTGGTAGTAATATCTTACTTTACTTTGCAAAGGTCAAAGTGACGTTATAGTTAGGTAAAAATGTCAGTTAAAATCGAACATTTTAAACTCTAAAAACACTGATATTCACCAGTTATAGCTAAATGAAGTAACCATAACTCATGCCCCCATCAGGCACAGCTTATATTACGCCACTCATGAAAAGTTCTATGACATCATTGATTGCATCAATGACGACATATGAAATGACATCATTGATGACAACACTGTGCATGGTGAGGGCGTGAGTTATAGTTATTTCTATTAACCATTACTAAGGAATTTCAGTGTTTTTTAGAGTTTAAAATGTTAAATTTTGACTGACATTTTCTCCTAACTTTATCGTCACTTGAGTCTTTGTTTTTTTCAGTAACTATAACGTGTATTTGTAAAGTGCACATTCCCCCAGAGGAGTATCTTGCCGCTGAATGACAGATGTTTATTGTTACCCAACTCAATGGTACTCATTTTTTCAACCTCATCAGAATGAAAGGCTGAGTGGACCCGCTGGTATTTGAACCTGTGACCATGCGGTCAAACACAGGCCCCACCAGTGGACGCATTAGGCCACCAAGTCACCAGAACCGGCTTCAATATATACACTATACAAAACCTCCAACAGAAAATATTGACCAGTGTTCTTCACATTCTGGTTCTCTTCGTTCCACCCAAGATTCACGACTTCCTGGAAGCAGTGCATTTGTGTGGGTTGCTCGTCTATCACTCCTGTATGGACTCAGTACAGAGTATGTACCCGCGCTGTCTAAAAGCAGTCCATTCATCAGGATTCACCCTCTCTCCCTCCAGGACGCACTCCAGAGGGTATTTTTATGTTTTATATTTCTTTTTATTAAAGTGAAAAACAAATGAACATAAAAGAAAAAACAGCACAAGGCATACATGTGTCACAGCGATGCGAGGATAGGGACGTACAAATGCAATACAATCGACAGAAGTACGGGAGAGGCAGGGGAGAGGAACCTGAAACAGTAGAAATACTTAAATAGTTGCAGAGGAAACATCAGGTTGGGAGGGAAGCAGTTCAGTATCTAAGTCCGTTTGGGGGGGAGCACATATCTTACCACGGTACGAGTTCCATTGGTTCCAAACCTTCCCCCATTTACGAGGTCTGCCACGGGCAACGTACACCGTCTTCTCTCTGTACATGCACCAATCCATGTTTTGTTTCCATGCCAGAACCGCAGGCGGCCTCTGGGCACCCCATAATTGGGCTATATCTCTCTTGGCAATCATATTGCCCAGGGTTACCCATTGAAGCTGCCCCGCATTGTAATCATTTGGCTCCCACACGTTCAACAAGCACCGCCTAGCCTCAGGCATCGACGTCACACCCGTGACCTCACTCATAACTTCATGCACACAAGTCCAATAGCGCGCCACCGCAGGACATTCCCAGATTATATGGAGAAAGGTACCCACGAGGCCACAACCACGCCTACACAGCCCATCCAGAGAAAATCCCATGTGCACCAGATGCGGCCCAGTAACATAGACCCTATGAAGAATTTTGAGTTGAACAAACCGAAGGCTCGCCGGTATTGCCACCTCCTTAGGGAAAGACACTGCCGCCTGCCAATCCTTATCGTCTAAATCCAAGCCGTCACTAGTCCAAGCCTCTCGGAGGCGACATAGGAGGTCAACCCTGTTATTTATCAACTTTTTATATATTAGCGAAATCGTGCTGTCCAGGACATACCCGTCCAGTATACGGTCTTCAAGCGGGGATGCCTCCGGAATATCCACACCCACTGGAAAAACAGATAACAACGCATGTCGAATTTGCGCGTAACGAAAAAATTCCCTAGCATTCAAATCATACTCTTCCTTCAGTTCCTCAAACGTCTTGACCCTACCTTTGGTCCACACATCAGATACCCTGCAGATACCAATTACGTCCCACTTATCGAACCCCTTCATTTTCCATAGGGACCCCAGTCTCTCAGACGCATACAGCGGGGTCGCTCGAGTCAATTTATCCGTCCAACCCAGGGCGGCCGTGGCGCGATACCATACCTGTACTGCTATACTGGTGGGGCCCGTGAGTGCCCACCCCGCGGATCTTGCGTACAGAACCCTGTTATAGTCCCCGCCGGGCAACAACCACTTATCCATCTCAAACGCCGGATTTGGCGCGGGACCATAAGTACAGTGGTTAATCGCCCCCATCTGAGAGGCCCAGTAGTAACGACGAATGTCAGGAAGCGCGATTCCACCATCATACCACGGGAGTGTCATCTTCGCGAGGGCAATACAGGGACGACCCCCCCATAGCAATTGCCTCAGTAGACTTTCAACCTCCCGAAAGTAGCTAGCAGGCACAGTGTCGAAAGTATTCTGCAACGCATATAAGAACCGGGGCAGCGACATCATCTTGAACAATGCCGCCCGTCCTAGAGGGGATAGAGGGAGCCTACGCCAGGCGGCAACGTCAGACCTGAGGCGCTGAAGCGGAGGCAACAAACTACGCTCATAACGGAGTACGGGGTCCAATGTGATAAAGATCCCCAAATACTTGAATCCCTCCCGCACCACCTGTATAGGACATCCGCGAGGCAAAAGGGGAACGTCGCCCGAGAGAACATAGATACAAGACTTAGACCAGTTAATGACAAGACTGGAATTTTTACGGAAAGAGTTCAAGACGTTGAACAGAACTATCAACGACTTCCGAGGTGACGTGAGATACAACAGGATATCGTCCGCGTACAAGGACACATGGTCTTCAAAGTCTGAAGTCCATCGAATGCCCTTCAAAGACGGCTCCCACCTCAGCCAGGCCGCCAGGGGTTCCAAGGCGAGAGCAAAAAGAAGTGGGGACAAAGGGCAACCCTGGCGCGTCCCTCTGCCAAGGGGAAATGGGGCGGAAACTCGTCCGTTTACTACCACTTGCGCTAAAGGATCAGTGTAAAGCAACTTCACCCAGCTAATAAATACTGGGCCGAAACCGAACTTCACGAGGGCCGCCCAAAGATATGGCCATTCCAGCATATCAAACGCCATTGTGGCGTCCAAAGAAGCCAAAATGGCCGGCTCACTTAACGTCGCCGCCCTCGCGACGGCGCCGTGGAGGTGCCGGAGGTTCAGTGCCGTGTTGCGACGTGGTATAAAACCGGATTGATCGGGGTGAACCAAGTCGCCGATGGCGGTTATTAAGCGATTGGCAAGCAATTTGGCCAGGATCTTTGGCTCGGCATTTAAAAGAGATATGGGTCTGTATGAGGTGCGGCGGTCGCGCGGCCTCCCCTCCTTGTGTATTACAACAATAGAAGCCAGTCTTTGATCAGGAGGGAGGGAACCCGTTTCCAACGATTCCAAAAACATCGACCTAAGATAAGGGGCCATCGTATTCGGGCGAAGCTTGTAGAGCTCAATGGGGAGTCCATACGGGCCCATGGCCTTCCCCGACCGAACCGCACAGATGGCATTCGCCACCTCCTCGACAGTAGGTGTGGCATCGAGGAGTTCCCTTTCAGGGTCTGACAAACAAGGCAACGCGATATCCCGCAAAAGTAGCCGAGAGTCCTGCTCAGGTCTATCTGACACAGGGGAATAGACATCCCGGAAATACTCTGCAAAACATTCCACTTTCTCAGCAGGGCCAGTTATTCTCGCTCCATTCGCACTCTCAAGCACCGGAACCACACGACTAGCACACTCCTTCTTATCCAACCACGTGAGTAATTTCCCCGCTTTGTCACCCACATCATACAGACGCCCTTGCTGCTCTCTGCTCATTACTTTTGCAGCATCAGTAACCAGTGCTCTATAATCGAGTTGCTTAAGACCAAGGAGGTGCAGCCTATCCTGGGTAATCCCCGAATCCAACTCCCCTTCCAAAGCAAGTATTTCATTTTCAATTCGAACAACCGCCTCCTGTTTACGTTTCTTAACATTGCTAACTAAGGAAAGGGCCTGGCCCCGAATGACAGTCTTGTACGCTTCCCACAGGGAGACAGAGGAGGACACAGAACCCACATTCTCCGCAAAGTAATGATCTAGCGCCTTAATCAGTTCCGCCCGCACCTTAGGGTCCCGGAGGTACCAGGGGTTAATCGGAGCTACCCGACCCTCCGTCCCCAGCTTCGCGTCCTTGACCAACCATAATGGGGAGTGATCCGAAACACCCCTGGCCAGATGTTTAATCTCCCTGATAGAGGAGGCCTGCGGAGAGGGCACCAGCACATAGTCTAGTCTTGAGAGACTACTGTGGGCACCGGAATGGAACGTGTATTGCAACTGCCCCGGGTGGAGCAATCTCCAGCAATCGACCAGTCCCAGAGTGTCCAAGAAGCCACCCAACCAGGATTGAGACTTCTCAATTTCCCTAGGAGGGTAGCGGTCGCACATCCCGGACACCACTGAATTAAAATCTCCACCCACCACCAGCTGACCCTCTGGAACTCCCAGGACCACTTTCCCCAAATCGGCAAAAGTAGTAGTCTGAAACCAGACGGAACATAGACAGAGAGGAAAGTGATGACCCTCCCCTCCCAGCGCCCAACAATGGCGGCGTACCGCCCTCTATCATCGAGGATAATATCGTCAACCTAAAGAGGGAGGGAGTTCCTGACTAGAATACCAACCCCCCGAGAGCCAGAGGTGAATCCGGAGTGTGCTAAGAGACGATAACCACGCCTGTTCATAGCATGGCACGTATTGCCTATTAAGTGCGTCTCCTGTAGCAACACCACATCAGGGGATAAACGACGTAGCAGTTGTAGTACCACTCCCCGTTTTAGCCTATCTCCCAACCCATTGACGTTCCAACACAATAACCTCAATCCCCTACCCCCCATCCCAGAAACCAACCCAATCCCCATCCCACAACAGATGCAACACAGAACTACAGGAGATCATCAGTACAGTGCCTTGAGAGAAACAAAAGAACAGTAACTTTGCCCCTTCTACCCCCCAACAGACCCCCAACATCATACCCCCCACCCTGCACCCCTGCGTGAGACTCAAAAGCCACCCCAACTTGCAGTGTGCCTGTTGCCCTAACACACAACTAATCTACGAAAAGAACCCTAGAGGAGGAAAGACTCACCCCGCCCATACCCCCGATAGACAGTACAGTAGCAAACAAATTTGCATAGCATCAAACCACTGCTGAAAGTCAATATGGTGATCCGGGAGCCGATCTCACCCCCTATTCCTGCTCCACCGGGCCGCCCTCAGTCCCTCCGGAATAATCAGAGTGTTCTTGTCGCATGGGCAGTGTGTCAAGCCAGTCTCCTGCAGCCTCAGGATGGTTAAAGAAGAATGTCCGATCTTCGTACACCACACGTAGCTGGGCCGGGAAGAGCATAGCATACTTCATGTCCCTGTCTCTCAATCTCTTTTTCACTCCTTGGAACCCCAGTCGCTGTTTCTGTACCTGCTGGGTGAAGTCCGGGTAAAAACTCACTGTAGTGTTTTCAAAGGCAGTGGGATCACTCTGGCGCGACGCTTGCAGGATCGCGTCTCTGTCCCGAAAGTTGAAAATCCGAGCAATAATGGGTCACGGGGTGGCCCCCTGCTTGGGCATTCCTCCCGGTATCCTATGAGCCCGTTCCACAGCGAAAAACTTACTGAGACCCTTGGGAGCGAGGTGGTTCACAACAAGGTCCTCTACAAGCAGGTCAACCTAAGGGGCATCAGTTTTTTCAGGGACACCGACCACACGAATGTTGTTCCGTTGTGCACAGCTTTCAAAATCTTCCAGGCGTCGGGAGAAAAAGTCGTGCGAAGATCGCAGGTTACTGACCTCCGCCTGTAGATCAGCGACGTCGGTGGTGAGACTGGAGGTCTTCAAATCGAGAGATTTGACCTTTTCATTGGTTTTAGCTAGATCTGCCCTGATCAGAGTGACATCAATAGCAACTGTGTCCAATTTGTGAGCCAGGGCATCATACTGTTGACCCATCGAGGCCTTCATGCCAGCAATGGCGCCCATGACGTCCCGCAGCGTCAGGTCCTCACCCGTCAAGGAATCATCTCCGGCGTTGCTCGGGGGTTTATTCGGTCCTCCCGGAGAGCCCTTGGAGAGAGTATATCTGTCCATGACGTTTGACTGCACGGAGCTCCCACGGAGAGCCGGCTTGGTCTTGCGCTTCTCACCCTCGGGCTTGGTGGCCATCTTGGGTACAGCGCTCCGGAGGGGAGCCTTGGACCTGGTGAAAATGGCTACACTCGATGCGACCAAAACGGGCCTTAGGATAAAGTGGGCACTTCACACCCCACGATGAATCACAGTAGGCCAGCGCAGCACTCGAGGTGAAGCAGGAGAGCAGAATGTGACCAGGGCAGGTCAGGGCAAACCAGAGTCGGAGAGGTCTCAAAGCCAAAAACGAAACCGAAAGTGAATGGCAGAGCAAGGAGACTCGGGCAAGCCGTTGTTGTTCGATTACTGCCCGGCTGGCAGAGAAATCGAGCCCGGGCCAGCACCAAGGAGCAGGCCAGAAAAGTTCAGGAGCCCGTAACTTCGGCTCCCAAAATCCAAATCGGAATCTGTAAACAGTTAGTAGGTCAGCCAGGTTGTGCCAATTACGACCCGTCGTCGTGGCCAGGATAAGATGCAGGATAAGCGGCGGAGGCGGCGAAGGTCCGGGAGCCCTGTGCTCACGCGACCATTCCGGTTGCGCGCGAAGCTCCTCCTCTTCAGAGGGTATTTAATCTGGGTTTCTATAACTGGTGCCTTCTTCTAGATTGTTCCTCTGTTGCTCCTGGATGATAATAATATCTGGTAATTGTATTACTGAATAGGATTATCCTCTTGTTGACACCGGGGTGCTATATATAATCCCACTGTGTTGGTGCCAATTTCCTAGGTAGACTGCATAGTGATTTACTTGGGGTTGCCTGTAACCAGAGCATTCCTGTAGGATAAAGTGTATGCCTGCCTGCATGCATGTAATAAGTATGTTCCAGGTGCGACTCTACATAATGCATTCCTAACTATAACATTCCTTCTACACCCTTGAGCTGAGACTCTTGCTCCCAGGTTCTCCAAATACTTGTTTCGTTGGTTCCCGCTGGTGCGCCTGCTTAAGCTAAATGGATCGCATGCTATGGTGGCCTCCAGCAGCCACTTTGGGCTGGTCCTCCTTCCCTCTGGGTGGGTTTTTGGAGCATTTACGATGGCTGCCTGTAACCAGTGCATTCCTGTGGTTATGCTTCTGCCACTCCAGGTTGGACTCCAATCAACAGTTACCCTTATACCAGCCTTCTGTTCAGAGGGAAAGGATAGGGTCGCTTGGAGCGTGCTGTCAGCTCGGCTAGGTTGACTACCCTGAACCTCAGTGCAGGATGCAAACTCTGAAAAGCAGGAGCTCCAGTGCTCTGATGAAGGAATCAAAGTATAGTCACTTACATTTCAGTTTATTTCCAGACCCTGTATCAATCTGATAATTCAGAAATAATTACCATTTGCTGATGCCCTTGCTTAGTACCAAAATGACCTGGGAACAGTACACCGTAAATCACCCACAAATTATGCCCCAAACCATCTGATTCTAAGCAAAATGTATGTATTTGATCCAATTGAAAAACGTTAATTTGATATCATTAACACTTTTAATTAAGTTATGTTTTTTAACAAAGAGCTACCAGTATTTCTTGGGACATAGTGATTTGGAGATTACTATTAAATTATAAATTGTGGAAAACATGAAACCACACCTTCCATATTGCAAAAATTGTTAGATAAGATAAGGACTTATTAAAAGTGCCAATATTTATATTTCATGGCAACCTTCACTAATTTGACCCTACTTTCATATCATCTGCATCCCTCTGTGGCCTTCATCAGTAGTATGGTGGTGTTTATTAGGAGTCTGGTGGGACTCCGGTTGGGTTCAATTCTTCTAAAAAAGGAGAAGGCATTCATGACAAGAAGAATTTTTTAATACATAAAAGTATCTTCCTCGCGGATCAAATTTGCAATCATGATTGGGCTTCCCAAATATCTATGTGGCCATCAAAGAGTAAACCAAAAAGGTATTCATATGGGAAGTTCTTATAGGTGTTTCATCTAACACCAAAGACTCTGTGCTGTGGTCAGGATTATGTTACTACAGGTCTGACCCCATTCCATAAAGAGAATTTAACTAAGCCTTGGAAAAGTTGTCTTTGACGAAACACGTGTCGGATTTTGGTGCAACTGTACGAGTTGTACTGTACATCTTCATAAATTCCAGCTTTTGATTAATTCAACTATAAATTTCTGCCTGCCTTTGTTCAAGTCTTTATCTGTTGTTGTGATTATAATTTGTTAACCCGTGGACATGTATCGATTGCATTTTTGCATTCAAAACATTTTTTTAAATATGTCTCTTTAATCTGTATACTTATAAATATGTGGTTCTTTACCTTTTTTTAGAGTGTGTTTTTTTAATTTTATGCAGATGGTGAGGCAGCAGCTACAATCTGCGCAGTAGGCAAAGATCTGCTGCAACATGCGGCGCATACAAAAAAGATGTTGAGCTATAGCATCAGCGGCATCTCTATGTCCGCTACCAAATTGTGTCTGTGCTTTACCTATGGATTTTCTGTGGAGGTGTGCACCGGATTCTTAATTAGTCTATATTGAATGTGGCTTTTTGCACACCCTGTGTGCATCTAGGAGTGTAGCAATAGTGCAACCTGTGCAGCATCCTTGCTCCTACAAATTGTGTCATTAGGTACATTTTATTGCATGGTTATTCTGAGCGTAGTCATTGTTTCGAGATGCAAGGTTGGCTTCTCCACTGCAGTGGTTAATTTGTGAAATAATAAGTGCCAGGACTCTTGTCAGGAGGCAGCTTCACCAGACCATTGCCCCCATTAGTGCCGCCTATAACAGAACTAACCAAAACCGTACAAGTGGGGAGAGGATGCGGCATAAGGGCTAGAGCTGCCGACTTTGGAGCTGGGGAACCAGGCTTAACATCCTGAGATTCTGGGCAAATCACTTAATCTCCCCGGGCCTACAAAAAAATGAAAAATGAATGTGTCCTTAACTAGTGCCCATGAAAAGCGCACCTTTGGGTCGAGTTCATGCTATAAGCGCTCTGATACTGACGATTAAGTGCCGGTGCTAAGCACCGGAAACCTCTGGCTCAAATTAAGCACTAATCCACTGCTACCATATGTAAAGTCAATGCGCTTATAAGGTTCACATGCTCTTCAGTCTTCTCCATCAAGGTGGACAAGCCACAGAAGGTTCAAGCCTGGATCGATGTTGATCCCTGACTCTGTCCAAGTCCTTTTAATCTCTCAAACTCGAAAGCAGCTGAGCCTTCTCATGGCTTCTGCCCAGCACTATCTCCTAGAGCTGGGCTTTTAGACAGGCTGATCTCTGGCTGCAGTGGAATGGGCTGAAAGGCTGGAGAAAGGGCCATTATGCTTGTGATTTTTCAAACAGCATTAATTCTATTTCCAAGCACTTTCACAGCACTCAACAGCATCTCCACAATCAGGTAATTTTCACTGAATTGCCGATCAAGCTGCCTCCCTTCGCCCACAAAATTAAATAAGGAAAAGTGTGAGCACTTTCTTGAAGCCTGCCTGCACCTGAACTCTGCACTTCACTTTTTCCTCTGTCCAGGTAAGAAGGAAGAGAAAGACGGAAACACGTCACCAAGAGAAAATCATGGACCTACAGGAGTGAGATAAAGGGAGAGGGAGGGTCTGGCAGTGGATTAAAGAGGCCTGAGGTGGATTGAAGGCTCCACAGCTCTGGTATTTGGCGCGCGGACATGTAATCGCGCCGGCCACAGGCTTCTCATCAGAGCTTGGGGCACCGGCACTCTTTCTATCACAAATAAAGCGTTGTGTGCATCACACGATCCCAGCCTGATTTAAACAGTTCAAAGGGGTGTGATTTACCAATGAGGTTGCAAGCTTCGCCTTGATCAAGTCTTTAGTTATCACAGCGGACGGATAGGCCAGGAGACAAGTGAAAAGAGCCCTTTCCCTTTTAAGTGAGGCCTATGGCATCACTTTCACTGACATCAGTTCCTGTCATATCACTCCCCACGGCACTCATTCCCTATGCTGATGCGTCCCCTGCTAATTTATTTTTAGAACTTGTGCCTCGGTGATGACTGCATCTATTTTAGACGGTGCACTGATTTAGCACCTCAAAAATTAAATATATAGCGCTGCCTTTCAGTGTTAAACTGAGAAAGAGAGGAGCTATCCAGTGATTGAAATGCCCAGTCTGTAATTGCGACATGGAGTTTAACACCAGCTTTCCTGTGTGATCTTTGACAATTCATTTGCCCCACCTACTGCCTCCATTCCTTGATAGTCACACTTGGGAGCTCCTGCAGATGGCTCAGCTCAAGACATATGCTGATTAAACCCTCTCTTGTATGTGCTTAAAACGACTATAATGGAGCTCCATCTACAGGAACAATTTTGGCTGAATAGAGGGGGAACAGCTGATGTCTGTAGCTTCACTCCTGGCATCTCTGTGAGGGCCTGGGGTGGGTGGATTCAGGAAGGTTTCTAAACTCATCTTTAAGCTATGATTTTTAGCCAATGGCGCTCAATGCGACTATATAATTTAATATAGTAAATAGAAACTTTCTGAGGTGTTTATCAAAATATACAGAACATTTAATTCACAGTTTATATTTCAGATGTTCGATTCTCCTTATACATTTGTGATCTTTTCACCTCTGTTCTCAGCGCCTGCATGGACAGTGTGCAACTAAATACGAAGTGATATGGGCTGATTATGTTGTTAAAGAATCCGTAAAAACTTTTACACACTCGTCTTGGTTTTCCTTGTTGCTGTTACTGTCTGGAGTATTTTGTTATTGGATTGCGTTCATAGGTTTTTGTCAGGCTCTGTGTCACTGTGGTATCCCTTCACACTTTCATACCACTTTGCACAGTGATAGTCTGCTGTGTCTGTGATCTGAGCATCTTTTATAATTAACTGGAACCCGGTTCCGGCGCTGTCCACTGTGGCAGTGAAGTGGTCAGATTACATCCCAGGGCCATATGAAGGATCGCTCCACGAGTGATGGTGATACAGAATGAGCTCCGGAGCTTCTCCTCGGATCTGTCTGTAGAAACATGTATCTGCCCCGTCTTTCACCCCAACCTCACAGCCAATCGTGGCCCTTTGCCCAAGGCTGACCTCAACTGTGGGTGATATCACAGGTTTCTGAGACTGGACACGTGAAGAGTGAGAGAGAAAAAATACAACATTTTAAGGATACATGTGGTAAACATAAGCATGATTATATGTGTGGCTGTCCAAAAAATAGGCAAACCTACTTCAGATCGTGCATACTTACAGGATACCCACAGCAGGACACAGAAGGCCAGGGTCTGCAGCAGCCTCATTCTTTCAGGTCCTGGGGCTCCTTTCTGAACCTTGAGCTCAGAGATGTACAAAAGGCGAAGTCTGAGAAGCTTAATATATGCATCAGTCCCCCAGGGGGACCGAGAGGCAGGTATGCAAATATGAAATGCACTCAACACATCACTGGACCGAACAGGAACACAGAAACTGACTATATTCACAGATTTTATTTAAGATGCTGCCTTCAAGTAGAATATTGTTGCTGCTTCCAACATGTGTGTGACATTTTTGTAACAATGCATTAGTTAAATGTAAAAAGAATTCACAAAGTTGTCCATGTTGTAATTGATGATTGTAAACGGCCAAATAACACCCCTGTTTTAAAAGTATTATGTACAGGATTCATAAAACTACAAAGTGACAAAACCCTCTTTCAGAAAGGTTGTGGATACTCTAACATTTGTGATTCACAAACTCTACAGAGAACCAGAGTAGACTCCCAGCAGGTGTGGATGTAGTAAAGACACAAGATGTTTAAGATGCCACTACACAAAACACTACAACTTCACACTATACTCGTCCCTTCCTCTCCTCTGGACTCAGGAGACTCTTCCAACCAGGGGTCTCGTTCTGTTTTTCTCTATCTCCTTTTATTCTTTAAGATTCAGACATGAGCAGTGATCCTTTGCCTCTGGCTAATTGTTTGTTATATAAGTATATATACATATACTACAAATAGCTATATATAATTAACACCAGCAATCACTGCCAAGTTGCAAAATGAGTGCACACACAGGCAGAATTCAAACTTAGGGGCATATTTACAAGCCCCTATCGCCACCACAACATCACTTTTCGGGACGTTGTGGTGGTGATAGGGGCTTCGCCTCACATACAAGTCTGAATAAAGCCACTTAACGTGACTTAACGCTGCCATGTAAATAAGCCCCCCTTTCACACTATACTTAGTGTGAAAGGGGAGGGCAATGGGTGTTGCTGTGGGCATTCCACTGCAACACTCATTGATTTTGACGCTGCCCCTTATTTACAAGGGTGGCGTAAATATGGGGCAGCGCCAAAATTAAGACCAGGGAAAACCTGGTCTTACCCTTTTGCAATGAGGAGAAATGTTTAATTTCTCCTCGTTTTTACTGTTCCCATGTGTGCTGCGTTGTGTAGCATACTTAGAAACAGCAAAACACCAATGATTGTTTATTTGCGTTAAGGTGTCACTTCCTCCACATAAACAGTCATTTAAAAAAATGACGTTTTGCAACTTCTGTGTGTGCTGCATTGAGCAGCACACATAGAAGTTACAAAATGCCATTTAACGCCTTAACCGTGGCGTTTTTTGCGGTGCGGGTGTTCTAAAAGGTGGGCGGGGCTGCGTCGGCCATTGGCCGACGGCACTAGGGAGGTAGTGCTCCCGTCGGCCAACGGCCGACGGCAGCACAGAACGGGTTAACGATTGATTATGTGCAGGAAGGAACACCTTCCTGCACATAAACAATCACTTCCCTCAGCACAGGCACCCTTGCACTATGGTGCAAGGGTGCCTGCGTTGGTGCTAGGCAGCTAAATTTAGCTCCGGCACAGGGGGAAACGCAGGGTTGCACCATATTCTCCTAAATATGGTGCAGCCCTGAGTTTCTAAAGTGACAGAGTGTGTTGTTAGCCTTTTTGACTCAAAGACAGGCTTAGCCACTTCCCTGTACATATGCCCCTTAATGTTTTATTCACAAGCCATAAGCACAGAGAGATGCGTTTCAGCACGACTCCTTTTCCAATATCAGTGCGTTCAGACACCATCTTCAATTTAAACCATGGAGAAATACGTCAGATTCACATTGATTCACATAAAAAAAAACAACGGCACATTAAATCTTACAAATACAAAGCAAATTTGGCGGCCATCTTGAAGCGTTGTTTTTAAAACCTCGATCACTCTATGAGATTCCTCTTGATTACATAAATCTCATATTAATTTTATCCACAAGATGGTACATGATTGGAGGACAGGGGAAGAGGAGAGTGGGTGGGATTATAAACATAGCAATAAATTCATTCAAAAACAGATGGTACATATATTTTGCAGCTCATAAATTTATATTTTCCTCTCCCCCCACAACAAATTAACATTATTTTTTCAGATTAAGCTTATTCACATGTGTATATCTTTCATACATTATACCTTTATCGAGTCCCTCCTTCTTTGCCTTTTTCCGTTTTTATAATCATGCCCTGAATGGAATGATACTCACACAATTAATTTCCCTCCATTCCTGGTGCCACGTAAAAACTATAAGGGGAGACAATCCATCTCCAAAGAATATATACTAATGCATTTAGTGGAGACTATAACCACCTCATAAGAATAAAATAAAATAAAATTCAAATACATTTTAAATACATTTTATAGATTGCTACTACAGAGAGGAGTGAATAATCTCTGTTGTGGGATGTCGTTCAGCCATTTTAGCCTACATGAACCACAATTCTTCATCATTGTTTAACACCTAAGGGGCTTTAGTTTATAACTCCATTATATATTTGGACTCAAGAATACACCGTTTTTCCCTTGTCATCTTTCTGTACTTGATCAATGCAGAAAAACCTGAGCAGGTCTCGATTGCTCTTGTGTTCCGATTCAAAGTGATGAGCTACAGGATAACTATGATCCTTGTTAGCAATCGCTCGCATATGTTCGAGTACCCTCTTTTTAGGTGGATGAACGAAGCTCACTATATAGCGTTTTGCACATGGGCACTCTAAACAGTAGAAAGTAAATTCTGAATTGCAATTCAGCAATTTCTTGATCTATCTATTTTTGTTGGTCCCCTGCCCTTCCACTCTATAGTCACGAACCCTGCTGCTGTATTTGCAGGCTTTGCATCTAAGGCAAGGGAAGAACCCTACAATTGGATCTTTCTTATCTGAAGTTGTTTTGTGGTGACTGTGTTACTAAATGGTCCTTTGTTGAGGGGCATCTCCTATACGTAATCTGAGAGCTAGATGTTATAGCCCTTCTGAACACATTCTCAGTTCTTAAAATATGCCAGTTTTTTTAAGACATGCACAACTTTGTGGGAACTTACACTTAAATCTGTGATCATCCTAAGAATCCCTTCCTGCGCATTCTTTCTGAATTTTGATTGATCCTTGGTGACAAGAAGTTGAGGGCTCACCACCAGATCTGTATTTTTTACTGCCTCCTGTAGGATCCTTTGAGTGTAGCCCCTTTTCCCAAATCTATCTAGGGCACTCTCTTTAGCTTTTTCATATTCTGTTTCCCTTGTGCAATTGTGATTGATACTTAGAAGCTCACCATATGGGATGTTTTTTTATTAAACTTCTTGGGTGGTGGCTTCGTGCATGCAATACCGAATTTCCCTTGGTGGGTTTTTCGGTATAGCCTTGTTAGTATCTTATTATCTTCCAAGTATAGTTCAAGATCTAAATAGAAGACACTGGTACTACTGATATTTCCTAAAAATTCTAGGTTCAAATCATTTTTGTTAAATGGCCACTATATATTCTTCAGCCACCATTCGTGTCCCTTTCCAGACAATGAACAAATAATCGATATAGCGAACCAATAGGGCCACGTTGTCAACCCATTGATCTGGCCCTTCTGTCGAGGCCACTGCTTCTCCCACCAGCGCACGGCCCACCAGGCTACCAAATTTGCTTTGTATTTGTAAGATTTTATGTGCTGTTGTTTTTTTTATGTGAATCATATTTCTCCATGGTTTAAATTGGAGACGGTATCTGAACGCACCAACATTGAAAAAGGCGTTGTGCCAAATTGCGTCTGTCAGTGCTTATGGCTTGCGAATAAACCATTAAGTTTGAATTCTGCCCATGTGTGCATTCGTTGTTTGGCAACATGGCCGTGGTTGCCGGCGTTAATCACTTTGAGGTGGCTCACCACCGCAGCAGTGGCACCCAAGATGTGAGGTGCGGGGGAGAGTGAAACTGATCTGAGGATGTATATATATATATATATTCAATGAAAAAACCATAGGTTTCACACCAGTTATAGTTAGCTGGAAATTTTACTCGCATAAAACCATTGAAATTCCCACGTTATAGTTAGTTGGACTCACTATAACTTGCGCGTGCAATGCACTGCTGATGACGTCACATATTACATCACTCATGACATGGTCAGTGACATCATTCATGACATCACTGATGACACCATCCAGTGAATGTCTGTCTTTCTGAAAAATAAATATTAGTGAGTAATGTTTAAATATTTAAATATATGTATTAGTGTTTCACTTTGTGTTTTAGTGGCTGCATGGGTTGGTGAGTAGCTACATGTGTATGTATATGGGTTATTAGATGTTTTTCTTAGTATCAGTATGAGTGTTTGTATGGTTTGGTGGGGGTATTACTTAGCACATAGATGCATGAATGACTGACTCTCTCTTTGTATGTGTTTTAAAGACAGCTTTTGTGCAGGACTGTATGGGTGGATGAGTGTGTATATGTGTGTGTTACTGAGTGAATGACTGTCTCACTAGTGTCTTTATCAGTAACTACATATGTTTTAATCCAGTATATGTAAATATTGATGTATATAAGTGAGTATATGTGAGAGTGAGGGATTCTAAGAGTTCCTGTTTAAATTAGTATGTGTTTCTATAAGTGATTGTTTAAGAGAGTAAGTATGTGTAAGTTTCCTTAGAAGTAAAGTGGTAGTGTGTGTATAGCTGTATATGCAAATAAATGGATGTTGAATAGTTTATTTGCATGTGTGAGTATGTGTGTGAGTAACTTTTGGATGACTGTCGGTGTGTAACAGGATGTATAGGTGTATCACTACATATGATGAGTGAGTATATGTATGAGTAACTACATACAACTGTTGGAGAATGAGTAGATGTGTATAAAGATGGTTGAATTACTGAAGTGGTTGTTGTAACTGATATGGGTATCTTCATTTTTTTTTAAATTTTATTTTTTTATTTTTGAATATGTGTTCAAGGGTTACATTACAGTGAAAGGAGGTCTGTCACTCTGTCACAAGGATGGTGTCATCAGTGATGTCATGAGTGATGTCACTGACCATGTCATGAGTGATGTAATATGTGACGTCATCAGCAGTGCATTGCACGCGCACGTTATAGTGAGTCCAACTAACTATAACGTGGGAATTTCAATGGTTTTATGCGAGTAAAATTTCCAGCTAACTATAACTGGTGTGAAACCTATGGTTTTTTCAGTGAATTTAATAGGTTTTTTAAATGCTAATTCCTAACTATAACTGGTGTGAAACCTATGGTTTTTTCTGTGTATTTCAATGGTTTTTTAATAGCAAATCTCTATAGGTATGAAAAATAATTTTATAACGAATTTTATATTGTATTTTTTTTTTTTGCCCCGGGGCGCTCCCGGGGTGCTCCCGGGGCGCGTACCGGCGAACGTACCGGTGAGCGCAATGTTACAGCGCGCCCCGGGGCGCGTACCGGTGAGCGTCCCGTTAGCGCTATCACCACGAACGAAAACAACATCGTTACGTTTCGCGTAGCCGCGTGATGCGTCATAAGCGCGTGGGTCATGTGATCTGAAAATAACACTTTTCATTGGTGCAGATCAGTTTTGGTTTCCAAATGATGAAAGCCTGGATCATGTGACTTGAAAATAACACTTTTCATTGGTCCAGAACAGTTTTGTTTTCCAAATTATGAAAGCCCCCACCTTTTTTCCTTATTCTGACTTTGTCCTTTGACTGAGGAAGACCTGTTTCGATTTCTATCTCTACTCTTTACTAGTAGAAAATGGCTACAGTAGCAGCAGCAGCTGGAGCATCTGCCCCATCACCACCACCACCACCATCTAAAAGACCACCAGAGGATTACATTGGTGGTCAAGAGGAAGAGGAGGAGGATGATAAAGAGGAGGCACAGACAAGGGAGTACCTGCCTGAAGATAAACAGCCCTACAAACCAAAAGAGCACTTTATATGGGAGTTCTACAAATTTCCAAGGGGTTTTAAAAAAGTAAACGCTGCAAAGGTGACTTGTTTAATTTGTGGTGCTGAGCTATCCAGGGGGGAACCCTAACAAAAAGTATTCCTTCGGGAATCATACCATGATTCGCCACATGATGCGTTGGCATCCAAACAATTATTCTAATGCAGAGTTAAGGGACCTCTGCAGTAAGCTACCCCCATCAACGTCTAAACCCTCAACATCAAAACAACCCACTCCATCGGGTCTGGGGGGAAGAGACACATTGGCTACTATTCAACCTAAGTTTGGCGATTACAAAATCGTGTGTAAATATTGCAACAAGACACTTTGCTATGGTGAGCAAAGCATCGAACTTATCATGGTTGCTGGTGATAACCATAAGTGTCCCAAAAAACCCTAATTTTTCCTGATTTTTTTTATGCTCCAGTTGAGCCATTTACAATTCCCTGTTTTTTGTTTCTCCCCATAAAAAATACAAAAAAATATAAAAGTGTTCAGAAAAGCCAAAAAAAGTACAAAATGTTCAAAAAAACATTAAAAAAAATATAAAACAACAAAAAGAAGAAAAAAAAACAGTTCTTTTTAGAACTACCTTTACTTTATGGAAATAAACCTATATTTTTAAAGAATCTGTGTCAATATTTTTTCTGCAGGGTACGCGTACCGGTACGTGCACCGGGGCGCGCACCGGGGAGCGCACCCAAAAAAAAAGAAAAAAAAATGAATGAAGGATTTAGCATGAGGGAAGAACACAAAGAGAGTAATGTTAAGAGAAAGAGAGCTAGAGGGAGAAATACAGAGGGATTGTTTATTACATAGTAAAAAATAGAGAAGGTGTAATAGGGTGAAAGTGAGAAAAGGAAAATGAATAAGGGAGCGAAAGAAGGGAAGAGAGAGGAAGAAGACTAAAGTAGAGATAGTGAGAGAATGTGAGTGGGTGTTGAAAGAAAAAGAAAAGACAGTAAAAAATGGGGAATGAAGGGTAGTGACAGATCCGGGATAAATGAACAACGGTGAGAGAGGGTAAGAAAAGAGCAGTGAGTATAAGTAAAGAGGGGTGAAAGAGGGTGAAAAATTGAAGTAGGATAACACATGGGGAGTGATAAACAGAAAGGACAGAGACAGTAAAGGAAAAAGTGCCTGAATAGGTCTGAGTGACACAGCAAAGAAAGGTAAGTAATGCAGTATGTGTGACTTATAGGGAGTCAGTGGGTGTAGGTCGGGGAGTAGGTGTGTAAGGTGTGTCTGTGGGTGTGAGTGTGTGGGGTACTTCGGTGTGGGTGGAGGTGAGGGTGTGTGAGATATGTGTGAGGGGTGTATGGGTGTGGGGAGTATGTGTGTGGGATGTGTGTGTATGTATGGAATGTGTGTGTGTGTGTGTATGTGTGTGAGAGTAGTGTGTGTGGGAGGTGTGTGTATGTATGAGGTGTGTGTGGGGTGTATCTGGGGTGTATGTCAGAGGTGTGTGTATGTGTTGGGAGGGGGATGAGGTGTGTGTGTAGGAGTGAAGTAAATAATTAAGAAAAACAGAATGAGTGAAGAAGCAAAGGAAGGAAACAGAGGGTAAGTGAAGTAAAGAATAGGGACTGAAAGAAGTTGAATATGAGAGGGGAAATAGGGAAAGGGGAGTAAACATGGAGAATATTAATAAGTGAGGGAAGCAGAGTAAAGAAACAGGAGTGAGGTTGGTTTAGAAAATATTAGTGAGCTTAAAGCAAAGGGTGATGACAAACTACATTTTTTTAGTCACACTTACCGTATAATAAATGTAACTGTAATTACATTTTTTTACTACACTTTGTATCTGTGAAAGAGAGAAGAAAAAATAAGTTATAATTAGTAAAATATGTATTTTAAATTAAAAGATACAAATGAAGAGGTTAAAAATCATAACAGTGTATTTAGAAATAAAGTAAGAGTGAAGGACATAGAAAGGGAAATAAAGTAAGGTAGAATGAGAAAAAGAGAGAAAAAGAAATAGAAGGAGAGCAAATTACTAAGAGTAAAGCATATAGATTCACTGACAGAGAGGAAGAGAAGAACAGAGAAATGAACTGAAGGTAAGAAAGATACTAAAACATTGTGAGTTAGCAAAACTAAATCAGGAAACAGGAGTAAGTAAAAAGTGAATGACTGAGAGGGGAAGGAGTCTGATTGAGGATGCATTTACAAGAATGAGGAATAGAAGATGACTGAGAATGAGTGAAGGGGAGTCACAGAGAGAAGGGATGAAGGGAGAGAGGATAATATAGAAGGATTGAGGGAAAAGGAGTGAGGAAGTTAGTAGACAGAGGGACTAAGGGAAGGACTGAGTGAAGTGGAATACAATGAGTGAGGAAAGAAAAATGACTAAGGGAGCAAAAGAAGGAAAGAGAGGGGAAGAGGACTAAAGCAGTGGAACAGAGAGAATGTGATTCGGTGATGAAACTAAAGAGAAGGACACTGAAAAATAGGAAATGAGAGGTAGTAATGGAACCGGAGTAAAAGAAAAGGGGATGAAGAACGATGAGAGAGGAGCAGTGAAGTTGTTGTAAGAGAAATTATAGAAGGTAGCTAAACACAAGTGAGCATAACACAAGGAGAGTGGGGGACTGAGGACATAGAGGTAGTGAACGAAAAACAAAGAGAAGAGGACAAATGAAAGGAGCAAAGAAAGATAAGTCAGGGAGAGTGGGTGTGAAATAGTGACAGACTGCGACAAAAGAGGTGAGTGAGTAAAGAGGAATTACTAAAAGAGCAAAAGAGGAAAAGACGGAAAAGGGAAGTAAAGCAGAGAGACTGAAAGCTGAAAAGTGGTGCAAGGGAGAGAGGGGATGCAGACAGTTGAAATGAGAATGAGGGGTTGTGAAAGAAGTGGAGTAAACGAATGGGTGTGAAACAGAGTGAGAAAAAGGCAATGTGAGTGAGCAAAGAGAGCTGAAAGAGAGAGGAAAAAGGAAAGTGAGTGTCAGAGAATGGGAATACAATTTAATTTACACAATCCAAAATATAGAATAACTTGTACAACATGTTACATAGTTTATTTTTGCTGTTCTCAGAATATATTGAATTTCACTTAAAACAGTGACTTCAAATTACTCATCATATGACAGCGGGGAAAAAACACAATCTAAAAGATTGTGTTTTAAAAAAAACCTTAGATACTGATAAATGACAAATGTACACTAATTTTTGATTGACTTACTTTTCCTTGAGGCCAAATAGTATATCATGGAGGTCCTTTTCTCGTTGCAAAGTACTCCGCTGTTCACTAAATATCCATTTCATCGACTTTCTAGAAGAAAAGCTCCAAGAACATCTGAAATATTTTCGTTCTTTTCATATACTCCTTTTTTTCAGTCATGACTCTTTACTCATTCCTTTACCTTTCCTTTTGGCCAAATAGTGTCAGACGTATGAGTATATTTTCAAATTAATTCTAAGAAACTCTGAAATTACCTCTTTTCCGGCGTTCTGAAAGAAAGTCTCATACAACATTGTCACAATATTTAAGTATTTGTAAAACCATCTCTGACTCACTCATGTTCATCATTTTCTATAATACTACTATCACTTACTATGAGATCCACTTACAGTACCTATATGACAAGTCAATTTTTTATATTACCTGGATCACTTTTACTCAGAATATATTTTTAAACAGCAAAATAACCTTTATTAACTGCTCCCGTCTTCATAGGCCAATTACCTTTACCTAAATTTTGGTTGTAAAAACACTAGGTATGAATTTTTTAAGCCAAAAGGCAAACGTTGTTTGAAAGTCAAATGAGTGTCGTTACAGTGGGTCCAACCTTTACAACTTTTTAAATAGCATGTGTAAAGCCCTGATGTTGTAGAAGGACCGTCATGAAAAATAATAGCTACAGTTGCAAAGGTTCTTCCTGATATTGATAACTGAGAAGCCACGAAATTTTTAATAGAAGTTGTTAATTTAGTTCCATCAGGTCTACATCGTTGGAACATTAAAATGACATACTGACCATAATTTTGTAGAAATAATGTGGACAGCATTGTAGACTTACATTGGCTACACACCATATTGTGATCCGCTGCTTTAACTAGATTATTAAAAGGCACTGATTTGCAGTCTGGTAAAGTCAAATATATAAATCTTTCATTGTCTATTCTAGTAGTACTTGATAAAGTACAGTTGTCGCAGTCATGCTGCCATTGATAAGAAAGGTTAAAAAGATTTTTTATATCTACACTTTCATCTTCCAATACATCAAACATATACATTAAAAATTTCTGACAATCCTGCTGAATATTCTGTGAAAATTGATTTTGACCAGAACATATGTCTAGAAGATTTCGAATTTCTGAAACACTTTCTATTTTTGCTCTATCACTGGTACATTTCTCAAACACGGAATTCAACAAACAACAGAATCTTTGATCCCGATTTTCAACAATCTGTTCTTGTATATTTTGAAGAAAAAAAACAACATTAACCACTACATTAGCACAAATCTAGCTGAACAACGACAAATTTGTTCTATTTCATCAATGCCATCAAATTAAAATTTTAAAATTTCAATTCCATCTCTATTTTTGTAATTCACAAAACCAACAACATGACCCATTGCTCCATTTACCAGACCTCTTTCAACATTTAAATTCCTTCTCAAAATGATACGACAATTTAAACACACATTCAGACTATTTTCAAAACCAGCAGTTTTAGATATAGTCTTCTCTAATGAATCTAATTTTGATTTCAAATTTTCAGACAAAATAATTGTTGTTCCCATATGCTCTATTTTATCTGTAGCTTCCAGTTTCACTATCTCTTCATTTTCTAACTTTAACATTTTATTGTTGAACATGGAACCTTCTTTCAGAGTTGGCATCAAACATATGCCAGATTTCTTCTCGTTAATTTTCTTAAAAATATTCTCTGGAAGAATGTTTTCGTTTGGGTACAAATTTGAAATTAATCGTCCATGTAAAGCTTCTTTCCCTTGCTGACTTACTTTTCCGATTCTTACATCTTGTAGAATATTTTTATAATCTTCATCCTTTGCCTGCCCCATATTTTGAAGCAGTTCTGCATATTTGAAGTTTAACCATATATTAACGTTTCCAATGCTTCCTAGGCACTTCCTGGTATCTTCATGCGTGAGCATTTTGAACACAGGTTGTCCTTTCACTGGAGTCAACTGCAGTAGATCTCCAAAAACAATAATATGTTTTCCTCCAAATAAGACATCATAGTCTGTTCTAAGAATTTCTTGCATTCTCAAATGCACAAAAGCAAGCATTATATTTGACACCATGCTTACTTCATCAATGATAAGAAGTTTCATTTTCTTAAGGACTCTCGAAACTTCGGAACACGCATCTCCAGATAGCTTGTGATATTGCAATTTGTGATCATGCTCCACTGGCAGCATCAGTAAACGATGTAAAGTAATACCTTTAATGTTATGTGCTGCCAGCCCAGTTGGAGCGGTAACAACACAAGATAGCGGTGATTCAGTCCTTTTCTGCAGATAAGTTGCAATTGCTTTAATCAGAAAACTTTTTCCAGTTCCCGCTTCTCCACTTACGTACAATTGGACTGGTTTAAATGATGTACATGAGCACTCTTTTTTCTCATGAGTGAATCCATGTTCAATCTGATCTTCGTCATATATCTGTTTCTGCTCAAGGTTTAGATGTTTCACCAAATCTTCTAAGTTAACTACATCATCTTGAGCTTGTTCCATAGCTCTTTCCACCTCATCCATGGCAGTGGCAGCTTCATTTTGAATAATTGGTCCTCCAAGTGAATCCTGACTCAATGAAGCAGAACTCTGACTGTCTTGAGAACTGTCTCTAGCAATCTCTGCAGCAATTGTGGCTTCTTGCTCTATTTCTTCTTTCAACATTTGCAGATAATTTGGAAAAACAGGACATTCTATGGTATACTTGGTTGCATTAAAAGAATCTTCGTAACAGAGAAAATCTCCAAGTAGTTCCTCTTCTGTACGCCATGGCTTAAAGAGTTGCAAAAGAGCTAAATAGTAAAATTCCCTTTTCTCTGGATTTTCGCAACTCAATTTTCGATGATTAATCAAATGGCCTTTTTTCTGTCTCACTAGACATCCTTCACACCCAATGATAGCATATATTCCATTGTTGATACCTTCTCTGATGGTTCTCTTATAAATATAGTTTTGCAGAACTTCATACAAACAACTGTTCTCAAGATGACTACTTCTATTTGGATAGTATGTATCCAACATGTTTGTCTTCAAAATATCTGTACTTTCTGGTTCTTTCTCCGCCAAATACTCTATTTCTTGTGCAGATTTCAAAACTCGATTTTGTGTTGCAGCAAGAACTAGACTCACCCAAATGATGGTTCTAGATTTGGCATAGAGACTTGCTGATGACAATCGATCAGAACATTCATATGCTCCAATTTCTCGATGCGACAACATCTTCAGACTGTAACTGTATAATTTCTTGCTTAGACTCTTTTCATGTGAAATGTCCTCCCACATTTCCTTCAGTTCTGTCTTTTCTTTTTTTGTGATGTAAGACGTCACATAGCGAGCCACAGCAATAGAGTTGTCAGCAACAAATTGAATATCCATGTTAGCATTCCACATGGACAAAATCACTGGGTTGTAATCGTTGATGTACTTGGACTCTTCGTTTCTTTTTAAATTGTATGTATTTTTTGGTGATTTCCTCGTCACAGTATGTCGCAGAGAAGACATCAAATTATTTACTCTTCCTTTAGAAATCTCTGGTCGTGGAAGCTGAAACGACATTTTGTGTAGAACTTGTCCTTGTTTCTGAATTTTCGACGACAGTACTTTCCACAACGATGGGATTGAAAGCGTAAAACTTGTTGCCTTAAACTATTTTCTTCGGTAGTTTTCGGAACAGCACATGTTGAATACTCTTCAATGAAGCTCATCACTGTCTCATCCGAATCTGTTCCAAATTTGGGTGCATCTTTAATCCACAACAACATATGTATGTGAGGAGCACCTCTCGCTTGATACTCCTTTCTTCAAAAGAAATCCAAAACCTCTCCAAGGGGAGGATTTTTTTTGTTGGTAATAAAAGACATCATAGCTTCAAATCTATGATTGAAATATCTGCATACATTCACTGGATACAAAGAACACAGTTCTCCAGGTCGTTTGAATTCTATGTTTTGTATATTTGCATTTGCCTCTCGTAGAAATATCTTCCAAGTATAGTTCAAGATCTAAATAGAAGACACTGGTACTACTGATAATTCCTGAAAATTCTAGGTTCAAATCATTTTGTTAAATGGCAGCTATATATTCTTCAGCCACCATTCGTGTCCCTTTCCAGACAATGAACAAATAATCGATATAGCGAACCAATAGGGCCACGTTGTCAACCCATTGATCTGGCCCTTCTGTCGAGGCCACTGCTGCTCCCATCAGCCCACGGCCCACCAGGCTGCCAAATTTGCTTTGTATTTGTAAGATTTTATGTGCTGTTGTTTTTTTTATGTGAATCATATTTCTCCATGGTTTAAATTGGAGACGGTATCTGAACGCACCAACATTGAAAAAGGCGTTGTGCCAAAACGCGTCTGTCAGTGCTTATGGCTTGTGAATAAACCATTAAGTTTGAATTCTGCCCATGTGTGCATTCGTCGTTTGGCAACGTGGCCGTGGTTGCCGGCGTTAATCACTTTGAGGTGGCTCACCACCGCAGCAGTGGCACCCGAGATGTGAGGTGCGGCGGAGAGTGAAACTGATCTGAGGATGTATTTTATATATATATATATATATATATATATATATATATATATTTTTTTTTATTTTTTTTTTTAAATGGCGTTGTGAATCACAGCACAGGTAACATCTGACGAAGCCTCTGGGCGAAACGCGTCTGTTGTGGGGGTAGGGGCTTACAGTAAATACTTTTGAGACCTATGGTATGGCGTGCTGGTCATTTGTCTAGCCGGAATGGGAGTGGACTGTTTTTCGATATATACATATATATATATACACATATATATATATATATATATATATATATATATGGTGCTCCCTGTCCCACTGAAGAGTCGGGGCACTCGCGAGCGGGTGCAGTTTGCGGTAATGGGTACCCGCAACAGTATTCAGCTCAGCCTCGGAAATGTAAGATCCAAAGAACCGCACTCGTGGAAACCAAAGGGTTGCAGTGCTGGGTAATATGCACCTTAATGTGAACTGTATTAACATGTTCCAAGATGGCGCGCCCGTTAGACTGAGGTAGTCCATCTACCATGTTGATGATTATGTTGATGCTATATCCCAGGCAGGTCCTCACAGTGTAACTGACACTGAGGAAGGCGTATTGCTGAAACGCGTCTGTCAACAAGTGTGATTAAACTTTTGGTGTGAGCACTGCAACCCTTTGGTTTCCACGAGTGCGGTTCTTTGGATCTTACATTTCCGAGGCTGAGCTGAATATATATATATATATATATATATATATATATATATATATATATATATATATATATATATATAGACATATATTCATGCATACTGTACATATGTGAGAAATTGCGTTGTTGGTTGAATGGTGGGTGATTCCTGTTCAAGCAGAAGCCACAAACCCTGTCAGGGTGCACCAAAAAATTCACTAAATTAACCTGCGTGTCAAGTAAGTAGGAGGGAGACAAATGGCATGTCTTTTTTGGAAGTGTACAGTATGAAGATAAAGGATCCCATATCGGAATGATCCTTGATTTGCCCACCTCCAACAGCAACTACACAGCAGAAGCATATGAAACTTGCGGGCTGAGGAAGAGAATGTGGATGAACATTTTAAACATAAACAATTCCACACCAGGTACGTATGGACTAAAGAGATTCTATGGTGAACGGTTGTATTACAGAGGCATACAAAACCACGCATGCTTCTACTACGCTGTCCTAACCACGAATGCATTTAAACCACTCATTACTTTCCCATGCATGCCTTTACCATGCATTCCTTTACCACGCAATTTCATTGTAAAGGCATGATTGGTAAAGAGAAATGCGTGGTAAAGATTACCACTAGCCGACCCCCCCCACCGCCCTAAGCCCTAAAATCATATCCTCTTATCTCACAACCCCGCCCTGAGGCCTAAAACCTACCTGGCCATTCCCTTAAATTTACCACTTCCCCTCCCCTTGGCTTGAGGTCTAAAGCTCTGCCCCCTGCCATAGACAACCCCTGCCTCAGCCCCCTCGCTCCGAGAGCTAAAACATACCCCTGTGCTGTCCTTTAAACTACCCCAAACCCGTCCACTGCCCTGAGGCTTAAAACCCTGCCACCATTAAAAAAACGATCACGACCCCCCTCAGTCCTAAAACTGCCCCACTCCTAAAAACTTCCCCCCAAGCCCAGCCCTTAAAACTACCCCGACCCCCACCCTGAGCTCTAAAACCCTGTCCCCATTCCAAAACATACCATGATTCGCCCCTTACACCTAAAACCAACAACCATCCCTAAAAACGACCCCAAACCCGGCACATAGAACTTACAAAATGGCTTTGAAAGATTCCTGCACATAAACAATCTTCCCCTGAACGCAGACACCCTTGCACTATGTTGCAAGGGTGCCTGTATTGGCACTGGGCTGCTAAGTGTAGCACCAGTGTAGGTGGAAATGCAGGGATGCACCATATGCCCCTGTGTGTTTTGTGTTGCAACAGAAGAAGAACAACGACAACACTGTCAACGATGCTGCTGTTGGCTCCGTGACCTGAAGGCACCACCCGGAGCGTTTCCCCGCTTCACAGTGCAACCCTGGTCTCACCGATGCTGTCATCAAGCCGCTGCTCTCACCATGATCTGTGGGAAGCACACCTTGCATCGCGTCGCTTCACATTGCCCCATGGCCTCACCGACGATGCGGCCCCATGCCGACATTGATGCGGCTGCTTGCACTGTGGCATGTGGACACTGCTCGAGAGGTACACAAAGCACCGTCCCCTCTCACACTGCAGCCTTGGTCCCCCTATGTCGATGCCATCGACTCCAGCATTGTCAACCGATGCCGCTGCTTGCACCGCAACCTGTAGGCACCACCTGCAGCATCGCTCAGCTGCGCATCACAACCATGGGTCTACTGACGACAGCACTTCAGCAGTGATGATGCTGCCTGCACCGTGACCTGTGGGCACCACATGTTGCATTGTCTTGCTTCGCATCGCAGCCCTGACGCCATTGACTCCGGTGCTCCTAACTTCAACTTCACAGAGTTCTTTCTGCAATGTGTGCCACTTCAAGGGCCCGACGGCTCCTGCACCAACCTCCGGATTCGACACCTGTGGAGAGGTGTGGTGCAGCGGCCAGGGCAGCTGACTTCGGAGCACAGGGTTCACAGTTCGAATCCTGGCTCCGGCGGTAGCTAAGCTCAGCACCATGTGTCTCTGGGCAATAGCTCACTTAATTTCCACGACGCCCCCAGCGCCTTGCGACCCGTAAGGGTGAGTAGTTTGCGCTTTACAAATACAGATTTACATTTACACCTGCCAATGCCATCGCCTCTCCGGATATCATCGCATGGTCCACGGCACCAGCATTTCAAAGATACTGTTTGCAGGTCTTCCCGACACCGTAGCTGGCACTTGACCTAACGGTAAGCCTGAACTTTTGGATTTGTTTGTTCACGATGCCGTGTTAGCCCCAGACAGAGCTATAAACTTCAAGGAACTGTATTTTAAGTTGATCCTTGCAATATTCATATCATAATTACTGTATGTTGGTAAACAGTGGCTATTGTTCTAAAACTGGTGTGGTGTCCTTTTGCAGTGTTTTACTTTACTGTGTGTTATGTTAAATGCTTTACACATTGCCTCTGAGATAAGCCTGACTGCTCATGCCAAGCTACAAAGGGGATAAGTAGGTGTTATTTAGCTGTGTAACTCCCTTATCCTGACTAGAATTAAGGGTTCCTACTTGGACAGGGCACAACCTGCCAACTAGAGACCCCCATTTCTAACATTGCCTAAGGGTGAAACCTATTTGCCATCTATTACACCCTAGCCTAAATCTGGTTAAGAGGTCTCTGTCCCGAGTGGAAGTCACAAACTCCAAATATGGCTTAGCCCTGGGGTGGTGTGCCTACCCAGTAAGTGACACATCCTATTGACATAGGCAAACCATGGAATTTCTAGGTTTATTCCTGCATGATAAACAGTCCTCAATGATATCTCTGTTAAGTAGGGCATGAGGATTGCTCCATATAAAGCACCCCAGAAGCAGTAGGGCCAAGTTGATGTGTCCTCAACATACTCCAAACCAAGCTCCTCTTGCAATATGAAACTCAGGCTACATGGCGGGAGTCCTAAAGGCTTTCTACACACCATATTTCTCCACTTGGAGGCCAGAAACCTGCTCGAGCCATAAGTTAAAACTGGAAGACATTTCCTCCTATAAACTTCTAAAAAGGGGGAAATAGTTTTTTGGGCAATAAAAGAACTCAGGTTAGAAATGAACCCGTTACCATTGAGTAATTGGAATCTAGCACTGGGATATGCACACAAGCCAGGAACCCTATACATCAACAGTGATGCCAATAAAAGAAAATACATTATCTCTTGCAATTGGTTTGCCATCTATCGTCAGAGTCCGCATTTCAACATGCCTTGGTTCGCAGCCATGACAAAAGTCTTGATGGGATTCACAGCCAGACTCAAAGAGGCCATAAAATCGATGGCCCTCTGTTAACATGCACATGCTCATTTATCATTATTGTTCAATTAATTACAATTGTTACAGTCTGCTACATTTTCATACATAAAAAGGAAGAGAAGAATAAAAAAAATTTAAAAAATACAATTCTAAAATACATAACCGTCATGCAGATTCCATCTAAAATGTCAGGATTCACTATGTTTTATAAAAGCGTTAAAACAGCTGCCCAGTCTGAGTCTGTGCATTGAAATAGCAGCTGCGACTATAGCTCCTTTATAGCTGAGACAGGCCCTTTAACGCGCGGTTTAGTGTTCGTTTTATTGCACACCTTTAACTTTCCCAACCCTCGATTAGGAGAGTCTATGGAAAAAACCCAACGTTTATGAATATTAGCCTCGGTTCTGTGCATTTGGTTGGTCTGACTTGCACGGGTGATCTATTAAACTTGGTTGATTGCATTTTCTTCTTCGCTATGTAAACCGTGAAGTTGCTGTATTCCTAGCTGGACGGCCAACTAATTACTACTGGTGGGTTTGGTTGTGTTTGTGAGAGCGACCCGGATTGCATCTGTGAATTTCCTTAATCTGGCTGCAATTTGTACTGTTTTGACTGAAAAACACAGGTCTGAGACTTTTTTTTTTTTAAAGGGTTTTATTAGATGTTAAACCATAGTACAGGTACAGTTAAAGACAAGCAAGGCGTAGCAAAATAGCCCCAAATCCAAAAATGATACAAATCCCCATTGCATAGTCACTGACAGCCATTTAGCCAACATCCCAAACGGGCAGGCGGCGTGAACCTACATATTTCCCAGCCTTATGCAGCTGTCTTGGCATATAAAGCTCAGGTCCCCTTTCCAAGGGGTATACGCCCCCCTGTAGCATTTCCCTCATCCCAGCAACCCACGCTCACCACGGCCACTCCCATCCTGTCAATTATTCCACTCACAAACACTACCCTACCCACCTCCCATCAACCTCCCCCCACCCACTTCCGCATCCCATCATCTAGAAACCATACTAACTCACACAACTTCTCAGCCTATCCCCTCCGGGTCAGCGGCACTCGCATCACCCATGTCTCCAGCAGTCCTTGCCTCCGCCCCGCTGTCGCTTTACACACTTTGTGTATATGCAGCATAAAGTCCCCAAAAATTCTTAGGTCTGCTTCTAGGGGGCAGCAATTCACTATAAAGTTCCGACTGCGTAGAGCAGTATAGCATATCTCTTGACCACTGGTGTAGCGTTGGGACCGGCCCCCTCAGCCAGCACATGGCGACTCTCCTCTTGGCCATAAGGAGCTCCATGTCCACTAATCTACGGATCGCCTTTGGTAGCTTTTTAGTATATCCCAAAAGGGCCATGAGTGGGTCCGGGTCCAATGCAACCTCAACTAGTCTGCCAAACTCCACAAACACTGTTTCCCAAAATGCAAGCACCCCCGGGCACAACCATGCCACATGCATGAAGTCCGCCACTTCCACCCTGCATCTCTCACACTCTGCGCTTTCTCGCAAACCGTATCTACATAGCCTTTCCGGAGTGTAGTACATCCTGTTGAGATACTTAAAATGCACCAGCCTGTGTTTACTATGTAGGGATATTTTTCTGGTATTAAGACAACAATAAGACCACACAGCATCATCCAGTTGGACATCTAAGTCGCGCTGCCATGCCAGCCTGGCAGCCGTATATTTATGTGTTCTGTGCGACATAGCAATCTTATAAAGTGCAGTTACCATCTTGCAAGGAGAGTCAGCCTTAATAACATGCGTTAATTCGCGCACCTCAGGAAGCTCAGTCATGTCTTCCCCTAGCAAAGTCCGCAACGCCGCTCTGACTCTGTGGAAGTGAAACCTGTTCATTGGCTTGCCGCTCTCCGGCGCCCCATGTGCGCACTGTTCCCTAAAAAAACAAGTCTCCCGCCACGTCTATTTTCATAGACCGCAACGCTAGCACAACTCCCTTCTCCGGACCCAACCATCTCATCCATTCTATCAGCATGACCGGTGAGTAGAGTATAGCGCCCGCTTGATTGTGCAGCAGCCAATGCCAAGCATGTCTCATCGTATTTAAAGAATCCATTATACCAGTCCTGCAGTGTACCTGTTCCATGATAACCGCAGGCAGGGCCACTGGTGCAGCGAACAGGCGCTCCATCCAAAGGTAGGGAACCCCCTCTCCTCCATGGATCCAAGCATGCAAGTGCGCTCCCTGCGACACCCTGTAATATAATTCAAAATCTGGTGCACCCATACCACCTAGATGGTATGGAAGTGTGAGCACCCCCCACTGCACCCAAGCTTGTTTACCTGCCCAGGTTAACTTGAGCATCAATTGTCTCAATCTATGGAAGAAGGTGCACGGCAACACCAGGGGAATATTAGTGAAGAGAAAGAGGAGTCAGGGCAATACAACCATCTTCATAAGCGATATACGCCCCATCAGCGACAGCGAGAGTCGAATCCATAGGTCCACATCATCCTCTAGCTTAGAAATGGCTGTACCGCAATTTTCCCAAAAGACGATATCCGTCTCTGTATGCAGACGCATACCCAAATACCTCACCGAGTCCACCATCCAGAGAAGGGGGTAGTCCTTTGCAAACTCTACTGTAGCAGGCTTGAGCAGACAGATCAAAGACTTCTCCCAATTAACTTTAAGACCAGACAGAGCACCAAATCTAAAAACTTCCCTAATAACGACCGTCAAGTTCTCTTCAGGTTCCCGAATATAAAGAAGTGTCTCATCCGCATATGTAGACACTACAATTCTATAAGTGGGGAACCCGATTCCTTCGTTCCCATGGTATTCCCGTAAAGCACAGGCTAGCGGTTCCGCCACTAGAGCGTATAGCAGCGGGGAGAGGGGACAGCCCTGTCTGGTGCCCCTAGTGATATTGAACGGCACAGTGACCAAATCACCAATACGCACTCGAGCCGTTGGTTCGTGATACAGAATACCCAGCATGTGCAGGAATGCCCCCCCCAAGTCCCATTCTTGTCAACACTTGACGTAAGAACCCCCACTCCACCAAATCAAAAGCCTTTTCCATATCTAGGAATACAGCTACCGCTTTATTCTCCTGGCAAACATGTTGCATGGTTCCAAATACCGTCCTTATATTATATGTTAAGTTTCTAGACGGCACAATGCCGGCCTGCTCAGGCGCCACCAGGATATGTGACATCAACACCAATCTAGTGGCCATGATCTTCGCAAACAATTTTGCGTCAACGTTAAGAAGGGACAACGGGCGATACGAACTGCAGTCATTAGGTGTTTTTCATAGCTTCGGAATAGCGACTAGGATCACTTCCCTCCTCGACGGGTGCATTGTGCCTGTGTCTAACATGTCGTCAAACAGAGCCGCAAGGTGTGGCAGCAACTGTTCCGAGAATGCCTTGTAAAAGGCGACCGTCAGGCTGTCTGATCCCGGTGCACTCCCTGCTCTCATACCGCTCAGCGCCTCTATCATTTCATCCTTCTCTATCGGATGTCTCACCAACTCCCTATGGGCATCCGGGAGAAATGGCAGTTGTATATACTCCAAATACTCCCTAATTTGGTCATCCATCCCCGCAGATCTGGTTTTATAGAGATCTGCATAGTACTGCCGGAAGCGCTCAGCTACGTCTCCCTCTTCTGTCAGGAGATCGCCATTATTCGCCTTGATCTCTGTCACTTGCGTCTTACTACGCCTAGCCTTCATCAGCCGAGCAAGGATTGATCCAGGCCTCTCTCCCTCCCCGTACGCACGTGCCGAGGCATACTTGCCTAGGTGTTTCACTTCACGATCCGCCGTTTCCCGATACGCCAGCAGAAGCGCCTTTATTTCAGCTTCTACTCTCTCACCTCCTCCTTCCTCCCTGTCCCATTCCAGGTTCTGTAGTTTCCTCTCAATCTCCGCCAGACTCGCCCTAATCGCCCACAGTACCCCTGAATGTTAGGACATAGCTATGCCCCTGATGTAAACTTTAAAAGATCCCCAAATCGTCTGGAAACTATCCACTGAGCCAACGTTGGTGTCAAAGAAGGTATCAATGGCCACAGCCATCTCTTCTCGGAATAACGGGTCTAGAAGAGAGTATGGGGGGAATCTCCACGTAAACGGTGGAATACTCCTCTTGGGAGGCTTCAGAACTAAAAGCAAAGGTGAGTGGTCTGAGAGAGTACGCGGCAACACTGTGCATTGCCACACCTGGCTAATCATGAGGTAGATGCAAACCAATAGTCAATTCGCGTGTGTATATCATGGAACGCTGAGTAGTGCGTGTAGCCCCCTTTTCCCGCATTGCGCATTTGCCACACACCACACATTTCCAGACTCACCATCATTTCCTCTATTCTCCTTGCAGCCGCAGCAGGTTGTCTGGGCGGTCCCGCTGAGCGGTCTAGCTCTGGGTTTCTGATCACATTGAGGTCCCCTCCCCACAATATCCGAACATCGCCATACTGAGATATAATTTTAGCTAGGTCACCAAAAAACTCAGGACAGTCATAATTAGGCCCATAGACATTTACAAGCAAGAAATCCACACCCCGCCCACTACATTTAGATATAACATATCTTCCGTCCTGGTCCTCTCGGAGCAAAGTCAGGGCAATAGACGACCTGGGGTTAGCCCAGCTCAACACCCCCCTCGCATGAGTGGTAAACCCTGCCGCATTTATGTTGCCCTCTAGCGCCCTCAACTTAAGCATAGAACTGGTGTTTGGGAGGTGAGTCTCCTGCAGAATAGCCAGGTCCACCTTATGTCTGTATAGATAGTTCAGGACCTTACGCATTTTTCGATGATCATTCAACCCCCTGACATTACAAGTAATTACCCGCAACCCGCCCTTGGAATCAAAAGAATCAGACGATTCAGTTATGCCATGCAATCCATCGCGTATCCACAATATGAAGGTTGAGTGGAGCCTGCCCCCGGCGGCACCGGAAGACGGATGTGAAGGTGTAGCGGCGCTGGGGAATTGCTGAACTGGGCTTTGAGACCAACGAGAGCTAGAGGGCAGACAGGAGCCGGCCCCCACCGGGAGTGGATACCTGTTATTGAGTTCCCCACCGCTGAGGGAAATACAGGTTTGGAACCTCAGGTGCAACTTTTGAGCTCATGTCCCATGGATGGTCTGGAGCCCTGAGGCAAACACACAGCACATATAGCTGCATTCAGATCGGTCTGCGTCACACCTGGATTAAAGCATTGCAACCACAAAAATTCTACTGGCAAGCTCAACATGCTAACGGAGGCACAAGGTATTTATTTCACCCCACCCGCCTGCTCACATTTTTTAGACTACCTCCTTTGTGCAAAATGGCTGGGGCCATAAAACTGCTCACATTCTTAAACTACCTCCTTGAGCAACATGGCCGAGGCCATAAAACTGTAGAAATAAATCCTCTCCGGTACCTTTGATGTCCACGAGGCTCCACAGCTTTAACTCCCCCACTCTTCCCTCCCAGCAAGCTATGAGCAGTGCCTGCTCGAATAGAAAGTGAAACGGTCCTTCTCTGAGCTCAAAGTAATAGCAACAGACAAAGGACCAGTATTTCTATCTCCCCTATCGGTTCGGCCATCTTAGTCTGTCTATCTTTGGGCGACCATCATGGACTAGTTATTTCCACCATCGACCTAAAGACCTAAGGCCTTTTAGACTACTCTTATCGGCTGCACAATTTACACAGCTTGGTGTTTTTCACATCGGATTTTGATAGTCTGCCTTTTTACAGTGGTATTTATTAATATATTCCTAATTGTATCCAGCACATTTCACTTTTTCTGCACCTATTGCTACCCATATATTATTGCCTTTTACAGTGGTATTATATTTTACACTCCTAATTGTATCTTGCACGTCCCACTTTATCGTCACCGGTAATGCACCGTTTGCTACCTCATATATTTTTTGCTGCTCACTAATGCCACTTGTTGTTTCATATAATTTTTGTGTGCAATCACCCTACACTTGTGCAACTTGCACCCATCTCAAGTGTTAGTCTTGTATGCACCGATTTCTACCTCAAATACCTTGGCAGCTCACTAGTGTCACTTCTGATTATCTCCCTATTATTGTCTGCATCTGTACTCTGCGTATAGCATTATTATGCTCCCTACACTTGTGCAACCTGCACCCTTTTCAAGCCTTATTCCTGTAAGCACTGATTACTACCTCATATACTGGGCTGCTCACTAGTGTCACTTTTGGCCCATGCAACTGTCTATGACAGTGCACCCTCCCTCCTACTCCTACCTAGACTGTCCTCCCATCATGGAACCAATCGGCAAGCACACATATAGAATCAACTACCCACCCTCACTCACTAAAAACCCCGCTAAACGCTTTAAACACAACTTCCTGAGGTCCCACCCTGAAACTCCCTTTGCAGACACCTACTTCTCACCAGTCAATGGTTCACTGAACATTGATATCATCTTCCACACCACACGCAGAGCCCAATGGAGAAAAGCGTTCCTCACCTTACTCACCGTCTCCACCTCCAGGAATTTTGCGCATGGCCTAAAACTCTCCATCACACCATCCCAACTCTTCCCGGGCAGAACCACCATCACTATCTACAATAACGGGATTATCCTAATTCAATCCACAGACAAGAACCTGGAACTACTAGACAACCTGTTCCCCACGTTCAAACAACACCTCGCCAATCATCGGACCCCCACTCATAGCACCCTCAGGCCTATCACCCTTGAATTCACAGCCCCCAACCACAACCCTTCTAACCTAGCTCAACCCCAAAACGACACGCACCTTCCCTCCACTCCCGGAACCCTAGACATTCACCCACCTAATGTAGCTACCTCGCACACCTCAATTACAGACATAGATCCCTCACCCACACATTCCAGCGGCACCCCCTCCCCCCCCACCAACCTCACCTTGTCCTCCTTTCATACCACACCCATTCCTGTCACCCCGGACACCACAGCCTCAAACCACAAACACTCTAACCTAGCCCAGCCCCAAAACGGCATGCACCTCTCCTTTACTCCCGGCACCCTAGTCATTCACCCACCTACCATAGCTACCCCACACCCCTCAAGCACAGACATAGATCTCTCCCCCTCTTACACCAACCAACTCACCCCTTCCCCCCACACACCAGCCCTCATCCCCATTCCTCTCACCCCTGATACCACAGCTCCCACCCAAAACGACATGCACCTCTCCTTTACTCCCGGCACCGTAGTCATTCACCCACCTACCTTAGCTACCCCACACCCCTCAAGCACAGACATCGATCTCTCTCCCTCATACACCAACTTCCTCACCCCTTCCCCCCACACACCAGCCCTCATCCCCATTCCTCTCACCCCTGATACCACAGCTCCCACCCGAAACCCGCCTAACCTAGATCAGCATCAGAACGACACACACAAAGGCAAACCCCACCCTCTATCCCCCCATCCTCAACCCCCACTTTCACCCATTAACTAATCACACAGAACACACCACCTCCATCAACTCAACTCCACCCCCTCAAAAAAGAACCATCTACAATCCCACTTCCCCCCCCAGTCCCACCCCCCCACTGCCCAACATCCACCCCCTTCACCACTAACAAACGCCCATCCTCCACCCTGCACTCTCCGCCTACCACCAATACTCTCATCCACACCACCAACCTCTCCCCTATGTCATCCACGCCCGACCCTCCCATCCCCACCACCAACACTTTTCCCACACTGGACTGCATTTCGGCCTCCCTCCTCCAGCTCAAAGAAGACATGCACATCATCAAACAACAACTACTCTGTCTATCACACTCCAGTCACCCCTCACCCAACACCCTCCACCAGATCAAACAAGACATTCACATCATCAAACAATTACTCAGCACACACCCCAGACACCCCTCACGCGCCTCCACCATCACCACCCCTCCCAACTGGTCCTCCACCCGGGCGGCGAACTCTCACACTCGACTCCCACCGCACTGGACCTCAATCCCTGTTCACAACCGCGAAAACCGCCCCCATCGCTCCTGCAACCCTCTTTTGGACCTCGACACAATCACCCTCCTCCGCTCCTACGACTCAGCTCCCCATAGCAACACACCCGACACTCTCACCGCCATTCCTACGATTCACTCCAATCCCCTTAGACCCCCCACACTGAACAACAGAATCGCTATCCATAGTAACCTGAGTAAAGTCCCCCTCGCTCTAGAACCCCCTTCCACCCTCGACACACCCCGTCTCAAATACACTCTCCTCAACTGCAGATCAGCCGCTAGACACTCCTCCGCTATCGCTGACCTCATCCTAAAATTGGATCTTGACTTAATCATTATGACTGAAACGTGGCTAACAGAATCTTCTACACCTATAATGGACATTCTGGTTCCCCCCAACTACAACATCACTAGACTTGACAGGTCTGGCAATAAAAAAGGTGGCGGAATCGCATATATATACAGGAGCAACCTCTCTGTCTTGAAAGTAACCTCCCCTTCCCTACCCTCCCCAACCTCCTGTGAATACATCTGCCTCGATATTATCAATGAGGGCAAACCGATATGCACTCTTCACGGCATTTACCACCCACCCGGCGACAACCTTACCTTCTCCCAACAAATCATGGATATGATCTCAACCAACTCCGGGCGACAACTCACACAAATATACCTTGGTGACTTCAACCTCCATTGGAACGATCATAATGATGCGGTGGTAAAAGGTCTGAAGAATTTCCTTAACGCCCTTGACCTCACTCAAATTTGCAACAGTCCGACACACGAGAAAGGCTCTATCCTCGACCTTATCATCTCCAAAGAGGCCTCTACCCAACTCGAATCTATCCAACCCTGTGACTGGTCAGACCATCATATTATCACATTCTTCATCAATGAAAAAGTTAAATTTAACCCCGTCCAATCCTCCAGGCCCAAAGTCTGGAAAAGAGACATGAAAAAACTAAACTCAAACTCTCTACCCCCCAACAGCTGCAACTTACTACTTCCTCCTACTGGCGTTAAGGACGTCCAATCCTTGACTGATCACTATCTCAACACTATGACCTCAATAATTAATGAAGTCGCACCCTTGCAGCTAAAAAAAGCCTCCGCAAAAATTTCCAATCCCTGGTACGACGGGAGTCTCAATGACGATAGACGTGCCATGCGAATGGCAGAGCGCACCTGGAGATCAGCTCCCTCTGCACTGAACCTAAAAACACTGAAGAAAAAGAGAAATGCCTACTTCAGGAAAATAAAACGCTCAAAATCAGACTTTTTCAGCCGTCAGCTCGACCAAGCCAAAAATCGCCTGAGAAAGCTGTTTGAGCTTATCAGAACACAATCCAAAGAACAACCCCAACCTCTCAGCACCATGTGCGAAGCTCCCTCCTGCGAAGACTTCGCCTCTTTCTTTATCCAAAAAACCGACAACATAAAGAATGATCTCCTCATTGACGCAAGCCTCGATTCCAAACCCCACTGCATAGCACGCACTAAACCAAAAAACAATGCCACTTGGTCATCCTTTGTCACCTACACGGAAGAAGAAATTGGCAGACTGCTCAGCACTCTGAAACCATCTGATCACCTCACGGACCCCCTTCCTGCTAACGCTGTCAAAGTCCTTACCCCGTCGCTCCTTCCACTCTGGACTAAAATCATTAACAGCTCACTTCAACAAGGGACCATTCCCGACTCCCTCAAAGTTGGACAAGTCACACCTTTGCTAAAGAAACCTACAGCTGACCCCTCTGACCTAAACAACTACCGTCCCATTACCAATATTCCGACTCTTGCCAAACTGTTGGAAAAATTTGCACAAATACAATTGACTAAACACATTAATCAGTTTGATCTCCTCAACTCTCATCAATCAGGCTTCCGAGCAAATCACAGTACTGAAACTGCTATGACTCACATAATTGACGACGCCCTTCAAATCCTAGATCATAACGATACCTGCCTCCTCATCCTCCTTGATCTCTCCTCTGCATTTGACACCGTCAAACATGAGAATTTACTCGAACTATTAAACACAAGAATGGGTCTATCTGGAACTGTGCTCAAGTGGTTCACGTCCTTTCTGCATAACAGGTCGCAGAAATTCAAGAGCAACAACTTGATGTCCTCGCCAAGACCTGTATCGCTAGGCGTACCACAAGGATCCTCCCTATCCCCAACTTTGTTCAACCTAGTTATGGAACCTCTCACCACCTTGCTACAAGAATCCAATGTACACTTCCACATGTATGCCGATGACACCCAACTTTATCTCAAACTACAATCACCCAAAGACATCACGCTCTTGAATTCAACGATCAGAAGCACCCAATCCTGGCTGGCCACTAATCATCTCAAACTCAATGCCTTTAAAACAGAGTTCCTGCTGATCTCACCTCCCGCGAAGATCACTACCGCACAAATGTGGCTTAAACACCTAACGGCACTCAATGTTCAACCCACCATCGTGGACTCAGCAAAATCTTTGGGCATAACACTTGACACCAATCTCAGCATGCTGGAACACATCAACAAAGCAACTAAGGGAGCGAACTACCAAATCAACACCCTTAGGAAACTTAAACCCTTCCTTCCAGCCAAAGACTTCCAAACTGCGGTACAATCACTAGTCATACCTCGAATAGAATACGGCAGCATCGCCCTCTGCGGTCTCCCCCTAGCTACTACGGCACCCATAAGAGCCTCTTTAAACGCCGTAGCGAGACTCATCACTGGATCAAAAAAACACTCACACATTTCCCCAGACTTCAAATCCCTGAACTGGCTGCCTTTTGAAGCCAGAATACATCTGAAAATCGCTTGCTTGACGCACAAGGCTGTCCACCTGAGCTCACCTAGATACCTCGCTCAGAAGCTGACGATTTCTGGAGGCTCCAGAAACACTAGAGGCACAAACAATCTTTTGCTAAAGCCTAAAAGATTCCGCAAGCAAAAAACCTATAAACGCTCCTTCTCAGGAATGGCACCCAGGATTTGGAACTCACTCCCCCCTGAAACCAGGCTCATCCCCTCTACCATACTTTTTAAGAAAGAAGTAAAAGCTATCCTCATGGCTAAATGCACTTCAACTACTATTGGGGATTAACTTCAAAGGCTTGATACTGATCTGTACTACTTGTTCGAACCCTTTGCATTTTTGTTTGACTTTGAAATTGACTTACTTGATTGTTTATGATATCACTTAACTGTACGTTTAATACTATTGATGTATCTGTTTATATATGCTCCCCTCCTCTGTAAAGCGCTCTGATATCTGCGAAGATCTTGTTCGCGCTATATAAAACTTTCAAAATAAAAATAAATAAATTAAAGTGCCAGCCAAGCTTTCAATAACTGCATACCAAACATCCCGCTTCAAAGCATTCCCCCCTTGCATTACTTCCCCTGCAACACCCTCCCCGCCCAGAGCAGACCTCCCCAACATGGCCGCATGTGTCCCCAATCCAATCCCCCCACCCCAAATAATCCCCGAACCCTCAACCAACATGGAGAAGGTATTGAAATCAGTGCCAGGCACACGTGAGCGGAGGTGGCTCTTCAAGTGGTAACGATATCAAATTGAAAGCAAATGAGTTACCCTGCGCCAGCCCCCCCCAGACATCGTAACCAATTATGCAGCATAGCGCTCTGCAAACATATTTCCCAACCCACAACATAACTGTTCCCCACTCCCTATGCAATGATACATTGAACACTTTTGTGGTTATGCAAACGTTATACCCGTGACTAAATCAAGCATATCTCTGATAATATCATGCCCACGCAGTCAATGCTGCTAAAGTACCCATCTTCCTTGCTTACAGGATCAATAGTTATGTTATATATGTTATAAAGAGAATTATACCGCGCACTGATACTCACGAGTGTCCTGGCGCATCGGAAAACAGTGACAGAGGTGAGCAAAAGAACTAGATCAGCTGTTTGAACAAGAAAGTTTTCAGAGGTTTTTTAAAGCTAGGCAGCTCCTTGGTATCGGAGGTCAGCTGGCAGAGCATTCCACAGTGTGGTTGCCTTAACCACAAAGGACTGCCCCCCAATCCGTGAGCGGCGAAACCTCGGGATTACCAGCCGACGTTGGAGGGCGGAGCGCAGAGGTCGCCTGGTAAGGTAGAAAGCGAACCGTGAGCTAATATAGGCAGGACCAGGTCCGTGAAGTGCCTTATGAGTCATGCTCAGACGTGAGTCCCTTGTTCACTTGGCCACTGGATTCAAGATAGCCTGGCTGATGAGGATTATGAATCCGAAACCGGTCCCAGGATGCTTGTTTCCGGTCCAGGGAAGACATGGCTTGGCAGTTCGGGCTGGACTGTTCCCAGGAGGCACAGGGTCAGACTGATTTGCATATAGCCATGTCTGAACTGGGGTGGCTGAGTGAACTAAAGAATGGTGATGGATTAAACCCAGATCAGTTGACTGGGGGTGAGTGTTTGATTTGTTCAAACGCTCCATCCATCATTCCCTTTTGTATCGCTTTGTTCGCCCTATGTGTGGCAGGGTATGCTCAGACGTGAGTCCCTTGTTCACTTGGCCACTGGATTCAAGATAGCCTGGCTGATGAGGATTATGAATCCGAAACCGGTCCCAGGATGCTTGTTTCCGGTCCAGGGAAGACATGGCTTGGCAGTTCGGGCTGGACTGTTCCCAGGAGGCACAGGGTCAGACTGATTTGCATATAGCCATGTCTGAACTGGGGTGGCTGAGTGAACTAAAGAATGGTGATGGATTAAACCCAGATCAGTTGACTGGGGGTGAGTGTTTGATTTGTTCAAACGCTCCATCCATCATTCCCTTTTGTATCGCTTTATGAGTCATGGTCAGAACTTTGAAACTGACTCGCTGGGTGACGTGAAGCCAATGCAGTTCACTTAGCTGCTGACGTACGCTCATACTCCTCGGGATATTGAACAGGAGCCTGACAACCGCGTTTTGAATAACCTGCAGTTTTCCTAGAAGATACCCTGGGGTGCCAATGTAAAGGGCGTTAGCATAGTCGAGGCGCGAAAGAATGAGCGCCCGAGCTACCGTCTCCCTAGCTGAGCGAGGGAGCAGAGGAAAAACCTCCTCAAGGCCTTGAGCAGGCCAAAGCACATCCCTGAAAGTCTTTTGATCTGCTCATGGAAGACCAGATCTTCCCCGAACCATATTCCTAGGTTCTAGGCAGTGCCGCCATCCGCCTTAGGGCACGGATAACCGGGCGGCCAGAGAGGTTTCCTAAAAGTGGGGGGGGGAACTGGCCATAGAGGAGCACCTCAGGCTTGTCCTCATTACACTTGAGGCTGGCCTGCACCAGCCAAGAGAATACTGAAGACAGGCACTGATGGGCCGTGTCAGTTTGGAGATCAGAATCCTTCCAAGTGAAAAGGAGCTGAGTGTCATCGGCGTACGCCATTATTTTGGCACCCAGTAGCTCTGCCATATACATCAGGGGTGTCAGGTAAATATTAAAAAGTAGAGGGTTCAACGTGGACCCCTGAGGGACCCCGTGGACAGTTTACTGATAGAAGATGAGAAAGGCGGTATCCACACCTGTTGGGTGCGGTTATCCAAAAAGGATTTGACCCAGTCCCAGGCCACGCCCCTGATGCTGATGGCAGACAGACGGGAGAGAAGCTGGTGATGGGGTACCGTGTCGAAGGCGGAAGAGAGGTCCAATAAAATCAGAGCCGCCTTGCCACCCGCGTCCAGGCACTCCCTAATAGCCTCCGTAATCTCCACCAGCGCTGTCTCGGTGCTGAAAGATGTCCTAAACCCAGATTGGGCCGGGTGAAGAGCACCGGAAGATTTCACAAATCCCTCCAGTTGCCTAAAGGCCACCTTTTCGCACACCTTAGCCAAGGCCAGTAAAAGGGAGATGGGGCGATAGTTAGAGAGAATAGAGCGATCAGCAGAAGACTTCTTAAGAAGAGGGAGAAGTTTGGCATGCTTCCATTGCAGAGGGACTCTGCCAGATTGAAGTGAACCATTAACAAGCGCTACTACCTCAGGAGACACTATCTGGGCTACCCCGCCCCGAACTCTCGCTGGACAAGGGTCCGCAGGGGAGCCTGATTTCAAAGATTTCAGGATGGCTAAGACGTCTCTCCCCTCCACCAGCTTAAAGTGCGAAAAGAGCTTGCTGGGTGCAATAATGCTCGGTAGAGGGGGCAGAGGCAGGGGACACTGATCGGGGGTGTGGTCCCTAAACTATCTTGGATCCTTTGGATCTTAGCAATGAAGAAAGTAGATAGATCTTCACACCATTGAGAGGAGATCGGGAGGGTGGTTTGTTCTGCAGCAGGTGACAGAAAATTCTGGACGATGGAAAATATTTCTTTGCTGTTGTTATTTGCTTTAGAGATTCTTTCTGCAAAGAAGTTGCCCTTAGCTTCTTTATTGGCTTCATAGTAATCCCTCTGGGAGGCGCGAAGCGTCGCCTTGACGCGAGGACAGTACCCGCGACGCCAGCATTTTTCAAGTTTTTTACATACCAGCTTAAGTGCTTTTAGGGAGTCCGAAAACCAGGGTGTAGAGGGCGAGCCGCGCGGTTGGCATCTCGAGGAGGGCTGAGGCAGAGAGTTGAGCCCCTGGCTAATCCAGGCTGAAAACCTCTCCACAGCTCCATCGAGATCGAGGGCTTCTCCCATGGGGGCTGATAACAAAGCTTTGGACAGAGTCGGAATATTACTCTTTTTTTGGGGGATGACTATGTTGATCATATGTCCACATTTGTGTGTAGTGCCACGGACCAGCTGGGTCAGGTGGGTGAAATTACATATGTCCAACAGGTCTCTCGTCCCTGGAGCTTCCAAGTTCTCCAAATGAATGTTGAAGTCACCTAACAGCAGAAACTCGGAGAAACGAAGCGCCCGCGATGCAATAACATCGTCAAGAGATTTGAGGAAAGTACCCGGTGGGCGGTAAACCAAGACGCCGCCCAAGACGAAGTGGGGGGACATGGCCAGCGAGAACTCCAGCGCTTCGCTGTCCACAAGCCCACCGGAGAGCTCCTTAGAAAGAGACCATATATCCCTAAAAAACACAGCGATGCCTCCCCCTCTGCCTGACTTGCGATCTTCTCTGGCAATTTTGTAACCCCGTGGAATGGCTAATTCAATCACAGGAGAGCAGGAATCGTTCAACCATGTCTCCGTGATAAACAGGAGATCTAGTTGTTCATCTAAGATCAGCTCATGCGCGTCCGAGGCATGCTTAGCCAAAGATCGCGCATTGATAAGAGCTGCCCGAATATTAGTCTTTCGTGCTGTGTGAGAGGGGAGATCAGGCTGCATTGTTTGAAAGCGGAAGTGACAGGAGGGACAGGTCCTCGACATACTATGAAGGACCTCCCAATGCCTGCCATTATTACATAGAGTTGTGTCAAGCTTAAAAAGTGACTCAGGCTCAAAAAAATTCTGTCAGTCCCATCCCGTCTCATAGTGGGGCCAGCATTTCTGGCGCTGTGCGCTTCCGGGGCGCAGACGGGCGCAGACGGGCTTACCTTAGGCGCACCTCTGGTGCGCCATCGGCACGCCCGCTGCGCGCACGAGGTCACATGGGCCATTTATGGCGTGCTCCCACGACCAGCTGGACCGCTAACTTCGGTCCAACCGCGCTTCGGGACACACCAAAGATGGCGCCCCGCCCTCCACACAATCGGCACACACAACCGCGGTGGACCTGGGCAGGGGAGACCACAGAGAAAGGTAGGAAATAAGATGGCAAATTGTATTTTAAAACGGAGCTTCAAAAAGTGCAAATTGCAATTATTTAAAAGAAATCGGCGCCTGCACCGTAGTCATGCAGGAGCAGTCAGCGGAGTTCCCACACTGTAATAAAGTAATAATGCCCCACACTGTCACAGTACCCCCAGCGGGAATCAGGAACTGCCACCACCTGATCTGACCGTGTGTGTTAAGTCCAGTCCCTGATGCCCCCCTGGGTCCCAACTGCCCCTGTCGTGAATCAACTTCTCGGCAACATGGGCCAAGGCAGTAGTGCTATTGTAGATATGAACGTACCCTCCGCAAAAACTGGCACACCGCCCTACCACCCCCTATATCACACAACACTCTCATAGCTACAAGTCTTTGTTGTTCAGTCCTGTTTATCCAGCGTTGAGCGGTACAAAGTGCCTGCGTGCTTCCTGAACTTTGGCATTAAAGTCCGGATAGAGGGCCAACTCTGAGCCCTCGTAGCGTAGCACCTTCTTCTCCCGGGCAACCCTCAAGGCGGCGTGCCGGTCCCAATAGTTGAGTAATTTTGCGAGGATCGGGCACAGCACCGCGCCCGGTGGCGGCCAAGGACCTAGTGCCCTGTGCGCTCTCTCCACCACGAACATAGCCGAGAAGACGTGATCGCCCAGCAATGTCCATAAACTGTTCCATATTTCCCATAGCTGTCGTCTCCGGCAGGCCTACCAGGCGCTGATTACAGCGCTGAGAGCGCGCTTCAAGGTCTTCAGTCTTCTCCTGTAAAACTCTCAGGACTTTCCCCAGTTGCTTGTTGTCGGCATCCAAAGTAGTATGCGCCTCTTCCGCCTCCGTTAGGCGCCTCTCCGACATGTGCAGTCGTTCCGCGTGCTTGTCCAGGCGCTCCCCCATCCTGTCCATACGATAGGTTAGGGCGTCCATTTTTGTGCCTAGAGACGTGATTCGGCCCTGCAAGGACTTCTCCATGGCTCTCAGCATGCTGCGGATATCAGGCTCCTCCTCATCATGGGAATGCGATGCGCCTCTGGATCCCCTGTCCGATGCGGGGTCTTGCGATTTTGCCCGCTTTTGTTCTAAGGTCAACTTCGTCTGGGTCTTGTCCCCCTTACCCATGCTGTCCGGCTGGGACCACTGCGGGTCTGTACTCTCCACACCAATGCATCCCCTTCACGTACCTCTAGAGGGCTTCAGGCCCGAGGTTCCAGACACAGACCACCAGTAGCGCAGCTCCCCCGTTCCTACCAGGTAGTCAGGGTGTGAGCAGCCAAACCGATAGACTCCATGCACTATACGTGCCAGCGTAGGCCCAACACCACCACCGCGTGGACCGTCTTCCAGGGGGGGCCAGCAGGGATTGCCTAGTTAACTCGGCCAGCAAGCCTCTCTCACACCTCCGAGTTTCCAGTGTATCTCTCTTCACCATGCTGGGCAATACCAATCTCTGCCCTTCAGGTCTGCACGTGGTAGTCAGTACTCTACCAGCTGTCAGACCCCAACCCTTAGTGGGCGCCACAGGGTCAAGGCAGGATGTCTGAATGGGCTTCTCTGGCAGCTAGGCATGCAAAGCAGCACCCCCCTGACCGCCTTCCAGCAAGCTGCCTCCATGTTAGCCATGTGTTCTCCCTTGTGCTCAGGCTCCTCGCAGTTCTCCCCACGCCAGCTCTTCAGTCGTGACCCTCACCGCCTCACAAGACGGGGTGGCACACTCTCGCAGCAGTCACATACCACGTATTGCCACTTCACAGGGCTCGCGCAGTCAGTGCCACGTCGTTCTCAACCTGCCACTTCCGGCCGCCACCTCCGCCGATACCAAAGCTGCACGTCGAGCGACGTCGCTCGGCCGCTCCCGCCACTCCAGGCCGGGGATCCGCAGCCTAGTCGCCGTGATTCAGGTCGGCGTCCGATCGGCACTTCCCTTGCTCCGATCCGCCGCCAGGTCCCGTCAGCCCACACCGCACACTTAACCGCCGGTCCGACGCTGCATTAAGGGGAACAGCAGCCGCGTTAGATGCAGGATTATTGTAGTATTGGTCGATGTCCCGGGAGCGCTCAGGCGGCCATTGCGTATCCGAGCAAGCTCCGCCCCCCCTCAGGTCTGAGACTTCTCTGCAATGTCTAACGGTATCAGGGCTTTTGGAGTACTAGCAAGTAACACTGTGCATGCTACATGGGCTAGGGCAGGGATATGGATATTTTTAACCATGGGAATGTGGCTTCCTTGGCCAACAGTACTTCCTCTAAGACACTAACATACAAAGGAAAAGTATTTGAGCAAGGACACACCCTTGGCGCGTCTGTCTACCTGTTGCAAAGAAAATGGTACAATCATCCCCAGGCCCATACCTGACAGTCATGTATAGATCATGGTGCTCTCAAGAACTCCACGAGGCCCTCCCTTATCCCTAGGTTCTCCATCTCTCCAAGACCTGGAACACCCTCCCACTGAGCCTACGACAGACCCAAGTCCTGCTGATCTTCAGGAGGCTACTCAAGACCTGGCTGTTTGACCAGTAGCGCCCCCCCTCCCAGCGTCTTGAGACCCTCGCGGGTATGTAGTGCGCTCTACAATTGACTGATTGATTGATTGATCTTGGCTCACAGTTTGGACCTCACCACGCTATTGAAAGTGTAGTAAAGGTCCGTAAATGCTAGAAAAAATAGATCCGTGCTTGCTACAGTGTATTTGTTAATTATGAGATACAGATTGAGGCGTTGTTCCATAGTCCCCAGCCCAGCTCTCAGCTCATATTGGAGTGTAGAGAGGATGTTGTTCTCCAACCAGACTAGCAGCCTTTTTTTTAATTATCCCTCCTACTTATTTGAACGTGGAGTCTATGTGAGATTTTGGCCGATAACTGCTGGGGTTAATTCAAGAGGCTTTTTTGAATAGAGGAAAAATTATGGTAGTTCTCCATAATTGAGGTGGGGTCATTTTGCACGAATGTATGATGTTACAACACATACATTTACAACACATGCACTTACAATGCAGTTTGTACATCGCAACATCCACTACAACGCATTCCATTACATCGCATGACACTACATCGCATTTTAAAAAACTATCTTTACAATGCAATCCATTACATCGCATACTACCTTTACAACACATACCATTATATTACATTTAAGGTAAGTATTGGATAGTATAGGGGTAAAAATTACTATTCTAACTCCAGGGGGTGCAACAGTAGGGTAAGTGTTGGATAATGTAGGGGTTATAAATTATTATTCTAACTTCAATGGTATGCGTTGTAATGCCTGCGTTGTAGTGACATGCGATGTAGTGTCATGCGTTCTAATGGTATGCTGTGTAATGCCTGCGTTGTAGTGGCATGCGATGTAAAGGATGTTGCGATGTAATGGTTGCGTTGTAAAGGTTGTTTCCCGTTTTGTACGGCTGGTTTATACAATTTGTGTCAGGGGGGGGGCCACAGTTCCATATTTGACTTGAACAGCTCCATCGGGACTGCATTCGGTCCAGGATCTTTGTTCAAAGGGCTGGCGCTGATCGCCTCAATAACGTTATCTAAGGAGAATTCAATTTCCAGCAGAAATTTCACCTGAGATGGATTTGTTCCCTCCTCATTTGTATCCCCTATACTGTATACATGGGAAACATGATCTTACCATTTGTCTGGACTTATACTGGTGTCCAGTGATGATTTACAGCCCGTAGATGGTTTACTTTTATTTACCACGCACCATAACAAACTATCAATATTTACATTACATTTGGTAACTAAGGGGCAAATTATCAAGCGGCAGCAATAATTATCGCTGGCCGCACTCAGCGTGAAAATTGTTATCGCTGGTAATTATCGCCATGCTAGCGTTGTATTAACAACGCATTCCGCAATGGCGATAATTATTCCAGCGATAGCGGTGTTTTCCATGGAACATCGCTGGTTTTTCAGCGATGTTCCATGGAAAACGGCGATAACCTTGCTGATACAACCCTGTGGTCGTATCAGCATAATCCACCCCCAATGGTAAGTATACCAAAGTCAGCATTTTAGCACCCGATAGTTTTAGGCGAAAACCGCAGTTTTTGCCAAAAACTAACATGTGCTAAAATGCGTGGGCCTCCTTGTAAATATTGCGATGTGCACATCAGCGATAATTTACAAGCAGTACTACCCAGTGACGCCCACTTTGCATCTCATTAGAGATGCAAAGCGATGTGTCGGGAAAACGGGTGTTAACATGCGCTAATGCATGTTAGCATCATCTTGTAGATAGGGCGATGAAATTTTTGCCGCTTTTTTGGCTTTGGGGAAATGGCCCTTGATAATATGCCCCTGAGTTGTTCCATACTTGGTACTGATAATACACACTCTTTTTCCTCAAGATTAGTTTGTAGTCTTTCCTGCAGTTGGCTGTTTGGGTACAATCTCTAGGGACAGCTTGAAGGGCCGGGAGAAGGCACATACAGGCTACGCTACGCTCCCTGTCAAACCAGCGCTGAGATCCTTTTTCTCTATTCCTCACTGTTCTTGTCAAGTTATCTTTGATAAATAGGCCTAACCTTATGAAGTCCTCAACTGTTGGGGAAAGAGTTTGCTTGTTTGAAGGACATTTGCTTACCAGTGGCAGATGTGTATGATCTTTGGGAAGTCAGCTCTTCTCCATGCTAGCCCTCGCTTGTTATCTTCAGCAATAAGCTCCCCTGCGCCTACCACCATGCTAAACTTTTTCACATTAGAAGTTCCCATGGTGATTACTAGAGGGTTGTTGTCACTTTAAATGCTGAGTTTGACATCAACCTCCACTGGTCGATCCAAAAGATGTCTAGAGACAAAAATATAATCTATTACTGACACTCCTCTTATAGAGTCATAGGTGGGAATACTGCATGGGGAGTTGACCAGGAACTCAATGGCACTGCAAAGGTTATATTGAAGTATATAAGGGAGCAATAGATTTCCATGTCAGTCCATCCCCTGGGATGGAGGGTGTCTTTAACCCCCCCCCCCCCTTGGAGAATTTATTTGTAGGCATGTTGCAATAACTGCCTAGTCTGGCATTGAAGTTCCCTGTTAGAACCACATTGAAGTTTTCATTTGCTGAGGGGGGTGCTCTCATGTGGTTATCTATAAAATGAAAGAGCTGGACAAAAGGAGGGTTAGAACTTGCAGAAAAAATTGTCATTGTAGAAATTGATAACAGACAATTTATTAGGAGGAACACTTGGAGTAAGGCAGAGTTGGGGAAACAACCTTTACAACGCAACTTTTACAACGCACTACCATTACAACAAAACATTTACAACGCGACATCCTTTACATCGCATGCCATTACAACACAACCATTACAACGCATGTCATTACAACGTATACCATTACAACGCATAACATTACAACGCATAGTACCCTTACACTATCCAACACTTACCCTACTGTTGCACCCCCCTGGAGTTAGAATAGTAATTTTTACCCCTACACTATCAAATACTTACCATACATGCAATGTAATGTTATGCATTGTAATGGTATGCGTTGTAAAGGTAGTATGCGTTGTAATGGAATGCATTGTAAAGGTAGTGTTTACAATTCGTTGTAATGGCATGCGTTGTAATGGAATGCATTGTAATGGATGTTGCGTTCTAAAAAAAACGTTGTAAAGGTATGCGTTGTAAAAGTATGTGATGTAACGTCATACATCCCAGAGTTAGTGGCCATGGGTTGTACAGAACACTTCAATGTTGTTGTAAACCAGGCGGTCAATCCTGTGGGCACCCGCCCTGCAGATGAAGGGATTGCAGGTGAGGTGAAAGGTACACAACCTCCACAGAACACTTCATCGATCACCCATGTTTCCTGGAAAAGAACTATGTCATACAGATTGTCATACTCTAGCCAACTATCAACTTCAACTTTCCCACCAAACACAGCGATGTTCCAACTTAAAATTCTGATATGTCTCAGATCCTGCCCCACCCCCCCCCCACCTGTACTTACTGACTCCAGAGACTTGGGACTCAGCGAAAAGATCTTAGAAATTGCATTTAACACAGGAACTGTGGAGACTGTGCCATTAGGCTTGCTGTGTGTAACCTGGAGAGCTGCTGATGATGGTTCCCTAACTGATAGCCAAACCCCTCTGTTATGGAATATCCCAGTCACTCCTGCTCCTGTAAACCTAAGAAGGCAGAGAATCAATTTTTGGTTAACAAAGAGGAACCCTCCCATTGGCAGGAACTATGTTGCTAATTGCATGCACCGTAGAAGTTTGCCCCCCCCCACCCCCAGGGCCTGATTACAAAAAACAGAGGTAAAACTTTAGTGTCCCCCCAGGCTAGTCCATTTGAGGTTAAGGATCTGTAACAAGTCACCAACTATTTGAGGATACCTAAAGTTCACAATGATACAGTCACCCTCCAGATCCTTAGGTCCTGGCCCTACCCTGTAAAGTCTGCGAGCAAACAGGATGTCCCCAAACAACCTCAGGCTGCTATTGGTATGATTCTGCAGCCAGTGGGTCACTTTGTTCATCAACTGTTCTGTAGACTCAGGGGTATTGCTAAATAAACTGGGCACATTGGATAAAATCAATAGATAAGGGCAGGCTGCAGGTGGCAAATGACAAACTGCGATATTGTTTCTCCCAGTCCAGCTCCTTACAAGAGTTGCAGGAGGGGTGGAGCCAGCCAGGCCGGACTGGAAACCCAGAGAATCCCGTGGATCGCGAGAATGGGAGATTGCTGTTGCATGTGAGCGGGGCCTAGCTTGCACAAGCACTCCGTTCACCTGAATGAGGGTCAGATTTCATTTTGAGGCCTCGACTTGTGAGCTGCTGCCCACCCGCTCCTCACGGTTAGAGGATGAAGCTGAAGTTACCACTCCGGGCAGGCGAGCATCAAAGGCCACAGCTTTATTGGCACAAAATTTCGAGAACATGAATGAGTCAATGTTCTCCAAAGGAGCACAAATCGCTTGGAGACAGAACTCATTGGTGGCTGTCAAGTGCCCAGTTATCCACGGAATCAGGTCAGACTTGGATTGCTCCATAACAGTATTACTTTGGTGATGAGAGGTGGTTGCATTTGTGACTGAGGTACGATTTCAGGAGCTAGAGCTTTTGTTGTTTGTCTTGGCTGCAGGAGCTGGAGCTGTTGATAGAAAGGGTGAAGGCAAAAGGTTTGGGGACAGACCACCCTAAGCCTGACAGATCTAAAAACACATAACCTCCAACTCAGATCCTTGACCTGTGAACTCCAAATTCTGGTTCTTTTGATTAACAAACCAGAACCAAGGCTTCCTGTAACCAGAGCATTCCTGTGGGTAGCTGCACTGTCAGTCCTGTGGGTGCTCCACAGAGGGTCTTCTCTAACTAATAGATCATCACCTGTGAGCAGCCCTCCTGTGTGCATACTACATTCAAAGCTTTTGCTTGGCTGAATCCATATATCTGTGCTAATTACAAAAACATGATCATTTTTTAACTTGAAATTCGCATGAAAGGCCTGGTGGATCCTCCAAATGTTGGTCATGTCATTTGGGGGGCTTCTATTCTTCTCTCAGAATTGATCAACTCAGCATAGGATCTCCTGAAGCCTGTGACATTTGAATTACACCAGATTCATTTGTAGGTATTTGTCTAAGGCTCCTGTAACTTGATGCTTTGCACATGTTCACCACTGCTTTATTGCACTCTTTCTCTGACAGCCTGAAGCTGGTGCTGCTGTCGTGTGGACATTCATAGCTGCCAAGTCTCCCAGTGGCAAATGTCTTTCTTTATGACAGTTCTGATATTTTAACAGACATCACGTCGTGATCGGGGACTTGAAATGTTGGTGTTAACATTGTAACTCTGGGCTCAAAAACCCCAGCAGGAAAGTGTTGTTTGGTAAAAAGCCTGGATTCGATGAAGATATCACACATGACAATGGGGCACCTCACACCTATGAATGTGTTGGTGTGTGGCCAGCCTTGTGCCATGTTTTGACACATATCCCATGTGCAAGGTAGCAGCAGTCTTTTCACAGATCCCTGTCACTGCACCGTGCAATGAGTCTTTAAAGCCCGGGGTGTTTGTCAGTTCACCTGCATTCAATACTGACTTGTTAGAAAAGGGTCTGATGCATCAAAGGGTTTTGCCCATCCTGTTCCTGTGGGTGTGTGTGATAGTACATTTCACCAATCAGCGAAGAATTAAAAACTGCTAAGGATAAAATATGATTTTAATATTTCCGGATTCCCTGCAGTGTATGGAACAATGAGAGGTGTGTTAGGTGTCCAGAACAGAGGATTTGAAGGGGAAATGACCTCAGAGGCATCAAGGGGCTAGCCGGCAATGCCTAGTTGTCCGCCTCTCTGTTCTTGCCATCTTCTCTGGTACACAAAGAGGGAGGGATGGCACTGTCATCTTTCTTGGGGAGCAGCAGCATTTCTGGGTTTTGGTGTAAAATATTTCTTGTGCAACACAGTATGCAGGACGTGTTTTCTTTTCTGGCTTCATGGTGTGCACAAACTCAAGCCACGCCCCATATATAATCACAGATCCTATATGCAAAGTGCTTTGGTCTGTGCTACTTAATAAAAACATTCTGGATCAGCATGATTTTCCCTGGTCCCATCCATATCTGAAGCCCAAATGATGCCAGGTGGCTGATCCTGTAGATTACTCTTGAATCGGTGGCTAACCACCCCTACTCCAGACATTTCAGATGTATACGATGTATAAAGTGTTTCGGCACTCGGTGGAGCTCTGCGTATGCGACTCCGCAAACTCTGCCTAGGCTTATATCAAACACAGAATAGTTGCACATTTTATACCAAAATATAACTATTTTTGCCACAAAGAAATGTACCAAGTACATTTGAGCGGTGGGGGGGGGGGGGAGAAAAAATAGAAAATTGGAAGCTGCATTCTATTTAGCGGATCACTGAAAGAATATCGACGGACAGAATATCGACCATCAAAAATATCGTTGAGAAAATATCGACAGTCAAAATATCGAGTTTCTATCTACAAACAGGTAAGTACAAAAATATCGAGTTAAAAATATCGTTTACAAAAATATAGTTGTAAAAAATATCGTATTTACTAAAAACAGTGTTAAATTAAATTAATATTAATAATTAATTACTAAAATATACTTAAAATTACTTAAATTAACTTATAATAATTAAATAATTAATGAAAGTTAAATAAATATTTTTTTATTTCATATTTATTAAACATATATATATAGTAATAAAATATAATAAAATAATACCCAAAAACTGAAAACTGACCCTGAACCCTAAAAATACCCCTTTACCCAAAAACTGAAAACTGACCCTGAACCCTAAAAATACCCCTTTACCCAAAAACTGAAAACTGACCCTGAACCCTAAAAATACCCCTTTACCCAAAAACTGAAAACTGACCCTGAACCCTAAAAATACCCCTTTACCCAAAAACTGAAAACTGACCCTGAACCCTAAAAATACCCCTTTGCCCAAAAACTGAAAACTGACCCTGAACCCTAAAAATACCCCTTTACCCAAAAACCCAAAACTAACCCTGAACCCTAAAAATACCCCTTTACCCAAAAACCCAAAACTGACCCTGAACCCTAAAAATAAAAACGATATTACTTCACTTACCTTAAAAACGATATTACTTCACTTACCTTAAAAACGATATTTTGGCTGTCTATATTCTGTCCTGTCGATATTTTCTCCAAACGATATTTTGGAGTCGATATTATGTCTGTGCACCCTATTTAACAGCTGCCAAAGTTGCTCCAGTGTTAAACTATCAGCCATCCCTGGTTTTTCAGCCGACCACATGTTGTATTCTGGGGCTTGTGGTTTTGCCTTTAACTATTCGATTTGTGTCTCAATATTCCAACCCACAGGGAGATGTTGGCTAAGAAGCCAGGCCTGGCTAAAGGTGTCACACGTGACCTTGAGCCACTTGGCTGTTAATGATGTTTTATAGAAGCCAAGCCATCATTTAAGTAACTACACACAAGTCAGGCACACACCTGATAACAACTTCCAATGGTTCTGAATATGTGCAGATGCCACCATCCCACCCTTGGTGGTGCTCCAGTTGACACGGTTTAGAACCACCACTGAGATTGCTGCTCCACATTGATTAAACTTGTAGTTTTGACATCAAGTCAGGGATGGTGGAGGCCTATGACCTAACTTATCCAAACATCACTTCCTGTGATGGAATTCCGCATGTCGCTGATTGCCTTGACTAATTAGTCCCACTGCTATTGTGCCACAGTGTATATTTATTTAAAAAATGTGCACTAATAAAGATCCTCATAAATTAAATGCATAGCTCTGCCCTTTGGAGTTAAATGAGGAAAGGAGGAGCCATCCATCCAGTGACTGAAATGCACACTATGTAAACATGACACCCCAGGTGAATCCCGGCTTCTCTGCTTTACCAATTTGTGTGATCTGGGATGATTAATTCACTCCTCTTGCCTTTTTTCCTTGAGACTCACATTTGAGAACCATCTTCAAATAGTTCCCCTGGGGGTGTGTACTGACTGAAAACCTCTGAGGCCAGTAATGACTGAGTGTCTCACTCACAGCCCCTCTGTGTGGAGAAGGATTATTGGGTTCATAAAGGTTTCCACACTCATGTTTAGAGCCTATTATTTCTAATAAATGTCAGGGAAGGTAACTGTATAATGTAACATACTAAAGTGAATCACTCCTGCATGAGAAAGGGGTACACTTTTTTGAATTCTGAAGTCTTTATCATATTATACAGGATTTTTGTTGCACAACTGACATTTGAAATATTTTGATAGCTCGGCTCTTGATCTGGCTCGGCTCGCACTATAAATTTGATGTATTTTTCACCTCTAGTCAGGGCCCCTGTAAGAAGACAGTGTGCAGAAAAATACGAAATAATATGGGCTGATTTATGTTGCTAATCAACCAATAAAATCATTTGCACACTTTTCTTGGCTTTCCTTGAACCTTTGAGTTACTGATTTGAGTATTTTGTTGTTGAATTGCGTTCATAGGTTTTTGTCAGGCTCTGCGTCACTGTGTGCGCTCGCACTGGGGTACCACTTTAAACAGTAATACTGCGCCACGTCTGTGATCTTGGCATCTTTTATAATGAGCTGGTAATCTGTTCCCGCGCTGTTCCTTGTGGCAGTGAAATGGTCAGATGACATCCCGGGGCCATATTTAGGGTCACTCCAGGCGTGATAGTGATAAAGAATGAGCTCTGGGGCTTCTCCTGGGGTCTGTCTATAGAAATGTACATATTGGCCTTCGTGCACCCCAACATTACAGCCAATCGTGGCCCTTTGTCCAAGGCTGACCTCAACCCTGGGAGATATCACAGGTTTCTGAGCCTGGGCACCTGAAAGAGAGAGAGAAGAAATACAACATTTTATGAATATGTGCTATACATATAAGCCTGATTATATGTACAGCTGCCCAAACACAGGCAAACCTACTTCAGATCCTGCATACTTACAGGGTGTCCACAGCAGGACACAGAAGGCCAAGGTCTGCAGCAGCCTCATTCTTTCAGGGTCGGGGGCTCCTTTCTGGACCTCGAGCTCAGAGATGTACAAAAGGCGAAGTCTGAGAAGCTTAATATATGCATCAGTCCCCCAGGGGGACCGAGAGGCAGGTATGCAAATATGAAATGCACTTAACACATCACTGGACCGAACAGGAACACAGAAACTGACTTTATCCACAGATTTTATTTAAGGTCTTGCTGCCTGCAAGTAGAAAACTGTTGCTGATTCCAATGCGTTTAACATGTTGGTAACAATGTATTAGTTACATGTACAATTATTTTGGAGGCTTGTAAACGGCCAAATAACACCCCTGTTTTAAAAGATTTATGAACAGTATTCCTCAAACTACAAAGTGACAAAACCCTCTTTCGATAATATTGCGGAAACTCTAACATTTGTGACTCACAAACTCTAGAGAGAACCAGAATAGACTCCCTGCAGGTGTGGATGTCGTAAAGACACAAGACATTTGAGATGCCACATCACAGAACACTACAACTTCACACCATACCTTCACACTACAACTTCACACTATACTAGTCCTTTCCTCTCCTCTGGACTCAGAAGACTCTTCCAGCCAGGGGTCTCTGTCGGTTTGTTTTCTTTAAGCTTCAGATGTGTGCAGTGATCCGTTGCCTCTGGCTAATCTTTTGGTCAATAAGTAAACCACAGATACATAAGTACATACATATATTCCTTCATATTCATGCATACATATATATATATACACACTATACATACATATCCTCTAGCTGGCACTATTGACCTTTGTACTCTAAATTCTGGTTCTTTTGATCACCAGCCCAGAGCCAAGACCTCCTCTACCCAGATCATCCCTGTGGGGGCTCCTCTGTCAGTCCTGTGGGGGCTCCACAGAGGGTCTTCTCCAAGGCATAGATCATCACCTGTAAGCAGGACTCCTGTGTGCATTCCAGCCTTCTGAAGTCGAAGCTTTTGCTTGGTTGGTTTCATATATGTGTACCAAAATAACAAAGCATGTGTACAAGGCTAAATTGTGTATATTTTCAGAACTCAAAAGCTGGTAGTTGGGAAAAATGGTTGAATATCCAAAATATTTTGAAAGCTGATAGTTGGGTGTTATATCATGCCGTTTTGGGAAGACGTATTACTAATATTAATATCTTGGTGCCGGAGGCGTTGCAGCTTTGGCTGTTATGAATTAACTATGTACAGAATCACTGCATGCACCGTATATTGATTCCTATGGGCCTCAAGGCCCATAGGAATCAATGGCAATTACCGAATCGGTAAATACCGATTCGGTAATTACCGAATCTTAATGATTCGGTAATTATCACCGAATACTTACCTACATAGCATTTACCGATTTGTAAATACCGATGCTATTTACCTACATCTAGCCCTAGGTATTTTGATTACTGCAAAGTAAGCAACTGACCAATTTGAACTTAAAATTAGCATAAAATGCCTGGTGGATCTTTCAAATGTGAGTCATTTGGGTGGTTTGTATTCTTCTCTCGAAATGGCAAAACTTAGCATAGTATCTCGTGAAGCCTCTGAAATTGGAATGACTCCAGATTAATTTATAGTTCTGCATCCCAAGGCTCCTGTAACTTGATGATTTGCACATGTTCACCACTGCTTTATTGCACTCTTTCTCTGGCTGCCTGAAGGTGGTGCTGCTGTCATGTGGACATTCATAGCTGCCAAGTCTCCCAGTGGCAAATGTCTTTCTTTACGTCAGTTCCGACATTTTAACAGACATCACGTCGTGATCGGAGACTTGAAATGTTGGTGTTAACATTGTAACTCTGGGCTCAAAAACCCCAGCAGTAAAGTGCAGTTGGGTAAAAAGCCTGGATTCGATGAAGATATCACACATGGCAATGGGGCACCTCACACCTGTGAATGTTTTTGGTGTGTGTCAAGCCTTGTGTCATATTTTGACACATATCCCATGTGCACGGTAGCAGCAGTCTTTTCACAGATACTTGTCGCTGCACCGTGCAATGAGTCTTTAAAGCCCGGGGCGTTTGGCAGTTCACCTGCTATCAATACTGACTTGTTAGGAAAGGGGCTGATGCAGCAAAGGGTTTTCCCATCCTGTTGCTATGGATACATTTGATAGTACATTTCACCAATCAGCGAAAGAATTAAACACTGCTAAAGATAAAATATGTGTTTGATATTTCCAGATTCTCTACAATGTATAGAATAATGAGAGGCTTGTTAGGTGTCCAGTACACTGGATATGAAGGAGAAATGGCCACAGAAGCACCGAGGGGCTAGACAGCAATGTCCAGCTGTCTGTCTGTCTGTCCTTGCTATCTGCTCTGGTAAACAAAGAGAGAGGGATGGCATGGTCATCTTGTTCCATGGACAGCAGCATTTCTGGGTTTTGGTGTAAAATACTTAATGTACAACACTGTAAGCACATTGTGACCACTTTTAGGGGCTTTATGGTATGCATAAACTCAAGCTATGCCACATATATAACTACAGATCCTGTATACAAAGAGTTACTTAATACATTCTGGATCCACATCTGAAGCCCAAATGTTACCAGGTGGCTGATTTTGTAAAATGCCCTGCATCTGTGGCGAACCACCCCAGCTCCAGAATGTGCATTTCAGTTGCACAAGGGTATGTCCTGTCCCACTGCCAGCACCGCAGTGAATGCTTGGGTATGAAATTGTGTACGGGTTAAATAAATGATTGCCTAGCTCATTCTGCCAAAAGCAAATGTACGCACATCTATTAGTTCTGTACAGATCAGGGATGTTAGGAGATTTGCCCAAGATCAGACCTTGGTTGGGTTGTAGAAGCTGGGATTCAAACAAAAGCACCAGACATTTACCGCTAGACACTTGATGTGGTTGTCACAACTAGTCACTTTCTGCCTCCACTTGTGGCTAATGCCATAATAAAGCAGTGGCTCCCCTTTTCCCTAGGACAGGTATTTGTCAAAGCTTCTGCCACTGCTGAAGCTACTGACTTTGTTAGTGTTTTCCTTGCTATGCTATACATCAGTGCGGCCACTGTGCAGCATAGTTGAAAGTAAAAAGAAACAAGTGCTAGCATTGACCACATTACTGCGTTGTTTTCCTTCTTCCTACTTTCAGCCATGCTGCACAGCAGTCGGGATGCTGTACAACACGGCTACTAAAATTCCTTAACAAAGCTAATATAGCTCAAATAAGCAAGATCTCTTCCCTTTGCCAATGCTTGTTACTTTGGCGCTTGCTGGATTTGATATTTTTATATCTGGTCTCATCGTGGAAGGAGGTCCCAGACACGAAAAGTAAATTCAGAGGGCTTCACAAGACCTGCCTGAAATAAGCAGACATCCTGACACCATGTTTATCACAGGTTATGCCATCAAAAGGGATGAAAGGGATGAAAGGAGCGACCCAACCAAGTGGCTCAGCCATCAGGGAACCACCATACCAGCATCTTTTTGACCACTTTCCCAATATGACCCAGAAGTAAATCAAGACCTGAGTTTTTTTCTGTGTGAATGTAATAATCTTTATTGTAAAATAATTATTAAGTAATGTCTCCTTGATCCATAGTACCATCACACAACACTGCATGTATCATCACCAAATACATCAGTGATAGCACACACTGTCACACATCATGAATTATAGTCATGATGTGTGAAACACAAAATAGAGCTATTTGTTTATAAGGTCCACCTGTGTGCAGAAAGGAACGCAATACTAGTTATTTTTTTTAAAAGGGCTATGGCTCTTTCCGTCGTGCACCTTCTCAGCACTTAGCAGTGTCTTCATATTCAGGCCATTTATACTTAAATTCCAATCATCCCCAAAATCAAAAATGCAAAGTGTGAGCACTTTCTTGAAGTCTGGCTGCACCTGATCTCTGCGCTTCAGTTTTTTCTGATGTGTCAAGACATGTTAGCCGTGGACCTGAGAGACACATTGTTTTGCTAGTTTGTCCTTTATGGAGGTGTTGAGCTTTTCCTGAAGGTATTTTCTCTGATATTATATGGAGACATGATTTTAGCATAAAATACTGCTGTGGGGCTCTATTACCTTTGTGTCTTTTTCTTGAAAAAATTCTACTGTAAGCTTGCTTTAAATTGTGATATGTCGAGCTGTGGTCGCTGATGAATGGAATGCCCACTTAGAGAGTGGGCACTGTTTCCCTTATTCCAAGGAAATGAGCGTGAGAGTTATCCTTTTCAGGTCTCACCTGTGAGAGCGTATGTGTTCTTCGCTTGCGAGGAGTATTATTTACAATAAAGGCCTTGGAGCCCACCCTTTGGTTACCATTTGTTGGCTTTATTGTGACTCTACCTTGCTACTTCTGAAATTGGCACGTACGTGTCGGGCATCACTTTCTTTTATTTCTGTGGAGCATGGACCAAGTACAGATTGCTTCCTCTTGATTCGTTTCGGTCGGCGGATCACTCTGTGATTGAGGTATGCATTTCAGAAAGCAGTTATCGTGCTGCTTTCTTCATTCGTTGTGTTTTTAAACATATTTTTGGGCATTGTTCATCTACACCGGCACCTTTTGGTTTACTTGTATACTAAAATAAAATAAAATTGTACATGGGTTGTACTAAGTTGTTATAACGTATACATGCTACACTAACAACACATGCACACCTTCATGATGCTTGCCACCAGGGGCTTATTTTCGTTGCCTTCCGGGCATCCATCCCCATTACGCCTCATGCCTTTGTGTTGATCTTAAGTTTGGTTACTTGCTTAAGCTAATTACACCGACAACTGTATTACTTTGTCACTCTACTCTACTCCACTCTATTCCACTCCACTCTACACCACTCTATGCCACTCCACTTTATGCCACTTCACTTTAAGCCTCTTCATTATCCGCCACTCCCTTGTATCCCTCTCCAATCTGAGCCGCACCACTCTGCGCCACTCCACTATAAGCCACTCTACTTTACACCGCACTATGCCACTCCACTCTTAGAACCCTACTCTACCCTACTTGACTCTATGCCACTCCAGTCCACTCTATGGCAGTCCACTGAACTCCACTCTACTTGATGCCAATCTATTCCATGCCATTCTACTCTAAGCCACTCTACTCTACACAAATCTACTCTATGCCACTCCACTTACAGCACTCCACTCTATGCTACATCCCTTCTGCTCTACACCACTCCACTCCACCCTATGGTAGTCTGCTTCGCTCCATTCCATGCCCCTCAATGCCACTCCATTCTATGCCACACTACTCCACTCATCTCTAAGCCCCCTACTCAACGCCACACACTACTAACGTTTAGCCATGCTGAACAGCAGCCGTGCTGCTGTACAACATGGCTGAAAGACATTGGAATATTCAATGGCTCTCACATATGCGAAACCTGTTGGCTTTGCCAATGCTTGTTAATGTGAGGCTGCACAATGGAAGCTCTGGCAGTGCCAACACCTTTGTTTTGTAGTATGTTTATCTAGGGACCTGTATCGATACTCCTATTCCTGACCTTTGTCCGGTTATAAATCACTAATATCCATACAACGGCACAGAAACCGTTTCATAAATTAGTCAAAGCGCATGCTGTCACATTAAGCAAGCACTATTCCTCCAGCCCCCTAGAAAGCACACCGAGTTCTTAAACAAATCCAAGCCACAAGCAACCTGGGAAATCCCCGCCTGCTATGTTTTGATTTAGTCCGAGAACTCCTGTAAAGCACTGCAAGAACGATCAGTTCTTAGTGACATCTTTATTGACGTCTTATGTCCATCCTTACGTCAAACCCAGCACCTCTCAGGTATAATTATACCAACGCTGCCCTAAGCAAATACACGGTGGTGTTGAACCTGGAGCAGTGACTACTTGCCGGAGAGCCCAGCTGATGCGAGAGCCCACGGACGCTGCCCCTCCCCTTTTGACGCGCTGAGGAAGACGCTGTCTTTTCTCTTGCCGAGAAATCCAGCCTCCAGCGTTTCCAGCCCACCTTCGCGGGTGACTGGGATACCGAGTCCTGAGAAAGAGATACCAGCCCTCCAGCCTTCTAAATCCCAGGTACTGAACTGACTAAACCCTTGCAGAGAATTCTTGAGTCAGATTCTTGGCAAAACAAACTTAACTTAAACTGCTACTTACTTACTCCCTCCCATGTATTAGGCTTAGGTCAGGTACACCGGGGTAGGCGTAGTTAGAAGCACCAGTTGAGTACGATTAGTCAGTGTATATAACTCTCTAAGGGCTCAATCCTGGACCTTGTTATTTCTAAAGCAGGCTTGCTTTCCATCTCTACCCCTATTCACGTAGATTGGTCTGACCACCTCCTCATCCCATTCTCTATTCAACTATCACACGCTATTACACTTGGCCAACCCAAGAGGGCTATCTCCTGGTTCCGTGATGTTAAAAATATTGATGTCGGTCCCCTCTGTGAATCAGCTTTGTTATCACTTCCAAGGCTAGACCCGAACCTAGATGTGGACGATCTCACCTCCCAATGTCTCACAGTTCTTGCAGATGAAATCAACAACGTCGCTCCACTCAAAAGCAAAAGATTAAGGCCCACCCCCTCAGCACCTTGGTTCAACAAATCCCTCTTTGAAGAAAGGAAGCAGCTAAGATTCCTGGAGAAACAATGGAGGCAAGTGCCATCCACCGATAACTTGTCCACGCTCCGCTCCGCAAGATCCATGTACCACAAACACATCTTCCTTGGGAAAGCGGCACACTTCAAAACCCTCCTTGACTCAGCCAAAAATAGACCCAAAAAACTATTCCATCTCATCAAGTGTCCTGACCGCTCTCCCCCTTCCTCCAAGTTGGAGGACTCTGCAAAGAGAGCAGCGGATTTCGCTTTATTCTTCGACGAAAAAGTGAAATCTCTTGTGGATCAGGTCGCTCATCCTACCCCTCCAGAGGAGTGCAAGTCCTCAGCTGTTTGGCATAACTTTGACCCCATTTCTGAAGATGCCCTTCTCAAGTGCATCCGCGAAACAAAGCCCTCCAACCATCATCTGGACCCCATCCCCAGTGCCATTGCCATTGACTTTTATTCCCTTTCCATCTCCTACTGGTCCACTCTGGTCAACCTCTCCCTCTATCAAGGCTCCCTTCCTGTCTCCTTCAAAACTGGGCAGGTCACCCCGCTTCTTAAAAAACCAACTGCTGATGCGTCTGACCTCAACAACTTCCGCCCCATCACTAACTTACCCTTTCTTGCGAAGGTTACAGAAAGATGTGTAGCAAAACAACTCTGCCGTCATATCAAAGACAATGATCTTCTTGACAATTTCCAGTCTGGCTTCATTCAAAACTGCAGCACTGAAACCGCCCTACTGCAAGTGGTTGATGACGCTCTGAGGATCCTCGACTCAGGGGGGTCCTGTCTTTTAATTCTCCTTGACCTTTCTGCAGCCTTTGACACTGTCAATCACAACACCCTCCTCAACATTCTTAAACAGAGAATGGGCATGGAGGGCACTGTGCTTAAATGGTTTGCTTCCTTCCTCTCTGATAGATCACAAATGATCAAAATAGCGAACAGTCTTTCATCTCCTGTGGCGGTAGGTCAAGGTGTTCCTCAAGGCTCTATACTTGCACCCACTTTGTTCAACCTTTATTTAGAACCACTAGGAAATCTCCTAAGTAAATCCGGGATCCATTATCATCTCTATGCTGACGATACTCAAATCTACCTCAAGGTTGCCTCTACTCACGATCTCTCGATCCTAAGCTCCACTCTTGACACCATTCATAACTGGATGTTTACTCATCAACTGATTCTGAACCCCTCCAAAACCGAATTCCTCCTCTTCTCCTCTTCAATCTCTCCTCCCCCAGTGCAATCATTGATGGATCAGCTGAATCTACTGAACACTAAACCCATCATTGCCGACAGCGCAAAATCCCTGGGTGTTATCCTCGACAAAAAACTCAATCTAACCCCTCACATCAACTCCATTGCAAAGTCTGCTCGTTACCATCTGCGCCTTCTTTGGGGAATCCGTCGCTTCTTCCCGGAGCAGGACCTTATAACCCTGGTGCAATCGCTGGTCCTCTCAAGACTGGACTACTGCAAATCTCTTCTTACTGGCCTCCCCAAATCCCACCTGTCCCCCCTTAAATCTGTTCTCCATTCAGCAGCTCGTTTCATTTATGGGGCCAAAAGAAGCGACCACATCACTCCCATGTTATCCACCCTCCGCTGGCTTCCAATCGAGGCTAGAGCCATCTACAAGACTGCTTGTATCACCCACAAAGCCTTGCACTCCTCCTCTCCTCGCTACCTGGCGAATAAACTGAAACTCTCTGGTGGCTCTAGACCTTCACGCAATGCGGAAAATCTTCTGCTTGAACCTCCCACTTTCAAGAAGGAAAGAACGATGGCCCAATCCTTTTCGGGCAATGCGGTGAGAATCTGGAACTCCCTTCCACCGCAGCTCCGGACCACCTCCTCCTCCCAGGCTTTCAAAACTGACCTCAAAGCTCTCCTCCTTCAAAGACACTTCCAAATGTAACTCATGCCCTCTCTATTATCCGTAGGAAGCCCTTCCATTTTAGAAAAATCTACTGTACATGACTATGGAAGTGTTTTCCCAGTGTGTTCTTGTGATCTGAGAGTCTGCCATTTTGTGCAGTACTATCTTTCTACCTGTGTTTGGTACTCATGTGTATCTTTCACCCTTCACTTTCTCTTGTAACACACTGTTTTCTACCTCCTACAATTGTTTATTTTTGATACCTGCACAAGTGCCACCATTCCCTTCTTATTGGTTCTTGTGCTTGAGTGCCCCCCATATATTGCAGTATTCTAGCTTTATGTTTACTTTGTATGCTTTTGTAACGTGCACACGTCACTTTTTCCTCCTGTAATGCACCGTTTGCTACCTCTTTTATTTTGTTGGTTCAAGATTGTCACTTTTGTAATGCACCGTTTGCTACCTCTTTTATTTTGTTGTTTCACGAGTGTCACTTTTGGAATGCACCGTTTGCTACCTCTTGTATTTTGCTGGCTCACGATTGTCATTTTTGCTTCATTTAATGTAACGTTTGCCTTTTTATTTGGTTCACTTGTAATGTTCTCATGTACCAGTTCTGTTCCTATTGTGAAGCGCTCTGACACCTTCGGGTAAAGTCCGCGCTATATAAAAATGCACAAATAAATAAATAAATATGTATGTATATCTTTTATCCATTTTAAAGTATCATATGGCTAAGAAACCATATCAATGCTTTTACAGTATTATTTTATAATCCTGCTTTTACTATATGCATTCTACTTAACCCTAAGTATTGCAATTGTAGCGATTCATTTCTCTTGTATGAGAAAAGAGACTGATCAATAAATAACACCTTTTATTGAAAACGCCCGTCTCTTCTTTTCTCTACAATCTGGTGAAACTAAGTATGCACGTATTGACTGAGTAAAATAGCTGTCTTTTGTTTTCACACGACTCTAGAGATATACTCTTGATCAGGAAGAGCAAAGTTGTCATGTTCTATGGTTGTCAGAAACTAAATCCCTTCTTGTCTATCCAGGGAGGTTAAACTCCTCCTCGCCTATTCGAGAAAGTTTCTAGTGAACTCTGAGCTAGCTGGCACACAAAACTTAAGTCTAATATAGTCAGTAGAAGACCTAGTTAACCTCTGTCCTACGTCTATACTATTGAAGATATTATTCCAATGCGCAGAGCCTATTGGGAATATAGGAACTACACTACATGGCGCCCAACGGTTTGGTAAGGCGATAAATCTAACGCAAGGCATTAGAGTAACTCAGTCGTGCTTTTTCACACAGACCCTTTCTCCCGTAAAATACTCCAAAGACATCTGGAGTGGGTCAAAGGTTAAAATCCGCCAAACTTAGTAGGAGGAGACTCCTATGTATGGTTTTTGGTTTATTCAACGTTGAAGGATACAGTGTTCCAAAATATTGTGCACCTAATCTTTGTTTCCGTGGAAACCTGATCTGCAACAAAAAAAACTTCCTGTCAGTAAAATGTCAGACAGCAAAGGAGAAAGGGAGGCAGCTAGAATAGCAGCTCAACTCCTAGCAGATGACACAAGTCTCCTGCAGACTGAACCGGGTGCAATACTCATCCCGGTCAACATAAGAAAAACTATAACCTTAAAACTTATAGAAAATGGATTGACATCGAGAGGTGGTACAGTCATATTCGTAATTGAGGCACATGAATATCGGCAGACAGAGGTATTCTATTCATGGATAAACTTTCCAGCAGCAAACGCTGTAACAAAGGAGTTCCACTATTACAAGATAGAGGAACCTCCGGAAGAGTACACTCCTTTCGAGGAGGTGGAAATACCATTAAAATACCAGGAGCATCTACTCTGGTTTAAAGGCGCCCTAAAACATAATAATCACATCACCAGGCTCGGTCCACTAGGTAGACCAGGAGAAACGTGTCCGGTTCTAGCCAGCTACACACCACATCCAGACATTGAAAAAATGTCTATACCAGAACTTTTAACACAGCTTAAAATACTGTTTAAAATACATAGACAACTAGTCCAATATGTAATGCGGACTTCAACAGTCCAACCAACTATTAATGTTCCACAGCTGACCCCTCATGAGGGGAACACAAATAAAATCACACCACAGAACATACAGTCCTGTCTAGGTAAAGTACCCGAAAAACGGGAACAAATTCCATTCTGGTTAGCACAAAAAATCACTCAAATAGAGGCGGTATTTCCGGATACTACCCCTGTTGAGAAACACAGAATTCTGACTATCTGTCTTCCAATGGGGATCGCACCACATGTGGAGGACTGTGACACTTGGGGCACAGTCTTTGCTTCCATTTACACAAAAACACATGGTGTTCCGTCCATGGCGGTAATACCAGATGTACTAAGACAGATTAAAAATGAATACGGTCCAGAACCTGCCTTAACTCTAGGTATGAAATTACTGAAAGACTTCAAGCAGGTCTCGGCTATATTACTAGCCAACATAAAAGGGAAGCAGCATCTGTAGCGATCCGCCAGAAGTTGAAAGAAACAGATATAGCAGAAGAGCCATTTGAACTTGCCAGAATCATAGAAAAATCCTATGAAGAACTAGGAAGAGATAGTTTGGGTGGGAAACCAGTGAAACCCCAACTAACTGAAAATCCTGAAAAGGTATTTATTAAAAATAATCTAACCACTCCAAAAAAGAGCTGGGATGGAAATAAACAATCCACTCCCAAAGAAAAAAGATTCCAGTCCAGAGGAAGGTCTCCTCGACGGAGAGAAAGATCTCCGGACCAAGGACACAAGTCTCCCCAGAGGGAGCCCTCTGAGAAAAAATGCAACCTTAGAAATAGGGATAATTTGAAGAAACCTGATAGATATCAAGATATTGATACACGTCCCTCTCGATCTTTTCAGACTTGCTCGCAGAAATCGGAAAGAAGAGGACGGTCAGAACAAAGGGAAGAGCACTTCAAGTCCAAAGACAAGGAACCTGCTCATCAAAGTAAAAAGTTACAATTTCCAAAGAAGAAGGTAGCCAGTATTAAAGTAATCAAACATGCCGAGGATACTGAGGACACAGCTGAAAAACGGAGAGTGGGCTCAGACAATGCTAGACAGCGCAGCAGAAGTGAGCATAGCTCGCAAGATCCTGATGAATCATCTGGAGACAGTGGACACAAATGAATACATTCAGGTGGAAACTGCAGATACCAGAGTTAGCAAACCTCATAAAATATACGAAATAACATTACGTATAGAGGGAGATAAGAGTAGGAAAATAAGGGGTCTATTTTGGGATAACCTCTCCAACGGCTATGACATCCTTTTAGCTGAAAAAGACTGGCCACCGGAGTTTGTCAGGGAGTGCCCTCATGGCGAAGAAATGATTATGCCTGCCTTCTCAAATCACATTCCAATACATAAAAAATATACACTTGCAAGAAAATGGGCAGTAGCCCAAGCTCCTGCATTATATAAAAACCATGTAGGATGGGATGAGGACTCACCTCCTCACAAAATCCAGTTAAAATCTCAACCAACTGCACAGAGGCAGTACCCAATTAAGCAAGAAGCTAAAAAACAGGTCAGGGAGATCTTAGATCAACTTGAATACCAGGGGGTGATTGAAATTTGCACCTCACAAATGAACAATCCTTTGTTTCCTGTCTCCAAGCCAGACGATTCATATCGTCTAGTTTTGGACTACAGACACCTAAACTCATGTTGCAAAACTTTTGCAGTACAAAACTCACACAGTGCAGCACTAATGAATAGCATAGTGCGCAAAAAATACAAAACAACATTAGACATTTCTAATGGATTCTTTTGTCAAAATATAGCACCTGAAAGCAGATATTTGACCGCGTTCTCAATAAATGGCTCGCAGAAAAATTTCTGTTGTTTGCCACAGGGGTTCAAGAACAGCCCAGGATTATTCTCAGCAAGAGTAACAGAGTTACTACAAATGTATGATGATGAGGCATTATCTTATGTCAATGACATCTATCTAACAGATGATGACTTGGATACTCACTTGAAAAGAGTGAACACCATAATACTTGGGTTCGCAGCAGATGGTTACAAATTCAACTTCAAAAAGTCAAGAATTGCCCATCTAACTGTCCTGTTTTTAGGATATGAATTATCAAGTGAAGGCAAAAGCCTGGCAGACAATTTCCTAGAGAAATGTGCTGTAATCCAAGCACCAAGAACGCTGAAAAACTTACAATCAATTCTAGGTTTCCTGAATTTCGGAAGAACATACATTATAAATTATGCAGAGAGGGTTAAACCTCTCCATGACCTAATAAAACCAGATTTTAAGACAATCAATTGGACTCAAAAACACACAGAAATTTTGAGATCATTACAAACAGACATGTTAGCTAAAACTAAACTGCAAACACGCGATAACACACGCAACCTTGTGATTCGAGTCATCCCAGGAAGATGCGGATTCACATACCTAACCTCTAATGAGGGAGAAACGGTACCAATAACATACAAATCACATTTGTACACAGAAGCTGAAAAACATTTAGTATAAAGGAAAACATTGTACATGCGGTTCAAACAGTTATAGCAAAAGAAAGAGCCCAGGCCCAAGGCAGACGGATTACTGTTATAACAGCAGAATCATCCTTTGAGGCATTAACAAGCCTGTGTAATCTAACTACCGTGGCATTAAATCCAAAATGGATACAATGGGAAAATTCTCTTGCTACAGACAAAGTAAAATATTATTTTGACCCGAACATGAAAAAATTAAAAAATTTAGAATATGAAGGAGAATATCCTCTGCCAATCGACATTCTGCCCATACGACAGTACGCCTGTGTAATATATACAGACGGACATGCTCAACCCTCAGTTTGGGGAAAGCAAGCCTATAACGCCACATGCGAGATTGTAAAAAACGTGTGGCGCGGAGATAAATTGAGACCTCTGTTAACGAAAACACACTCAGTGGAAAATAATTCAGAACAACAAACTGAAATAATAGCATTAAAAATGGCCCTAGATAATGCCGATCGCGAATTCCCGACACTAATAGTGTGCGATTCGTATTACTGCGTCAAATCATACAATAACGATTTACAGAAATGGATTCAAAATGGTTACAAAGATGACACAGGTGCCACAATCAAGCAAAAATCGCTTTGGGAACAAGTAGTTCTTCTACAGAAAGAACTACCAAAGACTCACGTGATACATTCACTGAGTCATCAGCGTGATGGCGTTCACGCTGCAGGGAATTCATTGGCTGAGACAGCCACAGCGGAAGCCACAAAACCGGCTTCCGTAGCTACAAAAAAGCGTTCGGAAAAATACATTGACGGGGAAACAATGCTAGCGGTGAAAACGTCATCAAAAGGCGATTGCTCAGCGCTACCCATCAACTATCCACTCAATTATACATACATAATAGATGCAAACTCCGTTCCTTTTGCTCAAATCCCTGGAGTGGGGGATAGAGTAATTCCAAACACAAACATGAGAGTCTTGTTAATAGCAGACGCACATATGGGTGAAGGTCTTAGACACCTTAAGCTTAAGGATTCTCTAGAAGATTTACAATCAATATACTGGTGGCCGGGAATGAGCCTGCAACATCACAGTTTTGCGAAAAACTGCCCAGACTGCAACAGAGATCGCAGTGGCGAACGAGACGGTGTATTGCCATGGCATTTCGCTTAAGATAGGATTAGACTATGGACATAAAATACCCAGTATGAATAATGCGTCATATTAACATATGGAGACTATCTTCACTTAAAATGTAGACCCCAGCTCTTGGCTGACGTCTGAACTGTTATAAAAAGATTTGCATGTCTATAATGGAATATACGCAAGGGGCATGCTACATTCTGACCAGGGTCCTGCTTTTAGCTCTCGAGCTTATAGGGGGGGCATGGCCAGCATGGGCATTGCATTGCGGGACTCTTATCACTTCCTTCCTGAGGGAAACGGGATGGTGTAAAGAAAAAACCAAGGCATAGAGCAATCTATAATGGCAAAGGTATTAGGTTCGGGGGCTGGGTGGGTCAAACATTTAATGAGTGTCCAACGTAGTCTTAACAATCTGCCAAGAAATTCTCTGAAATGTCTCGGTCCGTATGAACTATTGTTCGGGACTAGAATGCTAATCCAGGACCTCGATAGTCAAACTTCAGTGGTGAAAGAAAAATGCTTTGACATCAAAGATCGTTTGGCTATTTTACAGGACTTACACGAAAAAAGAAAAGACCTGAGCAACATAAAGTTGAAACAACAGCCAACAACCACTGAAGAGAAACCACCTGTCCCAGCAAGGCCTGTCTGGATTCCAAAAATCGGGGATCTGGTCAGAGAAAAGATCGCGGTGAAGAAGGAATTTGGGCCTTCTTACAGAAAAGCAGTACCCGTCTTGGCTATCAAGGGGACAAGATCAGTTGTATTACCGCCCCTTGCTGGTAAAAAGGAGAACCGAGTTGTATCCATCGACCTGGTTAAACCACAATCATGTGGCCGAAAATAAGTAGTAGGCCAAGTGGACTCCCAAAAAGTAGCAGAACACCAAAGTTTGCTACAAACACAGAGGTTCAAACTGAGAGACTAATCACATTTAATAAACCTACAGTGAATCAACAAGGACTATGCAACAAAGTCATGGAACTTAAGCCTCTTGAAACCCGAATTGCAATAATGCATCAAGAAACACCAATCTACAATGATGTAACCACAGACTATGCTAATGAAACAAAGAAAATTCCAAAAGCAAACAGGAATCCAGACGCAATTGAAACAATTGACAGAACTGCATCAGGCTACTTCATCAACTTCGATGATTTTTTCTGAGGATCCGTGCGAACCTGAGGAACAGCCAACAACATCAAAGACTTTTAAAAACAAAGCAAAAGAACTCTTTCATCAACTACAAGAAACCTATCTGATTTCTCCATGGATTGAATTTTGGGTGGCACAAGGTGTTTTTGTCCTCATACTTTGGCTCATCATGGTACTATGCTTGGGACATTTCATTGAGGGAAAATATGTTACAATGGACACAGCAAGTCAGAATATCAACTTGGTCCTGAAACCACACAAGTCTTCACACATCGAGAAAAGAGAACTTTCTTCAGTAAACTTCACAGCCAATCCTATACCCGGTGGGGTAGCATGGGACAAAACTGATTTTGACATATATGGTCCGGTCGAACTCTTGAAGTATCCTCATCAATTTAAGGTTTCATTAAGTGACTTTGTAAAACCAAGCACATTCTTTGATGATTGGGACTTTGAAAGTATTAATGATATTTGATGTCAGACCTAGTGATGTCAGCTAAATTTACAGAACATGATTATTTACAAGGTTCATCTAATTATGACCAGATGTACTGTTACAACCACTATGGTAACCATTATCTGCATAAATCTGCTCAACCTAGAAATGTTTTTAATTATAATCAATGGGAACATTGTGCAACTCCACCAAAAGGCAGTTCAAAAACATTTTATGATAAATTTTCATACTTCTCAGGGTTTAACACAAGTAATGCAGAAACATTTTATTATAGAATGTTAAATGAGACAGGAATGAAAACCATGCTTACAAATACAAAATTAATCTATTCAGAATTTTTTTTTTTAAAAATGAATACATTCGGTTTTGATTTCTGGAACAATAATATTGAAACAAAAACAATCTGGGGTACAAAAGATTGTCAGGTCCTAGGTATAGAATCATTATTTAGAGCCTGCATGATCCCAGAACAAATTATATTTTTGAATGACACAATTCAACAGACAACATGTCTAGGCCTAGCCAAAATTAAAGATTTAAACAAACCGTCTATTCCAAAGCCAACACATGAAAGTAATAGCACTTCAGATGTTGAGATAGACGTATCCCATATTTTAAACCAAAACAGAACACATCCCGATTGGAAAAAATGGTTGATCTGGCCCACAGACACAAATAACTGTCAAGATAGATTCCTGAATAAAATACAAGGGTTCAAATTGACCAGGCCAGACCCAAGATACTCCCAGAGACAACATCCAGGGATTATAACAACATACAGTGTAGGAAAACTCTGCCTCGAATGGCTGCAAACATCCACACTGGTTGAAATTAAGCAACACTTGACTTTACTTAAAGAAGGTGCTGACTTGCGTGATTTCATTATGGGACCGCGCAAACAGCGTCAAAAACGTTTCATAGCGGCCTCTATATATGCAGCTTACAACGAAGCTTGGAAAGAAACTCAAATTGAGACAGCAGAGAAAATACGGGAAATTGACTGTGTTAATTTGGAAAAATCACTTTCTGTTGTGGACAATGGGTTAATGACTCTGTCTTCCAGAATATATTCACTGGACAGTATTGTATCATCTGCAATCGATATAATAGAGCAAGACTTACTGATGTTGCAACACGGTCAGTCCCAATTGCGTTCTATTGTACAGCTTGGCTGGACGTTACAAAATCTGCATTCAGGCTACGTGCCTTGGCGTTTAATCAACACAACGTCATTATTCACTATCTTTAACCTTACTGATACACAAATCAGCTTGGCACAAAAGGGTGCAGAGTATACAATTCTGAGCATTGAAAAACTTGAGAGATTACCATTGACAATGTCAGAACGACCTGTCATTGAATGGATAATACACGGGATCATAACTATTCCGATAACGACTTTCCAATTACGATACTGCCAAAAATATATACAGGCAGGCCAGTATGAAAGGTTGGGTAAAGGATACATTAAGTCAACATGGAGCCTACCTTATACACACACATGTTATAGTAAAAAAGGACAGAGTGTATTTCTTAGTGGTAATAATTGTGAAAAATCACTAAGTGGTATACTTCTGTGTCAGGGTATAAGTTTACATGGGGCCTGTGAGGGGACTTCAAATAACCTTTCATGTCACCAGCTAGGCACACCTGCAACGCGAATAGAGCCATTCTTTAGACGGCTTTCTAACGGGAGCTACATTCTAATTGTGGATCACAGATGTTGTGGCTTTCTGCCAGGAAAACCTTATCTAGTATGCGTGAGTTCCATCGTCACTTGCTGTGAGCGAGTATTGTTTCCAAATGACACTCCAGACAGGGAGGGAACAATTTGGCCAAGTTTGAAAATCTCTTCTATTCGAATTGATACTTTAAGCAGAATGAAGACTGTGCTTCTACAGACGCCAGTACACTTGACGTCATCAAAAGAAACGTATGATCTCCAAGTTGCAAGGACAACGGCAGAGATACATGCATTGTTATCAACAAATTGCCCCCTACACTTCGCAGAAATGCTAAATGAAATCTTAAACATTTCTGATACGAATGGTATCGCGAGTGTATTTAAGACCGTTTTTTCGGGACTGTTAACACCATTCAAAGCAGTCCTGGGTATTTTTCCTAATTTTGTCCATTCTGTCTTTGGCAGACTTCTCCTGTTGGGACTCGTAGCAGGCATCTTATTTTTGCTACTCCTGCTTCGTTATGGCAAGCCATGTCACAGACAAGACTCCAGCAACAATGGAAGAAACGATCCTAGCTATACGCTATCGGGACCGCATAACTAAAGTCCTTGGATTAGCCCGGCTAAGAGATCTGAATATGACCTGGTTTCTTTCATTCAGACCCATAGGGCAGAATTGTATCTTACCTGTGTTAAGATGTATGCTATGCGGCGAAGAATGCGTGTTGGACACCTGTCTTACACTACAATCAGAAGTACCATTGGATACAGATACTTTGTTGGGTCCAGTAAAGGCTCATGCATCGTGCTGTCCCCAGCGGTTACCTATTCTGATGACGGCATTCGTGGAGACTTCACCACTGCGATTAAAGGGTAGTGAAGTACAAGATGAGAGCAGCATCAACCAGGTACGACCTTCTGTAAGCAATACTGATCGAAACATCATTGAAAGTGATCATGCGCATGACTGCATGATAGTGACATTCTCCAACTTGGTCGAACTTTCACCTGAGGCAGTAGACTGTTTTTTTGAAAGTCTGTCTGAAATGATGTTTTTCCCAGAACAAAAGGAATAACTTTAAACATACGAGCACACAGCGTTCCCTGAACTCCGGATTTGGCCTTCAGCTTTGAAAAACAAAGCTACTTAGATTATTTGGAATTTTTTTCTACTTCCTTTGAAAACGAACACTATTTTCTCGATTCCAAAATATTTACTTTTGGCACTTATCTTCTGCTTAAAGTAGAACTATTCTTAGAGAACAGAGCTTCTATTTTTAGGAACTCTAGAGACAATACATTACCTCAGCCTCTAGCATATTTACAAATGACTGTATTTATATGTGATGGAGTGGTCTTGCACTTTTTTTTCTGTATTAAGAGCCATTTCATGTGTTATTTTCGCAAGTCATTTTTGATGATATAAATGTGCATCTTTTCTTGAATGATTACACTGCTTGAATGCATACAGTATCTATACTCATTTTCGTGTATTTCGCATATGCCATTTTTCAAATGCAAAAAATGTATTTTGGGGCGGTTCGGTATACACATGCACTATTAGTTATGTTTACTATTGCTTAGGTTAGTAACTATGGACATGAATGCGTGGAGTGGGTGTAGTATGTTTATCTAGGGACCTGTATTGATACTCCTATTCCTGACCCTTGTCCGGTTATAAATCACTAATATCCATACAACGGCACAGAAACCCGTTTCATAAATTAGTCATAGCGCATGCTGTCACATTAAGCAAGCACTATTCCTCCAGCCCCCTAGAAAGCACACCGAGTTCTTAAACAAATCCAAGCCTCGAGCAACCTGGGAAATCCTCGCCTGCTATGTTTTGATTTAGTCCGAGAACTCCTGTAAAGCACTGCAAGAACGATCAGTTCTTAGTGACATCTTTATTGACGTCTTATGTCCATCCTTACGTCAAACCCAGCACCTCTCGGGTATAAATATACCAACGCTGCCCTAAGCAAATACACGGTGGTGATGAACCTGGAGCAGTGACTACTTGCCGGAGAGCCCAGCTGATGCGAGAGCCCACGGACGCTGCCCCTCCCCTTTTGACGCGCTAAGGAAGACGCTGTCTTTTCTCTTGCCGAGAAATCCAGCCTCCAGCGTTTCCAGCCCACCTTCGCGGGTGACTGGGATACCGAGTCCTGAGAAAGAGATACCAGCCCTCCAGCCTTCTAAATCCCAGGTACTGAACTGACTGAACCCTTGCAGAGAATTCTTGAGTCAGATTCTTGGCAAAACAAACTTAACTTAAACTGCTACTTACTTACTCCCTCCCATGTATTAGGCTTAGGTCAGGTACACCGGGGTAGGCGTGGTTAGAAGCACCAGTTGAGTACGATTAGTCAATGTATATATGTATGTATATCTTTTATCCATTTTAAAGTATCATATGGCTAAGAAACCATATCAATGCTTTTACAGTATTATTTTATAATCCTGCTTTTACTATATGCATTCTACTTAACCCTAAGTATTGCAATTGTAGCGATTCATTTCTCTTGTATGAGAAAAGAGACTGATCAATAAATAACACATTTTATTGAAAACGCCCGTCTCTTCTTTTCTCTACAATCTGGTGAAACTAAGTATGCACGTATTGACTGAGTAAAATAGCTGTCTTTTGTTTTCACACGACTCTAGAGATATACTCTTGATCAGGGAAAGCAAAGTTGTCATGTTCTATGGTTGTCAGAAACTAAATCCCTTCTTGTCTATCCAGGGAGGTTAAACTCCTCCTCGCCTATTCGAGAAAGTTTCTAGTGAACTCTGAGCTAGCTGGCACACAAAACTTAAGTCTAATATAGTCAGTAGAAGACCTAGTTAACCTCTGTCCTACGTCTATACTATTGAAGATATTATTCCAATGCGCAGAGCCTATTGGGAATATAGGAACTACACTACAGTTTGATTTTTGTAGTGTCTCTTTGGACGCGTTTTTCTTGCCTAATCACATCAGGTGTGTGCTCAGCATGTGGTGCTGTGTCATAGTACCTAAACCCCAATTTAACTCTAATTGTTTATAGGAAATAAAGGTGTAGTTGGCTCCTGGCTTTATTTTGAGAGGTGCGCCGGTTTGTGTTACTTAATATTGTAATGCAAGAATCTGCTCCTAAAATGTCACTTGGTCCTCTCTCTCCCCTACTTGCCTGATGAACCTTGCCCTGTTGCGAGACTTATTAAAAGTCCTTGGACAGCAAGAGAATAAATTACATTTTTAGGCAACAAATACATCTTTAGAGCTGGACCAGTTTTGGGGGCAGAAAATAGGATCTTTTCTCAAAAACAGTTTTAAGTTTTCATACATTTCTTTGTTTCTTTCTTTGGTTCTTTGTTTGTTTGTTTCTTTACTTATTTTATCTGGTTCATAATAAAAAGACAAACCATAAAAACACATACATATTAAGAACATTTAGACAAATAGTTACAAATAGAAAAATATTTTAAAAACATATTTTAAAAACATAGATAAGAGAGAGTGCTTATATAAAATGAGACCTTGGCATAAAATTCGCTCCGCTCGCAGAGTTTTTGGAGTTTTGGCCACTCCGTGCTCCGCAGAGAGCGCGGATTTCTGAAAAACTCTGTGTTGTGGCGCAGAGTGGAGTTTTTACTTTCGCACGGCTTGCCAACGTTATGTTGGTGAGCGCAAGCCAGGAACATTGTATGCTAGGCCATCTCCTGGTGAAATTTCTCATCTCGGTTAGTTGCCGCAGATGGCTACCCCCCGCGCTGAGAAACCTGCCGAACTTCGCCTAGCCCTATATCAAACACTGAATATTTGCACATTTCTGGCATTTCATACCAAAAAAAAACTTTCTGTGCCACAGAGAAATGTTCCCAGTACAGTTGAGGGGAAGGACAAAATAGAAAAGTGGAAGCTGCTTTCTATTTGACATCTGCCAAAGTTGCTCCAGTATTAAACTATCAGCCAGCCCTGACCTTTCAGCCGACCGCATGTGGCCTTCTGGGGCTTGTGGTTTTGCCTTTAACTATTCCATTTGTGTCTCAATATTCCAACACACTGGGAGATGTTGGCTAAGAAGCCAGGTCTGGCTATAGGTGTCACACGTGATATGGAGCCACTTGGCAGTTAATGTTATTTAGAGCAGCCAAACCATCATTAAGTAACTACACACACGTCAGGCGCACACCTGATAACTCCTTCCAACGGTTCTGAATACGTGCAGATGCCACCATCCCAACCTTGGTGTTGCACCTGTTGACACGGTTGAGAATCACCACTGAGCTTGCTGCTCCACATTGATTAAACTTGTAGTTCTGACATCAAGTGAGGGATATTGGAGGCCTATGACCTAACTTACCCTGACAGTAGTCCCTATATGAAAATAATACACACTGAAAAATAATCATATACTTGATAAGTAATATGTCCTCTGCCCGTCCGGACAGGATTTATTTAACAATGAGTGCAGGAATAAGGTTTTTAGGAAGAATGTCAAGCGGGCACAGCCGTGACCCTCAACATACAAGACAAAAACAACAAAGAAGCAATGTGAACAAGGCAAGAAAATAGGTCTGCGTACTTGTACTTCAGTAGGGCAGGCACAAAATATAGAGAAAACACTCCATTGCAAATTGTACATAAATAGTTCGCATATGGGGTTTAAAAGTCGACGACGTTTTGATGCCTATAAAAGTGGAGGCATCATCATCAGGACAAGAGTTGACATTATTGTTGTCTTGAACAGAAGCAGTATATAATGCCTTTAAGTTACATTTATTCGTACTATGATGATGCTGGCCGTGAGGAGTTCATCTCCGAGATTGAAAGATCGAGTGATCTAATTGGTCCGGTGGTTCCAGCGATATAGTGATTGGCCGGGACTCAGTTGCATCAATGGCGAAGGAGCACAATGGCTACTATATGAGTGCGGCGGCACTGCTGCGGGTGTGGCATCCAGTCTGGATCCACTATATCGCTGGAACCACCGGACCAATTAGATCACTCGATCTTTCAATCTCGGAGATGAGCTCCTCACGGCCAGCATCATCATAGTACGAATAAATGTAACTTAAAGGCATTATATACTGCTTCTGTTCAAGACAACAATAATGTCAACTCTTGTCCTGATGATGATACCTCCACTTTTATAGGCATCGAAACGTCGTCGACTTTTAAACCCCATATGCAAACTATTTATGTACAATTTGCAATGGAGTGTTTTCTCTATATTTTGTGCCTGCCCTACTGAAGTACAAGTACGCAGACCTATTTTCTTGCCTTGTTCACATTGCTTCTTTGTTGTTTTTGTTTTGTATGTTGAGGGTCACGGCTGTGCCCGCTTGACATTCTTCCTAAAAACCTTATTCCTGCACTCATTGTTAAATAAATCCTGTCCGGACGGGCAGAGAACATATTACTTATCAAGTATATGATTATTTTTCAGTGTGTATTATTTTCATATAGGGACTACTGTTCTTTATAATATGCAATGCCCAAGGTCCCTATAAATATACCTTAAGGGTTCCCTTGTTCTGTTGAAACCTAACTTACCCTGACATCACTTCCTGTGAAGGAATTCCGCATGTCGCTGATTGCCTATGCTAATTAGTCCCACTGCTTTTGTGCCCCTGTATATTTAATTAACACAGTGCAGTAATAAAGCTGCTCGTAAATTAAACACATAGCTCTGTCCTTTGGTGTTAAATGAGGAAAGGAGGAGCCATCCATGCAGTGACTGAAATGCACACTATGTAAACATCACGCCTGGGGTCAATCCCGGCTTGTCTGCTTTACCAATTTGTGTGATCTTGGTTGATTCATTTACTTCCCCATGTCCCTTTTTTCCTTGAGGATCACATTTGAGAACCGTCTTCAAATAGTTCCCCTCAGGGTGTGTGCTGACTGAAAACCTCTGAGGCAAGTAATGATTGACTGTCTCACCCACAGCACCTCTGTGTGGAGAAGGATTGTTGGGTTCATAAAGGCTTCCACACTCATGTTTAGAGCCTAATATATCTAATAAATGTCAGGGAAGGTAACTATAAAATGTAACAATACAAAGTGAATCACTTCTGCATGAGAAAGGGAGGCACATTTTTTTTTAATTCTGAAGACTTTATCATATTATACAGGACTTTTTGCACAACTGACATGTCAAATATGTTGATAGCTCGGCTCTCGATCGGGCTCGGCTCTCACTATAAATTGTATGTATTTTTCACCTCTATTCTCGGCACCTGTAAGAAGACAGTGTGCAGTTAAATACAAAATAATATGGGCAGATCTATTTTGCTAATCGACCAATAAAAACTTTTGGAACACTTTTGTTGGCTTTCCTTGAAACCTTGAGTTACTGTCTTGAGTATTTTGTTGCTGAATTGCGTTCATAGGTTTTTGTCAGGCTCTGTGTCACTGTGGTATGCCTTCACAGTGGGGTACCACTTTAAACAGTAATACTGCGCCGCGTCTGTGATCTTGGCATCTTTTATAATTAGCTGGTAATCTGTTCCCGCGCTGTTCTTTGTGGCAGTGAAATGATCAGATGACACCCCGGGTCCATATGAAGGTTTGCTCGAGGAGGGATGGTGATAGAGAATGAGCTCCGGGGTTTCTCCTGGGGTCTGTCTGTAGAATGATACATATTGGCTTTCGTGCGCCCCAACCTCACAGCCAATCGTGGCCCTTTGTCCAAGGCTGACCTCAACTGTGGGAGATATCACAGGTTTCTGAGCCTGGACAAATGAAGAGTGAGAGAGAAGAAATACAACTTTTTATGAATATGTCCTATATATAAGCCTGATTATATGTACAGCTGCCCAAAAGCAGGCAAACATACTTCAGATCTTGCATACTTACAGGATGTCCACAGCAGGACACAGCAGGCCAGGGTCTGCAGCAGCCTCATTCTTTCAGGGTCGGGGGCTCCTTTCTGAACCTTGAGCACAGAGATGTACAAAAGGCGAAGTCTGAGAAGCTTAATATATACATCAGTCCCCCAGGGGGACCAAGGCAGGTATGCAAATATGAAATGCACTTAACACATCACTGCACCGAACAGGAACACAGAAACTGACTATATTCACAGATTTTATTTAAGATTTATGCTGCCTTGAAGTAGGGAATTGTTGCTGATTCCAATGCGTTTAACATTTTTGTAACTCTGTATTAGTTACATTTGCATTTTTTCACAAGGTTGCCCATGTTGTAATTATTTTGGATGCTTGTGAATGGCCCAAAAAAGTATTATGGACAGCGTTCATCAAACCACAAAGTGATACAACCCTCTTTCAATAATATTGTGGAAACTCTAACATTTGTGACTCACAAGCTCTACAGAGAACCAGAGTAGACTCCCCGCAGGTGTGGATGTGGTAATGACACAAGACGTTAAAGATGCCACTTCACAGAACACTACACCTTCACACTACACCTTTACACTACAACTTCACACTATACTAGTCCCTTCCTCTCATCTGGACTCTGGAGACTCTTCCAACCAGGGGTCTCTGTCTGTATTCTTTATTTAAGCTTCAGAGTGTGTAGTGATCCATTGCCTCTATCAGTAAAACACACATACATATATTCCTTCATACTCATGCATACAAATATACATCCATGCTATACATACACATCCTCCTGCTGGCACTATTGACCTTTGTTCTCCAAGTTCTGGTTTTATGATTACCAGCCCAGAGCCAAGATCTCCTCTACCCATAGCATCCCTGTGGGGGCTACTCTGGCAGTCCTTTGGGGGCTTGTGAGAAGTTGGCCTGATATATGATGTTTCCAATTCTGGAACCACCTTGTATCAGTCCAAACAACCCTTATGGTGTCTGGTTGTAAGTCAACCTTATTAGACAAGCTATCCTAGGGGTAGCATGGACTAAGCAGCCTAAAGGCTTAACTTAAGAGGTCGAGTTAAGCGAGCTGTTTTACCACATACAATCCTGTAATATCAAATGAAAGGACAACACACGTATATATTATAAAAATATATGTATTTATTACTAAAACAATCCCCAGTATTCTTTATGAACAAAGGGGCACAAGCGTTAAATCAAAAGCACAGTATAACATACAAAGTTGCACAATTTTGTATGAGGCAGAGGGGCCACTCAAACCATATACTAAAAAAATGGTATAAGAGAGACCATTCGATCAGTGGTTAGGCCTAGGGCCTAGGGAATCGCTGGGAGCAGTCGGGACAAGCAATGCTGGAGTCAGGAAATGCCCGCGGGATTCGGGTGCAGTGCTGAAAGCACAAGCATGCTTCAATGTTAAGTCAATGGTGGGTAAAAGTTACACAAATAGAGTTTAAGGACACTTCCGCTGAACCTAGAGGAACAAAACTTAAGACACAGACCCTAGAGGTGTGTACCAGTGTGGGAACACCGGCGTTGCAATGTTACCCCACCCACAGGAAGTGGGTGCACAGGGTCGAAGTTGAGTCGGGTTTCGTCACGCAGGTTCTTGGTGCTTGAAGCTGAAAGGGCTGCAGGCGAGGTGAAGGAGAAGTGTCCGGTGGAGTCCAAGGGTGGACTCAAGTCGAAAAGTACCTGAAAGCATAGGGGACAGAGTCTGGGTCACTCAGCAGTAACCAGGGTGGAACCAGGACGGAACCAGGCAATGTCGGGCGCAATCAGGTGGTTGTCGAGGAGCTTCTCTCCGCTGTCACGTGGGCTCTGGGGCATCTACGACATCCAGGAGCCGGTCACAATCTATCCCACGCAGGCTCTCGCCGTCGGCGCTGTCGGCTTCAAGATTGGAGCAAACAACACTTGGCAAAAGCAATCCACGCGAAACCGGGAGATTGCTTCTCACTCAAACCAGGAGGGTCAGAGTGGGGGCTCCTTTTCAGGGGAGCTGGTGCAAATCTGGAGCAACGAGAATCGCAAGTCGAATTTCAAGTTTCGTTGGCACAGGGGCCACAAGCCGGCTGGCAAGTGACCAGGCCAACGCGTTGAGCCAAAAGTAGCAGAAGGGCCCCACGCAGCACTCGGTGAGTGTAGAGGGGTGAGCTTTGGTGCAAGAGTGGCTCAGGGTTGGGGCTTCTCAAACCCCGGTGTACAGCTTCGAAGGTCACTCGTGGGCTGCACGGTCAGCGTCTCGTGGACTTTCCAAGATGGCGTGCCCCACGCTTCCGGTCGCATCCACGGGTCTCAGCTCTGCAGGGACTGTGGATCGGGCTGTTAGAAGGCAGGCAAGCTTGATCTCGTCGATCTCTGTCACTCGAGTTCCGGCAGGAACTGCAACAAAGCAGACATCGATGGCTGGTTGGTGCCTGTTTGTACAGGGTGGTCACTCCTTGACCACAAGGGAGATTCTTCAGTCTTCTACGTCGAGTAGGATGTCGAAGGGTCCAGGGTTTCGTTTCTTATGTTTCATCAGGATAATCTGAAGTGCATTGGCACTGCTCCCATTCTTATACCAATCTAGGAGGCTGGATTACCTGCTAGGTCCCCTCCTATGGGTGGGACCCAGGAAGTGGGTGGATACGCCCCCTTCCTTTGATCCTGGCCGCGCTGGGACGAGGGCTGGAGTGCCCCAGAACCGGTTTGGCCGGATTATGCAAGGGGCAGCCTTGTGCGCCCCCAGCACTGTCTGGTTTCTTTCAAACCTCCCTGCTACAATCCACTATCTCCTGTCTGGGGGGGTGTGACACCTCCCTGCGACAGGAAACCCTTTGTCCAGGCCCCCTTGGCTGAGTTTCGGTCAGCTGCAGGGGGTCAGACCTGTGTCTGTGGCAGAAGCATCCATCTTGTGGATCTGAGGCTCTTTTAAAATTAACCGCATTTCAGTAAAGTAACATGTCTTCTCCCTCTAGAGGGGTGGAATGCTATCCCGTCGCCAGAACTGGCGAGGGGATAGTATTCCAAATCGTATGACACCTTACTCGACATGTTTTGATAAAGCCAAACTAAAGTTGCTATATAACCGCGAGGATCATAATGCACTTAATAGTATATGGTATGGCATTATCCTGAAACAGCTTAGGGAGTTGTTCCCGACAGCTGCAGACAGGCTCAGCTCATGCTAGAGCTCCATCTCACATTAAACCACGCACTCTGCCTCCAGGATTGATAAGGCCTTCCATAGGAGTGGCTCACAGGTTTATATGTGTCCAGATATAGGTTTAGATATGGGTATACTATATCTAAGCAAGGGGTGATTACACCACCTTACCCCAGCTGGGTGATCAGCCAGTTGTGTCAATTTAAGAACCAGCCAGGGGTGGCAAAAGTTATGCTGCAGTCCCTGGTAGGCCTTGGTGGCACCTATGCCCTGGGCACCTATAGTGCATGGTACAGGGGCTGACAAGGAGTCCATTTCCAATTGCGGTATGTACCTATAGCACATGTATTCATAATTTAGAGAGAGAACAGCAGGCTGGGGGTCTGATTAGCAGGCCCACAGCCTCAGTAGTCGAAAACCAGTGAAGCAAAAAGCAAAAATTTGGGGTGACCATAGGATAGCAGACCCTACTCTCCTACACAACGCCCCCCCCCCAAACGCAGGGACATTAAACTTAACCTTGACCAGATAAGTCTTCATGTTCTAAGTGGAAGTACCTGGAGAGACCATCTGCATTACCATGGTCAGTCCCTGGGCGGTGCTCCACTGTAAAGTCCATCCCCTGTAGGGAAATGGACCACCTGAGCAGTTTGGGATTTTCACCCTTCATCTGATTTAGCCACAAGAGGGGCTTATGGTCTGTCTGAACAAGAAAGTGAGTACCAAACAAGTATGGCCTCAACTTCTTCAGGGCCCAAACCACAGCAAAGGCCTCCCTCTCAATAGCTGACCAACGTTTCTCCCTGGGGGTCAGCCTTCTGCTAATAAAAGCAATGGGCTGGTCTTGACCATCTTGATTAAGTTGTGAAAGCACAGCTCCCACCCCCAACTCAGAAGCATCTGTCTGTACAATGAACTGTTTGGAGTAGTCAGGACTCTTCAGGATAGGTGCAGAGCACATGGCCTTCTTCAGGTCATCAAATGCCTTTTGACAGCTAACTGTCCACTGAACCTTTTTTGGCATCTTCTTGGATGTCAAGTCATTTAATGGTGTCACAATGGACCCATAATTCTTCACAAACTTTCTGTAATACCCAGTCAGGCCCAAGAAGGCTCTGACTTGTGTCTGGGTAGTTGGAGGAGCCCAGTCCTGTATGGTCTGGATCTTGCTCTCCAGTGGCTGAACCTGACCCCCACCTACTAGGTGGCCCAGGTACACAACCTTACTCTGCCCTATCTGGCACTTGGTAGCCTTGATAGTCAGGCCTGCCTTTTGCAGGGCCTCCAGAACTTTCTTCAGGTGGATCAGGTGATCCTCCCAGGTGGAGCTAAAGACAGCAATATCATCTAGATATGCTGCACAAAAGTCATCCAACCCAGCAAGGACTTGGTTCACCAACCTTTGGAAAGTGGCAGGTGCATTCTTCAAACCAAAGGGCATTACCACAAACTGATAATGTCCACTAGGGGTAGAGAATGCTGTCTTGGCTTTTGACTCTTCAGCTAGTCTGATCTGCCAGTAGCCAGCTGTCAAATCAAATGTGCTCAGAAACTTGGCAGAAGCCAATTTATCAATGAGCTCATCTGCTCTTGGAATGGGATGTGCATCTGTCCTAGTGACAGCATTGAGACCTCTGTAGTCCACACAAAACCTCATTTCTCTATTTCCATCTTGGGTATGAGGTTTTGGCACAAGGACTACTGGGCTGGCCCATGGGCTCTCTGATGGCTCAATCACTCCAAGCTCCAACATCTTTTGCACCTCAGCCTTTATACAATCCCTGACATGGTCAGGTTGCCTGTAGATCTTATTCTTCACAGGCAGATTGTCACCAGTGTCCACCTCATGGGTGCACCAGTTAGTTTGACTGGGTGTGAGTGAAAACAAATGTCTGTGGGCTTGCAAAACTTGTCTGCAGTCCAGCTGTTGCTGGTCAGTGAGGCTGCCTGCCAAGGCTACTCCATCAACTGAACCATCATCAGGGTTCTGGGAAAGCAGGTCTGGGAGAGGGTCACTCTCTTCCTCCTGTTCCCCATCTGTGGCCATGAGCAAGCTCATGTCCTCCCTGTCCACAAATGCTTTCAAACGATTCACATGGAGCACCCTGTGGGGGCTCCTAGGGGTTCCAAAGTCAACCAAGTAGGTGACTTCTCCCTTTTTCTCAATGATAGGGTAGGGTCCAGTCCATTTGTCCTGGAGTGCTGCTGGGGCCACTGGCTCCAGCACCCACACCTTCTGCCCTGGTTGGTACTCAACCAGAACAGCCTTTTGGTCATGCCAAGCTTTCTGTAATTCTTGGCTGGCCTCCAGGTTTTTGGGTGCTCTCTCCATATACTCTGCCATCCTGGAGCGGAGACCAAGTACATAGTCCACTACATCTAGTTTAGGCTTTTTGAGAGGTAACTCCCATCCTTCCTTCACCAAACATAGTGGACCCCTCACAGGGTGGCCAAACAAAAGTTCAAAAGGGCTGTAGCCAACCCCCTTCTGTGGGACCTCTCTGTAAGCAAAGAGCAAGCAGGGTAAAAGGATGTCCCATCTCCGCCTGAGCTTCTCTGGTAAACCTTTTATCATTCCCTTGAGGGTCTTGTTGAATCTCTCCACAAGCCCATTGCACTGTGGGTGATAGGGTGTGGTAAACTTGTAGTTTACTCCACATTCCTTCCACATTGCTTTCAAATAGCTAGACATGAAGTTGGTGCCTCTGTCTGACAATACCTCCTTTGGGAAGCCCACTCTTGAGAAAACTGCAATTAGGGCTTTTGCCACCACAGGTGCTGTGGTGTTCCTCAGGGGAATAGCTTCTGGATACCTGGTGGCATGATCCACTACCACCAGTATAAATCTGTGCCCAGATGCTGTTTGAGGATCCATGGGACCCACAATATCTATTCCAACTCTTTCAAAGGGTACCCCCACCACAGGTAGTGGTGTGAGGGGGGCCTTTGTTGTGCCACCTGACTTACCACTGGCTTGGCAAGTGACACAGGAGCGACAAAACTCCTTGACATTTTCTGACATATGAGGCCAGTGAAAGTGTGAAACAAGCCTGTCCCACGTTTTGTTCTGGCCTAAGTGTCCTGCAAGGGGAATATCATGGGCCAAGGTGAGAAGGAAACCCCTAAACTTCAGAGGTATAACCAACCTCCTGGCTGTACCAGGCTTGGGGTCTCTAGCCTCTGAGTAAAGGAGTCCATCATCCCAATACACAGTATGGGTACCTTGGGCATTCCCTGCAGCCTCAGCAGCAGCCTGCTGTCTGAGGGGTTCAAGTGAAGGGCAATCTAATTGAGCCTGCCTCAGGTCTGCCCTTGAGGGTCCCCCTGTCCCCAGAAACTCAACCTGGTCAGGTTCAAGTTCCTCAGAGACAGTCTCCTCTTGGACTGCAGAATCAGTTTCCTGTGAAACCTGATCCTCAACCTGGGGCAAGGTGGAAGGCTCAGCCTTTCCTCTCTTGCTCCTTCTCTTGGGTTGTGGTTGGTCTATTGTTCCAAGATCCACCACTGGTTCAGGAAGGCACTTCTTAGCCTGAGACCTTGTCACTGCAAGGACATGAGCTGAAATCCCTAGCATTTCTGCATGAGTCCTGTACTCCACTTCTGACCAAACTGAGCTTTCAAGATCATTGCCTAACAGACAGTCTACTGGGAGGTCTGCACTCACAACAACTTTCTTTAGGCCATCTACCCCTCCCCAGGAGAAGTTCACAACTGCCACACTATGGGAAGTAGTGGAGTTGCTTGCATTGGTCACTAGGTAACTTTCACCTAGTACAATCTGTCCAGGGTCCACAAAGTCAGGTGTCACCATTGTGACACTGGCACATGTGTCCCTGTAGGCCTGAGCCAGTTTCTCATTGATTAAAGGCGTCTGCCTATATTTGCCCAGGTTACTGAGGCTCACTGTAGTGGACAAAGCTAAGTCCACATCATATAGGAGAACTGCCTGAGTAGGGATTCTGACTAGGCCAGATCCTACTTCAGTACCCAGGGTTAACCCTACTACACCCTTTGGCTGTGTTCCACCACTGCTTACTGAACTAGGGGGTGCAAGTGCTTTAGGAGCTGCAGTGGTGGGGACTGGATTTTTCTTGGTGCATTCACTGCCCCAGTGTGAAACTGATTTGCAGGTATTACACCAAGGTTTCTTTGGGTCATCATTCTTCTTTTTCTTGTTTCCATTTTGGGAACCACCCTCCTTATTACTATTTTGGGGGCCTGAAGACATCTGGTCTTTTTCTTTATCTTTCTGATTTCCACCCTTCTGGTCTGTTTTCTTCTGGTCACCACCTTGGTTCTGGGGTTTCTGCTTAATCCTTGTTCTGACCCATTTGTCTGCCTTCTTTCCCAATTCTTGGGGAGAGGTCAGATCAGAGTCAATAAGGTATTGATGCAACAGCTGGTTTGTACAGTTATTAAGGATCTGTTCTCTCATGATAAGATTGTACAATCCTGTATAGTCTGAAACTTTACTTCCCTGCAAGCAACCCTCCAGAGCCTTAGTGGCACAATCAACAAAATCAGTCCAGTCTTGAGTCTGTGCTTTTTGGGTGTCTCTGAACAACAACCTCTATTGCTCGGTGGTTAGGCCAAACCCTTCAATAAGAGCACTCTTCAAGACAGAGTAGTTTTTGGCATCCTCAGGTCTAACTGTGAGGAGCCTGTCCCTCCCTTTCTCTGAAAAGGAGTACCATACAATTGCAGCCCACTGATCCTGAGGAACCTGCTGTACCATGCAGGCTCTCTCAAGAGCAGTCATCCATTTGTGGATGTCATCCCCTTCCTTGTAGGGGGCCACAATTTTTGTCAGGTTTCTATTATCATAGCTCCTGTCTTTTTCTCTAGGAATATTGCTGCCACCAGTGGCATATAAGCCACACAATTTCTGCTCTCTTGCCAAGGCAAGTCTAGCTTGAGCCAGGGCTACCTCCTCCCTCTCTATCTGGAGTTTGACAGCCCTCATCCTGGCTCTGTGTTCTATCTTCTGAGAGGAAGTCGTCCCTCTCTGAGATTCTCTTGAGGCACTAGAAATATGAGAGTCCCCTGATGGAGATCTCACTCTTCTGTTGCCTGGGAGAATGTGGTTTTGGGATCTGGGGAGGTGCTGGCCCTCTCCATTCCCAAGTAGGTTTAGTTGGCCTGGTTAAGCCTGGCAACTACAACGTGGTTAACCCCCTGATCCTGATCTTCAAGGTCCTCTCTATCTGAGTCCTCATCCTCCTCCTCTTCTACCTCCTCATCTTCCTCCTCTGTAGTGGTATCAGTTACAATGGGGTTCACTCCATCTCCTGATTCTAAGGGAACTGCATTCGCCTTTTCTAAGTCATCCTGTTCTAGAATGGCTATCAGGGAAGGACTGGTGGGACTTCTGCCCCTTTTTAACCCTCTTGAGATGCATAAGGCAACCAAGTCTTTGTGGGTTACTTTGTTATAGCTGGAAGTTGCCTTGGTAAGGTCAACTGTCACAGGAACAGACCCTGAGGCTTTTCCTGTGTCAGACATGACTCTAGTGTGGTGTAAGTGATGCACCTACCTACACTAAGTGTTTCCCTACTGTACCTTGCTAGTGAGTTGTAGTCAGGGTGTGCTAATCCCTTTAATATACAACTACTAAGTTCAGTAGAACTTAAATATGCTAAGCTTTTGATTTATATGTACCTAAAGGTACTTGATGTGATCTTTCAATTTGATAAAAAAATTGCAATGGTAAAACAAACAGCAAGCTCAAATCCCACCGCTGCCACCAATGTGAGAAGTTGGCCTGATATATGATGTTTCCAATTCTGGAACCACCTTGTATCAGTCCAAACAACCCTTATGGTGTCTGGTTGTAAGTCAACCTTATTAGACAAGCTATCCTAGGGGTAGCATGGACTAAGCAGCCTAAAGGCTTAACTTAAGAGGTCGTGTTAAGCGAGCTGTTTTACCACATACAATCCTGTAATATCAAATGAAAGGACACCACACAAGTATATATTATAAAAATATATGTATTTATTACTAAAACAATCCCCAGTATTCTTTATGAACAAAGGGGCACAAGCGTTAAATCAAAAGCACAGTATAACATACAAAGTTGCACAATTTTGGATGAGGCCGAGGGGCCACTCAAACCATATACTAAAAAAATGGTATAAGAGAGACCATTCGATCAGTGGTTAGGTCTAGGGCCTAGGGAACCGCTGGGAGCAGTCGGGACAAGCAATGCTGAAGTCGAGAAAAGCCCGCGGGATTCGGGTGCAGTGCTGAAAGCACAAGCATGCATCAATGTTAAGTCAATGGTGCGTAAAAGTTACACAAATAAAGTTTAAGGACACTTCCACTGAACCTAGAGGAACAAAACTTAAGACACAGACCCTAGAGGTGTGTACCAGTGTGGGAACACCGGCGTTGCAATGTTACCTCACCCACAGGAAGTGGGTGCACAGGGTCGAAGTTGAGTCGGGTTTCGTCACGCAGGTTCTTGGTGCTTGAAGCTGAAAGGGCTGCAGGCGAGGTGAAGGAGAAGTGTCCAGTGGAGTCCAAGGGTGGACTCAAGTCGAAAAGTACCTGAAAGCAGAGGGGACAGAGTCTGGGTCACTCAGCAGTGACCAGGGTGGAACCAGGACGGAACCAGGCAATGTCGGGCGCAATCAGGTGGTTGTCGAGGAGCTTCTCTCCGCTGTCACGTGGGCTCTGGGGCATCTACGATGTCCAGGAGCGGGTCACCATCTGTCCCACACAGGCTCTCGCCGTCGACGCTGTTGGCTTCAAGATTGGAGCAAACAACACTTGGCAAAAGCAATCCACGCGAAATCGGGAGATTGCTTCTCACTCAAACCAGGAGGGTCAGAGTGGGGGCTCCTTTTCAGGGGAGCTGGTGCAAATCTGGAGCAACCAGAATCGCAAGTCGAATTTCAAGTTTTGTCGGGACAGGGGCCACAAGACGGCTGGCAAGTGACCGGGCCAACGCGTTGGGCCAAAAGTAGCAGAAGGGCCCCACGCAGCACTCAGTGAGTGTGGAGGGGTGAGCTTCGGTGCAAGAGTGGCTCAGGGTTGGGGCTTCTCAAACCCCGGTGTACAGCTTTGAGGGTCACTCGTGGGCTGCACGGTCAGCGTCTCGTGGTCTTTCCAAGATGGCGTGCCCCACGCTTCCGGTCGCCTCCACGGGTCTCAGCTCTGCAGGGAATGTGGATCAGGCTGTTAGAAGGCAGGCAAGCTTGATCTCGTTGATCTCTGTCGCTCGAGTTCTGGTGGGAACTGCAACAAAGCAGACGTCGATGGCTGGTTGGTGCCTGTTTGTACAGGGTGGTCACTCCTTGACCACAAGGGAGATTCTTCAGTCTTCTACGTCGAGTAGGATGTCGAAGGGTCCAGGGTTTTGTTTCTTATGTTTCATCAGGATAATCTGAAGTGCATTGGCACTTCTCCCATTCTTATACCAATCTAGGGGGCTGGATTACCTGCTAGGTCCCCTCCTATGGGTGGGACCCAGGAAGTGGGTGGATACACCCCCTTCCTTTGATCCTGGCCACGCTGGGACGAGGGCTGGAGTGCCCCAGAACCGGTTTGGCCGGATTATGCAAGGGGCAGCCTTGTGCGCCCCCAGCACTGTCTGGTTTCTTTCAAACCTCCCTGCTACAATCCACTATCTCCTGTCTGGGGGGGTGTGACACCTCCCTGTGACAGGAAACCCTTTGTCCAGGCCCCCTTGGCTGAGTTTCGGTCAGCTGCAGGGGGTCAGACCCGTGTCTGTGGCAGAAGCATCCATCTTGTGGATCTGAGGCTCTTTTAAAATTAACCGCATGTCAGTAAAGTAACATGTCTTCTCCCTCTAGAGGAGTGGAATGCTATCCCCGTCGCCAGAACTGGCGAGGGGATAGTATTCCAAATCGTATGACACCTTACTCGACATGTTTTGATAAAGCCAAACCAAAGTTGCTATATAACCGCGAGGATTATAATGCACTTAATAGTATATGGTATGGCATTATCCTGAAATAGCTTAGGGAGTTGTTCCCTACAGCTGCAGACAGGCTCAGCTCATGCTAGAGCTCCATCTCACATTAAACCACACACTCTGCCTCCAGGATTGATAAGGCCTTCCATAGGAGTGGCTCACAGGTTTATATGTGTCCAGATATAGGTTTAGATATAGGTATACTATATCTAAGCAAGGGGTGATTACACCACCTTACCCCAGCTGGGTGATCAGCCAGTTGTGTCAATGTAAGAACCAGCCAGGGGTGGCAAAAGTTATGCTGTAGTCCCTGGTAGGCCTTGGTGGCACCTATGCCCTGGGCACCTATAGTGCATGGTACAAGGGCTGACAAGAAGTCCATTTCCAATTGTGGTATATACCTATAGCACATGTATTCATAATTTAGAGAGAGAACAGCAGGCTGGGGGTCTGATTAGCAGGCCCACAGCCTCAGTAGTTGAAAACCAGTGAAGCAAAAAGCAAAAATTTGGGGTGACCATAGGATAGCAGACCCTACTCTCCTACAGGGCTCCACAGAGGGTCTTCACCAACGCATAGATCATCACCTGTAAGGAGCCCTCCTAGGTGCATTCCAGCCTTCTGAAGTCGAAGCTTTCACTCGGTTGAATTCATATATGTGTATAACAATAACAAAGCATGTGTACAAGACTAAATTGTGTATATTTTCAGAACTCAAAAGCTGATAATGGGAAAAAATGGTTGGATTTCCAAAATATTTTGAAAGCTGATATTTGAGTGGTAAATCATGATGGCTTGGGAATACTTACTACTAATATTATAATCTTGGCTGTCATGAATTAACTATGTACAGCGCCACTGCATGCACAGGACATTATGCTGCAAGAGGAAGCAAATTATGAAGCGTAGTCTCCACATTTTGTGATAGTATTACTTTATTATTTTGTCATTTTTACACTTAACGCTGTCTGGACATTTGCTGCTCCTCATTACTACCAGTTTAACATCCAAATGAAACAATAAGCAACAGAAAGGCGACCAGTCAACCTTTGCAAAGGGCCTTCTACTGCGCCTCAACACGAGTAGCCGCATTGTTAGGTACGTTTGAACTGTTTGAGCTAGAAATCGATTAATTTTTCTAAATCGGCAGATTCTTCAGAAGATGTTGGATTATGTGGCAAATGCGGCAAATCTGTAACTATGCTAAAAACGCAGCAGCAGCACAACTGCATAATTCTAGTGGCCCTACCTAAGGGGATACATTCTGTTGCAAAGTAAGAATCTTCAGGAAGTCAGGTCGTAGGTTCCAAGTATATCTTTATTTGTAGTTCAGTTACAGGAAGCTTGAGATAGAGCCAAGATGTAATTAGGCATAAAGTACGCCCCACCAGGAGCAGTATATCCTTACTGCTCAGCCTGCTCTCACCAACTGCCTAACCTCATGCACCCAACATTCTATGCAGTCATCACATTCCACCACATTACACACACCACTAGGATGAACAGCAGGAAAGGAGTATAGAATGAAGAAGGGCGTGAAATAACCTCACAACGCATTCCTAGTTGAACATTTTTTGACATTACAGCTGACAACGCTAAGAGAAGACCTGAGGTGATTACTATCGATAATGTTGCGTATGATGACCACTATAGTAATCTTGCCTAATGTGGTCACTATTTCAATACGGATAATGTCTGTTAGTAGCGCACAATGATTTTCATGGAACCTGAGTAGGTCTTATTACAGAAAAGGTTGTAGACCCTTTCTATGGACATGTAGGTTGACTGACTAAAAGTAGTGCATTTGCGTGGATTAACCCGCTTTCAATCCAGCGTGCACTGTATAGAACATTTACCCGGGCACCCCACAACTAGTGCCCTCTTCTAGATTGTTACTATGTTGCTCCTAGATGAAGGTATTACCTAGTAATTATATTCCATCAAAAGGATATCCCTCATAGTAACACTCATACACTAGCTATGAAGAATGGTTCTAAAGTGGAGTGGCAGGACGACCTCAAACATTTTCATGTATCTCTGCCTAGAACAGAATAAATGCAATTTTATCAATAAGTTCTCATGATGGGTGTGATATTGCTTCTTTTATTGACCATAGGAATATGAAAAAGATCGAGTTAAAAAGTTTTAATTCCATTTTAATTGCACAAGGGAACAAAAAACAAACACGTGTTTCGCAACTTATGTTTTTTTATTTTGCCACTTCTTCAGATCCTATGGGTAACAGACATAGAGTAACTATGTAATTATGTATTATTTCACCTTATACAATAACTAGCCATGAGCATGATACCCCATTCAACCAGTTCTGGCAGGTTGCATCCTGTAGAAATGCCAATTTATTTGATAAACAGTCCTGAAGCAAATAATATCATATTCATGTATCAATTTGATAGGGATAAGATCACACCCATCCAGAGCACTAATTACTTTTTTATAACTCTACTTTGTCTTTATAAAACTCCTATTAACATTGTTAGTCAGTTGCGCAATATATAAACTCACTGTGTTGGTCTCAACCTATTTCTATAGAGTAGTCCACACGGAGCATTTACCCTCACTATCTGTAACAGCATTCCAGTAAGTTCCCCCAACTATAGTTCTTGAGTGGACTATATTAAGGTGTACACCCCGGAGGCATGTACAAAGTACATACCTGCGAAATGCTGCTCTGCCCCTCTGGGTGCAACGCTACATAATGCATTACTAATAATAACATTCCCCGGAGCGGCCCGTGCAGGTGAGGGCGGTGGGGTGGGGGGTAACTCGACAGAAAAGGGAAAATTAAACATATAATTAATTTTCCCTCGTCTGGCAAGTCCCCCCTACGCTCTTACCTGCACGGGCCGCTCCTGAACATTCCAACCACACCCTTGAACGGACACTGACTCCCAGGTTTTACAGATACTAGGGGGCTTATTTACAAGCCCCTTGCACCATCCGTAAATCACTTTTCCCATGTTAAAAATGACACAAAGGTGGCTCAAGGGGCTGGTAAATAAGCACCTAGGTGTGTTTATTCCACCGTACTGATCCCGTTTAGTCTGGGTGGAGCACTTAACATGGTAGCCTTTAACAAATACATTTCTCTTGGCTGGTTCTCTTCCACTCTTTGGTGGGGTTTTGGAGCATCTATAATGGCTGCCTGGCACCAGTCCAGTGTATTCCTATTGTTGGTCCTCTGCCACACCTGGGTTGGCTTCACAGAGCACCTACCCTTATACCAGCATTGTGTTACGAAGTCAAAGGCGCATGATGCCAGCTGAGGGCGAGGTGACTGTACCTGTACCCAGGACTTTAAGTGGGCCGGGTCCTGCCGGTGCTCAGCACAGGCAGTTCTAAAAAGCAGGTGCTGAGACGGGTCCCTATCAGGCTCTCCATTTTTGCCTGCCTGCTGAGGGTGAAAAACAAAGACCTACACTCAGCAGCAGTACCTCCTTTCACTGCCTTTTATGTAACTTCAAAGAGACTCGTTATAGTTTTTTCACAGTCTCATCATTTCAGAACTGAAGCACTTTCAATATTGTATACAACAAAGCCATAGTTATTACATATTTATCTTATCCAACTAACAGCCATTGACAAAACCAAAAGTCCTGTCGTGTTGTAATGTTACTTGTATTATATATCTGGATGCAATGACAGAAGAAGCAAAATACAAGTCGGGCGGCACACTATGCTAAGAACAGATTTTTAGCTTACGCATTCATAAGCCACGCCCTTAATTACATCGGCCATGCCCCTTTGAGAGACTTCCCCAGTTACGTGTTTTTCAACCCACTTAAAGCCCTGCCTGTACCTCGGTGAGTGTGAACTCTGAAAACCCATCAACACCAGTGCTCGGGTGAAGGAAGCAAAACAAATTCACCTTAAAGTACTGTTTATTTCCAGGCCATGCATCAGTCCCACGAATCGATGCCCCCGGCCTGTCATCAAAATGACCGGAGAGCCATACAATGTAAATCACCCAAAATATATTTTTAAAACTATCCAATGGTTCTTTGACATCTTAATGCACAATTAGTGAGTTCAGTTCTGTTTTCCTAACACATGAGATACTAAATGCTGGTATTTCTTATTACGGAAAACATGAAACTACATGTTCATGATTGCAAACAGTTGTTACTTGTAAGAAAAGACATAGTAAAAGTGTGAATTCCCAAATCACCTCCACTGCCCTATGGTTGTCATTGTTGGTCAGACCCGAGAGATGAGGCAGGACCAGAGCCCCAACCTGACCACCGCTAAACCAAGCTGCACAGCTCAACCCACTGCCACAGCATTGGAGGACTATGGAAGGCTCCACCCAGTCACATCATATCCTTCCCGGCCCATACAGGCCAACCCTGAGACCCGGCCTGTGACCCACTGTGGCCCAAATGCTCAGATATACCACCCGCTCAGATCAGGTGGTAAATCTCAGTGCACCTGTCCCTGGAATCAGGGATAACAGCCAAAAGGGTCCAGTAATGCTGGGTCCCTCTGGTTATTCCCTTGATCGGATTCAAATTGGGCACAGGCACTGACCAGAATAGTGTATTCTGGCCTGATATCCACCATCCTTGTAAAGTGGCCCCTAAGGGTCCCTGCACCTCAATGTGTTTATCAATTTAGTAACTCACCTTTTACCCACCACCCTTTACCCCTGGACTGCCTGAGCTAAAAGCCGAGGAGTCTCCTCATTCCTAATGCTCTTGCTGCATGCCCGCCCCCCACAACACACAGAACCTTTCAAATACTTAATGAAGGCCAATTTCTTTTAAAATGCAGGTATTAAATGGACTGTACCAGTCCTGTGCCTAAGGAATCTTTTGGGTAGGATGATTCAATGAACTGGTGCTCATCGCTGAGAATCTGCAGCGTCAGGAAGGTCATGCGTTCGAATCCAGACATTGCCATGTCACTCTCCAATCTTTGTACGGGCTATATATTGAACACTATACAATTGGGTAAGGCTAACATCTGTTGTGCACAAGGCTTACAATTTGCAGACGCGTTGTGTGGAGTGAGTGGTTCAGTGACACAATATCAAAAACATAAATATTGTGTTAGAGAAATATTGTGTCAAAACCATCAATCCCAAAAATATCATTTTCCTATACATATAAAGGTAAGTACAAAAATATCGAAAAATATATTGTTTCACACTAATATCGTTGTTGTTTAATATACATATTGTATATATAGTTTTAAAAAGTACATATTAACTATAATAACGTACCAGTAATATAATATAAATTAAATATATTTAAATAATATTTAAAATATATATAAATATATACTTATTGAAAGAAAAACACACACACATATGTGTGTTTGTTATTGTACACGTCTAATATTAAAGTATTATTTAAAATAATCATTTTAATTTATATTATAATTTCTATTTTGTTTAAATGTAATAATACAAGTAAATATGTGTATATATATATATATATATATATATATATATATATATATATATATATATATATATATATACACAATAAATAAAAACAATTAAATAAACAGGAAGAAATTAAACAAATTCCCAATTTAATTACACATGAAAAAGGAAACAATATAAGACAATACCTTTTAATAAAATTATCTTATACATTACAAAAATATATACTATATATAAAATACATAGCTTTAAAACATAATAATATAATGTTAAACATTATTAGCAAAACAACTAAATTCTAGTAATAATAAATATACTATTCCTACTCCAGTCTGTGCAACAGTAGGGATAGCACTGGATTCAGAAGAGGAAAAATGTACTATTACCACTCCAGTCGTTACAACAGTAGGGATAGAGTTGAACTCGGGAGGGGTAAAATGTATTATTCCCATTCCTGTCTGTGTAACAGTAGGGAAAGCATTGGACTCAGGAGGGGTAACATTTACTATTCCCACTCCAGTCTGTGCAACAGTAGAGAAAGTGTTGGACTCAGGAGGGGTAACTTTACTATACCCACTCCAGTTAGTTCAACAGTAGGGAAAGCATTGGACGAAGAAGGGGTAACATTTACTATTCCCACTCCAGTCTGTACAACAGTAGGGAAAGCGTTTGACACAGGAGGTGTAAAGTTTACTATTCCCACTCCAGTCTATGGAACAGTTGGGAAAGCTTTGAACCTAGGAGGGGTAACATTTACTATTCCCACTCCAGTCGGTGCAACACTAGGGAAAGCATTGGACTCAGGAGGAGTAAAATGTACTATTCCCACTCCAGGCAATGCAACAGTAGTAAAAGTGTTGGACTCGGGTGGGGAAATAGGACTATTCCCAATCCAGTCAGTGCAATAGTAGAAAAGGCGTTGGACTCAGGAGGGGTAAAATTTACTATTCATACTTCGGTCAGTGCAACAGTAGGAAAAGTACACTTACAATATTTTACTACAAGTATTAATTTAATAGAAATATAAAACTATTAAGTTAAAATTAAATCTATATACAATAAAAAAACAATTAAACAATTAAAATAATTGTACATTTGTACAACAGTTTATATAAAAAAAATTGGGGGATGATTCATTAAATGTCCACACTATACGCCCTAATGCCTAGCAGCCCACATTTAACATTTAGCTAAAAATATAGAATTAAACACAATCAACACAATAAGTAATACAACATTATTTACTAACAAATTAATTATTGTTAATTAATTATTACTTAAATAACTATGCAGCCTATCCTCTAAAACCCCAACAACCTGCACCTAAAATATAACATACAAAAATATAATAACGACACAAGTTACGTAAATATCAATTAAATAATTAATAATTAATTGTTAAACAATTATTACTTATTAACTTCCCAAACTTTTCCCCTAGAACCCCAACAACCCTCACCTAAAACATAACTTAAAACAATATTAATTAGACAATGTACATAATGAATTATGAATTAGGTAATTATTATTAATTACAAAATAATTAATTATACTTAATTAACTTCCCAACCTGTACCCCAACAAACGTCACAACCCGCTACGACACTATGAATTACTATTTTACAATTAAATTAAAAATACAAATAACTTAAAATTACAAACTGTATTTAAAAACATTAACAACAATTGTACAAACAATACAAAACATATACAATTAAAATATTATTTAAAACAAAGAAAGTTTAAAGAATATCTATTTTACAACTATATTTTTGACAACGATATTAACAACGATGTTCTTGAAAATGATACTACTTACCTTAGAAAATCTATATTTTGCCAATGATATTTCTGCATCGCAATATTTCTGTATCACTATATTATAACTCAATATTTGTGTAAGTCGATATTTATGACTCGATATTTTGTCCAAATACCGATTGAATGCAAAATAAAGAAGAAGTTGATATTATTAAGGAGACATATGGAACTGATCACTTTGAACTTAAAATTAGCATGATCTGCTGGGTGGTTCCTTCAATCTGAGTCATTTGGAAGGTTTCTATTCTTTCCTCAAACTAGCTAAAACGTTTTTTTAAGTTTTATTTATTACCATAACATCCTACTTACCCTTTATGTTTTTTACATTGTGAAACTCTAATAAAAACATTGAAAAAACACCCTACTTACTCCTCACAATCAAACCACTCCCCACACAAATCAGTTCAATCTGTAGATTTTACTTATATTTAGATTTTGACTACTCGCCCATGGGATGGTAAACATAGGTAGCAGTAGTACAGTTCAGAGCTACCCACACCCACCAAGACCCTTGCTCTTGAGCATTCCTTTTTCCACATTGCTGTCTTATACTCAAACTCCTACCATGACCTAGAGCACACTCCCTCACCCAGCCTCATCCCCTGCTATGACCATGCTATACTAATGTCTGCCTATTAATCTGGTGTGAGTTCTTCCCAGTATGTAGGATGTCCTGACCTCTCTGAGCAGTACATCCTGGAGATAGGGACACAGCCCATCTACAAAAGAAGCAAAGTAACCTGTGCCTCTGTGAAGGCAGCAAATATTCTCCGTCTCCTCTGAGGATGAGTTCCCAAGTGTGAAGGACTAAGGGGCGAAGGTTATTACTTCACTAGCACCTAGTGATCCTCCCCTGAACCCAAGTGACTTCAGACTAATATTATCAGAGTAGCTCTTTCAAGGAACTTGTAGGGGGTGAAATAGCAGCATGTGGGGCAGATATTAAGCCTACGGTTGCCCAAAGCTCACCAGAAATGTTTACTTAAATTCCAGCTGGCTTCATAGATATGGATTTTATAAGTTCTAGACTTGTGAAATCCTCAATCTCGGGCCCTTGTTCTTTAAATGAAGTGTCTTTTCTTGAGCGTTGATAATGGTATCTCAGGTGCTACAAATTGTTAATGGGTGGTTGTCACAGCGTGAATCATTTGATACTTCATATGCCCTTTCCACTCAAAGCAATGCTACATCCTCTTATGTCTGCAGCCATCCTTGCTTAGGTCTGTGGTGTGTAATTAAGGCAAATGCCATAGGGGTATCTAATTTAGATATTCCTCCTTGACTTGCTCTGCTTCTAAGTTCCTCTCACTGCAGGCACATTTTGATTCTGCCAGGTTTACTCTCCTTTCTTGATAGGACTCGCCCATTCTCAGTCTACACAGCTTTCAAGACGGTGTCCGGCTTCAGTGTGGTGGACCCTTCTGAGCTGCAGGACTGGGGATAACCAAGAGCATCATTCCTCTAAGTACATCATTCCTCTAAGGGCATCATTCCACTAAGGGCATCATTCCTCTAAGTGCATCATTCCCTTATGTGCATCATTCCTCTAAGTGCATCATTCCTCTAAGTGCATCATTCTTCTAAGGGCATCATTCCTCTAAGTGCATCATTCCTCTAAGTGCATCATTCCCTTATGTGCATCATTCTTCTAAGTGCAAGAGGGTCAGAAGTCAGACTCTCCAAGAGATAGGGGCACTGACTACTACCATGGGACTCTGTCCCTTCCAGGCCACAATCCTAGGGATAGTAGCCAATCATAATGCATTGTAACCATCCTCATGAAAACTAATTAGGTAGCTTTGATTGTCACTTAATCCCATTCCATTTTTTATGAACCAACCTCATGGTACACAGGTCAGTTCGTAAAAAATCTTTACAGGTCACAAAATACTAATCGCAAATTGTGAACAGTATTTTTGAGATCCTGTTGCTCTCTCCCTTGCAGAGGTGACGTAGGAAGGCATAGGCAGGTAAACCGCACCTAGGAAGCTGCCTTTCACATTGTATCCTGAGAATGAGCATGTTTTATCAATGATCTTTATACAAACATATTGCACTTCTTATTTAACATTAACACCTAAAGTTAGATTCAGTCCAACGTGGGCCAACAATCAAATAGTTAGGGTAACTGGATAGCTGGACCAGCCTCGGCTAACCCACCATATCTAAAGATTCTCACTGGGTGCAGGGTGCCTTCTTCATGGAAGTTGCTTCTGTTTCTAAGGCAGGTGGTAACTCATTTTTTGGGGAAAAAAGAGTGACAGAGGAGGAGAGCGCAGCTTGTCTGCATTTTTCATTTTCTGAAGACAAAGATCCACCCACCAAAGATCCAGTTTTAAGATAAAAAAACACAACGTCTATGGCGGATGGTCATGTTTAGGTCTCACCTGAAACAGCGCATTCACTGACGCTTGTGAGATCTTTTGTTAACTTACAATAAAGGGGGCTGAAATCTTGCCCATTACATACCATTGTTTTGTTTCAGTGTCACTCTTTTTTGCTTGCTTCTCATTGGTTCAGGGCGTGCCGGTTTCACTTTCTGTTTGTGTGCTGGTCGCTTTGATGGAGCATTGACCAAATACTGACTAATTGCTTTCATTATTGTCCTTCTACTGCTTGTGCTCTGATTTGGGTACTTCTTTCCCTTTTACTTCCAACATCGCCGTTCTTTCCCCATTTTTGCCTGCTCAGACCCGATCGCCGTTGTTGTACTTTGCCCCTCTCCTACCTCCCTTCATTGTTTTGTTAACTGACATCCATGCTAGGGCATTAAATGATTGTATGGGTTTCTATACCATTGAAAACTGCATGTCGGCCAGCTTCTAAGCACTGTAAATGACAGTTTAAGATACTCAATCTGCCCTCCTCTGAAGAATTGGAAATGTGAGTGTCCATAGATTAGAATCAAACTCATTACAGCCAGAACGCTGCTTTTCAGTTGCTGTGAGAGCAAAACGGCCAACATTTAACAAAATCAGCATAAATATATAACCAACAAATATGAAGAAAAGAAATATAAGGATATAATAAATATGTGTGCTTTTCCTTGGGCAATTTTATTGTGTTTTGTTGGTGTCTTATGTGTCCAGAACAGAGGATTTGAAGAAGAAATTGCCTTGGGCACCTCAAAGGGCATTGGGCCAGACAGCAATGCCCAGCTTGCCAGAAACGCATCTTGGCGCATCCGTAGTTTGGTACAGATTGTCAGGATTCTTTGATTTGCTCAAGTTCAGACTTTCAGTGGGCAGAAAAAGCTGGGATTTGAACCCAAGCTAGGGACATTGGCCCTTACACCACATCTTGTGATTATCACACTCAGTCCCTTTCTTTCTCCTGATGGGTTATTTTCCATGACGAAGGAGAGGCTCCACCTTTCCTTAGAACAAGCATTTGCAAAGCCAATAGATCTTGTATATTAAAGATCTATTGTCTTTGTCAATGCTTTTTTAGTCATTTTGTACAGTGGAGTCATCGCTGAAAGTGAAAAACAAAACAAGTCAATGCAGTAAGGCTTCTGTACAACATGGCTAAAAAACATTGACAAAGGCAGTACATCTTGATTAGGCGATACCTATTGACTTTGCCAATGCTTGTTCTTGTGTTACAGCAAACAAATGATGGACGGAATGCTGACAATGCAAACATTCTCCCCCAGTCAAAAGATCTGGGTAAATCCATCATTTTTTTGCAGCCACCCCAGTTTGGACCCAGCCATATGCAAATCAATCTTGACCCTGTACCTCATGGGAACTGTCCAGTCCGAACTGCCAAGCCAGATCCTCCCTGGACCGTAAACAAGCATCCTGGGACCGGTTTCAGGGTATGACACCCTACTTCAACCTGGCAAGCTTGAATCCAGTGGCACAGTGAGCAAGGGACCCACGTCTGGGCATACCCATCCCACTTAGGGTGAAAAGTGTTACAGCAAACAAATGATGGACGGAATGCTGACAATGCACACCTTCTCCCCCAGTCAAAAGATCTGGGTTAAATCCATTGTTCTTTTGCTCACTATGCCACCCCAGTTTGGACCCAGCATATGCAAATCAGTCTTGACCCTGTGCCCCATGGGAACAGTCCAGACGCTTGTTCTTGTGGGATTTCCTGGATTTGATTTTTTCACTTTCTGGTTCCATCAAGGAGAAATAAGTCAATTGACCAGGTGCCACAAGACCTGTCTGAAACAAGTAGACATACCAACATCATGTCTAACTGAGGTGACATGATGGCAAAGCCAGGAGCGGTTCAACCAAGGAGCGCAACCATCAGGAAATGTTACCCCCCCAACATCTCAATGATTCCTAAAATGGGTGATTCCCTCACGTTTTGTCAGCTTTCCCATTTTACCCCACCTGTAACTCCAGGCCATGAGTTTGTCTTGTGGGACTTTAACAATCCTCATTGAAAAATAAAAGTTTTAAATAATCATCTTTAAATAATTTCTCTTTCATTCACAGTACAGTCACGCAACAATGCATGAATCATCACCAATGACGTCAGCGATGACATGGACTGTAACATCATGAATTATGTTCATCATTTGTGTAGCTTAAAATAGGGCAAAGTGTTCCTAAGTTCCACCTGCTCCTCATTCTTCTCCTCAGACATGGACAGGTCACTGAAGGCTGTGCCTGGATGAAGGCATAAGCCTGACTCTGGCTCGGCTCGAGGTTCTTTTAATCCCTCAAGCTGAAAACGAGCCAAGCCTTCATGTGAATTCTGCCCAGCGCGCTCACCCGAGAGGAGGGGTTCAGACAGGCTGATCTTACGGATGCAGTGGAATGGTGTGAAAGTGCTCAGAAAGGGACAGTATGCTCGGGGTTTTTAAAAAAACGTGATGTCTCTTTGGTAACAAGACAAAATATCGAATTCAAAATATAGAATTACCAAAATATCGAAGTCAAAATATAGAATGGACAAAATATCGAATGGACAGAATATAGTGGTGAAAAATATCGAATTGAAGGTAAGTAATTTAATATCAAATAGTCATTTTTACCCCTACGCTATCCAATGCTTACCCTACTGTTGCACTCTCTGGAGTGGGAATAGTAATTTTTACCCCAACGCTATCCAACGCTTTCTCTACTGTTGCACTCTCTGGAGTGGGAATAGTAATTTGTACCCCTACACTATCCAACACTTTCCCTACTGTTGCATTCACTGGAGTGGTAATAGTAAATGTTATATTTATTATTTCATTAATTTTAAATTACTTTTAAGACATTTAAAAAAATTCGATATTTTGACTAACTATATTTTTTAAAACTATATTTTTGATTCAATATTTTTGCACTTACCTGTTTGTAGATAGGAATTCGATATTTTTGCATTCTATATTTTTTCTTCGATATTTTGGTAATTCTATATTTGTGAATTTGATATTATGTCAGTGATTCATCTCTTTCCGAGCACTTTCACAGCACTCAAAGGAGTCATCACCCTCAGGCCATGTGCATTGAACTGCCGATAAACTGTCCTACCAGCACCCCCTAGATTAAAAAAAAGCAAAACGTGAGCACTTTCTTGATGTCCTGCTGCACCTGAGTTTGCACTTCTTTTTTTCCTACTTCATGACATGTTGTGAGCCTATGAGACCCCAATGTTTTTCTAGTTTCTGTACCTGCCTTTGTGGAGATGTTGAGGGTCTCCAGAAGTAATCACCTTTGTTAAGTCAGGGAAGACATGAGATCAGCATAGAATACTGCCGCGGCTCTCTGTAACTTTGTGTCTTTTTCTTGAAAGAATTCTTCTGTGAATTTGCTTCAAGGTGTGTCAATCAGGGCACAAGTCAGGGTGTTCTTGCTGGTGCAGAGTCCACTCTCTAAAATTAGAGAGTGGACTCTTTTTCCTTTAGTCAAAGGAAGGGAGCCTGGGAGCAGAGGTGGCCGGCACAACTCGCGGTTCGGGGGTGGCGGGAGCAGGAGGGCGGGGGTATTTGCAGTGGGCGGGCGGGCTCACCGAAGAGGCTTTAATAAATACGTAAATAAGTAAAATAAAACTTACCTTGCCATCGCTGGGTCTTGGGTCTTCTCTCCTGCTGCTCGTATCCGAATCCTGGTTGGGACAGGAAGCAGGCAGCCAGGCTCCCACCCGTAAGCCAATCACAACACTCCATTGGAGAGCGTTATCATTGGTCTGAGCGCCATGACATGGCACTTAGCCAGGGGCTGTAGGGGTGGCCATGCTCTCCATACAGACTGCAATGCAGCCTGCATGGAGAACAAGGGAGCGCGCATGACTGTTTTGGGTGGCCCGAGAGAGACAACCAAACACTGAATGCACACAGGAGTGTCTACCACTCCTCCCCTGCAGCTCCGCCCCGCACTGGCATAACAAACTTGAGGGCCCCACCTGCAAGGCACGTGGAAGGACCTCTTCCGGATTCAATCAGGAGATCGCCGGCCAGAGTACTGTGCTGAGGGGGCCCTTTGGAGCTTGGGGGCCCCCACGCACCGCTGGGGCTGCGGGGGCCTGTGTTACGCCACTGCCGCACCGTCCCCTCATGCACTGCCACAGCAGGAGGAAAAAATAAAATGATAATAACATTCCGCTATTATTTTATTTTTTCCTTTCTTTGCAGCTCTTGGCAGTGAGGCGACGTTCCTCCTCCTTGGCGGAGGAGCCGCCACTGCCTGAGAGGGGTCCTCCTTACTAAGCTGCTGCACAAAGACAGCTCTTGAGCCTGCAGCACATTTGTTTGATTTTTGTAGTGTCTCTTTGGACGCGTTTTTCTTGCCTAATCACATCAGGTGTGTGCTCTGTAGGTGGTGCTGTGTCATGGCACCTAAACCCCAATTTAACTTTAATTGTTTTAGTCAAAAGGGGTATTTAGCACCTCGCTCTATTTTGAGAGATGTCGGTCTGTGTTTCTTCATACTGTAATGCAAGAATCTGCTCTTCGAATGTCACCTGGTCCTCTCCCCTACTTGCCTGATGAACCTTCCCTGTAGCCAGAAATATTAAAAGTCTCCGGACAGCAGGAGAATGAACGCCCTTTTTGTGGAACAAATGCATCTTTACTGCTGGACCAGTTTTGGAGGCAGAAAAAATGGGTCTTTTCTCAAAAAACTGCTTTTAACTTTTCATACCAAAATAAAACTTTATTTATTTTAAAAAACTGAGAGTTTTACGGCTGTGAGGGGACGAAGGGAGAAAAAAGGTAGAAAACGAGAAGCTACGTTCTATTTAACATCTGCAAAATGGCACCAACATGAAACTCTCAGCCAATGCCCAGTTTAAAGCAGACGACGTGTGTCGCCATGGGGGTGTCGGGGTCTTAATATTCCAACATGCAGAGTGATGCTGGCTAAGAGGCCAGGCCTGGCTAAAGGTGTCCACGTGACGTGGAGCCACTTGGAACTTTATGTTGGTTGGAGCAGCCAAGCCAACCTTTAAGTAGCTAGTCGCGAGTTAGGCAGACACCTGCTGAATTCCATAAAACGCCACTGAATGAGGGCGCATCCCACAGGCCCACCCTGGGTGCTGCCCCAGTTGAACCGGTTGAGACCCCCGCTGAGGCTGCAGGCTCCGCCTTGGTTAAGCTCACAGTTATCACATCAGACTCTAGGCGCGCTGGGAAGTGAAACAGCACTTTCCCTAAAGTGAGGGACATTGGAGGCCTATGGTATAGCTTCCCCTGACAACACTTCCTGTGATATCACTCTGCGTGGTGCTGATTGCCTCTCCCAATTAGTCCCACCTCTATTGTTTTTAGCACGTGTGCCCTGGTGGTAAGTGCATTTGTTTAACACTGATAAAGTGCTTCAAAATTAATCACAAGGCTCTGTCCTTTATTGTAAAACTGTGGACGGGAGGAGCTATCTATTCAGCGATTGACATGCAAATATGTAAACATGACACCCCAGGTCAATCCCAGCTTCCCTGCTTTACCAGATTGTGTGATGTTGGACAATTCATTAACTTCACGTTGACTCTTCTTACTCGATAATTGCGTCTGGGAGCGCCTCAGCATGATTCAGGGTTCAGGATGTCTGCGGATTAAAATCCTCTCTGGTATATTCTTTAAAGACTATATAATGTTGCTCCTTCACAATAACAAAATAGGCTAAATAGGGGCACGTCATATCTGACATATGGTGGTTCACTCAGGACCTTTGTGAGGACATGGCGGGGTCCCTCATGAAGGCTTCTGATCTCATGTTTACGGACTACTATTTCTAATGGCAGTAAATACAAGTGTATCATCTGACACACTCCAGTAAAGCGCTTGTATATGATAAAGGGACACACTTGTTGAATTCTGAAGCCCTTCTGGTATCAAGCTCAACCTTTGTTGCACAAATGACTCTTCACATGTTTGGATTGCTCGGCGCCTGATCAGACTTTACTCTCCTTCAACAAAATGTCTCGATTTCTCATCCCTAATCCTCGGCCCCTGCGCGGACATAGTGCACAAGTAAATACGGAATGATGCCTGTTGATTTTGTTTGTAAACAATTAATAAAAATCTTTTGCACACTTTTCTTGGCTTTCCTTGAAACTTTGAGTTACTGTCTGGGGTATTTTGTTGCTGAATTGAGTTGCTAGGTTTTTGTCAGGCTCTGTGTCACTGTGGTGTGCGTTCACACTGGGGTACCACTTTGAACAGTAATAATGCGCCGCGTCTGTGATCTTGGCATTTTTTATAATGAGCTGGCCCTCAGTTCCGGCGATGTTCCCTGAGGCAGTGAAGTGGTCAGATGACATCCCGGGTCCATATGTAGGGTGGCTCCAGGGGTAATAGTGATACAGAATGAACTGTGGGGCTTCTCCTGGGGTCTGTCTGTAGAAATATACATTTTCGCCGTCTTTCACCCCAACATCACAGCCAATCGTGGCCCTTTGTCCAAGGCTGACTACAATCGTGGGAGATATCACAGGTTTCTGAGCATCTGCAAGAGAGAGAGAGAGAAATACAACACTTATGATCGCTAGCTGTATAAATACGCATGGTTCTATGCATGGCTCTCAGAAAAAGGAAAACATACTTCAGATCTTGCATACTTACAGGATGTCCAGAGCAGGACACAGAAGGCCAGAGTCTGCAGCAGCCTCATTCTTTCAGGGTCGGGGGCTCCTTTCTGAACCTTGAGCACAGAGATGTACAAAGGGCGAAGTCTGAGAAGCTTAATATATGCACCAGTCCCCCAGGGGGACCGAGAGGCAGGTATGCAAATATGAAATGCACTTAACACATCACTGGATCGAACAGGAACACAGAAACGTACTATATTTACAGATTTCATTTAAGGTGTTGCTGCATTCTTGAGTTGAACATTTTTGCGGCTTTGTAACAAAAAATCAATAAGTCACATTTCATTTCTTTTGCAAGATTGTCAGTTCTGTAATCTTAAGGGAGGCATTTAAACAGCCAAGTGACACTCTCGATTTGTAAGTATTAAGGATGGAATCCATGAATCTACAAAACGACAGGACTCTCTTTCTGTAACGTTGAGGATCCACTAACATGTGTCCCTCACAAACTCTTCGGAGAGCCAGAGCAGCGGGCGTGCATGTAGTAATAACTAAAGACATTTATGACTGACGAAGAAGCTCTACTCAACTCTGTGAAGAACTGCCCCTTTCAGAGAGTGGACATTTCATCCAGGAAAAGGCTGGAAGGTGTTTGTTCATTACAGCACACTTTGGGCATTATTCTCCACCTCCCACTTACATAAAACAACAAACAAGATACACAGCTCGGCCCAGACTATGCCTACTGCAAATCTTGCCTTTCACTAAACTTGTGTTGAGATGTTTAAGTTGCTTGGGAAGACTCCAGTTTGTAGGGATGAGCCAGTGCTTGTTTTGTCTTTTACAGGAGCAGAGGATCTGTAAGCTACAGGCTTCAGGTTCGAACTGGGTGGTGTTTATGAAGAATTAAATCAAACTTCAGAACATTTAATATTCAAGAAAGGGAGGCGCTTATAAGAACATCCTTTAGCAACCTTCAGTACTTAAATCCACATAACCTTGTAATAGAGGGTTCAGTGGTGCCCTGGTGCTGTCTGAACTAGACATTTCATTTGGACAAGACCCAAAATATAGAACGTGGAAGACTCAGTGAGATGTAAATATCTTTTGAAAGCATAAAAGATTGATATTTGGAAGGTAAACTTAGCTACCTCTTTAAAAGTTTCATTAATTCAAAACATCCCCACATAATCTCTTCTCTGTTCTGAATCTTTTCCTAGTCATCAGTACATTCTCTTCATGTCACACACCACTTGGGACTTTTGTGAAGACTTGGCCTCCTTTTCATCTTTAAAATTCAGGACATTTATAATTGTATCAGATGTGCACAAAAACATTCAGCTCCATCTCTCCACATTGACCTACAAGAGAATAAATTGCCTTGCTGGTCACTGTGCCCAGCCGCAGCAAAAGAAGCCGCAGAGTGGCTCCTAGCTGTACTCAGTCAGGATGTTGGATGAATCCTGCCTAACAGCTCTGCGGGAAGCTCTTACCTTCCATGACAGATGTAATGTCGGCATGAGTTCACAGCTCACTGGCTAATGGGGCAAAAATCGTTCATGGGTAGAAAGTTCACTGGGCACCCCAATTTATCATTAAAGTTCTTTTGTGCTCGCCCATGTCCCTTGCGTCATGGTTTGGTCTTTTAACACTTCATAAATGGCTAATGGTAGTCCATTCTTCTACCTAGGAGAAATATATGTTTCCATCCGTGAGAGGCACTAACCAGTTGTGTCATCCTGACAAGAGGCAAACACTTCTAATCATGAAGTAAGTTATACACCTTCCCTTTCAGGCTAAAATTAATTATTTACAATGCCACACCTAAATGCAGCTATCCAGGTAGAATTATAATGCAGAGCCGCACATTACAAGAGTGCATTAAAAAATCAGTGCACTTGTAAAGCAGCAACAGGAAACTCATCACCGCGATGCCTTCCAATAGTCCGTCCTGTGGTGTTACGCAAACTGGTGCTTACATTAGAATATCTTGGCCAGTCTGTTGAACAAGGAATGTCCTAGTTAAAGTACCATTTTGATCTATGTTGACAGTAGTGAAAACATCACCCTGTATTTTGTCAGTTCTTCAGATGATCACAGTTCTGTTATGTCATGTCATGTCATGTTATAATATGTTCTGTTTGTTTTTTGTAAAGCGCACAACGCAGAAGCTTCTTGGCCCTTGAATCAGTTACTGGGTGCAATGATAGAGATGTTACAAATTGAATAGCCAAGGATTAAGCTTTTTTCCTACACATAGACATGGAAGGTTAAAAATGTAGACATAGGAAGTTTGGCCGCACAGACGGATCTTCTCCAAGTAGGTTCTTTGCGAGTAACGGGAAGTAAAGAAGGAATTGTCCTTCTGACCTCAAAAAGTGAGGAGCATGATACAAGCTTGTTGGACTTGGCCCTTTTGGCAGGGTCATCCCTGAACTTTTTGCCCTCCTCCTGTATTTTGTCTGACCTGTTTTTGTTGGTTTTATGACTCTGGGCACTTTACCACTGCTGATCAGTGCTAAAGTGCATATGCTCTCCCTATTGTAAATTGATGTATGGATTAGTGATTCCATGTTTGGCTTGTTTGGTTTACTTGTCAGACCCTAGTACAGTGCACCGAGTGTGCCCAGGGCTTGTAAATCCAAATGCTGCCAGTGGGCTTGCAGTACTGGTTGTGCCACCCACAGAAGCAGCCTGTAAACATGTGTCTCAGGTCTGCCATTGCAGAGCCTGTGTGCAGTCTGGTACTGCAATGGTGACTGGGCAAGTGCACCCACTAGCCAGTCCCTAAACCTTCCCTTTTCTTCATATCAGACACCCCTATGGTAGGCCCAAGGGCAGGGTGCATTGTAAGTATAAGGTAGGACATGCTCTGGTGTATGTGGCATGTCCTAATAGTGAATTACATCCATTTTTGTTTTTCACTATTGCAAGGCCACCTGTTCTCCATAGGCCAGAATGGGCAGTTAGATTATTACATCCTATAATCCTAACTGACTAAGGGAACATGGTAGAAATTCGAGTTTAGGATGCCTGAACTCAGAATGATAAAATACATCTTTTAGTGTAGATGGTTTTAACATTCTGTGTTTGAAAATACCACTTTTAAAAAGTAGGTATTTTCTTGTCTAACTATCCAAGCCTGCCTCTGCTAGGTTGTGTATTCCTTGTCTGGAGTTTGAGTGAAAGGGCTGGGGGATTCCAGGAGACAGGGTGAGTCAGCCCAGTGGTGAATAGAGTGATCTGCATCTAGATGGGAGGGAGGAGTTGCACCTGGTATCTGAATAGGGCTTTGCCTTCCCTCCACAATGCTGGCTCCACCTCCTGTGGTGCATCTGATGTCTCTGCCCTGCATTGTGAAAGGAGAGAAGGAGTCATGTCAAAAGAGTGCTCCAGGGCTGTGCCTTTCTTCCACAATGCTGGCTCCACCTCCTGTGGGGCGTCTGATGTTTCTGCCCTGCACTGTGAAAGGAAAGAAGGAGTCATGTAAACAGAGTGCTCCAGAACTGGTTTGGACTAGGCATAGGCCCCTCTACCCTCAGAGGACAAAGGATTTTGGGGCAAAAATATTGGGACCCTGATCCCAAGAAATTAGATCACTTTTGGACAACAAGAAGAAACCTTTTCTGAGGAGAGGAACCTGAAGAAACTGAGGAGAGACTATCGATAAGCTGAAGTGCTGCTTGAGGGATTGACCTGCAGTGGTTGCAGGACTGCTGTGGTAAATAAATAATTAATTACCGGTACTATTTTTGAATACATTAAGAATAACAGATAGCTCAATAAATAAGAGGCAAGATCCGAGGAATCTGAGGTTATCAGGCTTTAATCAGGCATAAGGGAAGGGACAGGATCGGGACAGCCTGAAATAAAGTGACATCGAAGGCAGCTGCGATGCTTCATCAACAGTACAAGCTATATATACTATAACATCATAATTACATTACATACAGTAGGCGTAACAAGTGACAATGCGTAAGATAAGAACACATGGGCGTGAAAAGTAGGCGTGCACAGGGCGTGCACTTAGACATGTGATGAGAACGTCACAGAAGTGTCATGAAATGGGTGGGTACATGAAGGGGGCTACTCGAGCAGCTGGGACCTTTAACCTAGTGGTGCGCGCAAACGGACTATGACGTGTGTCTGGGGAGAACTGGGGGCTCTGACTTCTGTGCTAGAAGAGGAGACTAAAGTCTGCGGTGTCAGGACGACATGTACCTATAGCATATCTGGTATCTGGTGTTTGGAGAACATGTTGATAGAATCTAAAAGTTTAACAGGGTAAAGGCTACTAGACACTAAGGCTGGTGCATGCATATATTCTTCATGTAATGCGTGTGCTATGAATCTTCTATGGATATTAATACAGTAATTCTCTTGCATGGAGACAGGAAGACTAGACTATAACTGGAGATGTTTATGCGGTTCGCTAACTTAGGAATGTGAAGACGGAGAGCTGAACTGATAACTAGAGGCATAACATATTCTTGGCAGACAGGCAGGCAGAGCCAGGCCGGGCACCGCGCTGCGCGGCAGGAAGTAAGTGAAGGGTCAGGGATGCAGGTGGGGGCTGCATCGCTCCTCGGAGCAGGTTCAGGAGACTGGAACTTGAATCTGGTGTCCGGGCCCTCATGAGGCCTAGAAACGGGGACATTTCACTGAATTAACGTGCACAATGTAAAACGTGGCAACATAGGCCTAATACTCGTTGCTTTCACGGGGACTAGATAACTGGCATACTAGAGTTGGGCACAACTGTAATTGCGTCTTTATCTGATCATAGGGAGATACATGCATATTAATCATGCACATATAATATAGGATGGGGAACACGTAGGCACACATGACAAGGCAAAATTCAATTTTCCACATTCCCTCCTTGTGCCCTACGTTTCCATCAGGAAACATCAATATTCATGATACCATCTATCATTTCATATAGCATCATTTGCTCGTCTCGAATTTTCTTGGAACGGGACTTTGGACTAGGAATACAAGATGTAGCACACAAGCCGCAAATCGCAGGGCCACATTGTAAACAGAGGCAGCAACTGAATACGATCATTACTGCTATACCTAGGAATGACAATACCTTCCATCCCCAGGCAGATATTATACTCCAGAGCCAACCGGACCATGTCCAGGTGCCTGGATTCTGGTGTAACTGATGGGCAATTTTGTGAAGTCTGGTTATAGCTGAATAAACAGACGGTGCGTTATTAGGAATGAAAATGCAGCAACTAGATCCGATGACTCTACAAGCTCCTCCCCTATCGGCCAGTATGACGTCAAGGACGAGACGATTTTGGAGCACGACAAATCTCATAGCAGATTGCTCCTCAGTTAAGTTACCTAGAGCGGAAGTAGTCTCATTCACTACTGCTTCAAGGGTTCTGGTTAACCTACGTATTAACTTACTATTCTGGACAGGTCCTATGAAGAAAAAGAAACCTCTATTGAAGTCTGTATACTGTTCTAAGGCAGTTTCAGTTAGATCGACAATTGGGGACTCGATCTCCCTTCTATGTCTAATATGTACTAGATGTGTGTTTCTGTGATAATCAGATGGGGCTAGAAAAACTGGTGGCAGTAGGAAGGCAATATAACATGTTCCATCCCAATCAAGGGGCAGACGTACATATGCGGTCTGACCACACACAAAGTAAGAATGACGTGAGGCTTTGAAAATAGATTTCCCACTGTCACTATACTCGACCATAGTAATGCAATCACTATGTCCTAGATGTATAGAACCATTCTTTCTGACACATAATTCGCCTTTAACTGGTAGAACTGAAATAGCAGGCAAATCTGGAGTAGTCTCGGACTGAACATTCAGAACCATGAAATTCGAGGAATAATTACCTAGATCATATACTTCATTTTCTAGATCTAACCCTGTTCTATGGGAAAGACCCTCCTTGTCTGGGAAACATGTTCTATTCAAACGGGACATATCATTCGAGGATGACGTTAACGTGGACCATGCTCCACATGAACCATTATGTGAAAACGGATAAGGAAAGAGTGGCAGAACTCCCTTCGGTGTCTGGAAAGGGGGAAGTCGACCACACACCCAACAATTAGTGGCATTGCTAGTCTGGTGTGAATAGTGTAACATACGGATAAAAGAATTATTACACATTGCAAGACGATAGGATAACTCGTGAGGAGGCAGGTCACTGAAAGTGTGCTCTACTGTAACATTAGAAAACATATGTACATGTGAATTAATAGGAAAACATAAATGTAAGGCATAGCTTATACAGGTAATCATAAGACTCAAAAATGTCATGAATATAAGAGTGACGACGCATCTACTTCGAAGATTCTTTTGATAACGGATTCTCTTAGAGTTTTGACTAACTCTCCCACTAGGAAGGTCTATCTCATACATGTCAGAAACCTGTCTAACCGTTTCACCCGAGAGGGACTTAGACAATTAAACTGGCTGACTTACTAGACCTCAATTTCACTTTATACTCCTCCTGCGGAGTTTTCTCTAACAGGTGAAGTTTAGGTTCAGTGTCTGGGCAGTCCTTGAGAACGGGGCAGTCCTTGAAAAATGTCCTTGGCCGAAGTCCATGGAATCGCTTTACATGGCTGCAGTGTAACCACCCTTTGCGGCCCTCCACTTTTATGGCCGTCCTCGTGGTGAGTAGTACCAGGCGTGGCTCCTTCCAACGGGGCTCCAGCGGACTTGAACGATCGAAATTCCTCACCAAGACAAGGTCGCCTGGTATGACCTCATGCGGTTTCACTTCGGTGTTGTCTGGAAAAGCGGCGGCAACCTGTGAACGACAAGATTGTAGTGCAGACATCAAGGAGGCCAGGTAATCTGTCAGCATATTACTGTCAACATCAGTTATCTTACGGGGTCTAGGAGTACCCCACATGTTTGGGGGACGACCAAAAATTACCTCAAAAGGTGACAGACCTGAACGGGAGTGTGCAACCATTCTCATATAAAAAAGGGCAACTGGCAGTGCTACTATCCAATCTACGCCTTTTTCTGCGCATACCTTGGAAATGCGGATCTTTAAAGTCTGATTATGTCTCTCTACAAGACCGGCTGCTTCGGGATGTCGTACGCAATGGAACTTCCACTGGTACCCTAACAGAAGGGATACTTGTTTCATGAGTTCGGATGAGAATGGCTGGCCGTTATCTGAATACACGACCCTCGGCAATCCATAGCGGGGAAAGAACTCACGAACCAACTGCCTGGCAGTGGTCGCGGCGGTGTAATCTGGGACTGGATATGCTTCTGTCCACCTGGACAAAGCGCATACAACTACGAGGACATACTTGAAACCTCGACATCGCTCCATCTGAATATAATCCATCTGGAGGACTTCAAAAGGGTGGTCAGGAGGATGGAATCCACCTTGTTCCACCGGGACACCTTTACCTGGATTGAACTGACAACAGATCATGCAGGTACGCACTTTCTGCTTGGCTGCTGCTCGTAAATGCTTGTTAAACCCAAGGTTCTGAATACTGTCTAACATGGCTTTTTCTCCTAAGTGTGCAGGACTATGAGCGGTGTTAATAATAACTTGAACCATAGAGTCGGGGAGAAACCATGTGGCTTTTCCCTTCGTCAACCATCCTTGATCTGTCTGGACCCCTCCTTGTTCAGACCATTTCTTGATTTCATCAGGAGTAGCATGTGACTGGATATCTAGTACATCTTGTGTAGGGTCCTTAACTGTCATACAAGTAGTCTGGGCTGGAATGTCTGTCTGTGTCGGGTTAACTGGAATGTCTGGAGTCTGAGCTGTAAGTTTGGCTGTTCGGTCTGCTAGATCGTTACCCTGGGAAATGATGTCAGTGACTTTCGTATGTGCTTTGCACTTCATGATAGCGATAGCTGTCGGTAAATGTATTGCATCTAACAGAGCTTGAATGAGGGGGCCATGCTGAATCTTGGTTCCATGAGAAGTCATGAAACCTCTCTCTTGCCAGAGTACTCCGAAGTCGTGTACGACTCCGAATGCATAACGTGAATCTGTGTATATGTTTACTTTCAGGTTCTTGGCTCGTATGCAGGCTTGGGTCAGAGCGACGAGCTCTGCTGCTTGAGCAGACAGGGTGTCAATACGAAGTGTTTCTATAACTTCAGTCTCAGTAGTCACTGCATACGCGGCTACTAGTTCTCCTGTACTTGTTCTCATACATGAACCATCCACATAAAGTGTCAGGTCGGGATCAGGTAATGCAATATCTGTCAGGTCTTGTCTTGGCTTTGTCATGGTGTTAACGACTTCCACACAGTCATGCGTGGCAGGATTTGAAGTAACTGAAGGTAACAGTGTAGCAGGATTTAAAATGTTGCAGCGTCTGATTTCTATGTGTGGCTGAAACAGTGTCAGTTCATAACCTGTTAAACGTGCAATTGTCAAGTGATGAGTCTGTGTCGGTTTAAAAGAACTTCCACGGAGTGTGGAACTTGTACTGTCAGGGAGTGTCCTAACACTATGGAATCACTCTGTCTGGTAGCTAGTGCTGTGGCTGCAACTGACTTGAGGCACGCAGGCAAAGCCTGGGCTACTGGATCTAATGTGCTAGAAAAATAAGCACAGGGCTTGTACTGTCCTGCTTGATCTTGTGTGAGAACAGATAATGCAGTACCTTCGCGTTCAGTGACAAAAAGTGTAAAAGGCTTACTGTAGTTCGGTGTTGCTAGAACAGGTGCTTGGCATAAGGCTTTCTTTAACTCATTGAAAACAAGTGTATGTTCTTGGGTCCAAGGGAGGACAGTCGATGTGGCTGCCTCCTGTGTCGTTAACTGTATCAGTGGCTTGGCTAGATATGCGTACTGAGGGATCCATTGTCTGCAGTAAGAAGTGAGGCCGATAAAAGCTCGTACCTCCTTCTGAGTCTTGGGCTGTGGAAGATGTGCTATTAACTGGATACGGTCTGGTGTCAACTACCTACCCCTCTTGGACAGTAAGTGTCCAAGGTAGACCACTTGCTGGACACAGAATTGTAACTTAGAAGGGGACACCTTGTGCCCCATCTCGGCCAGGAAATACAAGACTGTAAGTGACGCACGTTCGCAGTCACGTTCAGAACGGGCTGTGATCAGTAGATCATCGACATATTGGAGCAGGGCAGTGTCAGTTGGCATGTGAATATTGTCTAGTTGTCTCTTAAGTGCTTGACTAGAAATGCTAGGACTTTCTGTGAAACCTTGAGGAGCTCGTGTAAATTTATAGCTCCTTCCATTTAAACAGAATCCGAAAAGAAACTGGCTGTCTGGATGAATGGGGACACTAAAGAATGCGTTCTTGAGGTCAATAACAGTAAAGAACGTAGCTTCGGAATCAATAGCTGTCAATAGGGAGGAAATATCTGGGACCACTGGGTACTGGGGTATAATACATTTATTAAGTTCTCGAAGGTCAATCACTAATCGATAAACTGGAGGTGCATTTGGATCAGTACGTTTCAGAATTGGAATGATAGGAGAATTACATACATTGGAGTCAGTTTCTACAACCACTCCTTGAGCAATAAGCTCGTCTATAATTTTGGATAAGGCTGCTACAGCCTCAGGTGGCAATTTGTACTGTCGGATTCGTGGTAATACTACACCTTGTTTCAGAGTGACACGATGGGGTGTAATGTGCATACAACCTACATCAGTTGGACCTTGCGCCCATAAATGCTGAGGTATATTCAACAGTCTTGGATCAAAATCACGCAATACATAATGACCTTTAAAATCGCGTAGGAACAATCGTACTCCTTCTGGGGAGCAACATATAACTGCACCTAATTCTTTCAATGTCTTGATACCCAATACGTTTTCTGGACAAGATTTCGTAAGTAACAAATCAGTAGTTCGGGACAATGGACCAACTTCTAGGGAAACTGGTTTCGATATTTCATTAACAATAGGTTTTCCTGAAAATCCAAGGGAAACATTTCTAGAGCCTGAGAGTGGAGCCCCTGGAACCTCGTCATGACTGATGGTAGTCCTACTTGCCCCTGTATCAATCAGAAACTTTCTGTCTTTCCCTAATACTTGACTGTGTACATAGGGACCCTCTTGATCTACAGGAATCTCGATGAGAGGCAAGCCAACCTCCCTCTCTAGGCTGTTTCATGAATACTGCTGATATTCTGGATACTCCGACTGTGCATACTAGTACATCTGCTGTGTAACGTGTTGTGTGGCAGCTATAGGCTGCGGTACTGTAACTGTCTGTTGTGCATTCTGCGGTACTTGCGTATTCTGCGGAACTTGTTCTTGTCTAGACGGACGTGGTCTCTCTTTCGTCTTACCAGTAGCTATGTTATGTTTCAGAACTGCACATTCATTTATATAATGACCTGGCTGTTTACAATAATTACATGTCCCTTTAACGGGAGCTGCAGGATGACTGGCTTGATTCGTACCCCTCTTCTGACTGTCTTGGGGAACAGACTGTGCAACTAGTACTTTCATTTTCGTGTCTTTCATACGTCTCCTTTCGTGTTCCTGCTCTTCCCTGATTCTGTTCTGGTGGTACTGGAGCATCTGAAGCATTTGTGACGGAGTATTAGCTTGCCAAGTACTCTCGACTTTCAGTACTCGATTTTTAACTTGTGGACTTGAATTCTCGACTAGTTTGGTAACAAAAAGATGTGGATATGACTCACTACTTGTTTTCAGACCACTATTTATAATGAAACATTTCTCAAATCTAGAATAAAAATCACTAGTGTCTTCATCTTGTTTCTGTTTACAGGCTGAGATAGCATCCCAGTCTTCCTTTTTCGTAGCTAGTAATCTTGGTAAGACTTGTATTAACAATTCGGGCAAAGCTTTAGCTTTTTCCCCAAGACCGGTACCTGGAACTCGTGTGTTATCTTCAGTCTCTAACCCGGTCCAATCTATCTTTTTCTCTCCCACCTCCCATTCTTTTTCTTTGAGTTTTTCATATATGCCCGCAGGCAACAGGACCTTTAACATTTTAATGATATCAGGATACGTGTATTCTCCCATACGGAGCATGTCCTTTAATTCACGGTGGAACCCTGCTGGATCTTTATCGTGACAGGGTATTAACTTTTTCATTTCTAGGAGTTCTATTTTCGTGATGGGGGTGTAAACAAATACTCGCTCTAAATCACCCCCCGCTCCTTTAACTGAATGTACTTCTCGTAACGGATTCTGTCTATCTATGTAGAATGACTTTCTGGCTCGGGGTGGAACAGGAACAAAGTGCGGATTCAGGAAGGTTCTGTATTTGTGGCGCTGTTCTAGAATGACACTAATTAAATCGGTACCTAGACCTTTCCATCTGTTTAGGAGTAACTCATTCAGGATATCATGCAAAGGACCTGGATCAGAATGCTGATCCTCATACAGTGTGATGAGGTGCTGGATCATATACATACCCACCAGTCGCTGCTCGGCTGGGGGCAGTTTCAGAAACATTTGTGCCACTATTTCGTCTGGAAACGTGGCGGAATCACTAGTCCATCGGACTGCTGATCGGGCTAGTTCTTGTTCATGCATGGTACTAGGCTCGCTATAGCCTATTCGTAATTTCAGAATTTTATCTGTAGCCTGGAATACCTGTTCCAGAGAACACTGTTCTGGTACTGGAGGAGGAAAAACTTTCTTGTAATCTAGACGTGAATGTCTGTCGGGAAACCTGGTTCTACCTACATACGCTATTCTGGAGGGATTCTCGCTGTCTACCTCTTCACTGGAAGAGTCATTCTCTTTCTCGGTTGCTCTACTTGCTTTCTCCTTCTCGTGTATACGTAATATTTCCTTACGAATTTTCCTGTACATACTTTCTATACTACCTTGTGTCTTGTGTTTTCCCTCGGCTATATTGTCACTCCATCTTGTCAGAACTTTCATCTCTTCTTTGTCTTTATCAGGATAATCTTGTTCTCTTATTAAACAGTTAATTAGGAACTGCAGAATCATGCCTTGAATCTCGACCTTTCTGTGTGCCATAGCTTCGTGAATACTTGCTGGATTCTCCCCCGTACGGATAAAATGATAAATTCTGTCTAGAGGATCTTTCATCTCGGGCAGGGTGGCCAAAAAGTTGGCAACTCGTCTTAAACGTACTGAATACAAGAGCATGTGATCTTCACCTGGTACTGAATCATATACACAATCAGTAAGGTTTCGCTTGAGATCGGCGTATGTAGTTACTTTTGGCGTACGCTGTAACGCTGCTTCTCTCAGCGTCATTCGTTTCGTTTGAGGCGGGGTGATAGGAGCACCTCCTACCGCCCCTCCTGGACTAGAATCGTCTACTAATGCTGAATGGGCTGGTAAGGTAACTGGCAAAACTCGTGACGTGGACTGGTCCGGGGGTACTGGCACATGGACAGGGTTCCCGGGACCAGTGACTGGAGGAACAGGAATTACATTATTAACAGGGTGTTGAGGGTGAACAGGCGGAATAGAATTTGCATATTCTGGGACAGTATCGTCCAAATAGGACGAAAGAAAAATTTCAGCTGCAGTCGGTTTATGACGTAGCTTAATCGGGACCAAGGGTGGCGGAAAGTTACAGGGTACTTCCGGGGTTGCCTTCGGCAAGCCCTCGGCAAGAAGAGGATACATACCTTTAATAAGGGCATTTCTCTGTCTGTCTGACTGTTCTGCTCTAACTCGTTCACCTTCTTCTAGAAGTTCCCTTTCTTGGGCTTTCTCTGAGGATTCCCTACTTAATTCTGCTTTCCTGAATTCTTTCTCGGCTCTCCTGTGAGATTCTTTGCGCCATAACTCGATGGCATCTTTCTGGGACTGTCTGGCTTTCTTTTTCCATAATACTTCTTCTACTCGCATGATGCACTCGGCATCCCATGTACCTGATACAGGCCATCTATATTTCTCTTCAAGATCTTTAGTGTAATCAGACCATAAGTCTAGATATAATATGGCATCTAAGCCATGCTTGTGATACATAAAATGACCAGGACTGTCCCGAGGAGGGACAGGAACTGCTTCTTCGAGTAAACCTTTTCTAGTTTTGATCTGACGTAATTTCGAGAATAGAGGCATCTTGAACCTATACCTCGACTTTAACACAATATACGATAAACACAGTAATGAAATAGCAAACAAATCACTCATACCACGACATAAAAATACATGAATAACAGAGCGAACAGAAATATTACCTGATACATTGAAAACATAATACTTGAATTTTCTCGAGAACGGACTTAACAGAAATACTGGATGCACTGCTAGAAACAGTACAGAAACTAGATGCACTGCTAAAACAGTACAGACTGGATCTGTGTACCCAAACCCATCGGACCAGGAACAAACTAATGCTCCTGTCTAGATACTTCCCCCGCAGCGGTACTCACCGGGAAGCAGAAACTGAAGGCCTCGGACTGGACTGGACTGCTACGACGTCTGGTTACTTGCGCTTCGAACTTCGGGGTTCGGTTACAGGTGGGCCTCCGGATACCTCGGACCTTGTTCTCTCGGCTTGGGCTCTGGTCGGGACAAACCGCCTTCCACACCGCCTCGTCTGGATACCGGACCGCAGTTTCCGTCTCCTCCGTAGCCCTGAGGGAGACTTGAAGCAGAAATATCTGCACTTGCGCATAGGGTTCCGTCACGGCTGTAGAAGGGTCAGGGGGCCTGCGTTGGATCGCCGGCGCGTGGGGAAGAGGTAAGTCCCTGTTCGGGCGCCATTTATGTGGTAAATAAATAATTAATTACCGGTACTATTTTTGAATACATTAAGAATAACAGATAGCTCAATAAATAAGAGGCAAGATCCGAGGAATCTGAGGTTATCAGGCTTTAATCAGGCATAAGGGAAGGGACAGGATCGGGACAGCCTGAAATAAAGTGACATCGAAGGCAGCTGCGACGCTTCATCAACAGTACAAGCTATATAACATCATAATTACATTACATACAGTAGGCGTAACAAGTGACAATGCGTAAGATAAGAACACATGGGCGTGAAAAGTAGGCGTGCACAGGGCGTGCACTTAGACATGTGATGAGAACGTCACAGAAGTGTCATGAAATGGGTGGGTACATGAAGGGGGCTACTCGAGCAGCTGGGACCTTTAACCTAGTGGTGCGCGCAAACGGACTATGACGTGTGTCTGGGGAGAACTGGGGGCTCTGACTTCTGTGCTAGAAGAGGAGACTAAAGTCTGCGGTGTCAGGACGACATGTACCTATAGCATATCTGGTATCTGGTGTTTGGAGAACATGTTGATAGAATCTAAAAGTTTAACAGGGTAAAGGCTACTAGACACTAAGGCTGGTGCATGCATATATTCTTCATGTAATGCGTGTGCTATGAATCTTCTATGGATATTAATACAGTAATTCTCTTGCATGGAGACAGGAAGACTAGACTATAACTGGAGATGTTTATGCGGTTCGCTAACTTAGGAATGTGAAGACGGAGAGCTGAACTGATAACTAGAGGCATAACATATTCTTGGCAGACAGGCAGGCAGAGCCAGGCCGGGCACCGCGCTGCGCAGCAGGAAGTAAGTGAAGGGTCAGGGATGCAGGTGGGGGCTGCATCGCTCCTCGGAGCAGGTTCAGGAGACTGGAACTTGAATCTGGTGTCCGGGCCCTCATGAGGCCTAGAAACGGGGACATTTCACTGAATTAACGTGCACAATGTAAAACGTGGCAACATAGGCCTAATACTCGTTGCTTTCACGGGGACTAGATAACTGGCATACTAGAGTTGGGCACAACTGTAATTGCGTCTTTATCTGATCATAGGGAGATACATGCATATTAATCATGCACATATAATATAGGATGGGGAACACGTAGGCACACATGACAAGGCAAAATTCAATTTTCCACACTGCCAAAGAAAGGAGAAAGGACTTTGTGTGCTTTATTCAACTTGTAAGGATCTCCAAGGGCTTGAGAGAAGAGCTTGCCTCCTGCTGAAGTCTCAGGGACAACAGACTTCAACCCCCAGCTCCCCCAGGGTTCTTTGGAAGTGCCTGCTGCTGTTTTGGGCCTTCTGAGGGACTGCGTGTCGCAAGGAGCTGGAAGCGCGACTCAAGAGGGAGAAGCGCGTCACTGTTGCATCTGCTGCCATCGCATCATGGATGTCATCGCTGTAGCTGTCGCGTCGCATTGCACCGCATCTCAAGAAACGTCCCTCAAGCCCGAAGAAGCGTGTCGCTGTCGCAGCCGCTGCTGTCGCATCGTGGATGTTGCCACTGTAGCTGTCGCATTGCACCACATCAATAGAAGCGTCTCGCAACGAGGAAGAAGCGTGTCGCCGTCGCAGCCGCTGCCATCGCATCGTGGATGTTGCCGCTGTAGCTGTTGCATTGCACTGCATCAAGAAAGGTGCCTCACATCCATGGAGAAGCGTGCTGCTGTCGGAGCTGCTGTCGTCGCATCACAGGACAAGGGTGTCGCTGCTGCAGGTGTCGCATCGAGCGGAACCCTCTCGCATCGTCGGAGAAGAGTGTCGCCGCCAAAGCCGCTGTCATCGCATCATGGAACAAGGGTGTCGCCGCTGCAGCTGACACATCAAGTCGAGACTTCTCACAACATCGGAGAAGCGTGCCGCGTCAGGAAGAACTTCACGGCTTTACTTCTTTGCACTGGATCTTTGCTGCATCTCCATCTCTGCAACACTTTCGTTGTGGAAGCGTGACGCATCGTAAGTTACATTGACCCACAGTTTCGCATTTTAAAATCTAAAGAGATCTAAGCTAAACCTACCATTTTAAGTACAGTATTGTGGATTTTTGTTGTTCATGGTCTTGTGTTAAATCTATAAAAAAATACCTATTTTTATACTACCCTTGTCTGGTGAGCATCTGTAGTGTTGTCACTTGATGGCTGTATGTGTTCACAAATGCTTTACACACTGCCTCTGAGATAGGCCTGTCGTCACTAGGGTTGGTGTCACCCAGTGCGAGTAACTCATGGTGTCACCCCCTCATGACTTACCACGTGGACCTCCTCTGTGACAGAGCCAAGGCCGCCTCGTCCGGCACGCCTTCCCAGTGGTCATCCTGCTACCGAGTCCTCCTTCGTGTTGTCCTCGTCCGCTCTCCTGCTTTCACCTCCTTGCATCCGAGTTCCCCTCCACAGTCCCAAATAAGTAAAGTCGCGCTTCCAGGCCATCTTTGTTTACGAGTTCTTGTTTAGGCATCCGCCTCACCCACCCCCGGAATGCTAGAGAGGGTTTGTGTTACTGGGAAATTACATTATCTAAGTAAACTGGCATTGTGGGAAAGCCCTTATGGGGTCACTTTTCTTGGTGCCAAAGAATTCGTTGGATGACCAGGTAATATCCTCAAGTTCCCAAGACCCTGAGGGACTCTCTGCTGGTTTGTGGGGCAGAGGAAACCCATTGATGCCTCGTTGGCTCCTCCTGTGTGGGTGACACAGTGTTTGTCTGTGAAGAGACAACAGCAGTCCTATCTGATGCTCAGCGGGAAACTGCACATTTCCCCTACAGGGTCCAAGAAGTCAGTAAAAACACAGATTACATTTTATGTATGTTTATTTCACCCCATGCTAATATACAGCAAATTAATAATATTTATTACGATGATTAGTAGGGAACATGTGCAAACAAAATAAAACTGAATACAAATATATTCTCAGCATTGCATAAGATTCGTGTCACAAAACCTGCCCTATATTCTGACATACTGAGGAATATACAAGAAAGAACTATCAGCTAGATTCATGAAGCCAAATTGCGATCGCAATAGCTGCGAAATAGCAATTGCGATCGCAATTTGAAGAAAAGGAATTCATGATAGTGAAATTGCAAAAAAGCGAATTCGATAAATAAAAATTGCGAATTCGCAAATAAATTCGCAGAATCCTGGAAGAAGGCCATTAGCGAATCTGAAATTGCGAGAAACCATGGAATCTGCGAATTCATTTGCGAAATCGCAAAACATTCGCAACCGCTATTCATTAAAAATCGCAAAATGCGAAAAACCTGTAAATCGCTATTTGCGACGCGCAAATTTAGAAGAACACAAACCAGGTGGTAACCAGTAAGGGAAAAAAAAATCAAAAAAATGTTAACAAACTACCAACAGGTGCAGGCCTGACCAAACACATTTAACCGCATGCACGCTAGCGGAATTCTGCTCGGGTGCTGAGATTTTTAAAACCGCATGTTTCATGACGAGCTGGGCTCGTCATGAGCGTGCGAGGAGGCTACCTCATGACGAGCCCAGCTCGTCATGAGCGTCGAAGGGGTTAAGGACATGTAGCTGGAGCCTGAGGACTCTCACAATGCCAGGACTCTACATGGTGGTGAGGCGGCGAAGGCTGCAGCGAGCAGCACCGAACAGACGTAGGATCCAGGAGCGGATATTCCGCCAGCGGGTCACCCATCTGGGCCAAACCAGGGAGCAAATTTACGCTAAGTACCGCATGACTGGGGCAATGATCATCAAGCTGATCCGGGACCTAGAACCCCTGATGCAGCACCCAACAAGGAGGACCAATGCCGTGCCCACACATGTACAGGTATTGTGCTGCCTGCACCTTCTGGCCTCCAGAAGCTTCAGGGGATGGTCCCTGTTGCAGGGGGGATATCACAGCCCACCATGTCCCGCTGCCTAAGGACTTTCCTGGAGGCTATGCTGACCCAGCTACACCACAACATCTCATTCCCCACCAGCCAACAGGACCGAAATGAGACCACGCTTCAATTTTACAACGTTGCACAATTTCGACATGTTATAGGATGCAATGACTGTACCCACATCCAAATCTGCCCACCAGCACAAACGGAGTACATGTACCGCAACCGCAAAAACTACCACTCCCTCAATATCCAGATGGTGTGCAATGCAAAGACATTCATCACGGACATATTGGCACAGTACCTGGGGAGCACACATGACTCCTTCATATTTCGGCACAGCGGTATCCACACACGACTGGCCAGGGGAGACTTTGGGGAAGGACACCTACTAGGTAAGTACACATGGCCCAAAATAGTACACTGTGATCATGTAGCTGCGCAGAACAGGCACTCACCCTTTGCTCCTTTCATTCAGGTGACAGCGGCTACGGTCTCCGTGAGTACCTCCTCACCCCATACCTCAACCCTGCAACACCACAGCAACGGCGTTACAATGCTGCATACATACGCACAAGAAATTGTATTGAGAGGACTTTTGGCCTTTTGAAGAGCAGGTTCCGCATACTTCACAAGACTGGTGGGGCCATGAAATACGAGCCTGAGGTCTGCTGCCGCATCGTGGCCATGTGTGCTATCCTCCACAACATAGCTACCAAGCGCAGGATACCAGTAGAGATCTCTGGCAGTGAGTCGGAAGGGGATTACAGACCACCTGCACATGTGCGTCATGCACGCGGGGAGAATCCTGCAGAAGGACCCAGGTGCCGTAACCAAATCTGCATTACCTGTTTCTAGTGCACCCACTCCCCACACCCAAGACTTCACTCATGCATGACAATAGTAATGACATGAGTCAGATTAAGTTTAACAGAATATTTCTTATTGTTTTTTGCACAATAAATTGGGAATACCCCAAACTGTAACATGATTGCCATATTGCGTCATATGTCCCATGTTCTTGAGGAGGGCATGCTTTTAGCAGCAGCATGGCCCTTCATGATACCAAACAAATGTTTAATGCCGCCTTCGGGCAGATGCTTCCAACCTTCTCTCCAGCTCCTCCTCCTGATTTTGCCGTGAGGTAGCAGAGGGCCTTGTGCTGCAGCGGGGTGCTACCACCAGTGGCACGGATTGGCTACTATGGCTGGAATTAACCTCACTAGTGTCGTCCCCCCCCGGCTGGCCATGGCCAGTTGCCTGCATACCCTGAACTGCAGTTGTCACTTGCTCCAGAGCTCTCGCGACATCCTGACAGCACTGGACCATTTGCATCTGCAAGGCCAAGGAGCGTCGTGAGAGCTGGGAGGTCGCGTTGCCAATGATATAATTGGATCGCGTGTATGCAGACAGGCGGGCCAGCAGCTGCCGGTGTCTGCGCCGGTTGAGGTTATGATGGCTATGCATGGCCTGCGTGTTGGCCTCAACAGCAGCGGTCATCCTCTCCATACGGTCTGTCAGCTGACCAACATTCCTGGCGGTCTTGTTTAGCTGGAGATGTATAGCAGCGAGATGACGGGCTTGTGTCTGGTGGACGTGGAGCATTCGGCGCTCAATGGAGAGCCCAGGTGCCCGCACGTTCACCCCCCTGCCAGCGCGTGATGTGGTATTGCGCGGCTCCATCACCAGTCCGCTGGACTGGCTCCTCACAGCCGCAGGGCGGCGGGTTTGTCTGCGTGCTGCTGCTGGTGTTGTCAGCCCCACTGGTGTTTGAGTCACTCGCTGTGGTACTGCTGCGCCTGTTTGCGCAGAGGTGGCACTGTCCACAGGGGCTGGTGGTGTTATGACCGCTGGTGCGACAACTTCCCCTGATGGTCCTGGCTGTGGGGATGGATGTACCTCTCCCTCAGTGTCCTCTGTTACTTCTTCAATCTGCAGGGCATCGCTGTCCCTACTGGGTACTTCAGCGCCACCTGTGATGTAAAGTAGACGTTGATTAGTGACATGTCACTTACACATTGGAGCTCCCTACATGCATGCAGGCTGCCATTCCCTGACTTGCTGCAGGATTGCCTCTCACTGTACCGGTCTGGCTGTATGGGGCTAGATGGTAATTGTGGTCAGACTACATGTCCCACAATGTAATAGGGCTTTTGTGGTGTGCTTTAGCTGCATGACTGGGGTTTGTAATGGGATGAACTGGGGTCATGGCCATTGTTAAGGGACAGGGTTGCAGTCGCATGTCACTTACCTTGTGTATCTTTGGTGAGTCGGAAGGAGTCCAGCTGGATTACCCCCACTCATGCCTGCGGGTTCAGGGTGTCCTCTACTCGGTCCTCAAGTGGGGTGTTGGGTGGGACAGTGGGCTCCCCTCCTCCTGTCGCAACACGCTCCCCCAGCCTCTCTGCTAACTTCTCCTTGGCCCGCCCTCTGAGGTCGTACCATTGTTTTTTGATTTCATCCACAGAGCGCTAGGTGACCCCCACAGAATTCACTTTTGCGCGGATGCGCACCCAAATCCTCCTTTTATCGGCCTCAGGTACCCTTCTCGAGTCCTTCCCGAAGAGGCGGTTGTGGTCCTTGCACACTCCCTCTATCCGGTCTTCTAACTCCTGTACAGAAAATTTAATTTTCCTTTTTCTCCCTGTGGAAGTTTCACCTGCAGCTTCCTGTGACATGTTGTACACTGGGGTGTCACCTGGATTTCACCTGTAGGTACTCTGGAGGGGAGCTCTGGCAATGCTGCTTCCACTTCAGGCTCACAATGCTGAATGAGGGTGGGACCTGCCTACGTCCTGGTTGTGATGTCATCACTGTGCTCAGAATGCGACTTCCCATTTTTGCAATCTCGCAATTAGCGAGATCGCAATTTGCGATTTCGGTAATTGCGAGATCGCTATTTCAACAAGGGTATTGGCGGATTCTGCGATTTTTTTGCGATTTTCGGAGACTCGCAATCGGTGATTGCGGCCGATTGCGAAATGTTTTTTTTATTCGCATTTTTTCATGAATGCCATTCTGCGATTTCTAAATTGCGATTCGCTTTTTCTCGCAATTTAGGAATCGCAGATTTTCACATTGATGAATCTAGCAGTATGCACCTTTTACCTTTACAGCATGTTTGAGTTCTGCCTTCATATTCTCTGCAGCCCAAGGGCTTTATCTAGCTACTTGAGTTTAGCGTGTCTCTCCAATTCGTGGTGGTTTACTGATGCCTCGTTAAGTCTTTCACTCAGTTCTGTGACAGCTGAGCAAAGGCGTGTTGCCGTATGTTTTTTTATTTGAACAGAACACGCTTTTTCAGCTCCATGCATGGCCAAGGTTTTAGATTGCTTATGTGTGACATATTCGTAATTTCAGGGTAATTGAGTGACATTTCAACGACTATAAGTGACACTATCGCTACTCTGTCACCACTGACTACAGTGCGACTTCAACTATGCCGCTTGGCGCAGGGCCCCTGAAAAGTACTGTGAATTGCGCAAAGAAGACCCTAGACTGTGGCAGGCAGCTTATCATGACTAAGCTTAAACCGCTACTATTATAATCCATTACCAATCAAATTTAGCAAACACTGGGTGAGATTATACACCCTTAGGTAATCAAAGGTTCTGGTCATAAAAGTCCACCGGAGCGCAAGGGAAGAAGTCTTCTGAAAGGACTGCAGGGCCCATTTAATAGCAGAGGCGAGGCTGCAAAGTTTGGCCAGCAGCCAACACAGCATAACAAGATTGGTGTCACCCCATGTGCTGGTGTCACCCAATGCGGTCCGCACCCCCCGCACCCCCCTAGTGACGCCACTGCTGCTCGTGCCAAGCTACCAAGGGGGTGACCAGGGGTTATTTTAGGAGTGTACCCTCTTACCCTGACTAGAGGAACGGGTCCCTATTTGTCACAAGTACCTACCTGTGCCAACTAGAGACCCCCAAATCTAATAAAGCTGAGTTTAGAAACTAGGAAAGCTGCAGACAAGAATATAGAGATTTATGAATGATGGTTAGAGATTCGGGAGCCAGTAAATTGACGCAAGTTAGGGGAGATACATTGCCACTTCTAGAAGTCAGTAATCAGTCTGGCTGCTGTGCTTTGTTTGAGCTGGAGATGACTCAAGGATTTGTTTTGCAAGATGAGATAGATACTATTACCATAATCCAGCATAGATTGCATAACGGCATTGATGATTTGGATATGAAACTTAGAATCAATGAAAAGCAGAATATGCTGAAGAGTTTTAAAAATACAGGAACTACTTACCGTCAGAGATCTTGGGGATGAGGGCTAACTTCTCATCCAAGTTTATTGTAGGGTTATGGACAGTTTTAACTGGATGGGGCGAGGAACCAGCCAGTTAGAGTCAGCCCAGCCAGGAAATAAGAGGTTGATGAGTTCAGTTGTGACACATTTGTAGACATCCACCAACAGAGGTTGAGGCAGGTGAACTCTGAAACAAGTCTGGAGAGTTCTTTAGCCATATTAGGCGCATTTGTTATTCTGTTGGTGTAATAGATGTTTTGCTGACTTCATGGCCTCATTGTATTCCAGTTATTAGTTTTCAAATAAAATACGTGGATCCATGGAGTAGCTTTTCCTCCAGCTCCTTTCGACACATTGAGTTGCTAGTTTCATAGGGCCACATGCATCATAGTGAGGAGATGAGATTCCTAAATTGTGATTTTTAAGGAATCGCAATTTAGGAAACGCAATTCCTTATGCATGTGAGAATCTCAAAAAAATTGCGATTCCCAGAGTTTCCTTAATTGCGATTCGTAATTAAGGAATGGCTTCCTATTAATTCCTTTAGACCCAGAGGCCTAGAGGCCCATATGAATGAATGGGATTGCATGCGCAATTTGTGAGTACCATATAGGTATCGCAAATTTCGCATGCAATTTAATGGTTGCAAGGGGGCCAACAGGCCACCCTGATGCACCCTCAAAAAAGGTAGGTATGCACTTGTGGTGCACACACATGCCCTAAGGGCATGGGTGTGCACCACAATGCACTTTGAAGAATGCTATTATTTGCATTTTTCAAAGGAATTGCAAATTACCATCAACTTGAAGTTGATGGTAATTTGCGATTTCAAATTGCGAAAATGCAATTTGCAAATGCATAATGCATCGCATTTAGGGAATCACAATTTGCGTTTCCCTAAATGCAGTCACAATTTAGGTAATCGCAAAAAATTGCACGTTTGCGACCAGTAAAATGCTTGATGCATGTGCCCCAAAATGCCTAGGTATTTAATGGACAAAAGATTTTCTTTATGTGTAAGAGTCCTAGCAGTTTTAATAGACCATGTGTATCGTAATGGAGAAACCTGATTGACCATTTCAGATAATGCAGTGTTAATGATTGAAAAATGATGATCTGGATTTGATGGACAAAATCAATTTGTGCAATTAAGAAATTAATTTTTAATCATTTCACAAAAATCAGGGGGATTTATCTGGTTCCTTTTGTTATGGAGAGACACCGTAGTAATGCTCTATGTGGGAGTTGTACTCTGCCATGAGATTTAAAATGGACTGAACAAGTAGTTTGACCAGTTTAGGGTAAAGGGATTGGACGTGAGGTTAAAATTCTCAGACGCAATTATAGGGTCCAATAAGTTCCCTTGCTCATGTGTAGGAATATAATTGTGTAGGTTCTGACCTGATAATATTGGATTGGCAAGAAATGATTCTGCAGCTCGGTGGGTGAATCTAACTTGAGATTAAGAACACCAAATAACAAGGCAGAATCATGGAATTGTAAGAATTAGCATTGAAAATTAGAAAGAACAAGCAATTCATCATGAGGTGTGTAGCCAAAATGCATCATCACCGATTCACTGGCTAAGTACATTTATGTCAAGTTCAAATCTCTTTCAGGTCTTTTGAGCTTGACTTGAATAAGATCTAAGCACATGTCTTACAATGATTAGCGCTCCCTAAGCGGAGCGAGTTCTTATCTTAATAGTTGAATTATTTTTAATATTCTCTATTTCTACATCCTTTGTTTATAGTTCTGACTATAGGCAAACATGGCAATTTCTGCCAATGAGCAAGTCTCTCAATTGTGAGTGCCTTTAAATGTGGTTAGCTTATATCCTCAGAGGTACCTGTTAAATAAAAGTACAAAAGTGGCAACCCTTCCTCCTGCAGTACTGCAATTCCAACAAACAAAGAAGTTGACCTGGTTCTTGAAGCTGCAATTCACTAATAATTGGCTTTTTCCATTTCCTACTAGGATTTCACTGCTGACTGGGGTTCTGGCAGAAGGAGGATTAGCAAGTTTAGTGGTAGAGCCAGCAAATATCCAACAGATGCAACCATCTCCATGTGATTGCTGACAGTGTTAAAGGCAGATTCTCCAAGGAGTCAGGAACTGCTGCCTACTAAAGAAAGACTTCTTCCTGATATACCTGGTAGGAAAAGCCCATTCATCGAAGAAGTACCCAATCCCAACACTCATCTAGTCTGCCTTGTACAGTGTGCATGAATCAAACATTGCATTCCAGTGTGTGGGTAGAAGAGAATTGGTGAGTTTTTACCTGGATTGTTAACATAATGCAGAATCAGTAGAATAAGAAATAGTAGAGATCTGTGAGAAGATGCTACACTTTAAGTGGACTATTGGCCAAAAATGTCTTACAGGTAAGATATGGAGCCATGCATATGAACCATGCTAAAATATGTTATGCAGTCATTGTAAGAGACATGTTATGAAATGGTGAGAATTATGCATGCCCCTTATTGCTGAAAAGGTAAAATAATGTGATGTCAATGTTAAGGAAACCAAGAAGTGTCCAACCATAGACGTGTCTCTATTGAAACCTCTACCAGTATTGATGTTCTGGTTCATGCACTAAACTCATATTTCAATGCATTTTTTCAGATTCTGATTTGTCAACATAATAGTCTTAGCGTTCCTTATTATCTTTCTCCGTTTTTTGTTTATTTTATTTTCTTCTAAGAAAGGAACAACATGTATAGTGCTTTTGCTATTATTTATTTGGATATTGTGAATTATATAGTTGTCCTTTGATGTTGATGCAATATTAGTTGAGGGGTCTATAGTTATCAGTTCGAAAGAAGCTACTGCTTTGTTGCTGCCACTGGCCTCCAATTAAACATTTACCGACCTCGCATGTGGCAGTTCATCTTTACTAGTAGGTACATTTTTGTCCAAATGGGATTTTTAATCGTGTGTCACCCAGTGTCCAAGTACCAAGGTGTGAGCTTTTTCCTGGAATCACCTCCAACCTCAAAAAAGGAATGTATGATCTACCTTAAATACCTCTCAGTTCATCTGAGTAATTTATTATCTTGAAGCGTGAATATGTTGAACCAGAAAATCAGCGAAGAGCTCGCTGATACAGACCATAATACCTCTTTGTTTCTAATGAAGAGAAAGGTGTGTCATTGATTAAGAGAAGCAAACTATTTACACACATCAGCAACGAAAAACAAAAAGGTAAAGTGTTGAAAATGCTTATGTTACATGTCATCGCCATTAGGACCCCTCCTTAGGACCGTCTATGCTGATATTTCAGGTTCTTTAAATTATTTTAGATTGTCAATTGTTTAGAACAGAGGTTCTTAACCTGAGGTCTGCAGACCCCTGAAGGTCTGCAATGCCTACTCAAGGGGTCCGTCAGGGGTCGGAACATGTAGTTATGTGTTTTCAAATAAAGGAGCAAAATATAAAACTGAAATTTTTTAAATATGAAGGAGTTTGCAGTTAGAGATTAAGAATTAAGTTGGTGTCTTCAGATTGATTCGTGGGAGCAGTACATATGAATCAAAGAGAACATAGTATGGAGGATGGGAGGCCTCAGTTGGATTTTGAAAATCCCTAACCTTCCCAAGAAAATGAACATTTTGATTTATTAAATTTTTGTGAATTAAATTAAATATTTCATCAATTGGCTATTTGTTTGATGATTGAGTTTTTCTGAATTTTTGGATTGAAGAAAGTCTTCAACAGGAGATAGTGGACCTGAGCAGGAACCCTCTTCCCCATAGACTCAGTTCAGCATTCAGTGCAGGGTCTTGCTTCACTGTGAAGGATCCATCTGAGAAGCAGTGCTGGTGAAGAGGCAGGAGAAAGAGATTCTGCACTTTCAGTGACAGGGTTTAAGACTTTCCTTGGAAGTATGGACTCTTACCTCATTGTGACCAGAAGTTCCTTATGTCCCGATCAACAGAACGACTTTTGTTTGATTGTACTTAACTCTGTTCGATGCCAACAGCTTAAATGTATTGCGTAAAGTCAATGCTCGAAGATGGTGTTATGTCTCTAGTTTAACGAGGACATGTCCAGGGCCAATGAATGATATGATTACCCACCCCTTCAACCTCGATGTTTGAGACTGGGGTGGTCCACAAGATGTCACAGTACTAAAAAATAAGGAAGCAGCGCATGCCAACATAAGTCTCAGCCGATTACCTTCTAGTGGTGTAGTGTCCATTTGTGATCTGCATTATCACTGCATTTCACTGTAAAATATCCTCTGCATGTAACGGTTAGGATTAGGTTCTTTTTCTTGACCTTTAACAATCAAGAATGTGTAAAAATAAAGGCACTGTTTTGCAATAATACATTCCACTTCCTGTATCAGTCCTACCCCTTGTAATGCATTTAACAAAACGAATAGAATCACTGTTGAAATAAATGGTTAATTAATAAATAATGTTCACTATGGGCCATATGTATCAAGCCTTTTTCCCGTTTGCAAGCGGACTGATTCTCAGAATCGGCCTGTTTGCGAATTGGAAAAAGCCTTTTGGGATGTATCATTCCAAAAAGGCCATCACAAAATAGAGAATTGCATAATTTGCGATTCTCTATTTTGCGAATGCAATTAAGGAATTGCAAATTGCGATTCCTTAAATGCAATTCTGGAAGCACTAGAAATATGCTATTTGTCCTTAAGGAATTGCAAATTACGACCAACTTCAAGTTTGTGGTAATTTGCGATTTAAAAACACTTTTTTGATTTTTAAAAGTTCCATATGTCGACCTTAGGGCTTGCATGTGCGCAAAATGTGCACACATGCATATTTCAGGGGTGCAACATGGTGTCCTTTTGGCAACCTTGCAACCTTGAAATTGCATTCTCAATTTGTGATTCTCTAATTGGTAATTGCAAATTGAGATTGTCTTCCCACTCATTCCTCTGGGCCTCCTAGCCCATTAGGATGAATGGGAAGGTATTCCTTAATTGCGAATCTCAATTTGCGATCCGCAAATAAGGAATATGTAGGATTCGCAAACATTTTTAGCAAATCCTACATACATTGCATTTTGTGATTCTCTAATTGCGATTCGCAAAAAATTGCAATTTGAGAATCTCAAAACTCTTTTTTCATACATTTGGCCCATATTCTTCTGGAAGGCATATGCAAATATTATGCAAAGAGTGATTTAATAACCAACAAGGAGACAATCTGGGTTGATCGTGCTGTTTGGAAATAAGTAAACAATTTACACTCTTTGTTGACTTTCTCAAAAGTTCGAGATACTTTTTTTATTGTAATTTTTGTTGAATTCAGTTTGTGAGAAGTTGACCTGGTATGTGCTGTCAACTAATTAAAGTGAGCACCTTACACCAGTCCAAACGACCCTTATGATGTATGAGGTCAAAGATAACCTTTAATAACCTATCCTTGTGGTAGCTGTGGAGAGCAGCCTTCAGGCTTAATCTTGAAGGAATGTAAAGCAGCTTGTTTTAACAGAATAACACCTTTAGTATTAATTAAATGAAAGGAGAACCACACAGTAGTTATAAAAATATGTATTTATTTATATTACTCTCTCTAGTATCCTCTACACAAGGATACAACACAAAGCACACAATTCTTAGGCAAAGAAACAGTTGTAAGTAGCACAATACACAGTGGGCTCCAGGAGGAGACCAAACCATATACTAAAATAGTGGCATAAGAAGCACAACTTGAGGAAAGACAGTGCCTAGAGCATGTAGAATAGCTGGGAACCCAAGGAACCATCCAAGGTGAGTAAACAGGGAACTCCCGGAGGATGGGTGCTGTGTGGGAAAACGACTGCTTGCTTCGTACAACTCTATGGGAAAGTCATGGTTACAGTTTTAAAGTTTAAGGACCCTTCTCAGTGGACTTCAAGGAAACTCTTAGGAACTTAGGAGGTTGGAGAGCCTCCCTCCCGTGGATACTGGAGTACCCGAGTTACCTATCCCAGGGGAGCCGGGTGCATTGGTCTGAAGTGGTGTCGTAAACCGCTGTTGTTTTCAATGAAGGGCTTCAAAGAAGAGCTGCTGCCAGGAAGGAAGAAAGTGTCCGAAGGAATCCAAGGGTGGATTTGTGATGGAAGGAGCCTGAAAGCAGAGGGGACAGAGTCTGGGTCACTTCAGGGTGACCAGGGGCTCGGTAGAGGATGCCCATCTATGTCGGGTGCTTCAGGTGCGAAGAAGGGATGCTTGACTCTACAGCCACGAGGACCAGGAGATGTCGAAGACAGCCAGGAGCCGGATGCGACCTGTCCCATGAAGGATGTCGAGTGCTGATGGGACAGTGTCCGGTGGGAGCACCAACATGCCTTGGCAACAGCAATCCACGCAGGAAGGTCGAGCAGGTTATGGTGTGGACCAGCAAGGTCCAGGGAACTCACCAAGCAACAGGGAGTCAGGGCATGTCTGGAGCAACCAGGGAAGCCCAACAGAATTCAAGATGACCCTCAGGAGGACCCACAGGTCATGAATGACCTGGAGTCGCGAGGGGACCTCGAGCAAGATCAGAAAGTACCAACCCACGGAGCACTCGGTTCAATGAGGCTAGAATTCTTTGGTGGAAATACTGCTCAGTATCAGGACTACACAGAGTCCAATACACAAGCTCTGGAATTTCCAACAAGCATATGAACTTGCAAAAGTACATGGTGCACAGGGGTTCAGGTTATGTGGTCCCCACAGGAGATACTGGCCTCAAACTCAGTTAGAGGGCAGATCAACCTCAAAGAATGTTGAAACCCACCTGCTGTGTTGGTGGAGCCTTTGGAGTCCACAGGAGCTCAGGAACAGCAGACCAGTCAGTTGCATTGCTATGCCTTCAAATGCAGGGGAGTGACTCCTTCACCCCGAGGGAGATTCTTCAGATGCCTTTGATGCTCCACAGGTCTTGCACGGAGCCTGCATGGTGCACAGGCACAGACAAGGCTTTGGACAGAGAGGGAGATGAAGTCGGGCCCAGTCAAAGTCCAGCATGTCCAGATGGTCAAAGGTGGGTGGTTTCTTGTTCAGAATCTTGTCCACGTCAAATCTAAGGTCCTACAGCCAGGTAAGCCCTTAAGTATCCAAGGGAGAGGGATGGACAGATTCAGGGGACCCTCCCAGAGGAGGGTCTGGACAATATGGACGATACTCTTCCCTGTCCTTTGTCCAGATTTGCGCAAGAGCAGGAGCCAACGGCTCCCAGAACTGGTTTGAACTGGACTATGCACAAGGACACCAAGTGTGCCCCTCGTGCAGACTTTCAGGCACTTTGGAGTGCCCCCACCCATCCCCAATACACTAAATCCTGTCTGGGAGGTGGTCACACCTCCCTGTGACAGGATGCCTTTTGTGCTGCCTTCCTCTGCTCGAGCTTGGCTCGCAGCAGCAGGGCAGAAATGTGTCTCTGGTCGGCAGCAACCATTTTGTGTTGCCCGGGTCGAGAAGGCTGGCCCCGGAAATACCAGTGACCCGACGAAGCTCGCTTCAGAAGGGTGGAATCATACATCCACACACGGTATGGAAGTATGATCCCAAGGTGTTTGATACCAAACACGACATGTTTTGTTTCAGCCATATTCGAGATAGCATTTACCGCGAGGTTTTAATGCACCTCTACCTATATGTCTGGCTGAGTCCCAGACAACCCGGGAGAATGGTCTCCGAAGGCTGAAGATTGGCTGTGCTCATACAGGGCACTCTCTCACTCACATAAAACCCAGCACCAGCACCCTTCCTTCATGATTGTTAAGGCCTGCCATAAGGGTGACTTATAAGTGTTAAGTGTTTGACAGATAGATATAGTGAACCTATATCTAAAGTAAGTGGTGCAAACAATGGCAATCCTGTAGTTTCATTTTGCATGGCCTCTCATGTGTGGCATAATACATGCTTTAGCCCATGGGAGGCCTCTGGGGTACCTATGCCCTGGGTACATGGGTACAATATACTAGGGACTGTCAATCTGGAGGGTACCTAGTACAGGACATGACCAATTTGGGGAGAAAGCGGATAGACTGGGGTCCTGATTAGCAGGATCCTGGTCAGACTAGTCAAAAACCAGCAAATCACAAGGCAAAAAGTGGGGGTAATGATGCAGTCAGATCCTACCTTCCTACACAGTTCAGATGTATGTTTTTGTCAGGCTCTGTATCACTGTGTGTATCCCTTCACACCATCATAATACTTTGCACAGTAATAGTGTGCCGCGTCTGTGATCTTGGCATCCTTTACAAGAAGCTGGTACACGGTTCCAGCACTGTTTATGGTGGCGGTGAAGTGGGCAGATGACATCCCAGGTCCATATCTAGGGCCGCTAAAGGTGTGATGGTGATACAGAATGAGCTGTGGGACCTCTCCTGAGACCTGCCTGTAGAATGAGACAGCATGGTTCTCTTTCACTCCAACCTCACAGCTAAGAGTGGCACTTTGCCCAAGGCTGACCTGGACAGCAGGGGGCATCACAGGTTTCTGAGCCAGGGCATCTGAAGAGAGAGAGACAGAATTACAACATTCTATGAATACTTGCAACGTATACTAGCACACTCATAGATATACCAATAAAATATGGAAGCATACATCAGACCTCGCCATACTCACATGAAGCCCAGGACAGGACATAGAATGCCAGGGCCTGCAGCAGCCTCATCCTTTCAGCAATGCTGGCGCCTTTCAGAGCTTTGCACCAAGGTTTGCACAAAAAGGCAAAGTCAGGCAGGCTTAATATGTGCCATCAGTGCCCCCTGGGGCCCGGGTCAGGTATGCAAATATGAAATGCACTCTTCCATCATGCATCACTGGACCGAAACAGGAACACGCTTCAAAGTATGAAATAATGTTCATAAAGAAATTGATTTCGATCACTTATTTTCTTTAAGGATTTGCTGCATTCGACAGCACAGGCTGTTGACTTTTGTCTCAAACAACCTGTCTTTTCTTCAGTGCTATTCCTTGAGAAGGGAACACCCAATTAAATGTTTAGTTTGTATCTTCATTTCTGTTGTATGTGAACCAAAATTGTTACGTTTTCGTGTTAAAATGTAAGCACATTTTTGCTGATTCCCATGTGTACATCAATTCTTACTAGCAAAACATTTTCCTTACATTTTTGTTTTTAAAATGTCAATATTGTAAACATTGGGCAGGCATGTAAACAGCCTAATGAAGATCCGGTTTAAAGGTATTTCGAATGGCATTCATTAAACTCCAAAAATCAGAGCCCTCTATGTTAAAGTTGTGGATTAGCTAACATTTCTAGCCAAGAAACTCCTTGGAGAAGCAAAATAACCCCCTTACCTGGCAAGGATGTTGTAACACCCCGAGTTTATGGGTAATGGAGCAACTCGACTAAACACCATGATGATCTTTTCCTTTTGCCTAATATGTCTGAAGCAGAAATTTTAGAGAGGGGCTATTTCAGCTTACAAAATGGTGGAAGCTACTTGGCACGTAGAGCGCTCCATGTACATTGCGGCACATGTCCTCCAGAGGAGGCCATGGTGGGGGGGCCGCCAAGAATGATTGTGACACTGGGCGCCAACAGCTCTAAAGCCGGCCCTGGTCCTGCCCAAACGGCTCATAGTTCAACTTAAGGAAACTGCTTACTTGCATCGAGTTGATTTGAAAAACTCCAGAGGCTAGGGATGAGTAAACATCTTCTCGAGCCGGTATGGTCGGAGGTAAAAATGTGCACCAGGTAGGATGTACTGTGGAGGTGGAATGATTTACTGAGGTTTACACTTGAGGGCTTTTACTGATAACTTTTTAAGAGATTGTGAGAAAGCCACATTTTGACCGTGCAGCTATCCGCCGGAGAAAGCCAGGAAGACCTCCGTTGAGATTTATCCCGTCAAAAACAAGGAAACGCTTTCCAGAGCAAGAGTAACACGATCATTGGAAGGCCCTGACCTATACAAATCCGGAAAAGGCAGGAAGTCACTGCATCCATATGCAGCTGTAAGAAACCGGTGTAAAGATGTCCTACAAGAATTCCGTCCAGCTCTGAGGAAGACCTTACCATAAGAGACTTTTTTTGGTCCTATTTTTAGAAGGTCGAAACGCGTCGGCATTGACCATATAGTGGTTCGGAGCAAACTTTAAAAAGAAGAGATGGATCCACTTGGGACTTTCTAGTGGCGTGAATCCCGCTCTTATAGTATAGTTTTTGTAAATAACCTCCGACCCTATACAGGACTTCCTAATCAGGATATACCGAGGGCAAAGAGATATACTGTTTTTTGTAAGTACAAGTAGGACAAATAAGAGACAGGCATTCTACCTTATTTTATGAATCATTCATTTGTACAAACATCAAATCACATAGAGTTTGTATCGAATCATACACTGAACATAATCTTCACAAAAGTTATTTGCAAAAGTTTAAGATATTGCCATTATAAATGACAATAACTTTTATTCAAGTATTAATTATTAAAAGAAATTAAAAGCCATTGTTATTTGTAATATCAATACATCTAAGTCACGTAAATACAACACATATTGCATTACAAATGCTATAGATGTCACATTTGCGAAAGTTAAAACTATTGGCATTGAAAATGACAAAGCTAATAATTTCGCTATTTTCAAGACCAGCACATAAATAAAACATTTGTCAATTACAATACCAATAGCTCAAACTTTCCTAATGCGAGACCTATTTCATTGCAAATGCTTGTTGTCAATGTTTCCTTGCCATCAGTGTGGCTACTGTGCAGCATGGTTGAAAGTTTTTAAACAAAAAGGGCCAGCGTTGACAACATCATTGCATTGGTTTTTTTTCTCCTGCTTTCAGCCATGCTGAACAGCAGTCGGGATGCTGTACAACATGGCTACATAAATGCCTCAACAAATCTCATATATCTCACGTAAGCGACACCTCTTGACTTTGCCAATGCTTGTTTCTCTGGCGCTCGCTCGTTTTTTTTTTTTATCTGGTCTCATCATAGAAGGAGGTCCCAGTACGAAAAAGTCGTTTGACAGGGCTTCACAATAGCTGCCTGAAATAAGCAGATCTTCTGTCACCATGTTTATCAGGGGTTACGCCCGCAAAGGGATGTAAGATGGCTGAGCCAGGTATGTCCAACCAAGTGGCTCAACCTTCAGGAAACCACTATCCCAGCATCAAAAAGATGCATGTAAGGGCGACTGCCGCACGTTTTCGACAGCTGTCCCGATACGCCTCAGAAGTAAGGCAAGACCTGAGTTTTTTCTTGTGTGACTTTAACAATCTTCATTGTCAAAATAAAGTATTAAATAATCAGTTGTAAATAGTTTCTCCTTGATCTAGTTGTAAATAATTTCTCCTTTGATCCAAAGAACCCTCACAGGACACTGCATGTATCATCACCAAGGGCATCAGTGATAGCACAGCCTGCCACATCATGATTGATAGTCATGATGAGTGTAACACAAAATAGAACACTTCTTTGATAAGGTCCACCTGTTCCACACTCTTCTCCTTAGACTTGGACAAGTCACTGAAGCTTGTGCTTGGATCGAGGCATGTGCCCGGCTCTGGCTCTTCTCGTGGTTCTTTTAGTGGCTCAAACTGAAAATGAGCCAGGGCTTCTTGTGAATACTGCCCAGCTCTGTCACTTGAGAGCAGGGGTTTTAGACATTCTGATCTTATTGACACAGTGAAATGGTGTGAAAGTGCTCAGAAAGGGGCGCAATGCTCGTTTTTTTTTAAAGGGGCATGTCTCATTCCATGCACTTCCTCAGCACTTAGCAGTGTCTTCATATTTCGGCAATTTGTACTGAAATGTTGATTAACCTTCCTCCCCTCATCCGCAAAATCAAAAATGCAAAGTCTGAGCACTTTCCTGAAGTCTGGCTGCACCTGAACTCTGTACTTCTGTTTTTCCTGACGTGTCTAGACGTGTAAGTTTGAACCTGAGAGACACATTGTTTTGCTAGTTTGTGCTTTGTGGAGGTGTTGAGCTTTTCCTGAAGTAATTCTTTCTGTTAAATAGGTGAAGAGGTGATATCAGCATAAAACACTGCTGTGGTGCTCTCTTAACTTTGTCTTTTTCGTGAAAAACATCGACTGTAAGCTTGCTTTAGGGTATGATAAGCAGGGCATAAGTCGAGTTGTGGTAGCTGGTGAATGGAACCCCTCGCTAAGGTTAGACAGTGGGCACTGTTTCCCTTAGTCAAAGGAAATAAGCCTGAGTTATTCTTTTTAAGTCTCGCCTGTGGCAGCGGATGCGTTGCATACGCTCTCACTTGTGAGGGGTATTTTATACAATAAAGGCCTTGGAGCCCACCCATTCCTTACCATTGTGAGGCCTCCTTGCACTTCTGAAATTGGCCCCGTACGTGTCGGGCCTCACTTTCTTTTCTTTCTGTGGAGCACGGACCAAGTACAGATTGCTTCCTCTTGACTCATTTCTGTCAGCTGATCACGCTGTGATTGAGGTATGCGTTTCAGAAAGCAGTTCTCGTGCTGCTTTCTCCAGTCGTTGTGTTTTCAAACTCTGCTCTACACCACTCCACTCTACTCTATGCCATTCTCCTCCACTCCACTCTATTCCACTCCACTCTACCCTACGCTGCTCCACTCCATTCTATGCCACTTCACTCTACCCTACGCTGCTCCACTCCATTCTATGCCACTTCACTCTACCCTACGCTGCTCGACTCCATTCTATGCCACTCCACTCTACCCTACGCTGCTCCACTGCATTCTATGCCACTTCACTCTACCCTACGCTGCTCCACTCCATTCTATGCCACTTCACTCTACCCTACGCTGCTCGACTCCATTCTATGCCACTCCACTCTACCCTACGCTGCTCCACTGCATTCTATGCCACTTCACTCTACCCTACGCTGCTCCACTCCATTCTATGCCACTTCACTCTACCCTACGCTGCTCCACTCCATTCTATGCCACTTCACTCTACCCTACGCTGCTCGACTCCATTCTATGCCACTCCACTCTACCCTACGCTGCTCCACTGCATTCTATGCCACTTCACTCTACCCTACGCTGCTCCACTCCATTCTATGCCACTTCACTCTACCCTACGCTGCTCCACTCCATTCTATGCCACTTCACTCTACCCTACGCTGCTCGACTCCATTCTATGCCACTCCACTCTACCCTACGCTGCTCCACTGCATTCTATGCCACTTCACTCTACCCTACGCTGCTCCACTCCATTCTATGCCACTTCACTCTACCCTACGCTGCTCCACTCCATTCTATGCCACTTCACTCTACCCTACGCTGCTCCACTCCATTCTATGCCACTTCACTCTACCCTACGCTGCTCCACTCCATTCTATGCCACTCCACTCTACCCTACGCTGCTCCACTCCATTCTATGCCACTTCACTCTACCCTACGCTGCTCGACTCCATTCTTCGCCACTCTACTCTGCGCCAACCAATGCCACTCCACACTTTGCAACTCTAGCCCACTCTACTCCGCTCTATGCCACTCAACAACACTCTACTTGATGCCACTCTATGCCTTTCTAATCTAAGCCACTCTACTCTACTCCACAACAAATCTACTCTATGGCACTCCACTTTACACCACTCTACTCTATGCCACTCTATTCCGCTCTACACCACTCTACTCCACCCCATGCTACTCTGCGTTACTCCACTCCATGCCACTCCATGCCACTCAATGCCACTCCATTCTATGCCACACTACTCCACTCTCCCTCTAAGCCTCCCTACTAAACGCCACACACCACTAATGCTTAGCCATGCTGAACAGCAGTCGTGCAACATTGCTACAAGACATTGCAAAGACAGAAGCTCTCACATACGCGAGACCTATTAGCTGTGCCAATGCTTGTTACTGTGAGGCTGCACAATGGAAGTCCTGGCAGTGGCAACACATGTATTTGATTTTTGCAGTGTCTCTTCGGACATGTTTTTTTTGCCTAATCAAATCAGGTCTGTACTTTGCCTGTGGTGCTCTGTCATAGTACCTAAACCCCAATTTAACTCTAATTGTTCTAGACAATAAAGTGTATTTAGCACCGTGCTTTGTTTTGAGAGGTGTGTCAGTGTGTGCTTCTTAATACTGTAATGCAAGAATCTGCTCTTCAAATGTCACTGGCCCTCTCCCCTACTTGCCTGATGAACCTTGCCCTGTTGCAAGACATATTAAAAGTCCCAGGACAGCAAGAGGATAAATGACATTTTTGTGCAACAAAGACATCTTTAGAGCTGGACCAGTTTTGGGGGCAGAAATTGGGATCTTTTCTCAAAAGCAGTTTTAAGTTTTCATACCTGTCTTTCTTTCTTTACTTAGTTTATTCGGTTCATAACAAAAAAACAAACCATAAAAACACATACATATTAAGAACAATTAGACAAAAAGTTAAAAATATAAAAATATTCACAAAAAAACAGATAAGAGAGAGAGCTTATATAAAACGAGGCCTGGGAACAAAATTCCTCTCCGCTCGCAGAGTTTGCGGAGTTTTGGTCACTCCATGCTCCACATAGAGTGTGGATTTCTGAAAAACTTTGTGTTGTGGGGCAGAGTGGAGTTCTTACTTTCGTGCAGCTCGACAATGTTCAGTTAGAGAGCGCAGACCAGGAAAATTGTATGCTAGGCCACCTCACGGTGAAATATCTCTTTGTGGGGAGTCGCGGCAGGTCGCTACAGCTCGTGTTGAGAAACCTGCCGCTCGCGCTGGGGAAGCAGCAGCATGAGTAGAAAATCTACTCAAGCTGCAGATAACAGCATCGCCCTCTGGTGCTTGCGTGGTGCAGTTTGCGCTGATTTTACAGCACAGGAGAAACTCCTGCACTAAAAATCCGCGCGACGTACCGGACTCCTCCGCTTGCGGAACTCCGCATAGCGTGGCAGAGTTTTTTTGGCACTTTGCAGAGCTCTCTGTAGCGCAATTCTGCAAACTTTGCCTAAGCCTATATCAAACACAGAATAGTTGCACATTTCAGGCATTTCATACCAAAATAAAACTATTTTGTCACAAAGAAATGCACCAAGTACAGTTGAGAGGGGGGTGAAAAAATTGAAAATTGGAAGCTGCTTTCTATTTAACATCTGCCAAAGTTTCGCCAGTATTCAACTATCAGCCATACGCAAATTTTGCGTTGAACTATTCCATGTGTGTCTCAATATTCCAACACCCAGAGAGATGCACTAATAAAGCTCCTCGTAAATTAAACACCTCGCTCTGTCCTTTGGTATTAAATTGAGGAAAGGAGGAGCCATCCATGCAGTGACTGAAATGCACACTATGTAAATATGACGCCCAGGGTCAATCCCGGCCTCCCTGCTTTACCAATTTGTGTGATCTTGGATGATTAATTTACTCCTCTTGCCTTTTTTCCTTGAGACTCACATTTGAGAACCATCTTCAAATAGTTCCCCTGGGGGTGTGTGCTGACTGAAAACCTCTGAGGCCAGTAATGACTGACTGTCTCACTCACAGCACCTCTGTGTGGAGAAGGATAATTGGGTTCATAAAGGTTTCCAAACTCATGTTTAGACCCTATTATATCTAATAAATGTCAGGGAAGGTAACTATATAATGTAACATGCTAAAGTGAATCACTTCTGCATGAGAAAGGGATGCACATATTTTTAAATTCTGACGTCTTTATCATATTGTATAGGACTTTTGTTGCTCAACTGACGTCAAATATTTTGATGGCTCAGCTCTTGATCTGGCTCGGCTCGCACTATCAATTTGATGTATTTTTCATCTCTATTCTCGGCACCTGTAAGAACACACTGCGCAGTTAAATACGAAATAATATGGACTGATTTATATGGTTAAACAACCAGTAAAATCATTTACACACTTTTCTTGGCTTTCATTGAAACTGAGTTACTGTCTTGAGTACCAGGGATTTTAGTGTCCACAGGGGCGTTAGGCAGGGCTGTATTTTAGCTCCCTTTCTATTTAACTTCTACATTATTAACCTGGAGGAGTTTTTACTAGATACTGGTGCTGATTATCCCTATGTTGGTGGTAAGGGGCTGCCTGTTTTACTGTACGCGGACGACGCTGTCCTCCTGGCTAGGACCCCAAGAGGCTTTCAAACCCTATTAAATGCTTTTTATAATTTTATGGATGCCCGCGATTTATCTATCAAAACACCAAATCTTATATAATGCAGGTGGGGCAGCGTAATATTAAGCCTTATTTATTTAGGGTTAACAAGGAGAGGGGCCCCACAACCAGAACATTCTCTTATTTGGGAGTTTTGTTCGATGACCAGTTAAAATGGGGACCTTTCATTGAAAAGAAAAGGGGTGAGATAACCAGGGCAAATGCTGCTATATTTAATTTTGCCCGGAAAATGGGTAAACGTCCTATTGCTGCACTTCTAAAGTTTTACCAAGAAAAGAGTGTGGCAATAGGAAGTTACGGTAGCGAACTCTGGGGGTACGTGGCAGCTAATGATATTGTGGTGGCAGAGAACATCTTTCTGAAGCAACTGCTGGGGGTCCCAAAGGGGACCTCCAATCTAGTAGTGTATGACGAAACTGGAACACCCTTCATTTGTGATACTCTAGCACTACGGCCACTAACTTTTTGGCTAAAATGCTGGCTGAATAAAGATCTGCTTTTAAACCATTTACTCCTAAGGGAAGCACTATCTTTAGACAACATCCTCAAAATCCCATGGCTAAGATATTTAAAAGATTGTTTTTCTGCCGTGGGGCGCCCAGAACTTTTTTTAAATCCCGATTTGATCAGACCCGCTGATGTAGAGTCTGTAAGGAAAACTTTTTATCTTACACAACAAATGAATCGGGAAGAGGTGGAACTAAATAAAGTCAGTGTCCGAAACAATGCTATGCTGAAAACTACTGCTTCACTGGGGCCTTATCTATCCTGGCCCATGTCGGGTTTTGAGCGGCACCTGTTAATCAGGTTTTCGCCTGAACTATTACCACCTTCTGTTAGCTGTTCCAAGTGGTTCTCACCGAGGCCAAGTGCTACCATCCTGCGGCTGCGACTATGAGTCTCCGCAGGATTTGGTGCACTTTTTATTTATTTGCCCTTTTTATGATTTACCCCGGAGGTTCTATTTAAAGCCCCTCTTAAAGAAACGGAATTTCACCCAGGTTAGACCAGCCCTTTACTTCTTGCAATTGTTAAACCCTGAAAGCACTTTATTCTTGACTGTTTTTTTAAAATCTGCCCTAAGACTTAGAAACAGTAGGGAAAGTTAATTGCTTAAGTACCGCTGTTATTCTTATACCTGCCTACTTGTGCTTGTTGCCATTAATATATATTATATCATTTGGGTATTTTATGCTTGTATATTATGTTTTTACTGTGTAATATTCATTATTGGTCAATGTGCTTTTATGGTTTTTATCTGTCTGAAAAACCGAATAAAGATTTTTTGATACTGTCTTGAGTATTTTGTTGCTGAATTGAGTTCATTGGTTTTTGTCAGGCTCTGTGTCACTGTGGTATGCCTTCACAGTGGGGTACCACTTTAAACAGTAATACTGCGCAGCGTCTGTGATCTTGGCATCTTTTATAATTAGCTGGAAATCTGTACCGGCGCTGTTCTTTGTGGCGGTGAAGTGGTCAGATGACATCCCGGGTCCATATCTAGGGTCACTCCAGGAGTGATGGTGATACAGAATGAGCTCCGGGGCTTCTCCTGGGGTCTGTCTATAGAAATGTACATAATCAGTGTCTTTCACCCCAACCTCACAGCCAATCGTGGCTCTTTGTCCGAAGCTGACCTCAAATGAGGGAGATATCACAGGTTTCTGAGCCTGAGCATCTGAAAGAGAGAGAAAGAGAGAGAAGAAATACTTGTTATGAATATGTACTCTACAGTAAGCATAATCATATGTACGGCTTCCCAAAACAGGCAAAAATACTTCAGATCTTGCATACTTACAGGATGTCCACAGCATCACACAGAAGGCCAGGGTCTGCAGCAGCCTCATTCTTTCAGGTCCTGGGGCTCCTTTCTGAACCTTGAGCTCAGAGATGTACAAAAGGCGAAGTCTGAGAAGCTTAATATATGCACCAGTCCCCCAGGGGGACCGAGAGGCAGGTATGCAAATATGAAATGCACTTAACACATCACTGGACCGAACAGGAACACAGAAACTGACTATATTCACAGATTTTATTTAAGGTGTTGCTGCATTCAAGTAGAAAATTGTTGCTGCTTCCAACGTGTGTGTAACATTTCTGTATCAATATATTAATTACATGTACATTTTTTCACAAGTTTGTCAATGTTGTAATTATTTCGGCTGCTTGTGAACGGTCAAACCACTGCTGTTTTAAAAGTATTATGGACGTGGTTCATCAAACTACAAAGTGACACAGCCCTCTCTGGATAAAGTTGTGGATACTCTAACATTAGTGACTCAAACTCTAGAGAGAACCAGAATAGACTCCCCACAGGTACGGGTGTAGTAAAGACACAAGACGTTTAAGAGGCCACTTCACAGAACACCACAACTTCACACTACTCCTTCACACTTTACTAGTCCCTTCCTCTCCTCTGGACTCTGGAGACTCTTCCAACCAGGGGTCTCACTCTGGGGCCGATTATGATGGCGGACGGACCTGAGTCCGTCCGCCACCATAGAGAAGGAGGGACCGTCCGCAGGGGCAGCGTCGGTCCCTCCGTGCAAATTAGGATGTGACCGCCACCCTGGCGGTCACATCCTGTATTTTTACAGGAAGCAGCACCCGCCGCAATGATAAAAAAGTAAGTTGTGCATTTCCATGCACAAAGCGGCAGGCACCTCGCGGTGCACCCCCCACCCCCCCTTCACCCCTGGGGGCCCGCAACGGGCCCCCAAACACAAATCCGTATGCCTTTACACGGCGGAAATGCCGCCGTGTAAAGGCATCTTTCCGCAGACATCCTAATATGGCTGGCGGTGTCTGATAGACACCGCCAGCCATGTTAATGCTTTACCGCTGCGGGCGGAATCCGCCCGCGGCAGAAAAGCGGCGGACAGATAGTAAGACCCACCTGCCATCCTAATATGGCGGTGGGTCTTTCAAGGCTCCCCGGCGGATTTCCCGCATCCTTCGGGCCGGCGGTGGCTTCCGCCGGCCCGGTGGATGCGGGAAATCCGCAATCGTAATCGGCCCCTCTGTTTGTATTCTTTAAGCTTCAGACTTGTGCAGTGATCCATTGTCTCTGGGTAAGTATTTCTGTCTATAAGTAAAACACACATACATAAGTACATACATATATTCCTTCATACTCATGCATACACACACACATATATATATATATATATATATATATATATATATATATATGAATCGTGGGTTCAGCAAACGCCGAACAGCGCCATGACTCCTCCACTAATCGACAGCGGTTCGTGCTGAGTGGCGAATCCTTTAATCAAACTCAAATCCACACTCCAAATCCTTGTGTCCAAGGTAAGTATGAAAGGCACGAACTCGAATTGCATCAAATGAATTTATTTGACGGGCTATATATATATATATGTACTATACATATGTATCCTCCAGCTGGCACTATTGACCTTTGTTCTCCAAGTTCTGGTTCTTGATCACCATCCTAGAGCCAAGACCTCCTCTAACCAGAGCATCCCTGTGGGGGCTCATCTGTCAGCCCTGTGGGGGCTCCACAGAGGGTCTTCTCCACGGCATAGTTCATCACCTGTAAGCAGCCCTCCTGTGTGCATGCAGCCTACTAAAGATGAAGCTTTCACTCGGTTGAATTCATATATATATATATATATACCAAAATTACAGAGCATGCATTCAATACTGAAATGTTTATATTTCCAAAGGTCGAAAGCTAATATTTGTAGAAAAAAGGTTGAATTTCCCAAAATATTTTGATATTTGAGTGTCAAATCATGCTGTTTAGGGAAGACTTATTACTAATATTATTACCTTGGTGCTGGAGGTGTTGTAGGTTTGGCTGTTATGAATTACCTATGTACAGGGCCACTGGAATTATGTGGCAGGGGAGGGCCAAATTATACAGCAGGCTTGAGTAAATTATGCTGCAACAAAAGCAAATTTTGCCGCATAATGCTGCACATTTTGTGATAGCTTTACATCATTATTTTTACACTTGTTTTCACTTCCAGGGCATTTGTTGCACCTCACTAGTAGTAGGTTAACACCCAACTATAGCAAAAGGCAACAGAAAGGCGACCAGTCAACCTTTGCAAAGGGCTTTCCACTGAGCGGCAGCATGTGTTGCTGCATTTTTAGTCACTTTTGAGCTAGTTACCAAATGCTTTTTTGTTAAAATCTATAGCTTGTGGAGTGGATGATGGATTATGTGGCACATGCTGGAAATCTATAATTATGGTAAATACCCCGCAGCTGCAGAATCACATATATCCAGTGGCCCTACCTATGCAGATATATTTGAAATTGGAAAGCTTTTTCACCTTACTGCTGACAACTCTACCAGATGCACTGAGGTGATTACTGCACGTAATCTTGCATATGATGGGCACTAATGTAATCTTGTCTAATGTGGTCACTAGTACAATACGGTTAATGTCTGTTAGTAGCTCAGGATGATTTTCATGGAACAGGAGTAAGTCATTTTACAGAAAATGTTGTAGACCCCTGCTAAAGAACATATACGTTGACTGCCTAAACCTTGGGCATTCATAGGTATTAGCTGCCTTCACTCCAGCATGTACTGTATAGAACATTTACCATGGCTGCCTATAACTGGTGCCCTCATCTGGATTGTTACTATGTTGCTCTTGAGTGAAGTAATTACATTCCATCAATACGATTTCCCTCCTATGGACACTCATACACTAGCTATGAAGAATGGCTCTAAAGTGGGCCCCCAGATCGACCTCAAACAGGTTGCAGTACCCTCTCCCTAGAACAGCATCAATTCAAATTTATGAAGACAAAATTGAGGTCTAAAAATTAATAAGGTCTCAGGATTGGTGTGATATTTCTTATTTGATTGATTATAGGAATATGAAAAAGCTTGATTTTCCAATTTTCCAATTCTATTTTAATTGCACAAGGGAACAAAAAGCAAACACGTGTTTCGCAGCGTATTTTTTAATTTGGCACATCTTTAGGTCTTACAAATAACAGCCGTCGTGGTATGTAGTCAGTCGTAGATAAAAGTAGTGATTTTTTTTAAAACAAATGTTATTGCCATTTGGTACTCAGCAGTGCACATACTTATTCTTGCCTAGTCCTGTGACTCTCTCCTGGCTCTTCAGAATGTCCTGCCCACCCGGGCATCTGGTTTCTCCTTCATGTCTCCTCTTACCCTGTGGCTGCCTGCCGCATTATGCATGCTAACTGCAATCGATTCCATCCATAGTAACATTCAAACAGTCCCCCTTCAACAATCCTGCCCGCCACCCCCCTCCCCTGCTGCTGTCGAGCAACCTGCCAAGATGCCTCTCACTGTATACATGTTCTGGGTCTCACTTGCTTCCGTCTGAGCCGTGTGTCTTGCTCATATTACCCACCATGTTCGTGGATGTTAGGATGTTATGGCCCGCTCATGCCTCACCTCCAGCCCCTCCTTGAACTAGGCCCCCGGGGCAGGCCAGTTGGGATCCAGCCTGTGGAGTCCCAGGTGCCGACTCCTGGTCCTCATTCTTCAGGTTGTCCACCAACACCCCCCAGGCCTGCGCCCTCTCCAGTCATCCTATGACTCTCTTCGCATTCCGAAGCAGTATTCTATGTTTGCAGCTTGCCCACTTCACTCGTTCCTGTTTCCAATGGTCTATCCTTGGACCTGCCGTGGCCTTCCACTTGCTGCTGAGTTCCTGTTTTGCCAGTATATATGTCAGGTCTTGAAACCTGGCCGTGACCTTAGTTTTAGCGGAGTGGGGGAATACGTTGAGCAGCACATGACTGGGGGTGCATGGGATCTCCTTTTTAGTGATGCGCGCAGTCTCCCGAACCACTTCGTGCCAGTACCCCTCTATCTGCAGGCAGCTCCACATCATATGAATGTAACTAGCCCCTATCTCCTGGCAGCGGGGGCAGCTCGCATCCTCCCAATAAAAATAGCGATTAATTCTGTCAGGTGTAATATAAGCCCTATGCAGAGTATAAAAACGAATTAATTGGAATCCTGCGTTGCGGGATACCTTGGTGGCTCGGAGTAACGCATTTTCCCAATCCTTATCCGTTATAGGATTCCCAATGTCTGCCTCCCATTTATCTTTCAGGTTCTCCAGTGGCCCCACGGAGTCCCGCCGAATGGCTCGATAGAGGCATGAGACCGCCTTAATGACCCCTCCTGCTAGACTTATGTATTCGCATGTAGAGTGAGTAGGTGGTTCAAGTGTCCCCTGACCCCAGTGCCTGCGCATAGCTCCGGTGACCGCCCCATATAATAGAAAGTTCCCCTGTGGAATATCCCAATTGGCTTGGAAGGCCGCGAACGTGGGCAGCTCCCCGTCTCCGTATAAATCTCCTATTTTAGTGACTCCCGCTTGCGAAGATATAAGTAGTGATATATTGTTTCACCACATACAATACCTAACCATGAGCATGATGCTCCATTCAACCAGTTCTGGCAGGCTGCTTCCAGTATAAATTCCAATTTATTTATAAACAACCCTGAAGCAAATAATGTCATATTTATGTGCTGATTATATAGTGAACAAATCACACCCATCCATAGGACTCATTACTTTTTTAGACCTCAACTTTGTCTTTATCAAACTCCTTGAACATTGTTACTCTGTGGTGCAATATATAAACCCACTGTGTTGGTCACAACCTGTTGCTCCTGCATAGGCTGCCTTCAGCATTTCCCCGGACTATCTGTTACCAGAGTATTCATGTAGGTTCCTCCACTGTGGTTCTGGGTGGATTATATTAAGGTGCATACCCCGGCTGCGTGTAAAAAGTACATTCCTGTGGAATGATGCTCTCCCACTCCCTGGGTGCAACTTTACATAATGCATTACTAATAATAGAATTCCATCCACACCCTTGAACTAGGACTGTTGCTCCCGGGTTCACTAGAAACCTGCTGTGTTGGTTCCATGGTGTCGATCCCAGTTAGGCGGTGGGGAATGCTTAACATGGTCGCCTCTAACAGGTACATTTCTCTGGGCTGGTTCTCTTCCACTCGTTGGTGGGTTTTCAGAGAATCTCCCATGGCTGCCTGGCACCAGTCCAGTGTATTCCTGTTGTTGCTCCTCTGCCACACCTGGGTGGACTCCACAGAGCACCCACCCTTATACCAGCATTATGTTCAGAGGTCAAAGGTGCCTGCTGTCAGCTGAGGCCGAGGTGACTGTGCCTGAACCTGAATGAACCAGGGACACCGGTGCTCTTGTCAAGGAAACAAAGCATAGTCACCTTAAAGTACTGTTGATTTCCAGGCCCTGCATCACTTTGACAAATCAGAAACAATGACCATCTGTCGATGCCTCTGGGCTATCACCAAAATGACCTGAGAACAGTAAAATGTAAATCACCCAAAAATCAATCTCAAACCCGTCTGATTCCAAGCAACATTCATACATGTTATCTTAATGGAAATAAAAGGTCCTCTTACATCCTTTGACACCGTTAGTGACATCTTTTTTTTATCAAATGATATACAGAAAGCTGGTATTTCTTTTTATGGTAAGCATGAAACTACATGCTCCCGACAGCAAACAATTGTTGGGTAAGATCAAGATTTAGTAACAGTGTCACTCTTGACCCTTGGCTGCTGCCTTTGACCCTTTGCTCCAGTTCTGAAGTCACCTGCTCTGGGGCTGTCATTGGTGGTCAGGTGGCTTTCACTAGGAGTCTGGTGGATCCTGAGTTGGGATAATGCCCCTCCAGATTTTAAGACGCCTGATGCGCCCACCTTACACACTGCGGGATCAGCGGGGCGAGTTATACTAGGTGTGAATCTGTGTCCAGTGTAAACCTCAGACTGACAAGCGGAGGCGGGATCCGAGCCTCAGCCCGGCTGCCATCAAACCCACTGCCAGAGCACTCGAGGAGCATAAAAGGTCACATCAGACCCTGCCCTCCCCCACCCTGCGTGTGACCCACTGTTGTCCTCTGCTCAGTTCTACCACCGGCTCAGAGCAGGTCATAAATCTGAGTGCAACTGTCCCTGGAATCAGGGATAACAGCCAGAAAAGGACCCAGTCATTCTGAGTCCCTACAGTTATTCCCAATTTCCGGGGGAGTTTTCTCATAATTCTGGGATTCAGATGGGGGCAGATGCTGACCAGAACTGTGTATTTGGGTCTGATTTCTCCCTATCAAAAACCCACCACACTTGTGAAGAGGCCAGTAAGGTTCCCAGACCTTCATTGTATTTGCCCGGTTAGTAGCTCACCGCCCCTTAACCCTGAACTGCCTGAAATGAAAGTTCTGGAGTCTCCTCCATTCCTGCTGCTCGTGCTGCACACTCAACACAATAAACCTTTCAAGTACTTAATAACAGGCCATTTGTTTTGAACTTCAGGTCCTGACAGGCCTGTGACCTTGGGAGTCACTGTACTCAAGGAATCCTTTGGGTGGTAGGATGCTAAGAGGATGGTTCAGTGACCTGAACGCTCGTTGCTGAAAACCTGCAGTGTCCTGAAGATCATGATTCTAGTCCAGGCCTTTCTGTGTCACCCTTCCTTTCTTGTGAGGTCAGTATATTGAATACTTTAATATTATAATTTGGTAATACTAATCTCTGTTGTGCACATGTCTTAGAATTTACAGAAGTGGTGTATGAGATTCCAAATAAAAAACAAGGTATTCTGATTACCGCAAAGTAAGTAACTGATCAATTTGAACTTAAAATTAGTATGAAATGCCTGGTGGATCCTCCAAATGTTGGTCATTTGGGTGGTTTGTATTCGTCTCTCAAAATGGATAAACTCAGCAGAGAACCTCGTGAAGTCTTTGAAATTTGAATTACACCAGATTAATTTGTAGTTCTGCATCCCAAGGCACCTGAAACTTGATGCATTAGGCATGCTCGCCACGGCTTTCCCTGACTACACAAAGGTGGTGCTGCTGTTGTGTGGACATTTATAGCTGCCAAGCCTCCCAGTGGCAAATTTCTTTCTTTATGTCAGTTCTGACAATTTAACAGACATCACGTTGTGTTCTGGGACTTGAAATGTTGCTGTTAGCATTTCAACTCTGGGCTCAAAAACCCCAGCAGTAACGGGCAGTTGGGTAAAAAGCCTGGATTCGATGAAGATATCACACATGACAATGGGGCACCTCACACCTATGAATGTTTTGCTATGTGTCAAGCCTTGTGTCATTATTTGACACATATCTCATGTGCATGGTAGCAGCAGACTTTTCACCTATCCCTGTCACTGCACCGTGCTATGAGTGTTTAAAGCCCGGGGTGTTTGTCAGTTCACCTGCTATCAATACTGACTTGTTAGAAAAGGGGCTGATGCATCAAAGGGGTTTGCCAATTCTGTTGCTGTGGATAAACCTGATAGTACATTTCACCAATCAGCGAAAGAATTAAAGACTGCTTAAAGATCAAATTTATTTGGGATTTTTCCAGATTCTCTACAGTGTATAGAATAATGAGAGGAGTGTTAGGTGTCCAGAACACTGGATATGAAGGAGAAATTGCCACAGAAGCATCGAGGGGCTAGACAGCAATGTCCAGCTGTCTGTCTGTCTGACCTTGCTAACTTCTCTGGTAAACAAAGAGAGAGGGTCGGCATGGCCAGCCTGCTCTGTGGACAGCAGCATATCTGGGTTTGGTGTAAAATATTTATTCTACAACACTGTGTGCATGTGGTTGCCATGTTTAGGGGCTTTATGGTATGCATGAACTCAAGCCATGACGCATATATAATCACGGATCCTATATACAAAGAGCTACTTAATACTTTCTGGATCCACATCTGAAGCCCAAATGCAGCCAGTTGGCTGATTTTGTAAAATGCCCTGCATCGGTGGCGAACCACCCCTGCTCCCGAAATATGCATTTCAGTTGTACAAGCGTATGTCCTTGCCCACTGACAGCACCGCAGTGAATGCTTGGGTATGAAGTTGTGGTCGGATTAAATAAATGATTGCTTAGCTCATTCTGCCAAAAGCAAAAATATTCACATCTATTAGTTCTGTACATATTAGGGATATTAGGAGATCTACCCAAGATCAGACTTTGGTTGGGTTGTAGAATCTGGGATTCAAACCGAAGCTACAGACATTTACCATTAGACACTTCTTGTGATTATCACACCTAGGGCCATATGTATGAAAATAGAGTTTTACGATTCTCAAATTGCGATTTTCAGCGAATCGCAATTTGAGAATCGCAAAATGCAATGTATGTGGGATTTGCTAATAATTTTGAGAATCCCACATATTCCTTATTTGCGAATAGCAAATTGATATTCGCCAATAAGGAATACCTTCCCATTCATTCCTATGGGCTAAGAGGCCCATAGGAATGAATGGGAAGGCATTCTTAATTTGCGATTAGAAAATAGAGAATCGCAAATTGAGAATGCAATTTCAATGGTGCCTGGGTGTCAAAAGGACACCCTGTTGCACCCCTGAAATATGCATGTGTGCACATGTAGCACACATACTTGCTCCAAGGGCATGTATGTCTCCTCCATCGGCATTAGGCATAGGGCCAGAGCCCGTCTAACCTCCTTTCTCTCCAACCACACCCAGTCAGTTAAACTCTGCGACTTCTAGTCCCCAGTATTCACCCTCCTCTGTGGTGTGCCCCAAGGATCCTCCCTAAGTCCGACCTTATTTAACATCAATGTGTCGGACTTGGCCAGGGTCTTCAAAGCACACAGGATGAGATTAATCTCATAAGTCGACAACACCTAACTGGTGCTAGCAGTACACAACGATGGAGGAGCAGTTGCTGCCAGTTTCCAAGAGGGAATGCTAGCCATCAGCTCTTGGATGGCAAACAACTGCCTAAAGTTAAACTCCGATAAAACGGAGGTAAAGATCTTTGGCAGCCTGGCCCCTGGTTGGTCTCCCACTTGCTGGCCAACCGAGTTCAGATATCCTCCCGCACCTGTCACAAACGTCAGGAATCTGGGTGTAATGTTCGACGACAAGTTGTCTTTCATCCACCACGCTAACGCGGTAGTCTCATCAACCTTCTACACTCTTAAAACGATAAGGAAACTCCTACCATTCCTCCCCCCCCCCGAGCACCAGTAAGACTCTCATAAGCACATTGGTGATGTCAAAAGTTTACTATTGCAATGGACTCCTCCTAAACGCCCAGGAAAAAGTCCTTAACAAACTACAACTAGTTCAGAAATCAGCTGCCAGGATTCTGTCCAGCACCTTCAAGTTCAAGTCGATCTCCTGAGTTGTACGTCAGCTTCACTGGCTACCTATCAGAAGTCGAACTAAATTTAAGGCACTATGCATTGCATATAATGCAATCAATAACACTGGACCTCAGTTCCTAAAAAAGGTACTCTGCCCATACACGCCCAACAGACCCTTACGCTCCTCCTTGGCCCACCTCCTGACTATTCCTCGGACAGAGAAAACATCTTGGGGAGGCTGACGATTCACAGCTGCCACGGCTAGACTGTGGAATACCCTCCCCCTCCATATCAAAACCAGCTCCACCTAAAGTTCAGGAAACAAGTAAAAACCTGGCTTTTCAACCAGTAGTCATCAAATTTCAGCTGCTCTCCTTTAACTCCACAGCGCCGAGACACCCCAGGGTATTTGCGCGCTATATAAATTGCACAAATAAATAAATATGTGTGCCACAGGGTAGTTTAAAAAGAGCAAAATTGTGATTTTTTTTGTATATCTTTTTATTAACAAAATAGCAAAGAAAAAGAAAAGACATTGGGTGTGTTAATAGCTACATCATGGTCAAGAATTCAATGTCATTTAACAGAATTATAAAGCCAATATGTGAGTATGGATCATAGGGATTCTGGCGCTTCCACCTCCACCTGCCTTGCCGGAGGCACGCAAATCTCTCCTCGATAACTATTCCAGGCTCCCCACACCTTTCCCCATTTCGCTGGGCAGCCCCAGGCCACATACACTGACTTCTCCCTGAACATACACCAATCCAGGTCCTCCACCCATTTGGCTACTCGGGGTGACTGGCTGGTCCCCCACAATTGCGCAATATTTCTCTTCGCTACCATACACGCCAGTGTCACCCACTGCTTCCCATATGTGCTCAGGTCTGTGGGTTCCCACACATTCATTATACACCTCTGGGCCTCCGGAAAATAGTGAATTTTTAAGTGAAATCGCAAATTACCACCAACTTGAAGTTGGTGGTAATTTGCGATTCCTTAAGGCCAAATCACACCTTCTTATGTGCTTCTTACATTACATTTAAGGAATCGCAATTTGTGTTTCCTTAAATGCAATTGCAAAATAGGGAATCGCAAAATTTGTGATTCCTTATTTTGCGAGCTGGTTTTTGTGTGCTAAATTGCACACTGCTAATTGGCAATCACAAATGCTGAAATTCTGCAAATTTCAGCGTTTGCCATCGCAAATTGGCTTCATACATATGGCCCCTGGTGCCTTTCTGCCTCCACATGTGGCTAATTCCATGATGAAGCGTGGGCTCCCCTTTTCTTAGGACAGGCATTTGTCAAAGCTTCTGCCACTGCTGGAGCTATTGACTTTTGTCAATCGTTTCCTTGCTGTGCTATACATCAGCACGCCTACTGTGCAGCATGGTTGGAAGTTTTTTTTAAAATTGCTAGCGTTGATTGCCCTTTCCTTGTTTTTTTTCCTGCTTTCATCCATGCAGCACAGCAGTTGGAATGCTGTACAACACCGCTACAAAAATGCCTTAACATAGCTAATATATCTCACATAAGCGAGACCTCTTGGCTTTGCCAATGCTTGTTAATTTAGCGCTTGCTGGATTTGTTTTTTTTATATCTGGTTTCATCGTGGAAAGAGGTTCCAGACCTGAAAAAGTGAATTCACAGGGCTTCACAAGACCAGCCTGAAATAAGCAGACATTCTGACAGCATGTTTATCAGAGGTTACGCCACCAAAAGGGATGTAAGATGGCCGAGCCAGAAGCGTTCAACCAAGTGGCTCAGCCATCAGAAAACCACCATCCGAGCATCTAAATGATGCCTGGGATGGGGGACTCCTGTAAGTGTTTGACCGCTTTCCCGATATGACCCAGCAGTAAATCAATACCTGAGGTTTTTCTTGTCTAACTTTAACAATCTTGATTGTAGAAGAAGTATTAAGTAATCAGTAATAAATAATGTCTCCTTGATCCAAAGTACCATCACAGGACACTGCATGTATCATCACCAAAGACATCAGTGATAGCACAGACTGTCACATCATGAATTATAGTCATGATGAGAGTAACACAAAATAGGGCTATTTGTTTATAACGTCCACCTGTGCGCAGAAAGGGACGTGATACTAGTTATTTTTGTTCAAAAGGGCTATGTCTTACAACTTTGAAAAAAAGGGCTATGTCTCAATCCATGCACTTTCTCAGCACTTAGCGCTATCTTCATATACAGGCCGTTTATACTGAAATTCCAATCAACCTTCCTCCGCTCATCCCCGTAACCAAAAATGCAAAACGTGAGCACTTTCTTGAAGTCTGGCTACACCTGAACTCTGCACTTCAGTTTTTCCTGATGTGTCAAGACATGTAAGTCGTAAACTTGAGAGACACATTGTTTTGCTAGTTTGTCCTTTGTGGAGCTGTTGGGCTTTTTCTGAAGTAATTCTCTCTGTTAATAGGTGGAGATGTGATTTCAGCATAAAATACGGCTGTGGGGCTCTCTTAACTTTGTGTCTTTTTCTTGAAAGAATTCTACTGTAAATTTGCTTTAAATTGTGATAAGCATGGCATAAATCGAGTTGTGGTCACTGGTAAATAGAGATCATCACAAAGTTTGGAGAGTGGCCACTGTTTCCCTTAGTCCAAGGAAATGAGCCTGAGAGTTATCCTTTTCAGGTCTCACCTGTGAGAGCGTATGCGTTCGTCACTTGCGAAGGGTATTGTTTACATTAAAGGCCTTGGATCCCACCCATTGCTTACCATTAGTTGGCTTCATTGTGATGCTTCCTTAATACTTCTGAACTTGGCCAGCTTTCTGTGGGGCATGGACGAGTACAGATTGCTTCCTCTTAATTCGTTTCTGTCGGCTGATCACGCTCTGATTGATGTATGTAGTTCAGAAAACATTTCTCGTACTGCTTTCTCCATTTGTTGTGTTATAAAACATATTTTTGGGCATTGTTTATCTATAAACAACAAAAGGTGTCCATGGGTCTCATCAAATGAACCTTCAACCTGTAAGTGGTAAGAGCCCAACAAAACTAAGGAGGTCATTAGGATGTCGGGCGGATTGCATCCGCCAGGCTGGCGGTAGCCACCGGCGGCCTGGCGGAGGCAATCCGCCCGACATCCATTGCCCAATTCCCCCCCGCCATATTAGGATGGCGGGGGGGGGCCGTGGCGGTGAAAAACACCGCCCGCCTGTTTTTCGCCCCGGTCGCCTTGCGGCCGGGGCGGAAAATGTTTAATATGGTGGCGGTGTCTGTTAGACACCGCCAGCCATATTACAATGGGCATTTTGGCAAGCCTTTCCGTGGCAGCAATGCCGCCACGGAAAGGTAGGCGGTCTTTGCTTTGGGGGCCCCCTGCGGGCCCCCCTGGTGAAGGCTGATGTGTTTGTTGCAAAGGGGGGTACCTGTGGTACCCCCCCGCATTTGCATACACCAAGCAGCAGGCACCGGGGGTGCCTGCGCTTCGTGTATACAAATGCGTGCATTTCATTTTAAGATTGTGGCGGGCGGTGCAGTGAACACCGCCCGCCACAATGTTAAAATGAGGATTGCGCCCGCCACTGTGGCGGGCGCATCCTAATGCACATTTTGGGACCCCCGCCCTTAAGGCGGGCGGTCCCGTTTCCCCTAATGGGCCCCTTAATATGTTAACAAAGTGATGCTAACGGTGTGTGCCTAATGCAAAACAGGATATCCCTAAGGCATAAAAGATACCCATCAGTTACTATCCGATACCGCCCATGTCATCATCTGGGTCTCCTCACACCAAGGAGATCAAAGTTGTAGCCATAGGTACTAGATGTAAGTATTAGGTGCTAAAAAGCTAGTGATGCAAAGAGATTATTTAAGGTATCAAGAGTGTTTATGTTAACTGATTTGCAGTGCATAAAGTAGTGAAAAAACAAAAAATCGTGATGTGTATAAAATTGGAGAGATGGGAGGAATTGAAATTTTAATGGTGCCTCTCAATCTTCCAATGATTAAAAACAGTGCAAAGTGGTAGCAGTGTAAACATATATCTGCCACAAGAAACTTATGGTCAATATTTTTCAGCAGAACAAATGGACTTGATTGTCCTCTGCCTTTGTCAGGACCTAATGTTCGCTACTGCAATGGGTGAGAAAATAATAATGATAAAGTGAAGAAATACATTTTAACCATGTCACCTGGTAGTCTTAGGTACATCTGGCTGATCCTTCTGATTACTGCATCATGTGAAGAAGATAGTGTTGATTTCAGGCCCCATACAGGAAAGAAGGAAAATGTACAAAAAATGTTACTGTCATAATTATGAAACATCCAAGTGAAGCATCAAATGCTTGTATGAGTCAAAAGTACACCAACTGACCCCATATAACTAATATCTCTATATCCCTGCTTACCTGATAGGTAGGAGGGTATAGCTTCGCCTCACCTGGCTGCGGCTCAGGTAAATGGAGCACCGCTCTGATAAAAACAGAAGTAGGTGGATATATATCATGTATATGTTACCCAACCTACAACAAACAATCTATAGTGTGTCACACCAAGGTTCATTTGATGAGACCCATGGACACCTTTTGTTGTTTTACGTATTCTGTTGGGGATTGTGTCCGTGTCAGGTCTATAAACATGCCCAAAGACCCCTTTTCCAATTGTGTGTTTTGACATTGTTTATCTATGCCTGCATCTTTTGGCTTATTTGTACAACTAAAATCAAATCAAATGAGTTGGATAAAGCTGTCATAATGTATAAATGCTACACTAACAACTCATGCACACCGTCATGATGCTTGCCACCACATGCTTATTTTCGTTGCCTTCTCGGCATCCATCCCCTTTATGCCTCATGCCTTTGTGTTGATCTTAAGTTTGGTTCCTTGTTTAAGCTAATTAACCCACAACTATACTACTCTATGCCACTCTACACTACTCCACTCTATGCCACTCCTCTCTACACCACTCTATGCCGCTCCACTTTATACCACTCCACTTTATGCCACTCCAATCTGTGCCACACCTCTCTGCACCACTCAATTCTATGCCACTCTACTTTACACCATTCTATGACACTCCACTCTGCGCCTCTCTATTCTACATCACTCCACTCTACTCTACGCCATTCTCCTCCACTCTGCTCTACTCTAAGCCACTTCATTCTACACTACTCCACTCTACCCTGTACCAATCCACTCTATTCTATGCCATTCTATTCTGCACCACTCAATGCCACTCCACACAATGCCACTCTAGCCCACTTCACTCTATGCCACTCCACTTTTAGCACTCTACTCTACCCTACTTGACTCTATGCCACTCCAGTCCACTCTACACCAGTCCACTCAACTCCACTCTACTTGATGCCACTTTATTCTATGCCATTCTAGTCTAAGCCACTCTACTATACTGTACAAACATCTACTCTATGCCACTCCACTTTACACCACTCAACTCTATGCCACTCCATTCTGTTCTACACCACTATATTCCACCCTATGCTACTCTGCGTCACTCCACTCCATGCCACTCAATGTCCCTCCATTCTATGCCACACTACCCCACTCTCCCCTAAGCCTCCCTACTCAGCGCCACACACCACTAACTTTTAGCCATGCTGCTGTACAACATGGCTACCAGACATTGCAAAGTCAGTAGCTCTTGCATACACACCTATTGATTGTGCCAATGCGTATTATTGTGAGACTGCAAAATGGATGCTCTGACGATACACTGACAAAATATCGACACTCAAAATATCCCCAAACAAAAATATAGTGACCAAAATATCGATGTGAAAAATGTCTACATCCTATACTTATAAAGGTAAGTGCAAAAATATCGAGATATTTATAAAATGAATGAATAAATATTAAATAAATAAAGAATAGAATTAATGTAAAAAATGAATTAGTTTTAATATAAATATGAACAAATATAATAAATAAACTGAATTTAAAAAAGTTAAACACACATATATAAAAAATAATATATATATATTTACTTTAAAACAATTATTAAACTAATACTTTTAATGTATTTTATCATTTTAAAATTATAAACAAATTTAACAAATATAATATATATATATATATATATATATATATATATATATATATACACCAATAAAATAATATCAACTAATAAAATTATATTATACATTAAACCATTACACTATTTAAAAATCTTTAAACTTACATTTTCCACTCCTGTGAGTGCCGCAGTAGGGAAAGTGTTGGATAGCCGAGGGGTAAAAATTACTATCCCCACTTCAGCGACTGCAACAGTAGGGAAAGTGTTGGACAGCAGAGGCGTAAAAATTACTATTCCCATTCCAATGAGTGCAACAGTAGGGAAAGGGTTGGATAGTGGAGGGATAAAAATGACGATTCCAACTCCAGTGAGTGCAACAGTAGTGAAAGTATTGGATAGAGGAGGGGGTCAAAGTGACTATTACCACTCCAGTGAGTGTAACAGTAGGGAAAGTGGTGGATAGCGTAGGGGAAAAAATTACTATTGCCACTCCAGTGAGTGCAACAGTAGGCAAAGTGTTAGATAGCAGAGGAGTAAAATTTACTATTCCCACTCCAGTGACTGCAAGAGTAGTTAAAGTGTTAAATAGCAGAGGGGGTCAAAATTACTATTCCCGCTCCAGTGAGTGCAACAGTATGGATGTTGGATAGCCGAGGGGTAAAAAGGAATATTTCCACTCCAGTGACCGCAACAGTAAGGAACGTTTTGGATAGCGGAGGAGTAAAAATTATTATTCCCACTCCAATGAGTGCAACAGTGGGGAAAGTGTTGGATAGCGGAGAGGTCAAAATTACTATCCCCACTCCAATTAGTGCAACAGTAGATAAAGTGTTGGACAGCGGAGGGATAAAATTTACTTTTACCACTCAAGTCAGTGCCTCAATAGGGAAAGTGTTTGATTGTGGAGGGGTAAAATTTACTATTTTCACTCCAGTCAGTTCAAAATTAAAAACAAACAAAATATCATTAACAGAATTTTCTTTTTTTTAAGTAAGTAAAAGAATATATAAATATATTAAAAATGAAAATCAAAATATATTTAATAAATAAAACATATTATAAGGTTAAATACAAAGCACAAATACCTACAAATATTATATTGAATACAATTTAAATCGTTTTTTGAAACAAATAAATATTTATATTTAGAAATTATTCATTGACAAAAACATTATTTATTAAATACATTTAGTCTATTTACTTCCTAGATTATGACACTAGACAATTCACAACCGACATTGAAAAATAAAATATTTGTATAATTAAAATAATACATTATCAATTAAACCAATATTATTACTTAAAACACATAACATGTAATTACCTTCCCAACCTTTACAGTTATAGTCCCCACAACCCACACCTAAAACTAAGCTGTAAAAAAATGAATTACACAATTCAATTTTTATCGATTGAATAAAGGATAGTATTTAACAACTAATTATAAAGTAAATAAAATCAATTTACTCCCCACCCTTCACCCTTACAAACCCAAAACCCAAACACAAAAAAAATTAAACAATTACCCTAATTAGTTATCAATTAATTGGTTAATATTAATTATCAATGAAGTATTAGTTAATTAAAAATAAATTACTTCCCACCCTGTACCCCTAATTAAAACACAACCCACAACTAAAATTAATTACACAATTTCCATATTTAATTTTCAATTGATTAATTAATATTAATTAACAACTAATTATTAATAAATTAATTAAAAATAATTTACTTCCCACTCTTTACCACTAGAAACCTCACAACCCACACTTAAAATTCCCCCCAATAAAATCTCAATTAAATGACTATTAATAAATATAAAATATGAATTCATTTTTTATAAATAAATTACTTCCTACCCTATTCCCCTATAAACCCACAACCCGCTACGGAACTAAAACATGTAAAATTTTATTAAAATAAAATCCATACCTACTAAAAATTTAACAAATATATTAAAAAGGAAAAACAATACCTGTGCAAAAAAATACATCACATACATTTAAAATATACACTAAAATACATAACACTAATTTAAAAATCGATATTTTAAACAACTATATATTTGAAAACGATATTAATGACTTCTATATTTTTAATATCGATATTTCTTACCTTAAAGTCGATATTCTTGACCACAATATTCTTGCTGTCGATATTTCTGTGTCACTCGATATTAGTGTAAGTCGACATTTCCAACTTGATATTTTGAAGGAATATCAGCTCTGACAGTGCCATCACATTTGTTTGATTTTTGGAGTGTCTCCTTGGACACGTTTTGTCTTGCCTAATCACATCAGTTGTTTGCTCTGCATGTGGTGCTGTTTCATACTACCTAAACCCCAGTTTAAATCTAATTTTTCTAGGAAATAAAGGTGTATTTAGCACTTCACTTTATTTTGAGAGGTGCGTCGGTCTGAGTTTCCTAATATTGTAATGAAAGAATCTGCTCTTCAAATGTCATCTGGTCCTCTCGCCTACTTGCCTATGAACCTTGCCCTGTTGCAAGACATATTAAAAGGACAGCAAGAGAATAAATTAAATTTTTGTGCAGCAAATACATCTTTAGAGTTGGCCCAGTGTTGGGGGTAGAAAATGTGATGTTTTCTCAAAAACAATTGTAAGTTTTCATACATTTCTTTCTTTTTTTCTTTCTTTACTTACTTTATTCGGTTCATAATGGAAAACAAACCATAAAACACATACATATTAAGAACAATTAGCGGAATAGTTAAAAATATAAAAATATTTTAAAAACATAGGTAAGCGAGAGTGCTTCTATAAAATGAGACATGGGCGTAACATTCCGCTCCGCTTGCAGAGTTTTCAGAGTTTTGCCCTCTGTGTGCTCCGCTTAGAGAAATGAGTTCTGAAAATATCCACATTATGGCATGAAGTGGAGTGGTTTCTCTCGTGTAGCTTGCCAACATCAGGTTGGTGAGCACAAGCGAGGAAAATTGTACATTAGTTGACCTCCCAGGGAGATTTCTCAATGAGGGCAGCCGTGGCAGGTCGCTACCGCTTGCGTTGAGAAACCTGCCATTGCGTTGATGAAGCCGCTGTTCAATTCGAAAATCTACTTGAGTAGCAGAAAGAAGCAGTGCCCTTAGGTGCTCCATGTGATGCTGGTTGCGATGATTTTACAGCGCAGGAGAAACTCCTGACACAAAAACTCAGCGTGATGTACCAGAGTCCTTTGCTCGCTGAACTCCACGTAGCAAGGCAGAATATTTTCGGTACTTTGCAGAGCTCTGCGTATTGTGAACCAGCGAACTCCACTCAGACCTATAGCTAACACTGAATAGTTGCAGGTTTCAGGCATTTCATACCAAAATAAAACTTTTTAGCCACAAACAAAAATACCAAGTACATTTAAGGGGGATGGGAATAAAAAATAAAAATTAGAAGCTGCAATAAATTGAACAACTTCCAAAGTTGCTCCAGTATTATCAGACATCCCTGACTTTTCAGCCGACCGCATGTTTTGTGTTTAACTATTACATTTGTGCCTCAATAATATACTTGCATAGAGATATGTTGTTTAAGAAGCCTGGCCTGGCTAAAGGTGTCACACGTGACATGGATGCACTTGGTAGTTAATGTTATTTAGAGCAGCCAAGTCATCTTTTAAGTAACTACACACAAGTCAGGCACACACCTGCTAACTCATTCCAAACGGTTTTGAATATGTGCAGATGCCACGATCCCATGCTTGGGGCCCGATTTCGATCTTGTTCGGAAAGCATACCGATCAAATCGGTTCCGGATTACTTTCCATATATCTCCAATCGGGGTAGTCTGACTGTAGTACGAAGTACGATGCATCCATATGCATCTGGATTCAAATAAGTTGGACTCCGATTGACTTCAATGGGAGCCTAGATTCGAACGTGAGCACAGGCTCCCATTGAAGAAAGGGGTAGGTGGGGAAAATCGTGCGCCCTGTGGTGGGCACCCTATGGTGCATGCCACACTTTGCATAGTTGGAAAGAGGGGACCCATGGGTACCCCCACAGGGCTGATTCGGAGGGCCCTGGATGAGGGGGGACCTGCTACGGGCCCACAAAGACCGATTATGACAGCCGTTTTGTTCTGGGCAAACCGAATCGGAAAGGCTGTCCAAATCGCTCATCGTACTCGCTCGCTCAGAAACCGAGAACATAGGGCCTCATTACGATGGCAGAGGGACTGCCACCAACAAACTGTCGGTGGCAGTCCCTTGGCGTGGCGTTTGGAAAGACCGACAGCCACGTTCCAGATGAGTGAATCAAATCCGACCGCCCGTCGGACCAAATGCACAGCCCTGAACTGCTGGGATGCCTGCCAGGCACCGCCGTAGGGATTATGATATCTTTTTCTCCGGTCGTACTGTGGCGGTTAACCTGCCGCAAAACGGCTAGCGGAAACAGATAGCGGGCCCCCCTGAATCCCAGGTGCAGGGACATGTACCCTGGGGGGTACCTATGGTGCCCCCTACATATCCCTGCACCATGTGGCAGGTACCGCATGGTGCCTGCCGCGTAGTGCAGTTATGTGTTTTCACCCTATATTTTGTATTGCTGCGGGGGCTGCTGACCGCATCCCCTCCAAGATGCAAGATATAGGTGATGCAACCCCCGTGGTGGCAGTCCCATCGTAATTCGGATAGTGGGGAGGCCTCCTCATAGGCGGCCGGTCCCAAATCCGAAATGACAGCGGATGGACCAAAGTTCGTCCACCATTGTAATGAGGCCCATAGAGCCGTATGAATTGGATACAGAAAGGCTTGACCTGTCTGAATGCCTTTTGGAACAGATTCAGTCAGCCCTAATGGTTTCCAGGCATCGTACTTGGTCATTCGGAAGTGTGTCCAAATCTGTCAGAAACAAGGGCTCCAGATCGGATTCGCAAACCCGAATCCGATTCGGAGCCCTTCTGACCGACATCGGAATTGACCGCTTGGTGTTGCACCAGTAGAAACGGTTAGGAACCACCACTGAGAGTGCTGCTTTGCCTTCATTAGACTTGTAGTTTTGACATCAAGTGAGAGATTGTGGAGGCCTATGACCTAACTTTCCCTGACATCACTTCCTGTGATATAATGTCGCATGTCACCGATTGCCTATGCTAATTAGTCCCACTACTATTGTGCCCTGGTATATTTATTTAACATGGTGCACTAATAAGGGTCCTCGTAAATTAAACACATAGCTCTGTCCTTTGGTGTTAAACTGAAAAAAGGAGGAGCTAGCCGTTCAGTGACTGAAATGCACACTATGGCGCTCATTATGGGTTGATTTATGTTGTTAAACAGCCATCATAACGGTGATGGGAGCACCCGCTGGAAGTGTAGCGGTCCCACCAGCCCAATTTGGATGTGCCCGCCAAACTGGCAGGCTCATCCTGGCCTTTTCACATTGTAGACAGTGCTGCTGGTTGCAGCACGTGTGAAAATGCCACGATGTGCATTTCCATGCACAACATGGCAGGCACCACACAGTGCCTGCCACCTTGCACATGGAAATGTAGGGGGGATACCATGGGTACCCCCAAGTGCACCCCCCACAGAGGGGGCCCACAACGGGCCCCCAAAGCCAGTCACCACCTGTCTTTTTTTGCGGCGGGATATCCACCGCAAAAAAAGGCAGGCGGAAGAGCTCATACTAATCCCTACGGCGTGCCTGTACGGCACCGCCGCAATGATGCCCTGGTTCCGGGTTACGCAAGGCTGGTGGAAAAGGACCACCTTGCGGGACCATGGTGGACAGACTTTCCATCCGCCGCAGAACCAATGTGATTCCCAACGCCATCCTAATTTGGCGGTGGGTGAATCATATTGTAATGGCGGGAGGATCACCACTGCTGGCACGGCAGTGGCGATCCTCCCGCCATCATAATGAGCCCCTATGTAACTATGACGCCAAGGTCAATCCTGGCTTCCCTGCTTTATCAATATGTGTGATCTTGAATTACTAATTTACTTCCCCATGCCTCTTTTCCCTTGATAATCATATTTAAGAACCATCTTCAAATAGTTCAGTACAGGGTGTCTGCTGACTATTAACCTCTGTAGTCAAGTAATGACTGACTGTCTCACTCATATCACCTCTCTGTGGAGAAGGATGATTGGGCTCATATAGGTTCCCAAACTCATGTTTATACCCTATTATTTCTAATAAATGTCAGTCAATGTAACTATATAATGTAACATGCTAAAGTGAATCACTTCTGTATGAAAAAGGGATGCACGTGTTTTTAATTCTGAAGTCTTGATCATATTATACAGGATTTTTGTTGCACAACTGACATTTCTAATATTTTGATGTCTCGGCTCCTGATCTGGCTCGGCTCTCACTATAATTTGATCTATTTTTCACCTCAATTCTCGCCACCAGTAAGAACACACTGTGTAGTTAAATACACAGTAAAATGGGTTGATTTATGTTGTTAAACAGCCAAGAAAATCATGTACACACTTTTCTTGGCTTTCCTTAAAACATTTGGGTAACTGTCTTGAGTATTTTGTTGCTGAATTGTGTTCATACGTTTTTGTCTGGCTGTGTGTCACTGTGGCACCCGTTCACACTGGTGTACCACTTTAAACAGTAATAATGTGCCACAGCTGTGATCTGAGCATCTTTTATAATGAGCTGGTAATCAGTCCCGGCGCTGTTCACTGTGGCAGTGAAGTGGTCAGATGACACCCCAGGTCCATATTTAAGGTTGCTCCAGGAGTGATAGTGACTCAGAATGAGCTTTGGGGCTTCTCCTGGGGTCTGTCTGTAGAATGATACAGCATAGTCGTCTTTCACTCCAACCTCACAGCCAATCGTGGCCCTTTGTCCAAGGCTGACGTCAACCGTGGGAGATATCACAGGTTTCTGAGCCTGAGCATCTGAAAGAGAGAGAGAAGAAATACAACATGTTATGTATATATGCTGTACATATAAGCCTGATTATATGTACGGCTGCCCAAAAACAGGCAAACATACTTCAGATCCTGCATACTTACAGGATGTCCACAGAAGGACACAGAAGGCCAGGGTCTGCAGCAGCCTCATTCTTTCTGGTCCTGGGGCTCCTTTCTGGACCTTGAGCACAGAGATGTACAAAAGGCGAAGTCTGACAAGCTTAATATATGCACCAGTCCCCCAGGGGGACCGAGAGGCAGGTATGCAAATATGAAATGCACTTAACACATCACTGGACCGAACAAGAACACAGAAACTGACTATATTAACAGATTTTATTTAAGATTATGCTGCCTTCAAGTAGAAAATTGTTGCTGCTTCCAACATGTGTGTAACATTTTTGTAACACTGTATTAGTTACATGTACACTTTTTAACAAGATTGTCCATGCTGTAATTATTTTGGCTGCTTGTGAATGGCCAAATACCACTCTTGTCTTTAAAGTATTATGAACAGGATTCATCACTACAAAGTGACTAAACCCTCTTTCAATAATGTTGTGGATACGCTAACATTTGTGACTCACAAATTCCACAGAGAAGGAGAATAGACTCCCTGCAGGTGTGGATGAAGTAATGACGCAAGACGTTTAAGATGCCACTTCAAGGAACACTCGATCTTCACACTACACTCGTCCCTTCCCCTCCTGTGGACTCAGGAGACTCTTCCAGCCAGGGGTCTCTGTCTGTTTGTATTCTTTAAGCTTCAGACGTGTGCAGTGATCCGTTGCCTCTGTCCATTCTTTCGGTATATAAGTAAAACACATATACATAAGTACATACATATATTCCTTCATACTCATGCATATATAAATATATATATATATATATATATATATATATATATATATATATATATATATATATATATATGTGTGTGTGTGTATAGATGATTGACACAATCCTGCCTCTACGAAGGGGAGGCAATAGTGAGGCAAGCCTGTGTCAACTTGAAACCAGGTACATCCTGGAGTTAGATACAGAGGTCCCGACAGGCCTTAAATACAGTGAGGATTTTTATACATGTTTACTATGACTATTAGCTGTATATTAGCTGTATATGTAAATAGATCTGGTATTCTCATTTTATATTTTTTTGATTAGCTTCCAATGTACATGAATTTGTAGCAGAAAGGTTATATTTAAGGTTAAGTTGGTTTTTATCTGTATATATCTTCCTCAATGAAAACCCTTTTTTCCTTAGTCATAGAATATTTACTCTTAAGACACTTTTTGAGTGTGAGTAGTTCAATTGGGTGACACTTTTTTTTTTGCACTAGCACTTTATTCAACTTTATTGATGTTGACGAGTTGTTTCACTGCCCACTTTGGGCATCATTTTACAAACAGGCATCTTTGGACATCTTTGGATTATAGGACACCACATGGCAGTTTTGAATTGTCAAATCGGTATTTTACCAAATTGCACATGGTCTTTGCTGAAGTGTTTACAGTTTAAATGTTTTAATGAACATTATGAAACCACTTGTATTTGTGAAGAAGCTATACACAAGCAACAATGGTGTAATTTTACAATTGCTTGTAGTAATTTATCGGCATACAAACGTAGCCACCAGTACAGCAATGAATTGTTTTTTATGCTCCACTACCATTATGGTACGTTTTAAAAGTATTCACAAAGACCCTATTGTGACAAAATGTATTATGCTGCAATATGTGTATGTGCCCGAATCACAATGGACTTTGGGATTGGCTTTAATCATACCTGTGTATCAACTCCTCTACATCCATGTAACTTGTGTTATAAGATTGGTCACTGAAAATGCACTAGGACTTTAAAAGATGAGGTTCACTTCGCATGCCCGTTATGTGAACAAGACCTCTAGCAGGTCAAAACGCGTCATGGCAGAGGTGCTGTTTTGAGTATGGCTTCTCACCAATAAGCCACACCCAATCACTGCACTCCCACCTGGGAGGCAAATATACCACTGCACCTTTGAATAATATACACTTTTGAGCATGTCTTACCACCCCTGGCACAGCAAGACTTCGACACAAAACAAACAGCACCTTTTGAAAAGAGGTTTTATTTAACACAATGCAAAGACTCTATCTCTTTTAGAATAAGGCTTGGGGTTTATTACATAATACTCTCTAAACAAGGGCTGTCTCAGATACCAAATGCATTAGATTCAATTATATGTTGCAAACTTATAACCTAAAGGCATGAATCAATAACTGAGCAAACGTATAATCTAAATGGCATGAATCAATAATTATACTGATTAATAAACAATCGATAACTGATATAAGATAAGATACACTGGACATCCTGCAAGAGATCAGAAATATATATATATATATATATATATATATTCCACAAGTTGTTGCTTCTGGTGGGCCGAGAGCTCACCTTCCGTATTCCACAACAAAGAGCCGACCCAAAGATTGCTGGTGCAAAGAAAGTTTATTCCAATAGAGCCAGCGCTGCCGCCATGACGCGTTTCGCCTCCAGGGAGGCTTGATCACATGACAAACTACACAAGCTTGATGAAGCTATTTAAAGTGACAGTGCAATTAATGAAATCATAGGCATGGACAAAATACTATACAATAGAAGCGCCGCTGCAGTGCAAAAAATAGCCAAAAAGTGCTTACAATGAACCACAAATATCAATGACCATTTGCACATTCCAAAAAAAATCATGTAACCCGACTTTTTAGGAAGAAGAGCATGTTAATAGGGGAAAATTCATATGAGAGAAAAAAAAGAAAACAAATTGATATATTTACATGATAATCAACATTATCTATGTACAACTATTGTTCGCTTTCATAGAAAAGAACCCTCTTTAAAAACATTCGCTCTTCAATCAAATGCAGCAGCGTTAGTCAAATGCCTTCGATAATTAATTCTCTGGAATAAAGCCCAAGTGGGCATGTCACATTTGAAAGACTGGAATAGTCAAAAAAGTGCAAAAAGGAGATAGTGCAAAGATCATTAAAGTGCTAGTAGTTATTTAAAATTATCCAATATTAAAAACATGTGCCAACAATCTAAACCATTCTAAAAGAATCAATTCATCATTGAATACAGTTATATGATACAGAAAAGGGAAATATGTACACAGATCAATGAGTAAGTTGCACCCGGACAGGTCTTAATAAGAAACTCCAAAGTCCTATAAACAAGTATAAAGATCTTCTCTGTCGTTGAGACCGTTTGGATGCTTGGTGTTAAGCTCCAAGATGTATCTTGTCTCGAGAAGACGGAGTTTGGCCTCACGGTCTCTCCTCCTCTCCTTGAGGGTTCAACACAGTCAATTAGGAAAAATTGGAGTTTATCAGGGACACCAAAATGTTTCTCCTGAAAATGCCTGGCAACCGGGTAGTTCTGATCGTGCCCTGTTATTGCTCGTATGTGCTGAAGTATGCGCTTGTGGGCGGGCAGCTTAGTGCTGCCCACATATTGAAGCCCACAAGGGCATTCCAACACATAAATAGCAAACTCAGTTTTGCAGTTAAGCCATTTAGTAATGGGGGTTGGATGTTGTTGGAAGGGGCTTTGGAAATGGGTTCTGTTGGTGCCCTGGCGGCAGGCTTTACATTGGGGGCATGTTTTAAAGCCTTTCCTTAATGCCCCCCAAGTAGTAGAGATCTTGGGCTCTAAGGTGTTACTCACCAAAGTTTTGGACATGGAAGGGGACTTCCTGAAGGTCAGGATAGGTTTGGTACCAATATTGGGACCAATTACAGGGTCACTACGGACCAAGTTCCAGTTTTTATTTACGATTTTACGCAAAGCTCCATGCTGACGATTAAACGCTAGAATCAGTCGTGGAGCACTCATTTGTCCCTCTTCTGAAATGGAATTCACCATGTTATCTCTCCTAGATTTGGGAATAAGAGCCTCTTGCCTGCTTGTAGAGTTAGAACGACGAATAGCTTTCGTAATAACATCTAAGGAATAGCCCCTTTCAAGGAAACGTCCTTTGCATGCCTCTTGTGCGATAGCACATTCGGCATCAGTGCTGCAAATCCGCCGGATTCGAAGCATTTCCCCGAAAGGAATGCTTCGAATCAAATGGGCGGGATGTTGGCTATTCGAGTGTAGTATGGTATTGCCAGCACTCGGTTTCCGGTAGAGCCTAGTATTCAGGGTAGAATCCCTCACAAAAACTTCCACATCCAAAAAGCAAATCACGTCAGAACTTAAAGTTGCAGTAAAGTTGAGATTGACATTGTTAACATTGATCAAATTAACAAAAGCCCTGGCATTTTCTTGATTACCTCTCCAAATAATAAAGACATCATCAATGTAGCGAAGATAAAGGGCAATGTTGTTGCACAAAGTCTCATGGTATTGAGTAGCCAGGACCTGCTCCTCCCACAGCCCCACGTGTAAACACGCGTAGCTGGGAGAGAAGCAGGCCCCCATTGCCACACCCCTTATCTGATGATAAATTACGCCATTGAAAATGAAAAAGTTCTGTTCCAAGTACATTTTGGTCATTTCGATCAACATTTTGTTATGTGCAGTTGGATGAGGTAGATCTTTATTGAGGTAATGGTCCAAGGCCTTAAGACCATCCACATGCCTGATAGACGTATAGAGAGATGAAACATCCAAAGTCATGAGCACCATATCTTCATCCCATGCGAATTCTGCAAGTTTTGCCAGGAAATCAAAAGAGTCCTTTACAAAAGAACCCAGGTTCCTGACATGGGACTGAAGAAAGAAATCAATGTATTTAGATACATGTTCCAAGGAACTATCTATTGCCGAGATGATAGGGCGTCCGGGCGGTGTCATACTGTCCTTATGCACTTTGGGGAGTAAGTAGAAGGAGGGAATTACCGGATGTTCTTTTTTGAGGTATCTAAACTCCTCATGCGATAAAAGCCCTGCACTTCGCCAAATCTGAAGCTTGTTAATTTGTTCAGTCCATGAGTTTTTCACAATTTGAATGTTACTTCTGCGGTAGCATGATATATCGTTTAGTTGCAGTTCCGCTTGATCAAGATACATCTTTCTCGGCCAGAGGACGACATTCCCGCCCTTATCGGCCTCTTTTACAATGATGTCGTTATTGGATCTTAGTTTCTTGGTCAATTGGTAGTAACATTGGTTTTGTTTGGAAATTTGAAATTTCTTTTTGTTGATAGCGGTGTATAGTTGTTTGATATCACTCACTACAATCTCTTGAAAAGAATCCAAATTGTCATGGGCCATAATTGGCTGGAAAGTAGATTTGGGCTTAAAAGATGTCGTTTGACTCCCTACAGGTACAAGTGGGACTTCCCTCAAGTTGCCTGCTGATGATTGTTGCTGTAAATCCCATATGGTATTGAAGGTGGCTTGGCTTTGGGTACTCTGTAAGGTAGGACTCGATGTTATAGTTGGTGGTATGGGATCTTTCGGATGTAATTCAAAGAATTTTTTGAGTTTCAATTTTCTCGTGAATTTGTAAAGATCCATTTGTGTGTCCGCATAGTTCATGTTACAAGGCGGACAGTATGAAAGTCCTAAACTTAATACCGCTGTTTCCGCTGGTGTGAGTACCAAGTTTGTGAGATTGATCACTGATTTTGTTTGGGTTTGCGACTTCTTTTCTGGTTGCGCTTCCAATAGGTTGACTTGCCCTGATTGCTGTCTTTTGATGTTCCTGGTGCAGCATTTCCGGCGTTCCCAGCGTTTGCGGTTTGCCCGCTGTTTTTTGGAGCGCGGGCTTTGTGTGAACGGAGAGTTTCCCGTCGATCCTGACACAGGCAATCCACCTCCTGCGCCAAGGATAGTTTGGTAAACCCCAAAACTGCATCACGGTTGGGATCCATTTCCGGATCACTTTCCACCGCCGAACATAAACTTGAAAAAGAGGTTGCCGGGAGCAAGGTTTCTTCCCTTGCTTGTTGATTGGTCAAGTTGGAGCGTGCTTTGGCTTTAACAGCGTCATACTTTTTGGCAAAAGTAAAGACCTGGCCATTCGCATAGTCAGCTCTATCTCTTTCGAACTTGAATGTTTTCCTTCTTTTGATTGTTTCTTCCTCCTTAGCCAAGCGAATCATCATATCTGCCCGTATCTTAGTGATGGCATCATTGGTTTCATGTTTGAAAATCTCATCTTCCAATGCATCTATTTTCAACTGGAGCTTTATGCGGTCGCTTTCGGCATATTTTACCAAAATGCGCAAGTATACTTTTGAGCAGTCAAGATTGGCTTCTGCCCATTCAGCTAGCATAGCCGGGTCCGGGTCATCATAGCTGGGGGCAATGGTGCTGCGCAAACCCCTCGGTACCCGCCCCACCTCCAAATAGCGGGAGAGAGAACGATGCTCCCACCACTTGGATTGCTCTGCCCGCATTAGTCGCTCAAGTTGTTTAAAGAGGTCTTTAATTGTAGGGGTTCCCGTATCCTGTATTGGTGGTGTGGCACTAATTGACCCCCCAGCCGGGGAATCAAGAAACATGGATTCTGCAGCCTGTGCACGATTGCGTAGTCTGTCGGCGGCCATTTCGTAAAGCGCTATATATATACACACAGTAGAGGATCACTCTGGATGTGCACCTCCCATATCACAAAGAAACACCTCAAATGATCACAGCCACTGGCTCACATCACAATGGCAATAACCACAAAACTCAATACATCCCCTGATGCATACACTGCCCACCTCTGGCCGGGGGGAAGACTTCACACAGCCGGGGATCAGAGCTCAGCAATCAGGGTTCAATCCGAGATAGACACGACTGCCTTCACTCGGAATCCAAACTCCCAAACTTCCAAACTTCCACCAGACCAGTGGAGGCTCCTCCTTTTAATATAAACCCAAACATAACGAAGCTTCTAGCAAGCCTCGCCCCCTCTTTCTCATGAGAGCCCGTACCAGTCTGCTCCAAGGCCACGGCATTGGTTGATGAGGCCTTTGCTATGGCTTTGAGACGGACCATGTACATTCCTCTGATAAGAACCAGTTTCCTCTAGTCTGTAAAGTGTAAAAAACAGGAGGAAGATCCCTCCCCACTTTGCAGCTACGTGCAAGCACAGAAAATAGCATCAGTCATGAAAATGGAGTTAGTTAGGTCATGCACACAGAAAGGCCCAAAGCAAGATGGAATTGAAAAGCAAGATGACTTGAACGCATGTCAAAGCTAAGCACTGCCATAAAGCAAGGTAAAGTAAGAAAATAGAATGAGTAAGAACTCTTAATTCCCACCAGTGCACAATACAATACACATTCCTGCACAACTGCACACCTTCAAATGCACATCCCACACGGTCTGCTCTTGACAAGACTGTTCCACTCCGTAACAGCTTCCACTGAAAGACAGCAAGATTACAGAACAGAAGAGAAGCAGGCAAATGCAGGACCATCCTACATTAAGGCTAGGGTAAAGTAACACACTAAAGTCAGTTATAATGGTGGTGGTTGAGGGTCATCATAGGGTGCCAAAATCACAAGAGTGGCTCTTTTATTACAGGTGCGTGATAGAAAATAAAAAATAATTACGCACTACAGATTGGGTCATTTTTCATCCTTGTCCGTGAAGTGGATGCTGTGTGGCGAAGTCCTGGCACTATTGACCTGTGTACTCCAAATTCTGGTTCTTTTGATTACCAACCTAGAGCCAAGACCTCCTCTAACCAGAGCATCCCTGTGGGTTGCATCTCTAGCAGTCCTGTGGGGGCTCAGGAGCAGCCGTTGCAGGTAAGCATGGTGGGATGAGGGGGAGTGGACGGATGGCGATGAGGGAAAATAACAATAAAAAAATGAAAACCACTTACCTTGCACTCGAGCACAAGGTAAGTGGTTTACTTTTTCAAAATGTTATTTTCCCTTGTCGTCGTCTGTCGACTCCCCCCCAACCCCTGCCCCCGCGCCGCACTACACTTACCTGCACCAGCCTTTCCTGGGCTCTACAGAGGATCTTCTATATCGCATAGATCATCACCTGTAAGGAGCCCTCCTGTGTGCATACAGCTTACTATATTCGAAGCTTTTCCTCGGTTGAATTCAATTGTGTATACCAAAATTAGAGAGCATTCATTCAAGACTAAAATGTGCATATTTTCAGAACTTGAAAGTCAATAGTTGGAGAAAAAAGGTTGAATTTCCAAAATATTTTGAAATTTGAGGGTTAAATCATGCTAGCTTGGGAAGACTTATTACTAATATTTCATTCATTTTGATAACTTTATTTCGGTCATAGACTATAAAAGTGCAGATAAAATACATACATGCGCTAAGATAAAATGCATAAATAGTTAAGAACATTGAGTTAAAAAATTATTAAACAGCAAGTTATCAAAAAAGAAAAGAGGTAGCGATCAACAGAGTGTATCACAGTTAATCAGGGTAGACCTCCTGCGCCACATACCATGTAGGTAGCGGGAAACCGAGAACACAATAAGGGGGGAGGTGTCATGTCTTAAGATTCTGCAGGCTTGTGCACATTGTTTTAGTCCCAAATTTCTGCACAACGGTGCCAACCAGCATCTCCGATTTTTACTATATGCTGGGCAGAAGAACAAAACATGAACAATGTCTTCTTTACTGCTTTCACAAGCTGGGCAGATTCCATCTTCTCGTCCAGCCCATGTATAAGTCAATGCCCCGATAGGCAGACAGCCATGTCTTAATTGAGTGTACAATTTTCTTGCTAGTGAAGGCTGTATTAGGTCCAAAAATTCCTCCCTCTTGGGTGTGAGTTTTACCTGCAGAAATTCTATAGTCAGCCTGCCCATGGTTGTCGAGCTGTATAGCAAACTTAGGTTATAATGTCTCAAAGAGGCCAACAGCTCTTTTCTCTGTACCGCTGAGCAGCTCACCTCCGGGGTCTCCCATAATTTGGGCAGGCCAATGTTGTATGCAAGGGCTTTAATGTGTAATAACCAAGGTGTTTTCTTGCTCTTCAACCGCTCCCAAACTACAGAAAATTCGACTTTATAATCCACTAGCTCCGGTACTGTCCAGAGCCTTCTCCAATACAGGAGAGGTCGAGCGGCTATCAGTTCTGTAATGGGCTCTAGACCTAGGTCTAATCTTAGGGGTACAAGTGGGGTACTCTGGGGAAGACCCACCAAGTTCCTCATGAAGGCCAGCTCCACCTTGAGGAGGCTTTGCGTGTTCGTATAACCCCAGAGTTCTGCGGCATACATCACATTTGGCCTAGCTTGGGCACCATAGATCTCAAGGGGAGGGTTAACTGGCTTGAATTGGGTTGTTTTTTGAAACTTGCCTATACCCCCTATGATCTGCGAAAGCCTCAGGGTGGATTTAGATACCTGTGGACCCCAACCAAAATCTTCAGTCAGGGTGACGCCCAGGTAAACAAAGGTTCTCACCCGTTCAAGCGGGGTACCATTTAGCACGGGCCCGGGCGGGTGCGCCTCGGGGGACCGAAGATCATGAACTTGGTCTTCTCCAAGTTTATCTCCAGGCCCCTCGAGGCGCAAAAAGAAACAAACCCGTCCAGAACCCGCTGGATGCCCTTGATGTTCGCGACAACAACAGAGTATCGTCTGCGAACATCAGAGCGGGCACCCGACCTGTAGCCAACTACGGGGCATCACTATCTCTGACACTAGCTAATTCCCCCACCAAACCATTGATGTAAAGACTGAAGAGCGTAGGGGCCAGGGCGCAGCCCTATCGTACACCTCTAGTTACGGGGAAACGGGCTGATAATTTTCGGTTCTTCCCACACCTCACCTGGGCATAGTTCCCTGCATGGAAGCGCTTCAGGACATCTAGTAGATAGGGCGGGAGGCCAAGTTCTTTCAAGACCCTCCATAGACTCTCCCTGGGCACAAGGTCGAAAGCGGCCCGCAGGTCTACGAAGACAAGGTAGAGGCTGCCACTCTCTACTTTTACTGTCTTCCAGAAGCGGACCTGCAGCCTAAAAATTTGGTCCAGGGTCGAGATTCCAGATCTAAAACCGGCCTGGAGGGTGGTTAATATTTCAAACTCCTCCATCCATCCCAATAATCTGTCCAGGAGGATCCGGCGCATTAGTTTCTGGATAGTATCCAGAAGACTAATCGGCCTATAGTTCGATGTAACTAAAGGGCATCCCTTTTTAAAAATGGGGACGATCTCAGCGCCCTCCCAGCTGTTACTAATATTATTATCTTGGTGCTGGAGGTGTTTTATCTTTGGCTGTTATGAATTACCTTTGTACAGGGCTACTGGAATTATGAGGCAGTGAAGGGCCAAATAATGCGGCACGAGTAAATTATACTGCAACAAATGGAAAATTGTGCAGTATAATGCTGAACATTTTGTGATAGTTTTATGTCATTATTTTACACTTGTTTACACTGTCTGGGCATTTTTTGGACCTCATTAGCACTAGTTTAATACCCAAATATAGCAAAAGGCAACAGAAAGGCGACCAGCCAACCTTTGCAGAGGGCCTTCCACTGAGCGGCAACACATGCTGCTGCATTTTTAGTCACTTTTGAACCGTTTGAGCTCAAAAACTATTCTTTTTTGTTAAAATCTAAAGATTATGGAGCAGATGATGGATTTTGTGGCACATGCTGCAAATCTATAATTATGCTAAAAACCTCACAGCCGAAGAATCACATATATCCAGTGGCCGTACCAATGCAAATACATTTCAAACTGAAAAACGTTTTAATCCTTACAGCTGACAACCCTACCAGATGCACTGAGGTGATTACTGCAGATAATCTTGCATATGATGGGCACTAATATAATCTTATCTAATGTGGTCACTATTATAATACGGTTAATGTTTGTTAGTAGCTCAGGATGATTTTCATGGAAGAAGGAGTAAGTCTTGTTACAGAAATGTTTGTAGACCCCTGCTATGGAACAGGTACGTTGACTGCCTAAACCTTGTTCATTCATAGGTATTAGCTGCCTTCACTCCAGCATGTACTGTATAGAACATTTACCCTAGCTGCCTATAACTGGTGCCCTCATCTGGATTGTTACTATGTTGCTCTTGAGTGAAGTAATTATATTCCATCAATACGATTTCCCTCCTATAGACACTCATACACTAGCTATGAAGAATGGCTCTAAAGTGGGCCCCCAGATCGACCTCAAACAGGTTCCAGTACCCTCTCCCTAGAACAGAATCAATTCAAATTTATAAAGACAAAATCAAGGTCTACAAATTAATACGTTCTCAGGATTGGTGTGATATTTCTTATTTTATTGACTATAGGAATATGATAAAGATTGAGTTTCCAATTTTCCAATTCTATTTTAATAGCACAAGGGCACGAAAAGCAAACACGTGTTTCGCAGCTTATTTTTTAATTCGGACTTCTTCAGGTCTTACAAATAACAGCCGTCATGGTATGTAGTCAGTCGTAGATAAAAGTAGCGATATATTGTTTCACCACATACAATACCTAACCATGAGCATGATACTTCATTCAACCAGTTCTGGCAGGCTGCATCCTATAGAAATTCCAATTTATTTATAAACAATCCTGAAGCAAATAATCATATATTTATGTACTGATTAAATAGTGAACAAATCACCCCCATACAGTTGTCTTTTTAAAACTCTTTTTAACATTGTTACTCTGTGGTGCAATATATAAACCCACTGTGTTGATCACGACCTGTTCCTCCTTCATCGGCTACATTCAGCATTTACCCGGAACATCTGTTACCAGAGTATTCATGGAGGTTCCTCCACTGTGGTTCCTGTGTGGACTATATTAAGGCGCCTACCCCGGCTGCATGTAAAAAGTACATTCCTGTGGAAGGGTGCTCTCCCACTCCGGGTGCAACTCTACATAACGCATTACTAATAATACCATTCCAACCTTGAACTAAGACTATTGATCCCAGGTTTTCCATATACTGGGTGTGTTGGTTCCACCGTGTAAATCCCGGTTAGTCAGGAAGGAATACTTAACATGGTCGCCTCTAACAAGTACATTTCTCCGGGTTGGTTCTTTTCCACTCGTTGGTGGGTGTTTAGAGCATCTCCCATGGCTGCCTGGCACCAGTCCAGTGTATTCCTGTTGTTGCTCCTCTGCCACACCTGGGTGGACACCACAGAGCACCCACCCTTATACCAGCATTATGTTCAGAAGTCAAAGGCTCATGCTGTCAGCTGAGGCTGAGGTGACTGTGCCTGTACTCAGGGCTTTAAGGGGGCCGGTTCCTGCCGGTGCTCAGCACCCGCAGTTCTTAAAAGCAGGTGCTGAGATGGGTTCCTACCTGACTCTCCATTTTTGCCCGCCCCCTCAGGGTGAAAAAAAAATCTAAACTCAGCAGCAGTACCACCCTTCAGTGCCTTTAATGTAACTTTGAAGAGACTCGTTATAGCTTTTTTCACAGTCCCATCATTTCAGAACTAAAGTATTTCCAATATTATATACAATATTATATACAACAAAGCCATAGGTGTTGCTTATTTATCTTATGCAACTAACAACCATTGACAAAGTCAATGGTGCTGTCTTGCTGTAGTTGTAATGTTACTTGTTGCATTATGTATCTAGATGAAATAGGTGCCGAGGAGTCTCCTTCATTTCTAATGCTCTTGCTGCGCGCCTCGCCCTCCGCAACACACTGAACCTCTCAAATATTTAATGACGGTCAATTTATTTTAAAATGCAGGTATAAAATGGACTGAACAAGTGAGAGGCGCTGAGCCTAAGGAATCTTTTGGGTAGGATGAGGTTAATGCGATGGTTCAATGAATTGGCGCTCATCGCTGAGAATCTGCAGTGTCCGGAAGGTCATTTATTGCCATGTCACCCTCCCATCCTTGTGAGGGCAGTATAAAGAACACTATACGATTGGGTAAAATGAACATCTGTTGTGCACAAGGCTTACAATTTGCAGAAGTTTTGTACGGAGTGAGTGGCAAATAAAAAAACCAAGTTATTGTTATTAAGGACACATATGGAACTGATCACTTGGAACTTAAAACGAGCATGATCTGCTGGGAGGATCCTTCAATGTGAGCCATTTGGGAGGTTTCCATTCTTCCCGCGAACTCTGTGGAGTTTTATTTATGACCATAGCATCCTAATTATCCACCCCAATCAACCCTCTCTCCACACAAATCAGTTCAGTCTGTAGATTTCACATATGTTTAGATTTTGACTACTCACACATGGGATGATAAACATAGGTGTGAACAACAGGAGGGGACATAGAAAGAACAATATTTATTGGGGTCCAGTGTACCTGTCCTAAGAACATGTAACCAATAAGCTGTAGAAAGTTCCCCTGGAAGTGATACTAATTTTGCAACGGAGTCTCTCTCTCTGAATTGACTTGTGAAATCGACAGTCAGGGAACCAAGCGGGTCCCTTGTCGGAACTAGGAAACCTCACACAACTAATAATCTGGATGACTTGTTTCATTCAGCCCTATGGTTGTCTTGTGTCATCATCGGCTTCCTGCTCCAACGTCAAGCTGGCGCTGCAATGCCTGACGGGTAACACAGGGTGTTACACTTTTGTGGAGATCTTTTGTTCCTTGCTGTAGTTGAGAGCGTGTGAGGGACCTAGAAAAGTGAAGTAGTGAGCGAAGTGTATTAAAAAAGGTTGGTTAGTCCACTAAGTATCCTTTATTCGCGTGGTTAACCGCCTTATTAAAAAGTAAAGGGAGGGGTACCGAGAGCCAAAGTAAAATTAGTGTGGCCTCATTCAACCCTCATATGTGGTCAACATGTTTCATGCCCTATAGGCAATTCTTCAGGACCGGACTGTGCTCATAAACTGGTCAGGGGCCCAGGATGGGCTAGTGTATATAGTATACAACCTGGTGGGTCAATAACCAGAGCAGGTTAGAGGTCCTGCGTCCAAGTCAGACCCAAAAAAACCATATGCAAGTCCACGCAGCTTGTCCTTGTGGGACCTGTGCTTCGAGGTATTACCTGAATAGCGCAAGGCCAAAAGCCATTCGGAACCTACCCCCACACTCCGGCGTGTAACGACACGCAGAACAGCTGTTCTTGGACGCACTAATTTTACTTTGGCTCTCGGTACCCCTCACTTTACTTTGAGGGGTACCGAGAGTACCGAGACGAATGATGCACACAGAGGAATTATGCACTAAGAGGAATGATGCACATAGAGGAATGATGCACATAGAGGAATGATGCACTTAGAGGAATGATGCATATAGAGGAATGATGCACTTAGAGGAATGATGCACATAGAGGAATGGTGCACTAAGTGCATCATTCCTCTATGTGCATCATTCCTCTAAGTGCATCATTCCTCTATGTGCATCATTCCTCTATGTGCATCATTCCTCTATGTGCATCATTCCTCTTAGTGCATCATTCTTCTGTGTGCATCATTCCTCTAAGTGTGTCATTTCTCTATGTGCATCATTCCTCTAAGTGCATCATTCCTCTATTTGCATCATTCCTCTAAGTGCAGCATGTCTCTATGTGCATCATTCCTCTAAGTGCATTATTCCTCTAAGTGCATCATTCCTCTATGTGCATCATTCCTCTAAGTGCACCATTCCTCTATGTGCATCATTCCTCTAAGTGCACCATTCCTCTATGTGCATCATTCCTCTAAGTGCATCATTCCCCTATGTGCTTTATTCCTCTATGTGCATCATTCCTCTAAGTGCATCATTCCTCTAAGTGTATCATTCCTCTATGTGCATCATTCCTCTATGTGCATCATTCCTCTAAGTGCATCTTTCCTCTAAGTGCATCATTTCTCTAAGTGCATCATTCCTCTAAGTGCATCATTCCTCTATGTGCATCATTCCTCTTTGTGCATCTTTCCTCTAAGTGCATCATTCCTCTATGTGCATCATTCCTCTTTGTGCATCATTCCTCTATGTGCATCATTCCTCTTTTGCATCATTCCTCTAAGTGCGTCATTCCTCTAAGTGCATCATTCCTCTATGTGCATCATTCCTCTAGGTGCATCATTCCTCTAAGTGCATCTTTCCTCTAAGTGCATCTTTCCTTTAAGTGCATCATTCCTCTAAGTGAATCATTCCTCTATGTGCATCATTCCTCTATGTGCATCATTCCTCTTTGTGCATCATTCCTCCATGTGCATCATTCCTCCATGTGCATCATTCCTCTAGGCGCATCATTCCTCTATGTGCATCATTCCTCTGAGTGCATCATTCCTCTATGTGCATCATTCCTCTAAGTGCATCATTCCTCTAAGTGCATCATTCCTCTATGTGCAGCTTTCCTCTAAGTGCATCATTCCTCTGTGTGCATCATTCCTCTAAGTGCATCCTTCCTCTATGTGCATCATTCCTCTATGTGCATCATTCCTCTAAGTGCATCATTCCTCTATGTGCAGCATTCCTCTAAGTGCAGTGTGTCTCTATGTGCATCATTCCTCTAAGTGCATCATTCCTCTATGTGCATCATTCCTCCGTGTGCATCATTCCTCTTAGTGCATCATTCCTCTATGTGCATTATTCCTCTAAGTGTATCATTCCTCTATGTGCATCTTTCCTCTAAGTGCATCATTCCTCTATGTGCATCATTCCTCTATGTGCATCATTCCTCTTTGTGCATCATTCCTCTATCTGCATCATTCCTCTAAGTGCATCTTTCCTCTAAGTGCATCATTCCTCTAAGTGCATCATTCCTCTAAGTGCATCACTACTTTATGTGCATCATTCCTCTTTGTGCATCATTCCTCTATGTGCATCATTCCTTTATGTGCATCATTCCTCTAAGAGCATCATTCCTCTATGTGCATCTTTCCTCTAAGTGCACCATTCCTCTATTGGTATCATTCCTCTAAGTGCATCATTCCTCTATGTGCATCATTCCTGTATGCGCATCATTCCTCTTAGTTCATCATTCGTCTGTGTGCATCATTCCTCTAAGTGCGTCATTTCTCTATGTGCATCATTCCTCTAAGTGCATCATTCCTCTTTGTGCATCATTCCTCTATGTGCATCATTCCTCTATGTGCATCATTCCTCTATGTGCATCATTCCTCTATGTGCATCATTCCTCAAAGTGCATCATTCCTCTATGTGCATCATTCCTCTAAGTGCAGCATGTCTCTATGTGCATCATTCCTCTATGTGCATCATTCCTCTAAGTGCATAATTCATCTAAGTGCATCATTCCTCTAAGTGCATCATTTCTCTATGTGCATCATTCCTCTTTGTGCATCATTCCTCTATGTGCATCATTCCTCTAAGTGCCTCTTTCCTCTAAGGGCATCTTTCCTCTAAGTGCATCATTCCTCTAAGTGAATCATTCCTCTATGTGCATCATTCCTCTATGTGCATCATTCCTCTTTGTGCATCATTCCTCTATGTGCATCATTCCTCTGTGTGCATCATTCCTCTATGTGCATCATTCCTCTATGTGCATCATTCCTCTAAGTGCATCATTCCTCTATGTGCATCATTCCTCTAAGTGCAGCGTGTCTCTATGTGCATCATTTCGCTAAGTGCATCATTCCTCTATGTGCATCATTCCTCTATGTGCATCTTTCCTCTAAGTGCATCATTCCTCTATGTGCATCATTCCTCTACGTGCATCATTCCTCTTTGTGCATCATTCCTCTATGTGCATCATTCCTCTAAGTGCATCTTTCCTCTAAGTGCATCTTTCCTCTAAGTGCATCATTCCTCTAAGTGCATCATTCAATCAGAGAGTGTGTGGATAGGGGCGAGGAGGCTATGTTAGTCCTCCTCGACCTATCCGCCGCCTTTGATACGGTTTCCCATGTGATTTTATTGGATCGCCTGAGCCAGGTGGGTATAGGAGGTACAGTGTTGACTTGGATCCGCTCTTTTTTGAAAGATCGCTCTCAGAGGGTTTTTCTAAGGCCTTTTAAATCTGCTGGGAAACCCCTTCTTTGTGGTGTCCCCCAGGGCTCAGCCTTAAGCCCTCTGTTATTTAATGTGTACCTTGATCCACTGGCCAAAGTGGTAGAATCTTGGGGAGTCAGGGTGATCTCCTATGCTGATGATACTCAGCTGGTGTTTTCTTTTAGGGATCACTCTGACACCTCCTTTGCCAACTTCCGCCAGTGTCTGAATAACATATGTAACTGGATGACCACCAACCATCTCAGGCTTAATACTGACAAGACGGAGGTTATGTTTTTTAATCAGAAAACGACTATTCCCTCTAGCCTTTGGTGGCCAACGGTTCTTGACCCCCCCCCCATTCCAGCTCTCACAGTTCGCAATCTGGGTTTTCAGTTTGATAACACCCTCTCCTGCACTCCCCACATTACCAAAACAACCTCTGCATGCTTTGCGAAATTGTGTATGATTAAAAAGATTCTTCCATACCTCCCTTTAAATGCTCGTAGAACTGTGGTCCAGGCATTAATTACGTCTCACTTGGACTATGCCAACAGTCTCTACGCTGGTGCTCCTTTGTACCAGATTGAACGTCTGCAGATTGTGCAGAATGCTGCGGCAAGACTGATTGGTAACATTCCATATCGTCAATCTGTAGCAGCCTATCGCAAAAAATTGCACTGGCTCCCTATCGCACGACGTATTCAGTTTAAGATTTTAATACTTGCTTTTCGAGCCTTGAACAACCTCGGCCCAGGCTATTTGAAAAAACGGCTTGTCTTATCACAATCTGTCAGATCCTTACGTTCCAATAGTCTACGTCTCCTGGTTGTCCCACGCTTCCGTCTTTCCAGAGTGGGCGGTAGAGCATTTGGAGTAGCAGCCGCCAGACTGTGGAACAACCTTCCCTTGGATCTAAGATTTGTCCCCACTGAATCCATCTTTCGCCGCAAACTTAAGACTTGGTTGTTCTCCTCTTAAATTTCTGTTTTCACATTTCTTAAATTTCTGTTTTTCACATTTTCTTTCTTGGGCTAGTTAGTTGTCAGCGCCGGGACACCCCCTCGGGGGTAGCCGTGCGCTCTATAAAACCCAAAATAAATAAATAAATAAATAAGTGCATCATTCCTCTAAGTGCATCATTCCTCTATGTGCATCATTTCTCTTTGTGCATCATTCCTCTATGTGCATCATTCCTCTTTTGCATCATTCCTCTAAGTGCGTCATTCCTCTAAGTGCATCATTCCTCTATGTGCATCATTCCTCTATGTGCTTCATTCCTCTATGTGCATCATTCCTCTATGTGCATCATTCCTCTAAGTGCATCATTCCTCTATGTGCATCATTCCTCTAAGTGCATCATTCCTCTATGTGCATCATTCCTCTATGTGCATCATTCCTCTAAGTGCATCTTTCCTCCCAGTTCATCATTTCTCTAACTGCATCATTACTCTAAGTGCATCATTCCTCTATGTGCATCATTCCTCTTTGTGCATCATTCCTTTATGTGCATCATTCCTCTTTGAGCATCATTCCTCTAAGTGCATCATTCCTCTATGTGCATCATTCCTCTAAGTGCATCATTCCTCTAAGTGCATCATTCCTCTAAGTGCATAATTCCTCTAAGTGCATCATTCCTCTACGTGCATCATTTCTCTATGTGCATCATTCCTCTTTGTGCATCATTCCTCTATGTGTATCATTCCTCTAAGTACATCTTTCCTCTAAGTGCATCTTTCCTCTAAGTGCATCATTCCTCTAAGTGAATCATTCCTCTATGTGCATCATTCCTCTATGTGCATCATTCCTCTTTGTGCATCATTCCTCTATGTGCATCATTCCTCCATGTGCATAATTCCTCTAAGTTCATCATTCCTCTATGTGCATCATTCCTCTAAGTGCATCATTCCTCTATGTGCATCATTCCTCTAAGTGCATCATTCCTCTAAGTGCATCATTCCTCTATGTGCATCTTTCCTCTAAGTGCATCATTCCTCTGTGTGCATCATTCCTCTAAGTGCATCATTCTCTCGATGTGCATCATTCCTCTATTGCATCATTCCTCTAAGAGCATCATTCCTCTATGTGCATCATTCCTCTAAGTGCAGCGTGTCTCTATGTGCATCATTTCTCTAAGTGCATCATTCCTCTATGTGCATCATTCCTCCATGTGCATCTTTCCTCTAAGTGCATCATTCCTCTATGTGCATCATTCCTCTATGTGCATCATTCCTCTTTGTGCATCATTCCTCTATGTGCATCATTCCTCTAAGTTCATCTTTCCTCTAAGTGCATCATTCCTCTAAGTGCATCATTCCTCTATGTGCATCATTCCTCTGTGTGCATCATTCCTCTATGTGCATCATTCCTCTAAGTGCATCATTCCTCTATGTGCATCATTCCTCTAAGTGCATCATTCCTCTATGTGCATCATTCCTCTAAGTGCATCATTCCTCTAAGTGCATCATTCCTCTATGTGCATCATTCCTCTAAGTGCATCATTCCTCTAAGTGCATCATTCCTCTATGTGCATCATTCCTCTAAGTGCATCTTTCCTCTATGTGCATCATTCCTCTAAGTGCATCATTCCTCTATGTGCATCATTCCACTTTGTGCATCATTCCTCAATGTGCGTCATTCCTCTAAGTGCATCATTCCTCTAAGTGCATCATTCCTCTATGTGCATCATTCCACTTTGTGCATCATTCCTCAATGTGTGTCATTCCTCTAAGTGCATCATTCCTCTAAGTGCATCATTCCTCTAAGTGCATAATTCCTCTATGTGCATCATTTCTCTATGTGCATCATTCCTCTATGTGCATCATTCCTCTATGTGCATCATTCCTCTAAGTGCATCATTCCTAAGTGCATCATTCCTCTATGTGCATCATTCCTCTAAGTGCATCATTCCTCTAAGTGCATCATTCCTCGATGTGCATCATTCCTCTATGTGCATCATTCCTCTATGCGCATCATTCCTCTATGCGCATCATTCCTCTATGTGCATCATTCCTCTATGTGCATCATTCCTCTATGCGCATCATTCCTCTAAGTGCATCATTGCTCTAAGTGCAAGAGAGTCAGAAGTCAGACTCTCAGAGAGATGGGGGCACTGATTACTACAATGGGACTCTGGCCCTTCCCGGTCACAATCCCAGGGATAGTAGCCAATGGTATTGAATTGTGACCTTCCTAATGAAAAGTAATTAGGTAGCTCGGATTGTCACTCCATCCCATTCCGTTGTTTATGAACCAACCTCATGGTACACAGGTCAATTCCTAAAAATCTTTACCGGTCACAAAATACTAATTGTGAACAGTATTTTTGTGAGATCCTGTTGCTCTCACCCTGGCAGAGGTTATGCAGGAAGGCGTAGGCAGGTAAACCGCACCTAGGAAGCTGCCTTTCACCTTGTATCTCTTGAATGAGCATGTTTTTATTAATGATCTTTATACAAACATATTGCACTTATTATTTAACATTAACACCTAAAGTTAGATTGAGTCCAACGGGGGCCAACAATCAAATAGTTAGGGTAACTGGTTAGCTGGACCAGCCTCGGCTAGCCCACCATATTCTCACTGGGTGCATGGTGCATTCTTCATGGAAGCCGCTCCCATTAAAATGGCAGGTGGTAAGTAATTTTTTGGGGGGAAAAGTGTGACAGAAGAGGAGAGCGCAGCTTGTCTGCATTTGTTAGTTTCTGAAGACATCAAAGATCCAGTTTGAAGATAAAAAAAACCTCAACGTCTATGGCGGGTGGTCATGTTTAGGTCTCACCCGAGACAGCGCATTCACTGTCGCTTGTGAGATCTTTTGTTAACTTGCATTAAAGGGGGCTTAAATCTTGCCCATTACATACCATTGTTTTGTTTCAGTGTCACTCTTTTTTGCTTGCTTCTCATTGGTTCAAGGCGTGTGGGTTTCACTGTCTCCTTGTGTGCTAGTCGCTTCAATGGAGAACTGACCAAATACTGATTAATTGCTCACGGACTCTAGTTGCCTGCCAGAGGATTGTTGAACCACTTTTGGGCGTCCTGCTTTGAAACTCGTTACCTCCCTGAAGTGCTTCTGCTGGTGTGAGCACATTCCGCAGTCGGCGGAATTTGCCATCGCTCCCAGCGTGAAGCTTGCCAGGTCGAGGTTCGGGGGGAGTAACAGACGAAGGGAACCGACCGGGGGACTGCGAGGCCCAGCATTCTTCACGAAGCGCAGCTGGTGCCTCTTCCCCCGGCGTCCACGCCCCCTGCTTCCACGTACATCAATCACGTAAGCACCACCGCGACGCGGGACGCACGCGGGACAGAGATCGGGGCGAAGACCGGGCAAAGAGCGGGCCGTTTGAGGACGTTCGAGGACGGTAGAGTCCGGGCCGGGCTATACCCCTTGGCTCCATTCTTGTCATTGCAAACTCACCTGTTAGCTGTGTTTGCTGAAGATAAAGTGCTATGTCCACACGTGAGTACAAAAGCAGGGCAGCCAAAGAGAAGTTGCAAGATGGAACACTTGATGACTTTATCACCAGAACCAACACCACTTTAGACATGGAGATCAGTAAAATGCAGCATAGGGTCTCCATTGAACTCGATGCAGCTAGAAGGCTATCACAGGAGTTGGCCATGGCTAAAAAATCCTCTTTAGGTCACTACGCCCTTGCCAAAACACCGGACCGTCCAAAGGGCCTAGCTCCTATCATAACGCAGGCAGTCATCCACCATCCACCAGTCGTACCCCTCCCTGCTCCAGCACTGGAGGTGGGGTCCCCACGTCCATCCCCCCCATCCTTAGTTCATCATTGGGTGGGGTGGCAGGGGTTGAGAGGGCCCCCTTGGAGACGCAACCAATTGTTAAGTGTAAGGTAATGAGTGGGAGGATTTCCCCTTCCCCCCCAAAGGGTCCCATTCATAAACGAAAGCGTAATAATACCACTGCCTACTCTAGGAAAAAGGTTAAGGTTGCAAAGGCTCAGTTACCCTCCCAAGTACTAGCTCAGCCATTCCACTCACTTCTTCCCATGGTAAATAGTTGCCCCTCAGTAACAGATCTCAGTCCAGCCAAATCGGTGGGAGAAAATGAGAATCTTGTAATTGAAGGTGAGAATGGTGGGGTACCACTTTGTACGATCGAAGGAAAGGATGTGGAATTTTTAACGATTGTGTGGGAAACGTTAAAAAAACTCCTAACCCCCCTGGAAGTTAGACTCTCTCGAATAGAAACCCAGCTACTCGAGACAGAAAAAAGTATTCTAAATCTAGCCACCCTGACCACACCTGCCAACAAACCAACTAGCCCACCTGTTGCGACTCTCATTCCACCAGTACTTGCCGCCATTTCATCAGTAGCTCCGGTGGTCAAACCCATTCCGAAACCTCGGCATAAGGTCACTACAAGCACTTCCCTCAATAGAGTAGCGGAAAGCACAAATGAGTTGCCGGCTCAATCTGCACCAGCCCCGAAAGTCATGGCAGTCCCGAGGGCTAAAGATCGTAACACTTATCATTCTACCCCACAGAGACAAAAATCTTTTAAAAATCACTATAGGGGTTATGTTGATCTTCCCCCAGACGCAAGACCGTATGTAGTTGTGCTTACGGGGGTGCCGGAAATTCCTTACCAGCAGCAGGAGGATTATGGATCATTAAATAACAAGGTAATCCATTGGCTCAATGTAAACAGGCCATTACCCAATCACCTGAGAAGTAAAATTCTTATGGTGCGACGGGTCCCTTGGATAGGCACCTCGCACAAGTCTACCACAGGTGATTGTGTTATTGTCTCTTTTGAAGACCCCAATACTGCACACTTTATTCATTCATGGAGCAACCATGGAGCAAATTCACCCATAGCAACTAGACCACTAACTTACTTTTATCCCCCGCCCTTTCACTCCAATACGGGGGGAAACTGGAATAGGATTCCGGTGAGAAACTGTTTACAGGGTGGGCTATCCAACTACTGGCAAGATACACATGGGGGGTGGAAGGGAGTACCCACCTACAACAGATTTGGATGCCTTGAGGACGTGGATTGACTTTCCCACAGGGTCACCAGTATACCGTCCCTGGCGGACTTACATTGTTCTATGTCCTACCGTTCACCGCGTTTTGCTCCACTACTTTCACACAGGGTCACCGATACACCACCCTTGGCAGATTCACACTGTTCCCTGTTTTACACTTCACCGCGTTCTGTCTTACCAGCATCAGAATATCTCACTGGAGACTGCAACCAAATTACGGGTGAGACTAGGCACACAGAGGGGGAGGTTGTTGAACAACGTGTGGGGGGCATACTCATTGAGCCCACAAAAGATTATATTATCAACTTAGGTCTAGCTGGCCAAAATAACAAGGATAACCCCCTTCCTGAGGCGCCGTATGTAACATGTTCGTCAGCAATTGAGGGATTGTCCTGTCCCAAGTACAGCCAGTGCAGGACAAGCAGGTGTTCCCTGGGTTTTAATACTACTGACAAGGCGGTGGCTCCCGGTGTAGTTTCAATACTTTCTTGGAACGTTGCCGGGTTGGCCAATAAACTAGATTCCTCAGAGTGGGTGGAATTTATTGAGGAATATGACATATGTCTGTTCCAAGAAACATGGGCCATAGAACAACAGTCCCGCACAGGGTACGCTTCCTTTGCGATCGCGGCAAAATGGGGTGGGACGGGTAGACCGTCTGGTGGCTTGCTGATTTGGGTGGGTTCCCACCTAGGATGCAGGGCGAGAAACCTCGAAACTAACTCACCAGACCTTCAGTGTGTTGTTCTGGAGTGGGCATCTGGTGCGAGTGTAGCATTAATAAATTTATACTCTAGACCGGTTGGGTTAACAGGCACTTCGGGGACAATTGAAGACTTAGCTTTGTTCCTCAATTCTGCCACCCTCTGTCCATCACTTATAGTTGGCGGGGACTTTAACATTCAGTATGAGCCCCTCCCGGATCATTTGGAAGGGGTAAATAGTGAAGAGGACGATTTCTGGGAGATACCCAACTTGCAGGACCCACCAGTAAAATCATGGTCACCCCTAGCCACCCAAATAACATCTCTCACTTTATCCCACTCATTGAGGGCTTGCAACGGGCGGCTTAAGGGAGATATCCCACCCCAGTCCACCTTCAATAGACCAGGGCATGAGTCACGGATAGATTATATCCTGGTCACAACGAACGATTGGGCCAAAGTGAGGGACTTCACGATAGTCACAAGGACTGACAGTGACCACAATGTATTGTCACTGAGGTTCGCTGTCCAGGGAATGCCCACGGCTATCTCAGATGAAAATTCAGTATTCCCGGTTGGTCTAGTTGCAACTAGCAATAGACGTAGGATTAGATGGCCAAGACTAGTGGAGAACCCCAAAAATATCCAGAGGCTATATGCGGCTGTGGTCCCTGTCCTTGAAAAAGTTGAGGATCTCATCCCTCAGTTACCCTCCCCTGATAAGCTCACCGTGCTTGGGGATATTCACTCCGAGCTTTGTTCTAACCTAGCAGAAGTACTGAACCCTGTGGCCAGGACGAAAAAGGCCAAGGGGAGAAGAGCCTCATGGTTCAATGCTTCTTGCAGGAGAGCAAAGGCCGACCTATTGGAGTCCCTCAAAACCTGGGAAACCCCTAGCAAGATTAGGGAAAAGCGGCTGGCCTATAAGTCTGTCCTCCACAATGCCAAAATAGAATGGGACCATGATAACTGGTCTGAAATGTTGGCTGCCCTTGCAATTCGAGATGCCCAGAAATTCTGGCACATCGTTAAGCACGGTTCAGCTGAACCTACAGCGGCAGTAGATGCAAATATTGCTTCTGCTGTGTGGGAGGATCACTTTAAAACTTTGTATAGCGCGCCCCATCTGGAGCAACTGGGGAACCTTCCTGAACCAGCAATGGCCCAACCCCCTGAAAGCATATCCCCGTTGGATGGGTTTACTCTGGAAGAACTCACTATGGCAATCGTGGGCCTCGCTGCTGAAAAGGCGCCAGGCCTGGATAAGCTCCCGGGCGACCTCTACAGGCACGAAATCAAGATCTGGGCCCCGTATCTGAGGGTGCTGTTCAACGCAATTTTGAACGGCATGACGATCCCCCCAACTTGGCTGGAGGCAGAGATAGTCCCTATTTTTAAGAGGGGCTCGCCTCTGCTCCCAGCCAATTACAGGCCAATTAGCCTGATAGACGTTTCCCAGAAGCTCTTCACTAGGTTACTTCTGGATCGCTTGTCGGAATGGATGTTGGAATATGATATTCTGAGCCCATTCCAGGCGGGGTTCAGAAGGAAGGTCTCCACCACAGACGAGGTCTTTCGGCTCGCCCTCATCTTTTGGAAAACGGTACAGCTGGGGGGTGGCAGCCTCTACACTGTATTCGTAAACCTGAGGGCGGCCTTCGACCTGGTTCCCCGCAGAAAACTCTGGGAGGTGCTGGCCAAATTGGGGGTCCCCAAGGGCTTGCTGGAGATGATTATTCGTCTCCACACTGCCAACTTTGCTCTGGTGAGGTGTGGCAAGGAGGGGGCGTTGTCGAACCGGTTCTCCGTTGACAGGGGGGTAAGGCAGGGCTGTGTGCTTGCACCGACCCTGTTCTGCCTCTACGTCAACGGGGTAATCTCCCACCTGAATGGGGTTGTCAATTCTGACGCTCCCAAGTTGGCAGGCAGCAGGGTGCCGGCGATTATGTTCGCTGACGACACCCTGCTGCTTTCAAAGTCCCCAATGGGGATTCAGCGCGTTCTAAACGGCTTTGTGGAGTTTTGTGGGGAACACGGTTTAGAAATCAACACCTTAAAGACCAAATTTATGGTTTTTAACCCCCCACCAAAACTACGATCTAGCCCCACCATTGGGCAAAGTAGACTCGAAAGGGTGCGAACCTTTGAGTATCTTGGAGTCATGTTAAATGAGAATATGTCCTGGAGCACACACCAAGAGAAAGCACTACTCAAATTGGTCCAGTACTCGGGAGGGGTCCTGAAGCTCATGGGAAAAAACATGTCATCCATCAAACCCGTTGGCCCACCCCTCCAGATCTATAGGGCACAGGCAAGGGGGGCTGCCATGTATGATTGCGAGCTCTGGGGTCATGTAGCTTCTCCAGACCTGGTTAGAGAGGAGAACAAGTTCATTAGGCGGGTGGTAGCACTTCCGCCCAGCACGCCCCTTGTTCCACTAAGGTTAGATCTGGGGTTGCGACCCCTTGGTGAAGAACTGGCACTGCGCCCCTTGGTCAATTGGCGTAGGCTGTGGGCAGTCCCAGAACTGATTAGCTATAGGCAGGGACTTCAGGAGGTCCTTGCCATGCCCAACGCAGGGAAAATTAAATGGCTCAAATATATTAAAACTGAGTTGGAGGGTCTAGGCCTATCGACACTCTGGTCTGATCCTTCATCCGCTTGTCCATTAATTCCCAAAAAGAGACTGGCAAAGGTTTACTACGACAGCAAAATAGCGGCACTCTGTCGTTGGCAAAACCTTGGGACACTCACAGAGTCATTTTTACGCATCAAGGACATTTACAGCTTCGAACCAGCCTTGGACAAATTATATCCTGCCTTACTCAGGAAACTCTATTTGCAATGGAGGCATGGGACCCTTCCACTTCGAGCTCTAACTAGTAAGTGGAGCGAACCAGCAGTCAGCTTATGCCCGGCTTGCCGAGTGGCTAATGAATCTGAGCTCCACATAATTTTTTTCTGCCCGGCCTATAACGCGACCCGCAAGAAATGGATTGTCCCTATATGCAGGAATCTGGGGTTTGCAGAGTGCCTGGCCGCGTTTAGAGTGCTGAAAACAGACTTGTCGGATCACATTGTCTTTGCAGTGGCTAAATATCTAGGTGCAATGTGGTTTCTGAGAAGTCAGTGCCTTAAAGCTGATTTTTGACCTTCACCGTAGTAAAAATGTGATACCCTGTATTATTGAAATATTTTTATGGTTTCTGACGTATCTTGAAATGTTTTTAATGTTTTATTGTTTTTACAAATATGAAATGGATACTAAATATCTTTTATGGTGATAAATTACCGAAATAAAGATTTATGAATGAATGAATGAATGATTAATTGCTTTCATTATTGTCCTTCTACTGCTTGTGCTCTGATTTGGGTACTTCTTTCCCCTTTACTTCCAACATCGCCGTTCCTTGCCCATTTTTGCCACGCAGTCCTGATTCCCGTTGTTGTACTTTGCCCCTCTCTTACCTTCCGTCGTTGTTTTGTTAGCTGACATCCATGCTAAGGCATTAAATAAATGTATGGGTTTCTATAGCTTGAAAAACTGCATACTGGCCAGCTTCTAAGCACTGTAAATGACAGTTTAGGATACTCAATCTGCCCTCCTCTGAAGAATTGGAAGTTTGAGTGTCCATAGAATCAAACTCATGACAGTCAGAACAGTGCTTTTCAGTTGATGTGAGAGCAACTGCCAACATCTAACAAAATCAGCATAAATATATAACCAACAAATATGAAGAAAATAAATATAAGGATATAATAAATATTTGTGATTTTCCATGGGCAATTTTCTTGTGTTTTGTTGGTGTCTTATGTGTCCAGAACAGTGGATTTGGGCACCTCAAAGGGCATAGGACTAGACAGCAATGTCAGCTTGCCAGAATTTGCATCTTGGCGCTTCCGTAGTTTGGTACAGATCGGCAGGATTCTTTGATTTGTTCAAGATCAGACTTTCAGTGGGTAGAAAAAGCTGGTATTCAAACCCAAGCTAGGGACATTGGCCCTTAGCCCACATCTTGTGATTATCACACTCAGTCCCTTTCTGTCTCCTTTTGGGTTATTTTCCACGAAGAAGCAGGGGCTCCACCTTTCCTTAGAACGAGCATTTGCAAACCCAATAGATCTTGCCTATTAAAGATCTATTGTCTTCGTCAATGCTTTTTTAGCTATTTCTACAGTGGCCTGACTTCTGTGGAGTCATTGCTAAAAGTGAAAATAAAAACACAGTGACCCAGCCAACGCAGTCAGGCTTCTGTACAACATGGCTAAAAAAACATTGACAAAGGCAATATATATTGCTTAGGCGAAACCTATTGGCTTTGCCAATGCTTGTTATTGTGTTATAGCAAACAAATGATGGACGGAATGCTGACCATGCAAACATTCTCCCCCAGTCAAAAGATCTGGGTTAATACCATTGTTCTTTTGCACACTACCCACCCCAGTTCGAACGCAGCCATATGCAAATCAGTCTTGACCCTGTGCCGCATGGGAACAGCATCCGAAGAGCCACCGCCGGAGGCAGATCCTTCTCCTACCTGGTGGCCAAGACATGGAACTCCCTCCCCATCCACCTTCGGCTAACCCAGGACCATCTCGCCTTCAGGAGACAACTCTAGACCTGGCTGTTCGAGCAGTAGAGGACCCCTCCCCCAAGCGCCTTGAGACCCTTCCGGGTGAGTAGTGCGCTATACAAGTATTATGATTGATTGATTGATTGATTGATATTAGTTGGAGCAGCCAAGTTAACCTTTCAGTAACTGCTCGTGAGTCAGACACACACCTGCTAAATTCTATAAAAAAGTTTTGAATGAGTGAGCATCCCACAGGCCCACCTTTGGTGCTGCATCAGTTGATCCGGTTGAGACCCCCACAGAGACTGTAGGCTCCGCCTTGAGTATCCTTGTAGTCATCACATCAGAGCTCTAGGGGCGCTAGGAAGTGAAACAGCCCTTTCCCTCAAGTGATGGAAATTGGAGGCCCATGGCATAACTTTCACTGACATCACTTCCTGTGATATCACTCTGCGTGGTGCTGATTGCCTCTCCCAATTAGTCCCACCTCTATTGTTTTTAGCAACAGAACCTGAGGGTAGAGGCTGATTAGATCCGCACACAACAAATGAATTGTGTCTAGTTGTTGATTCTAGTGCACGAAACCAGGGAGTACTCCCCTCTATACTCCCCCAAAAATAGGAACAACTCCTATAACAACATTCATAGCAAATAGTTTCAGCACTATATAAATAAATATTAACGTGACATATCAATTCACAGCCACGATAGCGCACAAAGAACAATGTCCAATTCCAGGGTGTATTTTTCTTAATGAGATTATCTTCTTTATTTTTCACAGGTCGGATTTCTTTACAATCCACAAATCATAGCCTCCTAGCCAACGCGTTTCGTCTCCAACGAGACTTCTTCAGGGCTTAAGTGTATGGCATGTAATGTATTCCATTTAAGGATCATAAGGTTCAAATCCAGTGGTCCTGGGATATATCAGTCTGACAATTCACAAAATCGGCATGATAACCGTCCTCGGATGTCATCAGGATGATTTATGCGAGAATTGTTAGACTGAAAATACACCCTGGAATTGGACATTGTTCTGTGTGCGCTATTGTTGCTGTGAATGGATATGTCATGTTAATATCTATACTACTATTATAAAGAGAGAACTTTGAACCTTTGAGGCGGGTAAACTCCGGAACCACAGCACCAATCCAAACACCTGATACATCGTTGTAATTGTCAGGGTCTGCAGATGGACATAGGCTATATATAAAAAAATATATATATACGTTCTTTAAAATATTTACGATTAAAAAGAAAGTAGTCCCTTGGAAGTAGCGCCGGCCGCAGATTGCTCTGAAAGCTGTCAAGGAGCGAGCAGTGAAATGGATGCAAATAAACGTGCTGATCTGAACTTCATGTGGCTTTGCTTTAATTTGGGGCTTCCTGTTTAGACTATATGGATATCGGCTGTTTGCCCAGTCGAGAAGCGAGGCCCACCTTACAAAAGGTTCGTGCAGGCTCTGAGAAGGGGCTTGCAAAGACGGAACGATGACAAGAGCAGCTCCAATGCAGGTGGTGCTGCCTTGAGCACGAATTCACTGCTGCAAAGCGCAATCTGAGGGCTTACAGCGCTTTACTTTACTCCTCTTGGTGAATACTTGGTTCAAATTGCAGGGAATTTTGAGTGGCCCCACTGTGGGAAGAGGGCCAGCGTACTACAAGACACAGAAGGCTTTGCGATTTAGCCACGCCCACTGTGGCAGGTGCCAGTGATTATATGAGCAGACGCGGCCAAAAACTGCTCTTCCAGCCCTTCGTGAACAATGCCTCTGAAGAAAGGATTATTTCCTGAAACGCGTCAGGCTTTACATGTTCAAAGATTGCTCTGAAAGCTGTCAAGGAGCGAGCAGTGAAATGGATGCAAATAAACGTGCTGATCTGAACTTCGTGTGCTTTGCTTTAATTTGGGGCTTCCTGTTTAGACTTTTTATATATATATATATATATATATATATATATATATATCTATACTACTATTATAAAGAGAGAACTTTGAACCTTTGAGGCGGGTAAACTCAGGAACCACAGCACCAATCCAAACACCCGATACATCGTTGTAATTGTCAGGGTCTGCAGATGGACATAGGCTATATAAAAAAATTAAAAAAACGTTCTTTAAAATATTTACGATTAAAAAAAAAGTAGTCCCTTGGAAGTAGCGCCGGCCGCGACGTGCGTGCTGACATCAGGAGCGCGGGGAGGAGCGGCGTACAGAAGCGCGAGGAGGAGCGGCGGACATGAGCGCGGGGAGGAGCGGCGGACAGGCGGGGAGGAGCGGTGAGGAGCGGCGGACTGGCGGTGAGGAGCGGCGGACAGGCGGGGAGGAGCGGCAGCTGAGGAAGGTGAAGCGGCCCGTGTGCGGCTCATTGGGGGCCTTGAAAGTGGCGGGTGCGCTCCGGGGGACCCACGCGCAACGTCGGGCGGGCGGGGGCCCTGAAGCCTGAGACAACGTCGGGGCGGGCGGGGGCCCAGAAACCTGATTGCTCCCGGACAACGTCGGGACGGGCTGCTAGTTTATTTATATAGTGCTGAAACTATTTGCTATGTCTATTGTTTTTAGCGTTTGTGCCCTGATGGTAAGTGCATTTGTTTAACACTACACTGATAAAGTGCTTCAAAATTAAACACAAGGCTCTGTTCCTTTATTGCTTTATTGTGGGAAGTAATTGACATGCAAATATGTAAACATGACACCCCAGGCCAATCCCAGCTCCCCTGCTTTACCAGATTGTGTGATCTTGGACAATTAATTTACTTCACGTTGACTCTTTTGTCTCTTCTTACTCGATAATCGCGTTTGGGAGCGCCTCAGCATGATTCAGGGTTCAGGATGTCTGCGGATTAAAATCCTCTCTGGTATATTATTTAAAGACTATATAATGTTGCTCCTTCACAATAACAATATAGGCGAAATAGGGGGCACGTCATATCTTACGTCTCTGGGTTCACTCAGGACCTTTGTGAGGACATGGCGGGGTCGCTCATGAAAGCTTTTAATCTCTTGTTTACGGACTATTATTTCTAATAGCAGTGAATACAAGTGTATCATCTGACACACTCCAGTAAAGCGCTTGTATATGATAAAGGGACACACATATTGAACTCTGAAGCCCTTCTGGTATCACGCTGAACCTTTGTGGCACAAATGACTCTTCAAATGTTTGGATTGCTCGGCGCCTGATCAGACTTTACTCTCCTTCAACAAAATGTATCGATTTCTCATCCTATTCCTCGCCCCCTGCATGGGCATGGTGCACAATTAAATACGGAATGATGTCTGTTGATTTTGTTTGTAAACAATTAATAAAAATCATTTACAGACTTTTCTTGGCTTTCCTTGTTGCTTTTACTGTCTTGAGTATTTTGTTGTTGATTTGGGTTCATAGGTTTTTGTCAGGCTCTGTGTCACTGTGTCATGTATCCGCTCACACTGGTGTACCACTTTAAACAGTAATACTGCGCCGCGTCTGTGATCTGAACATCTTTTATAATGAGCTGGTAATCTGTTCCGCCGCTGTTCCCTTTGGCAGTGAAATGATCAGATGACACCCCGGGTCCATAATCAGGGTTGCTCCAGGAGTGATAGTGATACAGAATGAGCTCCGGGGCTTCTCCTGGGGTCTGTCTGTAGAATGATACAGGATAGTTATCTTTCACTCCAACCTCACAGCCAATCGTGGCCCTTTGTCCAAGGCTGACCTCAACCCTGGGAGATATCACAGGTTTCTGAGCCTGGACATCTGAAAGAGAGAGAGGGAGAGAAATACAGCATTTTATGAATATGTGCTGTACATATAAGCCTGATTATATGTACGGCTGCCTAAAAACAGGCATACCTACTTCAGATCCTGCATACTTACAGGGTGTCCACAGCAGGACACAGAAGGCCAGGGTCTGCAGCAGCCTCATTCTTTCTGGTCCTGGGGCTCCTTTCTGGACCTTGAGCTCAGAGATGTACAAAAGGCGAAGTCTGACAAGCTTAATATATGCATCAGTCCCCCCGGGGGACCGAGAGGCAGGTATGCAAATATGAAATGCACTCAACACATCACTGGACTGAAACAGGAACACAGAAACTGACTATATTCACAGATTTTATTTAGGGTGCTGCTGCATTCGAGCTGAACATTTTTGCTGCTTTGTAACAAGAAATCAAAAAGTCACATTTAATTTCTTTTACAAGATTGTCGGTTCTGTAATCTTGGAGGAGGCATTTAAACAGCCAAGTGACACTCTCGATTTGAAAGTATTAAGGATAGAATCCATGAATCTACAAAACGACAGGACTCTCTTTCTGTAACGTTGAGGATCCACTAACAGTTGTCGCCCACAAACTCTTCGGAGAGCCAGAGCAGCGGGCGTGCATGTAGTAATAACTAAAGACATTTATGACTGACAGAGAAGCTCTACTAAACTGAGTGAAGGTCTGCCACTTTCAGAGAGTGGACATTTTTATCCAGGAAAAGGCTGGAAGATGTTTGTTAATTACAGCACACTTTGTGCATTATCCCCCACTTCCCACTTACATAAAACAACAAACAAGATACACAGCTCTGCCCAGGCTACGCCTACTGCAAATCTTGCTGTTCACTAAACTTGTGTTGAGATGTTTTAAGTTGCTTGGGAAGACTCCAGGTTGTAGGGATGAGTCAGTGCTTGTTTTGTCTGTTACAGGAGGAGAGGATCTTTAAGCTACAGGCTTCAGGTTCAAACTGGGTGGTGTTTATGAAGAATTAAATCAAGCTTCAGAACATTTAATATTCAAGAAAGGGAGGTGCTTACAAGAACATCCTTTAGAAACCTGCAGCACTTAAATCCACATAACCTTGCAATACAGGATTCAGTGGTGCCCTGGTGCTGTCTGAACTAGACATTTAATTTGGACAAGACCCAAAATATAGAACGTGGAAGACTCAGGGAGATGTAAATATCTTTTGAAAGCATAAACGATTGATATTTGGAAGCTAAACTTAGCTACCTCTTTAAAAGTTTCATTATTTCAAAACATCCCCACAGAACCTCTTCTCAGTTTTGAATCCTTTCCTAGTCATCAGTGAATTCCCCTCATGTCACACACCATTTGAGACTTTTGTGAAGACTTGGCCTCATTTTCATCTTTAAAATTCAGGACATTTATAGTTGTATCAGATGCGCACAAAAACATTCAGATCCATCTCTCTATATTGACCCATAAGAGAATAAATTGCCTTGCTGGTCACTGTGCCCAGCCGCAGCAAAAGAAGCCACAGAGTATCTCCTAACTGTACTCAGTCAGGATGTTGGATGAATCCTGCCTAACAGCTCTGCAGGAAGCTCTTACCTTCCATGACAGATGTAATGTTGGCACGAGTTCACAGCTCACTGGCTAATGGGACAAAAATGGTTCATGTGTAGAAAGTTCACTGGGCACACCAATTTATCATTTATGCTTTTTGTGCTCGCCCATGTGCCTTGCGTCATGATTAAGGGCCAGATGTAGGTAGGGAAAATTTACCGATACTTATTTACCGAATTTTACCGATTCAGTAAATAAGAATCGGTAAATAAGAAGGGGGGAGATGTAGGAACATCCAGAGGTTCCTTTTACCGAATCGGTAAAAATCGGTATTTACCGATTCGGTAAATACCGACCGGTAATGCCCATTCATTCCTATGGGCTTTGAGCCCATAGGAATGAATGGGCATTACCGGTCGGTATTTACCGAATCGGTACCGATTTTGACAAGGGTGCAGGGGGTGTCACTTTGACACCCTCTAGCACCCCCAGAAAAGGTTCGGGGCCATGTGGCAGGCATACCTGCCCTAAGGGCAGGTCTGCCTGTCATATGGCACAGGTGTGCATGCACACATGTGCATGCACACCTGAATCGGTATTTTACCATCAAATTGAATTTGATGGTAAAATACCGAATTTGTAGGGCTTGTGGGACTCAGAAGAGTCCCACCTACATCTCAATTTTACCGAATCTGTAATAATACCGGTCGGTAAATTTACCGACCGGTATATTTACCGATTCTGTAAAATTACCGAATTTGCCTGTTTCCTTCCCCCTACATGTCAAAAGCCAAATACCGGTCGGTAACGGCCGAATTCGGCCGTTACCGACCGGTATTTGGCTACCTACATCTGGCCCTTAGTCTTTTAACACTTCATGAATGGCTAATGGTACTCCATTCTTCTACCTAGGAGAAATATATTTTTCCATACGCGAGAGGCACTAACCAGTTTTCTTATCCTGACAAGACGCAAACACTTCTAATCATAAAGTAAGTTATACACCTTCACTTTCAGGCCAAAATAAATTCTTTACAATGCCACACCTAAATGCAGCTATCCGGGGACAATTATAATGCAGAGCCGCACATTACAAGAGCGCATTAAAAAATTAGTGCACTTGTAAAGCAGCAACAGAAAACTCATCACCGCGATGCCTTCCAATAGTCCGTCCTGTGGTGTTACGCAAAGTGGTGCTTACATAAGAATGTCTTGACCAGCCTGTTGAACAATGAATGTCCTAGTTAGAATACCATTTTGATCTATGTTGACAGTGGTGAAAACATGACCCTGTATTTTTTCTGTTCTTCAGATGATCACAGTTCTGTTATGTCATGTCATGTTATAATATGTTCTGTTTGTTTTTTGTAAAGCGCACAAACGCAGAAGTTTCTTGGCCCTTGGATCAGTTACTGGGTGCTATGATGGAGATGTTACACATTGAATAGCCAATTTCCTAAACATAGACATGGAAGGTTGAAAATGTAGACATAAAGGAAGTTTGGCTGCACAGACGGATCTTCTCCAAGTAGGTTTTTTGCGAGTAACAGGAAGTAAAGAAGGAATTGTCCTTCTGACCTTAAAAAGTGAGGAGCCTGATACAAGCTTGTTGGACTTGGACCTTTTGGCAGGGTCATCCCTAACTTTTTGCCCTCCTCCTGTATTTTGTCTGACCTGTTTTTGTTGGTTTTATGACTCTGGGCACTTTACCACTGCTGATCAGTGCTAATGTACATATGCTCCCCCTATTGTAAATTGATGTATGGATTAGTGATTCCATGATTGGCTTGTTTGGTTTACTTGTCAGACCCTAGTACAGTGCACCGAGTGTGCCCAGGGCTTGTAAATCTAAATGCTGCTAGTGGGCTTGCAGCACTGGTTGTGCCACCCACAGAAGCAGCCTGTAAAAATGTGTCTCAGGTCTGCCATTGCAGAGCCTGTGTGCAGTCTGATACAGCCATGTTGACTGGGCAAGTGCACCCACTTGCCATCCCCTAAACCTTTCCTTTTCTTCATATCAGACACCCCTATGGTAGGCCCAAGTGCAGGATGCATTGTAAGTATAAGGTAGGACATGCTCTGGTGTCTGTGGCATGTCCTAATAGTGAATTACATCCATTTTTGTTTTTCACTATTGCAAGGCTACCTGTTCTGCATAGGCTAGAATGGGCAGTTAGATTATAACATCCTATAATCCTAACTGACTCAAGGAACATGGTAGAAATTCGAGTTTAGTAAGCCTGAACTCAGAATGATAAAATACATCTTTTAATGTAGATGGTTTTAACATTCTGTGTTTGAAAATACCACTTTTAGAAAGTAGGTATTTTCTTGTCTAACTATCCAAGCCTGTCTCTGCTAGGTTGTGTATTTCTTGTCTGGAGTTTGAGTGACAGGGCTGGGGGATTCCAGGAGACAGGGTGAGTCAGCCCAGTGGTAAATAGAGTGATCTGCATCTAGATGAGAGGGAGGAGTTGCACCTGGGATCTGAATAGGGCTTTGCCTTCCCTCCACAATGCTGGCTCCACCTCCTGTGGTGCGTCTGATGTCTCTGTCTTGCACTGTGAGAGGAGAGAAGGAGTCATGTCAACAGAGTGCTCCAGGGCTGTGCCTTTCCTCCACAATGCTGGCTCCACCTCCTGTGGGGCGTCTGATGTTTCTGCCCTGCACTGTGAAAGGAAAGAAGGAGTCATGTAAACAGAGTGCTCCAGAACTGGTTTGGACTAGGCAACGGCCACTCTACCCTCAGAGGACAAAGTATTTTGGGGTAAAAATATTGGGACCCTGGTCCCAAGAAATTAGATCACTTTTGGACAACAAGAAGAAACCTTTGCTGAGGAGAGGAACCTGAAGAAACTGAGGAGAGACTATCCCTAAGCTGAAGTGCTGCTTGGGGGATTGACCTGCAGTGGTTGTCGGACTGCCAAAGAAAGGAGAAAGGACTTTGTGTGCTTTATTCAACTTGTAAGGATCTCCAATGGCTTGAAAGAAGAGCTTGCCTCCTGCTGAAGTCTCAGGGACAACAGACTTCAACCTCCAGCTCCCCAAGGGTTCTTTGGAAATGCCTGCTGCTGTTTTGGGCCTTCTGAGGGACTGTGTGTCGCAAGGAGCTGGAAGCGCGACTCAAGAGGGAAAAGCGCGTCGCTGTTGCATCTGCTGCCGTCGCATCGTGGATGTCACCGCTCTAGCTGTCGCATCGCATTGCACCGCATCTCAAGAAACGTCCCGCAACCCCCGAAGAAGCGTGTCGCTGTCGCAACCGCTGCTGACGCATCGTGGATGTTGCCGCTGTAGCTGTCGCATTGCACCACATCAATAGAAGCGTCTCGCAACGAGGAAGAAGCGTGTCACTGTCGCAGCCGCTGCCATCGCATCGTGGATGTTGCCGCTGTAGCTGTCGCATTACACTGCATCAAGAAAAGCGTCTGACATCCACGGAGAAGCGTGCCGCCGTCGGAGTTGCTGTCGTCACATCACAGGACAAGGGTGTCGCTGCTGCAGTTGTCGCATCGAGCGGAACCCTCTCGCATTGTCGGAGAAGAGTGTCCCCGCCAAAGCCGCTGTCATCGCATCACGGAACAAGGGTGTCGACGCTGCAGCTGACGCATCGAGTCAAGACTTCTCACAACATCGGAGAGGTGTGCCGCATCAGGAAGAACTTCACGTCTTTATTTCTTTGCACTGGATCTTTGCTGCATCTCCATCACTGCAACACTTTCAATGTGGAAGCGTGACGCATCGTAAGGTACATTGACTCACAGTGTCGCATTTTAAGATCTAAAGAGATCTAAGCTAAACCTACCTATTTTAAGTACAGTATTGTGGATTTGTGTCGTTAAGTCTTGTGGTCTTGTGTTAAATCTATATAAAAAATACTTATTTTTATACTACAACTTGTCTGGTGTGCATCTGTAGTGTTGTCACTTGATGACTGTATGTGTTCACAAATGCTTTACATACTGCCTCTGAGATAGGCCTGTCTGCTTGTGCCAAGCAACCAAGGGGGTGAGCAGGGGTTATTTTACCCCCTTACCCTGACTAGAGGCAAGGGTCCCTATTTGTCACAAGTACCTACCTGTGCCAACTAGAGACCCACAAATCTAATAAAGCTGAGTTTAGAAACTAGGAAAGCTGCAGACAAGAATATAGAGATTTATGAATGATGGTTAGAGATTCAGGAGCCAGTAAATTGACGCAAGTTAGGGGAGATACATTGCCACTACTTGAAGTCAGTAATCAGTCTGGCTGCTGTGCTTTGTATGAGCTGGAGATGATTCAAGGATTTGTTTTGCAAGATGAGATAGATACTATTACCATAATCCAGCATAGATTGCATAACGGCATTGATGATTTGGATATGGAACTTAGAATCAATGAAAAGCAGAATATGCTGAAGAGTTTTAAAAATACAGGAACTACTTACCGTCAGAGATCTTGAGGATGAGGGCTAACTTCTCATCCAAGTTTATTGTAGGGTTATGGACAGTTTTAACCGGATAGGGGCGAGGAACCAGCCAGTTAAAGTCAGCCCTTGCCAGGAAATAAGAGGTTGATGAGTTCAGTTGTGAAACGTTTGTAGACATCCACCAACAAAGGTTGAGGCAGGTGAACTCTGAAACAAGTCTGAAGAGTTCTTTAGCCATATTAGGTGCATTTGTTATTATGTTGGTGTAATAGATGTTTTGCTGACTTCATGGCCTCTTTGTATTCCAGTTATTAGTTTTCAAATAAAATATGTGGATCCATGGAGTAGCCTTTCCTCCAGCTCCTTTCAACACATTGAGTTGCTAGTTTCATAGGGCCACATGCATCATAGTGAGGAGATGCGATTCCTAAATTGCGATTTTTAAGGAATCGCAATTTAGGAAACGCAATTCGTTATCCATGTAGGAATCTCAAAAAAATTGTGATTCCCAGACATTCCTTAATTGCGATTTGCAATTAAGGAATGGCTTCCTATTAATTCCTATGGACCCAGGGGCCTAGATGCCCATAGGAATGAATGGGATTGCATGCGCAATTTGTGAGTACCAAATAGGTATCACAAATTGCATTCAATTTAATGGTTGCAAGGGGGCCAACGGGCCACCCTGATTCACCCCCCAAAAAGGTAGGTATGCACTTGTGGTGCACACACGTGCCCTAAGGGCATGTGTGTGCACCACAATGCACTTTGAAAAATGCATTTATTTGCAATTTTCAATGAATTGCAAATTACCATCAACTTGAAGTTGATGGTAATTTGCGCTTCCAAATTGTGAAAATGCAATTTGCAAATGCATAATGCATCACATTTAGGGAATCACAATTTGCGTTTCCCTAAATGCAGTCACAATTTAGGTAATCGCAAAAAATGGCACGTTTGCGACCAGTAAAATGCTTGATGCATGTGCCCCAAAATGCCTAGTTATTTAATGGGCAAAATATTTTCTTTATGTGTAACAGTCCTACCAGTTTTAATAGACCATGTGTCTCATAATGGAGAAACCTGATTGACCATTTCAGATAATGCAGCGTTAATGATTGAAAAATTATGATCTGGATTTGATGGACAAAATCTATTTGAGCAATTAGGAAACTTATTTTCAATCATTTCACAAAAATCAGGGGAATTTATCTGGTTCTATTTGTTATGGAGAGACACCGTAGTAATGCTCTATGTGGGAGTTGTACTCTGCCATGAGATTTAAAATGGACTGAACAAGTAGTTTGACCAGTTTAGGGTAAAGGGATTGGACATGAGGTTAAAATTCTCATACGCAATTATAGGATCCAGTAAGTTCCCTGGCTCATGTGTAGGAATATAATTGTGTAGGTTCTGACCTGATAATATTGGATTGGCAAGAAATGATTCTGCAGCTCGGCGGGTGAATCTAACTTGAGATTAAGTACACCAAATAACAAGTCAGAATTATGGAATAGTAAGAATTGTCATAGAAAATTAGAAAGAACAAGCAATTCATCATGAGGTGTGTAGGGTGTTCTATAATGGAGGATAGTGAGAATGGACTTATTTTTAAAAGTGAATTATCAAATAGAATGGCCATAGTAATAGCGGTAAATTTGATATGCTTATTCTAGACATAATATTAGTTTAGGGTGAAATCTATGAATATATTACTACCTACTCCAACTGATGACTGTATGATGCCTGTGTGAATGAATCCTTTTTTCTAGTGTCACTTGAGCTGTGAAATTTGTAGTTATTGCACCAACAATTCCTTCTCCGCTCAGGAATAGGTTTAGGGTTTAGCCACAGGGTCAGATTCTTGATTCATTATTTTCATTATATAGGGCATACACATTCAAGGGAGAACACTGTAGATAAGTAATTTAAGTATGTTGTGATTTTTTTTACCCTTTTGGTGTCCCTCTGATGTGTTCTCTTTATTTGCGCTCTAGTGTAAATGAGCTCTTAGCAAAGACTCTTTTTGCACGTTTGAGTGCACTTATCACGCATACGGGATACTGTTAAAACAAATCCAAAATGTATCCTAACCGATTCCCTGGCTAAGTGCATTTATGTGAAGCTCCCAACTCTTTCAGGTCTTTTGGAGCTTGACTTGAATAAGGTCTCAGCACAGGTCTTATAATGAGTAGCGCTCCCTAAGCGGAGCGAGTTCCTATCTTAACATCTTAATTGTTTTTTTATTAATCTCTCTTTCTACATCCTTTGTTAGTAGTTCTGACTATAGGCAAACATGACAATTTCTACCAATTAGCAAGTCTCTGAATTTTGAGTGCCTTTGAATGCAGTTAGCTTATATCCTCAGAGGTACCTATTAAATAAAAGTACAAAGGTGGCAACCCTCTCTCCTGCAGTACTGCAATTCCAATAAACAAAGAGATAGTTGACCTGGTGTATGAAGCTGCAGTCCACTAAAAATAGGCTTTTTCCATTTCCTCCTTGGATTTCACCGCTCCCTAGAAGTGTCCAATGTTGGTTCTGGCCCAAGGAGAATTACCCTGTTGAGTGGCAAGGCCAGCAAGCCTCTAAGAGGTGCAATCATCTCCATGTGATTGTTGACAGTGTTAAAGGAAGCCTCTCCCAGGAGTCAGGAACTGCTGCCTAGTAAAGAAAGACGTATTCCTCATATACCCGGTGGGATATGCCTATTCTTTGAAGAAGTACCCAATCCCAACCCTCATCTAGTCTGTCTTGTCCAACATGCAAGAATAAAACTTTTCATTCCAGTGTGTGGGTAGAAGAGATGTGGTGGAATTTGACCAGGGTAGTAAAATGATGCACAATGGGTAGAATATAAAATAACAGAGATCTATTAGAAGACGCTACAATTTCAAGTGGACCATTGTCCAAAAATGTCTTACCTGTATGAGATGGAGGCATGACTATGAACCATGCTAAAACATGCTATGTAGTTATGACAAGAGACATGTTATACAATGGTGAGGATTATGCATGCCCCTTATTGCTGAAAAGATAAGTTATTGTGATGTCAATTTTAAGGAAACAACACAATGTCCAACAATAGAAGCCATCTCTCTTCAAACCTCTACCAGTATTGATGTACTGGTTCATGTCACTCAACTCATATTCCAATGATGTTTTTGAGATTTTGATTTGTCAACATAATAGTTTTAGCGTTCGTTATTATCTTGTACCATTTTAGTTTATTTTTATTTCTTCTAAGATAGGAACAACATGTATAGTGATTTTGCTATCATTTATATGCATATTGAAAATTATATAGTTGTCCATTGATGCTGATGCAATATTATTTGAGGGGGATATACTTATCAGTTCCAAAGAAGCTACTGCTTTGTTGCTGCCACTGGCCTCCAGTAAAACATTTAGTGACCTTGTATGTGCCAATTCATCTTTTGTGGTAGGTACAATTTGTGTCGAAATGTGATTTAAACATTTACTGACCTTGCATGTGCCAGTTCAGCTTTAGTGGTATGTTCCATTTGTGTCAAAAAGGTATTTAAACATTTACTGACCTTGCATGTGCCAGTTCAGCTTTAGTGGTATGTACCATTTGTGTCAAAATAGGATTTAAACATTTACTGACTTTGCATGTGCCAGTTCATCTTTAGTGGTATGTACCACTTGTGTCAAAATGGATTTAAACATCTTCTGACCTTGCATGTGTCAGTTCATCTTTACTGGTATGTACAATTTGTGTCAATATTTGATTTTTACAATGGTGTGTCACCCAGGGACCAAGTACTAAAGTGAATGCATTTTTCTGGAGGTACCTCCAAGCTCACAAAAGAAGTGTATGGTCTACTGTTAGACTTGGCATCTTTTGGCGTGTTTCCCCTGAGTTTTTGCTTTCTGACCTCCTGGTTTTGACTCTGTTTTTGCTGGCGTAGCGTTTCTGCACACTTTTCGCACTCCTAATCAGTGGTAAAGTGCAGGTGTTCCTATGGTAAAGAATGTTATGGATTGATGTTTTCGCGATTGGATATTTGGTTTGCATGTCAGTGCCTAGTAAAGTGCACTACCGGTGCCGGGGCTTGTGAATCAAATGCTACTCGTGGGCCTGCAGCACGGATTGTGCTACCCACACACGTAGCACGGAAAAAGGTATCTCAGACCTGCCATCGCAGAGTCTGCGTGCAGTTGTGACTGCCATGTTGACGCGGCCTGTGCCCACACTGGCTTGTCACGGAATCTTCCCTTTTCTTACATGTCAGATGCCCCTAAGGTAGGTCCAAGGTACCACTATGGGCAGGGTGCATTGTATGTGAAAGGCAGGACATGCTCAAGTGTGTGTGTGGGATGTCCTGATAGTGAATACAGCCAAATTCGCTCTTCACTATTGTAAGGTCATCCCTTCCCCCATAGGATGGATAGGGCTGTTCGTTTATAACATCTTATAAACCCAACGGGCCCGGGGATAAGGAAATGAAGTTTAGTATGCCTGAACTCAGAATCTAAAGACGCAACTTTTAGCGAGGGTGCCCTTTTCATTCTGAGTTCATAAAGGCCACTTTTAGAAAGTGGGTATTATTTTGCTCGGCCGTCCTGTGTGCCTCTGCTGGAATGTGGATTGCCTGTCTGGGTTTTGTATGACAGAAGGCTGGGGAGCGGGTGTGGCTCCAGATAGTCTAGGTAGGTCAGGAAGGGGCTGAATACACCTGAGCTGCGATGCGGGAAGAGGGGGGAGATTTCCTTGCACCTCAAAGGGCCTGGTCTGACTCTAACAATGCCGTCTCCACCTCCTGCCAGGAAATCACCCCAGAGTAAGCCGGACTGGTTCTGGCCATACACAGACACCCTCTGCCTGAAAGATCAAAGGATTTTTGTGTACAAATACTGGGGCCCAGACCCCTCAACTTTAGAACACATCAGGAACAAGAAGCTGCAAAAAGGAACGCCTGCTTTGCTGGGCTGACCTGCAGTGGCTGCTTCTGTCTTGGGCAGTGAAAGGTCTACACTGGACTTTCTGCAACCTAATTTGTGAGTCTCTCCAAGGGCTTGAGGGAGAGCTTGCCCCCTGTTCACGAAGTCTCAGGAACCACAAAGACTTCAAGCTCTTCAGCCCGCAGCACTGGGAACTGTGTGTTTTGTGCTGCAAACAGAGGAAAAGCAACTCGACGATGTCTACGACACCGCTGCCGACTCCTTGTCCTGAAGGCACCGCAGTGGGCACCGCCGCAACGCCACAACGCAACATTGGTCTCACCAATGACGCCTGCTGATGCCGCTAACGAGCCACTGCTTGCACTGCAATCTGTGGGCACCGCACTCCACACCGCCTCGCTTCACGCCGAAGTTTTGACACCGCAGAGAGCACCGCCACAACGCCGCACCGCGACCCTGGTCTCACCAACGACACCTGTGGATACCGCCACTGAGCCGCTGCTCGCACCGTGACTGTGGGCACCCACTCTGCACCGCCTGGCTTCACAAGAACGCCTTGGCCTCCCTGATGCTGCCACTCCACGCTGAAGTCTAAGCCGCTGCTTGCACTGTGATTCGAGGGCACCGATTGTAAGTCACACGGCGCACCGCCCTCATCCCGTACTGCAGCCTTGGCCTATCGACGCCGGTGCCATCGACTCCCGTTCGCCAGCCAACAACAGCACTTCAGCAATGACGACGCTGCTTGCACCGTGACCTGCTACCGCGACCCTTGTCTCACCGACGCCACCATCTGATACTGTCATCGAGCCGCTGATCGCACCGAGACCTGAGGGCACCGCACGCCGCACCGCTGCACTTCGCCCTGCAGCACCCAACTCCTGTCAGCGCCAGCGCTCCTGATTCCATTAGAGAGGAGCTCGACCTGCAACGCATGTGACTTCAAGGGCCCCATCGCCCTGCATTTCTCACAGGTACTGTTGGCGGGTCTTCCCAACACAGTAGCTGGCCCGCGACAAGCCAGAACTGTTGGATTTTTTGCTCACGATGCTGTGTTAGCCCCGGACGCAGCTATCGACATCAAGAAGCCGTGTTTGATACTTAATATGATATCCGCAGATTTTTAAGTATGGTATTGTGGATTTTTATTGTGTTTGGTCTTGTCTAAAAGTATAAAAAAATATTGGCTATTTTTCCAAACTGGTGGGGTGTCCTTTTGTAGTGCATACACGATGTTACTGTTGGTTATGTGCAAACGCTTACACACTGCCTAGGATAAGCCTAGCTGCTCGTGCCAAGCTACCAAGGGGATGAGCAGGGGTTATTTTAGGAGTGTAACTCCCTTATCCTGACTAGAGTGGTGGTTTCTGCCTCGCTTTGGCACAAGTCTCAGCTAGCCAGAAATCCCATTCCTAACATCTACCTTACATACCTCTCGGTTTATCTGAGCGATTTATTGTCTTGAACTTTGGATATGTCGATATACTCACGCTTCAAAATAATAATTCACTGAACCGAGCTGTATACAAGGTAAACCATAAACTTCTTTGCTTATGCTTATATATCTATATATCTATATATATATATATTCACTGAAAAAACCATAGGTTATAGACCATATATAGTTAGGAATTAGCATTTACAAAACCTTGAAAATTCACTGAAAAAACCATAGGTTATAGACCATATCTAGTTAGGAATTAGCATTTAAAAAACCTTATTTTACTCACACAAAACCATTGAAATTCCATATATAGTTAGTAGTACTAACTATATATCGCGCACCCGCAATCCACTGCTGATCATGTCACATATTACATCATTCATGACATGGTCAGTGACATCACTGATGACATCTCAAATGACATCACTGATGACATCACTGATGACATCTCAAATGACATCACTGATGGCATCTCAAATGACATCACTGATGACAACATCCAGTGACTGTGTATTTCTGTAAAGTTAAAATATGTCTTACATATTGAAGAATGAGTGGATGTAGAAGTGTCTGGATGAAGGATTTAGTAGGTGCATGCCTGACTGTATGAGTGAGTGGTTAAATGTGTCTCACTGAGTGCATGGGTTAGTGACGAACTGTCTTAATTTGTGCATCATTATGTTTGTTGTTCTGTAAACTGCTGCATGTGTTGATCAGTAGCTATATGAGTAAGTATATGGGTTATTGATTGGTTGCTCAAGTATTTGTATGGGAGACTAAGTGTGTGTGTGGGTGGCTGGGAGGTGTATGACTCTGTGCATAGATGTGTGAGCAGTTGATTCACTAGATGTATGGGTTCAAAAGTGCATGTGGAAACAGCTGTATGGGTGGTTGACTGTGTGCATGAGTGCATTGGTGAGTGAATGGATATCTCAGTGCTACATGTCAAAGTAAGTACATATGTAAAACACAGTACATGTGAGAATTGGCATATATAAATAACTGTGCATAAGAGTCAGTGAATGTGTGAGTGGCTGTATGGATCATTGTGAACTTGTATCAGGGATTGTAAAAGAGAGTAAATATGTGTTAGTATATGTTTGAATAAGTAAGGTGTGTATAACTGTATAGTTGAGGAAATTGAGGTGTGATTGATTCTTTGCATGACTGACTAGGTGTGTAAGTAACTCCATGGATGAGTGACAGTCTGTGAGTGTCTGTTTACACTGAGTGTATCTAAGGTTATATTAGAGTCTGAAGAGGTTCATCGTATTATCACATGAATGATGTCATCAGTGATGTGATCAGTAATGTCAAATGATATGTCATCAGTGATGTCATTTGAGATGTCATCAGTGATGTCATCAGTGATGTCATCAGTGATGTCATTTGAGATGTCAACAGTGATGTCATCAGTGATGTCATTTGAGATGTCATCAGTGATGTCATCAGTGATGTCACTGACCATGTCATGTGTCGTGTATTTCTATAGGTTCTGAATCAGTCCCCCTATTCCTGACCCTATTCTGGTTAAACTAACTATCAAGTTAACTAACAGTCAGCCCATGAGGCAAGAACAGCCCCCATGATGCAGATACCGTTATCTGACGCAGTCACACTACGGCACAGGAACGTGTTATCTGATTAGGTCATAACGCTTGAGATCTAATTAGACAAGCGACATTCCTCCAGCCCCTGATAAGGCATACGACGTTCTCATAACAAATCAAACCTATGACAACCTGGATAATCCGTGCGGCCATTGTTTTGATTTCACAGAGAACTTTAGTAAAGAATGTGCTAACGAGCAAGTCGTATGACATCTTTATTGACGTATCTATGTCCATCCTTACGTCAATCTCGGCACCTTTAAGGTATAAATATTGCCGACCTTGCCCTTTGCAAACACACGCGTGGTGACAAGACGGAGCAGCCATACTTGCCGAAGCCGAGAGCAGAAGCAGACCCCGCTGGCAGCAGCCCCGCCTTCCTGACGCGCTGAGAGACGCGCTGCTATCTCAACCCGAGAGACCCAGCACCGGCGCTTCTAGGCAGCCCTCGCAGGCAGCCTGGAATATCGAGAGCAGAGAAAGAGATACCATTCCTCATTCATCCTAACTTCCAGGTACAGAACTGAATAACCCCTCACAGAGAATTCTTTAGTTATTCACTTGGCAAAAACAAACTTAACTTAAACTGTAACTTTCTATTCCCGCCCACGCATTAGACTTAGGTCAGGTACACGGGGTAGGCGTATTTAGAAACACCAGTTGAGTACGTTTAGTCAAATGTATATGTGTATGTAAATATATTTTAATCATTTTAAACATCATATGGCTCAGAAACCATATCAATGTTTTTACAGTATTATTTTATACTATTGCTTTTATTGTATGCACTTTACTTAACTATAAGTATTGCAATAATATCGATCCATTTCTCTTGTACGAGAAAAGAGACTGATCAATAAATAACACCTTTTTATTGAACACGCCCGTCTCTTCCTTTTCTCTACATTCTGATGAGACTAAGAATGCACGTACTGACTGAGTAAAATAATTGCCTTGTGCTCACACGACTCTTGAGATTGACTCTTGATTAGGGGAGAGCAAAGTTGTCATGTTCTATGGTTGTCAGAAACTAAATCCCTTCTTGTCTAATCAGGGGAGTTAATTCTTTCCTGAACATTCGAGAAAGTTTCTAGCGAACTCTGAGCTTAGCTGGCAAACCCAAAAATTAAGTCTAGTATCGACAGTAGTAGACCTAGTTAACGTCTGGCCTAGGCCTTTACTGCTGTAGGTACTATTCCAATGCGCAGAGCCTATTGGGAAAATAGGAGCTACACTACATGGCGCCCAACGCGTTTGGAAAGGGCGATAAAACTAACGTAAGACATTTAGAGTAACTCAGTCGTGCTTTCTCACTCAGACCCCTTTTCCCAAATACTCCAAAGACGTCTGGAGTGGGTGAAAGGTTATATCCTCCAAAACCTCGCAGGAGGGAACTCCTATGTATGGTTCTTGGTTAAGTCAACGTTGAAGGATAAAAACAGTTCCAAAATATTGTGCATCTAATCTCTGTTTCCATAAGAAACCTGATCTGCAAATAAACATAATACCATCCTGTCTGTAAAATGGCAGAGAGTGATGACGAAAGAGAGGCAGTTAGATTAGCTACTGAACTCGCAGATGCTGATGCTACCATGCAAGCAGCAGACCCGAATATAACACTCATTCCGGTCATAAAAAGGAGATCTATAACCTTAAAACTTATAGAAAATGGACTGACACCTAGAGGTGGCACAGTCATATTCGTAATTGAGGCACACGAATATCGGCAGACAGAGGTATACTATTCATGGATACATTTTCCAGCAGCAAATGCTGTAACAAAGTACTTCCACTATTACAAAGTAGAGGAACCTCCTGAAACATACATTCCTTTCGAGGAGGTGGAAGTACCACTCAAATTCCAAGAGCATTTGCTCTTATTTGATGGCGCCCTAAAACACAATAATCACATTACAAGGCTCGGTCCTTTAGGAAGACCAGGAGCAACGTGGCCGGTCTTAGCCAGATACACACCACATCCAGACATCGATAGAATGCCTGCAGCAGAGCTGTTAATACAGCTAAAACAACTACTAAAAATTCATAGACAATTAGTTCAGTATGTAATGCGGACTTCAACAATTCAGCCAGCGATTAAACTTCCACAGCTGACCCCTCACCAGGGGAACACAAATAAAATTACACCACAGAACATCCAATCCTGCCTAGGTAAAGTTCCAGCTAAACGAGAACAAATACCATTCTGGTTGGCACAGAAAATCACCCAAATAGAGGCGGTGTTTCCTGACACCACCCCGCTGGAAAAACACAGGATTCTGACTATATGTCTCCCAATGGGAATCGCACCACACATTGAGGACTGTGACACTTGGGGTACAGTCTTTGCTTCCATCCACACAAAAACGCACGGTGTCCCATCCATTTCGGTGATACCAGATGTGCTAAAACAAATTCAAGATGAATACGGTCCAGAACCTGCTTTAACTCTTGGTATGAAATTACTGAAAGACTTCAAGCAGGTCTCGGCTATATTACTAGCCAACATAAAAGGTGAAGCAGCAAACGTGGCGATCCGCCAGAGGTTACAAGAGACAGATATAGCAGACCAACCAGCTGAAATTGCCAGAATCATAGAAAAATCCTATGAAGAACTAGGCAGAGATAGTCTAGGTGGAATACCAGTAAAACCGCAACTGACTACTAGTCCAGAAAAAATATTTTTTAATAATAATTCACCAAAAAAGAACTGGGATGGAAACAAACAATCCAATCCTAAAGAAAAGAAATTCCAGTCCAGAGGAAGGTCTCCGAGGCGAAGAGAGAAATCTCCAAACCAAAGACAGAGGTCACCGCAGAGTGACCCCTCTGGGAATAGATATAACCTTAGAAATAGGGATAATATTAAAAAACCTGATAGATATCAAGACATTGATACACGTCCCTCTCAATCTTTTCAGAATTCCTCGCAGAAATCGGAAAGAAGAGGACGATCAGAAGAGCACGCCAAGTCCAAAGACAAGGAACTTGCTCAGCTAAAAAAGAAATTACAATTTCCAAAAAAGAAGGTAGCCAGTATCAAGGTAGTTAACAATGCCGAGAATACTGAGGACACAACTGAAAAACGGAGAGTGGGCACAGACAATGCTAGACAGCGCAGCAGAGGTGAGCATAGCTCGCAAAGTCCTTATGAATCATCTGGAGACAGTGGACACGAATGAATACCTTCAAGTGGAAACTGCAGACACCAGAGTTAGCAAGCCCCACAAGATATACGAGATAACATTACGTATAGAGGGAGATAAGACTAGGAAAATAAGGGGACTATTTTGGGATAACCTCTCCAAAGGCTATGACATCCTTCTAGCTGAAAAAGACTGGCCACCAGAGTTTGTCAGGGAGTGCCCTCATGGCGAAGAAGTAATTATGCCTGCCTTCTCGAATCAAATCCCGATTCATAAAAAATATACACTTGCTAGAAAGTGGGCAGTGGCCTTAGCACCTGCTTTATATAAAAATCATGTAGGATGGGATGAGGATTCTCCTCCTCACAAAATCCAGTTAAAATCACAACCAACTGCACAAAGGCAGTACCCAATTAAGCAAGAAGCTAAAAAACAAGTAAATGAAATACTAGATCAGCTAGAATACCAGGGGGTGATTGAAACTTGCACTTCACAAATGAACAATCCTTTGTTTCCGGTCTCCAAACCAGACAATTCATACCGTCTAGTTTTGGATTACCGACACCTTAACACATGTTGTAAAACTTTTGCAGTGCAAAACTCACACAGTGCTGCACTAATGAATAACATAGTGCGCAAAAAATACAAAACTACCTTGGACATCTCCAATGGATTCTTTTGTCAAAATATAGCACCAGAAAGCAGATATTTAACTGCATTCTCAGTAAATGGCACTCAAAAACAATTCTGTCGGTTAGCCCAGGGGTACAAGAACAGCCCGGGGGTATTCTCAGCGAGAGTAACAGAATTACTACAACTATATGATGATGAAGCATTATCTTATGTCGATGACATTTACTTAACAGATGATGACTTGGAGACTCACTTGAAAAGAGTGAACACCATAATACTTGGGTTCGCAGCAGAGGGTTACAAATTCAACTTTAAAAAATCCAGAATTGCCCATCTGACAGTCCTATTCTTAGGATATGAGTTATCAAGTGAAGGTAAAAGCCTGGCAGACAATTTCCTAGAGAAATGTGCCGTAATCCAAGCTCCTAAAACACTAAAAAACCTACAGTCAATTCTAGGCTTCCTAAATTTCGGAAGAACATACATTGCAAATTACGCAGAAAGGGTAAAGCCCCTTTATGATCTAATTAAACCAGACTTTAAAAGATCCAATTGGACTCAAACACACACAGAAATTTGGAGATCCTTACAAACAGACATGCTAATTAAAACAAAATTAGAAACACGTGATAACACACGCAACCTTGTGATCCGAGTCATCCCAGGAAGATTCGGATTCACATACCTGACCTCTAATGAGGGAGAAAAGGTACCAATTGCTTTTAAATCACACTTGTACACTAAGGCTGAAATGAAATTTAGCCCAACGGAAAAAATTCTTACAGCAACACAGACAGCTATAGCAAAAGAACGAGCCCTGGCACAAGGTAAACGAATAATAATCGTGACACCAATACCAGCCTTAGAGGCGGTAACAAAGGCAAGCATTCCAAATGCTAAAGCACTCCATCCGAGATGGATACAATGGGCTAACTCTCTTGCTGCAACAGACGTGGTGTACGAATTTGATCCTTACTTAAAAACACAAGAATTTCTCCAATATGAATTTGAATGTCCTCCGCCAACCGAAATTCTGCCTCTAGACCAATACGGCTGTATAATATATACAGACGGATCAGCACAACCCGCAGTAGGGGGTAAACAAGCTTACAGTGCTGCGTGCGCGATTGTTAAAGGTCGTTGGCACGAAGGGAAATTTAAACCAACCCTCACTAAAACACAATCTCTAGGAGATTGCACAGCCCAGCGAGCTGAACTACTAGCATTCAAGATGGCGCTTGAAAATACCGATCGAGAATTCCCCACACTCATAGTGTGCGATTCGTATTATTGCGTTCAATCTTACAATGAATACTTGCAGATCTGGCTTCAAAACGGTTTCAAGGATGCGAAAGGTGGCACAATCAAGCATAAAATGCTATGGGAACAAGTAGCTCTTTTACAAAAATTACTACCAAAGACTCACGTGATACATACACTGAGTCATCAACGTGATGGCGTTCACGTTGCAGGGAATTCATTGGCTGATGAGGCCGCGAAGGCAGCTGTGCAAACGGCTTCCGTAGCGGCCGTCACCCGGTCAAAAACAAAAATAGACAGCGAAATATTACAAGCTGTCAGCGCTTCAGAAAAGGATTCGATAGAACCACTCCCTAAAGGCTTTCCAGTAAAATACTCATACATAACTGATGAAAACAATGTTCCTTTTGCTCAAATCACTGGAGTGGGGGATAGGGCAATTCCAAACATGGAACATAGATTAGGACTAATAATAGCGGCACACGAAGGGCTTGCTTCTACCCATGCTGGCGTCTCAGCCACAGTATCATTATTAAAACAGAGATACTGGTGGCCACAAATGAGAAGACAAACAAGGAACTATGTTCTAGCATGTGAAATATGTCAAAAAATGAAAGTATCAACTGTGAGACGTCCAGCACAGACGCCCCTTCTAATCTCGGATAAACCATTAGCCTGTGTTTATCTAGACCAATGTGGTCCCTTACAAAGGGATGGTAACTATAAATATATCTTGGTCGCAGTGGACTCATGCACGAGATTCATATGGATGTGGCCCCAGCGAACGGCTGACGCCAGGACTGTTATAAAAGATTTGCGGGTCTTCATCGGCACATACGCAATTGGCATTCTGCATTCGGACAATGGTCCTGCTTTTAGCTCTCGGGCTTATAAGGAGGCCATAGTCAGCATGGGCGTGCAATTGCGGTACTCTTGTCCATTTCACCCTGAGGGGAACGGAATTGTTGAAAGAAAAAACCGTGACATAAAGCAATCTATAACGGCAAAGGTATTAGGTTCGGGAGCTGGGTGGGTCAAACATCTAATAAGTGTCCAACGTAGTCTAAATAACTTGCCAAGAAATTCTCTGAAGGGATTCAGTCCGTACGAATTATTATTCGGAACTAGGATGTTGATCTCTGACCTTGATAGTCAGACTTCAGTGGTAATAGAAAAAATCTTTGATGTCAAAGACCGTTTGGCTATTTTGCAGGACTTAAACAAAACAAGAAAAGACCTGAGCAACATACAGTTGAAACAACAGCCAACAACCACTGAAGAATCACCACCTGTCCCAGCAAGACCTGTCTGGATTCCAAAAGTCGGGGATCTAGTCAGGGAGAAGATCGCGGTAAAGAAGGAATTTGGGCCTTCTTACAGAAAAGCAGTTCCTGTCTTGTCTGTCAACGGGACAAGATCAGTTGTACTACCGCCACTTGCTGGAAAAAAGGAGAACCGAGTTGTATCCATCGACCTGGTAAAACCACAACATGTGGCCGATAACAAACAGTAGGCCAAGTGGACTCCCAATAAGTAGCAGAACACCAAGGTTTGCTACCAGTACAGAGGTCCTAACAAAGAGGCTCATCACATTCGAAACGCCTACAGAAGAACAACAAGGACTATGCAACAATGCAATAGAACTAAGACCTCTGAAAACCCAAATAAAAACATTTAGCAGAGACACACCAATCTACAATGAAGTACCAAGTGACAATGCAAGAAACAAAAATCCTGAAGCAATTGGAACAATTGACAGAACTGCATCCGGGTATTTCATCAACTTCGATGATTCCTCTGAAGGCTTCAGTGAATCAAAGACACAGCCATCATCAAAATCCTTTAAAGACAAAGCTAAGGAACTTTTGAAACAACTGAAAGAAACATATCTGGTTTCTCCATGGATTGAATTTTGGGTGGGTTTTGGTGCATTTATCCTCATACTTTGGCTCATCATGGTATTTACTTTGGGACGCTTCATTGAGGGAAAATATGCTAAAATGGACACAGCAAGTCAGAACATCAACTTGGTCCTCAAACCACACACATCTTCACACGTCGAGAAAAGAGAACTTTCTTCAGAACTTTCTTCAGCCAACTTCACAGCCAATCCGATACCTGGTGGGGTAGCCTGGGACAACACTGACTATGAAATTTATGGTCCGGTCGAGATCCTGAAATATCCACACCAAATCAAGATCTCCTTGAGTGATTTTGCGAAACCAAACTCATTTGCTGATGATTGGGACTTCGAAAGCATTAACAACATGATGTCTGACTTAGTAATGTCTGCTAAATTTACCAAACATGATTATTTGCAAGGTTCTACAAATTATGATAGTATGTATTGCTATAACCACTATGGTAATCATTTTTTACATAAATCTGCACAACCTAGAAATGTTTTAAATTATAATCAATGGGAACATTGTGCTACACCTCCAAAAGGGAGCTCTAGAACCGTGTATGACAAATATTCATATTTTTCAGGTTTTAACACAAGTAATGCTGAAACATTTTATTTTAAATTGTCAAACAAGACAGGGATGAAAACCATGATAACCAACACAAAATTGATATATTCAGATTCATTCTTTGAAAAAATGAATACTTTTGGATTTGATTATTGGGACAAAAATGTTGATTTGAAAAGTGTTTGGGGTACAAAAGAATGGCAAGTACAGGGTTTAGAAGCTTTGTTTAGAGCCTGCATGATCCCAGAACAAATGATATTTTTAAATGACACTGTTCAACAAACCACCTGTCTTGGCTTAGCCAAAATCAAAGATTTAAATAACCCGTCTATTCCAAAGCCAACACGGTTTAGCAACACTTCTAAAGATGAAGAGATAGACGTAAACCATATATTATACCAAAACAGAACACATCCTGATTGGAAACAATGGTTGATCTGGCCCACAGATACAAATAACTGTCAAGATAGATTCCTGAATAAAACACAGGGTTTCAAAATGACCAGGCCAGACCCAAGATATCCCCAAAGATATCACCCAGGGATAATAACAACCTACAGTGTGGGCAAATTATGCCTTCAATGGCTTCAAACTTCCACACTGCCTGAAATTAAGCAACACCTAACTTTACTTACTGATGGTGCTGACTTGCGTGATTTCATACTGGGACCACGCAAACAGCGTCAAAAGCGTTTCATAGCAGCCTCTGTATATGCAGCATACAATGAGGCCTGGAAGGTTACTCAAATTGAGACAGCAGAAAGAATACGGGAAATTGACCGTATTAATTTGGAAAAATCACTTTCTGTAGTGGACAATGGGTTAATGACTCTGTCCTCCAGAATTTTTTCATTGGACAGCATTGTGTCTTCAGCAATCGATATATTATCGCAAGACTTACTGTTATTACAACATGGTCAGTCACAATTGCGTTCCATTGTACAGCTTGGCTGGACGTTACAAAATCTGCGTTCAGGCTATGTGCCTTGGCGTTTAATCAACACAACGTCACTATTCCAAATCTTTAACCTTACTGATAGACAAATCGGTATGGCGCAAAAAGGTGCTGATTATACAATCTTGAGCATTGAAAAACTAGAAAGATTACCAATGACAATGTCAGAACGACCTGTCAGTGAATGGATAATCCACGGAATAATAAATATTCCAATCTCAACCTTCAGGTTTCAATACTGCCAAAAATATATACAGGCTGGCATGTACGAGAAATTAGGAAAGGGGTACCTTAAAACAACTTGGAACCTGCCCTATTTACATGCATGTGTCAGTAATAAAGGACAGAAAGTGTTTCTTAGTGGCAACAATTGTGCTATGTCACTAAGCGGCACGCTTCTGTGTAACGGTATTAGTTTGCACGGAGCCTGTGAAGGGAATTCATACAACCTTTCATGTCACCAGCAAGGCGCACCTGCAACTGAAATAGAACCATTCTTTCAAAGACTCTATAATGGGAGTTACATTCTTATTGTAGACCGCAGATGTTGTAGTCTTATGCCCGGGACTCCTTATCTAGTAACTACAACGGCGAAGGTCAAGTGCTGTGGACGTTCTTTGTTCCCCAGCTCCTTTCCAGACAGGGAGGCAAGGGCATGGCCCAGTTTGAAAATTACTTCTATTCGAATAGACACTTTAAGCAGAATGAAAACAGTGCTTCTTCAGACGCCTACAAGGCTCACGTCATCAAAAGAAACGTATGATCTACAAGTCGCAAGGACGACTGCAGAGATACATACATTATTATCAACTAATTCCCCCGTACATTTCGCGGAAATCCTGAGCGAAATCTTAAATATTTCTGATACCACTGGGGTCTCAAAGGTATTTAAGACAGTATTTTCGATGGCATTAACACCATTCAAAGCCATACTGGGTATTTTTCCAGATTTCGTCCATTCGATTTTTGGCGGACTTCCCCTGATCCTGGGACTAATTGCAGGAATCCTATTCCTAGTCCTTATTTTTCGTTATGGCAACCCATGTCACAGATCAAACTCTCGCGACAATGGAAGATACGATCCTAGCCATTGGATACCGGGACCGGATATCAAAAATCCTGGGACTCTCCCGGCTTAGAGACCTGAACATGACTTGGTTTCTATCATTTCGACCAATGTGGCAAAGGTGTGATTTACCTGTACTAAGGTGTCTGCTATGCGGAGAAGAATGCGTGTTAGACACCTGTCTGACGCTACAATCGGATGCGCCAGTGGATGCAGATACACTGTTGGTTCCTACCAAGGTTCACGCTTTGTGCTGCCCTCAAAGGCTGCCAATCCTGATGACGGCATTCCTGGAAACTTCACCACTACGATTGAAGAGTAGTGAAGTTCAAGATGAAAGCAGCATCGAACAGGTACGACATTCTGTCAGTGATGCAAATCAGAATGTCAATGGAGACAATCATGCGCACGAATGCATGGTTACACCTATTTCCGACTTAGTGGAACTTTCCCATGAAGCTGTTGACAGTTTTTTCGAAAGCCTGAATGATATGATGTTCTCTCCAGAACAGAAATAGAGACTTTTGAGTAAACTCGCACACGGCGTTCCCTGAATTCGGCCTTCAACTTTAAAAATAAAGTCACATGAACAATTTCACTCCAGTTCACGGACAGCAATTTTTTTCAGCAAGCCCCTTAAAATATTTTTCTACATATTTTTTCCCGGGACACTGATCTTCTGCTTAAAGTAAGAAACTATTCCTAGAGAACTAAAATTTCTATTTTTAGATACTTTATAGACTTTAGCTGCCCGCTGGTATGTTCACAAATATTTTATTATGTGATGAAATGGTCTCGAACTTCCTTTCTGTATAGCCATATTAAGAGCCATTTCATGTGTATTTCTCATATACCAATAAGCAATAATGCATAACAATGCGTGTTTACTTTTGCATTTAATTCATAGCTTAAGTGCATACAATATATATGACTGCAATTTTTCAGTATATTTGAAAATTTCAAAATGCATTTATGTATTTTGGGGTGGTAAGGTATACACTATACTCTATAGTATGTTGTACTATGTTATACTATGCATAGATTAGTAGATATGACCATAGTTAGCGTGGAGTGGGTGTCGTGTATTTCTATAGGTTCTGAATCAGTCCCCCTATTCCTGACCCTATTCTGGTTAAACTAACTATCAAGTTAACTAACAGTCAGCCCATGAGGCAAGAACAGCCCCCATGATGCAGATACCGTTATCTGACGCAGTCACACTACGGCACAGGAACGTGTTATCTGATTAGGTCATAACGCTTGAGATCTAATTAGACAAGCGACATTCCTCCAGCCCCTGATAAGGCATACGACGTTCTCATAACAAATCAAACCTATGACAACCTGGATAATCCGTGCGGCCATTGTTTTGATTTCACAGAGAACTTTAGTAAAGAATGTGCTAACGAGCAAGTCGTATGACATCTTTATTGACGTATCTATGTCCATCCTTACGTCAATCTCGGCACCTTTAAGGTATAAATATTGCCGACCTTGCCCTATGCAAACACACGCGTGGTGACAAGACGGAGCAGCCATACTTGCCGAAGCCGAGAGCAGAAGCAGACCCCGCTGGCAGCAGCCCCGCCTTCCTGACGCGCTGAGAGACGCGCTGCTATCTCAACCCGAGAGACCCAGCACCGGCGCTTCTAGGCAGCCCTCGCAGGCAGCCTGGAATATCGAGAGCAGAGAAAGAGATACCATTCCTCATTCATCCTAACTTCCAGGTACAGAACTGAATAACCCCTCACAGAGAATTCTTTAGTTATTCACTTGGCAAAAACAAACTTAACTTAAACTGTAACTTTCTATTCCCGCCCACGCATTAGACTTAGGTCAGGTACATGGGGTAGGCGTATTTAGAAACACCAGTTGAGTACGTTTAGTCAAATGTATATGTGTATGTAAATATATTTTAATCATTTTAAACATCATATGGCTCAGAAACCATATCAATGTTTTTACAGTATTATTTTATACTATTGCTTTTAATGTATGCACTTTACTTAACTATAAGTATTGCAATAATATCGATCCATTTCTCTTGTACGAGAAAAGAGACTGATCAATAAATAACACCTTTTTATTGAACACGCCCGTCTCTTCCTTTTCTCTACATTCTGATGAGACTAAGAATGCACGTACTGACTGAGTAAAATAATTGCCTTGTGCTCACACGACTCTTGAGATTGACTCTTGATTAGGGGAGAGCAAAGTTGTCATGTTCTATGGTTGTCAGAAACTAAATCCCTTCTTGTCTAATCAGGGGAGTTAATTCTTTCCTGAACATTCGAGAAAGTTTCTAGCGAACTCTGAGCTTAGCTGGCAAACCCAAAAATTAAGTCTAGTATCGACAGTAGTAGACCTAGTTAACATCTGGCCTAGGCCTTTACTGCTGTAGGTACTATTCCAATGCGCAGAGCCTATTGGGAAAATAGGAGCTACACTACAATGAATGATGTAATATGTGACATGATCAGCAGTGGATTGCGGGTGCGCGATATATAGTTAGTACTACTAACTATATATGGAATTTCAATGGTTTTGTGTGAGTAAAATAAGGTTTTTTAAATGCTAATTCCTAACTATATATGGTCTATAACCTATGGTTTTTTCAGTGAATTTTCAAGGTTTTGTAAATGCTAATTCCTAACTATATATGGTCTATAACCTATGGTTTTTTCAGTGAATTTCAATGGTTTTTTAATAGCAAATATCATAAGCTGTCGATTGTCAAGTACGTGGTAAGAAAAAACATTTTCGTGTTTATGCACACTGATCTGCTTTCAATGCTGCCCCTCCCCCTCATTTCTATTAGGAGTACTCTCTCTTTCCAGATAGTGAAGGTTAGTTAACGCAGGCCTTTGCCCCCGTTGTAATCCGTCGTGCCTGCTTCTCTCTCCATTTGATTGATTGTTATCCAAGCATTTGCAAACAAGCACAGAATCGCCATACTCTGTTTAGTCTTTGCAGATAGTGAAGGATAGGTAAATGCAAACTTTTGTCCCCATTGTAATCCGTCATACCTATTTTTCTCCCCATTGATTGATTGATTGAATCGAGCATTGAATTGTTCGAAGTTGGTTCTCTTAAGGATCTTCTCTGCCTGCAAACGGGGAAGAATAGGAATATTCTCTCTCCCTTTGCAGATAGTGAAGGGTAGGTAACGCAAACCTTTAACACATCGTGCCTATTTCGTTCTCATTGATTGATTGTTTGCCCGAACATTGACTGTTTGGGAATTGGTTCTTTTTGGAGGTATTCCCTGTTTGCAAATAAACGTAGGAAAATCTTTGCAAGTAGTGAAAGGGTAGGTAATGCGGACCTTTGTCCCCCGTTGTAATCTGTCATGCCTATCTAATCCCCACTGATTGATGCACCTGTTTCACCCGGACCATTTACTAGAGATAGGTCATCTGGCCCGACCAGAGAGCACCCCTAGTGAAAAGGACATATGCAATAATAACGAAGTGATCACTGTATCCTGTTAACAGAAACTTTAGCATGAAACAACCTGGAAAGAAAGGAATAGGAAAACGAAAATCAGTAGGCCACTGATGAACTTTTTATTAAATAACAAACAAAGAAACGATAACAATACGTAATGATAAAACCTATTATTGTCCTAGAAACAAGAAACGTTAGAAGTAAGCCCGTAATAAGAAACCTGAAAACAGTAAGAGAAACCAAGTGTGACATTGCAACGGCCACAAGGCAACGAGGCTTCATCGCCCCTCACTGCCCCAAAACGTGTCTGTCCCACCGCCTGCCACGGCCAAATAACGGCAAACTGGGAAAGATACAAGTCAGCAGACATCCGCCCCATTCTGGAAACTTCCAAAGTGCAACAGGTTTCCGGCTACGCCCAGCCGGAAGCAACACATATAAGGCGGGTCCTGCTGCCAACCGTCGGCTGAAGATCATCACGTAGGGTGTAGCCGGAGGAAAGGCCGAGGCCAATGGCACCCGTCCAGGGGGACTGCTACGACCACCCTGGAGAGTTGCAAGGGGGGGAATGTCTGTGTCCTCGACCCTCCCCTCTCTCTCCCAGTCCGGCCACCATCAACCAGAGGCCGAGGCCGACGGGATCCGGCCGCGGTGGGGTAACTCTGGAGAATTGCAGGTTAGACCCTCTCTCTCCCAGTCTGGGCCACCATCCATGGAGGGCCTGGGAGTGGAGAGGCCACTGCATGAAAGGCCCAGGAGAGGCACCACACGCCAAGGCCTGCCCCACCGGATGAGCCAAGGAACCCGTTCATGGGGCCAGAGCAAAGGGCGTCCGGCCGCCATCCACCGGAGGTCCGGCCCAAAGACGGACGGGACATTTCTTCTTTCTTTTATAATGGCTGCGACAACACTGGGGGGGATGTCTTGCACATGCCTCCGACCCCCCCCCCCCCTCGTCCTCATCGCCTGGTCCGGCCATAACAAATGTCAAGCGAGACGCCGTGGGGTGCACTGGGTGGGAGAGACGGTGCGAACAGGCCTCTCCCGCCTCCCCAGGTGGAGGCTTCCCAGCTGCACCCTCAGCGCTCCAGGCGCCCGGAAAAGGGTTCTTCCACTGTGGCGATGCTGCAACGTCTCGCCCGGCAGGGTGGAGCCTGTCCGCTCATTTGACCCCGCGATCGCCGGTAGCTACCGAACTCTCAAAATGGCGGTCGACCTGGCAAGAGCGGGCCCAGCATAAAGAAATGGCCCGGTCACTGGTTGACTCCACCACCGTAGTCCTCCACGACCTTGAAGATTCTAGAGGAGCCGCGGGAGTCCCCGACCCCCGCAGACACCCCCGATGGGGAAGGACTGCCATGATCGCCCGTGGAGTGACGAAACTGTAGCCGCGGGACGTCGGCGCTCCCATGCTGGCGCCAGCCTCAGTTTGAATGACTAGAATCCTGCAGACCTCAGTTCCGGTGAAAGCACAGTGTGACCCGGTAGGAAAAATTGTTGCACCCCCTCCCCTTTTTGACTGATGGTTCAAACCACCGATCCTTTCCTTTGCCCTTTTAACGGAACTTTGGACTGCCTCCCCCCCCCCCCCCCCCGCGGCGCCCCACGCCGTTATTTGGTGGGCGGCAACTTACTGGACATCACCTTGGTGCCATCCAGATTTCAGCGCGTTCTGCTGCCTTGGAACTATTCGCACAACAGACCGCTACTGACGACCCACCCCCCGGGACGCCCCACGCCACACCCAAATCAGTGCGGCACCCAGGCAACATCTTCTGAATTTTCATAATTTGAAAGAACTAGTAACATGTCCTCATCAGGAATTTCCTCTTCAATCATCTCATCAGGAATCTCCTCATGAAAAGTCTGCAATGATGATTCTTGTAACTCTATGGTCTCCAAACATTCGATAAATTCGCCATCAAGAGATTGATCAAAAAAATCATTCAAGTCATCTCCTCCTTGTGAGAATATTTCATTATTGGTGCTGTCAATTTCAATAAATGTAGTGGATAATTCAAAAGAAATTACCACGGTCTCTTCATTGTTTAAATGTTTTTACTGTTTTTGTTTTGTTGTATATATTTATAAGTTATTAAAGTTTTATATTCCTACTACTTTGTTGGAGTGCTATATATTTTTAATGTGACACATAATTGTAAAAACTTTGATGTACAAAGAGTCATCCCTGGAATCTTCCGCTTCAGGCTCGGTCCCCTCCCCAATCACAATACAGGATGGTTTTCAGATAGTAGGAACGCGTGTGGTGTGACGGATCTCATCGGGTGTGGGCCTTGATCTACTATAACTCCTTTGAAGAGGGGTGATTCTTTACAGCTGGGGCCATAAACTACATCTGCAGGGCTAGCTGATAGCCTGGGACCGGCCTGGACAATCGGACACAGAGGAAGAGGAGTGTCAGAGGGTGCGGTAGTGAATAGGGCGAAAGGGAGGTGTCGGGCGGGCACAGGGTGTGATTCTCAGGGAAGAGCAGCGCAGATGGGGGGAGGTTTATTGCCCATGCATAAGACAGAGAGCGGGGTTGACCAGTGCCTGGGGAAGATGCTTGCGAGGGTGGGGAGCCATGCTACGGATCGACAGCGTGCAGAGAGTGGGTCTGGTCAAGGCATCTAAAATGGCTGCCGTGCACGACAAAAGTGTGGCATTTGAAAAAAGGCAAGATGGCGCAGACAATGTTTTTCAACACTTCCTCATTTCCTTCGAATCGAACGTTAACAGACGTTGGGGCATATTACCAAAGTTAAGCGATATTTATCCCTAACGATGCTTAGCAACGAATTTTTTACCCCTAAGCATCGTCAGAAATTATCGCAGATAAACCTTGCTATTATCAAGGTTTATCGCAAATGCCATAAAAAACGGCCGCAATGCATTAATATCGCTGAAAAGTCAGCGATATTCATGCATTACCGAGCTAATGCTCTTAGCCATGTTATCCAAATCCCATTGGATGACATGGCTAAGAACTGCTCAGGACAGGTGTTACTTTTTGGAGATATTTGCGCTTAGCGCGAATATCTCCAAAAGTTGGTAATAGGAGATAGCGATGTTAGCGACTGTTTCCAGTCGCTAACATCTTGGCATGCCCACTTTGCATGTCATTAGTGATAAATATCACTGACATGCAAAGTGGAGCCCAAGATGGTCGCTATCTCCTACTAGCGGTCGTTAACTGGTGTTAGCGACAGCTACGTAATACGGAGATAATTTTATCTCCGCTTTCTTGGCTTTTAAAGCCAAAAAAGCGGAGATAAACCCCCTTGATAATATGCCCCGTTATCTCTCCCACACTACCGGTCCCCCTGGGCTTAAACGCCGAGATGGTAGGGACTGCATCCCGTGGAGATAGGCCGACACGTCACTCAGCAGAAAAACAAGTCTATAAACATACAATAAGTTAAAAGTCAATCATTCTTCTTTCCTTGTAGTACGCTCCCCAGTCCACTTCCCGTTACGCTAACCGGGCGCACCCCACCAAAAAAACGATTTTTTTTTTTGCCCCTCCAAAAAGAACCAATTTTTGCACTCTATACTATAAGTCTTTTTTTATACTACAATCACTTCGCTACAACCTCATAAATTAAAAATAAAAATGAATAATGTCTCAAACAATTTTTGATTTCTAAATATAAATTTATTCTTCTGAATTTTCATAATTTGAAAGAACTAGTAACATGTCCTCATCAGGAATTTCCTCTTCAATCATCTCATCAGAAATCTCCTCATGAAAAGTCTGCAATGATGATTCTTGTAACTCTATGGTCTCCAAACATTCGATAAATTCGCCGTCAAGAGATTGATCAAAAAAATCATTCAAGTCATCTCCTCCTTGTGAGAATATTTCATTATTGGTGCTGTCAATTTCAATAAATGTAGTGGATAATTCAAAAGAAATTGCCACGGTCTCTTCATTGTGATCCATTTTATTTTGAAATTTCTTGCTGTAAATTGCAGAAAAAAATAATCACTTTCATTTATCGTTTTTAGTAATACATAATATAAAACTAACTTTATCAAGTATTTAGTATAACAGAAGGACTGAAAATGAATAACAGAAAACATTTTTCAAATTATCTTAAAGTGTACAACATAGTTCCCCTTACAAATTACCAACTCACCTTTTTGAAAGTAGGAGAAGTGTTAGTACTGTGTAAATCAAACACCAGAAATTGAGCACCAAAAATTCCTCACAAATGTACCTCAGACAGTAGTATCACAAAATGGCTGTGGTTTCCTCTCATTTTTGATATATACATAACCAATTAACTTTCATCACACACAAATACAAAACCAAAGTAACATTTTAATTGGTTCTAAATTTCAACACTTTCAAATGTGTTTTCCCCATGCAATTTTCCATAGGACATTTAGATACGTCTACAGCCTGAATGGCTGAACGGAATTACACCAAACTTGGCAAAATGGTACATCAAACCTAAGAGGTCAGTGAGGATCTACTATGCCCCCTTATGGTCATTTGCCCCTTCGCTTTGGCCTCCTCTTGTCTCTCGATCCTACCGAGAGACAAGATGGCGGCCGCTACGGACTGTTTGGAATGTTTACAGACGCCGGAGAACCAATCAGCTTCGCAAAGCTACGTAACGCGAAAAGTACGCGAAGCGGAGCGCTGTTACAGATATATATCTTTTTTTGAACGTTAATGTCTCAAAATCCACTGGAGCACATATATTGAGACCTAGCAAAGGCACATCGGGCTACCAGTCCCTACAATTTTGCCAAGTTTCGTGCAAATCCATTCAGCTGTTCGATTATTTTTTTTTTTTTGCCCCGCGGGGCCCTTTTAAAACCTCCACATCAAACCTAGGGGGTCAGGGAGGATCTACTATGCCCCCTTATGGTCATTTGCCCCTTCGCTTTGGCCTCCTCTTGTCTCTCGATCCTACCGAGAGACAAGATGGCGGCCGCTACGGACTGTTTGGAATGTTTACAGACGCCGGAGAACCAATCAGCTTCGCTTCACAAAGCTCCGTAACGCGAAAAGTACGCGAACTGGAGCGCTGCCTGGTCCGCTGTTACAGATATGTATCTTTTTTTGAACGTTAATTTCTCAAAATCCACTGGAGCACATATATTGAGACCTAGCAAAGGCACATCGGGCTACCAGTCCCTACAATTTTGCCAAGTTTCGTGCAAATCCATTCAGCCGTTCGGGCTAAAAGTGAGACCAACCGCCCTATGGAAAACTCAATGTTAAAAACACGTTTTGGGACCCCCCTTTTTTCTCGGCCCTCCCTTGACGAAACCCCCTCAAATTTTCAGGGGCTGCTCAGAAACAAAATGTTCCATTTTCCTGAAAATTTCAGCCAATTCCGTCCACAAACGCCAAAGTTATTAGACATAGAATTTTCAAAAATCCCATAGAGAAAAAATCCTAACTATATATACCTACTGGCGACCGCCAGTAGGTAATATATATATATATATGTGTGTGTGTGTGTGTGTGTGTATATATATATAATAATCAAAGAGCACGCTGATGCAGAACATAATATCTCTTTGTTTCCAATGAAACTATACAGAGAAAACGGTGAGCTCATGAATAAGAGAAGCAAGCAATTTACACACATTAGCACAAAAAAAAGAAAAAACTGTTGAAAACGCTTATGATAAATGTCATCACCATTAGGACTTCTCTTTTGGACCACCTATGCTGATATTTCAGGTTTCAGGATCAATATTTAGAGCAGAAGTTCTTAACCTGTGGACCGGGGGAACCCTGGGGGGCCGCAATACTTACTCAGGGGGGTCTGTAAGTGGTTAGAAAATGTAGTTACGTGTTTGCAAATAAAGAAGCAAAATGGAAAACTTAAATATTTTAAATATGAAGGAGTTTGCAGTTAGAGATTAAAAATTAGGTTGGTGTCTTCAGAATGATTCGTGGGAGCAGTGCAAAAGAATCAAAAGGAATATAGTATGAAAGATGTGGGGTATCAGTTGGATATTGACAATCCCTAGCCTTCCCATAGAAAGGAACATTTTTATTTTTTATTTTTTTGTGAATAAAATATTTAATCATTTGTGTATTTGTTTGATGATTGATTTTTTTCTGTATTTTTGTGTATTGAGGGTCAAACATCCAAATTGCTTAAGTCAGGACCTCTGGCTTCCAGTAATGGCTCACTGGGGGTCCACAGATTCTAAAAATGATTCAGTGGGGGTCCACACAAGTCAAAATGTTAAAAACTACTTGTTTAGAGTAATTCGTCTATATTAGATGTTAGGTCACTGTCTCCTATCCATTCAAAGAAATAGACTATCCCCTGACATATTCTGTCATATTTTTTAGGGTCCTTGACTCGAAAGAACACATGTTCTATGTCTTCCTTGTTTCAGCTTGTCCCATTTCTCGTTCTAAAGACCGATCCGCGGTATTGGAAGCTAATGGATGCTCTGCCAAAGAACAGTCCTATCAACTCTTAGTATCTAATTTCCAGCTTAAGTCCTAAAACTCTCCTGTAAAACCAAAGGACATTGGATTGCAGCTCTTTAGCTTGGATTGAAGAAAGTCCTCATCAGGAGATAGTGGACCTGAGCAGGAACTCTCTTTCCCATAGACTCCATTCAGCATTTAGTGCAGGGTCTGGCTTCACTGTCAAGGATCCATCTGAAAAGAAGAGCTGGGGAAGAACCAGGAGAAAGAGATTCTGCACTTTCAGTGACAGGGTTGAAGACTTTCTTTCAAAGTATGGACTCTTACCTCATCATGACCAGAAGTTCCATAAATCCTCAATCTGCAGAACAACTTTTGTATGACTTTACCTGATTCCATTTGATGCAAACAACTTGAATATATCACGTAAGGTTAATGCTCAAAGATGGTGTTATGTCTCTAGTTTAACCACATCGATGCTCGATGAGTTCCAGCCCTGTGCTGGAATATGCAAAAACCCATTATTCATGACGAGCTGGGCTCGTCATGAGCGTGCTGGGAGGCTACTGCATGACGAGCCCAGCTCGTCATGAGTGTGGAAGGGGTTAAAGAGGACATGTCCAGGGCCAATGAATGATGTGATTACCCACCCCTTCAGCTGCCATGTTCGAGACTGGGGTGGTCCACAAGATGTCACAGTACTAAAAAATTAGGAAGCAGCGCCTGCCAACATAAGTCTCAGCCGATTACCTTCTAGTGGTGTAGTGTCCATTTGTGATCTGCATTATCACTGCATCCCACTGCAAAATAATCCGAGGAACGCCATGACTGGATAAACTCATTTTCTATAACTTTAACCCCTTCACTGCAGGGGTGTTTCCCCCTGCTGTGCTGGGTGGCGGGGGGCGCGCTCAGCGCCCCGTTGCTCATGACGAGGTCAGCTCGTCATGAGCCACGGCGCTCCCGTGCTCATGACGAGCTGAGCTCATCATGTCCGCGCCCGTTTTAATGGAACGCAGAGCACAGCAGGAGAATCAGCCCAGTGTGCGAGCGTTCCATCAAACGGTTGCGGTCATGACGAGCTTAGCTCGTCATTAGCACCGGAGCGCCGTGGCTCATGACGAGCTGACCTCGTAATGAGCACAGCAGGGGTTAAAAATTAAGAATGTGTAAAAAAAAGGCATTGATTTGTAATAATTCTCTCCTCTTCCTGTTTTAGTCCCCCCCCCCCCTATATTGCATTCAACAACACAAATAGAATAGCTATTGGAAAAAATGGTTAATTCAGAAAAAATCTCCTCATGTCACCGTTGCAACAGAAGGTTTTGTTTATAGTTTCTAATGTTCAATGTGCTCTTTATTCTTCTCGAGCGCATATGCAAATATCATGCAAAGTGGAATTTAATGGCTATCAAGGAGACATTGTGGGTTGATCGCGCGGTTTGAAAATCAGAACACAATTTACACTCTTTCTTGACTTTTTTTCAAAAGTTCGAGATACTTTTTTGATTGTGAGTTTGTTGAATTCAGTTCAGATGTTTTTGTCAGGCTCTGTGTCACTGTGGTATCCCTTCACACCATCATAATACTTTGCACAGTAATAGTGTGCCGCGTCTGTGATCTTGGCATCTTTTACAAGAAGCTGGTACACGGTGCCAGCACTATTTACAGTGGCAGTGAAGTGGTCAGATGACATCCCGGGGCCATACCTAGGGCCGCTATAGGTGTGATGGTGATACAGAATGAGCTGTGGGACCTCTCCTGAAACCTGCCTGTAGAATGAAACAGCATGGTTCTCTTTCACTCCAACCTCACTGCTCAGAGTGGCACTTTGTCCAAGGCTGACCTGGACAGCAGGAGGCATCAGAGGTTTCTGAGCCTGGGCATCTGAAGAGAGAGAGACAGAATTACAAGATTCTATGAATACTTGCAACATGTACTAGCATACTTATACATATACCAATAAAATATGGAAGCATACATCAGACCTTGGCATACTCACATGAAGCCCAGGACAGGACACACAATGCCAGGGTCTGCAGCAGCCTCATCCTTTCAGCAATGCTGGCGCCTTTCAGAGATTTGCACCAAGGTTTGCACAAAAAGGCAAAGGCAGGCAGGTTTAATATGTGCCATCAGTGCCCCCGGGGGCCCGGGTCAGGTATGCAAATATGAAATGCACTCTTCCATCATGCATCATGGACCGAAAGAGAAGCACGATTGCAAAGTAGGAAATAACGGTAACAAAGAAATTGACTTCGATCACTTATGTTCTTTAAGTATTTGCTGCATTCCACAGCAAAAGTTGATGGCTTTTGTCTCAAACAACCTGCTTTTTCTTCAGTGTTGTTCCTTGAGAAGGGAACACCCAGTTAGATGGGTTGTTTGTATCTTTATTTCTGTTGTATGTCAACACAATTCGTTCAGTTTTCGCGTTCAAATGCTAAGCAAGTTGTTATTGTTTCCGTTGTGTGACTTAAACTTTGTTAACTAAAATATTTTTGTTACATTTGTATTTTTGTCGAAGAATGTCAATATTGTAAAGATTGAGGATGCCTGTAAACAGTCTAATGACGCTCCATTTAAAGGTATTTCTGATGCATTCCTTAAACTACAAAGTTACAGAGCCCTCTGCTTTAATGTTGGTAGTCACTTCTATTTTAAACCAACAAACTCTTTGGAGAAACACAATAATCTCGCCCCCTGGCAAGGATGTTGGAATAATCCAAGAGGGTTATGGGTAATGGAGAAACTCAACTAAACTCCTTGATGATCTTTCCTTTGGCCTAATATGACTGAAGTGGACATTTTAGAGAGTGGACATTCCAGCTTACAAAATGGCGGATGCTAATTGGTAAGTGGAGCACACCATGTGCATTGTAACATGTGTCTTCCTTAAAGAAAACCACAAATAAGATGCACAGCCCTGCCCTGGGCCGACTCTAGGGCAGGGGGACTGGTGCGACCAAACTGGGCGCTGACCTGGGAGGGGGCGCTGAACTCGGGGAGGAGGAAGGGGGGTGTTTAGCAATAAATTGCAAATTAAAAACACCTTTGGCAGAGTTCCTTGTGCGCCCAGTAATGAGGCACCATTAACAATTTCAAGATAACTGTTGTGAGAATGTTCCTGCTTAGAGAGAGAGATCAGAGTTTTGTCTAGTGCTAGTTTTGACTCGCCATAAAGTAGTGCCGAGGGTTAATATGCCTGCTGCAAAGAACACGTACAGCTCAGATCACAGATCTGTATTTTATGTGGCTAGCTGAGTGGATTACTGCTTTTGTCACAAAGATCCTTTTTTTAAGCGCAGTTCATAAAATTCATCCTAAATATAGAACAGTGACTGTTAAGAACTGTCATCAAAGAGCTGTATGCTAATAGGTTAGGACGTTCTGTATTTTTCCCCCAGTCTTTCATTCTCTATTCCTAATGTTGCTGAAAAGTGTTTGTTTGGGTAGATATGCATTCTTATTGGTAAAGCGAGCCTTTACCAGCGCTTTAAAGCAAATGAAATGTATGTGAGAAAGGGGCTATGGAGAGATGAGGGACACTTTTGCCTGGTAGTAGTGAGGTAATCCGAGCAGGTGGTCATGGGGGGGAGGGCAAAAATGGTTGTTGCACTGGGCACCAACAGCGCTAAAGCCAGCCCATGCCCTGCCCAAACGGCTCATACTCCAAGTCAGGGAACTGGCTCACTTGTATTGAGACGCCTTTAGTTGATTTGGGACACTCCAGTTGCAAGGGATGAGTTGATGATTTCTCGAGCCAGTATGGTAGGAGGGTTTTTTTTATGAACGCTTTGGGAGATCCTGCTACATTTATAGTTTTTATTAGGAGAATGGTGCCTTTTATAGTTAGAAGGTATAAATGTGCACCAGGTGGGATGTATTGTGGAGGTTGAATGATTTACTGAGGTTTACACTTGAGGGTTTTTACTACTTTTTAAAATATTGTGAGAACCCCACATTTTGACCTTGCGCCATCATATATTGTCATTATTTAGTCTGTGGCTGAACCATGTAACACCCCACCATCCATGTAGACCAGAAGGCCTTTCATTAAGTATCCTAACCAACTGCATGCCTCCAAAACAGGTGTCTCTGACTGCTCTCCTTAACTAGGAGCAGTTTACATACCTTTTCAATCTTAGTTATTCCATGGAGTATATACGCCCTTATTCGGTCTAATACGATGTTTGTAACATTGATCCGAACACATATATTGGGATGGGAGCACACTGGCTCACATCACAGCACAATTCACCCCTTGTCCGCCTGTGAGAGGTACTGAGACCTGAGAGGACTGTGGCAGCATCCTCAGCAACCTCTGATGAAATTTGTTTCTGATCTCTACTGATGAAGGATAAAATCCAGAAACTCGTGTCTAGAGATGAACAGCACTACCTGCACCAACTTTGGTGAAATACTACTACCAATATTCAAGTAAGCACTGATTGTGAACTGCATTCACCAGAATGCACAGGGCCATCTCTGCTGGAATGTGAGGCTGTATCCTCCGCCTCCCTTCCAGATATATTATTGTGTTACTTTTCACCCCCTCAGTAGGGAACCTGCGGTCTGCTATAAGGGTCATTCTAAAGAGAAGTCTTTGCCTCGTTGTCACCAATACAGCATACTTTCAGCTAAATAGAAAGTTATCTTTAGCTAAAGTAAAGCAAAAACAGATGATGAGTTATTTTTTGCAATGTGTCAATTTGCACACACAAACATTCCATTAACTTGCAGGAATAAAGCAAGACAACTCACAGTTATATTGAATCATGATCTCATTGCTGGTGCATCCAAACTCAATTCAACATTTGATGCACGGATACAGACCATGACCGCAAGCATTAAAGCCTGTAATCATCCTAACTTTGTCCAACAGATATTAAGGCGCGTTGCATGTGATAGAGTGAAAGGTGGCTTTAAGAACTGTGTTCCAGGGCCAGTTGCCATGCATTATGGGCTGTGGAATTATTAGTTCTTTGAGCTCTCTCAGTAGGGCGTCTAGCCTCTGAATTTCTTGTCGTTTTGACCACTGATTTGTATATTCTGTACTGTCTTTTGAGCCATATGTTCTTATGCTGATTGTATGTTTTCCTCCATTGCCTTTTGAGGCTTCATGTCACTGTTGAATCATCTTGACTTTTGACAGTAAGGTATCCATGTTTTGGTGGGTACCACTGCATTGAACTGCAATCAGGCGCTCGTAAAACCCCATTGCGTGGTTCAGAAGTTGAGTATCTGTAGGTTTTGCTTGGGTGCTTTGGTCAAGTTTCTGCAAGTGGGTGGTATGTGTTCATATATCATTGTAAGTATTGTCCTTGGGAAGTTGAGGTGAACGTTCATGATCTAGTGATTGCTGCAGGAAGTGACTGTTTCCTGTGACTGTGATTGTTTTTTTGGGTAAAAATATATCTGGAATTGTGTCCCTGCTGAGTGTCTGGGTTCCTAGATTAGTTAATGGAAGTCTTGAGCATCAAGATTAATGAGAAGGTATAAGGTTTGATGAAGTCAGGTTCCTCAATCGAAGTGCCTAAATCTCTTGCGATTGACGACAGGAGTGATCTACTTTCTGGCACAAAATATACTTTGCATTGAGAAGCCGATGCAAACTGGCTCTGCGACATGGATCGCCAAAATCCTCCATTGTCTATGCCTAAGAAGGCATAACCGGGCAGAATCAGAGCAAACACACCCAGGTTTTCACACAAGTCAAACCTACTAATAAGTGTGTCTTGGGTTTGTGAAATCCAAGTTCCAAATGAAAGCAGGCACAAAGCTCAAGTGAAATATTATGCAATGTTCCTATTTATAACATATGTAATTACTGCAAAATTACACATGTTATGCTACTTACCGTTTGGCAGCACATAGACATTTGTATTGCAGTGAGTCCATTGACTACAAATGTTGATGTAAACACTGCTTGCTCAACCATGTGCCATGGTGTAATGCCTAGTGTCACATTGAAAGACTTCAAGTCAAGTCAATAATACTTTATTCGGTCATTTAAAACCATTAATGTACAAAGAACGTAAAATACATAAAAAGGTAAAACCATCATTCTCAATAGCATTCGATGCCAGTCTTAATCAACACCCCTAAACTTACAAATAGGCTTAATTAGAAATGACTCCCATAGCGCAAACCAGTGTCGTAAACATACTAAAAGAAACATACAAAGCAGCCAAATTTAGCACCGTTAACAACAATTAATAGCCCAGGTTGTTTCATTTATTGCACATACTAACATCTAAAAGTTTTGTTCCTAAGTTTAAAAGCTCCCACCCAAAAAACTGGCAACTTGAAAGACTTATTTTGCACTAGTGGACAAATGACATCATTTAGAGGGCGAGTCTTAGTCATTCCAGTGCTGCAGATTTTTTTACTGCTTGCACAACGCAGAACATCATGATTTTCACACAGTGGCTCATTCCACAAATTTTGGAGAGATGTTTTCTGGCAGATTCAGTACTAACAGGAGAGCCCAAACCTTCCTTCAATGGGAGTATACTTCCTTTGGAAGTTTTTGGCAGTTTATCATACACGCAGGACCACTGGAACCTTCCTGCACCAAAAATATTATATTCCACAATTAGGAGCTAATCTCCTAATTCAAAACCAGTAGCATTAAAGGTCTAGTGCCTATGTATGGGGTAGCAAACACAACAAGCTGATGGGCGGAGTGCTGAAACCATTCAACCGCTCACCCCCAGTCAAGAGATCTGGGTTTAATCTATCGTTGTTTTGCTCACTATGCCACCCAAGTTCGGACTCAGCTATATGCAAATCAGTCTCGACCCTGTTCTTCATGGGAACAGTCCAGTCTGAACTGCCAGGCCATGTCCTCTCTGGGCCTGAAATAAGCATCCTGGGACCGGTTTCTAGGTTTCACCCTTTATCAGCCAGGCTAGTTTGAATCCAGTGGTACAGCGAGCAAGGAATCCACGTCTGGGCCCCTCAGGTGGGGGAGGCGAGGTGAAGCACAACTCTCAGTCCCTGCCATCTTGCAGATGAGTGGACCCAACCAACCAGAGTGAGGATCATGCCACCCTCCCACTGGAGGGTGGCATAATAGAGAGTGTACCCATCCTAAGGAAGGGACCCTTGGGCCCCGACCAATACCTACCTGTAAACTTCCCTAAATTTAGTATTTAGGAGCTACCCTGAACCATGCCTCCTCAGACCAGAGCCGAACAGAAGAAGCAAGAAGAAGAAGGACCGAGCAGCCGTGCAGAGAGAAGAAGAAGAGGACACCAACTGACTTCGCCCCAGCCCTACCGGCTTGTCCCGACCCCGGACTCCTCCAACAGAACTTTGGTGTGTCCTGCAGCCAGCAGTCCTCAAAAACCCAGAGACCCTGCTCGACCTTTGTCTCCTGTGAGCACCGGACGTGCTCGAAAGTAAGCGACTCTGACTTCGCCCGACTCCGTGAGTCCCCCCCACTCCGCTCCGGGCGCCCGAACCTGAGTGAACTAACAATCTAAGAAGGTCCAGCCAGCGATCCTAGCCTGGATCCCAGTGAGCCCTGAACCTCCACAAGCTCCCAAATCAAGCCTGCAGCCAACAACTAGAAGGTCCCCTCAATCGCGACTAAAGGCGACACCCTGATCGACTCCATATCCGAAGCGGTCCAGAAAGAGCAACTGAGACCATCCGACCGACTTCGTCACCATGCATTTGCCGTCACAGGGCGATGACTCCTAAAGCCCCATTTGCATCAAGAGTGGCTGCCCAACTCCGAGTGAACCGTGACAGAATCTGCAGCATCAGCCAAGACCACATCCTATACCCGGCAGCCCCTGTGCCGCTGGTGGTGTAGTTCTTGTGTTGGCCATTTGGTCCTACACTGCTGACCTCTACCCCAGGAGTTTTTTGTTCCCCAATCTGATGGTCTGCTTGCTGCAGTCCCCCAACCCACGACTGTGCTTAGCTTGTTGGTTAAAGTTTGGTCCCTGCACTTTGCACCCAGCCGCCTCTGTGCCGCTGGCGGTGCCACTCTAGTGCCCATTTGACCAAATCCTACCCGTGGACCCGTAAACTCAGTTCTGCCTTTTCAGGACTAAATGTGGCTTGTGAGTAATACTGTAAACCTGTATTTCATTTGCAAAACGCATTGACTCATTTTTCTCTCCCTCAGGAAATGCACCAGACTTGTATCTAGAGATACCTGGCTGTGTAGGAAAAGTAATAGCAAAATAATTATACTGTACCTAATTCACTGCATTCAAACTGTATTTAAACTGCTTATACTTGCAAAGTATTTCTATACTAACCTGTACCATGCCTGGCTTGGTTCTAGAAAATAAATAGACCTAAATAATATTCTTATACAAACCAATTGGTCAGGGTTCAGTCCTTGAGTGTGTAAAATCATATCTTGCCTGGATTGTACAATAAATGCTTAGCACTACCCTCTGATAAGGCCTTACTGCTCGCCCACACTACCACAAAATAGAGAGCAAGGTACTGTCTTCTTTAACTTCTACCTACCTTTGGGCATCCACTAGACTCTGTGCACACTATACCTTACTTTTGTATTGTATATACAGAGCCAGCTTCCTACAGTTTAGGCAAAGGTATAGATCTTTACATATTGGAATGCCTTCCTTATCCGTATATGCAGTGTCAAGACCAGTCCCATTGTGACTTGTAGAATTGTCACCTGCTGCCCCTTGGCTGAAAGCTGCAGCTATAAAACCAGGAGTCAGGCTGAAAGAAAACAGGTGATATGGAATGTTGATAAGTTGTCACAGGCATATGAAAGGCAGGGAAAAACTCAAAAGGGAAAGTGATTTTATAGAAACAGGCATAGGAAGCACAGAGATGCTAACCATGGAATAAATGTAGAGGCAAATGTAAAATATTCAAAACTAGTAATGATGAGAGGATAGGAATATATTTAAAAAAGCACAAAGCAGGTAAAAAAAACACTTACCCGTTTTATTAACATATAGTTTTGCTATTTGATGTAACAAGGATATAGCTTCTATAGGTAGGTGAGTTTGGTAAGAGAACCCTCATTTCAGTAGTGAAATCTCCAGTAGAGGTGCGGTATATAAAACAGTATACCATATGTGGGGTTCAGTTCATGTAATAGGGACATGTAATTGAAGAACAGGCTTAGAGTGAAGTGACTTAAATCACATAGTGGTTATTTGAGTGCCCAACCCATGGTTACAACTCAGGACCATGAGGTTCAAGGAATCATTAGCTTGTTTGGTGCTTTCTTAAGTAGTGATAAAAGAGAAAGTCCTGATTTTTTTTTTTTAAATGTATTTTTATTGCAGAATCAGGAATAAACACAGCCAACAAACCAACCCAAGTACCAGCGGGTCCCATCAGACAGCAGTCCAGCAATGCAATACACAGCCGATTAGCCCACATCCCGGAGGCTGGGCGGCGCGTCAATAAAGCAGTTCGCTGGAGGCACCCTGGTACATGCCCAATGCCGGACACGGGTCAAGTATAGCACTTCGTTCCTGCTTTTATCCCAAAACAACCAACCATCTTCTCCCCACCCAATCCCCGGTCACTTCAATGTCACATCACAAAATCAACCCGACTATGTTCCTGGGTCAACCGGTTCCGGGAAGTCGCTGGCAACCCACCCCATCCCACAACTCCTACTCTAATCCCTCCCCCAACTGCTGCTAACGCGGGTATCTCCAGGCCCCTCCTGCTCTAGGGTGACAGCCATCAGGAAGTTGTAACGAACAAGTGGTCACATGGAATCCTGACTCACAACTGATCGGTCTCATCACTGTCAGTTAAGTGGTCCCTCAATGCCTGCACCACCATCTCCCACGACCGTGCCAAATCCAAGCTCCTCTCATTACCCGTTCTAGTCGCCTGGCGCATCCGTGACACACTCTCACAGCCCGACCACTTCACCAACTCATTCCTCCACCTCCGTACAGACGGCCCCTCTTTAGACTTCCAATGCCAAGTGAGTTCTCGCTGCGCCAATATCAGTCCTAACCCAATGAATTTACTTGTCACCTTTGTCTTTTTGGTATGCGGGAACCACAGAAGCAGACACGTGGCCATGTCAAAGTCCACCTCCCGATCCGTGACAGCATTCAAGAGGTCCCCTACCTCGGCCCAGTAGTCACCCAACCTCGGGCAGCCCCACAGCATGTGGTCAAAATCCGCTCCGGGCTCCAAGCATCTCGGGCACATGGCGTCATGCACCTGGAAGTGGCGACGTAATCTCTCCGGGGTCAAATACGCCCTATGGAGCACAAAATAATGCACCTGTTGGAATCTCGCATTCCTCGTCTCTTTCCAGGCCCTGTGTAGCACCTGACCCCAAACAGCGTCCGGAAGGGGCTTACCGATGCTGGCTTCCCAACGCAACTTCAACTCAATCAACGGAGCTAGACCCTCGTTCAGCATCCTATTGTGAAGGCAAGTCACCGCCTTGACGGTGCCCGCAGCCATCACCACATATTGGCACACCTCCGACACCTCTGGTTCAGCCAATCCGCCCCCCCAGTGCCGCCGCAGAGCCGCGACCACCGCCGCATGCAGCAAGAAGGAGCCATTCGGCAGGCCGAACTGCTCCTGCAACGTCTGGAACGGGGCCAACGTCCCATCCACATACAGGTCACCTACCATCAGCAAGCCCAGGTCCTCCCACTCCAACAATCTGGACCAATCACCCCCGTGCGGCAAAATAGTGAGCATACCTAGCGGGATCTCCGGGGCATACGGCCGGCGCTTCCCCGCCCTTTTCATATATCTATTCCAACACAATCTGAGGGTCCACTCTTCCATCGTGACTTCCCTACTGGCCAGCCTCTGTTGCATCACAATGGACGACAAGACCTGCCGCTGAACGCCCACCCCTCGGCCAACCTCGGGCCCCCTGAATTCTCTAGCCACATTCTGCGTCAGGACCTGGAGCTGCGCCGCCAAATAGTATAACTCGTAATCGGGGACGGCCATCCCTCCCTCACACTTGGGTCTCAGCAGGGTGGTCAGTGCTACCCGTCTGCGACCATGGCCCCAGAGAAAACCAGTCACCATCGTCCTCAGCTCCCTGAATATGCCCTGCGGGATCCACACCGGCAACGTTCTAAAATAGTAGAGCAGTCTCGGGAGTGCCACCATTTTCAACAGCGCCACTCGGCCCAATACAGACAACGGGAGGGAGGCCCAGAAGTCCATACTACCTCTCAACGCTCTAATGCAGCGTCCCACATTCCCGTCAAGGAGGTCCGCTGTAGCATGGTAGATGCGTACCCCCAGGTACAGAAAACAAGATGGTTCCCACTTCACAGACCCCACGAGCTGTGGGCAGCGCGTGGCCTTCCGCAGCGGAAACACACAAGTTTTAGTCCAGTTCACCCTGAGGCCCGACAGCTCCCCAAACCTGCTCAACATATCCACCGCGCCTTCCAGAGCCTTTCCAGCGTCCGCGAGGTACAGCAATAGATCGTCAGCGTACAACGATATATAATGCGAGTCAAGGCCCTGCATGATCCCGTCGTAAGCAACTCCCAGCCTCGCCTGTGCAGCTAGGGGTTCCATCGCCAGAGCAAAGAGCAAAGGGGATAGCGAGCAGCCCTGCCTCGTACCCCTACACACCGGGTAAACCGAGGAGACCAGTGTCCCTAACCGCACCCGTGCTTTGGCCGATGAATAGAGCACTCTTGTCCAGCCTCGGAACCCGTCCCCGATCCCGAACTTCGCCAGCACACCATCTAGAAAATCCCACTCCAAACTATCAAACGCTTTCTCAATATCAACCGCCAGCACCACCGGGCCCGGATCCGACAAGGCAGCACTATCAATAACCCCGATCAGCCGACGGATATTCATCGAGGTACTCCTGGAGGGGATGAATCCCGCCTGATCCTTATGTACCAAAGAGGTCATCAATGGCAAGAGACGGGTGGCTAGGATACGGCTCAGAATCTTATAATCCACCGTCAACATAGACAACGGACGGAAAGAGGCGACATCCAAAGCATCCCTGCCCGGTTTCAGCAGGGGCACCACCAGCGCCTCTGTCATAGACTCAGGCAGTCGCCCCAGCTCCTTCGCCTCCACATATACAGCCTGCAGCCTGGGCGCTAGTACGTCGATAAATTTGGCATAGAACTCGATCGGCAGCCCATCCACCCCCGGGGTCTTATTCCGCGCCATGTGGCTAATCGCCCCTCTAATTTCGGCCAGGGTGACAGGGCCTCCCATATCCTGGGCGTCCTCCTCAACCAATACCGGTAGAGGAATCGGATCTAAGTAGTCGCCAATGGCCGTGGCCTCCACTTCAAGGTGGCTGGTATAGAGGCCCGTATAGTAGGATTGAAAGCGCTCCAGGACCGCGGCCTGCGAGCAAACCACCACCCCGTCTCCCCTTCGTATACTCAGCACCGAACAACCCCTAGGGGTCGGATCAGCCAACTTCGCAAGGAGCGTGCCCACCTTATCACGTTCCTCGTGCACTTTCACCGCATACAACTTATAGTCATAGCACCGCAGTCTCTCAGTCTCATTCGCCACTGCCTCCTTAGCACGCAACAGGTTGTCCTGCAGCTCAGGCTTCTCCGGACGCCGCAGTTCCACTTCTCTCAGCACCGACTCCGCTTTCGCGAGATCAGCCAGCACGGCACCCCTCACAGTCAGAAACCGGCCCATACATACCCCTCTCACCACCACTTTCATCGCATCCCATTCATTCGCTCTGGTCGCCGTCGACCCAGCATTGACCGCGAAATAGTCGTCAACGCCTTGACGGACCGTATCGCAGAACGCTGGGTCCTCCAACGTCTCTGGACGGAGTCGCCACGTGGGGACCGCCGATCTCGCCAACTGCCACTGCACCGAAATCAGCAGCGGGTTATGGTCCGAGATGGTTCTAGTCAAGTACTCAGTGTGCCGCACCACCCTCGCCAAAGACTCACAACACAGCACCGAATCCAAACGAACATGCAGATCATGCAGCGCCGAGAAATAGGAGTAATCCCGGGTGTCGGGGTGCTGCGCCCTCCATACATCCACCAAACCCCACCTGTCCTGCCATTCCCGCCTACGAGTCGCAAGTCTGCGCACCGGGGAATCCACCAAAGGCGGGTGAGACCTGTCCAACTGCACATCCGTAATAGAGTTAAAGTCCCCCGCCAGGAGGATAGGGCCTGCCAAGTAGCACGCCAGTGAGCGCGACAAGCTCTCGAAAAAGTGGGCCTGCTCAGCGTTGGGGGCATAAATGGTACACAGCACTACTTCCCTTCCATACAGCCGTCCCTCCACCACTACATAACGACCCTCCGGATCTATTTTCTGACTCGTGACCTGGAATGGCGTGCCAGCTCTGACCCAGATCAACACTCCTCTGGCAAACGCTGAGTAAGTCCTGCCAAACACCTGGCCCCGCCACCTCCTCTGCAAAGCCCCGCATTCCTGCTGTGTCAAGTGAGTCTCCTGAAGCATCGCTATCTGGACGCCCCGCCTCACCAAGTAGGCATGCACCTTGTGGCGCTTGACCATAGTGCGGAGACCCCGGACATTCCATGTGACACATTTCAGATTAGTTAACGTCCCCATAGAGCTTCAAACCCAACAGTAGCACATGCCAAGAAATGTGACCCGCATCGCAGCAATTGTACAACCCCCTCAAAACATCCCCTACAACACCCACCCTCCCATTCCCCAGGACAGGGCCTAGTAACCCAGCTTCAGCCCCGTTCCAAACCTCAAACACCCCACACATCACACTAAACTGTGGTCGACACCACAGAGGACCTTAGGGGTCCGATGGGGACTATGGAGCCCCGAACCAGGACGACAGAGCAACCACCCCGCGCCCACAGCCCCTCGCTGCCATTGCAGCCCCATACCTGGCAGTCCATGAAAAATCAGGAGCGTCCAGGCCATGTCAAAGTCCATCCACCAAAGGCCTCATCCATTAAAGATACCATCGGATGTCTGTGGAGTAACCTCCGGCCCCAGCGCTCCCCCCACCTCCGAGTCCTCATCACCAGTCTTCAAACCTTCACTCTCCGACGCCGAACCCCTGGAGGCGTCCTCTTGCTGCGACCCCGTTATATTCGCTGTGGCCTCCAACGCACTCCGTCTATCGGCCAGCATTTGCGCCTCTCGCTCGGCCCGTTGGCGTCGATTCCGGGAGCGGATGCGCTGCGACTTCCGGACCCTGACCGGCTGCTCCCGATCCCTGGTTGGCCTGTGTGCCCGATCCGTCCCTGCTCGATACAGTTCCAACCAGGACCAAGCTTCATCGGGCGCGTGAAAAAAGTGAGTCTTGCCATCAACGACAATCCGCAGCTTGGCCGGAAAAAGCAAGGAATATTGAATCCCCTCCTCTCTCAGCTCCTTTTTCACAGACAGGAAAGAAGCCCTGTTCCGCTGCACCTCTTGCGTGTAGTCCGGAAAGATGGTCACCTTACTGTTGTCCACCTGGAAGGGGCCACGATCCCTCGCCTTCTGGATCAGCAGATCCCGATCCTTATAGTGCAGCAGTCGGACCACCATCGGCCGAGGCGGTCGGCCCTCCAAGGGAGGCTTCGCGGGTACCCTATGCGCTCTTTCCAGGGAGAAGAAGGGGGAAAGGCCCTCAGGCGCCACCACAGTGCGGAACCAGTCCTCCAAATAGGCCACTGCATCATCCCTCTCAATCTTCTCCGGAAGCCCTACCACCCTCACGTTGTTCCGGCGGTTGCGGCCTTCCGCGTCCTCCACCCTACGCTCCAAGGTCGCCAGTCGACGGGCAACGTCATCAAGTTTATGTTCCGCCGTGACCACCGCCGGTTTCAGTTCCTGGAGCAGTTGTTCATTGGATTTCACCCGGTCCGAAAGTTTGGTGTGGTCCGCCCGCAACAGGCCGAGCCCCGACGCCACCTGCGCAATATCCTGGCGCAGTTCCTCTTTCGTGGCGGTTATCGCGGCCAAGATTGCGTCTAGGCAGAGGTTGAGCCTCTGTTCTTGCGGCGAGGACTCCGTCTGGGAGCCGCCAGCCAGATCTTCCTGCCTCTGGCTCCCCAGTCCAGCAGGCTCGGCGCCGCCAAGCCCCTGTGCAGCCATCTTGGATGCAAGTACTCGGCCACACGAGCAGCCCCTCCAATCAAAGGCGAGGCCCACCAGAAGCACCCAGCCGAGCACAACGCACCAAACCTCAGGATAAGCGGGTGTTCGCGGTACCAACAGCACCCCACGCACTGCTCTTCGATCAGCTCCCGGGTGGTAGTGCGCTCCACAGTGTCCCGCAGCCACTCAGGGAACCCCCGCAGCCCTCCCGGGCCAGTGGGAACAGAGTCCGCGAGAGGGGCGGGCCGCGAATCCGGCGAGGCCCCGGGCTACACCGGCCCCTCCGCCACACCACTTGCTGTAGGGCCCAACACTACACCACCAGCTCGGTGCGTCTTCACCGCCCAGCGGGCGGGGCCCCCACCTCTGGTCGGGCGGACCGCCACCTCCGAACCGCCAGGCCCCGGGACGTCCAAGCGCCGTGGGCGGCCGCCCTCCCCAGCTCTCCGCCGGCCGATAGTTCACTCCTGCGATCCGGTGGCCCTATGGTGTGGCGGCCGGTGTGAGGATGGCCTCCCAAGCCCACAGCGCCCTCGGTGGCCCAGCACAGGGGCAGGCTCCGCTCCGCTGCCGTCTCAGCAGTAGGTGGGGGAGGGGCGCCTCACACGCCTCATTCACCGGCAAAGCACCGCCGGGCCCCCCCGCTGCTCAGGGTCCGCTCCGATGAGCCCCCGCACCGCACACCGCTGCCGAAATGCTCCGCCTGAGCCTGTGGCCGCTCCAGTGCGCCGCAACACACCGCTCTCGGAGCCCTCAGGGAGGCGGCGCCGCCATCTTGGCTTCGTCCGCTCGACAGGCGCGCCGAGCTCCAGGTCCGCCCGCTGCCACCGGCCAGGGTCCCGACGGAGCCGAACGCTCCTCGAATGCTCACCAGCCCTTCGGACCACGAATTCCGCCGCCAGGCAGCGCGGGGCGACGGACAATCAGGAGAAAAGACGGGGCATGGCGCGGAGCAACTCGCTCACGCAGCCATCCCGGTCGGCGCTGTAGCCACGCCCCCTAAAAGAGAAAGTCCTGATGACAGGTCAGACAGAATTGCATTCATGGATGAAGTACTGCTCCACTGCACCTGTTTTTCTTGTATGCCAGGACACTGGACCTGATTTAATTGGCAGAAAAATCAAGCTGGTAAAATCATATACAGCTTTTCCTTCAACAGCGGCTAAGCTTTGTCCCAAGTATATCTTGTCCTTTTTTTCTGGCAAGATTCCCCACTGACATGACTCAATTTCCCTTTCACTCTCCTATCCTGTCGAACCCCTCCCTTCATTGTTTGCTCATAACAAGTGGTAACTGCATGCAGAATTGCATCCGGTAAAACCAAATGTTTAGGCTTGGCCCTCTCTGCAGGGTCACCCCCAAATATTTTGCCTTAACCGTTCCTATTTTTGCGGAATTGTTTTTTTGTTGGCCTTAAGTACCACTGATAGCCAGTGATAAAGTGCTTGTGCTCACTCCCTAAAACATGGTAACATTGGTTTACACCAGATTGGCATATTTAATTTACTTACAAGTCCCTAGTAAAGTGGTATACCAAATACCCAGGGCCTGTAAGATAAATGTTACTAGTGGGCCTGCATCACCTATTGTGTCACCCACTTAAGTAGCCCCTTGAAACATATCCCAGGACTGCCTTTGCAGCCTGAATGCAGTTTTAAACCATTAATTCGATTTGGCAGAAGAAACCTCTTGCCAAGCCTTAAACCCCCCTCTTTTATTAGATAGAAGTCACCCCTAAGGTAGGCCATAGGCAGCTCAAAGGGCAATGTGCTTTGTAATTAAAAGGTTGGACATGTACTTTTAAGTCTTGCATGTCCAGGTAGTAAAGAACTCCTAAATTAGTTTTTACTACTGTAAGGCCTACCTCTCCCATAAGATGACATTGGGTTGCCTTATTACATTTATTATGTGCTAACTGCGATTGGGAACAATAAAGATTTCATGTTTGATGCCTATGAAATTGTTATTTAAAATACCCGTAAACTGGTAAAGTCGGATTTAAAGTTACACTTTTAAAAATTCCACTTTTAGAAAGTTGGCTTTTTCCTGCCTTAGCTATTTTGTGCCTGCTGCCTCATCCTGGGTCCCATTACTGGGTGTAGTTGGCAGTTGAACTTTGTTTATTCCTCCCAAAAAGTCACACAATAGAGGAATTGTGCCTGGAGAGAACATCATTGGCAGGATGGGGTGGTGGAGCTGGGTGCAGCCCTACTTGCAAATCAAAATGCTGTAAATCAAATCCTATGCTCAAGCGTTTATTTTATGGAATGGGGCATTGAGGTTAAAAACTGTACCCCTTCAAAATGCCCTTCTATTTTAGAGGCATTAGCCCAAAAATTGGAAAAAGGAAGAAATACGGTGGAAAGTAAAAAGTCAATCCCATTACCCAGAGGTGCGACTGGCCCATTGAACAAATCACATTGCAATACAGGTCTTCTAATTACCAATACATTAAAAGGAGTGTGTACCTGTGAATTGTTACCCAAAAATAAATTGCCAATTGAGGATTGGACATGGCTTCCAGAAACCCTTGCAAATGTGCCTTTAGAAGATGATAACTGAATCTTGCCTGCTGCAAGTGGAAAAGATATATAACTGATAAATTGTTATTGGAATGTGCACGGGCTGGCCCATTTGCTGGCCGATCTAGATACTCGCTCATTTTTAAATACCTTTGAAATTTTAATGTTCCAAGAAACATGGAGAGGACAAGTAACTCCATTGATTGGGTCCAATAAATTTAATCTCCCTGCTATACGCATTAATAAATTAGGCCATGCAAAGGGTGGACTCTCATGGTATATTACCACTGAATTAAACCTAACAGTAGACGTAGTTGATTTGCAGTTGGAATGGTTACAATGTGTTTTATTACAGTCCAATACAAAAGGGGATGATGGACGGAGCGTTTGAGCAAATCAAACACTCACCCCCAGTCAACTGATCTGGGTTTAATCCATCACCATTCTTTAGCCCACTCAGCCACCCCATTTCAGACATGGCTATATGCAAATCAGTCTGACCCTGTGCCACATGGGAACAGTCCAGCCCGAACTGCCAAGCCATGTCTTCCTTGGACCGGAAACAAGCATCCTGGGACCGGTTTCGGATTCATAATCCTCATCAGCCAGGCTATCTTGAACCCAGTGGCCAAGTGAGCAAGGGACTCACGTCTGAGCATACCCTGCCACACTTAGGGCGAACAAAGCGATACAAAAGGGGATGATGGACGGAGCGTTTGAGCAAATCAAACACTCACCCCCAGTCAACTGATCTGGGTTTAATCCATCACCATTCTTTAGCCCACTCAGCCACCCCATTTCAGACATGGCTATATGCAAATCAGTCTGACCCTGTGCCACATGGGAACAGTCCAGCCCGAACTGCCAAGCCATGTCTTCCATGGACCAGAAACAAGCATCCTGGGACCGGTTTCGGATTCATAATCCTCATCAGCCAGGCTATCTTGAATCCAGTGGCCAAGTGAGCAAGGGACTCACGTCTGAGCATACCCTGCCACACTTAGGGCGAACAAAGCGATACAAAAGGGGATGATGGACGGAGCGTTTGTATCGCTTTGTATCGCTTAGATCCCCGGTATCCCTTTATTATTGGGGTCTATCTGAGAAGTTCAAATATTTTATAAAAATTATATATACAAGTGGGTCTTGTCAGGATATTATGGTCCTATGACCCTAGTGCCGACATGTTTCAGTCCACAGTGGCCATGAGGGTCCGGGACTTTCTTCAGGGCTAGCAAGCCCCCTATGTGAGGGAAGGAAGGATGGGATTCCCTATCCTAACAGTGTTATGAGGGCAGAGTAGCTACTCATCATTAGTGTAAAATGCAGTGTGTGTCAACTGCCAGGCTCCGTCTGGAAAGGAAAACATGGAAAAACGTCATTAAACACATATTCGCAGAAAACTTCTTTCTCTGCGTACAACATGAGTGGTCCAGATTGTGTGCCACTTATGTGAGCATGCACCAGAAATGTAGTGTCTAACCCCTACTTGTGCCACTCAAGTACATGCTTCCGTAACATATTGCGGATCATGTGACAGAATAAATGTCCCAGTGGCGAATTAATCGCATTCTAACAATTTGCGTCAAAATCCGACTGTCTCATATATATGTAAACATAACACATGCATCAAACAAAGGTTAGTCTCAATCGTATCAACTCAATTAGAAAATAAAAGGTATTGTTCTGGTTGTATAATTCAATATATTTAATCATACATATTTGTCATGCAAGTTTGCGGTGTTCGAGATACTTTACCCAATTAGGGAAGTCGGCTTTCTTCACACAGGACCAGACGAATACGTGGGTGGTCCTAGGGATAATGTAATGTGGGCGAGATTATGTTGTAGACAACGCTTACAGCGGTATATACCAAGGAAACTTGGGCGGCATATACCTGGCCTGTGGTGCAATAAAGTTTTACTTACTTCAATTGAAGGTCTCACCCCGCATTGAACCTAAGTGGGTTCCGGTCCTCGGCTTTGTGCAGCCGATGCTATAATACTCCTTTATATCAACACTTGGGTACAGGTCAAGTTGGGAGGCGGTTGTACTCTATCACAAAAACTTAAAACCCATAATGATCTTAAAGAAGGCTGTGTCCTTGCACCCTGCCTTTTAAATCTAATTTTGTCAAACCCACTTCAGCACTTTGAGCGTGTTAATGCCAGTCCTCCAAAAATTGCTGAGGAGCATCTTAGCTATTTACAATAATCAGACAATTCCATTTTGCTGAGCTGAACCCCGATAGACCTACAAAGATTGATAAATGCATTCGATGATTATATCCTAATGAATGGCCCGCAACTGAATGTTAAAAAAATTAAATTATGAAAGTCAGCCCGGCAAACTTTAAGACTAATTCATGGAGGCCTGGAGGTGGGCCAATCGAAGTGGTAATGACATATATGAGTATTTTATTTGACTATAGAGTCTCGTTCAAAAGTCATTTTAAAGACTTAAGGGCAAATACCGCAACCCTAATTCACGCATTTAAATGCTTACATAAATCACTGAGATGCCAATCATACGAACATCTCCTCAAAGTTATGAAAGCAAAGTTACAGCCAACTATTACATATGGTTCGCCTATTACCGGGGAAAAGATGCAAAATTATTGGACCTGTTAGTATTTAATGCCTATATATCAATCTTTGGGATCCATAGGTCACTTGGCCAAGCAGAAATTAGAGTTTGGCCTCCAAAGACAGTCCATGGTTGTTGCAAGGGTCATTTCCAAAATGTATGTACTCTTTGTTTTCAACTGACCCTGATTCTTTAGCTAACACCTGTTGGCATGAAATAATTTGTTCTGTCTATACAGATACCTGGCGAGCCTGCATTTCAACATGCCTCCGGAGTTTTGATTTGTAGATATGGCTCTCAGGATTGATAATGTTCAGTCTTAAACAAATCCTAAAACAAATAATTAAAACCACCTCACTTAATGCAGATAAGACATCTTTTGGGCAAAAATACATGCATGGTTAGTGATTAAGTCACACCAGACACTGCGAATCAGCCTTATCCGAATGCCCATTTCTCAGTTCAAAGGTAAGAAATATTCAAAAAAAATAGATTGGGCATAATTTCAACTAAGGAGGGTACCCAGACTTGGATCCAACAATAGCCAATTACTAAATGTAGACTGTGTGGGTGGCCATGTGAAACCTTACTGCACATAGTATGTGCCTGTCCTAAACTGCTTACAATACGCTGCACACTTTTAAAACCTCTATTCCTCAAGGTTGGGGTAAGATCAGGCCACCAGGCCCCTATTTTATGTCTATCGGGCAAGACGATTCCATTATTATGTCAAATTATAACACTTTAGCTAATGCTGAAAAATTGCTTGTGTCTGTAACCTAAGGCTTGTTTTAATGGATTGGAAATTATAGTGGTTGTTTTTATGTTTGCTGACACCTTAAATAATCTTGTGTCTAAGATACGATGGTAATAAGGGTCTAAAAGATTTATGAAAACACTGAAGCACCTTCATTGCTTGCTTGCACAATAGCATACATTGTGCAAAGTTCTGGCCTTCAGAAACTGGGAATTGTGTTTTTATATTCAAGATTTTAATGTTTGAATTGCAATGATTTTTGTTAATCAAGCAATAAAGAACTAATTACTACAATAGGCTGTGCTCTGCTTCCACACAAAGGACTTCACACTGGCTCATAGTTTATGCAGCCAGGCTGGAGCCTGGGAGCGGGACGCAGTAAACTCAAAGCACTTCAGAGGGAATTCTCCAGAAACTTCTCCTACGTCAAAGAAGACACCAGGTATAAAAATAGAAACCTCAGACCAACTCTTCAGTTCACTTTCAGGACCTGTGGAAGACATCTCAGAGGACTGCCTGCTGCTGAGGCCTGCTGTGTACTTCTGATGAATGCTTAGCTGCCAGAAGGCTGCCTTGAACCCTTAGAGGCATGCCCTGCTGCTTGAACCCTGTTCCCTTCTTGAACACAGGACTAGCAGAGGTTCTCCAAGGGCTAGTTGACTGGCCTCCTGGTCAGACCCACAGGGACACAAAAGGCTCCAGCCACCTTGAACCTGCACCTGAACATAGCATAAGTGAGTCCTAACCCCCAAGTGGTGCCCTCTAGACCTGGATCCTTGGTGCTGGTGTTAAAGGTGCCCAGATGGCCAAAATTCAAAACTTGGGACATAGAAAATTGTTCACTAAAAACTGCTCTGAGAACCGAGAGGAGTCCGGTACCAACCTGCTCATGTATCAGCCCAAGGTGCTCCACTTTGTTCTTCTCAGCCGCAGCAAATCCTGGTCAGTGGTCCTTCGCAGAAGGGGTATCTGAGCTCATAGAGCCCTCGTCGGCTGAAGTCTCCAGCTTCATCCAGCTGGAGATTTCAATTTTCAAAAAGCGATTGAATCCAAATGTGAAAATCTTCACCGCGACTTTGTCCAGCAGCTGCCTGATGCCGCCTCCTTCTCCTTGGACACTGCCTGCAGCCTTACCCTGCAGAACCTCTACCTCTCAGAACATTTTTACTGGAATTTCCTCTAAGTCCGAAGGTAAGCCCTGACTGGGCCCAACCCACTTATTGTATCGTCTCGTGATCAATCGCAATAGGTCATATTCTTTTATTTTGACCCGGCCTTGCACAACTAGATGTCCACGGTTGGTTCTTTGATCTCTTAGGTGCTAGTTTTTACCTCCAACTGTAAAACTTTCATAACTCCCATTGTACTTATTAGATTTGTGTAATTTTGGTGTCAAATAATGTATTATGATGTCCTCTATTCTTCTAAGTTGGTGTGAAACTTTTCTTATATTGTGTTTTCACTTTATTACTGTTTACGGTTCACCCGGACAGAGATTGTGGCTGTTACTTGACCAGGGTTAGCATCCCACTCAAGCAATACCTGAATTTCTCAAACCATTCTACAGAGCAATTTCCTATTCTGTGAATATTAAACAAATAGTAGGAACTGCATGAGAAAATTCGGGCAGGTAACTATAATTACAACTGCCCGGAGTTTCCCCGCCGAATTCCTCTATTCTCGTAGTTGTAGCCAAAAATGTGTACAAGGGTAGAATTGAGTTTAAAAGTAATCAGCTCTGTACACCACCTACAGCAACCGACTTGTATAACTCAAAAACTGACACCCACTACACAGCCAACAGGATTCAAAGTTGTTGACAACCCTTTTCATCATCCAGTGAGATTTCAGTCATTTAAAATATAACACTGTGGGTAGAATTTTCTTGAGGAAAACACCACACACAATGGGAACAGGAAAAACAAGGACAATCTAACATTACCTTTCCTTTGTTATCCGGGGGTGTTGTGTGCTCCAATGACCGAGAGTGCTAGATTCCTGTCTTAGAAATCAATAGGTTTTATTGTAGGGTTCTGGCAATCATTTATATGCTGCAAAAATATGGCTTAAAGGAGCTAAACCCTTACTTGTGGCTTTGTTAGGCAAATAGGGTGGTTCCATTATTTCTGATGGTGAGGTGCATCCTATTTATGTGAATTTGTACATTGAAGGAATCTCTCTCCTAGACTTTGCTGGTTGTCTTTTTAAGATTATCTAAAAAGCCTATGCCATAATAAACTGTAGCACTTATTTATTGAGATAGTTTACCAGCATCGTTTAGCTTTATTATTTGTAACTTTAATATTTGAAGTCACTTTCACCCTTTTAAGCTAACAACCATCAATGTTAAAGCCAAGGAGTCAATTTCAACACAATACAATTGTCCTAAACGTTACCTCTACATTAAAGTTGTAAGACAAATCTTCTGTGTCAACAGTCAACTCATGGGCTTATCAGGAAGGTCACCCAAAGCTATGTCACAGAAACCTTGTACTGACGAAAAAAGTAAAAATCAATTTGCACCATTTTTATTGTTTGTGTGGCCTGAAATGGAAAAAAACACGTGTTCATATCACTGGACAACAATGTAGGAAAATGATTGTGATGAAACTGCACACAACACATAATTTATTTTAAAACCCTAATCTATCAGTAGCACTTTTATTAAACAAAATAAAGCAAATTGGATTTTTTACTAGATTTCTTACTTAAGTAGGAAAATAAAATAAAATGGATTTGACACAATTGAAGTCACTTTATCCTACTTCTTACAATATAAACAGGAGCATTGTCTGAAATCAGTCTACTCCATGTTCTGGAGTGGCATTAATACTTTTTGTTCCATTCATATTAAAATCATTAAAATGGAGCACATTTTTTGCCCAGTTGTAAGCTGTTCATGCAAACGCTCAAAGATTAGGTCTCCATGCACAAGGCTAGGAAATCAGTGATACTTGTTACATCTTTCTCCGTCCCTGGTTCACTCAGGTTGCGACCCATGCACACGCATGAGTCAGTTGCAAATGTGTTGCTGCACCTTAAAAATAAGCTATTTACATATTTTTTTTTACTTTTCAAATAGTTGGTACCTTTCGTTTTTTTTTTGTGGTTGGACTCAGTTCCTGTGTTTTTGTCTTGCTCTTTATCACTGTGGAATCCCTTCACACTGTTGTACCATTTCGAACAGAGATAGTGTCCCACGTCTGCCATCTCTGTGTTGGCAATGATTAGCTGGTACAGGGTGCCAGCACTGTTTATGGTGGCGGTGAAGTGTTCGGAAGACATTCCGGGTCCATATATAGGTTTGGCCAGTGAGTGATGGTTACATAGGATGAGCTTCGGGGCTTCTCCCGGGATCTGCCTGTAGATATCTACATAATGTTCCTCTTTCACTCTGACGTCACAGGTCAAAGTGGCACTTTGGCCAAGGCTGACCTGCATAGTGGGAGACATCACTGGTGGCTGAGCCTGGGCCCCTGAGGTTTGGTCAAAAAGAAGGAATAGTAAAAATGCAGCATTTATTCACATCACAACATTACTACCTTTCTACCTTAGTATAGAGCATCCGTACCTGAAATACAGAGCAGGACACATGAGAACAAAGTCTGTGGCAGCCTCATGGTTCGCCTTTTTCCAGTGTGATCCTTGCTTTGTATAATGATGGCAGAGCCTGACAGGGTGTATTATATGCCAGCAGTGCCCGGGCACCCAGGTTCCACATGCAAATAAGGAACAGATTGTAAGAAAGAACATTCACTTATCATCTTTGCATCTGTGTGATCCCCAGAGGCTCTAAATGTCTTCTCGAGCCACTTGCTTCCTACCTGCAGGCAAAGAGAAGCAGCAGGTCTAGGTACAGAAAGAGAAACAAGGCTGCACATGTCCTGGCCCAAACTGCTAATCTGGGCATCTTTGGTCCTGAGTCAGACACTATGAAATACTCCTTTATTAGTGATTTTGGCTTTTAAGTTCATCTGTCACAGTTCTCATAGGGCCATATTATCGAGAACAGCGACAACATTATCGCCGCTTTAGCGGCAGAAAACTGCTGCTAAAGCGGTGATAAGGGGCTTGATCATATGCCCTTGTGAATTCCAGTAGAAGCCCAGGTTTGGAGTCAAGCTATCCTGGCTGAAGACGGCTGATAGCCAGAAACCAGTCCTAGGATGCTTGATTCCGGTCCAGGGAAGACATGGCTTGGCAGTTCGGGCTGGACTGTTCCCACGAGGCACAGGTTCAAAGCTTATTTGCATATGGCCATGTCTGAACTGGGGTGGCTTGGTGAGCAAAATAACGATGGATTAAACCCAGATCTGTGACTGGGGGTGAATGTTGTGCCATTGTGCAACATTCCGTCCATCATTTTGTGTGTTTTGCAGGTTTGATGTCCTGCACACCAGAACCCGGTTTCTATGGGAATTCGCAAGGGCATATTATCAAGGCCCTTATCACCGCTTTAGCAGCAGTTTCCAGCCGCTAAAGCAGCGATAATGTTACCACCATTCTTGATAATATGGCCCTAAGTGTCGATTAAAACACAGAATAGCTTTGAAACTGGACAGAATAGCTTTCTGGGCAGTGTCTGAGGTGGCAAGTTAATTTGCACACCAAAAGGCCACCGTGGCCAGAGCTGCTGACTTTCGAACTGTGGAGCCAGGCTAAAATCCCGGCCAGGGATTAACATTCTGTGATTCTGGGGAAATCAATTCTCAGCACCCTTCTGGGATTAAAAGCAGAGCATTTTTTCATATCTTCATATCTTAAATTAAGTCAAGAGGCTTGAGCATTTTGTATTTACCTAGGAAAGATGGCTGTAGTGTATGAACAGGTTTGACCTAGCTTAAGACTTACTGGTGTAGTACTGGAATCATCCACTCTCCAATCACTCATATTAGGATCATTGCTTTTGACCATGTGCAGAGCCCTCTGCTTTCAGCTTGATTCAAGAGTACAAATAGCACAGATAAACATGCATAGTTTTTTCTAGTTTGTGATAGTTCTAATATTGCTTACAATCAGTAAAACCCATATTAGCCAGTCCAATGTTTTCCATTTTAAAGTTAATAAATCAGGCAAAGCATTTTGATCTTACACCACTCCCAAAAGTATCCAGAGCACAAACCAGGTCAAGACACTCTGGGCACAAAACAAACAGTGACATAAAAAGAGATTCAGTACACTGTGTCTGCTGTACCATGGTGCTTGACAGGAAAGCAAACAGTTAAACATTTTTTTGAAGGAATGGATTCTACCACACATTTTCACATCTAGATTGGATCAATATCTATCTTTTATGAGGCGGAGTTACAAAGATATATATTTGGATATGTAAATTCTGCACTGCCTAAAATATGTGTACGTATTTGTATACTTTACAGTGTATTGTATATTTTATATGGAAGTGAAATGTGAATACAAATATTAAAGGAACATTTCCATCAGCCATTTTCTCAGGAAGTGACATCACTAGATTTCCCATCATCCATCTGCACAGGAGGTGACATCACTGTTTTCCCACCAAAGCTGTCTTTAAAAGAAGAATCCACTTTGGAATGATCGGGCACCACCAACCTTGGACGAGCTGTTCTCTGATAACATGAAATCCCAAGAGGATATTCAAAAGGAGTTTCGCCTGGGCCAAGGGGACGGCTATGGACTAACACAACTCCTACAGTAGGCCGGTATGAGAAATATTCGGGGCAAAATCTGCAGGGCAAAAACACCACTGTAAACTGGCACCGAAAGGGAATCTCATGCCTACAGAGATCATTTCTGAGCTAGGACCTAAAGCTACCCGTAGCTGTGCCTCGTTATGGGAAAGGGACCATAGCCTAGAGCTAGGGGACAACTCTTGGTAGAAGATATGGCAAAGAGCCTTGAAATCCCAAATTGGCACAGCTCATAAGGAGAATGCATACAAACTTCTCACATTCTGGTACCTGACCCCAACATGACTCCATGCAATGTTTGGGAGCCCAGGCACGTGTTAGAAGAATTGATGGGACAGGGGCACTGTCATACACATGTGGCGGGTCTGCCCCGGGATACAAAGCTTCTGGACAGACATCCTCTCCCAGATTAGATCAATCCTGGGGGTCACACTCCCAATGCAACCCCGCATGATATTACTTGGTGCTATAGTATGAAGACCACACTCGGGAACCCGTGTGTGCCATTCATTGCTTACCTGATGCCATGCTTACCTTGATTCCTTGTCGGTCTTGTTGCTGCTGACTTTTATCGCTGCTCCAGTCATGCTTCTACCTGCTCCTGTGCTGCTGTGTTGTGTAGGTATCTCTGCTGTTTTTAGAAGTTTTTTCATTCTTCATGCACCTGTGATGGCAAGGGTACAAAAGGATTTACCAAAAGCAGACTGATTGTCTAATTTGGTAAGATGCATGCTTATAAATAATTTGGGATATTTACTCACTGTACTGCATTTGAATCCCAAGACATTAATGGATGTAGACATGCAGATTATTTAAAGAGATAACAAGATGGTTAATGGATATTGACATGTGCAATTAACCAAAGGAAAAGACTGTTAATGGACATTTTTCTGCTAAGTACTATGATTCTGGGTCAAAGTTAATTCGTTGTTTTTCTAAGACTTTTTTGTTTGAGCAACTTCTGGGAAGATTCTCAATCTCTTAAATATTATGGATTATTTAATGAGAGACTGAATGAATGAAGTAATTCCAGTTTTCGGCACTCCCTTTAAGGTTATGTTGTTAAGCATCTAGGTATTATTGGGCATTACGGGAGGTGGGGGGGTCAAAATATAGAAATATGTAGCATTCATATTCATTTAGCATCCTGTATTGCTTCCTTCTCTTATGATTACACTGCATTTATTGGGTTCTTGTCACTAAAATGCGATTGGGAAAGTGGGAGGTTTTAAGAGACACACACTCCCAGTTGTTATTCTGAGTTACGCCTGCTTTCAATGTGAAGGTTCTAAAGTCTGTAACACTTTGGGGCAGATTTACAAGAAAGTGACGCATCTGTAGAGATGCATCACTTTCCCTGCGCCACCCTGAGAAACACTTGTGCCACCATGGATGCGCCGTATTTACAATACGGCGCACCATGGCGTAAGGATTGACAGATGCGTCAGAAATTCTGATGCATCTGTTGGGGCCAAAGTCAAGCATTGCTGGAGTAGTGTCGCAAGCACGATGCAACTCCAGCAATGCCTTTTGAGGCTATTCCCACTACATTGCATCACTCCTTACCCCTGCTTCAAGCAGTGGCGTCCTAGAAGTGACGCAGTGAGATCTTGTAGATTTCACTGCATCACTTTTACGAAGCTTTCCAGCATGGGAACGCCCACCCTGCATACATTATACCTGGCGCAGGTATAATGTGAAGCAGGGCTTTACAACATGACACATCTCCCTAGATGCGTCATGTTGTAAATATGCCACATTTTTTACTCCGCCGCTGCGTCATAAAAGTGATGCAACAGCGTAGCAAAAGTGTCGCAAGGGACTTGTAAATCTGCCCCTGTGTTTCTAGACAAACTCAGAACATTGTAGGAACCTCAAGTGTCATGGACAGAGGCAGTTACCTTGAAGGAACCCTGGAAACGCCATCTTTGTGTTTTCCCCAACTTGCCCTTTCCCATGGGTACTGTTTTTTTTTTAAGTTCAAGAAAATTTTATTTAATATGAAAAAGCAAAAGCAAGGTGTCAGTACAAAATACCATGGAAATATAAAACATTGAGAAATATGATAAATAAACCAAACATAAGATTATAAATAGTATCAAAAAGAGAATCCGGGCAATGGAATGAAAAAAGCAAAAGGCATAAAAACATTAATCATAAAAGCAAGAAAAAACCTGAAAGGAATGTAAACATGAGATAATGAGGAAAAGAAAAATGGAATGCAGGGAGCATTTAAGGAGGTTTAAGGACTTCTTGTTGCGAGGGCAATGGACGAAATGAACGAGTAGCACAAGAATCCAAGTAAAGCGTTATAGGGAGCCATAAGTCCAAACGCTTTGCAGCCATGTGAGCCGGAAAAACGAAAGCAGTGTCAAGTCTGTGGTTATGGCAAACATTAAACCACCACGCCTTAAAGGAGACACTGGAGGAGTCCTTCCAGTTTACCGTTATCTGCTGGAATGCAGCGGCTAGTAGCAAGTCAATAATCTGAGGCTTTAGTTCAACATTGTCCCAACAAGGGGAAAGGCTGCCTAAGAAAATGTTTATGTGAGAGAAAGGGATGCTTGTGTGGAAAATCAAGTTAATTTGAGCCCAGACCTGTAACCAAAAAGCATGAACAGTGGTACATAAGAACAACATATGAAACAAAGTTGCTTGTGGGGATGAGCAAGACCAGCATGTGTGAGGAGTGTTGGGGAAGCGCTTATGAAGGTCAAAAGGTGTATAGAGAAGTCTGTTATAAATAAAAAACAGGGACTGTGTCAAAGTTGCCGCTCTTGAGGATTTGCTGATTTTGATCCAAACTTTATCCCATAGTGAAATTGGCCAGGACGTGGAAAGGTCTTGTTCCCAATATTCTTCTACTTTGGATTTAGGCCTGGGAGAGTCAGTGGTGTGAAAGTATTTATAAATGGAGGAGGCCTTTGGAGCCTTGCGCAAAAATGAGTGAAGCAAGGAGGCGGGTGTGGGAGAAGAAGGAGATGGATGTAGCTGAGAGAGCTGATTATAAGTTGTTAGTGCCGCCTCCCTAAGTAAATGATAGTTGCGAGTGAAAGAGGTAGGTAAGTCATAGAGGAAACGAAGAGTGGTGAAAGACAAGAAAGAGGAGTGAGAAAAGAGTTGGGAGATCCATATCAGTCCCCTGTGATGCCATGCTTTCCAAAAGAAGGGCTTGTTGCGAATAAGTAAGGTGGTGTTATGCCAAATGGTGGAAGATAGGAAGTCAGCAATGGTCGTAGGAGGGGAATGGGAAGAAGATAAGAGCAATTTAGTAGTAAAGTTATGGACAGGAGTGGAAATGGAAGAGGGTTTACGGGAGAAGGAAAGATATTCAGCAAAGGAAAAGGGAGAAAGGAGGAGGCATTCAAGTTTCGTCCATAAAGGACAAGGGGTGCTAGGATCTTGCAGCCAAAAAGAAGCTTGTCTTAGTAAGAACGCTTTATGGTAAGCAGGGAAATTTGGAAAGTTAACACCACCCTCGGTTTTAGGACGAGTCAGTCGGGCAAGAGACATTCTAGGCTTTTTCTTATTCCAAAGAAAGGACAGCAGAATTGAGTTAATCTTTTTAAAAAATTTGGAAGGAATGGATACAGGAATGTTGGAAATAGTATAGAGGACTATGGGAGACAGCATCATTTTAATAGTGTCAAGGCGGCCCCACCAGGACAAGTAAAGAGGATGCCATTTGGATGTTAAGTCCACTAATTTTTGGGTGCATTTGGATAAACAGAGGGAAACAGTATCTGGGATGTTAGGAGTAATATGTAAACCAAGGTATTTAATATGGGATGATTTCCATGTAAAATTGGAGGCAATAAAATCGGGTTTAAAGGTGAATTTCGTTAAGGGTAGGATCTCACATTTATCATTATTGAGTTTATATCCGGATATTTGGGAGTATTCATGCACTTCAGCAAGGAAGGCGGGAATCGAATCAGTGGGGTTAGAAATAAAAATAAGGATGTCATCCGCGTATGCGGCCAACTTAACGTGAGAGTCTGATATTTGGAAACCTTGAATGGTAGGGTTCTGACGAAGTTTAGACAGAAAGGGTTCTAAGGCCAAATTAAAAAGAAAAGTAGATAAGGGGCACCCTTGACGAACACCTCTTCCTAAATCAAAAAAGGAGGAGATTTGACCATTAGCACCAACAGCTGCACGTGGATTGGAATAGAGTAAAGAGATCAGAGAAATAAATTTGGGACCAAAACCGAACCAATGAAGGGTGTGAAAGAGATAGTTCCATTCAACTCTATCGAAAGCCTTTTCAGCATCAAGGGCAATGGCCGCAAGGGAATGGGGCAGATGACGGGACTTAGATAAAACATTAAATAGCAGTCTAGCGTTGTCAGTGATAAAGCGTCCCTTGACAAAGCCTGACTGTTCCTCACCCAGAAGATCCGGAAGAAGAAGATCAAGACGAGCTGCAAGAGACTTCGCAAATATTTTATAATCAATATTAACCAAGGAGATTGGCCTATAATTCTTACATTGTTGAGTATCTTTTCCCTCCTTGGGTATGAGGCAAATATGTGCATCAGAGAAAGAGCCCGAGGAAGAACCCAAGGTTAGGAAAGCATCAATGAGGGAATGTAGTTTAGGGATGAGAAGTGTTGAGTAGTGAAGGAAAAATTCAACAGTAAAGCCATCCGGCCCAGGAGCTTTATCTTTTTGGAGACTCTGAAGTGCTGTAAGTAATTCTCGGGGAGAGATATTAAGCTCTAAATGAGATAGGTCGAGCGGGAAGTGAGCTGGTTTTTGTATGTTGGAGAAAAAGCGGTCTAAAGAGTGGGAGGAGGGTTGGGTTTCGGATGAGTATAAGGTTTTGTAAAAGGAAGAAAATTCAGCAAGAATATCTGTGTCTTTATGTTTGAGTACGGAATGTGTGTCATAGATTGATTCAATATTTAATTTTTTATGCTTAACTTTCAAATAATTAGCAAGAATCTTCCCAGCCTTATTTTTACCTCCGTAAAACTTTGCACTTGATTTCAACAAATATAAAGACGCATCATCAGTGGACTTTTTGTTAAATTTCATTTTGGCGTTAATCAGGGCTGTTAAACTGTCCTGCGAGCGGGAAGTAAAATAAGAATGCTCCAATTTCTTTATGTCAAGAAGGAGAGCAGCTGTAAAGCTACGAGCTGCTCTACGTTTCTTTGCCACAAAACCAATTATAAAATCCCTTGCTGCAGCCTTGAAGGCATCCCAAATCGTGTGCTGAGGAATGAAGGGAGTGTCGTTAATTAAAAAAATTCATTGAAAAATTCAGTGAAGGAGGCAGAGAACTTGGGATCTAAAAGAAGGGAATTATTAAAGCGCCAACGCTTGGGTCCAACTGATGGAGGGAGAATATCAAGTTGAACTAAAGTGAGGGCATGGTCTGAAAGTAGTATCGGGCCTATCTCTGCATGAGTAAGGGTTTGGGCAATGTCATGAGTAACAAAAATATAGTCAATCCGGGATTGGGAGTGATGACAAGGAGAATAAAAAGTGAATTCCTGCAGCTCAGGATTACATAAACGCCAGGCATCAATAAGTTTATGTTGGGAAATAGCTTGAGAGAAGAGTTTATGGGACTTATTAGGAACAAAGTGAGCCTTGGAGTGTCTGTCCAAAAAGGGGTCAAGGGGCTGGTTGCAATCTCCCGCTAAAATAAAATTACTATCAATAAATCGGGTAAGTTGATGGGAAAAGGTATACCAGAAAGTAGGATCGCCAGCAGTGGGGGCATAGACATTTAGAAGGGAAATTGGAACATTCTTGATAGAGAGCTTGACAAATGTCCAACGACCAACAGCATCTGATTCCTGAATAAGCAAAGAGTGAGAAAGATTCTTGTGGCATAAGATGGCTACCCCATTACGCTTGCCATCCCCTGGAGAGTAATATACATCACCCACCCAACTTCTCTTCAGCTTAACAGATTCTTCAGCAGACAAATGAGTTTCTTGCAAAAAAGCAATATCAACATTTAAGCGTGCAAGGTGTGACAAAATTCTCTGTCGCTTGATGGGGGAATTAACGCCCTTAACATTCCATGTAGCTATTTTTAACGACATATCATGAAAATGAAAGAGAAAGCAGCAATAAAAAAAGGAGAATAAAAAATGCCCAGAATAATGAAATGAGTAAAAAGAATATAAAAGTCATAAAGAGGGGAGGTGATGTGAAGTTGAGAAATAGTAAGGAGGGAGTACAAGTGAGTAATCAGGAAAAATGCTGGAAGAGTGAGAAGAAGCAAAGGAAGAAAATACAAAGAGGAGATAAAAAAAGGAGAGGAAAGAAAATTCAGTAGAAAAAAGAACAAGGTCAAGAATAAGTGATAAACAACAAGGAAAGGAGCAGAAAATATGAAGAAAAAGAAAAAGGAAAAGAAAGAATGTGAATAAAGAGCAAATATGTAATCTGGAAAAATGATAGTGAGATTAAGGTAAATGAAGAAAAAAGGTAGAGAACTACAAATGCGAGGAAGAGAAACGTAAAAAAGGTAAAGATATAGAAGTGGGTGAAAGAGAGGAAGAGAAGACACCTTTGAACATAGGAGAACTAGAGATAAGAACACGGTCAAAGACAAAAAGGGTATAATGAAGAACAAGGGAAGGAAGGAAAACATACTTACGAGGGGTGAAACTGAAGAAGGGCGATCACGAGGGAGGGGAGACGAGAAGAGAAAACTGAGGGGGGAGCGCCCACTGGGGGAGGCGATACATCCGATGTAAACGAACCGTCAAACCAAGGGAAAAACATACTGTAAACTATGAAACCTGTGGAAGAAAAAAGAAAAAACAAGAATTGAGGAGAAGAAGACATCAAGAAGTTTACCGATAGAAACAAAATACCAGAATAAGTGGGAAAGAAGTGAACATAGTATGGAACTAGGAGGGAACAAATATAAAAGGAGAAGATTCAAACAGGAGAAGGGTAGAAACAACATGATAAGAACAAACATATGCAAAATCAGCACAAAATATGCGAACTAGTGAATGAACCACATTAATAGGTTATGAAAGTCATGGAGGGAAAGCTGACGAAGAGCCGGAGATGTGCATTTCAGATGTGTGGCAGGAATTAAGGAAGCTCTGAAGGCGAACAGGATCCTCGAAGGTCGTCGTTTTGTTGTTATGAGTGACTCTAAAAAGGCAGGGGTGGAAAAGGCCATATCTGGCGCCAATGGATCGGAGCTCCGGTCGCATATCCAGGAAAGCTTTACGACGACTGGCTGTGGCTTTAGCGTAATCCTGCGCGAAGAAGAGGGTGGATCCTGACCATGTGAGGCGAGGAGAAGCGCGGGCCGCCGATAAAACTTTGAGAAGATCTGTATATTCCAGAAAGTACATGATGACTCCTCGCGGTCTGGAAGAGGCAGTGGAAGATGAGGAAACGCGGCCAAGCCTATGTGCTCGTTGGATGTTAAGCGTGGTTCCTTCTGGAGGAGCTTAGGCAGGAAAGATTTGAAAAAGGCAACGGGGTCAGTTCCTTCACAATTCTCCACCAGGCCGTAAATACGGAGGTTATTGCGTCGGTTGCGATTTTCAAGCTCCTCGACCTGCTTCTGGAGAGAAGAAATCTGCGACTGCATGTGTGTCACCTTGGAGGATGATTCCTGAAGAGAAGTTATGGAATGTTCCACAGTCGTCACTCTCGCATCCATCTGAGACCAATTGTCGGTCAAGACCTGCAACTTAGAATTGGTTTCCTCCATGAAAGGTCGAAGAGCACCTATCTCCTCCAACAGTAGCTCCATAGATACAGCTGAGGTGGAGCCTGACGGTGATGGAGGGTCTTTTTTAAGGCGCTTCGACGTAGCTTTCCCTGAGTCCTTAATAGGACGTTCTGTATTGGACTGTGCCATGTGATCGACAAGTGCTTGAGACGCTTCCAGATGCGCCAATGCAGAAAAGACCTTGGAATTTTTGATAAAAACACGCCTTGGAGGTTTGGAAACACGTCCAATTACGCCGCTCTCCATATGATCAAAGCTGCTAGCAAAAAGAAAGCAAAATGAAGACTAGACCTTGAAATGTTCCATGTCTGCGGGAGTCAATAGGAGAATGGGAGAGGCTAATCACCAAAAGCATGCGAGAACAAAGAAGTCCGAAGGAAACTTTTCATAACCACTGAAGAGCTACAAAGGTACATATGAAGACATAGAGCAGTATCCACTTGCATAGGTCAGGAAGCCTTAATGCTAAAAAGTAGAACGCGCAAAGTCCATATCATGAGAAGCAGAGTGCCAGCATGTGCTCAAAGAGAAAGGAAGGAATCCAGCAGGAAAATTGCAGCTTCGTGGTGAATGAGGGTAGCCTGGAAAACGTGCACAATCAAAAAGAAGCACTGGCAACAAGAAGAAAGGGAAGCATTATGTTGGAAACATCCAGGAAAGACAAAATGGCCGCCGATATCGCAATATTTACGAATATTGCGCATGCAGGATAAGGCAGGCAGAGTGTAAGCAGTAGCACGCTGAAAAACGAGGAAATAGGCTCACCACGCGTAGTTACAGGGACCTGGAGCGGCAGATGAAGGCAGCATTGTCTGCGGTGTTTGGCGCTTCAGATGCGCGAGGGAAAAAACAAAATGCCGGTCGCGGCTGACAGGGAGCCGCGGCCGCTCGTAATTATCTGAAATAAGGCTGACGAAGTGTCAAAAGATGCCGCCGCCTGAGTCAAGGCGTTCCCTACATGCTCCGACTATGAAATCTTCTCCGTAGCAGCCGCCGGCACAGGTGAAAGAGGGTGAATCCCTCAGGTGACTCGGAGCGCTCACATCAGAGCCGCCATCCGCGTCGGGCGCTAAGCCACGCCCCCATCATGGGTACTGTTTTCAATTGGAGTTTCTTTAGAATTCTCGGGTAGTTGCAGGACTGTGGGTGGTGTAGGGAATCAGCTTCTGGAATTCACGTCTCACTCCCACAAGATTGCGCAGCCAGGCTCTGCATTGGTTGTGCTCAGACATTACAGGAACTCAGACTGACGAAACAACACTGCAAACAACTGGAGCACCAATGGAGAATGAGCCAGGACAATGCAGACTGGAGCACATTCAAATTCGCCCTGAGACCATAGGCTCTTGAAGTCCGTGCTGGGGGTGCTGGAGCACCCCCCAAAATAACTGTGCTGGTGTTACGTAGGTGAATGTTTAACAAATATGCCTTTAAAGTTTGTCTTTATGTTGTTGCATTTGTTGAGCATTCACAGACAAAGGTAAAAAATCTGGCTTGGTCTTCTAACAAAATTCTGATTATAATTTTAGCATGGAGATTGGTGTTTATTGTTCTCTCTGACTACAAAGTGAGAGGATTTTGTAATTTCTGTAAATGGCTGTGCACTAGTACAATGTGTGTGTGACAAAGTGCTCCAAAATGCACCATTGTCTACATATCAAATGGTCTCCTGCAGAATGGACGTGGCTCATTTGCTACACTTGTTGGATATTTGATGATTGGCTTTTTCACACTCCCTATGATTTGGGTGGTGTAACATTGTTATGTTATGTTATGTTATGTTATGTTAATATGAATTTTATAGAGCGCTCAGCTACTCAAAAAGAGTGTCCCGGTGCTGTAGACTGATAAGCATAGAGCAGGAAGGAGAGACAGAATTACTGTCCAAACAGCCATGTCTTAAGATCTTTCCTGAAAGATAGAAGGTTGTTACTCTTCCTCAAAGACAATGGCAAAGCATTCCACAGTTGGGGTTCCAAACGTTTAAAAGAGCAACCCCCAATGCGGGCACGCCTAATTGCCGGGACATTGCCATTGACAGCAGCACCCCCACTCTCAAAGTTTTCCTTCACCACTGCCTGATAAGCTACCACCAAATAGTCTGGCCCACCAAATGAGCTGTTCTGGTGGACCGCACCGATGCCAGCACCAACAGAAGAAAATACATCTTTGCCTCTGGGAAGGATTTCCCCTCACCAGTGGTCGCCTCCAACTCGATCACCCCATCTTAGGACCTCTGCAACAACTGCTCTCTATTCTTCAGTAATAAAATCACAGACATATACATTAGCTTTAACCCACACCTGGACCCAACAGGCCTCTCCATCTTATCCAAAGAACGAATTCTTACCAGATGGCCCATTAACTCCCCAGACACAACTGCTGCCACCATGAATTCCATCCACTCAGGGTCCCCATTGGACCCCTGCCGCTACCACTCCTAATCTAGAGGACTATAACCCATCAGTGGCATGCTCACACCCATTATGAACACCTACACATCTTCTGAGACCTTCTCAGGTGCTTGGAAACATGCAACTGCCCTCCCATTGCAGAATAAACTCTTTGCAGACCCTTCAACACTTGCCAACTACAAACCGATCTCCCTACGGCTATTCCCGGTCTTAGAGAAAATCAGCAACAAATGCCTGACTGAGTACCTCCATGACCCCTGACCCATTGACACCACTCAGTCTGTTTTTCGGTCCCAACCACAGTATGGAAACTGCCCTCATCGCCGTCACGGATGACATCTGCATGACTCCGGATAGAGGAGACAGGGCAGCACTCATCCTCCTGGACTCTATGCAGCATTTAACATGCTCTCCCACTTCATCCTCACCCAATGGTAAACAGTCAAAATATCGACTACAAAATATCGAATGGACATAATATCGAGTTTAAAATATAGAATGGACAAAATATCGAATGGACAGAATATAGACATCAAAAATATCGTTTTTAAGGTAAGTAATGTAATATCGAATGTTAAAAATATAGACAGTTAAAATATCGAAGTATATAATATAGGTTATTAAAATTATCGAATTTTTTATAATATCGAATTTTTTATAGTGTTTTTATGCTATCATATGTGTGAAAAGTGTGTATTTATGTTATAATTTATTTTAATTAACGAATTTTGTTTTTTAAATTTTTGCGTAATTTAATTCTGTAGCGGGTTGTGGGTTTATAGGGGAATAGGGTGGGAAGTAATTTAATTATAATTAATTAAATATGTAAATGTATTTATTGGTATTCATTTTTAATTAATTGTTAATTAATTTATATTTGGTAATTAATTAAATTTTAATTGGCAATTAATTTTAATTAATTGATTAATTGTTAATTATGTTAATTTTACTAATTTATTTTCTGTAGCGGGTTGTGGGTGTATAGGGGAATAGGGTGGGAAGTAATTTAATTATAAATAATTAAATATGTAAATTTATTTATTGGTATTCATTTTGAAATAATTGTTAATTAATTTATATTTGTTAATTAATGAAATTGTAATTGGCAATTAATTTTAATTTATTGCTAATTATGTTAATTTTACTAATTTATTTTCTGTAGCGGGTTGTAGGTTTATAGGGGAATTGGTAGGAAGTAATTTATTTATAATTAATTAAATATGTAAAATTATTTATTGGTATTTATTTAGAATTAATTGTTAATTAATTATTTATGGGTAATTAATTAAATTTGAATTGCCAATTAATTTTATTTAATTGATTAATTGCTAATTATGTTAATTTTACTAATTTATTTTCTGTAGTGGGTTGTGGGTTTATAGGGGAAGAGGGTGGGAAGTAATTTATTTATAATTAATTAAATAAATAAATTTATTTAATAGTATTTAATTTGAATTAATTGTTAATTCATTTTTAAATGTTAAATTATTAATTGTTATTTTGTAATTAGTTTGTATTAATAGGTAAATAATTGTAATAATTCATTTTAATTTGTAATTTTCATTGATTAATTATTATAATATATTAAATTGGTAATTACTTTTAATTATTTTTTTATAGATATTAATTTATATTTATTGAAATAATATATGAAGTATTTAATTTCCCTACTGTTGCACTCTCTGGAGTGGGAGAAGTAATTTTTACCTCTACGCTATCCAACGTTTTCCCTACTGTTGCACTCACTGGAGTGGGAATAGTAATTTTTACCCCTACGCTATCCAATGCTTTCCCCACTGTTGCACCCACTGGAGTGGGAATAGTAATTTTTACCTCTACGCTATCCAGCGCTTTCCCTACTGTTGCACTCACTGGAGTGGGAATAGTAATTTTTATCCCTACGCTATCCAACGCTTTCCTCAATGTTGCACCCACTGGAGTGGGAATAGTAATTTTTACCCCTACGCTAGCCAACGCTTTCAATACTGTTGCACTCTTTGGAGTTGGAATAGTAATTTTTACCCCTACGCTATCCAACGCTTTCCCTACTGTTGCACCCACTGGAGTGGGAATAGTAATTGTTACCCCTACGCTATCCAACACTTTCCCTACTGTTGCACTCACTGGCGTGGTAATAGTAATTTTTACCCCTACGCTATCCAACGCTTTCCCTACTGTTGCACTCACTGGAGTGGGAATAGTAATTTTTACCCCTACGCTATCCAACGCTTTCCCTACTGTTGCACTCTTTGGAGTTGGAATAGTAATTTTTACCCCTACGCTATCCAACCCTTTCCCTACTGTTGCAATCACTGGAGTGGGAATTGTAATTTTTACCCCTATGCTACCCAACGCTTTCCCTACTGTTGCACTCTTTGGAGTGGGAATAGTAATTTTAACCCCTACGCTATCCAACGCTTTCCCTACAGTTGCACTATTTGGAGTGGGAATAGTCAGTTTTACCCCTACGCTATCCAACACTTTCCCTACTGTTGCACTCTTTGGAGTTGGAATAGTAATTTTTACCCCTACGCTATCCAACGCTTTCTTTACTGTTGTACTCACTGGAGTGGGAATAGTAATTTTTACCCCTACGCTATCCAACGCTTTCCCTACTGTTGCACTCTCTGGAGTGGGAATAGTATTTTTTACACTTCTGCTATCGTTCGGTAATAATATTGGATATTATTTAATTATATTATGTTTCTATATATATATATATGTTTTAAAAAATATGATTGTAAAACATTTTTTTATAACTTTCATTAATTATTTAAATATTATAAGTTAATTTAAGTATTTATAAGTATATTTTAGTAATTAATTTTTACTATTAATTTAATTTAACACTGTTTTTAATAAAGTCGATATTTTTATAAACTATATTTTTGTGAACGATATTTGGTACTCGATATTTTTGTACTTACCTGTTTGTAGATACAAACTCGATATTCTGTCTGTCTATATTTTGTCATCGATATTTTTGCTAGTCGATATTCTGTCCGTCGATATTATGTCAGTGATCCTCACCCAATACCTGCACATTATCGGAATCCAAGGATATGCACTCTGATGGCTCTGCTCCTTCCTTAATGGAAAAATCCCGGCAATCAGCCTTGCACTATACACCTCAAATGCCTGTGACCTCATAGGCAGATTTCTGTAAGGATCCTCCGTGAGTTTAACCTTTTTTAACGCAACCTGATACTTCTAGCCAGCATCATTAGCTCGCATGACATCAACGTCCTCTCCTACATCAATGACATTCAACACATTCTCTCCCTCATGACAAGGTTTCCATTACCTGAATCAAGTTTGAAAATTGATAGCAGTGCTGCTATCATCAGTACAAAGCAAACACAAGGAGATGATGGATGGAGCACTGAAACTTTTCAGACACTCAACCCCAGCAGGGCTGGCTCTAGGTTCAAGGTGGCCCTGGGCAGGGAGTGTAGGTGAGGGGCCCCGGAAGAGGGGATCCGGGCGGGGCGGAGCGCCAAGGCCAGTGAAGAGGGGGTAGGGTCAGGGTGTTTGGAAGTGGAACAGAGCTGGAGGCCACCAAATCCCTGCCAGGGGCCGCCACGCAAATATGTATCCATCCTCAGAGGATTATTATATTAAGGATATATATTGGCGTGGTGGCCCCTGGGGTTTGGTGGCCCTGTGCAGGTGCACAGCTTGCACATGCCTAAGGCCGGCCCTGACCCCAGTCACAGACCTGGGTTGAATCCATCATCATTCTTTAGCTCACTTCGCCACCTCAGTTCAGACCCAGCTATATGCAAATCAGTCTTGACCCTGTGCCTCATTGGAACAGTCCAGCCCGAACTGCCAAGTCAGGTCTTCCCTGAACTGAAAACAAGCATCCTGGGACCGGTTCCTAGGTAACATCCTTCATCAGCCAGTCTAGCTTGAATCCAGTGGCAAAGTGAGCAAGGGACCCACGTCTGGGCATACCCATCCCACTTAGGGTGAAAAGTGCTACACGAACAAATGATGGACGGGAATGCTGAATAATTCATACAGTCACCCCCAGTCAAGAGATCTTTGTTAAATTCATTGTCCTTTTGCTCACCATGCCACCCCAGTTTAGACCCAGCCATATGCAAATCAGTCTTGACCCTGTGCTTCATGGGAACAGTCCGGACCGAACTGCCAAGCCAGGTCCTCATAGGACCGTAAACAAGCATCCTGGGACCAGTTTCTGGGTATTACCCTTCATCAGCCAGGCTAGCTTGAATCCAGTGGCGCAGTGAGCAAGGGACCCACATCTGGGCATACCCATCCCACTTAGGGTGAAAAGTGCAACACAAACAAATGATGGACTTTTTGCATCACAGAGTACTTGTGTTCACTGTCTCTGTTTCAGAAGGAGTGGGCATGTAATATGCCAAGGTCAATACACTTTGCAGAGGCATCTGGCTCTGATTTATCAAATGTTTGTGCAGTGATGCGCAAGAAGACAACTTGCTGTGTTGCGTCAAACGGAGAGGGCAGGAATGCAATATATTTATGTACCAAGATATGTTGTCGTCCTGCTCCCTCTCTGTTCGTGCGCACTGAGTGCTGCACAGCACCAAAGCAGGCACCGTTGGGAGATGGTGCAATGTGACACGTTACACCCTGCATTGTTTTTGTACAGGAAGGGTCACCTTCCAGCATAAAACAACACTTGAAGCCCCATTGCAGCCCACTTAGAAAGAGGAAATAGACATATTTCTCCTCGTTGCACACTCCTCCTCTGGGAAAGCAGAGCATTTTGATGATTTCTCAGGTTTACCAGTGATGGAAAATATGGGAATGCGCCAAGTTAATATACCTGGGCGGATGCGTGGAAACAAACTCTCAGTCTCCACCCATGTGACGCTGAACACCTTCCTGGGGCAGAGTAACTGAAGGCAGCAACTTACACTGCCTTTTTACGTTACTCCAGATTTACAAAGCCACGCAGGGTCACGCTAGGTAGCTTTGCACGGCTTGATAAGTATGGCTTAAGAGTTTGCATTGCCCTTGTCCCACATGGCGTAAGGGCAAAACAAACCCTTGATAAATCTGGGTCCTGGTATCCTAGGGCAGTGGTGCAAGGTGCCAGCCTTACAGGGCGGGTCGGGGACTATAGGGTCGGAATGGACATCAAGTGAAGGATGTATGACGTTACAACGCATGCTATTACAACGCATGCCTTTACGACGCAAGTTTTACAACTCAACTTTTACAACGACTTGCGTTGGGGGGCGCTGGATAGTGAATAGTTTAATTTACTATTCCAACTCCAGTCCCCGTGGATAGTAGGGAAGGTGTTGGAAACTATTCCCTATCCTAGAGCGCCCCCCAGCGCAAGTCGTTGTAAAAGTTGCGTTGTAATGGTTGCGTCGTAAAGGTACTTTGTTGTAACAGTTGCGTTGTAAAGGATGTTCTCCCAAGTGGATGATACTGCCAGGATTGGGTTCCAGTGTGAGCCAGGTGCTCGCTTGGGCTGATGTAAGGTATGTCACTGTTACGATAGTCGTACGTCAGAGGCGTTACTGTTCTTCTTCGTGGCTTTATGTAGCCCATACAATCCAAACCTCCCTGATGTGCAGTATGCCAAGGTAGACAGACTTGGCTCATCAATACTTAAAGGGGGCAGAGATGTAAATATCATTCATTGGAATAAATGAATAGTTCAAAATGTAATTGTAGGTTAGGAACCAGGAATAGGCTATCTGATTTAAAAAGTACAATGCTGGGCATGTCAAAATGTTTTTTGTAGAGAGTATCACAAAATTTCGTTTTTATCTTTATTCCTTTCATAAGCATCCAAGGGGACGAGGACATCCAGCTAATCAGCTGCCACCACCACCTGCGCAGTGGTGAGTTGGACCACCACCACGACTACCAGCGCCACGCCAGCTGGTTCTGCTGGCCCCAGTATGTAATGTTTTTTTGATTATTTCTTACACTTAACTATTCCCACTACTACTTATAGCCTTCTGTATTTACTTTGTTTCAACTCCCCTACCTAATGTTTGTTATCCCTGTATTTCCCAGTGTTATCTATATTTCCTGTTTCCGCAGCTGACATTCTCCTGTCTTTACTTTCTTCTGCTCCCTGTTTTAGTAAGCTTTCCTTTGCTCCTCTTTTACATGTCTTGTGTATTACTGTTAAGAGAACATTTATTTGGTAATGTTGAGAGGATCTCAGGCCCAAGTATTCACCAAACGTGTTGGTTACGAAGACTTTCTTGAACAGCCAAAACGTACAGAAACAGAGATAGAGTGGTTATGGACCCCCAATGTTGTCTTATACAACTAGTTTCCTTGACAGTGCAGGATAGCAGGAATGAGATACCATTACCAACCAATACCATACAGCCTTCCACCCCTTCATTCTTAGCCCTCAATTAAGAGAAAAATGTTTTGGGTTGTCTACCTGGTTTTGAAAATGTTGTCAACCCAACCTCCCAAAGTGATACTTTAGATAAAAGATACTGATAGCTAACCTAACTTTAGTGCGGTATTGCTGTTGTACCGTGTGCAAAATAAATCCAGACCACCAGTGCTTCTGCCAGCACCAGCCAGCCAGGGACGGCTGACGAGGCCCAGTCGGTCGAGGGAGGGGGAACAGTTCAGTGAGGGCAAGGACAGGTGGTAAGTCACCTTGCTTTCTTATTGAGTATACTGTATAAGTGAGGCAGATATCCTTCCCGAAAACAACCATTACTACGCAATCATTACAACATACTACCTCTACAACACAGTCATTACAACGCAACATCCTTTACATCGTATGCTATTACAATGCATGTCACTACAATGCATGTCACTACAACGCATGCCATTACAGCGCATGCCACTACAACGCATGCCAATATAAAGCATTATAAGGTAAGTGTAACGGGGCGCCCGTGGCATGGCTCCCCGTTCAGAGTTCGGGACCTATGCGAGTGCGAGAGTCTCTACAAAGTGCTTGCATTAACCCCTCTTCTATCCCTCAGCAGACAGACTATCAAGGGTCAGGGGAAGACTTTGCTGTGCTACAGGAGACGGAAAGAGACTGGCCCTTTAACTATCAAGGAGCCGATGAGTGGGCGGAGTCACGGAGCGAAGGTACGCCGTCAAAAGAGGAAGTCCGGAACGACGAGGTGTGCTTGTACACCTGGAGTGAGGCAGAGGAGAGAGGACGGAGAGAGAGAAGATCGAAGGAGACGGAAGACGCGCTAGGTGGAGGACGAGGAGCCGGGACGGACGTAGAGACGCCAGGAGGCCAACGACCCCACGTGTCGCCCAGCCACTCACCCGGGGGAGGTGCGTGGCTCGTGCAGGTGCGTAATCGTCTCAGGGGCTGGGTGGGACGAAAGGGAGGTCCTACGGTACCTTAAGAGACATCCCTGGGTTCCTGTTTTCCCATCCCGAGCACATAACCCCCATCACGCCCCCTTCACTGGTTCAGAAGAGCGGGAGCACGCGTGGGTTTGCATCCTCACACCCTTTCCCTGATACGGCTTGCTTAGCCGGACATCGCTCTCACGAGTGCCCTTTGTTTTGTTTTCTTTCTGGTCCCTGGGAGGAGGCGAGGCCAAGACGGACCCCGAAGATACCACAGCCCGACGGAGCCTGACCGGCTATCGGAGGACTTCACATCTCGACAACCGCCGAAGAAGAAGGTCCCGAAGTAGATCCCCCAGAAGAACCCCAGTCCTGAGAAAGACTTGTTTGGACCATTTACTTAGCACAATAAAACCAGTTATCACCAAGACCCGTCTATTGCCCTTCCCTGTTAACCCCGCCAGCTCTGAAAAGCTTACAGTAAGTAATAGGAAATGGTAATTTTCACCCCTACACTATCCAACACTTACCCTACTGTTGCTCTAAAAGTATTATGCTTTGTAATGGTATGCATTGTAATGGTATGCGTTGTAATGGAATGCGTTGTAAGTGTAGTTTCTAAAAATGCGTTGCGACGGCATGCGATGTAAAATCATGCGTTGAAATGAATGTTGCAAGGTAAAAACTGCGTTGTAAAGGCATGCATTGTAAATGTTTGCATTGTAACATGTGCTATTCATCCCGCCCATCACCTCCCTGCCCATGGTACTTCCAAGCTCTATAACTTTCTTCCTGTAGACTAACTTTCCCCTCTGCCCTGTGTAGGTATTTGTTGAAAATAATTTGTGGTGGAGGCCGGGGTGTAATGTGGGACTAAGGGCCTGGTTTAGAGTTTGGTCGATGGTATACTCTTTGACAAACTTCGCCAATATAATATTAGCTGTTTGCTGTACTACAGTGCATCATTTATATTCTATGCTTTGTCTACTGTAATACAGCAGACGGGATATCTGTTATCCACCACGTGTGTGACGAAGTATCCCATCTGCTAGACTCTATAGTCATCCCCTAAGTTTGGACTGTAAGTGTAAAATTGAAGGGGGAGTGGGAGAAGAGTAGGTCCATTAGATGTAATGATAATACGTTAATAACATGGTAGTACAGCCGTCCCGAAAACATGCTGCAGAGTAACTGACCGCCAGTATGGCTCTATTAATGTTGTACATATAGTCAAGTAATTGTGTAACATTTATACGCCTAACATATATTTATCCAGTATTATGGGTGTCTTTCATAGATTCACATGCCTGAATCATTCCCCGTCGTCGAGATGGGAGCCCCGGTAATAGAAAAGTAATGTCCTATAGACATACATAGAGAAAAATAGGCCTAAGAGTCTTGCCTTAGTAGCCTATCTATGTCCTTTTGTAAAAAGGACCAAAAACCTGAAGGTAGCCAATCAGCTACCACCTCCCTCTAGAACCTTCCTGCCAGGAGCCTCAGTCTCTCAGATTTTCTACCGCACGTTGTGCTAGGGAGTCCCCACCTGAGCTCTTCTCAGGTTTCTTGGAATATCACTTTTCAACTAAATCTTTGGATTATTTACTTCTACTAATGGCTGAACAACAGAAAAAAGGACTTTTTCGAGTCTGCGCCTCTTGTGGCAAGAAGAGACTGCACATTGATGACAAGCATGAGACTTGTCTCTACTGCCTTTATCCGGATCATTCTGTCAAGGAATGTAGGATTTGTAGAACATTCTCTACCAAAACTCTTAAGGATAGAGAAGGAAGACTGCTCCTCTGGCTAAACAGGCTTAAGACCAGAGATGATGATGTGCTTTCCTCAGCAGGCAGTGACATGGCTTCAGTTTCTTCAAAACTGTCCTTGAAGAGGCCAAGGGAGGCTTCCCCTGGCCATTCAGACGTCCCTCACAAAAAGACTACTACCAAGTCTTCTGAGGTAAGATTAGACACGTCTGTGAAGGAACCGGCAACCTTCAAAAAGCCATCGCAGTCTTCGTCGACGACTTCGTCGACGTTTTCTTCAAGAAAAACTACATATGTCTCCGCGTCGACGACGACGGTTTCAACGGCGATGGCATCGTCCGCCTTTGCTTCCATGACGACGACCGCCCAATCGTCGACGATGGGTAAGCCACTGTCGTCTATTATACTGATTAAAAAGCAACAGTCATTTGTTAAAGCTTCGTCGACGTCGCCATCGACGACGACATCGACGACGACGATTAAACAAAAGTCGACGACGCCTTTACCGTCGACGATGAAATCGCCACCGACGACGAAGACTCCGTCGACAACTAAAGCATCGTCGTCGACGAGAGCGTCCTCGTCGACGAAAGTACCGTCGACGACCACATCGACGACGACGAAGGTTGCACCGACGACCACACCGTCGACGACCGCATCGCCGACGACGGCAAAAGACCAGTCGACGCTCGACAAAAGACCGTCATCAATACCGTCGACGACACCGTCGACGACGACGGCACCGTCGACGACCTCATCGTCGACGACAACATCGTCGACACCATGGAAAAAAGCGGAGTTGATTCCCTCAAAAATGATCACCAAACTCCCTATAACACCGGCTTTAACATCACCCAGTAGGGTTCAAAAACTGCCACCAGCTCGCTTACTGCAAACTGATGAATCTGATGACGACCAATTTGAACAGGCTACAAGTCCATCGGACCTCAATGTCAAATGCCAGAGTACTGACGATGACGGAGATGATGTCATCTTTACGGAGGAAACCACTCACATACAAGAACATACTCGAGTAACTCCGATGATATACCTACCAGCTGAAATAGTCTCTGACTTACAATTCTTAATCACAGACTACAAAAAACGATTCCCGGAATCACCAGCGGCCTCTTCCAAAGAGAAGCCTCACGAGTCATCAAAACCGCAACAATCCCCAAAGACACGACCAACACCTTTGGTTCTTCCACATGGAAGTGAAGGGGTACATAACATTCAATCATCTGAGGAAGAAGAAGAGGAAGGAGAGGTTCGTGACGACCTTTCACATAACAGAGATGACGAGGATTACGTCGCTCATTCTCCAGCCACGCCAGAACCCAACACTTCAGACTCTCCACCAGTGGATATCGGCGGATTCCACAATTTGATTGAGAGAGCGGCTATCAGATTCCACATGACCATGGAATCTCAGGAAACGGATTGTTTTCTCTACGACTTTAAGGATCCTATCAAAAAGTCGACGAGGTCAGTTCCCATCATAGACTACATCTGGGAACAAGGCCAACAGCTCATGAAAACGCCTGCTTCAGTTTCAATAGTGGTGCCTAGATTGGATAAAAAGTATAAGGCTCCAACATCTGCACCTATTTGCCTTAATACACATCCCAAGCCGGATTCTATAGTCACTCAAGCCGTACAAAAGAATTCCAGAAATCCATCCTCTCCACTGTCAGCACCACCAGACAAGGAAGGTAGAAAATTGGATGGCATCGGCAAACGCTTCTCCACAACGTCAGCCATGACTGTAAAGGTGGCCAACGCCATTGCTCTGCTAGGCAGATACAATAGACAATTATGGGAAGATATCGTTCCATATCTGACGGAGGTACCCGAACATTTGAAGGATGAAGTCCAGTCTCTCCTCAAAGAAGGACAGATGTCCGCCTCGGAGATAATTGATTCAGCTGTGGATGTCGCCATGACGGGCTTTAGACAGCTGGCCGGCGCAGCCGTTTTGCGCAGACAAGGATGGCTCAAAGCGACGTCCTTCCGTCAAGAGGTCCAAACCAAAGTTTTGGACATGCCCTATGACGGACAACATCTATTTGGGGCTAAAATAGATGAAGCCTTGCAGACGATCAAAAAAGACACTGACACTGCAAGAGCTCTCGGGACTTTACAATTCAAAAATCAGTCCTTTCGAGGGCACAGAGGACGAGGTCAATCCACATACAGAGGATCATATCAGGGAAAATCCTCTTACTCCTACGGTCAAAATCGCTCACAATACCAACAACGACAGCAACAACAAGGTTGTCAGACCTCCTACGGGAGAGCGAACTTCAGGGGCAAATCCCAGAAGAAAACGACCGGTGGACGACAATGACCACTTCCCGCAGACACTCCCCACATCGTTGTGTCCTCTCAGGATTGGAGGAAAATTGACACACTTCCTCCACAACTGGAGATTGATAACGACGGATCGGTGGGTTCTGCAATTAATCCAGCATGGCCACACATTGGAATTCAACTCCGTTCCACCATTAACTCCTCCTCGCAAACTTCCACACAGGCACCTTCGTTTGCTTCTTCACGAAATCTCTTCAATGCTGAAGAAGAGAGCAATAGAGCGAGTTCCATCTGCCCAGAAAGGGAAGGGATTTTATTCCCGCTTCTTTTTAATCCAGCAGAAAAAGAAGAAATGGAGGCCCATTCTCGATCTCAGGGCACTCAATGCCTTTCTAAAGAGCCAGTCGTTCCGAATGGTGACGATCCAGGAAATCTTAGGATCCTTAGAGGAAGGAGACTATATGACGTCTTTGGACCTACAAGACGCATATTACCATATCCCAATTCACAATCGCCACAAAAAATTTCTTCGCTTCGAAGTGGCAGGTCTACACTACCAATTCTGTGTCCTACCGTTTGGCCTCAAATCCGCGCCACGCATTTTTACAAAATGCCTGGCTCCGGTGGCAGCTTTTCTGAGACAGCAGAATCACCAGGTCTTCCCCTACCTAGACGACTGGCTGGTGAAAGCACCTTCTCTCACAGGCGCGCAGCTGTCTTCAACCGCCTGTCTCGATATTTTCAAGCACCTAGGTTTAACTCTCAACTTAGAGAAGTCAACCTTACAACCAACCAGAATTTTAACATTCCTGGGGGCAACTCTGAACACAGTTTCTTGCAAAGCCTTCCCATCTCAGGAACGAAAACAAAAACTGATGGCTCTAGCTACCGCAGTGTCTTCAAAAAAGTCCATCAAAGTCAGAGCTTTCAAATCCCTTCTAGGGATGATGTCTTCTTGCATTCTACTCATCCCTCACTGTCGGCTCAGAATGCGCCCCCTCCAGGAGGCTCTGACCAAACAATGGACCCAATGTACAGGCTCTTTCGAGGATCACATAGTCATCACTCGACAAATAACGAAGGATCTGCTGTGGTGGACGACGACCAAAAACGTATCCAAAGGTCTAAAGTTCTTGATAACACCAACTCCTCACGTCATAACAACAGACGCTTCTCTGGAGGGATGGGGTGCAGTCCTGCAGGATCTGCAAACCAGTGGCAAATGGACAGACAGAGAGAAGACTCTACATATCAACCTCCTAGAACTAAGAGCAGTTCTTCACTCTCTTCAGGCATTCCTCCCTCGCATAAAAAACTCAGCAGTGCTTGTGCGAACGGACAACACCACCACAATGCACTACTTGAACAAGCAGGGAGGGACGCGTTCACTGACACTGTCTCGAGAGTCGCAAACCATCTGGAACTGGCTACTGCTCCACAACATCACATTAACAGCAGAGTATGTCCCAGGAAAGGACAACGTGATAGCCGACGCTCTCAGCAGACAAAAATCTCTGTCCCACGAATGGGAACTGGATCAACAAGTTCTCAACGACATCTTCTCAACATGGGGGAAACCACACATAGACCTCTTTGCCACCAGGGAGAACGCAAAATGCCACAGCTTCGCAAGCTGGCATCCCCAACCGAGGTCACTAGGAAATGCATTTTCCATCGCATGGCGCAACGTGTTTGCGTACGCATTTCCGCCATTTCCCCTGATCACCAGAGTCATTCGGAAAATGAAAATGGAACACTGCACACTGATTCTCATTGCCCCATACTGGCCGAGACAACATTGGTTTACGGACCTCCGTCGCCTGTCTGTTCGACCATCAATCCAACTACGTCAACATCCAACTCTTCTCTCAATGTACAAAGGCCAAGAACTCCACCCGAATCTGAAATCTCTCAGATTATCGGCATGGCTCCTGAGTACAGAGAATTCTGTCACCTAAACATCCCGCAGGAGTGCAAGGACGTCTTAGCTAACGCAAGAGCTGCCAGTACAAACAAAACGTATTCCTTGAAATGGAAACGCTTTTGTGTTTGGTGTTCAGAAAAAGATATCCATCCTTTCAGAATAACTCCAGAGCAAATACTACCTTATTTACTACATCTGGCACAAACAGGGCTTGCACATGCCTCCATTAGAGTCCATCTAGCAGCAATCTCATGCTTTACAAAAACTTCAAGAGGCCCTTCACTATGGTCCAACAGGCTGATAAAACAATTCCTCAAAGGACTCTATAGATCCTTTCCAAGGCCAAGACGTATACCACCAACGTGGCACCTTAACATAGTACTCAACCAATTGATGAAACATCTATTTGAACCCATACATAGGGCTGATCTAAAATACATCTCATGGAAAACTGCACTCCTTTTGGCCTTAACATCAGCAAGAAGGGTCAGTGAGTTACAGGCACTTTCTATACAAGATCCTTTCATGCAATTCAGAGAGGACAGAGTCATTCTAAGAACCAATCCTCGCTTCATTCCTAAAGTCCCCTCGGACTTCCATCTCAATGAACCACTTGTTCTCCGCTCATTCTTCCCGAACCCCAGTACGGTGGCTGAAAGATCTCTCCATTCTTTAGACCTCAAAAGATGTCTAAAATTTTATCTGGACAAAACGAAGCATTTTAGAAAAACAAATCAACTTTTCATAGCCTTCAGCAGACCTAGAAAAGGTATGCCAATCTCTAAGCAAAGCATTTCCCGATGGATATCAGCGGCAATTGCCTTTTGCCACGACAAAGCCGGACGCCCACTGCATTCCACGGTCCGAGCACATTCCACGAGGGCTGTGTCCACATCGGCAGCATTATTCGCTGGAGTACCGATTCTGGACATTTGCAGAGCAGCGACCTGGAAATCGCCACATACCTTTACCAGGCACTACTGCCTGGATACGGAACTGATGCAGGATGCAGCTGTGGGCCAGGCTGTACTTCGCCATCTATTCCAGTGAGATGAGCCTTCCTTCTTCCCACCGTCCTACAATGGTATGCACATTTATTTACTTTATTCATTGTATTACTGATGGTATATAGTAGCATGATATGTTTTATCTCAGACTACTTCTTATTTTCCATCGCAAATGTGCATAATGTATTGCTTGCTATTCTGATTCAGGCATGTGAATCTATGAAGGACACCCATAATACTGGATAAGGAATGCGTTACTTACCTGTAACAGCAGTTATCCAGTATTGGTGTCTTTCATAGATTCACATGCAACCCTCCCGCCTCCCCAGGAAAGACTCATCTCTCACTACATCACAAATGTTACGTCTACCTAGCTTGGTGCGTACGAAAATCTGAGAGACTGAGGCTCCTGGCAGGAAGGTTCTAGAGGGAGGTGGTAGCTGATTGGCTACCTTCAGGTTTTTGGTCCTTTTTACAAAAGGACATAGATAGGCTACTAAGGCAAGACTCTTAGGCCTATTTTTCTCTATGTATGTCTATAGGACATTACTTTTCTATTACCGGGGCTCCCATCTCGACGACGGGGAATGATTCAGGCATGTGAATCTATGAAAGACACCAATACTGGATAACTGCTGTTACAGGTAAGTAACGCATTCCACGCCAGCTAATTAATTTACTAACACACTTTAGTGTCAGTTCAGTTTTACTATGAAATATTTTAGAGTAAAATCACTATTTGATTATATTGGTGGTCTGGCTTCATTCCTTGCAGTCAGTGTTACTGCATTGTGTGATGCATTTGTGGGAAAACCTTGGCCCTGTACCTAATCACATCTAACTTAATGTAGGGGTAGAGCTGTGCCATACCACCGAACACACTCACAACCTAGGCATCATCCTCGACAGACAGCTATCCATGAAGAAGCAAGTCAGTGCCGTCTCCTCTGCTTGCTTCCTCACTCTCCGAATGCTCAGGAAGGTTTTCAGATGGCTCCCACCCAACACCAGGCGAAATCTCACACAAGCTCTCATCACCAGCAGACTTGACCACAGCAACTCCCTCTATTTAGAAATCCCCGCCCAACTCATGAGAAAAATCCAGACCATTCAGAAAACAGCAGCCAGACTCATCCTCGACCTCTCTAGACATATGCACCTCACCCTTCACCTCAGGAAACTCCACTGACTACCAGATGTGAAGAGATGCCAGTTCAAGCTGTTCACCCACATGTACACAGCACAACACAATGAAGGACCAGCATACCTCAACAAACAAGTGAAATTTCACCAACGCACCAGGGAGCTTTATTCTGGGTTACTCAGCCTAGCAGTCACCCAATGCATCCAGCAAGCAAACAGCTGAGGCTGCGCCTTCTTCCACCTGGCAGCTAAGACTTGGAACATCTTCCCCTGCTCCTCCAAGCCTCACCATCACTTCAGCAATTCAGAAAGGATCGCCAGACCTGGAGAGTCAACCAATAGGTACAGGCAGCATGATCCCACAGCGCCTCCAAACCCTCATGTGTGAAGCAGCCACTCTTTATATATCCTGATTGATTGATTGATTGAAACTTAAATTCCAGTGGCCATAGGGGACCAGCAATGTTCTGCCACTATGCCACTATAGACAGTATAAACAAATGTTTGTGCTGAGCATCATAACTCATGTTTCTTTTACTTTTCTGATATAGCTACTCCTGCTGGTGGACCGGCAGCAAACCTCATGGCAGGTGAAAGATATGAGATGCCACAAAATTGTACAATGAATAGGGAGATTGGGGATCAATTTATGATAAAAGAACACTGAAGGAGGGTATGGGAATAACTGTGTAATGAAAGAAACTGGAATTAAATAGTAAATAGCACGAACCTTAACCTCAAACTGAAATGGTTCTAATGATTGTTTGACACCTATAAATAATACAACCCATATTAAAATGCATCTTTCTTTGCTCTGTGAATTAGAATTGTCACATTCAGGTAGAAGTAACATGTTTTATTGGAAGGGAATCTTAACCAGTCGTTCCACAGCATTCGGCACCATCTAGAATCTATAGCTCTAGTGTGTTGTCAAAGAAGCTTATGGGGAGTTTGCGTAATCTTTCTGCGATTTTATGGTGGTGCTGAATATTAAGAGCTAAATTTCAGCTTACTCCACCCCAATGGTGGTGACGGATATCCAATTTGCCGATATATAAATCCCATAATACCTAGGGGATTTATTTTTCGATGGACGGGACATCCGGCACTGTTGTGAAGGAGTAGCCCGTACGCCGAAATCTAGATCAGGGCCTAAGTCTCTGTGTCTCATCGTTTGATATGGAAACTGTGCCTCAATTTGTAGGTATATGAAAGCAGCTCATAATGACTATTTCTTTCTAAGACTTTCTTTGAGATAGCAAAACTATGAACAAAATGTACCAGAATTGGCAGAAAAGGCAGAGTTAGATCTTGTATTACCGCCAAGACTGTGAACTCATTTATCAAGATGTTGAACTGGAGGCTGTTGTTAGTCATACACCTTTCATTCTGGTGTAAATACATTGAAAGGCTGACCCAGTGCTGCCCCCCATATACAATCTGATGTACACCCAAGCGCATCAGCATATCTTTGGGCTTGTACATTCAAAAACTGAGGCAAGTAGATGTTAAATGAAATGAACAAAATATAAGACACCTGAAGGACTTAACTGGTAACAACCACTTAAAACAGAGAGACTAGCCTGAGATGACCAGTAAGTGCTCAATAACAAAACGAGCTGCACCAGTTTAAAGTGTTACGGTCGACTCGGTGCACACTGGATAGTCTATGAGAAAGTATGGGTGGTGCAGATATTATCTAGAGGGCACTTGTCCATCGAATATAGCACTTTACAACGCAGATTTTACACCGCGATACATTCACGACGCGGTCGTTACAACAACTACGTTGGTACAACGCAGTGCCAATACTACACAAGTCGTTTCACCGACTTGCGCTAGATGGCACACTGGACTTAGGAATAGTATGATTTACTATTCCAACTACAGTGTGTGCAACAGTAGGGAAGGGGTTGGAATAGTAAATCATACTTTTCCTTGGTCTAGAGCGCCATTTGGCGCAAGTGGTTGTAACAACTTCCGTTGCAATGGCATTGCATTGTAACAATGTAGTTGTTGTAACGACCACGTAGTGAATGTATCGGGTGGAAAGTCTGCGATGTAAAGGTTGTTTCCCTTGTCCATCATATATTCGGACCTTAAAGTAAGTCATATTTTAATGCCAAATATTAATGTTCAGTCAGAAAAATACAAGGTTGTCGACGCAGCGTTTCGGTTTAGTAATAACACCTTCATCAGGACAAAGTTCTAGTTAAAAAGAAACCTACAGTTAGATACATCCAATGTTTTTCTTTTTTTACACAGTACTTATTAACATTGCTAACATTATGACTTTTTCCTGATGACGGTGTTATTACTAAACCGAAACGCTGCGTCGACAACCTTGTATTTTTAACTGTTCTTCATGTGAATTGACACATTGCTAACTGTACTAAATGGCACTGTAACTCTGTACAAAAGTATTATTTTATATATTGAATAAATTGTACAATTTTCTTAATATCATTTTAAAACTCTTTTGATCTTATTTTTCTATTGTTGTGGTTTATTAGAGATGTGGTTATGGCATTAATGGGTTTGTGAGTTCATATTTTGCACATTTTCTCCATTTTTGGAAAAATAGGGACTTTTTCTTATTTCCAGATTGCCCACATTTCCTTTCAGAACACAATGGTAAATGTTTGCCTTGCAAAAAAGATTTATGATTGATACTATCTCTTTATTCAATTTTTGTTCATAAAAAAACACTGGCTATATGTATTGTGCAACAACAAAAGAAAGTAGAACTTGAAAGATGATGCTGAAGAAATAAACCAGAAAAAAGTTATAGCTAACTGTGCAGGTTTGGTACATATGCAAATCATCCTTTCTCCATTCCTCTTTCTGCAGAGATACCAGTGTTTTTGTCATGGTCTCTTTCACAGTGGTATCTAGAAAGACTCACATACCATTTTATGCAGTAATATTTTGCAGCATCCGTGAGTTCGATATTGCGTATAATCAACTGGTACTCGGTCCCAGCATCCCAGCAGGATTGATGGTGGCTGTAAAACGAGCTGAGGAAACCCCTGGTGCATATTTTGGATCCGTCAATGAATGATGATGAGACACGATGCTCAAGGGACCATCACCTGGAGTCTGCTTGATGAAAGCCATCCACCCGTTATCTTTAGCTCCAACATTGCAATTGAATGTTATGCTCTGTCCCAAACGTACTGAGGTGCTAGCCGGAGTCAGCACCGGCGCCTGCGACTGAGAACCTAAGAACAAATTATACAGAAAAAAATGTTAGTAAGACACCTGCCCTACAATCCTATGGGGTCATGCAACATATATCTGAGTGTGTTTCACCCACATGATATCCACATTGCAGTGGTCAAGAACAGCCGGATGAGCCGCATCTCCATCACAACAGGTAAGCCGAGCCTTGTCAAGACTGCCTCTGGTGGTACCATTTATAGCTGAGGAGGCCACTCCTCCCTGTCAATCAATGCAAATAATCAGCCTGCACAGACTGACAGCCCAAGCTAAGGCTGTAAAGATGGAAATAGAGCCACGTCTTGATTATGTTGGTGGTCTGGCTTCATCCTTGCAGTCAGTGCTATTGCATTATGTGATGCATGTGCGGGAAAAACTTGGCCCTTTGACTAATCCCATCAAAATTACATTCCAATGGCCATAGGGGACCTGCAATGTTCTGCTGCCGTGCCACTATAAACAGTATAAACACGTGGTTTTGCTGAGCATCACAACTCATGTTTTTTACCTTTCTTGATATAGCTCCTCCTGCTGCTGGACCGGGCAGCAAATATCACAACAGGTGAAAGATATGAGATGCCGCAAAACTGTACAACGAATAGGGAGATATGGGATCAATTTCTAGTAAAGGAACACTGAAGGAGGGTATGGGAATAACTGTATAATTAAAGAAACTGGAATAAATAGTAAATAACATGAAACTTAACCCCGAACTGAAATGGTTTGACTTATTTCCCTTTTTTAAAAGCCAGCCTCTCTATTGCACAAGATTTTCATGGTGTGTCTAAATGGGTATGCCAATGTTACCTGTAAACTGGCCTACACAGGTGTGTATTATTAGGTGCACTCAAGAACACTTCCTAAAAGCCAAATCATGTCAAGGGCGATCTTTATCCCTACATAAAATAAAGGAAATACATTGCAGCCTGTGAACTATCCTCTCATCAGTCTTCAAAACATGAATCACACTTTTTTATTGGAATATTATACTGACGTTGCAGCAATGAACTGATGAAATATATTGATCCTGGTGTTTCATTATGAATTAGGCATAATTGTGAAACCATTCAAAGGTGCCTGCTGTTGCAAAGGTCAAGAAGTAATGTTACAGGAGCCCTGATGGGGATTCCAGTGGAGTGATGTCCTAACAGGAGATCACAACCAGATTTCCCCAATCACAATTGGTTGATGCTCCCACAGCTAGATTTTCTGAACCAAGCAATACCAAGCTCTGGTTTTTCTGCCCGGAATCTTGTAAAATCCCATGAAGACGGAAGGGTTTGTGGATATCACCTGCTCGGTGTGAGTCTGGCTCACAGAACTCCTTCCTATGGCTCCCATCTGGTTGGCACCAGAGTCTTCTGCCCCTGATACACTTTCCTCCCCCGTCCATAGACCTCGCCCCTCACTCCCGCTGTCCAACAAAGATAATGCCTTTCTGGTGTTAGCCGGGTGTGTTTGTTTGGCAAGGCCTGGTGCTCCCTAAAGTGTACTCAGGGTCCTTGTTGAAAACAAAACACTGTAGCATAGCAGCAAGTCAAAGAACCACTGAAAAAACACAGTTCCTAAGGGAATTTAAATAACAAAATCTATGATCAGGTGGGAGGCACAACCAAAAGTACCGCTGACTGAGAGGGGAAAGCAACCTTTACAACGCAGTCATTACAACGCACTACCTTTACAACGCAGTCTTTACAACACAACATCCTTTACATCAGATGCCATTACAATGCAGCCATTACAACGCATGTCACTACAACACGTCATTACAACGCATTATTAAATAATTAATGAGGAATAGTAATTTGTACCCCTATACTATCCAACACTTACCCTATTGCTGCACTCACTGGAGTAGGAATCCAAATTTTTACCCCTACACCATTCAACACTTACCCTACTGTTGCCCTAAAAGTAATAAGCGTTGTAATGTTATGCATTGTAAAGGTATGCGTTGTAGTGACATGCGTTATAAATGTAGTTTCTAAATATGCGTTGTGATGGCATGCGTTGTAATGGATGTTACGATGTAAAAACAGCGTTGTAAAGGCATGCGTTGTAAATGTTTGCATTGTAACATCATACATTCCTGAGAGGTACAGCCGACCCTAGAGAGAAGGCAGCTATCCCCCACGCGGGCAGCAAACACAGGGCACAGCAGCAGCTGGGCATGAGAGCGCACCAAGGCGGTGGGTCAGCGAATGACCGAAGCAAGATTGGGTTTAAAGGGTTCAATGAGCCCAATCAGGAGGGAAGGGCATGGCCACAAGCAAAGCCATAAGGCGACTGGGCAAGCCGTCCCCAGCATTGGCCCTTAGGATGCCTCATGGCAGGGATACTTGCGGGCAGACACAGGGGTAAGAAATGGTCAGTGCAGGAAAGACACGGCACTTGCAGCCCAAGCATCGCCACAGGGCCACAAACACCATACATTTGGTAGCTAGTGAAGCCTCGGAGCCGCGACCCGCTGTACCAAGTAATCGACAGAAGTGGAGCTGTCATGGCAGTCAAAAAGTGAATTATGACAACTTTTAAAGAGACCTTATGACTGTAAGGATGATACATTGCAGAGTAGGCAAGTAGGCATATTAATATCCAATAAGGATAAGATGTAAACTGTATAACCAGTTATGAGCAAAATGTGCTAGATTTTAGCACAGCATGTTAATGACCAATGACATCATGTTAAGTATGTACCAACTTATGATGTGAATAAACTGCGGCCGTTCTAGCACCACAGAAGTAGTCGTGGTGTCCACATTGTAGGGAAGAGAGGAACGGCGGGGGCCCTTGACATGCTTGCACAGCTGGGGGGAGGTGGGGGTTGAAATAGGAATTGAATTGCAGAGATAGGGCAGGTCTCAGGGAAAAACTCTGCATGCTAGAAAGTAAATAATTGTTTGTTATAACTGCATACCACTAATTGCTATAAAGACGAAGACAGCCTCTTCACCCTCGGGTTGTATTAATCAGCAAATATATGTACGCTCATTGGTGCATTACCATAGAAATGATCACCGCTCTCTCCCCTGTCCCTCTATGGATTTGGCGAAGCCTTCAATATCCCCTGTTGAGACTGCAGCAGGACTATAATACTGCGAAAGCGTGTACCAAGAGCGTTGGCATTCAAATAAGGAAAACTATGCTCTTCAAGTTTCCCTTAAGCATGTGAGTGACTGCGCATGTGAGTGACTATGCATGTGAGTGACTGCGCATGTGAGTGACTGCGCATGTGAGTGACTGCGTATGTGAGTGACTGCGCATGTGAGTGACTGCGCATGTGAGTGACTATGCATGTGAGTGACTGCGCATGTGAATGACTGCGCATGTGAGTGACTGCGTATGTGAGTGACTGCGCATGTGAGTGACTGCGCATGTGAGTGACTGCGTATGTGAGTGACTGCGCATGTGAGTGGCGGCACATTTGTATTAAGCCACCCAATAGCGCCTCAGAGAGTGCCAAGAGTTCCGGGGAACATTTACACCCGTACAAATGTAGATCATTGTGTTTTCCTCTTTTATGCCTGATTGACCTCTCATTTTCAAACTTCCCTCCTTGTCTTAGAAGACCCCTAAAAAGTAAGTGGGGCAAGTAAAACCGTTTGTTGGTTCCTTTGGCAAAGCATATTTTTGATCTTGCACTGGTATTAGGCCAGTTCGAAGATTGTTCTGTATGGCAGTGTTTTGCGTTACAGCCCACACTGGCTTGTACTGTCCATGCTTCCATTTACTGAGGGTTATAACATTGTTGTGATGTCCCCTGGTCTGGTTGACCCGGTTTCATACTGTGCATATGTTCTGTGCCAGCAAATATGACCTCATTGTAGGATATTACATCGTCACAGGGGATGGAGCAGCAGCCCCACAACCTCTTCGCTTTCTATATGTAAGTCATCCATACTCTATTTTGTGATTAAGAAACATCTACCATTACCTTAACCTTCTTACCTGACCTTCTTCTTTTTTTTACTGTAATCTTTTCTTGCCTTTTCCTGTATAAAGTTAATATGTCTGTTTTGCGTGTGATTCCTGACTAAAACATTTTAGAAAAATGCCTGCGCCAAATGCACTCTTTGGCACTGCACTCCACACTAACTACTCTGCACCACTGCACTCTATGCCACTATACTATACCCTGCAACACTGTAGGCCGCTCTATTCTACTCTGCACCACTCGACTTTGCACCACTCTACTCTGCGTCACTCCACTCTGTGTCACTCTAATCTATGACACTGCACTCTACACCACTGCAATCTACACCACTGCACTGTACTCTGCACCACTCAACTCTACAACTCTATACTGCACCCTATGCATCTACACTCTGGATCACTCCAGACAGCTCTAGTCCATTCTGCACTACTGCACTCTACATCACTCTACCCTACACTACAGCACTCTACCCCAGTATTTACTCTACAACCCTGAATTACTCCAATCTACGCCCCTTCACTACACTCTGAAACAATATGCTCTATGCCACTTTACTCTCTGCCACTATACACTATGCCATTGCACTCTATGTCAATGCACTCTATTCCACTTTACTCAAAACATTGCACTCTGCACCACTGCACTCTAGGCCAAACTTCTTCACCACTGTACTTTACGCCACTTCACTCTAGGCTACTCTATGACACTCTACAACACTCCACTCTTCGACACTACACTCTACGATACTCCACCTTATGATGCCCGACTCCATTAAACTTTATTCACTCTAAGACACTCTAGTCCACTTTACAAAACATTCCTCCACTCTATTCCACTTTACAACACTACTCCCCTCTACAATGCTCAGTGCAACTCTCTCTATGCCACTCCATGCCACCTTACTCCACTCAATTCTATGACACACTACTCCACTCCACTCTATGCCACTCGACTCTGCCTCTCCACTCTACTCTATGCCACTTACCTCTACAACACTCAACTCCACTATATGACATTCCACTCTCCTACAATACTCCACTCTATGCCACTCCACTCTACGACAACCTACTCTGCTCTATGGCACTCTACTCTACCCCACTCTACTCCACTCTTTGCAACACCCTCTAAGCCACTCCACTCTGCTCTACACCACTCCATGACACTCCATGCTATTCCATGACAAGTTACTCCAATCTGGCACTCCAAGCCACTCAACTCTACTCCATTTTACCCCCTTTCACTCTATCACACTCTACTCCCTCCATGACACTCGAGTCTATGACACTTCGCTTCACTTCGCTTTTCTCCACTCTATGCGCCTCAACTCTACACCACTCTATAACACTCCCCTTGACTCCACACCCCTCTCCTTTACCCCACTAACTTTTAGCCACGCTGAACAGCAGACACTCTGGTGAGCAACATGGCTAAAACATTTTGGCAAAGCCAATAGTTTGTGCATAGGCGAGACCTATTGGCTTTCCCAATGCTTGTTTAATCTCGAAGGGGCTGAGAGAGCAGACTTCAATTGGAAATGTGTTCAGAGGGTGAGGAGCTTGAAAGAAGAATGCTGTGTACTCCTTGAAAAATAGTTTCTAGTGGGCATTAGGTGGAAGGTCTTGTCACAGCTCCATAGGTGTCTTTTTTTGGAAGTAAGTCAAGTGTGTAATTTGGGAGCAGATTTTTCGACACCTACAAATAATACAGCCTATATTATCTTTCTTTGTTCCGTGAATTAGAAATGTCATATTCTGGCAGAAGTGACATGGTTTCTTTTCGGGAGCCATTGACCAGTTGTTCCACAGCATTCTGCACCATCTGAAATCTATAGATCTAGTGTGCTGTCAGTCAGGCACAAGGAGAGTTTGCATATTCTCAGTGTAATTTCATGGTTATTCTGTATACTAAGAGCCTAATTTAGATTTTGGAGGAAGGGTTTCCCGTCATAGTCGTGACAGATATCCCGTCTGCTAAAATATGAATCCCATAACATTCTCCTGTTCAAATATTGAATCCCATAACATTCTACGGGATGTATTTTTCGGTGGACTAGACATCCGGCACCGTTGTGAAGGAGTAACCCGTCCGCCGAAATCTAGATCAGTGCCTAAGTCTCTGTGTCTTAACACTTGATATGGAAACTATGCCTCAATTTGTAGGTATAATGAGAGCAGCTCATAATGACTGTTTATTTCAAAGACTTTCTTTGAGATATCAAACCTATGAACATAATTTACCAGAATTGGAAGAAAGGCCTAGATAGATCTTTTATTACCGTCAAGACTATGAGCTAATTTTTTAGGAAGTTGAACTGAAGGCTGTTGTTAGTCATACACTTTTGATTGTGGTGCAAATACATTGAAAGCCTGACACACTTCTACCCTCCATATTCAATCTGATGTACACCCAAGCGACATTAGCGTATCTTTGGGCTTGTACAATAAAAAAGTGAGACAAGTTGATGTTAAATGAAATTAACAAAATATAAGACTGCTGAGGGGCTCAACTGGTAACAACCATTTAAAACAGAGAAACTAGCCTGGAATGGCCAGTTAGCACCTCAAGAACAAAAAAGAGCCACACCAGCTTAAAGTGTTACGGTCGGCTCGGGGCGCACTGGATAGTCCATGAGAAAGTATGAGGGCGAAGATATTATATAGAGGGCGCTAGTCCATTATATCTTCAGACCTTAAAGTAAGCAATATTTTTATGTCAAATATTAATGTTCAGTCAGAAACCCTTGATGGTTTTAGGAATGACTAACAAACATGTCAAAAAAGTTTTGATATTCCTATAGAAGTGTCAAGATATGAGAATATTTTCAGGTTTTTAAAGAAGGATACCATTTTTGCACATTCGACGATTTATCAAATTTGTGTGTGGTGTAAACAAGTACAAATCAATTTTAATTGATTTATATTACTACTTGGGAAGGGCGCTCCAGTGGGTGGACGACAATAACATCTTGTCGGACTTCCAAGCTGGATTTCGCTCTGGAACTGGGACCATCGAACAGGCCTTCAGACTGGCTCTCTTGTATTGGAAGGTGGTGGTGCTGGGCAAAGGCAGTCGGTATTTGGCCTTTATAGACCTTAAGACTGCCTTTGACCTGCTACCAAGGGAGGAGTTGTGGAAGGTTCTGTTAGAACTGGGGCTGCCTCCGTACATTTTATCCCTCCTTGTGAGACTTCACGCCGGTAATTTTGCGCAGGTGCGATGTGGCATGAATGGTGAAAAATCTGATAGGATCCCTGTGGGAAGGGGCGTACGCCAGGGATGTGTGTTAGCTCCCACTCTGTTCTCCCTTTACGTGAACGGAGTGGTCGAGCACTTGTCAAGAAATCCCTCGGATGCTCCCTCCCTGGCGGGCAAACGGATCCCAACACTGCTCTTTGCCGATGATACCCTCCTCATCTCAAAGACCCCCATGGGCCTTCAGAGTCTCCTGAATAGCTTTCAGGAGTTCTGCTCATTAAGGGGATTAGTAATCAATACTGACAAAACCAAGTATTTGATCATGAATCCGCCTAAAAAATCTGGGCGTCCCCCGGCTTTGAATTCTGTCCCATTGGAGAGGGTATCTGAGTTCGATTATCTGGGTATCCGCCTTAACGACTCATTGAGCTGGAACCCACATATCCAAAAAATGCTCCTTAGCCATAAAAGGGTGGGCGGTGTATTACTTAAGGAGCAACGCTCCTCCACAAGTAAACCTATCGCCCCAGTTGTGGAGATATACAAAGCCAGAGGGGTCAGTGCTGCCTTGTACGTGGTGGAGTTGTGGGGCACATGCAACCTGGATGCTTTAGCAATATCAGAGAGCAAATTTTTGAAAGATCTGATGGCTCTCCCGCTGAGTACACCTACAGTACCCGTGCTATTGGACCTAGGCTGCAGATCGATCAAGGACCAAGCACAACTGCGCCCCTTGCTTCTTTGGGCTCGGTTGTGGCGGGTGACCGAATTAGCCTCTTATGCAGGGGCGCTATCAGAGGTCATGGCCATGGAAGGGTGGTCCAGGATTAAATGGTTGAGGGATGTAAAATGGCTACTAATGGAGATAGGGCTTGGTGATGCGTGGGCTTCGAGAACTTCCCCACCTAAAGCCATGATAAAGAAACTGTATTGGAAATGGGTCTCTTCTAAATTACTTTCAGACCCGCGTCATTGTAATTCCACTGCAGCCTTTGTGAGGATTAAAGATGTGGTGGCTTATGAACCTTATCTAGATATGATCTCCATCCCTCTTGACCGGACTCTGTATTTTAAGTTCAGGGTGGGAACCCTACCAGTAGGTGAACTAGTTGCCTGTTGGAAATCCTCTTACCAGTTCTCCCCCTTTTGTGCGCGTTGTCCCACTCGAGTAGAGTCAGTAGCCCACATTCTTTTCGAATGTCCGGATTACTGTGCCCCTAGGAAGCGCTGGCTCAAACCCTTATGCAGACTCTTAGGCACCCGCCAGCATATAGTGGCCTTACGCATTCTAATGTCCGACACATCCGCTTTGGTTGTTTGCGGTGTCTCAACATTTTTAAAGTGGTCATGGTTGATTCGTGCAAGAAGGCTGTCTTTGTCAATTTAATTCTTGTTTTAACTGTTTTTTAACATTTTATTCCCTTTTCTTCCCCTTCTGTGTAATTAGGAAGTGATTGTTTTAATTGTTGTGTTTTATAATTGTTGTATAAGCTTTTCTGATATTTTTATATATCGAAATAAAGCCTATCAATCAATCATTACTGCGTATATACAAAATATAAAGGCTTATTTTAACTCATCCATAAACGGCAAACTGGCCACGTTGCCTTTAAGAACATATTGGTAAATGTTTTTTGCAAAACGATTTATGATTAATACTATCTTTGTATTCAATGTTTGTTCATAAGAAAACCACTGGCTATATGCATTGTGCAACAACAAAAGAAAGTAGAACCTGAAAGATGATGTCGAAGCAATAAACCAGAAATAAGATATAGCTAACTGTGCAGGTTTGGTACATATACAAATCATCTTTTCTCCGTTCCTGTTTCTGCAGAGATACCAGTGTTTTTGTCATGGTCTCTTTCACAGTGGTATCCAGAAAGACTCACATACCATTTAATGCAGTAATATTTTGCAGCATCCGTGAGTTCGATATTGCTTATAATAAACTGGTACTCGGTCCCAGCAGGATTGATGGTGGCTGTAAAATGAGCTGAGGACACCCCTGGTGCATATTGTGGATTGGTCCATGAATGATGATGAGACATGATGCCCGAGGGGACATCACCTGGAGTTTGCTTGATGAAAGCTATCACCCCGCCATCTTTAACTCCAACATTGCAATTGAAGGTTATGCTCTGTCCCAAAGGGACTGAGGTGCTAGCCGGAGTCAGCACCGGCGCCTGCGACTGAGAACCTGAGAAGAAAATAAGCAGAAAAAAATTGTTAGTAAGACACCTGCCCTACAATCATATGGGGTCATACAACATACACCTGAGTGTGGTGCACCCACATGATATCCACATTGCAGTGGTGAAGAACACCCTGATGAGCTGCATCTTCATCACAACAGGTGAGCGGAGCCCTGTCAAGACTGCCTCTGGTGGTACCATTTATAGCTGAGGAGGCCACTCCTCCCTGTCAATCAATGCAAATATTCAACCTGCACAGACTGACAGCCCAAGCTAAGGCAGTAAAGATGGAAATAGAGCCAAGTCTGGTGCTCATTTGTAGATAGTGCCAGTGCTGTTTCTCATTCAAGGTGTGGCTGGCAGGAAAGATGACTAAATTATTTGAATGACACTCTTCCATACTTATTTAAAAATTGGTGAAAATATCAGACACAAATACCTCCACTGCAAATAACATATGCACATGTCAAGAGGAGGTATTTGCACCCATTTGTAAATAGTTGGGAATTGAAAATAGCAAACAACAACTGTGCCTGTTTTGCTCTCTCTCCAAATAGGAGCTATGTATAGACAAGAGATAATTGCTCCTGATAATTAAACTAGCTTTTGAAACTAAAGCACCCTTTTGTAGGTAGAACATAATGTTCTCCTAAACATTCAGATTCATCAATTACAGCACACAGCTCTTGGAACACCAATACCCACAGCCCAGGACTTATCAATATCATACCACAACCCATCCTCTATTTCCAGATTTCCACTCTCATGACATCAACAACAAGTGACATCACAACACTTGAGAGAAAACCAGACTTGTGATGTGGTGGGCCTACATGTATATGCCTTGTATATTCATTTATGTGTGAAGGATAAAATGTTGGAAAGTCTTTTTTTAAATTATGTGGGACTCTGACTCCCAACTCAAAGAAAGTTTACCTTTCCATTCTGTAACAACAGATTTATTGCATATTGAACCTATGGATTATGACAGGTGGTAGGACTTTAACCTTTTGCTGTGACACAGCCCCTGGAAAAATGAACCAATTTACTATGAAATCGTTTAGACTAAAATCACTTTTTTTTTAATTATGTTGGTGGTCTGGCTTCATTCCTTGCAGTCAGTGCTATTGCATTACGTGATGCATGTGCGGGAAAAACATGGCCCTGTGACAAATCACATCAAAAATAAATGCCAGTGGTCATAGGGGAAGAGCAATGTTCTGCCACTGTGCCACTATAGACAGTATAAACAAGTGTGTTTGCCTTTCTTGATATAGGTACTCCTGCTGCTGGATCCGGCCAGCAAACATCATGATAGGCGAAAGATGTGAGTTGCAGCAAAACTGAACAATGCGCAGGGAGATAGGGGATACATTTATAATAAAAGAACACTGAAGGATGGTTTAAGAATAACTGTATAATGAAAGAAAATGGAATAAAATAGTGAATAACATGAAACAACCCCAAACGGTTGAAATGGTTCTACTTATTTCCCTTTTTTCAAATGCCAGCCTCTCTATTGGGCAAGGTTCTCATGCGGTGTCGAATCGAAAATAAGCTTTATTCAAAGTCACACAGTGAATCATAAAAGCTACACAATATAATACTATCAAGATTGAAAATTAGTTAAAAAGAGTAAAAATACAGACTAAAAGCAAACATAAGTAACAACCTGCTTCCCTCATTATTAATAAAATATCTACAGCTGCTTCCTACAGTTAATCACAGCCAATAAAAAGCGAGACAATACGGCGCATATATACAAATTCGGGACCAATTGCAAATACATCAAAGCTGGTCGACATTGTACAAAACCTAGTTGTAGTAACAAAGGTTTAATTAAGTATTTTCTCAGGCCAGAATAGTATTTACAGAAATAAAACAATATGCATGGTACTCGGTGTCGAAATGTCATCACATGGACATTTCACAAGATCAGACGACCAGCTATTAATAGTGGGAAAGCTGATTGGATGATGGAAAATATCCAGCCAAAACCGGGTCAGCACGAATCTATGACGCTGATTATACACATTAACTAAATAGAATTCCATATTGGGGCTAGTCAGAACCATCTGGTTCCTTAAAACTAAATATTTTGTAATTTCTGTAGATAACCTCGCTTCCTCAAGTAGTGTTAGGCATTTCAATTTAAGGGCTTTTCTTTGGATAGTAATCAAGAGCTCAGGATGATCGAAAACTCAGAATGGCCAATATCCACCAGAAAATTATGCACAAAGTTGAGCCAGGGGATTTTAAGTGCAGACGTTGATCTAAGACAGTCTTCAATGATAGACCGATTGAGCGTTGTATGATCGGAGGACCAGATTTCATGCCAGAGTAAAACTGTCTGGATCTTGATCACGTCTGCTAAATAAGGAACTCCTAGTTCAGAGTGGCGGACAAAGGTTGAACTGCTTTTTGGAAGAGCAAGGAGATTCCTAAGGAATGCGTTTTCTGTTACTTGGAGTGTATCAGCATTCAGATATCCCCCAAGTTGTTAGCCGGGCCAAAGTCTGTTGCCATCAACAACGCACCTATATTAGAGGGTTTCACACCATTTGAGATTCAAGATGTAACCAACCTTCTGATGGGGACTCGATCTGGATCTCTCCTGGACCCCTGTCCAGTATCGGTGATCAAAAGCATCCCAGATGTCATTGCCTCCATCCTTATGCCTTTGTTTAACATCATCATTGAGTCAGGCCAGTACCCCAGAACCTCGAAATCAGCCTCAATGCTCCCGCTGATTAAAAAACCAAACCAGGATCCAAGTGATCTGAATAACTATAGACCCATCTCTCGACTTCCACTGCCGGCAAAAATGATAGAGAAGGCTATCAATGTGCAACTTAGCATGTTCTTTCAGAGCAACAATGTGGTTGATCCTACGCAGTATGGCTTTCACGCCGGACATAGCACAGAGTTAGCTCTGATTAAAGACACAGAGGAGGTACGGGAGGCTGTGGACCAGGGAGGCTTGGCGATCCTGACTATGTTGGATCTGTCAGCAGCCTTCAATATTGTCCATCATGAAGTTCTGATGGACCGATTATCGAGAGTGGGGGTTCAGGGCAAGGCTTGGAACCTCTTGAAATCTTTTCTGTCTGATAGAATGCAAACAATGGATCTGGGAAGGGATAGGTCAAAGCCTTTTTCCCTTCTTTGTGGGGTGCGACAAAGTTCCTCCATTAGCCCCACGCTTTTTAATAGATACGTCAGCCAGCTGGCAGCCCTGATAAGATCTTGCGGGCTCCAATTAACATCCTACGTGGACGACACACAAATTGTATTGTCCCTACAGCGAAGCAAAGAAGCCGAAACGGCCTTAAGATGCCACAATTGCATGAAAGCTATAACTGGTTGGATGTCCGCTAACTGCTTGAAACTCAATGCAGGCGAAACTGAGGTCATTATATTTGGGAATAACTCCAACCTCTGGACACAAGACTGGTAGCCTGAAGAAATGGGTAAGCCCCCAACCCCCACGGTGAAAGCTAAGAACCTGGGTGTGATTATGGATAACAAACTTACTTTTGGGGACCAGGTCAGTGGGGTCGTCTGGACAAGCTTTGTCCTCCTCAGAATTTTGAGGAAAATAACATTTTTCCTACCAGAGGTTAGCTTCAGGACAGCAGTCTCAGCCCTCATTTTGTCACAGCTGGATTACTGTAATAGTCTGTACTGGAATATTCAAAAGAAACATCTAAACAGACTCCAGCTGGTTCAAAATGTGTCAGCCAGGCTGCTAACGGGCACACCACGGTTCGTCTCAGTTAGAAATGGACTTCACTGTCTCCCAATAAAACAATGTGCACAATTCAAAGCGCTTTGCATGGTTTTTAAGTCTTTGATGGGCAGTGGTCCTGAGTATCTGAGAAGACACCTTCAATGGCATGTCCCCGGAAGAATATTGCACTCCTTGGAAGCAAAGCAAGTGACTGTTCCCAGAGTGAAAAAAGCTAACTGGGGTGGCAGTAGTTTTATCTTTGCAGTGCATCTTAGGAATTCCACTGAGCTCCTTTCTTTCAGGAAGGGGTTGAAAACTTGGCTGTTCTCAGAATATGCCTTTTGTGTCCACGGAAACCAGTTTGACAGTGCTCAGAACAAGGGCACCTTTGGGTAAAAGTGTACTTTAAAAGCTATATTAACATAACATAACATACCAAAGCTCAGACCCCTACGTGGCAGTAGGTCTACATTTGGCCTTTTAAATAGTCATAAGCTCCCTCGGTTGTTTGATGCCCAATTTTCAAGCAAAGTTCAGCCGGGTCATAATAGTTTTAACAAATTGGAGCCTACTTGAATTCATTGGAGACAACCAGTTCCCAGCTTGATTAAAGGACATGCCTAAATATGAGAATGTGGATGTAAACAGAATTTTTGAGCCCTCAATAACAATATCACGACAGCGTACAACCCTTCTACCAATTTTCATTGCAAAAGTTTTACTAATATTGAGTTTTAACCCATGATTCTGCATGAACTGTGCAAATTCATTAACTAAACGCTGGAAGCCAAGTGGTATGTGAGCCATTAATACGGCATCATGCGGTGTCTAAATGGGTATGCCAAACCTACCTGTAAAACTGGCCTACACATGTATGTATTATTAGGTGCACTCAAAAACACTTCCTACAAGCCAAATCATTTCAAAGGCAATCTTTATCCCTATATAGAATAAAGGAAATATATTTCAGCTTGTGAACTATCCGCTCATTAATATTAAAAACATGATAAAAACATGTTTACTGGAATATTAAACAGATATTACAGCAATGTCCTGATGAAATACATTGATCCTAGCTTTTCAATATAGATTTAGGCATAATTGTGAACCTATTGAAAGGTGCATGCTGTTGTGAAGGTCATGACGTAATGCTAAAAGGGCCCTGATGGTGATTCCGGTGGAGCGATATCTTAACAGGAGATCACAACCAGATCTCCCCAATCATAATTGGTTGATGCTCATACAGCTAGATTTTCTGAACCAGGCAACACCAGGCTCGGTGTTTCCTGCCTGAAATCTTGTAAATCCCATGAAGACAGAAGGGTTTGTGGATATCTCAAGCTCACTGTGAGCCAGACACACAGAACTCCTTCCCATGGCTCTCATTTGGTTGGTTGGCACCAGACTTTTCTGTCCATGGTACACTCTCCACCCCACTCCACTGACCTCACCACTCACTCACAGGATTAAAAAAGTTTATGTCCTTCTGGCATTTACGGGGTATCTTCGTCTGGCTCTTAGGCAACGCCTGGTGCTCTCTAAAGTGTACTTGGGCTCCAGACAGTGCTTTTTTTTAGAAACTTTATTTAAAGTTTTACACAATAACATAATACCGGTGTTCAACCAATACCAGCAAAAAGAATCATGTAGTCATAAATCATGGTTGTGCTGTTCTGGAAATTGTCCAAACGCTGATCCCCCTTTCCACAAGCATTAGCTAAGTATAACAGACATTTAATACCCTCCTCTTCGGTTCCTGCCTGGCTGCCCACTACTCATGAGCTTTGGGTACCTGACTGTGTGCCGTTAGCCAGTAGATCATGACAGAGTTCCCTCCAAAGTCTTAAATCGTCCACTAATTTCTCAACATTGCGACACCTCTTCATGTGCACTTCCTCAGCTAATGTCTATTTGTGCACATCTCGTATCCATGCCGAAACCTCGGGTGCCCACGTCCCCATCCACACAATAAAAATTCTGCGCCTCGCTAGCACTAAAAGTAATTGCTGGAGTCTGTATACTATCTTGCTTTGCTTTTTAGGATTCCGTATTAACCCCAATACGCAATGGGAGGGTGTCAATTGAACTCGCCTAGTCACACTGCCTCTGATCTGCTCCACCACCTCTGTCCAGAAGCTACTGACCTCAGGGCATTCCCAAGCCAAGTGCAGGAAATTAGCCCCTTCCTTGTGGCACCTAGGGCATGAGTTTGACTTATTGGGGGCCATGTAATGTATTCTCTCTGGGGTGATATATGTGCAGTGCATGTAGTTGTAGTGAATTAACCAGAATTGGGCATTACAGGAGACCGTGTGCGCAAGTGCACCCACCGACCCCTGTCCTTATCCTCCAGTGGCACCTCCAGGTCTGCGTTTCAAGTGATAAATGCCGAATGAGGGGGGGCACCGGCGTACTCCCTCATGGCCCCAAACAGTAGTGATATGGTGCGTCTTCCTGCCCCGCATGTGAGTAGAATGTCCAGTGTCTGCGTAAGATGTGGGATTGTTGAATGCGTGGGCCATATTTCTTTAAATATATTGGCTAAGGCAGCGTATTGTATATATTGTCCCTGCCCCAATTCAAAGTCGTCACAGGCTTGTTTGAATGTAAAAAAAGCTCTCGCCCGGGTACAGATCAGCAAGTACGTCACAACCCCCTTCCTGCCAGGCCCGGTATGACATACTGGACATCACCATCCTAACCAGCGCAATGTCCCACACTGACAAATCCTGATGGAATGGGGCGTGTTTCAAGACTCGCTCGGCAAATGTTTGCCCGATGAGCGCAGTCTGTCTTACCACATATAGCACTGCAACAGAGGTGTCTGAGCCCTGCAAGAAGAGGGACGGTAAGTCAGTAACCCAAACTCTGTCCCGTAGCAGCCTTTTCTCCCAATTGTCCTCCTCAGCAATCCATATGGCTGCGTGCTGTAGTTGACTGGCGTATTCATAGAGCTCCATTCTGGGTGCCTCTAGGCCATCCCCCTTATATGTGTGATTCAGTGTGGCAAGCGCCACTCTGCTGCGTTGACCTACCCAATACAGGTCTATCATTAGAGAGTCCAGAGCCAGGAATATTCGCCCAGGGATGGGACATAGGGCGTTCTGTAACATGTACAGGCAGCGGGGCAACACAACCATCTTGGCTATCGGCAACCTGCCCATTAGTGAGAGTGGGAGAGTGTTCCAGAAGCCCATCGACCCCTTTACTGCATCTATTAACTTATGGACATTGAGCCGCAATATCCGTGAGCCCTCACCCGCCACCTGCACACCCAGATACCTGAAGTGCTCTGCCTCCCAACTTAAGGCCACTCTAGGAAGTGGATCAGCGGGAAGTGAGCCAGGGGGAATATCAATGATTTTGTTTTGTTGAGTCGCAACTCCGAGCACCCACCAAACTCTTCCAACACCTGTAGTAGCCTCGAAATTACCTCCTGTGGTGAGGAGACATAGAATAGAGCGTCATCAGCATAGAAAGATATGATGTGGGAAGTCTTGGTGACTTTTGAGCCCCAGTGATCCAAGTCCCTATGCACCCATATCGCCTGGGGCTCAATTGCCAGTGCAAACAGAAGCAGAGAAGACAAATAGGCTAGACGCGGCCCCCTCCCCAGAAGCCAATCACTTGACCTGCTGTACCCCACCCAGAAATTAGCGCTGGGCGCTGTATGCAAGACCTGTACCCATCATCTGAACCATGGGCCAAAACCAGCCACCCTGAGCACCTCCAACAGATACCCCCAATCCACAGAGTCGAATGCCTTCTCCAAATCTTTGGAGACCAAGGCTAGATCATCGTTTCTTTGCTTTACTTTATGCAGAAAGTGTATTAGCCGCCAGCCACGGCCCGTGTAGGGCGTTCCACCGGGCAGTGACGTCAGGCGTGGAGGGGCAGGATGGGGGGTTGTAAAATGTGGGATACGGACGATTTCAGACAAGTACCAAAAAAAAAAACGAATTTCGTTGCGCGCGCTGCATCACATATGGCGATGCAGTGCGCGCAACGAAATTCGTTTTTTTTTTGGTACTTACCTGAAACTGTCCGTATCCCGCATTTTACAACTCCACACCCTGCCCCTCCCCCGCCTGACATCACCGCCCGGTGGAACGCACTACACGGGCTGTGGCTGTTAGCCGACTCATATTATTATTCATGCCCGTGTTACGGGTTGGTATGAAACCACATTGGTCTTCGTGAACCAGGTGCACCATGTGGAGGGCCAAACTAGATGCCAGGACTTTGCACAGAATTTTTACGTCTAACTTTATCATTGTCAGGGGTAAGTATGATGGGGGGTCTTGATCATTCCTCCCTGCCTTGAGAAGCATAACAATTTCCCCTTTGTGCATTGATGGGGGCAATACCCCTGTTTCGAATGCCTCTTCATAAACTCGTAGCAAAGGTTGGACAAGCTGACTAGAATAGGCTTGTAAAAAGGTCACTGGGAACTCATCAGCCCCAGGAGTCTTAGCTCCGGGCATGGCCCGTTGCACCTCTTGAATTTCTTCAGCGGTGATCTTAGCGTCCAGTTCCTCTACCATAGAGGACAAGAGCTGTGAATCGCCAACCTCCGACCACGGGGACGTACCTCTCTGATTTTACTCCGGGGTCTGCAGTATATACCTTCTGTAAGTGATGCTGGAACACCTCTAGGATCCCGGCCCTGGTATGCACGAGGTTCTCTCCCTCTGCCCTCAGAGCGGTGACAGATGGGGAAGCCCGCTTCCTACAGAGAATCCATGCCAGTAGGTGACCCGATTTGTCACCCTCAGCATGTAGTTTTTGGCGGTAGAGCATCAAGGTGTACTTGACCAGCCTATCCCAGATGTCGGCTATACGTTCTTGCTGTTTCCTTACCACCTCCCCCACCTCTTTGTCAGACAGGTTCCCCACCTGTATGTGGGTTAACGCTGCCTCCTCTCTGTCTAGCTCTCCAAGTAACTGCCACCTCACCCCATACACCAGTCCCATGCTCGCCCTGTGAGTCACTGCCTTTGAAGTCACCACTCAGTAGCCCTCCCAGTGGGACCCCACCAGTTTTTGACAGATAGTCTGTTACTGTCTTGGATAATGTAGCTCTCCCCAACTCATCCTCGAGCAGATCCGGTGGGCATCTCCAACGCCTCGGGCACAATATGGGTGATTCCCACCGATCTAAAGATCGTACCGGGGAATGGTTAGACAGAAAGTGCACCAAATGGGTCACCTCCACCTTTGGGAAGGCCGGCACTCCCGATACCAGAAGCCTGCCCAGCCTAATTTGCGTTCCGTGTATATGTGAATGGCATGTGAAGAGTGGAAATGTAGGGTGGGTTTCCCACCACACATATGGGCCCCCAGGTATTGCATGAACGTCCTGAGCATCTGGGAAATTCTGGGTTTTGTTCCTGCCTTGGGGGGATGTCTATCGAGGGCTGAGTCTAGGACACAAATAAAGTTGCCCATCCATATGTATAGGACGTCTAATTCATTGGACAATTGTTCCTGATTGACCTGAAAGAACGCAGGGTTGTCCATGTTTGGTGCATATATATTTAAATTAACAATTTACCCGCCATCTAGTATGCCTCGCAAAATTACACAACGACCATTAATGTTCAGTCAGAAACCCTTGATGGTTTTAGGAATGACATACAAACATGAAGAAAACGTTTTGATATTCCTATAACAGTGTCAAGATGTGACATAATATTTTCAGGTTTTTCAAGAATAGATATCATTTTCACACATTAGACAATTTAGCAAATTTGTGTTTGGTGCAAAGAAGTAAACTTACATTTGAATTGAATTAAATTGCTGCTTTTATACAAAGTATAAAGGCTTATATTTACTCATCTATAAACTGCCCACATTGCCTTTTAGAACACAATGGTAAATTTTTCCTTGCAAAAAAGATGTATGATTAATACTATCTCTTTCTTCAATCTTTGTTCATAACAAAAACACTGGCAATATGTATTGTACAATAACAAAAGAAAGTAGAACTTGAAAGATGATGTCGAAGCAATAAACCAGAAATAAGATATAGCAGTAGTAGTAGTATGGGCTTTATTCGATAAAAAAATATCATAAAAGCGTATACAATTTACAGAGAAAAAGTTAAAAAGTTAAAAAAGATATTATACAACCAGTTTTAGGAAAAACTCTTTATTAGTGACTGCAGAGAAAAATTGCTCTTACACAAGGAAATGTATACATCACAGTCAGTTTTTCAATTTTCACCCTTATATCACATATGGGAAATATCTATGTCCTGAACCATCTGCCAGTCCCTACAGAACAAAGAAGAACAGAGCAATCATCTCCATCGTAAGAGGCAATATCATGAAGTTAGCCAAGTTTTCAAAACACTTCCATCAAGTTCAAATCCACCATCTTCACACTCCCTTAAAGTAAACATTTATTCTGGAATAGCAGAAACATTTACGGGGTTATATAGAACTTAAGGTCTACAGAACACCTGTCAAAAATTGACCGATGTCTCAAGTGATGCCATATTTTATGCAGCAGGTGTGTGTTGGAATATTTCCAAATGGGTGCAACAAACTATGTCTACATGGAGATACTGGCATCTGTTCCACTTTACTGGATCGCTCCTGCGCTGCTGCACGGTCTGGTGACAATTTGTGATCTTATCTTACAGTGACCGCATGTCATAATTTTAATCTCCAATTTCCCAATCTCTAAAAGTCTTATTTAGAGTTTGGCAGATGGGATCCTCGGTTGAAATGTGGCAGATTGCCCGCCCACCATATTACCAGTGTCGCAAACTATTAATGACTCATAATACGGCGGATGAGATATCTGCCACGTTCCTAATTCAGGGAGGCTTGCAATGAGAACTTTGGGGAGTCCAAAGTCGGTGATATTGCAAGTATGTGGATGCCAATGTGAATGTGAATGTGAATTTCTGGACATTAGGAAACTCCTCTCTGACACTATGCCCCCATAAATGGTCAGAAATCCAGCAAAAGTTTGGATTAACTCCCCTTCCATGTTGGGAGATGGAAGGAAATACCTGCAAGGTTTGTGGGGCGTTAGAGGAAGGGGTTTCTTTACTGGTACATATCTGAACTCAGAGTTATACTGTGCACATACCTCTCAATTGGGTAAACTCTAGCATCATTCTCTGAGAGCTGCGATTTACAATGCTTTACATAAATCTGGGATTGCTTGTCAATTTTCCAAAGTCATACATTGACATCTATGACTAAGAGCACCTCTTTGGTAAATTAGTGTAAGATCTTTTTGTGAACAATATTTAGTGAGATAAATAGAAAGATTGTTTACAAGGATTGTCTGAATTAGAAAATGTGGTTCTGGTGAAAGAATAGTCATCTGAGAGAGATATGTATCAATATATTGTGTTAGGTAAATATACTAGGTTATTGGTGCTGTAAGAAATTGGGGTATAGGTTGAGATACGGGGATGCCCAACTCAGGCAACAACCACAGTCCTTGTCAGGGTGAACCACAAAAGTCACTAAATTAACCCTTGCTTAACCCTCTGGTAGCAGTCTTGCTTCAGTGTGCACGATATGATGTTTTACAAGAGTAAATTCCAATTTCGAATTTCCCAAATACTTGATTTACTCACAATAATCAGTATGGTGTATTTTATGTGGAAAGAAATTTGACCCCAGGGTGCAAAAAGTGAGCTTTCCAGGTTTGGGAAGCCCTGTAAAGTTGTTGAAGATCCACAATAACTTTTCCATGGCCCATTTTCACCGTGGATATACTCCTCTACCTGGTGGCGATAAATACCTATGTAGGATAGGAACTGGGAGAGAGCAGTCCCAGAATTGACTCAGTGTTGGATAAGAAGTTTGTAAACAGGAAAATAAATTATACATGGAGGAAAAACAGGTTGCATAAGCTAGCAATTGAAAATGCACTACAATTTGTGTATTCGTACAATACATACTTTATACATGTACAACTTTGATGCTAAATATAAATTACAAGGAGAACATTTTCTTTTTGTTAGTCAGACCTATGTTATGGAGCCAATCACAAAATATATAATAGAGGGCTGTTGTGTAAATATCTCTATTTTAGGCACGTTTGTGACTTACGCCCACTCTTGGAAAAGTGGCACAGTTAGTGCATTGATTCAATTACATTTAAAGTGAGCTACGGAAGGCTCTTTTTGGGCAGATGCCAAAAGTATAACTTGCAATGGCAATAATAATTATTTTAGGACTTGTATATTGAAAGTATGTTTAAATATGAATATTAAGTAATTTATAGCTTCCTTGCGGTAAAAAATTAATCACTTTGAAGCTTTTGTGTCCAGCAGAACGTTTCATCCGGCTGAGTCTGGAGGACACTAACATACAACTTACAGTGTCACTTACATTAGTTCAGCTTCTCTGTGTCCCTGCAGTTTACATGATATATAGGAAGGCTTTGAAGCCAACTATTGTTTAATGCCCCACTGTCTGAACCAGGTGTTCTCCTTCAACTGCTCACCTCTCATCAGACGCAAGAACACTGTGGAAACAATGGCATAGGACAGTATATATATGGTGGAACCCAAAAGAACCATCCCATGTATATCCACTCGGAATGAACATGAATCCTGAGTTGCAGATGTTGGGTACCCTCAAATAGATTAGATGTGACTCTCGTGAGCCAAGTTCATTTACGTAACTGCGAACACATGCCAAACAAGTGAATTTGACACCATAGACTTAACGCCTGAGAATATGCTGATGAGCTAAACATGAACCTCTAAGACTTAATATTTTGTTTAAAAAGTATATATGTCCTGGCATTGGACAACCAGTGTGGAAAAGAAAGGAACACCTGAGCACGGTGGATTTCACTTAACACAGGCACATCAATTCCAGACATTCATCATGTTAACATAATATCAAAACAACTTGTAACTTGGTGATACATATACTTCATTTATTTTTTATTTTTTTTAAATTGGACTCTTTCTTTTGATTTACAAAAATAAATATCCCAGTATTGACAAGTTTTTCTAAAACACACAGAATATACTTATCTTATTTTCTTATTGTTTGATACACATATTTTTTTGCATTCTGTAAAACCAACTTTCCAATTATCAGGAAAATCACTGTTGTCTTATTTTTCAATTCGATGTTATAATCAAGAACCTTTACACAATATCTGTAATCAAATAATCCATATTTAAAACTATAGATCAGATTAATAATATGAGGAGACTGACGGCTTGGTGTCAAACTAGGCGCGTTTCAGCATAGGCCTTCGTCAGGACTCCGTCTCAGTGGTTGCTAAATGGAAAATAGACAACAGTATAGCCTGGAGTTAATATGCCTGTATGGATAAACATGTTGATATACTAAACTGACAGGTGCCATTATTTATTATTATAGCATTATCATCCGTGGTATATCACGCTGAACTAGTGTCAAAAGATATGAATGATAGCAGTGCTCAAAGAATTAAAAGTGAAGGCCAATCAAAAAGGCCCAAGAAAACCAAAGGTCCCAATATGAAAAACCAGGAAAGGGGAGAGAGACATCTATTTAGTGGTAGCTTGGAAAAAAGAGAATAGCACTCTCTAAACACCCTAACAACCTATTGCCAGTTGAAGAAAGTTTTTTTATAGACTGTGTCTATAAATTTAATTACAATCTAACTGTATATACCTAATGGGTGTATGCGTTATAGAGCAACCCAAATCATCTTTGGCAGGTGATGTTCCTGCTGTTACCATATAGTTGCTGTTGAAAACACAGTAGACAATATGTTAGGGCGCCATTATTAGTTTTTGTATTTAGGGTGACTTGTTTTATTGCGAAATTATGGCTATTTTAATTTATTGGTACCTTCATATTTTATAATTTCCTCTCAAAGGTGAGTAGCCTTACATGCGTTCTTTCCTGTGTTAATCTTGTAAATAATTAAACAACTGTTTTCAGTTCACTGATTAAGTGTTAGATAAAAAATGCAAAAAGTGATTTATATCAATTTTATTGTTTTGGTATAGTAACCTATTTACAGGTTTGAATGTTAACTATTAGATCACAACATGAATCACAGATTTCAGACAACTCGAACCAAAAATTTCTAAGTATTTGCTATCGATATAATTACTGAGATTTTAAATCAAAATTTAAAGTCTCGGGGGGGAGGAGCCTAGCCGGCAACCATGATGGCCGCTTAAACCCTCGGCACCGCCGACCCTCTCGCTTTCCGACCGCATTGTACTTTATCCTGTAATCTATCCTCTATGTGAGCCGAGTTATCAGGACGGGGAGGTGACTCCGATTCTAATGGTGTGTTCCCCGGCGTTTTTACAGCGGTGGAGGTGGTGGGATGTCCTCGCCTCTTCCCGGCTTCTACTGGCGGTGAGACCGGGTCTTTGTGCGTGAGAGACGGCCAGCCCCGACCACAACAGCGCCGGCCATCAAGGACGGAGAGGAGTCGGACGGCCGGAGAGGGGTTGCCGCACTGCGCTTCCCGCTGCAGAGATCCACCCTGCTCCGCGAGTCTACGCGTCTGAAAGGTATCGCAGCTGCGTGGGATACATTGTATCGTCTCCCCAGCCCGTGGAGGTCCTGGACAGTTCTTTCATCTCTCCCTGCGCTGTGGTGGGAGCCATTTTGTAGGTCGCACGCTCGGCACTTGTACCTGATAACCCTGGGCCGCTACTGAAGCTCCAAGTGAGTGCCGGCATTGCATCAGCGCTGTATGTGGTGTCGACATGGAGTCTGCTGTTCCTGCGCCTCTGGCTCTGTCGTACTATGCGGTGAGTCGGCGGGGTGACCAGATGGTAGCGGTGGGTGCTGGCGGTCAGCTTCGAGGGCTATTACATGCCTGTGAGCCCCGGGTGCAGAGAAATACGGCATCCTTTCTTCCTGGGGCACCGCTGGTGATCAGCGATATTCTGGGCGCTCTTGGTGCTTTGCGGGATGCCCTGCACGATAGTGCCCAGGACCTGGGGGGCCGGCTGGATGCTATTCTACTTGAGGTGCCCTCAACTGGCCGTGCTTGTTCTCGAGTGCGGGGCGCTGCGCCACACCCTGTGACCGATTGCAGTGGACTCCCTATCCGGGTAAATACGGAGGCGTCGGAGGAGCGGGGTCTTGATGCCGCTGCGGTGTTGACCACAATGGTCGTGAAGAGGTCTGGTGTTAGTGGATTTGTGCGATGGCTGGGGAACCGTCTCCGGACGCCATGTCCGGCAACTCCTTTGTGGTATGATGGCGTGGCTCCCCGTCCTTTCCTGGAGCTGATTCTACTGTTCTGGCCAGCCGGCCTTTGGGGATTGCTACTGTGCGTTGCTTCTCTCTGTACCGTGCCTGGACACATGGCGTTGGTTGGGTCGAACTTTGTTGGACGGCATCCTGTTCTTTTGTGGCCCTCCCGCATCCCTAATTCATCTAAGATGGCGACTATGCAGCTGGACTCAGTCGACGCACCTGAACGACGGGGGCAAGGTTGAGGATGTTTACATGCTTACTGTTGCTCGCATTGCTGGGATTGTGAAGGACGGACGATACATTGCCTGGGATGAACATTGGTATTACATCGGTTCGGGGGTCCGGGGTTGAGCGGCTGAGAAATACTTATGTTGGTTGTCCTCCTCCTCCATCTTTTCTTCTCTCTTCCTTCTTCTCTACCTATACTTCGCTTTATATTTTTCCCTACTATGGGGCAGTTCCGGGGCGACAGGCACGCTGTTAGTGGGTTTGGCCGTAGCCATTACAGGGGTGCAGGGTGGTGGGTGCGGGGGGGGTTTGTTATTTTAGTTTGTTTTGTTCTATGGTCCCTATCGCTCTTTTCCGGCTTTGGGAGGGTTCTTTCCTCTTTGTGGGGTTGGCTGTTTCTGGGTCTTGCACCTTTTCTCTTCCTGTGTTTTACCAAATTTTGTTTCCTGTTCTTACGGGTGGCTCTCTGGGTTTACGCTTGGAATTGTTGCTTTTTGTAATGATGTTTATTGTCCGGTCTTATTGGTGCGGCTGCTTAAACCTATATAGCTGCTGTCTTTATTGCCTAACTTCGATCGTGAATGGGGTACGCCCCTCTTGTTGCGTTTCTTTTGTGTTCCTTTATGTCAGATGTGCAGTCCTTCCTGTTGCAGCCTCCTCGCTTCATCTAAACTTAAAAATGAAAACCTCCTATCCTGTGTTGCGCGCCCCGTAGTCCCTTCTGGTATACTTTGCAATATCCTGATCGTATGTTGACCTATTGCTCTCCTGTTTTTCTCATTTATCTTTGCGGCCGGCCGTGATGGTTGTGGGCCTGCGCATGTATATCCTACTTTTGTCTCAATAAAGGTTTTTAAAAAAAAAAAATAAATAAATAAATTAAAGTCTCTCTAGGTTCTTGTTCTCGGCGTAGCTTTCTATCGAGGTTCTCACCGGTCGCGTCGATCGATTTCTTTTACCTGGTGGATAACGCCAGAGGATCCCTGTACCTGGTTTGCACCTGAAGTATTTTGCCCTTGATGCCTGCGGGCCGCATTAACTTCCTGGTTGTGCTACTTAAATCAGACTAAAACTTCACTTTTATACGGGCGCCATCTTAGAATTGCTTTACTCTCCGTTTGTTCCTTATGGATTGGAGCTCAATTCCAGATAAAGCTATCGTACATACAAATCGTATTAATAAACCTACATACTATTCTGATGACTAGACATATGTTTACATTAGTCTATTTAATCTTTTTTGGTACTTTAGTATTAGATGTTTATAGACCCGGATGCTCTGCTCACTGTAATGACTATCTTGGAAAAGTTAACGCCATATTGAAATGGTCTTTACTAGACGTGACCACATAGTTAGTTCTAAATGAACATATGTGTTTCTCACCATAGCCACTCCTATCCTAATGCGTAATTAGAATCTAATAGGATTAGGATTTTAAAGTTGCGTGTCTTAGATAATTCATTTATGATGGACTAGAGCAAATGTAACACCACTAAGTCCGTGCAGGTTTATATGATCTACACTGGAACTGTAGCAAGGAAAAGGGGGGCCTAGCACATCTTATCTACTATTGCCCAACACTCAAAACGTTCTGGGAGAAAATCTTTGGTTTCATAAATAAAGCACTGGGTTGCACACTAACAGCTGAATTTTCCACCCTCGCCACCGCATTCATGACCACAGGACTAAGATAAGAGCATGACAAAGACCTACTAGATCTGCTTCTGACCGTGGCAGTAAAAATGGTCCTGACCAATTGGAAAGACGCAACTAAGACCTCATACAAAATCTGGTTCAACTGGGTGAATTACCTCAGAAGCGTGGATAACATTGTACTACGGAACTCACCATAGAGGCCAGCAACCAGGGGGCTGTGGAAGTCACTCAACACGTACCTAGACTCTTATGAACCCCATGAAACTATTCCAATTCCCTCCCCCCCCGTGGGTCAGGGCTGAGCAAGTTAGAAAGCTACGACCATGACCGAAGAGGGGTCGGGGCCTTACATGGCTGTCAATCTTGCCACAAGCTAACCAGTGGGGTGTCGACTTTGCCACACGGCTATAAGCCTAATTAGGCTCATTGCTACAGAACCTCTCTTGCATCCTCTTTTCCCCCCTTTCTTTCCTGCTTCTTTCTTTCTATCATCCTGTGCCTAATTTTCCAGCAAGTCAAGGTAGAGGGGATTAGCTAAACATATATTTCAAAAGTACCTGTAATCACGGCTCTACAAACTACGTTTAGCTAACTTACTATCAGAAATGCTAATGTATCTGCTTATAAAATTAATAAAATACTTTGAAATCATAAAAATATAATCATTAAGCCTCTGATGGTAATTTCAATATGAAACTATTTCAGACCCTACTCACAGGTCATAATATCAGAATGTGAGATTTTAGGCAGTGGCGGCTGGTGACATTTGAAAGTGGTGAGGCGTAAAATAATTCCCGTACTGCACTGTGGCGAGCGAGCGTATTCACCAAGAGTGTGCCAACAATGTTCTAATTTAGGCGGTTGTGAGGAAACATAGTTGGAGTGCAGAAGACGGAAATTTATGCCCACAATAAAGTGCTGTTTAAATCGGCTTGCCAATACGCGTCGCTATACCTCAAGTTAAGAAATTTGTTTGAAAAGAGTCCGGGGTCCACCTTGTTTGAAGACTGCGTATTTAAACGTAAATATTTAGTTTTTTTGTTTGTTTTTTACAAATTTGGATTCACGCCTATCACACTAATCACCACAAGCTGCACTGACAATATTTCAAAGTTTGCTGCAAAGTGGGAAAAGATGTGCTTAATTTAACTTTGTACAGATATTGATAGGGGCACACAAACGCCATTATTTATTATAGGCAGCAAAACTGGCACTGCGCTTCAGTGTTTCCATTTTGCACCATGTAAATATGACTACAACACGCGGGGGTGATTCGTTTTTAATTATATTTTATTATTTTGTGTTCTCATAGTAGAGGGCACCTCATCTCCATATACAAGATGCTCTGACAGAACACACAAGCTGATGTTATTTCAGTGATTGTCGTATGACAATGAGATTCGCACTGATAAATCAAATTTCAAGGCTAAAATATATTGCACCAAGGTTGTGCATAGTGTGTAGTCTTCGCAAAGTGCGGGATTGCACTTTCCAGTTAACACACGGCGGGGGACACTTGTAGCTATGTTGATAGTGCCATTGGCAGCACTGGCAGGGGCAATGGGTGAAGCTAGCTACAGTGGCCTCCTGACGAGAGCCAGCAACTTATTTTTGATTTTATGAATTAAGCACTGCCCACGCATCCCTTCATATCCCCTCCTGCCCCACACCCAGCCCCAGAGAGGCCCGCACTGTCCTTCCCTCACAGTGATTACTGCCAGTCTTACCGACGCCAGCACACACCCCTCCACTCAGGTCAGGCTAAGCACACAAACCTGGCATCTGACAATCAGTTCTCATACTCTGCTTGTAAAAATACCTCACAGCTCTCTGCCTGGCGGGAGTTCAACACTTTACTATTTCACCTCATTCCGCTCAAATCCTCGATCAGCTGCGTGGGCAGGAATGCAGTTTAATTGCAAATATAGAGCTATGCCAAATTAAGAAGCGCGATTTCTTCTTGTGTAATGCAGAGAGTAGATTACGTTACCCTCTCTCAGTCAGGCCGCCACCTCGCCCTGGCCATCGTCTTCTTACGGCCAATGCTACACCAGGCAGGGGCATACAAAACAAAATATCCAGCTCGGGGAGGGAGGCAATCAGTCTTTGTGCTGGGTTCCAGAACATCTAGCTCGAGTTGGGAGCTGCAAAGATCCACTCTTTGGGTAAATGTGGGATACTAAAGGGGGGACGCGTAGGTTGTAACCTCATTACTGTGGGAAGAAAGGCATTATTCTTATAGTTTCAGTTTGCGTAACAACCTCTTTAGGTCTCGCTGAGCCAGCGCATGCGCTGCACTGCGAGACATTTAGTGTGTGGGCTTTTAAAAGTCCTACCACACGCTTTTGGCTGGCATAGAGCGTGCGGTTTCGCGTACAATGACGATCAGAGGTGCCATATGGCTTTACTCTCTCGTCATGGTGTGCGCACACCACTCGCCAGCCTGCGTGTTTTTTTTTCCTTTTTGCAAGCACGTGCGCGCGCACACAACTCCAGGTCACGGCCACAGGTCGCGATCACTTTCACGTGCACCATTTGCTTGGTCTTTTAATCTATTGTTTGAGCGCAAGAACCATGAATTCATTAACACTTTATTTGAGAAAATACAGTTTCTCTCTGCAGTGTAAATGTCCCAGTGCGGGTAAAAGTATCTTTTTGAATGTGTCATAAAGATTAAAACCTTCCTGACACTTGGTTTTGAAATGCTCCGTGGCCATGAGTAACGGGCAGTGGCATCTGGCATTTCTTCGTTCCAGGCTGATGCTTAATGAATCTCTGCAGCTTTGGAATGAAAATAACTTAAACGTTTTTAATTTATTTTTTCAGCATGAAGCTGAAAACTTCTGCTCTGATTAAGAGTAAATAATGCTTATGAAAAACATATCCGAAGCCTGTTTTTCTGCCACTTCTCTTTTCTTGCCACTCTTATGTCGACCACCAGTTCCTTCAGGCTTGATCCCTTGATAGTACAATGAATTCATGCTTCAAGAGTTCCTTTTAGGTCTAGCCTGGGCAGTGCATGCACTGTTCTGTGAGGCATGTTGTAATGTAGACTATTGCTGCAGCACATCCCATCTTTTCAATTTGATTGTGCCCTACATACATACCTGCTTTTGATTGGATGGCATGCTTAATCCCATCTTTTTGCATTTCGGACCCTCCAGTCAGACTGCCCCTGCTGCAAGTGGTCTTGCACATTTTTTAATTTCCAGCGTTTTTATTTGGTTGACAGGCTTGTGTACCAGCACGGTGCCCACTTCACGGACTCCTTGCCTGCATTTTCCAAGGTATATTTTTGGTAGTGTTTTTATTGGCCGCCCATTTCCTGATCGCTGCTTTCCCATTTGGATTTTGCCTCATTCATTTTTGTTTTAAGGGCTCTGGTGCAGTCATTCAGACATTTAATGACTGATTGGAGAATGTGGTACAGAGGTTGTGATGAATTGCCCTCCTATTCTGTTAGGCTGGGGACATAAGTGTTTTGTTCAAGTTATTTTTTTGTTATGCAGACTGATTATCATTTGCTTTTAATTTCATGCTTTACTTTTTACTCTTTCCTCTCATCTTTTGTTCTCCTTTATTCTGCTACTCGCTGCCTATTTGATGCTGTGTTGTGAAACTGTGCATGAGGCCAACCATCTTGGCTTTAAATGGTTCCGGGTACTAAGAAAAGGTGTTTGCGTTCTTCTCCCGCTGCACTGCCTCATTGCGTTTGTCTTCCATCTTGTGTCCAATGTCCTGTTGCGGTGCCATCTCCCTTAACCTCAATTTCCTTTTGCATCTACTGGTTATTCTGTAATGTGCCTAGGCGAACAGTGTGACTTCACTTAAGTACCCAAGACATTGCCATGAGAAACAATATTCAGGAGATTTCTTAATGTGCTGATGGCAGGCGTCTTACCTTAACTGATTGTTATACATTAAAACCGAAAACTCACATGTCCACTTTATAAAATCGTGTAGCGCTAGGTACTCTGGGTCACAACACTGCTACAGGTTTTGTATTAGTTTTTAGGTCTCCAGCATATGAAAGTGCAAGCAGTATGCTTGTGAAAGACCTATTTTGAATATACAATGGGCTTCGTGCCCATCCATGTTTAGCTTTGTCACACTCATTAACTTGTGTATTATTCGTTGCCTTCTGTGGGTTTCCCCTTCCTTTTATGTTTTTCCCTCCTCTGGTGCATAGCCTCTTTACTTGTGTCCTTGCATTGACCACTTTTTGAAAATTACACTTCTCTTTTTTTTTTTTAACCACTCCATGACGGTGCATGTATTTTCCAGCTATCTCACTTGTGTACTTCTTCCCTCTTCCTATGTAACAGCCTGGACTGCCTCAGTTTCAGCTTCATAACACTTATAATGTGGACAAATGGGGAGAGGCCATTTTGGGTCATTAAAAATCGCATCTCTATAAAGTGTTACAGCACGTTAGCTATTTACAACGCCAATAGCTTAAAGTTTCCCAAACGCGAGACCAATTGCATTGCAAATGCTAGTGGGCGGGAGTGAAAGTTTCACATAGGCAACCAGCTCTTCAAAAACATAAAATACTTGGCAAAACCAACTGGTCTGTCCTTGACAAACATGCTGAGTTATTTCACTTCTATTTTTCTGCAAACATACGCAATAAACATTAAAAGAGCACAAATAATAACAAGCATAAATGTCTCGTCTATAGGTGGCATACATGTTTAAAAACAAGCATTGGTATAGCCAATAGGTCTCGCTTTTCGGACCTTATAAGTATTTAGTTATGCAGCACAATTCCTTGGTGCAATAACAACTGTTGCATGGCTAAACACTTATAAGGTCCCAAAGGCGAGACCTATTGGCTATGCCAATGCTTGTTTTATATTCCTTCTTGTGTCTTGCAATCTTGGCCAACCCCGGCTTGTGTTCTCTCATTTACATTACTCCAACATATGGTTAAGCGCTGGCCCCACCGCATTGCTGAGAATTTGTATTGGCATCAAGGCGGGGCAGGGCGCTGGGGTACCGCCCGAACTCACCATTCAATATTTGCGCAGCGCATGGTTGCGGCTGAGTGATCTTTTATCAGCACACTGCCACTCATTAAGCCATTAGTCGGGACTTATAGGTATGACACTTGTGCAGCAATTCTGTCGGGGTGTCCTCTGGGCGTCTATGCTAGCGTTATCAATATTACCAGCCCATGTTTGCGGCTGTAATGTCAGAGATTCCACAAGTATGCGGCACCCTAGGCTAGCCCCCAGTTTTGTCATTATTGTCGCTGCATCTTCTTGTATTTTAGTCGTTGCCGCAGCAGTTAACCACAGGCGTCAGGCGCATTCTTTGGAACAGAACGGTTATATGGGAGCACCATTGAACACCTTCTTATAGCATACGCTATGTTACATGGAACATAGTGACATGCACGACCAAATATTACAAGCAGGAGGTAAAGTGCCTTTCAGAAGGAGATAGTGACATGTGGGCAGGTTCTAGAGTCAAAGTACACATAGAGGTACGAGGCTGCATTACAGGCAGACTGTCTTTCACAGCACTAGCAGTGGTCACACTTGTGCAAGTCCGGGAAGCATACAGTGTAAGAGACAGCAAACTGGTTCCCAAGTTTAGCAGGCTCCTTGCTATACTATCTCAGGCATGTGTATGTAGGGCATGGTATAGCATAAGCACAGCAAATTCATGCCTGCCAGTCTTCACTAGATTCAGGCATGCCACACTCACTGCCGGAGGGATAGCTATTTTGCGGCTGCAAGCGATCCGGGGAATAGTTGGTTTCACACCTAGGGTCACTTGGGCAGCAGGTCCTGGGAGCCTCTAACTAGGGCAAGACAAGAGATGACCGCCCGGCAGTTCTTGGGGCATGTCCTTTTGACAGGTACTAGAGGGTAGTACGTGTATACAGTTGGCTATTTTCCTTAGCATAGGTACTAGCGGGCTATGGGTTGCAGCCCTGTTAGGGCTTGTAGGAGTGCTATGCCACGATGTACTGCCTGTCTATTTGTGTTCAAGCTTTGCATGGCTAGGCTCTGCTATTGTCTTCCCCGTCATGTTGCTGGGGTTTAATGCCGGGGCACAATAAATTGCACAAGTACACCATTCATGAATAGAAGCCCACCTGTGCCATTCTAGGGGGAGGGGGCCCTTCCTTTCCCCCGCCTAGCGTTGCGGGTTACCCACTTGTCTCTTGATAACTTTTAACCTCACTGGGTGAGAAAGCCTGCCCAAACTTACTTATGTGCGGCAGGGCCCGTCACGGCTATTCCAGCAGTAAGTGCACCGGCGCTCTAGTTTCAGGTTGGTGGCTCCTGGTGCGTGGCACAGTCTTTCAATTTCAGGCATAACACTGTCTGCCTTTTAGGACAGGGGGTCCCCCCTTGCCAGCCGTTGGCTTTATTTGGATATATATGTCAGGCGCAGGCTTGTTGCCACCCTCTGAGCGCATGGGAGCGTTCGGGGAACTTTTTAGGTATGGAGTACTGACCGGTAATCGAGCCTCTGTCGTGTGGGGGGCAGTGTTGGCCCTGCCTGTTGCCCTTCATGAATAGTAGTCAGGGTGGCCTGTACTCAGCTGCACCCTTTCCTGGGCTTTGAGATCTTCTCCCTGACCGAATTTGTCAGCTGGTCTACACAGGCTTGCACAGCGTAGGAGCCCTTGAATCCACGGCATCTTTGAGGCAGCTAAATTACAAAGAGACTAACGAGATAAGCGGCATCCCTGTACTCCAGGTATCACGCTCTGCATTGTTTTAACATGTCTTTCTCTCTGTTATGTTAGTTGGAGAGGCCGGCTAACGGCAGCTAACATGCTGGTGTCGGCTTCCGCTGCCGGGTCCCCCTGGGGATCGACAAGGCTCCCTGGGGTAATTCCCATGTAAATACTACCTAGGGCGGACAGGCTCCCTAGAAATTTAGAAGTTGTGTTCATTCTTAAGCTGATTGTGATGGGCACAATTCGGTCCTCTAAGCTGTGGTATGGCGGAGGCTAGAATTGCGAGGTGAATAGTGTGCAATTTTAAGCCTAATTTTCCTATAGACTACGAAGTAAGAAAGCAATGGCATCCGAACGACAAAGACCAGCATCAGCCTGTCAACTGCCATTCTGTAATGTGCTGCAAAATATGAAAAATCTTTCATATAGTTATGTAATTTCCTTCGTTTTCCAACCATAACTTATTTAGTTATCAGAGAGATGGAAAGGTCTGGGTGGAGGCTCGTTCCTGATGATGGTGATCTGACATTTAATCCATGGAGTAGCTGGGACAGCGAGCCCTGTAGCTTACCCCACAGCTTTTCATTCTTTCATTTAGTTCTGAAGTGCTCTGACAGTTGTGTTTATGTGTATTCAGGACATAAATAGCACTAGGATGATGATGTTTTGGGAGAGGTGTCTCTGTACCTGGCGGAAATGTCATGTTTTGGCAGAGTTGTGCGCGTGTGGCGGATGTCCCGTCTAGGGCGCATGGGCAGAGCTCAGTTTATGGGCGCCGCAACTAAGGTTCAGTAAGCAGTTAGCAATCCGTGCAGTGCCCGTACTGTACAAGTAGCCTGACCTCTGTCGTGTGGGGAGCGTACGAGCTCTTGAAACCACGGCACATTATGCAATAAGGTACAAAGAGTTTAATGTGGAAAGCGGCACTCAGTACTCCAGGATACACGCTCTGCATTGTCTTCATATTTCAGAAGATGTGTTCATTCTTAAACTATAGTGATGGGCACAATTCGGTTCGCCATGCAGTGGTAAGGCTGAAGGCCAGAGTGCGAGGTGAACAGTGTGCAGTGAGCCTATTATCTCATGGACTTAGGAGTATGAAAGCAATGTCATCCGAACGATAAAGACCAGCTCCAGTCTGTCAACTTGCCATTTTGAATGTGCTGCAGAAATAAGAATACTTTCTTTCTGAAAGTCAGGTTATGTACCACTTTTTCCATCTTTATACTTATGTTAGTTTCTGAGAGATGGAGCAGCTGGGACAGCGGGTCTTTAGCTTACCCTACATGTTTTCTTTCAGTAATATCAAAGTGCTTTCTCTGATAATAGAACTTCCAACAGTATCCCCCTTTTATTGGATGCTCACAATGCACTAATAATCAGTTAGACTTTAAGGTCAAGTACTGGTCTAAGGCTGTGCTCTCTTTGTTGCTATTGGGATGGCTGTGCGTAAGCAAGTTTAAGCTACAATAGTAAAAAAACGTGTTAGTATCCCGTATTAGGGACACTGCTAACTGAGAAAAAGTTAATTGCAAGACATAAGGACAAAGGTTGCAGGTAGGAAGGAAGCTAAGTAGTGGGGGGCCCGGGCGGCGAGGGTTGCCGCCGGCCGGGCTGTGGCGGAATTACAGGGTGATCCGGAAGCAGAGAGGTGCAGCATGGTACCTCAGCGGGCACATAGGGGTGCCAGAGCCTAAGACCTGGGGCCTCATGGGAGGTTCCGGGAACACGTGTCGGCGTCCCAGTAGTCCTTCGGGCGGTTGTGGGCTTGTGCAACCGGGGGTTTGCCTAGCTACGCCCAGCAAGGGGCGTGAGTATAATGTTTACCATAAGGGGCAGCACATGGTGGTTCGCCACGGTGCTGCCTGGCTCATCAGTAAGCATGGGCGGATTTTGCGAATTGGCAATCCGCGAACTTGCGTATTTACGGATTCGCAATCTGCAAAATCCGCGAACTCTCGCGAATTTGCGGGTTTTTTTGTGTTCGCACGTGTTTCTGCCAGTTCGCGAGGGTTGTGTACCAGTTCGCAATTGCGAACTTACTTGTCGGCTCGCAACGGCCGCGACTATGTTGTTTCTATGTCTGGTTCATCATCGCAGGTTCACAGCACCCTCTGTTTCACCACTGCCACCCTCTGGTACACCCATGCCACCCTCTGGTACATCACTGCCACCCTCTGGTTGTTTTATCACTGTAGATTATGGGGGTGAAAAAAAGCAAGCACACCAGCCCTGCTTCAACTGACATGAATTAATTTGGGGTTGATTAATGTGTCACTGAAATAAACTTCCAGTCTGGCTGGCACCTGCTTCCTTATCTGTAATTTGCTTTCTGTTGCAGTGCAATTTTTTTTCACAGGACCTTTGTGGCCTACTTGTAGCTATTCTCTAAGCCTGCTGTGAGGGTCAGAGCAGGGTCATAGAATAGTTGCAAGTAGGCAACTGAACTCTGAAGGGGCCCCTCAGGAAGCACTACAGGGAATGGTTACTAATGATAAGATTGAACTTTTGCACCTGCTGAGTGCTTTCAGTTTTGTCTGTAATTGCTTTCTGTTGCAGTGTAATTTTTTTAACAGGACCTTTGATGTATACTTGTAGCTATTCTCTGAGCCTGCTGTGAGGGTCAGAGCAGGGTCAAAGAATAGTTGCAAGTAGGCAAATGAACTCTGAAGGGGCCCCTCAGGAAGCACTATAGGGAATGGTTACTAATGATAAGATTGAACTTTTGCACCTGCTGAGTGCTTTCAGTTTTGCAAAAATCCAAATATCCAGCAGCATCCACAAAAAGCAATCCTTCCAGGTCAAGATCCAAATCAAAGTGACCAGCACATGAAGAAAGCACTGGGAGGAGCCTGCTGGACAGGAACAGGAAGTTGGGGACTGTGGGGCACTTCCTCCCCCCCCCCAAAATGTACTCCTTGCAAAGAAAAAGTGCAGGCAAATGTCAACCTGAGGAGTTATTCTGATAAAAATAATAATTTTCAAGGTTTATGCTGCCTGCTGGTGGATTTCTTGTGCGAAATTGCAAATTTTGCAATCTCGCAATTGCGAGATTGTCGCTGCCCGCCGCATCTACGTGTTCGCAAGTGTTTACTCCCGCGAAATTGTATAGTATTCTAGTTGGCAAGTGCGACCAAGCAAAAAATCCGCCTCGCACGGATTTTACGAATTTTCGGCAAGTTCGCGAGAGTTCGCGGATTGGGAATTTGCCGAAAATCCGCAAAATCCGCGAGCGGAATGGATTTTACGCCCATGCTTACTCATCAGGCGGGCAGGTGGCGAGAATGCGGCCTGCCCTTGGATCGCCCGTAAGATAATCCACTATGATTACATAATGTTGTATGCAATAAACCTGCAGCAGTTTCTTCCCAAATCTAACACTGGTGTCTAGTGTGTTATTTGCGGGATGCATGCGATGTTGTGGGGTGGGGGGTCCTGTCGCCATGATGTGTCTATGCGGCTGCCCGAGGCCACGCAGGGGCCATCAAGAGGGCGGCACCCTAGACACAGTGGGCGTCCCCCGCCCCTCGCTGGTATCTTTTCCTCCCCCCGGGCAGGAGGTGTCCCGAGGGGAGTGAGGAGGAGCTAAGTGGGCACGTCCGGTGCGGCAGGCAGGGCGGGGGGTACTTAAGCCCCCTCGCCATCTTTTCTGCCTCTTTGCCGCACCGGACGCGTCGTGGTGACCTCGTCGCGGGGACACACATTTTCCCTCCCGACCTCTCACCCTGTGTGTCAGCTTGAGGGCGACAGTTTGAACGTTTTAACGTTTTCATTTTCATTGCAGACGGAGTTACAGGGCGATCCAGAAGCAGAGAGGTGCAGCACGGTACCTCAGCGGGCACATAGGGGTGCCAGAGCCTAAGACCTGAGGCCTCATGGGAGGTTCCGGGAACACGTGTCGGCGCCCCAGTAGTCCTTCGGGCGGTTGTGGGCCTGTGCAACCGGGGGTTTGCCTAGCTACTCCCAGCAAGGGGCGTGAGTATAATGTTTACCATAAGGGGCAGCACATGGTGGTTCGCCACGGTGCTGCCTGGCTCATCAGGCGGGCAGGTGGCGAGAATGCGGCCTGCCCTTGGATCGCCCGTAAGATAACCCACTATGATTACATAACGTTGTATGTAATAAACCTGCAGCAGTTTCTTCCCAAATCTAACACTGGTGTCTAGTGTGTTATTTGCGGGATGCATGCGATGTTGTGGGGTGGGGGGTCCTGTCACCATGATGTGTCTATGTCACTCGCACAACACCAAAACACTACCCAAATCACATCGCAAATAATCAAGCAGGCGCCATTCTTTTTCCAATTCCAGCAACTGTGTCCCAGACTAGAGCTGCGAAACTAATGCATAGCCAGCCACTTCCCTAACGTCCCGTCGGCCTTACCCAGTTAGGAAGCCTAATTCACGGAGGCGTAAGGATTGCTTCAATTGTTACCACCCTCTGCACTGTGCGCCAGCCCTGCCCCTTCCCATTATCGTGAATGGCGCTCCACTGACTGTGCCCTGGGCCAATTACTTAGCGTCCCATTTGTTATCCATTTACTGCCGCTTTATGCAGCCACTCCCTCAAGGCTGATGTCACCAGTACTCACCTGCGTCCTCGCTTGTGCCTCGAGGGCGAGGACTATCCCTCACCCAGCTTTGCACATGGGCAGCAGGCAGACTCTTCGAGACGACGAGCACAAAAAAAAGAATTCACATAGTCTAACGGGGGAGCAACAAGCAGAAACTGCTCCATGGTGTTCATTCTCTTTCCCTTCAGTTTTCCCCGATGCTGGTAGGTAGGGCAACGCCCCCTACGCCCCTTAATACCAGCCGCCACTGATTTGAGGGATTGTGCTTAATCACTTGATCCCAAGGGATTTCTTGGTTAAGCCCCTTTGTTGCTGTTTCCAGAGTAAAAATCCAGTATGCCTCCCTGCATTATTTATTGCTTCAGTAGTAATGCCTGGCTTAATATGTATTTTCTCAAGGATGTACCATTGTATTTCTTCCGGTGTGTGCTGATTGTCAACATAATGTTGAACAATGGGGGCTGCTATTCTATGGTTTCTGATCGCTGATCTATGTTCCGTCAATCGTGTATTAACTGCCCTGCTGGTTTCCCCTACATATCCCATGTTACATGGGAAGATGAGTAGGTAAACTACATCAGTTGTTTTACAGTTAGTGAAACTAGTCAGAGATATCACATGATCTTTGAATTGAAGGGTGTTTGTTGTATTTCCCTGACAGGGTTTGTTTGTCCTATATTCAGTGGTCCCGTTTCTTTCCCAAACTATTGGACAACCAGTGTACTCCTTCTCAGGTGCAGGAATGCTCCCTACAGCTGGAACACTTTCCTTTCTTTTCCAAGTTATTCAGAACTCTGTTACTGATGTCCCATGATATTTCCTGCAGGAAGAGGGTTCCATAAATTAGCCACACTCCTGGGACAAAAACTCTATAAATTGCTTCGCAGTTCAAATCTCACTTATCTAACTTCAACCAGAGCAGAGGGCCCTCAATTGGGTAACCATCACTATGAAAATGTTAACAGTCCAAAATGATATACAAGTACAGATTTAATTTCCCATGAACTCATTAATCTCGTTCACCAGGAGTCCTTATCGTCAGATTCAGAGCCCGGATCTCCCTACAGCCGGCACCAAACCTCTACTCTGGGGTTTTTAATCACGGTCAATTGTGCCACCGTGGCCCGCTTGGGTGTCAGAGCATGCACTACTGCAGCAGTGAGAGTCAGTTACAGTCTAGTCACAGGCTTGTTGGATAAGGGCCTGGATTTCAGCATTCACGCCAATGCCACTGAATGAGATTGCTGTCTGTGGCCCGCTGTGGTACTAATAGGGGTGGGCCGAATTTGCGTAATTGCTTGTGCGCAATACTTTTTTCCTGTTCGCAATCGCTGTTTGCGTGCTCCGGGGAAAATATCTCACGAACACGCATTTTGAGAACGCAAACAAGCAAAAAACTTCACGAAGTCGCGAAATGCAGAATTTTGGGTAATTTTGCGTTCTACACGTAATGTGAAATTACCCAAATTCCGAAAGCGGAGCGGAATTTGCCGCCCAGGCCTAGGTACTAATTGCTAATGCAGACCATGTGTTAATAAGGCGGCATACCTGTATTTGGCTCAAGCAAACCCAACTGCTCCAACCTGTCCCTCCTTGTGATCATCGCTCCCAGGCTGGCCAGGCGGCATATTAATTTATTTCAATCTTCGCCGTGGCGTACTTTTCCTGGCTACCTGAAGCAGCCACAAACCTGGACCTGGTCCCACCTGAGTCGAGTCCGCAAGAGTTGGGTGACTCCGACTGTCAAAGACCAGCTAGGGTTCTGGCACCCCAGGAAGACTAGTGGAAATGAGCATCACCACAGCCAAGCAAAAATCATGTAATTTGTGGGGTGATATAGCCTGCCCACACATGCACATCAAGGCCAAATCGAGCATCATTCCCTGGTGCCGTGGGCGCCATGGGTGGTCTAGCAGTGCAACAGCCTGAAGTAGGCTTCATCTTGCCCTACTTCTTTTTGTGGTATGCAGCAGTCTGCTCCACACAGACCAATGTGAATCTTGGGATTGTTCATTGAAGAGAAATGCAAGCCACATGCCTATTTGGTGATTTCTGTGAAGATCAAGACAACATCGCTTGATAATAATCCACATTTGTAAAGCGTGAACAATCACCCGTAAGGGTCTCCAGGCACTGGGGGCCATCTGGAAGATTAAGCGAGCTATTGCCCAGAGTCACATGGTGCTGGGCTAATCTGCCGCTGGAGCCGGGGATCGTACTGTGATCCCCAGATTCCAGCGTCAGTCGCCCTGGCCACGGCGCCACACTTCTCCCCTGATGAACTGCATCTGAATAAACAAGCTCGTGCACGAGGCGTGCACTTCTCAAAATCCGCTGGAGAGCCCTTTGCCTGTCTGTGAGAGAAAGGCAGGCTGCAGTATTAAGTTATATCAAGAGAGGAGCTGGGAAAGAAACTGCAGACTGAAGGTTTAACAGAAGTGCACAGAGCCACTTCACAGAGAAGGAATAGCAGAGGAGGTATTGGTAGCAGAAATTAATACCAATGGGTGACACTGAGGCAGATAGCAAAGAGTAAAGCTAGGAGAGAAAGAGTCCTGAAACAAGGAAAGCGAAAGTAAATGGGAAATCTAAAGCGGAGCTGGAGAGTGAGAGCGCACGTACTAAGGCTGGTCTGTCTGTGAGAGAAAGGCAGGCTGCAGTATTAAGTTATATCAAGAGAGGAAAACTGAAAGTAAACTGAAAGCAGAGCGCAAAGCAGAGAGCGGCCGTGAAAGAAGTGAAAACAATGGAGGAAGGGTGACGAGACGCATGGGGAGCAGCAGCCTTTGATGTGCCGGCCGGCCATGCAGTGAATAATTAGGGGAGGAGAAATGCCGGCCTGAGGCCGAGGGCAAAGCAACAGATGGCTTTGATGTGGAGGCAGGCGGCAAGCTCTCGCACGAGGCGTGCACTTCTCAAAATCCGCTGGAGAGCCCTTGGCAGAAAGTATGGTTTGGCTGCATTAGGGCTCTTTTCCTATTCCTGTGGAATAGGAAAGGGGCGAGCCCTAAAAAGGACATAAACTGTACTGCTCACCTGAAATAAACACTGGTGCCAGGCACTGGCAAACTGTTGCTGAAATAAACTGCTGCTACACCTAAAAGACTAGAGGATCAGGCCATTCAGGTATATTGCATTGTGGGTGAAGATGTTGGCACATGCAAGTATATTAATGACGAGCTTGAAATCTAGGGGAAAACCCAGTGGTTAATTTGTAAAAAAAAAAACGTCAGTGCCTGGGCTCTCGTCAGGAGGCAGCGTGACCATTTCTCCTGATAGCGCTGTCTAAATTAGAACCAACTACTAACCATGAAAGTGGGGAGAGGATGTGGCATAATGCCTGAGCTGCAGATTTCGGAGCTGGGGAACCAGGTTCCAGTCTCAGCAGTTAGCTCAAACATCATGTGATTCTGTGCAAATCATTTAGGGCCAGATGTAGGAGCCTAAATACCGGTCGGTAACGGCCGATTTCGGCCGTTACCGACCGGTATTTAGGATTTGGAATGTAGGGGGCATGTCATTTACAGAATCGGTAAATTTACCGATTCGGTAAATATACAGAATCGGTAAAATACCGAATCGGTAAATTTACCGATTCTGTAAATGAGATGTAGGTGGCACTTCTAAGAGTGCCACAGGCCCTTAAGAGTCGGTATTTTACCACCCAATCCTATTGGGTGGTAAAATACCGAATACAGGTGTGCATGCACATCTGTGCATGCACACCTGTGCAATGTGACACACAGACATGCCCTTAGGGCATGTATGTGTGCCACATGTTACACGTGCCTGTATTCGGGGGGCTAGAGGGAGTCAAAGTGACACCCCCTGCACCCTTGCAGGATTCGGTATTTACCGAATCGGTAAATACCGATTCGGTATTTCCAATTGATTCCTATGGGCTTGAAGGCCCATAGGAATCAATGGGCAATACCGAATCGATATTTACCGATTCGGTAAATACCGATTTTTGAAGATTCGGTAATTCAAAAAATAAATTCACCTACATCTCCCTCCTTCTAATTTACCGATTCATAAATACCGAATCGGTAAAATTCGGTATTTAAGAATCGGTAAATTAGAATTACCTACATCTGGCCCCTTATCTCTCTGTAAAGGCTGCGTTTTTAACTGGTGCTCATGAAAAGTGCCGGTGTTGATGATTAAGTGCCGATGCTGAGCAGCGGAAACCACCGGCTCAAATTCAGAACCGGAGCCAATAATATAGTTATGTTATGTTATGTTATGTTATTCGCATTTATACCGCGCTCAGCTGCCCCAGCAAAGGGGCGTCCCGGCGCTTTGTAAGGTACACAAAACACAACTCAGTTGAAAGGCCAGAAAAAGGGAACAACAGTGATAGAATTTAAAAACAGCTATTCAAATAAAAAAGTCTTGACGGCACGTCTAAACTGCAAAAGGTCTTCAAGAGCCCGGGTGTGAGGGGGGAGAGTGTTCCACAGCTTCGCCGCTAACACCCGAAAAGAACGACCACCGACTCTGCTCAGCCTGAAACGCGGAACAGCTGCCAGGTTTTGACCCAGGGATCTGAGGGTTCGTGAGGGTACATATGGTACCAGCAAATTCTCCAATATTTGGGGAGATGAACCCTTGAGGATTTTAAAAGCAAGGCATAATACCTTGAATTTGATCCTCTGGTTCACAGGGAGCCAATGGAGAGCGCGCAGTGTGCTTGAGACAGGGCACTGCCTTGGCAGACCGATCACCACTCTGGCTGCAGCATTTTGAACTCGTTGCAGCCGGATGAGTTCCGACTGATTAATCCCCGCCAAAAGCGAGCTAGCATAATCCAGCCGGGACAACACTGACGCTTGGACCACTAGTTGCCTGGTGGGTGCGTCGAAAAATTTCAGAATAGGTCTTAGACCTCTAATAATGCCATAACAGGTGGCCGCCACCTTCTTAGTGTGGCAAATGAAACTAAGAGTCGGATCCAGCCAAACCCCTAGATTTTTTATCTCCGATGCCGGAAAGGGGGTCACACCCAATTCGGGAGGCCACCACCGGTCACCCCATAAATCCACCTGCTTGCCAACCACCATGACCTCGTTCTTTTTGGCATTTAACTGGAGACAGTTGGAATTCATCCAGTTAGCCACTGCCCGTAGTCTGTCACGGAACCTGGGAGCCTCCATGTCAGAGTCCCCACTCAACGTGACTGCCAGCTGCGTGTCTTCTGCATATGAGACCATCGTCAAGCCCCATTGCTTGACTACCGCAGCCAGCGGCCTCACGTAAAGGTTGAATAGAGTGGGACTTAACGAAGAGCCCTGTGGGACACCAAGTTCCAACGGATAAGATTTAGACTGGCCGGGCGGGATCGCAACCTTGAAAGACCGTTCGGCAAGAAAAGAACGAAACCAGCATAGGGCGGAACCCGTGACACCTACTTCTTCTAGGCGCCGAAGCAAGATCCTGTGCGAGATCATGTCGAACGCGGCACTAAGATCTAATAGCAATAGTGCCGCCGTCCGACCAGCATCAAGCACAGAACGCAGGTGTTCAACAATAGAGAGTAGGGCCGTCTCCGTGCTGTGACCCGCAGGGAAACCATTCTGGGTGGGATCGAGGATGTTAGCCCTGGTGAGATGGTCAGAAAGAATTCCGATCACATGGGCCTCGGCAACTTTCGCAGCCCAAGGAAGCGAGGAAATAGGGTGGTAGTTTTCGGGTTTAAGGGGGTCAAGGGTAGCCTTCTTCAGAATAGGTGTGACTACGGCCTGTTTCCACCTAATGGGAACTACACCTGAAGATAAAGACAGGTTGATCAATGAAAGCACCGGAGTGCGGCAAAACGGGGACATATTCCTGAGCTGGGCCGGTTTCATCGGATCTGCAGGGGATCCTGATTTAATTTTGAGGCTCAGGGTGTTAAAGGCCTCAGTTGATAAAGGGGGCAGAGTAGTGAGAGACTCACATCCACCCGGGCTACAGCTGATCGGCTCCGAGATGTGAGTGCCAATCGGAAAGGTTCGATAGATCGCTTGAACTTTTTCGCGAAAGAAGGAGGCCAGGTCCTCGCAGTGGGAATCCGACAGATTTCCGCCGACGTTGCCCTTTTAGCCATCAGGTCCTTAAGCACCTTAAAGATGAGTTTCGATGGATTCGGGCTATTCTGAAATTCTTGAGCATAAAAGGCTGCTCATCTTCTACACACCGCCCTGTGGTAGATTTTGATTTTGGCAAGGTAGCAAGCCTTCATTCTAGGGTCAAACGATTTCCGTCACACCCTCTCAGCCTGTCTACAGGCTTTTTTAAGAAGCTCTAGAGAGCTATCATACCAGGGGCTGGGCTCTTTCGTACGACACTTAGACCAGACCAAGGGGATCAAAGAATCAAGAGCGTGAGTGATCCACTCACAAAAGAGATCATAACCACGTTCCATATCTGTTATGGGGCCCAATGGAGCATCTTCCAGCAGATGGTAAAGATCCTCCAATCTCAGTTTATTCCAGTGTCGCCTAAGTACTGTTCTATCCTGAGGTATAAAGGGAAGCTCGAGAGTGGGACATAGCATTTTCACCAACATATGGTCTGTCCAGGCGATCTGAGTGGGGCATAAAGCCCTAGCTCCCTCTAGGTTGGTAAAAAAAGGATCAAGAATATGCCCTCCCCTATGCGTAGGAGATGTAACCAGCTGGGTGAGTTGCAAGGCCTCTAAATTGGCCAGAATACTACTGATAGAGGGGGAGGGCGGGCAATCAAAATGGAGATTGAGGTCTCCAAGAATATTGAAGTTAGCACATCCTAGTGCCTCAGTGCTAATTAAGTCAGGGAGAGCTGCCCTAAAAGCAGAATCACAGCCCGGAGGGCGATAAATCAGCATGCCAGAAAAGGTAAAGTGATGGCTGATCGAAACTTTAAAGAGAGCGCTCTCACATCCTGGGAGTTTTAAAACTTTCCACTCGCACGGATAGCACGCCTTGATGGCCATCGCAATGCCTCCCCCCCTAGTAGCACGATTAAGCGTGAAGATGGAATATTCCGGGGGGGGAGGCCAGATTGAGGATGGAAGTATCTGCGTCCTGCAGCCACGTTTCTGTCAAGAAAAACAACTCAGGGGACTCGTCCTTGATAAGATCATGTATCTCCTGGTAATGTTTAACCAGTGATCTAACATTTAGGTTCCAAATGCTGAGATCACGCAATCCTGTCGTTCTTTTATGTGACAATGGCGTCTCCAACGCTCGAATATGGGCAGGAGTGTCTAATGACCAACCTCCACAAGTACACCGGTAAGGACCACATAGCGGGCCTACAGGGGTATGGCCGCAATTAGTAATCCGACCCCGGATAGCCATTAGTTCCTCCCTTGAATATGTAAAAGTAGGCGACGACATTGCGATAAGGCTAGAGCTTAGAGTCCTGCCGCGACCCGCGCCTACTTAGCGCTGACGGGCGCAGATGGGCAGGACTCCGGCATGACTCAGGCGCAGGGAAGGCGCGCCCGCTGCGCGAAACCGCTGCGCGTTGAGGGGAGCTTTAAATAAGCGTCCCGCGAGGCTGCCGGAGCGCTAGACCGCTCGCAAATGGCGCCCGCTGATTGTCCCTACCACCCTAAGATGGCGCCTGTAGTTCCCCGCCCCAGGAACCGGACCCGCTAAACAGCAGTGCACTAAACAATTATGCTGCAAGTGAGGGGGAGGATGAGACCCGGTTAAAAACAAGGGAAAACGATTGTCCCTACCACCCTAAGATGGCGCCTGTAGTTCCCCGCCCCAGGAACCGGACCCGATAAACAGCGGTGCACTAAACAATTATGCTGCAAGTGAGGGGGAGGATGAGACCCGGTTAAAAACAAGGGAAAACAACTAAATCGAACACAAATAAGAAAATAGGTAAGTTAAAATGCCAGCAGCGCGGCTAATATAGCGCAACGCGCAGGAAGCCTAAAGTGCAAAGCGGCGTGAGGGTACCTCGTCACCATCTGTACTGACTGAAAGTCAGTACAGATGTGTCAGAGTCAGTCATACAGTCAGTCAGTCATACACCTTACAGGCTTCTCCGAAAGATGCTAATACTAAATTAGATATGATTAAATTACTGGCTGATATCTCATTGATGCCTCCAGCGCAGTGTCGAGCAATTAGGGCAGAAAATTATAGTGCATCTGTCAGTCGGTTACCTATCTTTTTTGCTGGTGTAGATGAGGCTCAGTTAGTGTCATATAATACATATGGCACCTTAGGTAGGTTCATATGACATGAGAGAAAGTTTATTATATTTTTATGACACTCCTCTGATCCTTCAAGCAGTAATGAAAAAAAAAGGAATTCATGCATGAAGGTCACAAATTATTCATTTTGGTTCCCTTCTCTCGGGTCACAATCACAAAATATAACAAATTCCTAGATTTTGAACCTAACTCATCCAAGGGGGATTCTAAATTTATCCGATTAAACCCAGCCAGAATCCCTACTAATACAGACCAAAAACCATGGAATGTGAGATATGTCTAGAGCTGATTGGGGAGGCGGGCATAGGAAGAAGCCACCAAAGGACATGGAAACTCCACCTCAACTAAACATGGAGTTCCCACTTCATCTTCAAAGACCCATCCTGGACTGAGTGACAGGATGGATTGGGCTTGTGCTGCCGAGTGGCAGCAACAGGGAACTGTGCACTTTAAAATGCGCATGTCTCTTTGGTCGGTCATCTTGGGACAGCCAGCCAGACATGCGCATTTTAAAGTTCTCTAACCTAGTTGTCTTGGACAACTGGGTAAGAGAAAGCACAGGCCTCCAGTGCTCTTAGGAGCACTGAGAGAGCCTGCTCTATCCAATCCTGGTGCTGCTCTCATGCTGTGAGACAGTGAGAGCAGCACCAGGATTGGTAAGTTCGGTTTCTTGGTCAAATGTTGGAGCCTTCCTGGAAGAGAGACGACTGATGAGGGAGGAGGATGTGTGGCACCTCAAGGTAAGTGTTTTAGTTATTTATTTATGTATTCTATTTCACCCCTCACCCCACCACCTTTGGTACATGGCAGCTGCCACTGGGCATAAGGTATTGATGTGCTGTCTGACTGCTGAAATCCTTTACTTGGCCAATTCCTTTCACTCAGAAATCCACCACTCTTCTATTCTGCACCACTATCAATTTCTAGCAGACCACAAAACTGAGGCTGTCAGTCAGGCCTTGTCTCTGATTTTGACCACCCCCTGCCTTCTCTCAGCAGGAGAGCAGAACAACTACCAATGCCAGTCAGCTCCAAAGCTGACTACCACCACAGACAGCGTACTACCAAAATATTGAGTTTTATAACCTCGACTTACAAAAATATCAAAACTCCAGAATATTGACTACCATGAATGTAAGTATATATAGGTAAGTAGGAATTTACTATTCCTAACTCCTCATCTCTGTACTTTGATGACTGATATATATTCAAAAAATATAGATATCGAGATGATAAAAGTGCACCTACCCTTGCCTGTATGTTTTTATCTCGATGATGCAGTTGTGGATGACTTTCTGTAGTGACGGGTTTTGTAGGGTGATATTTGTGACTTTGAGATTCTGACTTTCTCTCCCATCTGATCTCTTTTCTGACCCCTTTAGATGCAGACACCTAAATCTGCCAGTCAGCCATACTGGCTGACCTTGACTCTCAAGGTTCATATAATGACCCCTGCAGCAGGGCAGAGGCAAAAGCTGACCCTCATCACTAGAAGAAGGCCTCCATATCTGAAGACTACAGTCTGGAAGAGGACCTCACATCTGCAAGTAAATCGAAGTTTGCTCCACTGCAAAATCCAGACTTTTTAGCCCGTGACCTAAAATTTCCCAAGAGCGGGTCCACGCAAAAACACACGTGCCACCATGGATGCCTTTATGGCCCACATTTCAAATATGTATATATTTTATATCACTGCATTCATATAAGCAGCATCTCAACATGCCCGAATAAAAAGAATTTTCTTTAATACATGATAACAATCTAGAAACACTTTTTATGTGATATCCTGTACTGAGCCGGTTTTTGACTTATAAAGTCATGGAAAGGTGAGTAACTATGCACAATATTATACTGCACTTCAGTCATGCATTGCTCAGTGCATGACTGTGATCCATTTGATGTGTCTATATGTCAGAGCAAGCTTAGTCCCCCATCATGAGATAGCAGCATCATTGGGTTCTCAGATACACTTTTAAACCATAGACCAGTATAAATTCCCTCGAGGAAATCTCCAAGGGATAATATGGGGGTGAGGGAGATTGGGGAATTCAGGAGGAATCAGGCCAGGAATTTTGATCTCCTTAGCAACCTCCTATTTCTCAGGGTTTCTAAGGGTTCAACTAACTCACATCTATTTACTTCCACATCCCCTGAGTTAAAGACACCTCGCAGAAATGTTTTTCCTTCGAGTGCAGAATTAACCCTCCTGCATCATGGACACACCCAATGAGACCCTTGGACTCTTTCAGAGATTGGAAGTTGATGTTTGAATACTTTAAAGTACAGTGTTTTCAGATGATCAACTTCTATGATTGTAGCAAGTGTTTTTATTGTATGGAAAACAATGCATCTATATTAAAATATTAATTTGTAAAAGTGGTAAATTGACTTCTGTATGAGTTCAACATGATTGCAGACAGCCAGCAAGTGTAATTCCTTTTTTGAACACTGCCTGACATGAGTGTTTTTGTCAGACTTTGTACCACAGTGCTGTGCTTAAATACCCGGATGCCATTGTCAAAAGAGATGATAAGCTGTGTCTGTGACATTAACCTTTGTAATAGATGGATTCTATATTCTAGCAGAGGGTAGAGTGGTATAGACAATGGACATGACATACTTCACCTCTTTGTATAGTCTGTGTGGGAGTGATGGTGAAAAAGGAAGACATTTAGAGAAGCTTCTACTGGCTATTAACTATCCTGCTTGTCCCCATGGATCCCAGCCAATCAAAACCCTTGAAATGCCCAGAAAGGAATCCAAAGGTGGGAAGGGATGATCTGCCCTGTGCCATGCCCTGACCTTTCACCTACATAGTTCTATGGCCACCATAGGCAATGTGGTGCAGGCAGATTGATGCACTGATATGAACACGGTGGCACAGACCAAATTGGCGAAGGAAAACCTACGCCGAGGTAGGTTTCTATTAATTTTGGACCAGATATTGACCGGCATCGACTGCACGGATTTAATGTAGGCAGTTTCACCATCGAAGAAAGGATGTAATCTAAATGTATAGAGTTCTCCTATGTACCACGGATAAAGGAATAATAATGTTTCCTCTTGGGTTCATGAGCTAAGTCTCACCATGAAATATGAAAAGGGACAAAAAAGGGAAATCACCGGGTGACACTGATTGGCAGGTAGATATCTCGCAGCTCCAACTTACGCAGCTCATCGGGGTCTGGATACACCCTATCAGGTTACAGAGAGTATGGTGACATCAGAGTGGGTGTTGTGCAGGCAGGTACACAACACTATGCCTTGTGGTCATCTACGCACTATACATTTTTTGAAGACGTCATAGCTTTCGAACCATGGAGCTTGGGTATGTGCGTTAAGTAGGGCCAGGTGGCGTACAAATGTGTAATCATGAATAAACATCACATGTACCCCGAGGCAGATGAAACATTTCTAGAGTGTTGGCTGCGGACATTTCTGGGTGCGTCAATGATTTAAAACTTGGTTTCTAAGTTGTGTCTATGGAAGATGAAAAGAGCAAACCTTTACCTCTCCTGTGAAGGTCTTCCCATGTGCTCTCGGCCATTAATAGGCTTTCCCATCTTCACTCTGGACCCAAACACACTATAGTGGCTTCTGAGTGAGTTATAGGGTTAATAGGTGCAAAAAGGAAGAACATATTCACTCAGCTGTAGACTTCCATCATGAATGTGTAGATTAGTTCGGGGCTGTCGATTACGGCTGATGGTTAGGTAGGTGCATGTTCACCAGAGTGTGAAGCTTGCAGGCCAAGATAGTGTATTTGATCAGTCTTACAGAAAAGGGATGAAAGGGCATACTTGTAGAGTCTGTTCCTTCATTGAGGTCACTCCTGGAGTCTCCAGCTCTAGCATTGGCTTGGAAACTCCAGAATGCCTTTTCCAATATATCTCCTCCGGGGAAGCCTACGATGGAGTTTGGAGAGGACCATCTATGGTGATGCGGAAATGATGTGCATGTGCAGATATGATGAAGATATTGTCATGGTCTCAGGTCACCTGGTCCAAATGATACCTCCAGGGAACAGGGCTATACCTTTCCTTAGGAGTTTAGTGTTCTGCTTGAAGCAGATGGAGCTCAGCCCCTTCCTTGATTCTTGACACAAAGCATCCAAGGGGCAGCCCTGATAAAGTCATTCATGTGAGATCGGCTCATGAATCGAGCTAAATACAGGTATTTCAAATTCCTTCACATTTTCTGAACGTTTTACACTTTTCAGATCTACATTCTGATTCTTTTTTTATATACACTTTAAAAATCTGTTAATATTGTCTAATTTCCTAAGCAGTCGGATAACCCTCTGAGTAGGCGTCGTGGACTCACAGGGGTATCCCGATCACAGGTTAAGATCCGCTGCCCTAGAGAATTCTATATGGGGCAAATTCTATAGGACCAACTGACGAAGGAGGAAACATCTAAAAATAAAGAAAACCTAAAAGTAAATGTTAGATGTAAACCGATGTTGCTTAATCTTTCTTAAGTTACACCTTATTTAGAAAGGTTCAAGAACTGGAATAAGTCATAATATTCTTTAGGTGTGCATTTCCTTTACTCATCTGCAGACAACTTACAACTGGAATTTGATGACTTGAGTGGTGCAGAAATTCTAAGAATGCCCACCGATAACTACAAATTTCACAGAGAGCGTGAGAGAATGAAGGAAATATAAGGGGCACATTTTTCATTGGGAGGGATTTTAGGACGTTCGAAGTTATAATAAAAATCTGCACATTTCTAATTTTCAACTGGCATATAATACAGATATTTGGGAACTATACAAACTAGGGACAGAAAACGTAAGCTCTTTTTGGAGAATTTCTTCCACTTAGGATAGTTCCGCTAGACTCTTTTCCCAAATTCCGGGCCCATTGAGTTCCTAAAGACATACTTTTTAGAAAGTCTTCTGTTTGCCTCAGGCCTTCGTCTAGGGTGTAGTCAAAAAGTCAGAACACTGTTTAAAGTTCTGTTAGCCAGTTTGAGCTTGCAAGGGAACTGCATGAGCGTCATACATTCAGAAGGTTTGCAAATTACTAGCAAATCATAACTTTGTTCATAGTCACCCAATCACAGGATTGCATTAAATGACTGAAGTTAGGTTTCCCTTGCAAAAGGTCAAATAACCAATTTAGATCTTAATTAAATCAAGTTGCACATTTGATATTTATGAAAATTGTACTAAATATTTCAAGAGGAAAAAACAAAAGGGACATCCTACTGGCTGAATAAAAATCCCAGCTGAAATCAGTAGACCCAATATTTAAGGAACAATTGATCAGTCCCAATAAACATCTTAAGTCAAGCTGAATATTCTCCATATGAGCTCAATAGATGTCCAGAACCCCATATCCTGCATTTAAAACCACTACACACCACCCAAACCTGTCAACTGGAATTTCCTCTGGGGTTTAACACTCTGGTGGCAGTCCAGTGAATTAGTTCAGCTTTGCACCGAGAGGAGAGAAGTCAGTTGTGCTTTGCATGTTTCGATCTAGTCTGATACTCAGTAGCTCAGGACCCACTCTCTGGAGTCATCTAATGATTTCCTATAGAGCCCAGGTGCACAGCACCGAGCAGCAAAGTCTAAATGTACAACCCACGCAGATGGTGTTTCAGTTTCACAATCACTCACAGGGTCACATTGGTTCTGAGCACCAGGGCTGACACCTGCTTGGAACCAGATACTGCTCTGAGCACACACTTCCCCTTCGATATCTCAGATGAGAATTTACATGTTTCGAAAGCTCTTTTGGTGGCTTGATAAAAATGTATTAATTTTTGCTGTTAGATTTACACAATAATACCTCCAGGAGATATATTACTGTACTACACATTGGTATCAAATAATTAAAGTTCAGAGCATTCAAACAATGTTTTAAAAAAACAATCTTCAACTGCCGTTAGATGTGTTTGAAATTGTGATTTCATCTTCAAAATTTTGCTAAGGTGCTGGTTACAAGCATTAGCACTTTTTGAATCTGCAAAGATTCTTCGTAGAATATGCCTGTGCAACAAAATCAACAGAGATTTTTTTTTCTGAGAAATCTTTGTTTGCAGAACAATTATCACAAAGTGGCATTTTACAGAATGTTATCCTCCCAAAAGCATGATTTGTTTCAACATTCACAACATTGTGTTTCAACATTCAATAAATAAAAGACATCCAAGTCTCAAAAAAATTAATTTTTAAAGAAATATTCTTGCAACGCCAGGCACCTTTACTTAACAGATAAGTGCTGTAGTCTTCTGCCAAGAGGGAGAGGGCCTTTAACAAAATGTATAACCCGAGGCAGAAGGGATTAATGCACTTGGAACAGTCCAGCAAGTGGGGGTGGAATGTTCTAAACATAAAGGCAAGAGTGGGAATATTAGAGCAGAAACTCTGTCCCAGCCATTATTAGACCACATCCACTCCAGCGTTTTCAATGAACCTCTAAGCACTCTGGTGTTCTAATAATGGTTATAATGTATGCTTTTGAACACTATTTCAGACAACTATACGTATATGGAGACATATACACATAAGATAGGGCACTCTACTTTACAATGAGGATTCCGTAAACTGCCAAGTACACCATTGAAATATGGGAACATGTCTTTTGCAGATACACATCTTCACTGTAATCTTGCTGGGGGCATCACTGTGAGAGCAGAAGTAGCATTATTTGTCCTGACCTTAATGACACTGATAAAGTTAAGTTACCTTTGAGTATTTTTCATGCCATGGATCACCATGTAACAACTTTGTTGTATGTATGTTCGTCTTATTTGTTATGTACTTTTATGAGTAAAATACTTAATAAAGTATTTTGGTGACGATGATGATGACATCTGACTACAACGGCAAACAATGTGAACAGCTTAAACGTGGCTTACTTCCATCCCCGGATGTTGCATCGTCTACTAAAACGCAATCCTTTGAAAAGAGTTCCTCCTCATCCCACCCACCAAGTTCTCAACCTCAGCTAAAGCCGGAATCGTCATAGCCAACCTGATGGACTGTAAATCTGCTTCTGCAAACATCCTGGATACCAACCCCACTCTGCAAGCTCATATCAAAGGCATTGGCAAGAGTTCTCAATCAGGGCCGGACTGGGAACTGAAAGCAGCCCTGGCAAATTTTGCCAGACCAGCCCCCGTCCGGCGCGTAGCGAGCGCAGCGAGCGAGCCGGACTGCTACTAGGAGGGTTTGGGGGGGTTCTCCCCCCAAGAAAATTTTGAAAAATGACAGACCAAAATGGTGAATTTTACAGCACATTTTACATTACATGTTCAATTGTATCAACTTTCAAAGCACAGTAAATAGTAGATGATGACCTTAAGGAGCACCAGGTTACCCACCCAGTCATATGCACCCATAGACATTGTTTCAGAGAGCATCAAAAATAGACACACTTGGTGAATCAGAGAGAACAAAGTAAAAGTGAGACTAGCCCCACATGGTGTGTAGCAAGCAAGTGCAGTGAGCAACCACTACTAGGGGGAGTTTGGGGTGTTGAACTTGCCAATTCGGTGTAAGCCAATTTTACCATGTTTGAAGGAGAGCGCAAACACTTTAGCACTGGTTAGTGGTGGTAAAGTTCACTGAGCCCTAAGAGCAAACAAAAATTGCCTTTTTTGATGTAATAAAGCAGATCAAACAGGATTTTAATTTGGAGGAATCTGAGGCCGACAAGGACTTATCTAACCATGTCTCAGCAGTCAGTATGAACAATATGTATCTATATAACATTTTACATGTGCTAATAGTGCTGGGACTTTTTCTGAGATAGCTTCCTTCTATATTTCCTTGGGTACCTGATGAAAAGGATGCAGTTTAGAATGGAGGCATTTATCATCAGTTAGTGTCCTTTCCAAGTTCAATCATGGGATTAATTACTTACATTGTTTTTCAGTCCATGAAGAAAATATGACAGAGTGTCTTAATTTATGTTTTTTTTTTACCAGAAAGTGGCAGCCCGAGTCCAACATATATTTTAGTGCACATAAGAACTACTCAGGTGCCCTTATAAAGCAGATATTTCTGGATCTATGTTTTAAATCTAATGCACATTACTCATGCCATCCTTGTTAATTCATTATACATCGTTAATACAGTAGTCAGGGTAAAAACAAAGCACCCAACAGACCTTGAGCATATAATCAGTTCTTCCCTCTTACTTGAACCATACTGAAACTTGACCTACTCCCCTTTGTAATAATAGATGTAGTGTTTTTGATGGTTAATGTAAAGCTTCCTTCTCCATACAACTTTAAATTGGCAGCTGGAAAGAATATGTACAAAATTGGCAACATTCTCAGTTTGAATTTTAAGTCTATTAAACCATGTGCCATGTTTTAAAAATCATATCCATGTGCCATTGTACACCAGAACCACCCATCATTCTTAAGTCACTGTGCCTTATCACTGCAGCACAATTTGTTCCTCGTCTGGCTCCCAATTGTTTTTCTTCTATGCTCTGTGTGCTACAATGCCTTAGTACCCAAAGGCTGTGCGAGAAAGGCTCTGACAATGTTCACTTGCAATTCCACTCCTTCCTGCCTTCATTTAAACAGAGAGCCTTAACTGTTGATTATAATACATCTCCTTTCACATCTTCAATTGCATTTTTTTCAGATGAGCCAACCAAGTAACTTTATGAAATTTGCATGCAGAATATATGCTTAAGGCTAAAGTCACTTAATTAAGATTTATGCCAATTAACTTTGAAAGCACAGTATTATTAAATCTTAAATGCAGTGTTGGTAATTAAACACTATTCAGAACTCGAGTTCATTTGCTGCATGGCAGTCACTGGGAGATTTGCTGTTATGAGCTTGGTATTTTAGCACAAAACACAATGATTTGAATTGTGTCATTGCGCTGATCTCCACCATACGTTTTCAGGTGAATTAATATAAGTACCTTATCTCAGGGACTCTGGCTGGTAAGAATGAAACTCAGTTAGGTGTGCCCACTGGCTAGGAGTAACAGCTCCCACCCCTGGCTTGCCCTTGGGTACACATGGTGTGGCACTGCCCTTGTTGGTTTCTACTCCTGCACCAGGCGTAATGAAGAAGGCAGGAGCAGAAAGAGAAACTAAGGACTGTTTTAAAAGACCTTTTAGTGTGTGAAGTGTCCCATACCTGAAGACTTTAAAAACTTTTCACTATAAGAGAGAGGAGGAGAAGGGCATAAACAAGGAGAGGTATGGCTAGCGAGTAGCCTGAGATCCACACCACTCTCTATCCTAAAAACTCTAGCAAAAGCTTCAGAGGCTACCACTAATTACCTAGGGAGGTTGATTGCAACCCGCTTTACGGACGTCAGCAATGCAGAGCCTCCACACACAAGCTGGAAGGCTGCTCTGTGCAAGGGTTTCAAGCTCACCTTGCCTAGCACTATGAGAATAGCTCTTTCCCGGAAGACAATGTGAAGGGAGCCAATAGACACACACCGTGTGAGCTAGCAGTTCTAGCTTCCACATCTTGCCCTTGCTGCCTCTGGGCCCTTAGGTGCAAGTAGGACTAGGAGGCTGTTGAAGGGCTTGGGCTGGGATCAGAGATCAACTCTGTGATGTCATCATAGGATTGGTGATGTCATTTGCCTAACACTGCGCCTTCTGTAGAGAACTCTGTGCAGCTAATTTGTTACAGATTGTAATCGATGCAAACCAGACCCAGCCTTTTCAGCTTTCTGAGGCCAAATAACACTAATACTATTCAGCTGGATAATCTGTTCCTTAGACATTAAAAACAAAACATCATAGAACACACAAGAATTGGGCATTATGAAACAGCAAGTCTCTTTCAAAAACTTCTGTCAGACTGCACACTGGGAACTGCAGCTACTGTACCATCACTGTGGCCCGATTGCATCTTTTAGAAATGAACCATCCTCTGAACACCAAAGTGTGCACATTTTAACAGCGCAAACACCTTTCATGTGAAATCCGGACTGAAATCCGGACAATTAAAAAAAATATAGAGGTCACAAACCAACTGAGCTAGTGTCAAGGGAACTCACTGAGGGCTCCCAGAAATGTACATGTTAGCCTAAGTGGCAAGTGCCAGTGGCAACAACAACCGTGACAAACAAAAGAAAAGGACTCAGTTGTGTTAAACAAAGAAAAACACACTAGAAAGCCCTGTTGTTTGCTTAAAATATATTTTTCAGCACAAGCCTTGTGCTGAAAAATATATTTTAATCAGACTTGCTGACTCCAACCTTCGCCCCAGTTCCAGCCCCCAAGAGTCAAGCAGCACAGCGCCACCAAAGGAGCAGCACACATATCCTGCCTGCTGGCTCTGAATATTTAAGCTGGCCTGACCCTGCTCGGAGTTGGACACACACACAAACTCCACCTGACAAAAAGAAAACCCATTTATACAGAATCTGACCTGAGATCATGTTTGAGGTCAGTGCTGCACTGCTGGGGCGGCGGCCCATGGGCCATGAGAGGAGGAACCAAAGGGTTGCCAGTGCCATTGTTCAGCATCCTGGGATTCTGGGCAAATCACATAATCTCCCCGTGCCTAACAAAATGAATGTGTATGTCTGCAACACAACTGGTGCTCATGTAAAGCTCTCTGATACCTTCAAGTTGAGTTTGTGCTATATACAACTCTAAAAAAAGGGCGACACAAAACCTTGATAAGTGTGGCCCACAGTCTTTGATGAGAATATACAGTTATCTGCAGCTGCAATGGTATACTGAGAGTGAGCTTAGCAGTGTATGCACTATAAGGTATCTGTCTCTTTGGCATTGTGAATAACACATCATGCAAACAGTAAAATGTCAATAGAGCGGTGGCAGATGGAGAACATTCAAACAGCTGTCGCATGAAAATCCTGCCCGCACTGCACTGAGTTAACAAAGGAAGAAGGTAAGCCTGACTGCCACAAAGGGTAAAAGGTTGAAGGGAGGTGGGTCTATCCATGAGACAGTATGCAAAACAATGAATTAAACTATACATTTTACAGTATCATTTGAAGATTCTAGCTCTGATAGACACTAATAAAATCATCCACTACTTCATGGACGGCTAACACAAACATTCAGAATATAATTGTGCGGAGGACGGCCGGGGGCTGTCCAAACCTCGCACGCGTAATTTTTTTTAAGTCCGCTGCGGCGAAGAGGATAAGTAAAAATAGTACCTAAAAGTACAAAGCACCCATGATAGCTTATAGAAGTGGTCGACCTAGATGTGATATCGGGGAGACCACGATGGAGCGTAGGTCAGATACACTATGCTACTTCATCCAGGTCAAACGTTTTACCGCCTGACTTCTGACTTTTTATGGAGCTTTAAATCCTCCAGCAGGGCAAGCCTGAAACCCTACCAGAGGCAGGTGCAATAAAATGGACATCTTTACTGTGAGGACTCCCCCCCCCAACAGATCTAGTGGTCTTGGAAGTCCAAAAATGTTCAGAGACCCAACTTTGCAGGGTTTCTGGAGAAGCTCCTCTAGGTCACCTCTAAGGCTCTGCTTACCTTGAGGACAGCAATTTGGGGCCAGGAATCACTTCAACAGAGGCCACTAACAAGGTCCAGTCCATATCCAGTTGGTACTGGCCAAATGGTCACACCTTGAAAAAAGGCCTCTTGCAGCTTGTAATGTCAGAGAACATAGAAGTCAACCTCATAACCCTTTGGCATCTGCTTCTTTGACCTTTTTACAGGCGAGATAAGGTCTAGCCCTTCAGGGCTTCTTTCAGATTACAGACAGCAGGTCTAGTCCTCCGCTGATGTACCACAGGTCCAAAACATGGTCTGAGGAGGGCTGCCTAGGGTGCCACTATTACGATTCACACTAGCCAGTAGGTAGGGGTGAATCCTGGGCTCCCTAACCAACGGGGAAAACGTTCCAAGGGACAAACCTACCCACCAGCAGTACTTGTTTGCCCTACTGCAAACATTCCCACAATGGCCCTTACTCCTAAAATCCAAATGGGGTAACCCTTTCTCCCTTTTACAGAGCTCTTGTGTCCACCCAGAGATGCGGCGAGGGAAACCACCCTAGAATCTACTCCAAACCAGTTCTGGGGGCACCTTCCCTAGCAACTGATTCAGAGCCTGCCTGGTTAGTGAGGGTCGTAAAGATATAGTCTTTCCCTTCTCTCTCCATACACTAAACTATGAATGTAGAGACCTAATCTCTATCCCTTGCAAGTTAGTAAAGTTCCTGCGTCCACCCCTACTGTCCTTCATCAACAAATGTCTCACATTCAGTCTATCCTGTCACTAGTCCTAAGCAATTGTTTGGCTCTGGGAAACGTTTACACACCTCATTAGGTGATGCACTTACTGGGCAGTTGCTGGCAAGCTAATAGATATTAGCCTCCAGATACTACAGACACTTACATTACCTAAATATCTTCTGCAAATCAAATTTTGCTAACTAATTTGCTTTAATAAATATGAAAAATAGACCTTAAATGAATATTCTAGCCATTTCCTGCAACAATAACAACTTTGTGGTCATGGTCTCCCCCAAAGCACATGCTGCAGTCCGTTTCCAAGATGGCAAAGGCACAGCAATCTCCTCAATGAAGGGTGTCTAGTCAGACAAACAAATTTACTACAGATCAGTTTCAGCACTGTAGCAACTTGGTTGCAGCCCGCACCACCCCCTCAAAATGGACAGATGGTCCAGGGAACATGCCAGTCAGTGGGGCATGTTCACAGACCAGCCATAATAAGCATGCCTTATTTTCCCCCTTGGTGCTCAAGAGCCCCCAGGTAAACCGAGGCCCACCACAGTCCATAATGGATTATAAAGGCCTGTGGACTGGAAGGGGAGACCATTGAGAACCAAAATGAAGCAGGTCCTATATGGAATATGTCTGGCATGGCACTGGTACTTTTCATATGCTGGCAATGTGGATAATGGCTTGTCAATGGTGCTTTACAAACCCTACAATGTGATTGCTGGCATGAACGTAGTAAACTGTCAGTGCAATATCTGCTTTCCATACTGTGAAATTGTAGATCATTGCATCATGTGAATACATTTAACGTAATTGCTAACTATCTGAGAGTTTGCCTCTATAATGAATAACCTCGGCCAGACCTAGCATTGCGAACAACAACCATGGCACTCTGACCAGCACCCTGGCAACGTGAGCTGTCTCTTGTGCCACAGTGGGCAGCACTGATCGTTTTGCGAGTCAGTGATCACGCCTGACAGGTGGGAGCCCCTGAAACGCTGGCATGTTTGTGATCATATTATTAACACAAAGGTGACTATGGTCTCTTTAGGCACAGGAACACTGATGGGCCTTGTGTCCTGACACAATTTAAAACTCGTGCTTTTTCTTTCAGTGTAGATTGTTCTATAATAATATTTTCATTAGGAAACAGCACATCAAACGGGGATCGCATCTCCTGGGCCATTAATATTTGCCTTCTGTGCATTCAGTTCAATTTCACCTGCCAATTTTATTTTCTCAATGGTACACCCACACGAGACTTCCTGCTTTGGATAAATATAGCTCCCATGTAATAAAGTAGTGGACTCTGCACTTTTGGAAAATGTCATAGGCTTCTCTCCAGATCTGGCTACAAATTCTGTATATTTTTATCCATTTAAGGTGAACAACAACGTTTATTGTAAAACATCACTATGCCCATTTTTATTGTGGAGAACCCACCCAAACTTTCCGGAAAATGTTGCTCAAGCTAACTCTGCGGTCCCTGGCCTGGTGCAATTGATTTAAACATATGTGCTAGGGTTGATTTTAGTTCCCAACCAAACGTGACCACGGTGCGATATTTATCAACGCTACAGTCTTTAATCAGCACAGTAGCATGACGTTTCCCAATATATTTATGGCAAAATATTTAAAATGGAGAAAGAGGCGACTCGCTGAAATAATAATCATGCAGAACTAGCTGCACTGAAATGATTGAGCTCACAGATTTAAGCTTTATTCTGAAATTAGTGAAGTCACACTCGGGGGCCAGGGCGCTAGAAGTGCGCTGTGCTGCATTCGCCGAACTGGGCCGGGGGTTAAACAAAAAGGTATAGGCCAAGGCCCTGGGCTGGGAATTAGTATTTTTTTCTTACGCAGTTAAATTACTCTTTTTTAAAAATGTACTTGATGTTAAAAGAGATAACGTCCTATCCCTGTCTTTTAACCCCAGGGCCGTTTCCACAAATCACCTTCATCACTGTAATAACAAATGTATTTGACATTGGCACTGTCATACCTTATGAGAAAGTCAAAGTACGTGCGATGCAGCGGCCTCGTTTGCTATTTCATCTCTGTGCCTCTGCTGCTCCTGCTTGTCAGCTTCACGGGATGCCAAAAAAGATATCACACAGCACTGAATGATGGTACCGTTAATGTGCAGCGCTTTCACTTGTAGCTCCGATGCACAGGCCTACTTTGCACAGGCACAAGAAGCATATTAGAAGCCTCGACTGAGTAATCGGGACAGCGCTGCGGGGGGGGGGGGGGGGGGGGGGGGGGGGCTATACTTTTTGTTTAATCCCGGCCCGCCCGGTCCACCTGACCCCGGTCCACATTGACATCAGGAATCTGATTGCGGCGGGCGGCAGCAGGGACAGGCAGAGGCCAAGGCAAGAAATAATTAAATTATGGGGTGCTGCCTGACCTCGACTCGTTTTAGACTCTGGCTAAATTCTGGATTGCTCCTCTCGACCTGCCCTGGGCTCATGGGTCACGCGCACGTTTTACTGCGCGAGCCACGGCGGCAGAGACGTCTGCGCGCTGCGCACGCACCTATTAAACGTAACGTTGCACAGTTGGTTCTCCAATGCATATCTTTATGAATTATTGAAGTTGAAGTACAGAATCCACTCCGCAGAGATTGGTGATAGTTGTGCTTTTTTATGCCCTCACGGAGCGCGACACGAGGAGTAATGATGAGTGATTACTGTGAGTGAACTTCTCTGATTTTCGCCAAACCACAAATCGGCCCCCAGCAACAAAACCGGCCCCTGGCCAAAAAACCGGCCCCCACCCCTGGCAGCCGACCGGGGGATTGTCCGGTGCCCGGCCTTGCCAGTCCGGCCCTGTTCTCAATTCCAAATAAAGGGGTCTATTAGGATGGCGGATGGATGGTCGAAACCCGGAAAATGGGCGGTCACATTAGCATGGTGGTGATGACCACGGCGGTGAGAAATTCCACCCACCACTTTTCCGCCGGTAGCAGTCCGCATGCTAGCCTGGCGAGCGGAGCTGGACTGCTAAAATGGGGCCGGTGCAGGGCCAGGCTCCGCGGGCATGATTATGATGCCGGCGTTAGCCAGCCTTTCCGCTGTGGTGGAACCGCCATGGAAAGGCATGCGGAGATTGTCTCCGGGGACCCATTGTTGGCCCCCAATGTGTTGGGGGGGTGGGTGCACTGGGGGTATTGTACATGTCCCTGTACCAGGTGGCAGGCACTGTGCAGTGCCTGCCACGCAGTGCAGGGATATGCAGGACATGCTCCTTTTGACATCGCGGCGGTGCTGCTGGCAGCAGCCACCACCGCAATGTTAAAGGCTGCGATCGTACAGCTGTAGTCGGATTTCGACTGTGGACAATACTAATTGGACCGGCGGTTATGCCATGGTCCTGGCGGGCGGTCTTTTCCCGCTATCATCGCGGTCGGGGTGATTACCCGTCCGCCATCCTAATGGACCCCAAAGTTCTTTCATGGAAAGAAGTCACACATCCCTGCTGTGGACCATCAGTGCTCCAAGCTCTAAACCTTTTGTGAATAAATGTGGGCGTCTCCGTCCTTTTGAGATCCCTAAATTACACCTAGCTCCCTATAGAGGAAATGCGGACTGAATCTCCATAGCTGCTCCACATAACATAAGGTGCAGGGGCCACAGTGATTAGCTCCGAATCAGTTGGAGGAGAGAGTATTAACAGAAACTCTGCTCATGATAAGCCTTTTCACGTAACCATTAGTACATTTGATCAAACCCTTGAGTAGAATCATATAAGACACATAATATGGAAATTGCTCTTCACAGAGTTGCATAAGGACATGATACCACGTCATTCTCTTCATTCAATTACAGATGTTAGAATTATTTATGAAGTGCTTAATTTGAGCCAGTGGTTTCTGGTGCTCAACACCGGCACTTAATTGCCAGCACCGGTGCTGAAGACAGTCTGCTACATGGTGGTGCTATCTGCCTAATTTAGGTATGAGCACAACAACAGTTGTTTATTAATTCAGTTTACATTTACAATGACTAATACCTGCCTCCCAAGCCATTCTTATAGCTTTGGGGGCCTGGAATACTAAGAATTGTCACACTTGTAAGAGTGTGATGGTTACTTGTTGTGTTGGCACTGTCATTGGCAGTACTGGCAGGGGCAACGGATGGTGCAGGCTGTAGTGTCCTACTGACGAGGGCCCTGGCACAAATTGTTTTACACATCAAGCACTGGATTTATGTGTCTGAAGAATTGAAAGCACAATACCCAATTTTGTTTAAGTTTGTGAAGGCATCCTCTTGCGGGATAAATTGGCCCCCAAATCCTGAGGTATTGGTCCATCGTCCTGATCATCCCCTCGCGAGCATGGCTGCATCAGACCGCTTGTACTTTGAGGCATCTCGTGAATTTGGGTGAGTGGGTTGTGCCCATCTGCCACAGTGATTCTTAGGTGAGGTATGTGCATCACCAAACATTCTAAGGCAAGCTCACAGGCCAACTGGCAGAATGTTCCAATGTTCTAAAGGGAAAGGGGAATAGGAACATACTACAATAATAAAACAATATTGCATCAGTATGTTGGGTGACAGAAGAACAGTTGTATTATTCATATGTTTGTTGATATTGTGTCTCTCCAGTTGCTGGTGAAAAGTTTGTTGTTTTAAAATTTAAAATGTTCTATTTTTTTATCAAATGGATGTTATTGACTTAATGACATAATCGGTCTGTAGTTTATTTCAGTTAACATAGCTTCAGAAACACATGAAAAATCAGTAAGAAACACGAGCGACCCGTGAAGGTAAAAGCGGTGGGCGGGGTTGGGGTGTTAGGAAGACTCAACATACGACGAGGAGGGAAAATTAATAAATAAATATTTAATTTTCCCTCGTCTTGTCGAGTCACCCCCAACCCGCCCCATGGCTCTTACCTGCATGGGCCGTTCCTGATTTGAAACATGTTACAAAAAGAGGATAGCAGAGCATAAGTTAAATAGAAATAATTTTTCTTAATCTAACAGTTGCAGTTAAGACTCGTGTGCATAATACAAGTAAGTGGCGAAGATAAAATCCTTAAAAAAAAAAACACTCTAAAACTGGTAATTTTTTCACATTTTAGCAATGACAGAAGAAAGATCACACGGGGACACTTATAAAACCTACATAAAAAGATACAATTAAGGATGGCTTGTGAAGAAGGACACAAAATGATGTGGTGCACAGAGATCATTACACTGGGACAGATTGTTGCTGATTTATTATTACAACTCCACTCTCCAGTAGATTTCTCTCTTGGCCATGGACAGCAAATCCAAACAGAGTGACATGCCTGTTGATGTTTACAAAGCAATCAAGCATGTAGTTGTGGTTCTGCCCAGCTTTCTGTTTTGCCTACAAGACTGCAGCTTCTTTAAGAATATTTTCTCAATCCATAACTGTCTCCTTTTCCTATATTTTGTTGTACATTAAACATGTCACAGTAGACCTTTTAATGTAGCCCAAGCATGGTATTTTATGACTGGCCTCTAACTTTAAACAATCTAGGATAATTTCTTGTATTAAGCATGCTGTAGGGTTGGTCCAATCAAATATCCATGAAAAGGATTCCTGCCAGTATAATTATATCCTTCAAATGTTGGTATCAAATTTCTCATGACAAATAAGGCGTGGAGCACTTTAAAGGAGAAATAAAGAAAATATATTCTCCTGTACTTGCAAAAAGGTCATATCCAAAGACAAATGACCCATTTAGCAAAAAAAAAAAAGGTATTTGCAGGAGTGTATAATGATAAAACCTAAAAAGTATTGCAGGTACTTTTTTTGCCATTATTTTAAACAAATATTTTTGAGAGACAGACCTAGAAGCACCCTTTGCCTGATTAGGGCTGAACCCTGAGCATACTTCCTTGGTGACAAAGAAAAAGAGGGTGTCCCAAAAGTGTCTGAAGAAATATTGTAACCACAACTTAATTATGAAATGCATTTTTCTCTTCACTACACATTTTTGTATGACAGCATTCTGAAAAAAAGTTGTCAAAGCCTACCAGTTAAATATGAGAATCTCTTGTTTCTTGTGTACCCTGATAACTTTTACTTCACAGCAGTGGTATCAATAATAGTAACAGCACAACTACTAACCATCACACTCCTGCAAGTGTGACAATGTGGAGTAATTCCGGCCCCCAAAGCTACAAAAATGGCTTGGGGGGCAGGCAATATTCCTTTTTAATGTATATTAAATTAATAATTCACCTTTGTTGTGGTCATCTATAAATTTGCCAGGCGGGTGCCACCTTGTGGCAGACTGTCACAAGCACCAGTGTTGACAATTAAGCACTGGCTGAATGTCTTTGCCTGCTCTGTGGCGTTGGCATCAAGGTGTTTGCCTTCTCCAGCTCTTCCGGTGAGCTCCCAGACAGATTGACACCAGTGGCGTAACCCAGGCCCCCGTAGCCCGCACGGTGTGGGGGCCCTTGAACTGCAGGGGGCCCCCTCAGCACAGTACTGTGGTCTGAGAGCTTCTGATAAAATCGGAAGCGGGGCCCCTCCATGCCCCTTACCGAGGGCCCCCTCAAATTTCGTTATGCCACTGGTTGAGACTCAAAGAGAAGGTGTCCTTATAACCCTTGACTAAAGCCTTTGTGTTGAGCCCAACTGGAGCTGAATGAATCCCTCACCCTGGGCAGGTTGCCTCTCAGATCACAAAGTGCGGGCGCCTCTAAATGTGGGGTGTTCACAAATTGTCTGAAAACAGCGCCAGCTCATTTTATGTCTCAATAATGGCTGCAGAATCATGGATCCAGATGGATTGCGCCTCATTTCTAGCGCTGATTCACAGGACACAATACAATGTAAGTAATGTTTTTTGTTTTTGTTTTAGGGTGGGTATCGGTTTGGGGGTTCATGGGAATAGCAATTTTTACCCCTCCACTAACCAACACTTACCCTACTGTTGCACTCACTGGAGTGGGAATAGTAATTTTTACCCCTACACTATCCAGCACTTACCCTAATGTTGCACTCACTGGAGTGGGAATTGTAATTTTTACCCCTACACTATTCAAAAATTACCCCACTGTTACCCTAAAAGTATTTTGCTTTGTAATGGTATGCGTTGTAATGGTATGCGCTGTAAAATCATGCGTTTTAATAGATGTTGTGATGTAAAAACTGCATTGTAAAAGCATGCGTTGTAAAGGTTTGCCTTGTAACATGTCCTATTCCTGACTGAAGGCTCCAAGAGGTACATGCAACATAAACACACAGCAATAAAAAACTATTTACAGCGTGTTTAAGCACTGAAAAGTATACATGACCGACCAGGATGCACCACTCTGTTAATTGTTGACTGCCACCTAGTGCTCAGACATTGAACTGCTGTACCATTTGCTTGTATTTAATCTTATCCTATCACCTGCTGAAAGATAAGTGTTATAAATTCAGACTTGCTACATGTTCACTTATTATTATTTCACAAGTCGATGAACCACACCTGTCCACAATTGACTTAAATTTCTCTCTTATAGGGGGTTCTACCAGCTTGCCACAGAGCACTAGTTTTCTCATGCAGAAGGGTAGTCAAGTTCTGCAATACTTAAAGCCTTTACTTCAGTACAAATTAAATCACTACAAAGCTCATCAACACCAATAATACTTATTTACAAGAGAACATAAGCAACTTTTGTTATGCGACCTTCCTGCGCACATGTAGGCGATGGCAGAGTCTTTAGAGAAATGGACCTCTCCCTGGAAATTAAACAATAGTTGAATAAATGAGAACATTGACAAAATATATTAGGAGTATACATTTTGGTTGGTGTTAGAAACACGAAATACACATAGCACAGACACATTTAGGCTAATTTTAATAATGCATCATGCATAGCATTGACAATGGTGTTGTTCACTGAGTAACACCTACAGATGGTCCATGAATAGCAATGGCCATTGTAATACCTCCTGCATCTCCAGTAATGATGAACCAGACATCAAGTTTTGCCTAACAAAAAAAAAAATGAATGTGTCCTCATGTAACGAAGCTGGTGCTCATGTAAAGCGCTCTGATACCCGATGTCTCGGGTCTAGTTCGCGCTATATAAAACTCTAAAAAATAAAAAATAAAGTGTTCTCTATCGAGGACCTGAATGTGCCACGCTGAGGGTGTAGTCAGGTGTGAGAGAATATTTGTAAAAACAGAGGGGCAGATTTACAAGGAACTGATGCATTTGCATAGCTGCGTCAGTTTCCTTGCGCCAGCGGCAAATGTCCTTGCGCCACCATGGATGCGCTGTATTTACAATACAGTGCTCCGTGGCGCACGGATTGACAGATGCATCAGAAATTCTGATGCATCTGTTGGCCCAAAAGTCATACATTGCTGGAGTTGTGTCACAAGTACGACGCAACTGCAGGAATACATTTTGAGGCCTATATTTACTGTACTACGTCACTCCTTACGCCTGCTTCAAGCAGGCGTAAGGTTTTGACGCAGTGGTGTTCTAAAATGGGGGCTGTGTAATCTTGTAGATTTCACTGCGTCACTTTTACGAGGCCTTCCTGCGTGGGAACGCCCACCCTGCATACATTATACCTGATGCAGGTATAATGTGACGCAGGAGTTTACAACAATCTCCCTAGATGTGTCACGTTGTAAATAGGCTGCATTGTTTGAGTCACAATGGCGGCGCAAGGAGGCGCAAGGTGCTAGTAAATCTGCCCCAGAGTATGTAGCTGGACTAAAGAATACATTTGCAGATCTTTGGCTGCTTCTTCCACCAAATCTAATTTGTTTTTTGTGCCTTCCACAAATATATATCCAAGATCATTTACTGAAGAGCCCATAAACTGAATTTTTTTTGCATCCCTGTCAACCCACTCAATTGCATCTTTCAAATACTTTCTACTACACACTTCCACCATATACCAGAATATCATCCTGGAAGATCTTTACTTTCTGTATGCCGTACCACTCCTTCTTCACCATCCATTGCAAAACTGCCACCACTGATGACAGGCCAAATAGCATCCTAATGATCTGGTCCAACCTCAAAGGTGTCATGACCAATGGTAGTGCCTTGAATCATCACACAATTTCAATTGATGATAAGGAGGCAACGTCCATCAAGCCGACACTGTTGGCCTTACCAAGGGAAGCCATCGCCTCAGAAATAATGAGAATAGAATGTCTACCAGGTATTATAGTTCAAATCCCTCAGGCCTACATATACCCTAATCCCAGAACTACCAGCACCTGCAGCCAGGATGACTGTGGTCAACCATTGCAAGATTCAATTTCTCGCTGCCTAGCAACATCTTTAAATCCACCTTCATGTGCTCCTTCACCTGTGTGGGCACATGTCACCTTTGAGGCACCACTGGAACTGCCCTCTTCTTTATCAAAATGCGGTGTTCAAATCATTCCAAGAAACCTAATTTTCAAACACTTTTGGAAACCCTTGCCAGATCTATACCCCTTCTAGAGTTCTGTGCACACCCACCATTCCTTGTTTCTTTATGTAGGAAATCTCCTTTTTGGCATAATTTCCTTAAATTATTCACATTTTTATGGATGCCCATTTTAACGGGTTGTGTGCCATAGGACACTACTATTCAATGGCAAAGTGTGTGTGCTCTGCCTCTAAACTGGAACTGTTAAAATAGTTTCACTTATTCATCTCTATAGCTTTCCTGCAAGTTTGCAGTAAATAGTGCCAATGACATGGAAGTAAAATATTTTAGATGGGCTGCTGTGAATATTTAAAACACTTGTATGACAAAAATGTATGGTGCTCGAGCACATCAAGGAACTATGTAGTGTCTGGCACTGTTAGAATGAGCAGCAATCGCCATGAAAAACCTTTGGTGAATTTCTATACTATCCCTGAGTTCAGACTTGGCATGTGAGGGTGGACACGGGAGTGGAATAATTGAAGGAAGGAAACAGTGTTGACCTGGTGTAGAAAATGTAAAAGCTATGTAGTCAATACAGCAGGGGCGGCTCCTCGGTTAGGGAGGAGGAGCGTCGCCCCACTGCTCACAGAGCAATGGAAAAAATAAAAATAAAATGATAATAACAAAGTTATTATCATTTTATTGTCTGTAGTAATGGGGCTAGTTTAGGGTGGGGCAGGACTGGGGTCACAGAGGGAGGAGTGGTGGGAACAATTTAAGTGTGCTCTTGTCGGCCGGCCGGCTTGGGCTGGGCAAACAGTCATGTGCACTTTGAATGTTTCCTACCATACTGTAATGCACTGCCTGATGGGGAACATGCACAGGCTCAAAGTTCCCGTCTGAGCGCCAAACCACAGCACTCAGACCAATCACCACACTGCTGTCATGGTGACAGCAGAGTGGTGGTTGGTTTAAGGGACCCTGTGTGCTTTTGATGCCGGACTAGGAGTCGGGAGGAGTAGCGGAGAGATGGCGGTGGAGAGACGGCAGAAGAGGTAAGTGTTTTTAAAACTATTTTTGTTGTTTTCAACCCCTCCCGCCCTTCCCGCCCACCCTGTTGCCTAGCAGCCGCCACTGCTTTACAGTGACAGTCATGGAGTAATACTGAGTCATTTGGCCAGGGCTGGAGAGAATACAGGTTATGTCAGTGCGGAAAGGGCATGTGGGTAAGGCAATTCTCAGAGGATGTGGCGGCATTGTTACCTTGTCAAGGATTCAGTGATACTCTTAGGGCCTCATTTAGAGGTTGGCCGAGCAGCGGTACTGCCCTAAATCAACTCGTCTTCACTCCTGCCAGACTTGCAGCTCCCAGGTTCTGTTTAGAGTTGGAAAAGCGTTGGGTTTTCACAGGCATTGCCTCCTGTGGACTAACACCACAACCAGAGCCCACCAGTCGGTGTGAATATATGACGATACAACGCAAACATTTACAACGCATGCCTTGACAACGCAGTTTTTACATTGCAACATCCATTACATCGCATGATTTTACATCGCATGCCATCACAACGCATTTTTAGAAACTACATTTACAACTCATTCCTTTACAACGCATACCATTACACCGCATATTATTTTTGAGGCAACAGTAGGGTAAGTGTTGTATAATGTAGAGGTACAAATTATTAGTCCCACTCCAGTGAGTGCAACAGTAGGGTAAGTGTTGGATAGGGGAGGGGTAAAAATTACTATTCCCCATTACGTACCTTATATTGCGTTGTAATGACATGCGTTGTAGTGACATGTGATGTAATGGCTGCGTTGTAATGGCATGTGATGTAAGGGATGTTGCGTTGTAATGACTGCGTTGTAAAGGTAGTGCGTTGTAATGACTGTGTTGTAAAAGTTGTCTCCCGTCGGTGTGCCTTAAGATGAGGTCGAGATTCACTCGGTTTATGGTGGGGTTTCCATATTTTCCTTGCTGTTTAGCGCCATGTGGTGCATGGATGACATGGGCAGAAAAAATTCAAAATAATCTCAACATGGCAGGAAAAGGGCCCTACTTTTTGATCATGAAAACAAACTTCTGCTTTGAGATTTTGTTTCTCTGAAAAAAAGGATGAGGAGCGGTGGATTTAAATATTACAAGTGCTCGGCAAACTCTGCATCTGTGACGCGGGCCGCCTTGGCCGCCAATTCCTTCAAGGTAGAGAGATCTCTGCCAGGCTGTTGGGGTTCTCTAAATACAGCGAGCAGCACTCCACCAGGCTGCCAGAGGTCATGACCTCAGCCCACGTGTGTCGGACGGTGGGACTCTTGCCATTGGCTAAAGAAGGCTAATAAGTTTGGAGATCAACCAATACCCATATCCATCGTCCATCTCTTCCCACAGGAAGATCTCTTTCTCTCTCTCTTCTCTCTCAAGGAAGATGATCACACACCATAAATAGATTAGTGTTCAATTTTGCAACTCATCAGCATCAATTTAAAAATACACCCGTTTCACTGAAACATATAGTCACCGCTTGTAGCACAGGCATATCGTAGAATTTGCACAAGGTACATCTATGTGACTACACATACTCTACAGGAGTGATTAGTCGGCTTCATATGTGGAGAAGAGGCTGCTCAAATTACCACATGTACACCCTGGAATCCCAACAGAGACAAAAGGAGGGATGAAGTGATGGAAGTGACACGCTGCACAGCCTTACCCCCTTGGGATACCTAGGATGATTGCAGAGAAAAAGCCATTTTCTCCAACATGGCATTGAGAATGATGTCATTATTGACTCTGCTCTGAACAAGGCCATAAGTGCTGGAAGTCATTCTGCGACTATGGGCCACATGAGCTACTTGTAGACCAGGCACTCTTCATCCCGGATACCATAACCACCTGACTCTGGCCTATTTTATTAGGTCACAGGTAGTATCTACAAAGTAATGAATGACTATAGTTTAGGCTCTCTTTGGGATCAGCACATGGAAGAAGCCAGTTCTTCATTTCGCCTCTAAATCCTCAATGATTGTTGAAGGCCCTTATCTTCCTTGTGAGTGTAGGCCATAGTGTTCATGTCTAACGGTGAAGAAGCGATCACCTCCGCGGGTTTTTTGGTAGGTGGTGATTATCAATAGAGCCATCTACAGGATCTGGAACTTCTTCATTAGTTGCATGACTTGATTTTGAATTGTAGGAAGGTTGGCCCCATGTCAAGCATTTCCCAGCATGCAGTACAAAGCGGCTTTGAACAATACTCAACTTGTCATCCTTAGCCACTGAAGACCTTTCAGAGTGGGAGTAATATGATCCCCTCTTTTTAAGTTAATGAATTGTCTGCTCCGCTCTGGAGTCCATGTTGCTTGCCGATTAGCTTTATGGGAAGTCCAACCACGGGCCATTTGCATAGTGTAGGTAGGTTATTAATGAGACTAAAAATGCATGTATTGGGTGAGAAAGACCTAGGAAGGGAAAGGTATATCTAAGTAGCCTCATTGTATGGAAAGTGTTTCTATTTGTTTTGCTAATTTGAGATTCTAATGGAAGCTTCAAATCCATGCTGATTCCAAGACTTTTGACGTCACATGATGTTGTTGGTTTGCTGACCCGGTTCAAGGGTCCAGGTGGTTACAAAGTTGTGATTTTGCCACAATCCCCAGGTGAAAATGACAGTTATTGAGGAGTTTATTTTGAGGTGGCTACTTTCAAACCCTACTGACATTTGCGAAGGCCAAGTATTTTGATTTTTACAAGGATATTTAAGTATTACAGTGAACTGGTTTTCAGCCTCTTTGTAGCAGGTGAGACTGAACGATTTCACAGGGTCAGGAAGAGGGGATATATACATTTTAAACAAGAGGGGTAATCTGATGATCCATGAGGGAAGCTTACTTGTATGGTGCAGGGGTGGGAATGCAGAGTGCCTGGAAAACCTGTGTCACAGTCTTTGGGCTAGAAGTTTGTGGTCAACAGCGTCAAATGTTGATTTTAGTTCGGATGTATGACATTACAACGCATGCTTTTACATCGCATGCCTTTACAACGCTGTTTTTACAACTCATGCCTTTACAACGCAATGTGCTTTGGGGTGCTGGATAGTGAATAGTTTAATTTACTATTCCAACTCCAGTCCCCGTGGATAGTAGGGAAGGTGTGGGATAGTAAATTAAACCTATTCCCTATCCTAGAGCGCCCCCCAGCGCAATGTGTTGTAATGGTTTGCGTTGTAAAAGTTGTGTCGTAAAGGCACTGCGTGGTAAAAGTTCCATTCTGTTAGTGTTCACAAATTTCTTGGGGTCATCCCAAATGGAGATTAATAATGATTCTGTGTTTTTTCAAGTTTGAAGTCATTCTGTTTTTCCAATAGTAGGCTGTATAGTTTAATAAAGAATGGAGAAGCAGACTTTTTTGATACGTCTACCTTAATAGGGTCCAATTGCTATTTGCCTATAATGTTCTGGGTTGGCCGATCAAAGTCTTCTTTCTTTAGTACAGTTTTAATAAGTATGTTTTCAGTCAGCATGGGAATTTGCCCACTATTAGGTGGGAATTGATGATTGATGCCGAAATGGCAGCAGGCGATTTCAGGAGAATGCTTTTGAATATGTTTGGAAGGTGGATCTTGGAGGAAGCTGCCATGTTTATGTCATGGATCGAAGAGGAGCCTGTCAAGTTTATACCATTGGTTGTATGGGAGTCTGTCACGTTTATGCCATGGATCGTAGAGGAGCCTGTCAAGTTTATGCCACTGGTTGTATGGGAGTCTGTCACGTTTATGCCATGGATCATAGAGGAGCCTGTCAAGTTTATCCCATTGGTTGTGTGGGAGTCTGTCAAGTTTATGCCATTGGTTGTATGGGAGTCTGTCAAGTTTATGCCATTGGTTGTATGGAAGTCTGTCAAGTTTATGCTATTGGTTGTATGGGAGTCTGTCAAGTTTATGTCATTGGTTGTATGGGAGTTTATGCCATTGGTTGTATGGAAGTCTGTCAAGTTTATGCTATTGGTTGTATGGGAGTCTGTCAAGTTTATGTCATTGGTTGTATGGGAGTCTGTCAAGTATATGCCATTGGTTGTATGGGAGTCTGTCAAGTTTATGCCATTGGTTGTATGGGAGTCTGTCAAGTTTATGCCATTGGTTGTATCGAAGTCTGTCAAGTTTATGCCATTGGTTGTATGGGAGTCTGTCAAGTTTATGCCATTGGTTGTATCGAAGTCTGTCAAGTTTATGCCATTGGTTGTATGGGAGTCTGTCAAGTTTATGCCATTGGTTGTATGGGAGTCTGTCAAGTTTATGCCATTGGTTGTATCGAAGTCTGTCAAGTTTATGCCATTGGTTGTTTGGGATTCCGTCAAGTTTATGGAATTGCTATTGGGGGATTCTGCCAAGTTCATGCCACTGACTGGTACAGTAAATTCATTTTCAATCAGTGTGTTAAGGAGTCTTTTGTCACTGAAGATGTATGTTTTTCTACATTTTCTTAAGAGGCATCTAGTTTTCTCCTTCGTAGAATTCCATCAATATTGAACCATACAACACTTCATATTATGCATTCATAAGTGTGTTGTTCTGAGAGGAATCAGCATGTTGAAGGTTTTGGTTAGCCATCTGTGGCCCTGGTGTACTGGTATTTGCATTTCTGTAGTGAAAAGGGCAGGCATTTGATGGGATGTATGATGTTTGATTTGATGGGATGTATACATTTACATCGTGGTACATTACATCGCGGTTTATACAGCGTTGGAGGGCGCTGGACTTAGGAGTAGTATCATTTACTATTCCAACTCCAGTCTACATACAGTAGGGAAGGTGTTGGATAGTAAATTATACTATTCCTTGACCTAGAGCGCCATCCAGCGCAAGTGGTTGTAACGACTTGCCTTGTAAAAACCGCGATGTAGTGGCATCGCGATGTAATCCCCGCGTTGTAAACGATGTTTCCCATTTGATGTATTGAGTTTTGTTCAATATTCTTCCATAGACTGGAGTCCTATGATTTTATTGGATTCAGAGGAATCATGGGCTATTGAAGTATTATTCAGTGTAAACTGGATGATATGGTGATTGCTCCACACAGATAGAGTGTTTTTTGTTGATTAACATTCATTAGCATGCATGCAGCTGCCTGTTGATCTGGCCAGGTAGAATTTCCAAGTCTGATTGTTTGTGTAAATGTAATGATTGTTCTGGCTACCAATATACATGGCAGCTTTCAAGATTTGTTTGGGCCCGGTGGTTTTGGGTGATATTTCTTCTACCAAACCATTTTAATCAAAGTGATGTAACAGTTCTGACCGCTACTTACTTTTGGAGTATTTTATGCATGTAGTTCTGGGAGTTGCCAACCGTTGGTATTTTTTAGGGCGATGTTTAAGTTTCGCTGCGTGTTGCCCATTTTTGAGGGGGTTGGGTACAGGGGTGTTGACTTGCCTTTACATTTCTTTACTGGTGAGGAATAGGCTGACGCTTTTGCACTCATGATGCTTTAGCTGTGGTACTATTTACAATGGGCCTAATACACCGTTTGCACATAAATCTAGTTAAAAGCTGCAGCTATATCTAGCACCAGTCCAGTAGCAGATAGTAGTAGGGTTTGTCCACTTATGAAGAGGTTCTTTTTTTCCAGTGTGGGCATCATCTGCATGTAAAAACATACCTACACCTGGAGTAAAACACATCACTGATTCAAAAAGCTATGCAAATAAGGCCTAGAAAATCAGGTGTAACTCATCCCTAAGCCTGGAGTAAGACAGGCTCATTCATTGAAAGAGTTCTGTGAATCAGAAAGTCTGAATGGTGTGTCTGAGGTGGGCATCCAAATCTTTACCTTAATCAGGCTAAATTCCCTCCATAGTGGCAGATTGTCCTCCGGATGCATCATCTCCTGAAACACCATCTCCGGCTGGTCTGGGGCGATTAAAGGTGCCTCGGAGCTCAGTGTTAACAGCACTTGCTCATGGCTCTATCAGGTGTAACAAAGAAGATATTTCACTCTTCTCTCAGATGTATGTGCAGAAAAGAGACTCTTGATTTCAATCTGGGATAAACCTTCATGTGGTGTGAACATATGTATATACACATATGTTTATTTGGGGATGCATACAAAATGAATGTATGATGTTACAACGCATACATTTACAACGCATGCCTTTACAACGCAGTTTTTACATCGCAATATCCTTTACAATGCAGTCTTTTACATAGCATGCCATAACATCGCATTTTCAGAAACTACCTTTACAACGCATACCATAACAATGCATACCATTACATTGCATTTAAAGTAAGTGTTGGATAGTATAGGGGTAATAATTACAATTTTTAATCCAGAGAGTGCAACCATAGGGAAAGCGTTGGATAGTGTAGGGGTACAAATTACTATTCTAACTTCAGTGAGTGCAACAGTAGGGTAAGTGTCAGATAGTGTAAGGGTACTATGCATTGTATTGGTATGCGTTGTAATGACTTGCGATGTAATGCCTGCGTTGTAGTGACATGCATTGTACTGACAAGCGTTGCAGTAACATGCAATGTAATGGCTGCGTTGTAACGACATGCGATGTAAAGGATGTTGCGATGTAATGACTGCTATGTAAAGGTAGTGTGATGTAATGACTGCGTTGTAAAGGTTGTTTCCCATACAGAATACACAGAAGAGAAATAGTGCAAAGGAGCTGAGGGTGAAGTCTTTGTGTCCCAGAGACTTCAGAACAGGAGGCCAGCACACAGAGGCCCTTGGAGATTCTTCTTTCAAGCAGGTTCAAGCAAAGTTCCAGTTTTTGTCCTCTCCTTGGCAGAAACAGCTACTTCAGGCCAACCCCACACAGCACACATCAAAGGGGCAGTACTCCTCCTGCCTGCTCTTCAGCTCTTCTCCTTGGCAAAGACTCCTCTTGAGTCCAGAAGTGACCTAAAGTTCTGGGATTTTCGGTGTGATTCTTATACCCCAAGGGTCTCTGAGCCCAATTGAAACCAGTTCTGTCTTCACTGGTGTAGTTTGACCACAGGCGGTGGAGACAGCATTGTACAAGGGAGACAGGCCATATTCAGGTGCAAGGAAATCTCCTCCCACTTCTCTAATATCAGCCAATGTCTATTCATCTCAGCTCTGTGTCATCCAGGACGGGTCAGGCACACCTCAACCCACGAGTTGCTGTCTACAGTGAATGCACATCCCCAGCCCCTGTCACTCCAAAACCAGACAGTCAATCCACAAACAGGCAAAGGCACACAGAATGGTTAAACAAGAAAATACCTACATTCTAAAAAAGTGGAATTCTCAAACACACAATTTTAAAACCATCTTTACTAAAAGATGTGTGACTAAATTCTGACTTCAGAGAGCCTAAGCTTTATTTCTCTATCCTTTCCCAATGGGAAGTTATACTTTAAAATGTTATAAAGCGTTTACCATTCTATCCTATGGGGCAGATAGCCTTTCAATAGTGAAAACACAATTGGCAGTATTTCACGATCAGGACATGTCACACACCAGTACATGCCCCACCTTTCACCTACCCTGTACCCTGCCTAGGGCCTAGGGTGCCTTACATGTAAGAAAAGGGAAGGTTAGGGCCTGGCAAGTGGATGCACTTGCCAGGTTGACATGGAAGTTTAAAACTGCACGTAGACACTGCAGTGGCAGGTTTGAGATACCTTTTCAGGGCTACTCATGTGGGTGGCACAATCAGTGCTGCAGGTCCACTAGTAGCGTTTGATTTTTTATTTCTATTTTTTTATGGAGTTTTGTATAGCGCAAACTTGACCCAAAGGTATCGGGTATCAGAGTGCTTTACATAGCACCAGTTGCGTTACATGAGGACACATACATTTTTGTTACACACGGGGAGATTAAGTGATTTGCCCAGAATCACAGGATGTTCAGCGTCAGTGGCGAGACTCTAACCCAGTTCCCCAGATTCGAGGTCGACCGCCCTAGCCGTTAGGCTAACTCCTCTCCCCTGGCGCACTCAGTGCACTTTACTAGAAACTTACCAGTAAATCAAATATGCCAATCAGGGAGAACCAATTTACACAGGGAGCACTTGCACTTTGACACTGGTCATCAGTGTCCAAAGCATCTAAGCCAGCAAAAACGAAATCCAGCACTGCATCAAAAATCCAGGAGGTAGAGGAAAAAAGTCACAGGAAATCACACCCACTCTGCTAGCCCATCATGAGACGAGTTCCATTCCAACCACTGTGACAATTCAATTTAAAAAACATACTTGTTTCTGCAGGAATTGTATGATAGTGTTCTTAATGTCTGACACGAACGTTGCTAAGAACTATTTCCATTAATGCACGCTTCTACTACCACACAAGCTGAAATAAGGAAGAAATCAGGTTTTAAACTCAACTTTGCTATGACTGCAAGTAGGCAGATTTACTTTCGTAGGGTGTCGAAAAATCTCAACAGAATACAGTTTTCCCTAGGTAAAAAAATCTTATTTTAATAGGATGCTCTATTGAATTGAAGAAACTCAATTGAAGAAACTGTTACAAAAAAAAAAAAGTCATGCTAAATACTTTCAAACTGAAGGGGATTCTAGCTGCTAAAACTCTGAAAACACTGAATTTCATACCACATCTTTCCTATACACGATTTCTCGGCTTAAAACAGTAAAGTAGTACAGGAAGCAAAGGTATGTTCATAGACGGCAAACACTATGATCTAGTGAAGAAAAAGGGCAGCACAGCAGCCTACAAAACCTGAAACATGTAGCAGCTGATCCACCCATCTGCATAGTTTTGTAGAATGCAGTGTAGCTCTGAGCAGAGTGGCTTTGTGTGCATCAGGCCCGTTAAAGAGGGGACAAGCTTTATGGTGGTATCTAAATAGCCTGTATGAAGTGCACACTTTGTTCTTTCTTCACTGAGAGTATCACTCTGAGTCTTAACTGTGAAACTGTGGGACTAATTGATCACTGGTTTTTGTCTGGTACTAGCTAATATTTCCTACTTGTTTGCTGGCTCTAACTCATCATCAGATTAGTACCATGCCCACCCCTGTCACAATTATATTTTGAGAACATACCTGCTTCTCAGGAACAGCCGGTGCAGGTAAGAGTAGTGGGGCTTGGAGGTGGGGCAGGCTAGGAGGGGAGTCGACAGACGACAAGAGGTAAAGTTAAAGTAAAAAAAGAAAACCACTTACCTTGATTACCACATCGCCGGCTCTTTTTTTAATTTAACTTTACCTCGTTGTCGTGTGTCGATTCCCCCCCATCCCCCGCCACCGCGTCCCACCACTCTCACCTGCACGGGCTGCTCCTCCCACTTCTGAAGGAATTTTATGATGGTGTTATGGTGTTAGAATTTGTGTTATTTTCTCTAAAACGCTTTACGTCATCAACAGAGGAGAAAATGGTTTCCATCAAGGTAAGCTTCCACTGCCATACAAGTTGAGATAAGAACAATATCTGCTTTTAAATCCAACTTTGCACTGTGTTCAGATTTACCCTCAGAGGATGTTTCATAAAGCCACAGCAGGATATATCTGTTTTGTCTGGAAAGCACACAGTGCACAACGTTAGGATTCTCATTATGGTACGACAGCCCGTCTCCTGGATATATCATGGATGAAACATTTACAAAAAACATTTAAAAAGTCATGCTATAAGCCCCTCAAACTGAAGCGCTTCCCAGCTACCGAAACTCTGATATCGCTGATTCTGACAGCACGTCTTTACTATCCGCGATTTCTCACCTTAGAAGCAAGGGTGTGGCCATGATTCACGATGCAAAACACCAGGATCTAGTGAAGATGAAAAGCATAATAGCAGCCCACAAAAACTAACACCTGCAGCAGCTGGTTCACCCATCTGCAGCCCGTTTACAGATTGCTGTGCAGCTCTGAGCTGGGTGACTGTAAGCACCTGAGATAAGCTGTAGTGTTTTTCTAACCACTGCCTGTGATAAATAATTTCACCTCTTGAGCAAGCTTTGCTAGGTTCTCCATGATCAATGCTAGATGTTGACAACCATAATGTGGTGATTGGCTAACATACTACCACAGCGGGATTGTGTGTTTAGTAGGGGTGGGCAGAATATGCGTAATTGCGCTACCCAAATCTCCGCGAAACGGTAAAAAATCTCCGTAAACATGCAGAAATTCCGCGAACACGCGGAATTGCTTGTTCCCGATGCTTTTTGGGTTTCGCCAGCCTTTCGGCGCAGGTGAAATCCTTTGTTGACAATAAGGACTTCGGGAACGTCCCCCGGCTCTCATTGGCTAGCTCCATAAATGGAGGCTAGCCATTGGGTGCCGGATCTGTCCGTCAAGGCCGGACCAGATTCGGGGGCGTTCCCGAGATTTTTTCCCTGGGCGGAGTTACGTTTTTTCCCGTTCCCTCCCCTTTCACTGAAAGTGATTTCAGATGCGCTGTCCATTCCCGCCCCCTCCATGTGCCTCCCCGCCTCCCTCCCGCCGTCCGTGTCCTCTCCCGCCCCCCTCCCGCCGTCCGTGTTCTCTCCCGCCCCCCTCCCGCCGTCCGTGTTCTCTCCCGCCCCCCTCCCGCCATCCGTGTTCTCTCCCGCCCCCCTCCCGCCGTCCGTGTTCTCTCCCGCCCCCCTCCCGCCGTCCGTGTTCTCTCCCGCCCCCCTCCCGCCGTCCGTGTTCTCTCCCGCCCCCCGTGTCCTCGTAGGTGCTTGTTTTTTTTGGAGTCGGCCTGTTTTCTTCTTTTGACAAGTGTTTGTTGTTGGAGTTGGCTGCAAGATTCGAGTATCAGGTAAGCAGCAATTTGGTTGTAAATGTGTTTTCACTTTGTAAGTTTACGTATTTTCCCGTTTTAGCTCTTCCTGTATTTTTTCTGTTTCCTTTGTAGGTTCGGCGGTGTCGAGTGTTTGTTGTTGGAGTTGGCTGCAAGATTCGAGTATCAGGTAAGGAGCATTTTAGTTGTAAATGTGTTTTCACTTTGTAAGTTTACGTATTTTCCTGTTTTAGCTCTTACTGTATTTTTTTTCTGTTTCCTTTGTAGGTTCGGCGGTGTCATGTGTGCTTGGCTCGTAAGTTCCGTAGTAAGCTTTGGCTCCGCGTTCCCAGGAAGCGATCAGGAAGCAATCAGGTAAGGAGCATTTTGATTACAAATGTGCTTTCACTTTGTAAGTTTATCTGTCGGGCGGACTGTTATGTTATTTTTGTGGGGGGGGGGGTACATTTCTTTGAATTGGTATTTTAAATTGCTTTTTTGACGAAAGTGCTCTTGCTGTTACGTTATGGGTGGGGCGCGCTTCTCCGGTAAGCTGTTCCACGACGCGATCAGGTAAGCAGCATTTAATTTTGTTTAAAAATGTGCTTTCAGTTTGTAAGTTTACCTGTCGGGCGGACTGTTATGTTATTTTTGTGGGGGGGTGACATTTATTTGAATCGGTATTTTAAATTGCTTTTTTTGACGAAAGTGCTCTTGCTATTACGTTATGGGTGGGGCGCGCTTCTCCGGTAAGCTGTTCCACGACGCGATCAGGTAAGCAGCATTTAATTTTGTTTAAAAATGTGCTTTCACTTTGTAAGTTTACCTGTCGGGCGGACTGTTATGTTATTTTTGTGGGGGGGTGACATTTATTTGAATCGGTATTTTAAATTGCTTTTTTGACGACAGTGCTCTTGATGTTACGTTCTGGGTGGGGCACGCTTCTCCGGTAAGCAGTTACACGACGCGATCAGGTAAGCAGCATTTTGGTTTATAACTATGTTTTGACTTTGTTTATTTATGTTGCCGTTTCAGCTCTTAATGTATTTTTTCTGTTTCCTTTGTAGGTTCGGCGGTGTCGAGTGTTTGTTGTTGGAGTTGGCTGCAAGATTCGAGTATCAGGTAAGGAGCATTTTAGTTGTAAATGTTTTTTCACTTTGTAAGTTTACGTATTTTCCCGTTTTAGCTCTTACTGTATTTAGGGCTCGCCTGCTGTGCGCATGCGCATAGCTGGCGAAGCTCTATAGGGGCTTAAACAGCGTTTACCCAAGCACGATTCCACTGGCGATTTCTTGAAGTGCATGTGCTTTTTAGGTCATTGCGCAAGCGCAAGCCCTAAAAAGCGCGTGCACAATGCCACCAGCGCCTGCCTGCCTGCCTCGCATTACCACATCAAAGGCAGCTTCTCAGCGTGCGCTCATCCCCTAATTATTCACGGCCGGCCGGCCGGCCGTACTTTCAGTTTCACGGCTGCCGGCCGTGTCTCCTTTTATGCTAACTCCCTCTGTACCTCTCCTTGCATCCTCCTCTTTACTTCGATTCCTGCCGTTTTCTCTCTTCTCCGGCTGTTTGCTTTGCTTCCTTGTTAGGACTTGTCCCCTGTGTGTAACGTATCTCCTTTTATGCTAACTCCCTCTGTACCTCTCCTTGCATCCTCCTCTTTACTTCGATTCCTGCCGTTTTCTCTCTTCTCCGGCTGTTTGCTTTGCTTCCTTGTTAGGATGTGTGCCCTGTGTGTAACGTATCTCCTTTTATGCTAACTCCCTCTGTACCTCTCCTTGCATCCTCCTCTTTACTTCGATTCCTGCCGTTTTCTCTCTTCTCCGGCTGTTTGCTTTGCTTCCTTGTTAGGACGTGTGCCCTGTGTGTAACGTATCTCCTTTTATGCTAACTCCCTCTGTACCTCTCCTTGCATCCTCCTCTTTACTTCGATTCCTCCGTGTCTCCTTTTATGCTAACTCCCTCTGTACCTCTCCTTGCATCCTCCTCTTTACTTCGATTCCTGCCGTTTTCTCTCTTCTCCGGCTGTTTGCTTTGCTTCCTTGTTAGGACTTGTGCCCTGTGTGTAACGTAATCGGTGCTTATGTAAAGCGCTCCAATACCTTTGGGTCGAGTTCGCGCTATATAAAATCTGCAACAAAAACAAGATGAGCACCTGGTCACTGGTGTCAAGGTCCCGAGTTGCCGACTTGCAGGATCGGAATAGTTGCAGAGGGCAGTCACGGATCAATGTGAGATTACAGCAGCCTTGGGTTAAACTAATTGAGGACACATGCTGTAATTAGCACGCAGTACTTTCAAAGCGCTTCATTTCCTTAAGCAGGTGACACACGCTTTTGACTCACAATTAGAGCGGCGGCTCGATTTATCGACCTCGGTAGAATAAACACTCGCAGTGACTTCATAGCTGTCCACGAGACTGACTGTCAGGCGCTACTGCCACACGCACCCCGGTAAAAACTCAGTCACTTCCTAAACCAGTCGTTTCTTATACTGTTGTGAAGTCTCACCCATTACCTATCACTCACCTCAAACTCATCAAGAGTGTCACTGGTTCCCCATCGTTGTGCACATGTGGTTCAAGTGAGCAAACTCCATAGCTTCGTCAAAACTGCTGAGGAGTCTCACCCAAATCCACGTCAGAGGTGTCACGCTTCAATGGAGTCTCGCTAGTTATACGTCACTCACATCATTGGAGTCTCCCTCTCACGCGCCCCATCACTCACCTCAGGCAGTGCGCGTCTCTCTCAGTCATCATCAAACACCTCCTATAGTTCAATGGGGTCTCGGTCTCACTCCATCACCTACGTCATAGACGCCAGAGTGTCCCTCACTCCTCATACAGATCCATGGTTGAATGCAGTCTCCCCCTTAAACCACCTCTCTCCTCTGACTGTAAGAAGTCTCTCAGTCCCTACCGTAGGTCTCACGGAGACCACAGGAGTCTCGCTGAGTCCATTTCACTTGTTGCATACCCACAGATGCACCCACCACACAGCTCCACAGATGCACCCACCACACAGCTCCACAGATGCACCCACCACACAGCTCCACAGATGCACCCACCACACAGCTCCACAGATGCACCCACCACACAGCTCCACAGATGCACCCACCACACAGCTCCACAGATGCACCCACCACACAGCTCCACAGATGCACCCACCACACAGCTTCTCCGAGGCACCCACCACACAGCTCCACAGATGCACCCACCACACAGCTCCACAGATGCACCCACCACACAGCTCCACAGATGCACCCACCACACAGCTCCACAGATGCACCCACCACACAGCTCCACAGATGCACCCACCACACAGCTCCTCCGAGGCACCCACCACACAGCTCCACAGATGCACCCACCACACAGCTCCACAGATGAACCCATCACACAGCTCCACAGATGCACCCACCACGGGGCTCCTCCGAGGCACCCACCACACAGCTCCACAGATGCACCCACCACACAGCTCCACTGATGCACCCACCACACAGCTCCACAGATGCACCCACCACACAGCTCCACAGATGCACCCACCACACAGCTCCACAGATGCACCCACCACACAGCTCCACAGATGCACCCACCACACAGCTCCACAGATGCACCCACCACACAGCTCCACAGATGCACCCACCACACAGCTCCACAGATGCACCCACCACACAGCTCCTCCGAGGCACCCACCACACAGCTCCTCCGAGGCACCCACCACACAGCTCCTCCGAGGCACCCACCACACAGCTCCACAGATGCACCCACCACACAGCTCCACAGATGCACCCACCACACAGCTCCACAGATGCACCCACCACACAGCTCCACAGATGCACCCACCACACAGCTCCACAGATGCACCCACCACACAGCTACACAGATGCACCCACCACACAGCTACACAGATGCACCCACCACACAGCTCCACAGATGCACCCACCACACAGCTCCACAGATGCACCCACCACACAGCTCCACAGATGCACCCACCACACAGCTCCACAGATGCACCCACCACACAGCTCCTCCGAGGCACCCACCACACAGCTCCACAGATGCACTCACCACACAGCTCCACTGATGCACCCACCACACAGCTCCACAGATGCACCCACCACACAGCTCCACAGATGCACCCACCACACAGCTCCTCCGAGGCACCCACCACACAGCTCCACAGATGCACCCACCACACAGCTCCACTGATGCACCCACCACACAGCTCCACAGATGCACCCACCACACAGCTCCACAGATGCACCCACCACACAGCTCCACAGATGCACCCACCACACAGCTCCACAGATGCACCCACCACACAGCTCCACAGATGCACCCACCACACAGCTCCACAGATGCACCCACCACACAGCTCCACAGATGCACCCACCACACAGCTCCACAGAAGCACCCACCACACAGCTCCACAGATGCACCCACAACACAGCTCCTCCGAGGCACCCACCACACAGCTCCACAGATGCACCCACCACAGCTCCACTGATGCACCCACCACACAGCTCCACAGATGAACCCACCACACAGCTCCACAGATGCACCCACCACACAGCTCCTCCGAGGCACCCACCACACAGCTCCACAGATGCACCCACCACACAGCTCCACTGATGCACCCACCACACAGCTCCACAGATGCACCCACCACACAGCTCCACAGATGCACCCACCACACAGCTCCACAGATGCACCCACCACACAGCTCCTCCGAGGCACCCACCACACAGCTCCACAGATGCACCCACCACACAGCTCCACTGATGCACCCACCACACAGCTCCACAGATGCACCCACCACACAGCTCCACAGATGCACCCACCACACAGCTCCACTGATGCACCCACCACACAGCTCCACAGATGCACCCACCACACAGCTCCACAGATGCACCCACCACACAGCTCCACTGATGCACCCACCACACAGCTCCACAGATGCACCCACCACACAGCTCCACAGATGCACCCACCACCCAGCTCCACCGATGCACCCACCACACAGCTCCACAGATGCACCCACCACACAGCTCCACAGATGCACCCACCACACAGCTCCACAGATGCACCCACCACACAGCTCCACAGATGCACCCACCACACAGCTCCACAGATGCACCCACCACACAGCTCCACAGATGCACCCACCACACAGCTCCACAGATGCACCCAACACAGCTCCTCCGAGGCACCCACCACACAGCTCCACAGATGCACCCACCACACTGCTCCACAGATGCACCCACCACACAGCTCCACAGATGCACCCACCACACAGCTCCACAGATGCACCCACCACACAGCTCCACAGATGCACCCACCACACAGCTCCACAGATGCACCCACCACACAGCTCCTCCGAGGCACCCACCACACAGCTCCACAGATGCACCCACCACACAGCTCCACTGATGCACCCACCACACAGCTCCACAGATGCACCCACCACACAGCTCCACAGATGCACCCACCACACAGCTCCTCCGAGGCACCCACCACACAGCTCCACAGATGCACCCACCACACAGCTCCACTGATGCACCCACCACACAGCTCCACAGATGCACCCACCACACAGCTCCACAGATGCACCCACCACACAGCTCCACAGATGCACCCACCACACAGCTCCTCCGAGGCACCTACCACACAGCTCCACAGATGCACCCACCACACAGCTCCACTGATGCACCCACCACACAGCTCCACAGATGCACCCACCACACAGCTCCACAGATGCACCCACCACACAGCTCCTCCGAGGCACCCACCACACAGCTCCACAGATGCACCCACAACACAGCTCCACAGATGCACCCACCACACAGCTCCACTGATGCACCCACCACACAGCTCCACAGATGCACCCACCACACAGCTCCACAGATGCACCCACCACACAGCTCCACAGATGCACCCACCACACAGCTCCTCCGAGGCACCCACCACACAGCTCCACAGATGCACCCACCACACAGCTCCACTGATGCACCCACCACACAGCTCCACAGATGCACCCACCACACAGCTCCACAGATGCACCCACCACACAGCTCCTCCTGAGGCACCCACCACACATCTCCACAGATGCACCCACCACACAGCTCCACTGATGCACCCACCACACAGCTCCACAGATGCACCCACCACACAGCTCCACAGATGCACCCACCACACAGCTCCACAGATGCACCCACCACACAGCTCCACAGATGCACCCACCATACAGCTCCTCCGAGGCACCCACCACACAGCTCCACAGATGCACCCACCACACAGCTCCACTGATGCACCCACCACACAGCTCCACAGATGCACCCACCACACAGCTCCACAGATGCACCCACCACACAGCTCCTCCGAGGCACCCACCACACAGCTCCACAGATGCACCCACCACACAGCTCCACAGATGCACCCACCACACAGCTCCACAGATGCACCCACCACACAGCTCCACAGATGCATCCACCACACAGCTCCTCCGAGGCACCCACCACACAGCTCCACAGATGCACCCACCACACAGCTCCACTGATGCACCCACCACACAGCTCCACAGATGCACCCACCACACAGCTCCACAGATGCACCCACCACACAGCTCCACAGATGCACCCACCACACAGCTCCACAGATGCACCCACCACACAGCTCCACAGATGCACACAGCTCCTCCGAGGCACCCACCACACAGCTCCACAGATGCACCCACCACACAGCTCCACTGATGCACCCACCACACAGCTCCACAGATGCACCCACCACACAGCTCCACAGATGCACCCACCACACAGCTCCACAGATGCACCCACCACACAGCTCCTCCGGGGGCACCCACCACACAGCTCCACAGATGCACCCACCACACAGCTCCACTGATGCACCCACCACACAGCTCCACTGATGCACCCACCACACAGCTCCACTGATGCATCCACCACACAGCTCCACAGATGCACCCACCACACAGCTCCACAGATGCACCCACCACACAGCTCCACAGATGCACCCACCACACAGCTCCACAGATGCACCCACCACACAGCTCCACAGATGCACCCACCACACAGCTCCACAGATGCACCCACCACACAGCTCCACAGATGCACCCACCACACAGCTCCTCCGAGGCACCCACCACACAGCTCCACTGATGCACCCACCACACAGCTCCACCGACACAGCTCCACCGATGCACCCACCACACAGCTCCACTGAGGCACCCACCACACAGCTCCACCGAGGCACCCACCAATCAGCTCCACCGAGGCACCCACCACACAGCTCCACCGAGGCACCCACCACACAGCCCTACCGATGCACCCACCACACAGCTCCACCGATGCACCCACCACACAGCTCCACCGAGGCACCCACCACACAGCTCCACCGAGGCACCAACCACACAGCTCTACCATGCCCCCACCACACAGCTCCACCGATGCACCCACCACACAGCTCCACAGATGCACCCACCACACAGCTCCACCGACACAGCTCCACCGATGCTCCCACCACCCAGCTCCACCGATGCACCCACCACACAGCTCCACCGATGCACCCACCACACAGCTCCACCGATGCACCCACCACACAGCACCACCGACACAGCTCCACCGATGCACCCACCACCCAGCTCCACCGACACAGCTCCACCGATGCACCCACCACCCAGCTCCACCGATGCACCCACCACACAGCTCCACAGATGCACCCACCACACAGCTCCACCGACACAGCTCCACCGATGCACCCACCACCCAGCTCCACCGATGCACCCACCACACAGCTCCACCGACACAGCTCCACCGATGCACCCACCACCCAGCTCCACCGATGCACCCACCACACAGCTCCACCGATGCAGCCACCACACAGCTCCACCGATTCAGCCACCACACAGCTCCACCGACACAGCTCCACTGATGCACCCACCACCCAGCTCCACCGATGCACCCACCACACAGCTCCACCGATGCACCCACCACACAGCTCCACCGATGCACCCACCACACAGCTCCACCGATGCACCCACCACACAGCTCCACCGATGCAGCCACCACACAGCTCCACCGACACAGCTCCACCGATGCACCTACCACCCAGCTCCACCGATGCACACACCACACAGCTCCACTGACACAGCTCCACTGATGCACCCACCACACAGCTCCACCGATGCACCCACCACACAGCTTCACTGAGGCACCCACCATACAGCTCCACCAAGGCACCCACCACACAGCTCCTCCGAGGCACCCACCACACAGCTCCACAGATGCACCCACCACACAGCTCCACAGATGCACCCACCACACAGCTCCACAGATGCACCCACCACACAGCTCCACTGATGCACCCACCACCGCCGATGCACGCACCACACAACTCCGCCGAGGCACCCACCACACAGCTCCACCGAGGCACCCACCACACAGCTCCACAGATGCACCCACCACACAGCTCCACTGATGCACCCACCACACAGCTCCACAGATGCACCCACCACACAGCTCCACAGATGCACCCACCACACAGCTCCACAGATGCACCCACCACACAGCTCCTCCGAGGCACCCACCACACAGCTCCACAGATGCACCCACCACACAGCTCCACAGATGCACCCACCACACAGCTCCACAGATGCACCCACCACACAGCTCCACAGATGCACCCACCACACAGCTCCACAGATGCACCCACCACACAGCTCCACAGATGCACCCACCACACAGCTCCTCCGAGGCACCCACCACAAAGCTCCACTGATGCACCCACCACACAGCTCCACCGACACAGCTCCACCGATGCACCCACCACACAGCTCCACTGAGGCACCCACCACACAGCTCCACCGAGGCACCCACCAATCAGCTCCACCGAGGCACCCACCACACAGCCCTACCGATGCACCCACCACACAGCTCCACCGATGCACCCACCACACAGCTCCACCGAGGCACCCACCACACAGCTCCACCGAGGCACTCACCACACAGCTCTACCATGCACCCACCACACAGCTCCACCGATCCACCCACCACACAGCTCCACAGATGCACCCACCACACAGCTCCACCGACACAGCTCCACCGATGCTCCCACCTCCCAGCTCCACCGATGCACCCACCACACAGCTCCACCGATGCACCCACCACACAGCTCCACCGATGCAGCCACCACACAGCTCCACCGATGCACCCACCACACAGCTCCCGCCGACACAGCTCCACCGATGCACCCACCACCCAGCTCCACCGACACAGCTCCACCGATGCACCCACCACCCAGCTCCACCGATGCACCCACCACACAGCTCCACCGATGCACCCACCACACAGCTCCACCGACACAGCTCCACCGATGCACCCACCACCCAGCTCCACCGATGCACCCACCACACAGCTCCACCGACACAGCTCCACCGATGCACCCACCACCCAGCTCCACCGATGCACCCACCACACAGCTCCACCGATGCAGCCACCACACAGCTCCACCGATGCACCCACCACCCAGCTCCACCGATGCACCCACCACACAGCTCCACCGATGCACCCACCACACAGCTCCACCGATGCACCCACCACACAGCTCCACCGATGCACCCACCACACAGCTCCACCGATGCAGCCACCACACAGCTCCACCAACACAGCTCCACCGATGCACCCACCACCCAGCTCCACCGATGCACACACCACACAGCTCCACTGACACAGCTCCACTGATGCACCCACCACACAGCTCCACCGATGCACCCACCACACAGCTTCACTGAGGCACCCACCATACAGCTCCACCAAGGCACCCACCACACAGCTCCTCCGAGGCACCCACCACACAGCTCCACAGATGCACCCACCACACAGCTCCACAGATGCACCCACCACACAGCTCCACAGATGCACCCACCACACAGCTCCACTGATGCACCCACCACCGCCGATGCACCCACCACACAACTCCGCCGAGGCACCCACCACACAGCTCCACCGATGCACCCACCACACAGCTCCACCGATGCTCCAACTAAGCTCCACCAATGCACCCACCACACAGCTCCACCAATGCACCCACTAAGCTCCACCGATGCACACACCACTCAGCGCAACCACAGCATCACTCAGCGCAACCACAGCATCACTCAGCACCACCACAGCATCACTCAGCGCAACCACAGCATCACTCAGCGCAACAACAGCATCACTGGTTCAAATATGTTCTTTCAATGTTTCAAACTGTTTTCAAGCTTTCACACTTTATTACAAATCACAAAAAGATGTTAATATTTCACTTCTGTTCTTGGATTTTCGTCGCAATAAAAAATACTGAACATAATCTTCACAAAAGTTATTTACAAAAGTTTAAGCTATTGCCATTACAAATTAAATACATTATTTAAGTATTAATTATTTAAAAAAATTAAAAGCCATTGTTATTTGTAATATCAATACATCTAAGTCACGTAAATACAAAACATGTTGCATTACAAATGCTATAGGTGTCACATTTGCGAAAGTTATAACTATTGGCATTGTAAATGACAAAGCTATTAATTTAGCTATTTTAAAAAATAACACATAAATAAAAAAAAATTCATTTGTAAGACCAATAGCTCAAACTTTCCTAATGCGAGCCCTATTGCATTTCCAATGCTTGTTTTTTTCTGTTTCCTTTGTATGTTCGGCGGTGTCATGTGAGCTGTTGTGTGCTTGGCTCGTAAGTTCCGTAGTAAGCTTTGGCTCCGCGTTCCCAGGAAGCGATCAGGAAGCAATCAGGTAAGGAGCATTTTGATTACAAATGTGCTTTCACTTTGTAAGTTTATCTGTCGGGCGGACTGTTATGTTATTTTTGTGGGGGGGTGACATTTCTTTGAATTGGTATTTTAAATAGCTTTTTTGGCGAAAGTGCTCTTGCTGTTACGTTATGGGTGGGGCGCGCTTCTCCGGTAAGCAGTTACACGACGCGATCAGGTAAGCAGCATTTAATTTTGTTTAAAAATGTGCTTTCAGTTTGTAAGTTTACCTGTCGGGCGGACTGTTATGTTATTTTTGTGGGGGGGTGACATTTATTTGAATCGGTATTTTAAATTGCTTTTTTGACGAAAGTGCTCTTGATGTTACGTTATGGGTGGGGCACGCTTCTCCGGTAAGCAGTTACACGACGCGATCAGGTAAGCAGCATTTTGGTTTATAACTGTGTTTTGACTTTGTTTACTTATGTTGCCGTTTCAGCTCTTAATGTATTTTTTCTGTTTCCTTTGTAGGTTCGGCGGTGTCATAAATGTGTTTTCACTTTGTAAGTTTACGTATTTTCCCGTTTTAGCTCTTACTGTATTTTTTCTGTTTCCTTTGTAGGTTCGGCGGTGTCATGTGAGCTGTTGTGTGCTTGGCTCGTAAGTTCCGTAGTAAGCTTTGGCTCCGCGTTCCCACGAAGCGATCAGGTAAGGAGCATTTTGATTACAAATGTGAGCATTTAATTTTGCTTAAAAATGTGCTTTCACTTTGTAAGTTAACCTGTCGGCCGAACTGTTATGTTATTTTTGTGGGTGGGGGGGGGGGGTACATTTCTTTGAATTGGTATTTTAAATTGCTTTTTTGACGAACGTGCTCTTGATCTCTCTGTACTTGCCCTCTCTGGAAAACACCCTCTTTGCACACGCCCTCTTTACTCATGCCTTCTCTTCACTTGCCCTCTCTACAGATGGACCTGTGCAGAGAGATCATATGGAGAGAGGCATGTGCAGAGGCTGTGTGCAGTGATGGCGCATGTCGAGAGGGCATATGCAAAGAGGAGAGGACAAGATACAGAGGTAGTGTAGGAATGAGAAAGTGCAAGAAGTTCTTTACAGGCCATTGTCTTAATATGATGTTTATGAGCGCAATATTCATAAAAAATGTATTGCTTGTTTTGCTTGCGCTTGTTATCTTTTACTAACACTATCATTTATTTACACAGGAGCAAAAAAACGTTAAACCATTTGAGACAGCTGCACCATCACCTACACATCTTAAAACTTTGTTCAGTGAACACGGTACGTTTATAATAACAAATGTTTGTTTACTTTACGCATTCTTCTTTGTATTACTTGCTGTCTGTCCTAGGCATTATTTACTGCATAATTGCACAAAAACTTTCACTCGTGATGCTAACTTAAAGTATTGTTTGTGAGTGAGGTCTGCACTAGTAAGGTCGCATTTAGAAGGAGAGATAACCAGCCTAAAGGTAAGGAAAACATGTAACAAACACTTTGTTCTACATTTCTCACACTCTTGCCTTCACTCTCCATCTACCTCCACATTTTATCTTCACTCTCTATCCTGCACTCTATCTTTCCTTTTCACACTCTTGCTCCTGCCTGCTCTCCTTTTTTCCTGTCATCTCTATCCCTTCTGCTTTCTTTCACTCTATTCCTTCTGTCCTCCTTCTTTCTCTCTTCTGCCATCCCTCTCTTCTGCCTTCTTACTCCCTCCTGCCCTCCCTTTCCAGCTCTCTCTTCTGTTTTTTTCCTCCATCTCTCTTGTTCTCTCCTTTCTGTTTCAATGTCTTCTTTTTACCCTACCTTTCAATCTCTCTTCCTTTTGACCTCCTTCTATATCTCTCACACTCCTGGCTTCACTCTACATCTACCTCCCCTTTTTCTCCTCACTTTCTATCCTTCACTCTTTATCTTTTCTTTTCACGCTCTTGGCCTCCTTCCTGCACTCCTTTCTTCATATCCCCTCCCTTTCAATCTCTCTTCCTTTTGACCTCCCTCGATATCTCTCTCACTCCTGGCTTCACTCTACACCTACCTCCATATTTTCTCCTTACTTCCATCCTACACTCTTTCTGCCTCATCCCTCTGTCTCTCCTATCTTCACTCTCTCTCAGGCTCTCCTTTAGCCTTTCTACTTTCTTCTCCTTCTTGCCTTCACTCTCCATCTACCCCCCATATTCTTATCACTCTCTATCCTGCACTGCTTACCTATTTTTTCACTCTCTCTTGCTCCTGTCCTCTTTACTGCTCTCCTTCTTTTTTGTTCTTCTTATCCCTTAGGCCTTCTCTCGCACTATTTCCTCTGCCCTCCCTCTTGCTCTCTCTTCTGCCATCTATATCTCTTCTTCCGCCCTCCCTTTCCACCTCTCTTATGATCTTTCACCTTCTTATCCTCCATCTCTCTCGTTATCTCTCCTTACTGTTTCAATCTCTCTTCCTTTTGCCCTTCCTCTACATCTCTCACACTCCTGCTATCCTGCACTCTCTTCATTTTGACTTCTTCCTCAATATCTTATTTCTCTCTTCTTGGTTTCAATGTCTCTTCCTTTCGCCCTCCCTCTACATCTCACACTCCTGCCTTTCACTCCATCTACATCCACATTTTCTACTCACTTTCTATCCCGCACTCCTTATCTTTTCTTTTCACACTCTCTTGCTTCTGCCCTCCTTCCTGCTCTATTCTTTCCTGCCCTCCATATCTCTTCTGCCTTCTCTCACTCTATTACCTCTGCCCTTCTCTCTTCTGTTATCTCTCTGTTCTGCCTTTTTAGTCTCTACTGCCCTCCCTTTCCATCTCTCTTTTACCTTCTTGCCCTCCTTCTCCTTTCCGCCCTCCCTCTCTTACCTGCCGCACTCTCCTTTCTGCCATTCTCACACTTTCCTATCTTACCTCATGCCCGACAGGTAAACTTACAAAGTGAAAGCACATTTGTAAACAAAATGCTCCTTACCTGATTGCTTCTGCACAGGTCCATGTGTAAAGGGCAAGTGAAGAGAATGCATGAGTAAAGAGGGTGTGTGCAGAGAAAGTGTTTTGCAGAGAAAGCAAGTACAAAGAGATCAAGTGCAAATACTGTATGTTTAAGAGGGCATGTATAGAGGCTATACGTTGACAAGTGTTAATAATAAGAAAGTGAGTGCAGGTGAAAAATCTGCAAACTGCAATGGTGTTGCTTAGGTGAGGCACTGTCAACTTTTACACAACTTTTATTTCCTTTTTTCTGTCTACATTACGATACTAATACCTTTGTTTATCTCCCTTCTATCCTCTCTTTCTTGCCCTACATCCCTCCTTCTCACTCCCTCCCCCTCTCTCCCACTCTGTCTCCCTTTCCACCTCTCTTTTCCCTTATTATCCTCAATCTCTTTTTTCTCTCCTTTGTTTCAATCTTTCTTTTGTCCTCTCTCTACATCTCTCACACCCCTGCCTTACAGTCTCCATCTACATTCCCATTTTTTCCCTCACTCTTTATCCTGCACTCTTTATCTTTTCTTTCCACACTCTCGCTCCTGCCTTCCCTCCTGCTCTATTCTTTCCTGGCCTCTCTATCCCTTTTGCCTTTTCTCACTCTATTACATCTGCCCTCCTTCTTGCTCTCTCTCTCCGGTTATCCCTCTCTTCTGCCTTCTTAGTCTCTACTGCCCTCCCTTTCCACCTCTCTTCTGCTCTCTTTCACTTTATTGTCTTCAATCTCTTATTTCTCTCTCCTTGGTTTCAATGTCTCTTCCTTTCGCCCTCCCTCTACATCTCACACTCCTGCCTTTCACTCTCCATCTACATCCCCATTTTCTCCTCACTCTCTATCCTGTACTCCTTATCTTTTCTTTTCACACTCTCTCGCTTCTGCCCTCCTTCCTGCTCTATTCTTCTTTCCTGGCCTCCCTATCTCTTCTGCCTTCTCTCATTCTATTACCTCTGCCCTTCTCTCTTCTGTTATCCCTCTCTTCTGCCTTCTTAGTTTCTACTGCCCTCCCTTTCCACCTCTCTCTCTCTCTCTCTCCTGCCCTTTCACCTTCTTGTCCTCCATCTCTCCTCCTCTAGTCCTCCTTCTCCTTCCCGCACTCCCTCTTACATGCCGCCCTCTCCTTTCTGCCTTTCTCACACCCTCCTACCTTCCCTCATGCCCTCACACTCCTTCATACCCTCCCTCTCTATCCTGCACTTGCTTCCTTTTGACCTTTCTTCTTTATTACTCCTGCCCTCTTTCAATCAATCAATCAATCATAGACATTTATAGAGCGCTCTACTTACCCGGAGGGTCTCAAGGCGCTAGGGGGGGGGTGCTGCTACTGCCCGAACAGCCAGGTCTTGAGCTTCTTCCTGAAGGCGAGGTGGTCTTGGGTCAGGCGCAGGTCAGTCGGGAGGGAGTTCCAGGTCTTGGCAGCCAGGTAGGAGAAGGACCTTCCTCCTGTTGTCGTTCTTCGGATGCGGGGGACGGCGGCGAGGGCGTGACTGGCTGATCGGAGGTGTCGTTTGGGAGCGTAGAAGTTGATGCGGTTGTTGAGGTAGCTCGGGCCTTGATCGTGTAGGGCTTTGTGTGCGTGGGTGAGGAGACGGAAGGTGATTCTGTTGTTGACCGGGAGCCAGTGCAGGTCTCTTAGGTGTCCGGAGATGTGGCTGTGTCGTGGGATGTCGAGGATGAGTCTGGCTGAGGCGTTGTGGATCCGTTGGAGTCTCTTCTGGAGCTTGGCGGTGGTTCCGGCGTAGAGGGCGTTGCCGTAGTCCAGTCGGCTGGTGACGAGGGCCTGGGTGACAGTCTTCCTGGTCTCGGTGGGGATCCACCGGAAGATTTTCCGTAGCATGCGCAGGATGTTGAAGCACGACGAGGAGACTGCCCTCCCTTTTATTTCTGTCCTCTCTCTTGCTCTCCCACGCTTTTCTGCCCTCCCACTAATTCTTGCACTTTCTCATTCCTACACTACCTCTGTATCCTGTCCTCTCCTATTTGCATATGACCTCTCGATATGTGCCATCACTGCACACAGCCTCTCTACACATGGCCTCTCTGCACATGCCTCTCTCCATATGAACTCTCCCTGTGTAGAAAGGGCAAGTGAAAAGAAGGCATGAGTAAAGAGGGCGTGTGCAGAGAGGGTGTTTTCCGGACAGGGCAAGTACAGAGAGATCAAGTGCAAATAGTGCATGTTTGAAAGGGCATGTGTAGAGGCTATAAGTTGACTAGTGCTTATGATGAGAAAGTGAGTGCAGGTGACAACAAATCTGAAAACTCCAATGGTGTTTCTTATGTGATGAGAACAAATCTGCAAACTCCAATGGTGTTGCTTTCCTGAGCCACTGTCAACTTTTTCACGCATTTTTATCCTCTTTCTGTCTACATTACTACACTAATATCGGCCCCCTCTCTCCCTTCTACCCTCTCTCTTTCTTGCCCTACGTCCTTCCTTCTCACTCACTCCCTTTCCGCTCTCTCCCACTCTCTCCCTTTCCACCTCTCTTCTGCTCCCTTTCACTTTATTATCTTCAATCTCTTATGTCTCTCTCCTTTGTTTCAATGTCTCTTCCTTTCGCCCTCCCTCTACATCTCTCACACTCCTGCCTTTCACTCTCACACTCCTGCCTTTCACTCTCCATCTACATCCCCATTTTCTCCTCACTCTCTATCCTGCACTCCTTATCTTTTCTTTCAGCACTCTCTCGCTTCTGCCCTCCTTCCTGCTCTATTCTTATTTCCTGGCCTCCCTATTACCTCTGCCCTTCTCTCTTATGTTATCCCTCTCTCTTCTGCCTTCTTAGTCTCTACTGCCCTCCCTTTCCACCTCTCTTCTACTCTTTCACCTTCTTGTCCATCTCTCTCTCCTCCTCTAGTCCTCCTTCTCCTTCCCGCACTCCCTCTTACCTGCCGCCCTCTCCTTTCTGCCTTTCTCACACCCTCCTACCTTCCCTCATGCCCCACACGCCTTCATGCCCTCCCTCTCTCTTCTGCCTCTATTCCTTCTTTCCTGCCCTCCCTCTCTATCCTGCACTCGCTTGCTTTTGACCTTTCTTCTTTCTTACTCCTGCCCTCTTTCATGCCCTCCCTTTTATTTCTGTCCTCTCTCTTGCTCTCCCACTCTTTTCGACCCTCCCACTACTTCTTGCACTTTCTCATTCCTACACTACCTCTGTATCCTGTCCTCTCCTATTTGCATATGACCTCTCGATATGTGCCATCACTGCACACAGCCTCTCTACACATGGCCTCTCTGCACATGCCTCTCTCCATATGAACTCTCCCTGTGTAGAAAGGGCAAGTGAAAAGAAGGCATGAGTAAAGAGGGCGTGTGCAGAGAGGGTGTTTTCCGGACAGGGCAAGTACAGAGAGATCAATTGCAAATAGTGCATGTTTGAAAGGGCATGTGTAGAGGCTATAAGTTGACTAGTGCTTATGATGAGAAAGTGAGTGCAGGTGACAACAAATCTGAAAACTCCAATGGTGTTCCTTATGTGATGAGAACAAATCTGCAAACTCCAATGGTGTTGCTTTCCTGAGGCACTGTCAACTTTTTCACGCATTTTTTTCCTCTTTCTGTCTACATTACTACACTAATATCTGCCCCCTCTCTCCCTTCTACCCTCTCTCTCTTTCTTGCCCTACATCCTTCCTTCTCACTCACTCCCTTTCCCCTCTCTCCCATTCTCTCCCTTTCCACCTCTCTTCTGCTCTCTTTCACTTTATTGTCCTCAATATCTTTTTTCTCTCTCCTTTGTTTCAATCTCACTTCCTTTCGCCCTCCCTCTACATCTCTCACACTCCTGCCTTTCACTCTCCATCTACATCCACATTTTCTACTCACTTTCTATCCCGCACTCCTTATCTTTTCTTTCAACACTCTCGCTTCTGCCCTCCTTTCTGCTCTATTCTTTCCTGCCCTCCCTATCTCTTCTGCCTTCTCTCACTCTATTACCTCTGACCTTCTCTCTTCTGTTATCTCTCTCTTCTGCCTTTTTAGTCTCTACTGCCCTCCCTTTCCATCTCTTTCACCTTCTTGTCCTCCATCTCTCTCCTCCTCCTCTAGCCCTCCTTCTCCTTTCCGCCCTCCCTCTCTTACCTGCCGCCCTCTCTCCCACTCTGTTCTGCTCTCTTACTTATGCCCTTCCTCTCTTTCTTGCCCCCTCTTTCTTCTGCACTCATCATCTACCCTCTCTCGGCCTTTCTTGCTCTTCCTCTCTCTTCTGCCGCTGTCTCCTGCCCTCCCCCTCCTTCCTGACCATACTCTCTTTGGCCTTCCCTTCTTTCCTCAATCTACATCCCTCCCCCTTCCTTTTTGACTTCTCTCCTACTCCTACACACCCACCCCCTCCATCCTGCCCTCACTCTCCCTCCTGTCCTCTCTCTCATTCTTTCCTTCTCCCTTCCTCCACAATCTCTCTTAAATTCCATCTCTATCACTTATTCTCTTGCTCTCAATCTCCGTGTCTCTCCCTCTTGCCCTCTCTCATTTATCTTCACTTTCTATCTTGCCCTCTCATAGTGCATAGGGAGTGCAGAGTGCATAGTGACTGCAAAAAAAAGTGCATAGAGTGCAGAGTGCATAGGTAATGCAGAATGCATACAAAGTGCAGAGTGCATAGGGAGTACAGAGAGAGTGCGAAATACAGAAAACATAGAAAGTGCAGAGTGCATAGGCAGTGCAGAGTGCATAAGGAGTGCATAGACAGTGCACAGAGAGTGCATAGAGTACAAAGTGCTGCATAGGGAGTGCAGAGTGCATAGGAAGTGCATGATGAGTGCATAGGAAGTGCAGAGTGCATACAGAGTGCTGCATAGGGAGTGCACAGTGCATAGGGAGTGCATAGGAAGTGGAAAGTGCAGAGTACATAGAGAGTACAGAGTGCATACAGAGTGCTGCATAGGGAGTACAGAGTGCATAGGGAGTGCAGAGTGCATAGGGAGTGCATAGGAAGTGCAGAGTGCATAGGGAATGCAGACTGCATAAAGAGTGCAGAGTGCATAGGGAGTGCAGAGTGCATAGGGAGTGCAGAGTGACTGCAAAAAAAATAATGGCAATGTAAATGACAATGCCATTTACTTATCTGTTTTAAAAACAAAAACAGATAAACAAAATTTAGGCATATACAATGCCAATAACTCAAACTTTTCCAAAGGCGAAACCATTGCATTGTAAATGCTTGTTTCCTGTTTGCAATTGCTGTGTGCATACCTCGGGGGAAATATCTCACGAACACGCATTTTGAGAACGCAAACAAGCAACAAATTTCGCAAAGTTGCGTAACGCAGAATTTTGGGCAATTTCGCGTTCTCTTCGGAACACGAAATTACACAAATTCCGCGAGCGGAACAGAATTTATCGCCCAGGCCTAGTGCTTAGCACAATGATACACAAGGTGTACATGTTCCCATAGACGTTCCTCCAGGGAAAAAGATCTCGCATTATCATCTGATAGATGCACTACTGGAACCAGGAGATGGACTAGGGACCAATAGTCGTTTATTCACTTTCTCAGCCCTGCACACTTAACCATCTTAATAAATGATCTGCTGCAAACGGTAGGCTCATGTGAGCTCTGAAATGAGAGAATACATGTTTGTTCATTTCCACATGAAAATTTGACATACTGCCATCCAAGATTTCAGAGATATTCTTGGTTCCTTCTTCAAAATTTAAATTATTAATTGTCAGCTTTAGTAAATCGATTTTCCATTTTAATTTAGATCTCCGCTTTCTGTCTGTCTCTCCATGACGATGAAACCCTAGGAAGCTTCGTGCAGTTTAGCTATCCATGTATCTGCCCTGTTTTGTATTTTCTTTTATCATAAGTGTTATCAGTTATAACCAAAGTGCTATAAGCTTCAACTTAATTTGAAACCTAAGCATGTTACCACAGAAGCAAAACCAAAAGAAACACACAGATCCATCATTTGCTTCCACCCTGGATCTTGTGGTATCCACGGTGTCATATTCCACAGCAATATCACATTATCAGCCAAAGAAGTGGGAGAGAGTTAAATCCACTTTAAAACAGTTGACGTCCACATATCTAAACTGAGGCAGATTCCCCCAGGTAGTGCCTCGTGATTCACATTCAAAATCCGAAGCTTATAAACCTCAGATGATTTGTGTAGGTACCTCAGACACAGGCCAGTCCAGTCTGTGCTAAGGTGAATGGATTAGTCCCATAAGTAAATAGCTAAAAAAAAAACAGCACAGGCACTCTGTTTGCCTTTGTTTGGGAATAAATGTGATATCCATACCCAAAACTGTTGTGCAAAGCATCCCTCATGGACATCTATTGAACGACCTTAGACCAGCAATGGGAAGCAACCGACTAGAGATGTTTGCCAAACTATCAATGCTGAAGTAGAAACAATAGACTCAGAAAGACACCGAAACATCAATCATCCAAGTGAAACATAAGTCTCAACCAGAATTCGAACCATCAATCAACAAAGAGAATTGACAAGGCCTGTTCACAAACCTACCCTTAAAGTTTCAAAGAGGACCAATCAGTATAACAGATAGACAACTACTACTAGTCAATGAGACAATCATCAACTTCCAAAGAAAAGAAACCACACCCGCTTCACCTCAAATTCTCAACCGCCAAACAGAAGCAACAAAACTAAACAGACCATCAAGAATGGTCAAACCCATCCCATACCATGGAACTGAACACAAATGGCAGTGCTTTACAAACCCTTTGTAAGCGCAAAGGAGTGTATTATGACATGAGTAGTAGATGGAATAGTGTGCGGAGCCCAATGAGTTTGGTGCACCAGTTTACCGATGGTGTGCTTTCTTGCCTTGTGCAAAAGTAACATCCATCTATTAGGTGTATTGAGAAGATGAAGTGCTTTTGCCACAATAGTCTGGCCAAGGGATACTGGGCAAGCTAGTTAAATATTATAGTACCTGAGGCTAACTAATTACTGTCTTATACACAGACTAGATTAGTCATTCCAATGTGCCCAGAGAGGCTAGACAATAACTCAGAGGTCATCTGTCATTGCCAATAGTAATGTGGACAAAATGGGCAAGGTACCATCATGTGGAGGTGAAACTGTTAGGATTACACCTTTCTGTTGATTTTCTATGGTGCTTAAAAATCCCACATAAACCTATACGGTGAGATTTGATGAGGAAAGAGATAAAGAAGGACAAACTGTGAAGACGTGATCAGCTTATCCAGAAATCCCAACAATTAACAGTGATGTGGACACACCTATGTGCATATAGTTATATCTGGGGATGAAACATGATACAAACAAGACTGATGATGCATTTGGGATGTGGGGAGTGGATTCGGAATGCAATGGTTTCTAGAGCATTGATTTCAGAATTAAAAAGTCACCTTATGCTCCTGGTAGGCATTGAAGCTGTGGACACGCGGTTAGGACCTGCAGATTATAGAACCTTTTAGGTAGTGGGGAGTGAGTTCTATGTCTGTGATCAGGGGGAAACTCAAACCAAATCCTTTAAAAGGTGCAGAGAAAATTCAACTATTCTGTGCCCATGTGTCCTGTTCTACCATTTGTGAACTTACAACCTTCGCCATCTTGCAGCTAGATGCACGAATGAACAGCTGTCACCAGTGCCATAGTTAGTTCTCGACCAATTCACATTTCTTACATCCTGTGCAATACAAGCATTATTATGTGGATGAAAGCACAGCAAACATTTCACATAGAAATAAGTCGGTCTTGCAGTAATCATCCATTTGTAATTTTGCTCACAGAGACTATGAGCCTGATTTACATGTTGGCAGAAAGGGTGGAGTACCTTTACAGATGGACGACCTGTCAGTATGTAAATGGCGGAGACTACTCAGTCTCCATTGCCTACAGATCCCTCTGACGGCCCGATGGAGTAAGGCCCGTCAGAGGTTTGACAATAAGTCCGACCACCTGATTTAGAGTGGGCAGAGCCAATTTTTACTTTTATTTACAAACCACCACTTAAAACTTAGTGGTGTATAAAAGTAAAAACTGTTCAATTACCCCGGCGCCATTGGAGACCACTTCCATCACAAGAGGTTCCCTGATTTTTTATTTTCAAAAACAAAATCTCACTTTGGGACTATGTTTTTGAAAATAAATAAAAAGAAACAACTATCGTGCTTATCTTGAAACCTGGGAAGGGTCCACTAAAAGCGGATTTGTATAGACCACGGGTACTCATAGTACGGCCCGCGGGCCGCCAGCGGCCCGACAAGCCTTCCCTGGCGGCCCACGGACCTTGCACATATCATACCAGTGTTTTAATTTTTTTATTTTAAAGAGTGTCTGTAAACACAAGTAGCAGCAGTGCGACACGGAGGCTGCTGCTCTGTGGGGGGCGGCCGGGCGATTCCTGCCATAGTTAGAGTGGAGCTGCAGGGGCGCTGAGAGGTGAACAACACAGACTCATTAACATGTTAATGGTCTTTTAAAGACCTGTTAATGCGCTCGGTGCGGCTGTGTGTGTGCTCCGAAACTGTCTCAGCCCGGGCTGACACAGAGGCAGGGTGAAATGACAGAGGGAGAGGGAGGGAAAGGGAGGGAGAGGGAAAGAAAGTGAGAAAAAGTGAGGAAGGGAAAGGGAGACCGGGTGAGGGAGTGAGAGAGGGAAGGAGGGAAAGGGAAAGGGAGGGTGAGAGAGGGAAAGGGAGTGGCTTTACTGGCTACCCTCAACCAAAGTTAAAGGTTTCGAACAAGAATGAACTCTACTGGTATAGCCTGCAGCAGAAAGGCTATTTGACATTCTGTACCCTGCGAGTAGAATGTTGTAAATTAAAGGGTGCAACAAAGACCAATGTTGGATTGCTGATGTACAAGTTGTATGCTACACCATTTTCTTTAATTGAGCGCTCAACATTCTAGTGACCAAATAGACCTGTTTAATTTGCTGTGAGTAGTAACTTTTCCTTGGGTTGTGGGACTTGAAGGTGGCTTCCCGGTCCCCTGCAACTTGTGTTGCATTATGTATTCCAAGTCCTCGTATATAAAAGTTAGCACAAGAACTGATGTGTTGAGGAATAGCCTAATTTTATCGTGGGCACATAAACACATTAACTACTAACTTGACAATTCACTTGTATCTAACTTGACAATCCTCTGGCTCAAATTTTCCTGTCATTTTGGTTAGTATCTGGGGTTGTAGCAGGTTAATTGGATTGGTAAATTAGAGCTGAAAGTAGGCGGATAAAGTTATCATGGCAGCATTACGAATGTTAAAATGCTTATCTTTATTCATATTTAACTATGTGAAGTTTAGGAGGGTGCCGTGTGCTTTACTGCAGAGTCCCTTGCACTTGAGTCTACTGCATTCAAGATCCTATTAGCTTTGATTCAAGAATAGTTTCTGCCTAATACTAATACACTGTTAATAATTGCGAATTCTTCTTACTGCAGGCAAATTATGGGACAAATCAAGGAGTGCGGAATCCCTGAAGTTGAGACAAAGTGAGGGAGGGAAAGGGAGACCGGGTGAGGGAGTGAGAGGGAAGGAAGGAAAGCGAAAGGGAGGAGGGGAAAGGGAGGGTGAGGGAGGAAAAGGGAGTGACAGTGAGGGAGTGAGGGAGAAAAAGGGAGGGAGGGAAAGGAAGGGAGGGAAAGGGAGCGACGGAGTGAGGGAGTGAGAGAGGGTAAGGGAGACAGAGTGAGGGAGTGAGAGAGGGAAAGGGAGACAGAGGGAGGAAGACAGAGGGAGGGGGGCAGAGTAAGGGAGTGAGAGAGGGAAAGGGAGACAGAGTGAGGGAGTGAGCGAGGGAAAGGGAGACAGAGGGAGGAAGACAGAGGGAGGGGGGCAGAGTAAGGGAGTGAGAGAGGGAAAGGGAGACAGAGGGAGGGAGACAGAAGGATGGGGACAGAGTAAGGGAGAGTGGGAAAGGGAGGGAGGGATACAGAGAGAGAAAGAGAGCGAGAGAGGGAGACAGAGAGAGAAAGAGAGCGAGAGAGAGAGGTGTGTATGCCGGGTCTGGTGGCTCAGTGGACGAAGGTGTCCGCTGTAGAGACCAGTGATCAACCTCATGGTCGGGTTTTTTGGGTTGCTCTAGCCCCGCCCCCTCCCCCACTGGCCCCGCCCCCACTGGTGCGGCCCTCAGACACAAACCACAGTGTAAATTTGGCCCCCCAAGAGAAAGTTTGTGAGTACCCATGGTATAGACCAATCTCCCTGTTGAATGCTGGTTATAAGATCTTCATGAGTATTCTCGCAGGGGGATTGGTTAAGATGGCCTCACAATTGATAGATGTGGACCAAAAAGGGTTCATCCCCGGAGATATATCCAGGAGCAGACGCAGCAATTAATCGGTAATATTGATTTAGCTATTGTTTGATCCAGTCCCTTGGTCATTGTGGCACTAGACGCGGCCAAGGCGTTCGATAGAGCCTGCTGGGTATATCTCTGGGAGGTTCTTAGGTCAATGGGCTTTGGGCCCATCTTCGTTCAGACCGTGATGAACTGCTATCAAGGAGACTCCACAAAAATCTTGTTAAACAGCATGTTAACCTCCATTTTCAACATCCAAAGAGGTACCAGACAGGATTGTCCCATCTCTGCCCTGCTGTTTGATATTTATATAGAGCCCCTGGCTCAAGCAATAGGATCGGATGACCTAATTCCCCCCTTTAAGTCCCAGCAATCTTGTAGGAAGTTGGCTCTCTACGCGGATGACCTGTTGCTATACACTAACGATCCGGAGGCGGACTTACCAAGGGTCGAAGCTCTGTTAGATGAATTTGGTTCTCTTTCAGGTTATCTAGCCAACACCTCCAAAACAGAGGTGATGTGTTGGAACTTAGACAATTGGGAGGGTAGCACGAGCAATGAGTTCAAATACCTGGGTATTACTATTGCTAAAGATCTAGATAAAATCCCCCAGATAAGTCTGAATAAGACTATCAAAGAAGTGGATCACCTATTTTCGAGATGGAAGAACCTCCCCTTGACAATTTTCGGCAGGGTCAACTTGGTAAAAATGGTTATTTTGCCTAAGTTGACCAACCTATTTAACGCGATCCCTCTTGATTTCCTACCCAAGTTATTTGTAAAATTCACAGTAAGATCTGAAGTTTTCTCTGGGCAAATAAGGGTGCAAGACTGTTGTGGAAAAAGCTGAAACGTAGGCTTACCAAAGGGGGGCTAGCTCTCCCAGATATTGGTCGGTACTCCGCCACTTTTCAATTTAAAAACATCCGGATGTTACATGTGAAACCAGAAGAGACATCCTGGGGGAGGCTATTGGGTGAAATGACCATGGTGAAGGGTGGAGGAGAAGGCTTCTTGTATACATTTGGGGCACCAAGGTTCTTTAAAATAGTCCATCTGAAGGTTCTTAGGGCCGCCCTTAGTCTATGGTATAAGGTCAGAAGTAGATGGGGGATTGGGTACTAGTCGGACTTTTCCCCAATCTGGGACTCCCCGGGGACCCCGCTATGTCTGAAGGATAGCCTTTCGGTCCCAATAAAAAGGTCGGGTATCACTATCTGGTCAGAACTTCTGTCCTCAGAAGGAGTACACCCCTGGGAGGTCCTAAGAGCGAAGGTTGGAAGTAGTCGTTCTAGATTTAAATGCATGCAACTAGCCTCCTGGTATATAGCAAAGAAGGGCGACATACAAGGAGAGTGGGAGGTGGAGCAAACCTTGCAAGAAGTACATCCTAAAAGAAAGGACGTTTCTATTTGGTATAAGAGGTTCCTGGAGGCTGAGGATGTCCCCCGCAGCATGCAGTCTGTAATCAGTCTCCTCTTGATTCCGATACTGAAAATCTATATAAACCTTCTTTGAAACTTCTCTATAAATATGTAAAGCCAGCCAGCTTAAAAAATAATCATTTCTTTGTTATCAATAGACTTTATTATACACCGACAAAGATCGCTAAGTTTGCTCCGCTGTCCTCCCCCAGATGTCCATGATGTAACCTTCTCAAAGCCAACAATATCCATATTTTCTATGAATGTCTTGATCTTAGAGCTTTCTGGGAGGGTGTGGAGGATATTCTATGTGGTATTTTTAAAGTTAAAATCAAGGTCAATGTCGCCTTGGTATTGTTCGGGGGATGACTGTGCTCTTGTAAAGATTCTTCAGCTGATACATAGAGGCTTGTTGTTATAAGTGGTCTTAATAGCACAGAGAGAAATATGTCTGAAGTGGAAAGATCAGCGGCCCCCAAAGTGTGAGGACTGGTTGAAAGCTGCATTTGCCATGGCTCACCTGGTCCAAGGGGGAGTAAGTGAGAGTGGTGTGAATGTCTGGCAGGTACTAGTGTCTTGGGGTAGGGATCTGAGACTGGTATAGCTCCCCCTGGTCCTCCACGGTCCTTTGATTACACCATGCCTTTAACAAAAGGGCTGGCTTGGTTTGGCCTAAGTGAATGCAGTCATCGCAGGGCTTCATTTTAAGTATTGCAGACGCTTAATGGTGAGATGAGAAAGAAAGAAAGAAAGAAAGAAAGAAAGAAAGAAAGAAAGAAAGAAAGAAAGAAAGAAAGAAAGAAAACAAAAAAAGAAAGAAAGAAAGAAAGAAAGAAAGAAAGAAAATGAAAGTGCAGCAATGCACACTTTCAGTGCATTTACAGGAACCACCATGACAGACGTTCCTATTATTGTAAGAGATGGCTGGTAGCCCACTCTAAATGTGGTGGGTGGAGTTCCTTCGACATGATGGGAGTAAATTGCTCAACAATGGCGTTGTTACTAACACCGTCAGAAAACATATCAATCAGGCGATATGTCTCTTTCTAATTTTAGAATGTATGATTACCTGAGATTAAAAAATAGAACACCAACAGTCCCCAGAGAATCGAGGAATTGCCCTGGAATTCAAGATTACCACACCAGATTATTTTAGTAATTCAACATTTCTGGATGTTTCTCCCCTAGCAGATTCATTTTGTTTTACCTAGTGAAATATCTGGGAGAGTATGATAGGACGTTAAAAGGTGCTATGCTTACATCTCTTTTAATTACTGATTGAGTTGGAATCTTTTTCTGGAGCTAAATCAGAAACCAATCAACACTTGCAAGAGAGGCCATAATCTTTACATTTTCTTTGGAAAATATGTATAAATGGCTGCATTTCCTACAAGAGAAATTCAATATCCAGAACATTTTGTACAAAAACTGTGCCCAAGTAGAAATATTTTGGTGAATACTATTGTACCAAAAAAGTCTATCTGGATATCTTCAGAAAAATTAGCAACACTTGGCAGAATTACCTTCATAAGTATTTAGAATTTTTTGTAAGAGTGAAGTCTCTAAGTCCAACAGACTTCCCTCTACTATCACCACTCTGCCTTACTAGCCGAAAGAAATTGTTGGTGCCACCTTATAATTTACAGGTGAACCATAGGTGGTGAGAGAAGTTTCTTGCTTTCTTCCTCCAGGGAAAAACATGAAGAAGGAATCCCGGGGACATCTTCCTTTAAGCCTCTGCCAAGGGGGAACAAAGACGAGAAATTGAAGAAAGGTCATACACAAAGGCGTACTTTGAAAGTAGTAGGCAGAATTGTAGCCTCAAATTTGACAGAGAGAGCAAAGCAAAAGCATGTGACTTCCTCAAATTGGATTTGGTGGTCCATCCTAATATTATTTTTAAGCCATGGCTACATACTGCATTTTGAAGCACTATTTTAACATAATTGTTCTAAAATCCCAAGACTTCTTAAGAAGCACAAATGAATTATTCCCGTACTTTGACGGTGTGTCAGGCAAGTCTTATTGCTCTGAAGGTGATGGAGCTCTTCATCTCCAAGAAGAAATTTGTCTGTTCAATTACTCTAAACTCTGGCTAAAGAGTCGTCGGTATTATTGGTAGCTGAAATATACCTAGGTGTTCAATTTCCTAGGGCATGTCATTTTTAAAATGTGCATAGCAGAGTTCTTCTACATAGAAGGTCATTTCATTTACCGTACCTGCCTCTTCAAAATAGATATTGAACCATGTTGACAAAAATAATCTATTTAGAAAGAGCGCATTTGGAGAGTAATAGCTATCAATATCTCACAATCCCAGGCAATACGAGCTAGAGGGAACTTACAGCTATCTTACAAGTTCAGGAGTAGCAGTATATATCATTAAATATATGTATTAATATAGATGATCAAATGTTTCCAAATTGGTCATGAAATAACATACAGTATCCTCATGACCAAGGAGTCAAGATCAACAATAATCTTTCTAAACTTTCTTTCAATTACAAAGGGACTAATGAAATACACACATTTATTGTCTTGAATTTTTAACACAACATTTTTGTTATCAAGCTTTTTTCTTGGAGACATTTGCATATATTTTATATCAAATCGCATCCACAAGGAAGATACAGTTCTACAGTGCATGCATAGTAAACATCATAACCAGTGAAGATATGATGTAAACATCTCTAGTCTTCAGGTGCTATTGTGTCAATTTGCAGGATCAAGAACAATGAAGCCTGGGGCCACTATATCAAAGGCCACATAATCAGTTATTCTGTAGTATGTTGAGAGTATGATCTTAATGTATGTTAAGAGGTACGAGCTTCTATCGCTGAAGCCAACAACATTGAACCCTACAATAACCTTAAGTATTAATTATATATGGCATAGACTTCTATTAAATTACCTTCTCTTTTCCTGTAACCTACCCTACCCATATCTTTAAAAGCAAACAGAAGAAATGTGCAGAGCTCCCACCATGGGCTTATTCTTGGATTAGTCCTGGTGAATCATTTCAGCTGGAGGCATGCTCTATTCCTTTTGCTTACTTCAATGAACACTAGCTCGCATACAAGCATCATCAAGTTTGCTGCCTCGTCGGCCTCCCTCAGTACAGACCCTCATCCAGGAGGCATCAATTTCACTTATCAGTGATTTTAAAGGTCTTATTAAACCCTACCCCTCCCCGGTATATCCTACTACTAACAGACATCACTTACTGTAGGTACCAAGAATGAAACACTTTGAAGAAGAAGTAAGGCGGGCGGGTTGAAAAGACACAGCTCTTGGTAAGTGTTAAGTCTCTCAGCATGCAACTTCTTGTGATTATTTTGTATGACTTCTAACTTTTCACTCTTTTATAGTTTGTTCTATCTTTATATCTATATATGATTGTTTCAAGGCACTAAATGGATATATTTAAGGGTTTGATGCAACAAAGGTCTGCAGACCTCAGCGTGTCTAATAAACGCTTCATAACACTCCTCCTACCTCCATCACAATTGGATTTAGACTTCTGCAGGAATTCTATAATAAATTAGAGATGGAAATGAATTTCTCAAAAGAGACCTTCTAGCACCAATCACTGTTAAAAAGGGTTTTAATCAGAGCAAACTTCTGCTGCCATACAAGCTGAAATAAAAGAATAAATCTGGTTTTAAACTGTATTTTTTTCCTTAGCTGCCTCTGTGACATAGAGCGCTTCTCCAATGTACCTTCCAATGGCATCTCCCACTCAGACGGATCCTTTTTATGATTGGGTGGAAGGCTTGAGCTGTATGCAAATGGGCATACTTACCTTCTGGGCATGTTCGAAGAAGCCACAGCAGAAATTAGTGGTTTGGTCGGAATACCAGGCAAGCGCACAAGATTGAAATTTTCATGATGGTAGAATGGTCCTTCTCCTGAAGACGTCTCATGGATGGAACTATGACAAACAAGGAAAAAAAGACAAGCTGATATCCCATAAACTGAAGGTGCTTCGAGCAATTGAAATTACAAATATCACAGATTTTGATAGCACATATCTAACATATTCAGATTTTCCTATCTTAAAACTTTAAAAACTAGAAGGCTCAAAGTTGCGCTGATGTTTCTGGATACAAAATGCACTCTTGTCTTTATAAGATGACGCAGTAGCACAGCGGTTAACAAAAAAGGACCTGTTTCATGCATCTGTGACCTGGACACCTTGCTGTATAGCACTAGGCCACGAGTCGGTAGTGGGTGAGCCCTGTTGCAGAGCGGAGAAGCACTTTGGTGGCATACAAATTTATGTGCCTACATGGAGTGAATTTAATGTTTGTATCTTTTTCCACTGGGATTATCATGCTGAAGTATGTGGCTGTGATTCCGTCTGGTCACTGATCACTGTCAGGTGCTAGACTAAGGGCCATATGTATCATTATTGGAATTAGCGATTACCTAATATATGAAACTCCATGAGTTTCATTTATCGATTCCTAGTGGGTTGCAAATCGACCTACCTCATGAATATTAAGGAGGTAGGTTGCAATTTGCCACCCATTAGGAATCGCTAACATTTCTGGGATGGTGGCCTGCTGGGGTCAGAAGACCACCATGTCCGTGATTGCTTTTAAATAAAGCAACATTTAAAAAAAAATATAGCCTGTTTTCATCAAAGGAAAACGGGTTGTGTTTAAAAAAGAAAAATAGAAAGTTTTCTTTCATTTTTTAAGAGCAGGCTGTGGTCCCTGGGACCACTGGACCACTGCCTGCCCTGAAAAAAAGAATTGCGCTGCCATCTTCAAAGGGAAATGGGTTCCTTTTGCGAATGGGTTACCACCTACTTCATTTAGGTGGTAAAATGTGAATGACCCTATTTCGGTCGCAAAACATTCTTCCATACCACTGCAATTCAGTATTAGGAAGGAACACCCTAAACATGCCCCTTCCTAATACTGAATCAGTATGTATTCGCAATTCCAAATTGCAACTGAGTAACGTTACCGAATATCAAATTGGAATTCATACCTACAAAATGCATTTTACTGGTCACAAACAACCATGATCCTGAAAATAGCGCTGTTGCGACCTGTAAAGTGCATGATACATATGGCTCTATATCTCCTACTCTGCATGCAGGCTGTAAACCATCATTAGATGAGTTCGACGTTTGCCAAGCGACTATTGGCCATTTGTAAATGGAAGCTTGAAAAGTACTATTTTTGATCATTAGACAGCTGCAATGTTATTCTAGCCACTGCCTGTGAGTAACCCACCTGCTCACCTCTTGGGCAAGCTTTGACAATTTCTCCTTGATCAATGCTGCACTTCAGACTATGGTGACTGGCCACCAATCTGCCATCCTACCAGGACAGAGTGCTTGTTTCTTTAGGACAGTGATATACATTTCTCTAGGTAGACTTTCTTCCATGAAAAGCGACCTCACATTATCTCCTGATAGAGGCTTAGTTAGAACCAGGAGAAGGCCAGGAGCCTACAGATATTTATTCACTTGACTACCCAGTCCCCTTAACTGTCTTAATGAATTGTCTGCTGTAAGTTAATTGTGGAAAAACAACAGTTGATGGACAGAATGCAGAACAATGTCATACATTCACCCCAGTACAGTGATCTGGGCCTAAATCCATTGTTGTTTTGCTCACCACAACACCCCAATTCAGACATGGCCATATGCAAATCAGCCTTGACCCTTGCCTCATGGGAACAGTCCAGCCCGAACTGCCAAGCCATGTCTTCCTTGGACCGGAGTAAAGCATCCCAGGACCGGTTTCTGGCTATCAGACGTCTTCAACAAGGATAGCTTGACTCCAGTGGTGTGGAGACCACGGGACTCACGTCTGAGCATACCCATCCCACTCGGGGTGACAAATGCAAAAACAACAGTTGATGGACAGAATGCAGAACAATTTCATACATTCACCCGTAGAGAGATCTGGGCCTAAATCCATCGTTTTTTTGCTCAACACACCACCCCAATTCAGACATGGCCATATGCAAATCAGTCTTGACCCTGTCCCTCAAGGGAACAGTCCAGCCCGAACTGCCAAGCCATGTCTTCCTTGGACCGGAATCAAGCATCCTAGGACCGGTTTCTGGCTATCAGCCGTCTTCAGCCTGGATAGCTTGACTCCAGTGGTGTGGAGAACACGGGACTCACGTCTGAGCATACCCGTCCCACTAAGTTAATTGTGGGCCAAAGGTTTGTTTTTTATCCATTGCCATTGTCTGTGTGTGCAAACATGTATGTCTGCATGTTTGTGCCTGTGTATGTGTGCATGTGCACCAATGACCCATTCAGTTTGCAGCTTTTTAACAGGGGGTATTTACATGTGTGAAAGTTACTGGTTTTCTGGCTGCTTGGGTTGCACAGCAGCTGACTCAAGTCTCCCTCTGACTTGTTCCTGTCTATCCTAGTGTGGCTTACTAATTGCTCTGAACCTCTGCCTGTCATTGCAAATATTTGCCCAGGATATATAGACTTTTTTTGCAAAGGTGATAAGAGTGAACCATTTAATGGAGGCAGTGCAAATAGCCTTATTGACAGTAGAGATATCAGTACTGCACGTCTCCAGTTTTTAATTAGGTTTACTTAGCAACTGCCCTATAAAACATTTAGGGCCAGACTGATCAAACAGTTTTACCCATTCTGTGTCTATAGGAACATGTGTTCATACATCTGTCCCTTAATGTTCAAATATAGAGTTTTAAAATACTCGGTGGCATTTTGCAATCCGCACTTATATATCTGCTTTTTTATCCTTTTGATACACAGAGGAAATTGTCCTAATCAGTAATCACAATTTGCAAACCTCTTTGATTGATTGCAAACGTAGGGGTGTGGCCTGCAGGGGACAGTAGTCTTCCGAACAGGAATTTACATTTCTAAAGGGGAAACGTTGTTTTCTACAAGTAGCCCTTGTTCATTAAAAGGATAGGAGCTACATTAAAAAAAATGTTTCCCATTTGGAAAGTTAGCAGAGATGCAGACAGTGTTCCTCTGCATAAAATGGCTCCCGATTGCAAGAAGTGGCGTCTAACATGCTCTAGTCGCTTTATTCCACCCATGGCATAAAGAGTTCGTTTTATACTTATCTATCATTTTTGGTGGTGCAAAGTTTAGTCGAATTAACTAACTGTTGGCACATTACTTCTTAGCCGTATTTAACCCATGCAGGTCAGTTCGGAAACAGAGCATGTCCCTACTTGTTACCCAAAATAGCTCCCTCTTAAGTAGCTTAAGTTGAATACATGTCCCTTATTATGGAATAGAGAGTTTTTTGGGGGTGACCAGAAGCCGCCCGGGGTGAAATACAATATCCACAATATCCTGCATTTCTGTTTGAGGAAGTAAACAAAGCCAATGCAGTAAACAAAAAAATGCTAAGACTAAAGTGTTTTTATACAGCACTTACCTCAGTGGTACCGAAGTCCTGTACCTTTAACAGTGGTGGTTCAGAGGTTCTCCTATTTTTCAGATAGAGAAGGATGAAAGCTTGAGCTGACCCTGCTGGATTTCAACCTGCAGTCTGATTGCACACTTATCTCAGCAGCTGGCACAGTAACCCTCTAAGCTGCCTGAATGGAGCAGTCCCGGTGAGCTGGGTGCACACAGATCTCGGTAGCGTTCACCTTTCGGTTGTAGGGTAAGAGTAAGAAGTTACTCACAGTGAGCTGTGCGACAGATGTTTAAGTTCTGAACAAGATGCAGTTCCAGTCTGTCTCCTGCACACTTCATCACGACGAAGACAGCAGGCAAAAAAAACGTACTGATTTATCTCAAAGCGCCTAGAAACCACCACATAGTAGGAGCACAAAGAAACAGAACTGTCACACTGCGATTGAAACCAGGAAGCTGCAGGTTACTCAGAGATCGAATAGACTGAAACTGGAACCAGTGTTTATTGGTTATATGCAAATCACTGCTGCATGTACAGGACTCATCGAACTAAGGGCCACATGTATCAAATAAGCATTTTGTGATTACCAAATATCGATTTTACCGCTTCGCTATTGGGTAATCGCAAAATCCTATGTATGTAAGGAACGATTTTGCGATTCCTTAATATTACCTAATAGCGATTTGGTAAATAGGGAATCGCTGTTAGGTAATATTACTCCAGTCGTTCAAATTCGTATGGGTTAGGATGAATTTGCGTTAGGTAGTAATTTGCGACTACCTATATTGGCTCGGTCAGCTACAGCGTTGACTTTAGACTATTGGTTTTCTGAGTCATTCTAGAGGCATCATGAGCTTCTCGGTCAACCACAAGACCCCTTTTACATTCCTTCTGCTGGCTCAAAGCCATTCCATGTGACAAAAGGAAAATCCCTATGGGTAGAAAATATTCTATAATAGACTCAAAGTTCATACATCACACATCCCTATACCTTTTCCACACATACTACAATTGAACCATATATAATACGGAAAGCACCATAAACACTAAAATTAAAAAAATATATCACATATATTTATTATCTGTTTGTATACAAAATATCACATTAAAAAGTACATAAGTCCATACAATTAGTAGCACAAAGATTTCAATAAAAACAATACATTAAAAAGAATGAATCACCATAAACATGAAAACATCAAAAGAGTGAAAACCAAAAGGTAGACAGAAAAACTTGGCCTTAACACTTTACACATCATTCATGACAAGATATTGCAAGCACGGAAATATGCCATATAAAATTAGCCTTCTTTTATCAGTGCCAAATGACCGGATGGTGTACCAAAATATAGCGTCGATGCATTTCGATGGGATCTTGTCTTATAAGTCCATCTTTATCAAGACCTGCATAATATACACTCTGTCTTTATTTTCATGCAGTCACCTGCTTAAATCAGCGAGACCTCCCTGCTAGTACCCTTAATCATCTGTGCGTTGTGGGGAACATTATAGTCAAATACCCGTGTATAAAAACTTGCAGTTAAATATGACGCAAACGGTGAGTAAAATCCAATCTTGTATAAGAGATAGCTATATCCATTTTAAGACAGTCTATCTTTGGCTGGAGAACTGTGATTATTATTCAATAGCAACCTCGGATCTTGATGGAATCCTATATGGCACTTTATAATAAATTGAGCGGAGATTGTTGCTCACAAACAGCCCTCTTATAATTAGGGTCCAATGTCCGCAGTCTCCCGGTGCTCAATTCGACCGTCCGCAATCTCGGCTTGAAATCCGTCAAAGCCATTCCAGCATTAACACCCATTACCTGTGTTCAAATTCCTCAGCCAGCAAAAAGTTTAATTGACTACTCTACCAGCTTTGACACCCTGTACCGCTTTGCTGGACCTTGTAATATATTGTACATACATATATACCTGCCGTTTCACTGAATCCGATTGAGATTTTGCTGCTAAATACATATTGCTGGACCTAAAAGCACTTCTGCCCCATATCCTCCACTTCCAACCTTTAACTTGTGCCCTGAGATTTACAGGCCTGTCTTCTGTTTCTCAGGGTGCAACTTCTGGCCTTAATTCTTAAAGGGATTCCTTCAGGGTTGCTGTGGTTGAATTGGCTAGGCTCATTTGATTTTCAATCTCGACCCAACAACGATGGGCAAGGGTGTTGTCTTCTGCCTCACTCATCCTCCAGTAGTATTTTACTAGGGCGCCTTGTCTGGCCATGATCTTATTTTTTACTCCATATTCTAGGCGGATTTGTGCCTGTGAGGTATGTAGCGGTATTGAAAACAGTCTCTTAAATAGCGTGGATAGTGCTGTATTTAGGACTGCGGCATCTTTAGTATTCAGAATTTCCGAGCCGTATGAAATGGAAGTTAAAAATTTTGCAGGAATCACTTTAAGCAGATGGGCGGTAGAGCATCCTATACGTTTTTTCCTTAGGGTTTTAAAAGCGAACAACAGTTGTTTGGCTTTCATGCGGCCTTGATCCAAGTGTGATTTGAAGTTAAGCTTACAATCTAGCTGAAAGCCTAGGTATTTATAGCACATAACCCTAGACAATGGATGCTCACCCAATTTCCAGGAAAAAGTTTGCCTTTTAGATGTTTTAATATATTTCGAGAAACACATAACTTTCGTTTTTTGATGGTTAATCGTAAGTTGGTTCAAGGTAGCATAGTCTCCTAATTCTGTAATCAGTTTCTGCAGGCCTATAGGAGTTTGTGCTAGCAGGACAATGTCATCGGCATACTGGACGCACGGTATCGTTTTTTTTCCCAATTTAGGAGGGTCGGCTTGGATTAACCGAAGGCGCTTGGTCCACTATTCCTGGCTCTTCTGGTCTTATTTCTTTCTAGTCTCCCATGTCCTGGTCCTCTACATCTTCCTCACCCTGTTCCTCTTGGTCCTGGTACAGCAGGTCCAGAGTTCAGCTAAACTTATCTTCCAGTCCTGCATCTCCTGAGACTGTCCCTCAGACAGACACCCTGGCCAACATGCAGACACCCAGTCCCTCAAAGCTCATCAGCTGACCAGAAGCCTTGCTGACAAGTTGTGTTGTCTGCATCTCACTCCATGATGGAATACTTTGCTAGCACCCACTACCCCAGTCAGTCTGACTGTCCAGCCTTCTGCACTCATCTCCCACAGTGGCAACAATGTGCCTCTTTGTGTACCTCCTGTGGAGTATCCCAAACCTTCCCTGGCATTGCACTCTTTCTCGCTGACATGGCATTACATTATCGAGGGGGGCTCTTTCTTAGGTCATTAAAGCAATGGCAGGCTCAATGTATGAGTGAGCATATTGTGAACATCTTTGATAGCAGATTGAATGAATGCTGCATTAATGAGTATTATCTGTACCTCACACACAGAATGCACACCTTTCAAGGCAAGGTGTCCTTTGGGAGTAGCATGAGCTTTTGTTACTTGCCAGTGGGAACAAAGATTACTCAGGGAAGACACAGAGTTGCCCAATCAACCACCCAAAAATATTTGCCCCTATGGTACCACCACAGCCCAATATCACTTACTCCTGTGATTGCAAGACCGCAGCTTAGAGTGGGCAAGCCCACCGTGGAGAGAGGCCATTCTTGATGGTAAGCTTGCCTGGCTCCCACAGGGAACTATTCATTTAATGCAGAGACCATAATGGAAAGGTCAGGCAGAGAAACCACCATGGGCATCATGGCTATTGTTTTGGATGAGAAATCCCAGAATAGGGACCATTGAAATACAATGGAGCATAGGATTGCAATGGGATACCATTCCCATGCATTTGGGCACATGTTCAATTATCCAATCCTGATCCTCCCCAATGCAGAGTCCTGTGTGGCCCCCAAGAAACCTTGTGCAGATGTTGATGATGTACTGAGTCTCAGAAGTTGAGGTTCATTTAACCTATTACTATTTTGTTTTTCACAGTAAAACACCCTAACAGGCATATGTAAGACCAAATCTGGGTCCTGTGATAACTTTGCCACACAACTCAAATTGCGCCTAGCTGATGAGGACCAGAAATGGCTTTTCTTCCCATCGAGCCTGCTGACACAATGTCATATTCATTTATTTTTGCTCAGTAATATGTTAACCCGTATCATGCATAACCATTATTTACATGTGTTTACACATTATTTTACACGTTGTTTTACTCTTAAATGTATTGAAACAAGTGATTTATATGTATTTGATTTAGTTGGTATGTGCATCTTGACAATAGCACAAGTGTTCCTAGGTGCCCTACTCCATTTTGAAAGTTAATATTATCTTTTTGTTTGTTGTGCATAACCTTTTTAGTTTCAGGTATCAGAATTTCAGTGTTCTTGTTAAAAAAATAATTTTTTTGTTAGCTTACCATTTGAAGGCCACGCTTGTGGAAATTTGCTTGGTTGGAAGATAATTCTCAGCACCTGCACAGGATGCGAGGCAGAAGAGGCAAATACTCCTTGCTGAGATAGCGTGAAGGCCGCAATGATGGAAGAAGTTGACACTTGTATTATCGGTGAGAAGGAGGTTGATACAGAGTATTTTCAGTACCCTGGTTTCTAATTGGTCCTATTCCCTGGGGACCTGCCAAATGTATCTCTTGGAAGAATATTTGTGTTTTAACTGTGTGAAATTTAAGTTAGTTATGTAGATCATTCTTGGCCTGTCCACCTCAAGATCTTCAAATCGCTCCTAAACAACAGTAGACAAACCACCACTCACACCTTAGTCACCTGCAAGTTGGACTATTGGAACACCAAGCAACTCATTAGACGACTACAAGCCATCCAGAACTCGACAGCCAGACTCATCCTCGACTTCCCACGCAGAACTCACTTACATCACACCTCAGGGAACTACACAGGCTTGTTGTTCACAAATGTGCTGAAAATTAACTCCTCACACACACATTCAAGGCACAATACAACTCAGGTCCCACCCACCCGATCTCCTTGCACCAACCATCAAGACAACTTTACTCAGCAGGACTCCCATTCGCACACATTCACAAAACCAGTTGAGGGGGACACTGCTCCTAAAGCATGGAATGACCTTTCACTCCACATCAGAGCCTCCTCTTCTCTTCTTAAATTCCCCAAGTAGCTGAAAATTAACCAACCTGCCAAAGGCCAGGCTCAGCACCGGCATACCCTCCTGGGTGATAGTTTGCTTTACAAACAGACATAACACAACTTCTTTGCAGGTAGACAATTTCTTTCCTTATTTTGAGATTCAATGCTCCTTACATTTCTGCTCATAGACTTAAATGTTGGAGCAAATGCATTTTTCCTTTTATAGATTGTAGCCTTCATCTGGTTCTGCTTTCGAAACAATACTTGCTGACACCTGACTTTATACACTTTCCTAACTTACCCACAACCTTAGATTAGCTTTAGGGAGTTTCTTCTCATGGTAACGGGATTCTCCTTATTTTGCATATGCTGTTCTTAATAACTTGTACTTGCATTTATCAAACCTAACTGCCTGGATTATATTCATACAAGTTGTATTCAGGTGACTATTGGTTTACAATTTGAGATTTCAACGTTACTACATTGTTAATAAATGTTCATGGTTTCCAACGTACTCTTCTCTGTCGTTCTGTGGGGCAAAATCTGTATCACTGTCATTGACTTGATGTTGGATTTAGGATGCTATCCTCAGTTCAAGACAAAGTTCCATCGAAGGAGACTCAGCGCAAAGTTGAGTTTGTGCCAGGTTTGTCTAATTCATACACCATCCTCATCTATCATGCTATCACGCCCTGACAGCTTTTCACCAGGACCAAGTCAAATTCATATTTTTGGGGGCCCTGCCTAGAGCGGAGCAATGAACAACAAAATGATGGACTGGAAATCTACTGAGCCAGTGCCTGATTACCAGTGCCTGAGATGCCATGTGCGCCACTGCATGAGTCTTTTCAAGGTCAGTCATCATCATTTCACTCTCCACCCTTGAGGCAGCATGGTGACTTTTTAGTCTTCCAGCTAGACTTTCCATAAGTGCCTTCTGATTCGCCGGAACTTCACTGATGCTCATTCGGGCTCACTGTAAGATCCATGAGCTGTTGTTGAACAGATGTTATTACTGAAAGGGTTCCAGGGTCCTACCAAGGCACATCATCACTAGCAACCCAAGGTGCAAGCAAAGGTCCAGTCAACGGGAGGGGTCGTTGACCTTACGGATCTTCCTGAAGATTGTCTGGATCTTCTGCTTGGAGGGCTCTGTTGCGGTAAATGTCCAGTGGGTCTGGGTTACAGGATCTGACCCTACATTTGAATCTGGACTTCTGAGCCTTTAAACTGGTTGTGGGTTGTTACTGGCTCAGTGTGGCTCATTTAGATAGCCGTGCACCGGCAAAGTTAAGGATAAAGTAAGCGTCAATTCGATAGTATGTAAAGGACGCTTGACAACACTTTGTGGTCGATCATGAAGTTGTATTTGTTCATTTATAGCACAACAAACTGGTTGCAATATGCTATTATACTGACCAAATTCATTACTGTTGAGTTCTATGGAAATGGCAATGCTTTTGAGAGAAGAGAGAGCACAAAGATTAAAGGCCATCTGAAAAATGTCCACTTGCACAGGGATGGGATGGGTTCTGGAACTCAGCCAATGAATTCTTCAAACTATTTCTCATTTACATCCAGGAAGTGGCAGAATTTGTTTCACAAACAAATGTGATGTCAGTGTATGCTGTAGCATCTTATGTCCATCTTTAAAGAGCAATGTGATTCAAGTGAGAATTGGACCAACTTTTTGGGGAGACCCACAAATTTCACTAAACATGCCTTATTGTAAATTCTGCCTCAGTCTACACCTGCCATGGTTGTGATTCAGCCCTAGGCTAGCATGTTCAACCCATCAGCTTAGAGCTGCCTAATACAGCTTCCAGCGTCTACAAAGAAGTGCACTGTAATGTAAGTTTGATAATGTTCAGGCAACCTCCTCTCTCCATCGCACCCAAGAAATCTGCACAAACAGGAGTCCATTTGACACCCAAATGTCCCGTCATACCCTGTTCTCACTCATGTAATAACGGGTCGTATGTGATGGATGGCACCAACTCCAGAATAGAAGGTAGGCCAAGACAAAGTTATTCCTGGAGCCTTTAAGTGGTTTTATGACCATATAAGTACAACATTGGGATAAAACTCTTGGTGTACAAAATTGCAAAGTTGAGGAACTAGCAATCAATCATTCAATCAGTAGATTTGTAGAGCGCTACTTGTCACCCGTGAGGTTATCCAGGCACTGGAACTATGACTATGCAACTTTTTTATTTAGTAGGCTCGGTTTCTTTATAATTTATTTAGCAGTTTTATAAATCACTGAAAACCAAGCATTATGAGAGCACTTTGCAAAGTAACATAACAATGACGCGAAGGTCTGTCAGCTAACATGCACCAAATGGTCCAATGCCTTCAAGTCAAAATTTGATCCCAGATATATTGTAACAAGATAAGGGGAGATAGGTGAACTAGGCATGAGGGCATAGATGAAGAAAAGAGGATGAAGAGGGAAAGGATGGGGAGGAGGGAGAAGATGAAGTAGGGAGGAAGGTAGATGTAGGCTTTGAGAAGCAATAGGGAAGGGAAAGAGAAGAAGAAGGAACCTGAGTAAAGACAATGCAAGGGAGGCATCTTTAGGAGGGACAGAAGGGGAGTGTGGGAAAACCAGAGAAGAGGATAGAGTGGGAGTGAGTGGTAGGAGGGTGAGGAAGGAAAAGAGAGTGGGTGCAAAGAGAGAGGGTAAGAAGGCACAGAGAGGGGAGTGGATGCAGAGGAAGTAGTGAAAAGGGGAAAGGAGACGGTAGGGTTTGGAGATTTAGCACAGGGGCTTGAAGAAGGAGTTAGGAGGGTAGAGACAATGGGAGAAATAGAGAAGGAAAGGATGGAGTATGAATAAGGAGCAGAGGGGAGGAGTCAGGGGTGAAAAATGGAATGCGGAAATAAATGTTAAAAATACAAAGCCCAGAGTCATAAACGCAACCGGGGAAAACCGCAATCGAAAATGGAAAGACATAATGTTTGACTGCGGCCTCAATAAAAAGATGATTGGTAAAGTAAATGTTAATCATTAATGTACGGTGCTTCGCAGGCATGTAGTAAAGCTTGCTTTCCTTGAAACACATTTTTATCTCAGGTATATGCCTGCTCGGGTCTGTAAGCGGTGTGGCTGCAGGCTAGAAGGATGGCTGGCCCATACTCCTAACTTATCCTCTGGCACCGCTTCTGAGGGAGGCGTAACCAAGCCTGTGGCGGGGCCCCAGTGACGCACACAGAGGTAGGTCCGCCACCCTCCACAAAATCCTGTGGGTCTTATTTACAAGCCCCTTGCGCCACTTTTGGGTCACTTTTAACATCAATCAATCAATCATTACATTTCTAAAGTGCGCTACATACCCGTAGGGTCTCAAGGCGCTGGGGGGGGCTACTGATCGAAGAGCCAGGTCTTGAGAAGTCTTCTTAAGGCCAGCAGCTCCTGAGTCTGTCGTAGGCTGGTAGGGAAACATGGGAAAAATGACGCAAAAGTGGTGCAAGGGGCTTGTAAATCTGCCCCTGTATATTTTGAAAACTCTGACAATTGTTAAAGTGCCTATATATTTTCTAGCTTGTTTCACGGACTAGCACTAAAACTATAACTCTTCTAAAACTGTGAAATTTGATTTACTAAAGTGGAACCCTCACGTTGTGGCTCTTAGAGCCAGACCCGGTCTGTTCTTCATATCAGTTTGCTGGCATGCACACATCTGTGCCTCAGGCGCTGTGCAGGCAGTGCAGCGACCTGCGGCGAGCTCACAGCATGGTAAAGTCTGTAGAGGTTTCATACTGTAGTTCAGTGCTGTGCATTGATTGCAGTAAAGGACATTGGGGCATATGTATCAAAAAAGACTTTTGCGATTCCCAAATTGCGATTTTTAGACATCGCAATTAGAGAATCGCAAAATGCAATGTATGTAGGATTCGCAAAATATTTTGTGAATCCTACATATTCCTTATTTGTGAATCTCAAATTGAGATTCGCAAATAAGGAATACCTTCCCATTCATTCCTACGGGCTAGGAGGCCCATAGGAATTTGAAGCCATTCTCAATTTGCGATTACCAATTAGAGAATCGCAAATTGAGAATGCAATTTCAAAGTTGCAAGGGTGCCAAAAGGACACCCTGTTGCACCCCTGAAATATGTATGTCTGCACATGTAGCGCACATACATGCCCTAAGGGCATGTATGTGCGCCACATGGCACTTTGAAAAATGCACAAAAGTGCATTTTTCAAAGAAATCGCAAGTTACCACCAACTTGAAGTTGGTTTTAATTTGAGATTCCTTAGGGCCAAATTGCAATTTTTCTGTGCGTCCTACATTGCATTTAAGGAACACAATCGCAAATTAGAGAATCACAAATTTTGTGATTCTCTAATTTGCAATGCACTTTTGGGATGATACATCCCAAAAGGCTTTTTTCCGTTCGCAAACGGGTCGATTCTGAGAATCGGCCCGTTTGTGAACGGGAAAAGGGCTTGATACATATGCCCCATGGTTCTTAAATGCTGTAGTGCATGAGGTGTGCTTTGCTTGACTGTGTGCATGGCTCTCAATGGTGTGTAGTGCACAGGGCCCTGCTCACTCATGGTGTCTCCTCTCTGGGAAATGATAAAACTCGGGATCTGAACAAAGTTACGCTTCTCAGTGGCTTCTGTAGTGAATTAGCAAAGATAAACATTACCCAGAGTCCCCACTGGTCTGATTCATGATTATCAAACAAACCAAGATGCACAATCTCCGCCGAGCCCTATTAGTCAATAATAATGCTAAAAACAAGTCCCGCTGCTGACCGCTGTCCCTAGCCACAGGTTGCAACTTTGAATGTTATTAAAGCTAACTCAGTGTTTCATTCGAGGCCGGACTGGCTCTACCGGGCCACGGGCATTTCCTCGGGAGGCTAGGAGGGTGGAGGGCCGATTTTGTAGCAGTGCATGAGTACGTTTTAAAAGCACTGTAGAGTTCCTTGCATACCGAGTAGTTTTCGGCTACAATAAAAGTGTCAAGATAACTCTGGTGTGCTATGTACCTGCTGATCAGAGCTTTGTCTAGGGATAGTTTTGACTCATCTAAGTTAGCGCAGAGGGTTAATATGCCTGCCGCCAAGAGGGTGTACTATGCAGATCACAGAACTGTATATTATGTGTATAGCTTAGTGTGTTACTGGCTTTGTCACACACATCCTTTTGTTATTGTGCGGTTCATAAGTTACAATTGTAATCTAGGTTAGGAAGTTATGTTTTTTCCAGTCGTTCCTTCTCATAATTTTGCTAAGAAGAGTTGGTTTGGTTAGAAATAAATTCTTATTTGTAAATTCAACACTACCACTGTGTTACATTTTGAATCCTGACTTTGTGCTTATCCAGACTAAGCACTCTTAAAAAATACCTACCTGTATGGATGACGTGAATTCTACACCTTGTAGTCCCCTTTGTCTTATGCAACATTTTCTGTACACTGATTTCCACACATATGATTCATTGTCTCTGCATGTGTGCGTGATGTAAAAGGCTCCAATTCCCTTCACTAGTATGAGAGGCGCTATAAAACAAATGACATACATGTGAGAGAGGGTAGATGAGAGGCACAGTTGGAGGGGGATAGTACGGAAATAATTGAATGGTCCTAGTACAGATTGTTGTATACTGGTGCACTGTAAGGGCATCATTTACTATGCTTTAAAAACGAATACAATCTATACTAATATAATAAAGAGAGAGCCCAAACCTTTGAGGCGGGTAATCTCAGGAACCACAGCACCAATCACAACACCTAGTACAGCGTTGGAAAGGGCAGTTGCAGCAGAAGGACATAGGCTATGCAGACGCCCACCATATACATTTAAAAGGTAAAATAACTGTGCCAGCAAAGTAGTCCCTTGGGGGCGAGTCTGCGTTGTGCTGTGGGCGTGTGCTGGGGGCGTGACAAACGCTGGGGGCGTGAGGTACGTTCCACCCTTTATGCCATGTCTCATATTGTGTGCTAATCCCACCCTGCTCCCTTTAAATACCCCTGCACCCCATAATCATAGCCCACCCTTACTCCTTAAAATACCCCAACACCCTTAAACACTAACCCATCTTAACCCTATAAATATACCCTGTACCTCAAAACCCAAACCTATCCCTAAACCCTAAAAAATACCCCTGTACCCCAAAAACCAAACCTAGCCCTGAACCCTATAAATACCCCTGTACCTCAAACCCCAAACCTACCCCTGAACCCTAAAAATACCCCTGTACCCCAAAACCCAAACCTAGCCCTGAACCCTAAAAATACCACTGTACCCCAAAACCACCCCTGAACCCTAAAATACCCCTGTACCCCAAACCCCAAACCTAGCCCTGAACCCTTAAAATACCCATGTACCCCAAAACCCAAACCTACCCCTGAACCCTAAAAATACCCCTGTACCCCAAAACCCAAACATAGCCCTGAACCCTAAAAATAACCCTGTAGCCCAAAACCCAAGCCTACCCCTGAACCCAAAAATACCCCTGTACCCCAAAACCCAAACTTAGGCCTGAACCCTTAAAATACCCCTGTACCCCAAAACCCAAACCTACCCCTGAACCCTAAAAATACCCCTCTACCCCAAAACCCAAACCTAGCCCTGAACCCTAAAAATACCCATGTACCCTAAAACCCACACCTATCCCTAAACCCTAAAACTACCCCTGTACCCCATAACCCAAAATTATATCTGAACCATTAAAATACCCAAACACCCCAAAACATATACCCCAGTACCCCAAAACATATACCCTATACCCCTACTTACCTTCCGAACCCTATAAATACCCCTGTACCTCAAACACCAAACCTACCCCTAAACCCTAAAAAATACCCATGTACCCCAAAACCCAAACCTAGCCCTGAACCCTATAAATACCCCTGTACCTCAAACCCCAAACCTACCCCTGAACCCTAAAAATACCCCTGTACCCCAAAACCCAAACCTAGCCCTGAACCCTAAAAATACCACTGTACCCCAAAACCACCCCTGAACCCTAAAATACCCCTGTACCCCAAACCCCAAACCTAGCCCTGAACCCTTAAAATACCCATGTACCCCAAAACCCAAACCTACCCCTGAACCCTAAAAATACCCCTGTACCCCAAAACCCAAACATAGCCCTGAACCCTAAAAATAACCCTGTAGCCCAAAACCCAAGCCTACCCCTGAACCCTAAAATACCCCTGTACCCCAAAACCCAAACCTAGGCCTGAACCCTTAAAATACCCCTGTACCCCAAAACCCAAACCTACCCCTGAACCCTAAAAATACCCCTCTACCCCAAAACCCAAACCTAGCCCTGAACCCTAAAAATACCCCTGTACCCTAAAACCCACGCCTATCCCTAAACCCTAAAACTACCCCTGTACCCCATAACCCAAAATTATATCTGAACCATTAAAATACCCAAACACCCCAAAACATATACCCCAGTACCCCAAAACATATACCCTATACCCCTACTTAACTTCCGAACCCTATAAATACCGCTGTACCTCAAACACCAAACCTACCCCTAAACCCTAAAAAATACCCATGTACCCCAAAACCCAAACCTAGCCCTGAACCCTATAAATACCCCTGTACCTCAAACCCCAAACCTACCCCTGAACCCTAAAAATACCCCTGTACCCCAAAACCCAAACCTAGCCCTGAACCCTAAAAATACCACTGTACCCCAAAACCACCCCTGAACCCTAAAATACCCCTGTACCCCAAACCCCAAACCTAGCCCTGAACCCTTAAAATACCCATGTACCCCAAAACCCAAACCTACCCCTGAACCCTAAAAATACCCCTGTACCCCAAAACCCAAACATAGCCCTGAACCCTAAAAATAACCCTGTAGCCCAAAACCCAAGCCTACCCCTGAACCCTAAAATACCCCTGTACCCCAAAACCCAAACCTAGGCCTGAACCCTTAAAATACCCCTGTACCCCAAAACCCAAACCTACCCCTGAACCCTAAAAATACCCCTCTACCCCAAAACCCAAACCTAGCCCTGAACCCTAAAAATACCCCTGTACCCTAAAACCCACGCCTATCCCTAAACCCTAAAACTACCCCTGTACCCCATAACCCAAAATTATATCTGAACCATTAAAATACCCAAACACCCCAAAACATATACCCCAGTACCCCAAAACATATACCCTATACCCCTACTTACCTTCCGAACCCTATAAATACCCCTGTACCTCAAACACCAAACCTACCCCTGAACCCTAAAAATACTCCTGTACCCCAAAACCCAAACCTAGCCCTGAACCCTAAAAATACCACTGTACCCCAAAATCACCCCTGAACCCTAAAATACCCCTGTACCCCAAAACCTGAACCTAGCCCTGAACCCTCAAAATACCCATGTACCCCAAAACCCAAACCTACCCCTGAACCCTAAAAATATCCCTGTACCCCAAAATCCAAACATAGCCCTGAACCCTAAAAATAACCGTGTACCCCAAAACCCAAGCCTACCCCTGAACCCTAAAATACCCCTGTACCCCAAAACCCAAATCTAGGCCTGAACCCTTAAAATACCCCTGTACCCTAAAACCCAAACCTAGCCCTGAACCCTAAAAATACCACTGTACCCCAAAACCACCCCTGAACCCTAAAATACCCCTGTACCCCAAAACCCAAACCTAGGCCTGAACCCTTAAAATACCCCTGTACCCCAAAACCCAAACCTACCCCTGAACCCTAAAAATACCCCTCTACCCCAAAACCCAAACCTAGCCCTGAACCCTAAAAATACCCCTGTACCCTAAAACCCACGCCTATCCCTAAACCCTAAAACTACCCCTGTACCCCATAACCCAAAATTATATCTGAACCATTAAAATACCCAAACACCCCAAAACATATACCCCAGTACCCCAAAACATATACCCTATACCCCTACTTACCTTCCGAACCCTATAAATACCCCTGTACCTCAAACACCAAACCTACCCCTGAACCCTAAAAATACTCCTGTACCCCAAAACCCAAACCTAGCCCTGAACCCTAAAAATACCACTGTACCCCAAAATCACCCCTGAACCCTAAAATACCCCTGTACCCCAAAACCTGAACCTAGCCCTGAACCCTCAAAATACCCATGTACCCCAAAACCCAAACCTACCCCTGAACCCTAAAAATATCCCTGTACCCCAAAATCCAAACATAGCCCTGAACCCTAAAAATAACCGTGTACCCCAAAACCCAAGCCTACCCCTGAACCCTAAAATACCCCTGTACCCCAAAACCCAAATCTAGGCCTGAACCCTTAAAATACCCCTGTACCCCAAAACCCAAACCTACCCCTGAACCCTAAAAATACCCCTCTACCCCAAAACCCAAACCTAGCCCTGAACCCTAAAAATACCCCTGTACCCTAAAACCCACGCCTATCCCTAAACCCTAAAACTACCCCTGTACCCCATAACCCAAAATTATATCTGAACCATTAAAATACCCAAACACCCCAAAACATATACCCCAGTACCCCAAAACATATACCCTATACCCCTACTTAACTTCCGAACCCTATAAATACCGCTGTACCTCAAACACCAAACCTACCCCTAAACCCTAAAAAATACCCATGTACCCCAAAACCCAAACCTAGCCCTGAACCCTATAAATACCCCTGTACCTCAAACCCCAAACCTACCCCTGAACCCTAAAAATACCCCTGTACCCCAAAACCCAAACCTAGCCCTGAACCCTAAAAATACCACTGTACCCCAAAACCACCCCTGAACCCTAAAATACCCCTGTACCCCAAACCCCAAACCTAGCCCTGAACCCTTAAAATACCCATGTACCCCAAAACCCAAACCTACCCCTGAACCCTAAAAATACCCCTGTACCCCAAAACCCAAACATAGCCCTGAACCCTAAAAATAACCCTGTAGCCCAAAACCCAAGCCTACCCCTGAACCCTAAAATACCCCTGTACCCCAAAACCCAAACCTAGGCCTGAACCCTTAAAATACCCCTGTACCCCAAAACCCAAACCTACCCCTGAACCCTAAAAATACCCCTCTACCCCAAAACCCAAACCTAGCCCTGAACCCTAAAAATACCCCTGTACCCTAAAACCCACGCCTATCCCTAAACCCTAAAACTACCCCTGTACCCCATAACCCAAAATTATATCTGAACCATTAAAATACCCAAACACCCCAAAACATATACCCCAGTACCCCAAAACATATACCCTATACCCCTACTTACCTTCCGAACCCTATAAATACCCCTGTACCTCAAACACCAAACCTACCCCTGAACCCTAAAAATACTCCTGTACCCCAAAACCCAAACCTAGCCCTGAACCCTAAAAATACCACTGTACCCCAAAATCACCCCTGAACCCTAAAATACCCCTGTACCCCAAAACCTGAACCTAGCCCTGAACCCTCAAAATACCCATGTACCCCAAAACCCAAACCTACCCCTGAACCCTAAAAATATCCCTGTACCCCAAAATCCAAACATAGCCCTGAACCCTAAAAATAACCGTGTACCCCAAAACCCAAGCCTACCCCTGAACCCTAAAATACCCCTGTACCCCAAAACCCAAATCTAGGCCTGAACCCTTAAAATACCCCTGTACCCTAAAACCCACACCTATCCCTAAACCCTAAAACTACCCCTGTACCCCATAACCCAAAATTATATCTGAACCCTTAAATTACCCAAACACCCCAAAACATATACCCCAGTACCCCAAAACATATAACCCTATACCCATACTTACCTTATCCAAACATAAAAAAAAAACGTGATTTTACCATTCATGCATTTACAACGAATTTCGTTGTAAATGTATGCGTGGTAAAAGCATATAAAATGTAATGCCATGCGTTATAATGGCATTGCGGAGTCATGGTACTTTCGTAATGAAAGTATGCGGAGTGATGGTATGCGGAAAGAAAGTTGCGGAATAATGGGTGTTTACCTTCCCCCGGTAAGTACATTGGTGGCACGGCAGCCCACATCTCCAGAAACATACTCATATTTTTTCACCACCCATTTGAAAAATGCACAGGTCTCTCTCATTGATGGCCAGCACCGACATACATTTTTAGACACACCTACCACCACAAGTTCTAGAATTGCGAACTGTGATTCCAGGCAAATCGCTTTGCCTCCCCGTGCCTACCACAAATGAATGTGTTCTTCTGTAATGTAAATTGTGCTCATGCCATGTTGTCGAGTTCGCGCTATATAATATTGCAAGGAAAAATAAAGTAGGAAAACTCGAGTTCACACACTACTGAACGCGCACTCTTAAGTGCATCAGCAGTGCACTGTGAATCGGAGCGTTTCACAGGCCTGTCACAGACAAGAAATGCTATCAAAACGAGATCCTACAAAACAATATACTACTGGCCGGCAGCAATTCATACCCGGACAACGTCGAGACGGACTGCTAGTTGAATATATAATTAAAAATGTGTTGTAGAATGCACCAATTTTTGCCATTTTTGCCCATATTTTCTTGGGGGGGAGAACCCCCCAACCGCCCTAGTAGTGGTCCGGCTCGCTCGCTCTCTATGCACCAAATGGGGGCTGGTCTGACAAAATTTGCAATGGCTGCTTTGGGTTCCCAGCACGGCCCTGGTTTCATCCTTCTGAGGTCAATGAAATGAGCACATTTAATTCAGGTTATAGAAATGTCTATTACTTACAGCATTCGGAAAGTGGCAAAATCGTGAATTTATATGTTTTTGCAGTATGATGTCTCTGAGGCCTGATCTGCAGTTCGGCTGACCATGAAGTATCTATTGGGGTGGTGGAGGACATCACCACCCCATCTCTACGGAACCCCGCCCACCACACCTAGAGATGACTGCCGGCCTAAAGGTCATCTCTGTACATTGAAGGGACACGCCAACCATATAACCAGTATAAGGCCATCTATGTCCTGTCACCAGCTAACAGGAGGCAACTAAAGCCCAGTTCATTTTTTTTGTTTATTTCCAAAAGGATGTAAAAATGTGTGCCAGTTTCACCCATGGCGCACAGTAAATGTCTCACGGGACATTAAAATACTGTCAAGATTAATGTTTTTCTTGACCAGTAATCTGACTGCATTCACCATGACTTTTAATTGTGAGTCATGCCCCGGTGTTTAATTTTCAGGGGAAACGCCAGTAAGTACATTTCTCTAAATTTAAGTCAATTTTGTGCAATTTTTGCACAAATGTCATTAATATTTTTCTGCGATTTCAACCAGTTCTTAAAGACATCTGCTTAACATAAGCAGGAAAAAAAATTGGGAATACCCCAAAAAAGTTCTGAAATATTCTCACCCCTGCTACTGAATTTATAACTATATACATTCAACATTAACAGCAGTTTTGTCTTTACAACGGTAAACTTAGATATGCAGAACGTTTTCTGGATTAGACCTATAGCTACATTTCTGGCACTCCCTCTCATTTATGTTTCTTTCTTCTTTCTACTAGTTTCTATTTACCTGCCCTGTAGAAAAAGAGCTAATTAACCCGAAGAGACACAACCAGACCCAAGGTAGAGCTGTGCAAACAACTGTTAAAAAAATTAAATAAAGTCACTTCAACCAATGATCAATCCTCATGTTAGCTAATTTAACATGCAATGTTGTTTAAAACAATGTCAGACTATTTTCAGTTTTCAACAACTTTACTACTCACCTTCACAGCCAGTGGTTGGGCTGCTTTCTGAATACAGGGGACCTCTTTCACAAATACTTTTTATGTTTCGCCTGCACTTGCGAAATCTCTTGTTAAGAAAAAAAACTTTTAAAAGGGCTTAAAGCGCACACATTACTTACCATTTGGGTGCTTCCACACCACTCATGTTACCTTGCTTCTGATTCAGCAGCTCTTCCTGCTTCCTCTTCTGAGTTGTCTGTTTGTCCATTCCCCGGAGCATGGACCTTGCACAGCTTCCTGTCAGTGTGGCCAGTGTCCTTCCACTGGCCGCACACTTCCCTGGGTACTTTTTTTAAACATTTTCTTCCCAGCAGTCCATACGAGTGTATGTGTTAGTAAACATTCTCCTGTTGCAGCCTAGTTTAGGCTCCACCCTTCACGTCACAGAAGTGTAATATTTACATGCACTTAGCCAAAATCCTCACCAATGTTTTTAATTCAACTGTTAATGAGGGATTTCCAAAAACCTGGTCCACCTCAACCATTATCCCTATATTTAAGAAGGGCTCCAGATTTGATCCGGCCTGCTACAGGCCGATCTCGCTAATCGATTCTGCCGTAAAGATTCTTGGCAGAGTTATCTTACATAGATTAGGCGATACTATTAAGGAGAAGGGGGTGCTCTCTGACCTACAATACGGTTTCAGAGAGAAACGAGGTACAATAGAGCAGTGTTTGAACCTCCACATGCTGGTCAGTAAATACACTATGGCAAAGGAGGGCCATTTATATTTGGCCTTTATGGACCTCTCCTCGGCCTTTGACTTGGTCAATAGGGCCAAGTTATGGGCCATACTGGCTGGCATTGGGATTGACCCCCCTCTGGTAGACTTTCTGGCCGCACTACATGCAGATCTATCAGCAACCATTAGAACGAATCGTGAAGGCAGCACCACCAGACACTTTAGTTCCAGAAGAGGTGTGAGGCAGGGCTGTATTTTAGCCCCACTTCTTTTCACCCTTTACATTAATTCCCTAGACAAAGCCTTGGAGGGGTCCACACCAGACATCCCCTATGTGGGGGGTCCGCAGTACCCGTACTCCTCTACGCAGACGATGCGGTGCTTTTAGCACGCACAGGGGTGGGGCTACAGAGGCTTCTCGATGCATTCGGCCTCTTCATGTCTTCGTTAGACCTCCTAGTCAACAACAAAAAATCACATAATATGCTGGCAGGGAGGCGACCTAGGCCAAAAAAGTTGAAATCCTTTAGTTGCTGCGAAGAGAGGATCTCGAGGGTACAAGTGTTTACCTACCTGGGTGTGATATTTGAAGAGAAGGGCTCATGGGCCCCACAGGTGGATGCGAAATCTCTAGCTGTTACTAGATCCACTTCCGCACTTTTGAGTTTCGCGAAGCGTCTTGGGTCCCGACCGATGGAGCCATTATTGAAGGTTTACAAAACCAAATGCTTATCTATAGCCTCCTATGGAGCCCCACTGTGGGGCCACTCTCACTGTGGTAAACTCCAAATAGTAGAAAATCACTTTCTTAGGTCCTTATTGGGTGTTCCACAATCTACACCAGTCCTATCAATACACACCGAGTTAGGATTGGGATATATTACTGACCTGCTCCAATTAGCGCCCCTAATATGTTGGACCAAAACATGGCTGAACAAGGACATCACACTAAACCACACTATTCTTAGGGACTGTATGTCCCTGGATAATGCCTCAAAGATTCCGTGGCTGGAATACGTAAAGGGGGAGATGGGCAAACTTGGCAGGCCTGACCTTTTTAGTCACCCTAACACTATACAGAGGGAAGACCTGAAATGGATGAAAGAAAATTTTATGAGGAGGGCAACCCAAACAAGGGAGGAGAAAGAATTAACTAAACCTAGAGCTAGAGCCAACTTCCTCCTCCTGACAACGCCCCAAATTGAACCTTATCTAAAAATTGTGAGCAGACCATTCCATCGTCATTTGCTCATTAGATTTAGGTTCAATATAATCCAATACTCCCTGGGTGATTTCCCTATGTGGGGTGTTTCTGATGAGTCTACCCCATGTAGCTGCGATAATTTCTCTGAGCAGACCCTTATGCATTTCGTCATGTTTTGTAGTCACTACAAAGAGAGTAGAACGCGGTTCTTGGCACCCATTTTAAGAGACGCAGGATTTGTCCAGGTACGCCCTGCTCTACTTTACCTACAGTTATTAGGTAGCACCAGGACAATCCTCGGGGTTGCTAGCTTCCTGGTCGCAGCTATGCGCAAGAGGTCCAGGATGCTATCCCTGAGGCAACTGGAAGGGTGATCTCACTATTTTATATTTGCTGCTACTTGTTTTAATTATATTTAATCTTTTTATAATGCGTATGAACTATATTGGTGTGAATTGCTTTTATATTCATGTATATCGGAAATTGTTACAGATTTTGACCCGGAATGTCTTTTAACTTCCTGAACTTGATACATTGTAATTAATTTAAAATTTATGTTGCCTTGTTGCTTTTATGGTTTTAAATGTAATCGAATAAAGCTTGTTTTGACTGACTGACTGACATGCACTTAGAACTATATACTGTGCCTTAACTTTATTAACGTGGAGTCACGCCTTAAATGTACTTCTTAAGTGTATACACTGTAGAAAACTGGTAAACAACCTTTACAACGCAGTCATTACATCGCAACATCCTTTACAACGCATGTCACTACAACGCAGCTATTACATTGCATGTCACTGCAACGCATGATACTACAATGCATGTTACTACAACGCAGGCATTACAAAGCATACCATTACAACTCATAGTTCCCTTACACTATCTGACACTTACCCTACTGTTGCACTCATTGGAGTTAGAATAGTAATTTTTACCGCTACGCTATCCAGCACTTACCCTACTGTTGAACCCCCTGGAGTTAGAATAGTAATTTTTACCCGTACACTATCCAACACTTACCTTAAATGCAATGTAATAGTATGCATTGTAATGGTATGCGTTGTAAAGGTATAATGCAATGGAATGGAATGCGTTGTAAATATAGTTTTAAAAAATTCGTTGTAATGGCATGCGATGTAAATATATGGGTCGTAAGGGAAATTGCGGTGTAAAAACTGCGTTGTAAAGGCATGCGTTGTAAATGTATGTGTTGTAACATCATACATTCTAGAAACCTAGAGTTTTATAAACGTGTGTATATTAACGTTTAGTCTAATCATGAAAACATGTAGTTCTCACATATATTTACACAGATGTTTCAAGCCGTATTACATTCATTGAAAGTGCCTTGCATATGTAACCATAAACTCATTAATTTACATTGGCATTTATTCTTGGAGTTGTGCATACATATATAATCATGTGTACAAATTGCACCTCATAAATGTTTAGTTAAGTTAGCACAACAAGGGATATTTCTTAATATGAAATATATTTTACTTGCTCTGCATGTTCTTTTCCTTTGCAGGTGCACTTTCATGATTTCATAGCTAGAGAAAGGAGTATTATGTATTAGCGATAGTGAAGCCTGAGAAGAGAAATCTTGGCAAGAACGGGACGGTTTAATTAGCAGAAACCGGCTACTATTCAGATCGTATCACAGGCGGTGGGAAACTCAAAGTTGCCAAACGTATCCGTGTTCTGTGGGATGGGAAAGTTTGGAGATGTTGCAAGTGTACTTGTGGAGTCACACACCATTGGTCCTTGGAGGGGTGGTGTGAGATATGACTGATGCTGGGGTATCTGTGTGTTTAAATTAGTCTTCACACTGTTAGCAGTTGGAGCAGATCCTTTTGGACTTTGAGATGTACAGACCTATCTGCTTCCCATGTATCCTTGCATGAGTGTGGCTTTATGTAACACTTGTTTCTCTGTTTTAGAAGATTTCTACTGAAGTCTTCACTATGCTGACACCTTCCTGCATTTCCCAATTCCACTGAGACCAATTATTTCAACCCATCCTGATTCTAGACTTAGAGCCTGCCTAGATGACTTCCGATTCTCTCCATGTTTAGGAAAGAGAAGAGGAGTATCTTGAAAGAACTCCAGTTCCAAATGATAGGCTTTTGTATTATTCTGACTGTCACTATGTTATGCTTCATGCTATTGGATGAGAATTGGCTCCGACGCCTTTATTTGCTTGTAGTAATTCTTTGCATTTATAATATGTTCCTCATTTTTGCATTTACTGGAATGATTATTAACTTGTGATAAACCCACTTAACTTTAGCTACCGACTCCTGGTCCTTATTGTGTGGCCAAATGGGTCACACAAACTTTAAATTGTTCCTTTGAATGTTGACTCCTTTTTACCCCTCGGTCAACCACAAAGACAGTCAGTCAGTCGGTCAAATATGCTTTATTCGATTTTAGTAAAAATATAAAATCATAAAAGCAACACAACCACAAAGATCTATCAGGGAAGAAATGGTAACCACTTCCTGCGCGCGGCCACTCCCCTTTCTGCATTGACCCCGTCGTCTTCCTGCACAACATCACTATGTTATTGCTTTTCAACATGCACTCTCCCTGCCCTCCTCTTCTTGTGCAGCTTTACCCACCCTGCCCCCACCCACTCCCTCTGTCCATTTTTGTCAGTTAGCCCTCACACCACCACTGTCTGTCCTGCTCCCCCCTCCACCGCGCCTTCCATGGCGTGACGTGTTTAATATTGTTTTATTGGGGTTAGTGTAATGTGACTGTAAATAGCACAGCTAGAGCAGGAGCCAGCTGCAAGCAAGATCTTGCAGTGTCCACAAGTGTGTCCATTACTTTGTTTAGATGAACCGATGGTTACCTAAGGTTATGAGCCCATCTGTGGGCATAACAAAATGGATCTGCCGGCTCTAATTTTACAGCTGCCCTTGCAATAGGATTCTGCAGTCTGTTGGAACTTTTCCGTTTGTTTATAGGATACCTCATGCCCTCTTTCCTGCAAATTAATTTTCTGGTTGATGGTTTTGTTTGTTCGTCAACAATTGGGGACTTCTGATTCATTCTTTAGGATAACTTAATTAAACTGGAGAGGGTGTGGCCTAACGACCAGAGCTGCCTACTTTGGAGCAGGGGAACCGGGTTCGAGTCGCGCGTGGGCTCAACATCCTGTGATTCTGGGCAAATCACTTAATCTCCACGTGCCTACCAAAAATGAATGTGGCTTCGCATAATGTAACCAGTGCTCATGTGAAGCGCTCCAATGCCTTAGTGTCGAGCTCGTGCTATATAGAACTGCAAAAAAAAGTTGTCTATAAAATGCCATTAAAGAGAACAACATGCTATTGTCTATCATTTTCTTTATTGCTGTAAGGCATTTTAGGCTGGCAATGGTAAGATCCTCTAAGTGAGGTGCATTTTCTAATTTTCATTTTTTATTTCTATTTTTAATTAATTGTAATATTTACATTGTCATAGTCACCCACAACGAAGTAGCTCGCAATATATATAGCCATTTCAAATTCATCTGAAATGTACCTATTTGGACTAAGGGTCGGTGGAAGGGTTGTAAAAGTCACTGCCCATTCCGAGTACGTTGACCGTGTGTCATCCTTATGAAACTGCCATAATCCTTTAATTTTTTAGGACTAAGCACATCGGTGCCATTAGCTCAACAAGATGGCTCAGTGAGTCAATTGCTTGTCACCGACAAATGCAATCATTTTCAGGTCATGCATTTGAATTCTGAAACTGCCAACTCAACCATCTCTCTAATTGATGCCGTTAAATTGAGTACCAATAAATTTGATAAAATGTATATCAATCATTTACAGTGCATGTAGACAATAGAAGGTGGGCTTGCAGAGCTGTTAGAAATTGTTGTTTGTGGGCTCTACATGATTCAAAGTCTCTCAGGAGGCCTGCGATCACTGGGATCATGAGTCGGTATTACTTCGCACAATCGACAAATTTCAGATAGATTTACCTCATTATTCTTTATAATACAAAGCATCATGCCCCACTCCCAAATTTACAGGATGCTAAACCTCGTCAATAAAAACCTACCTGTGCATACTAATATAGCTGCTTTCATTGAATTTTTGTTTGCAAAAAAAGAGTGGTGGTGCTATCAGTTCTGTGGAGTAACCTTTGAAATATAGCATAACATTTTTTTACAGTCACATCACGATTTCATTTAATTATTACCACCAATGCTTAATTTGAGCCGGTCATTTCCGGTGCTCAGCACCAGCACTTAAATGTCAGCATCGGCTCTTATGACAGTCTGCCACATGGTGGCACTGTCTAACTAGGGATGAGCACCACAACAGCTGTTTATAACTTGAATATACATGAACAATGACTAATAACCGTCATCCAAGCCATTCTTATAGCTTTGGGTGCCTCTGATAGTATGAACTGTCCCACTTGCTAGTGTGATGGTTAGTAGTTGAGTTGGCATTGTCATTGGCAGCGCTGGCAGGGGCAATGGATGGTGCAAGCAGCAGTGGCCTCCTGACAAGGGCCCTGGCACTTTAAAACATTTTTTTTTTACTAATCAACCACTGATTACCATCCACCTTTGGTAACAGGTCTGCAATTAAGAAGGTGTTTAATAGTTTTAATAGAGGTCCACCGGGATGTTTGATCACCTGTTTTGAAATGCCATACATGACTGAAACTTATATGTTAATAAAATCGTATGAGCCCAAATCTGAAACACAATATTCACCTCTTTAAGTCACAGACATATTGCTCACCAACGCAGGCTGTTGTGCAACATTGCTTCGAGGGGGAAGAAAGCGCTATGACGGTCACAGCAGGCCGCATTTTAGCGCTTTTTTCATTACTTTAAGTCATGTTGCAAGGCAGCTTCACTGCTTTGGAGCATGTCTAAAAAACAAAACCACTAGATCTCACATGGGCGAAACCTATTGGGTTTGCCAATGCTTCTTTGCACAAAGGCCTGAATCATACTGTCAAATGCTGGATGTGAATGTAAGGTTTTCTCAGTTTATGACCTTGTACTGCTAAATTATTTTATGCATGTGTGCCAAACACCTGTACTATTACATACCGTTAAATGCCTCTCAAGGAGTGTGTGGGGATGTACGACGTTACAATGCATACTTTTACATCGCATGCCTTTACAACGCGGTTTTTACATCGCATACCTTTACAACGCATAGCACTTTGGGGTGCTGGATCGTTAATAGTTTAATTTACTATTCCAACTCCAGTCCCCGTGGACACTAGGGAAGGTGTTGGACAGTAAATTAAACTTATTCCCTATCCTAGAGCGCCCCCCAGCGCAATGCGTTGTAATGGTTTGCGTTGTAAAAGTTGCGTCGTAAAGGCACTGCGTGGTAAAAGTTGCGTTGTAAAGGATGTTTCCCGTGTGTGGTAGTCATTCAGGGCAGGCTTTCCTTGGCAAATTTTGGAATTGCCACAGTCAACAGCTGGTGGTATTCTCAAAATTCTCTCTACTCCTTTCCATCCTGCAAATGGCAGAGATGTACTGCTGCCAAAGGCCAGACGGCCAGAGCTGCAGCCCTTGGAACTGGGGAACCAGATTCAAGTCTCGGCGTCCGCTCAACATCCTGTGATTCTGGGCAAATCATTTAATCTCCCCGTGCCTGACAAAAATGAATGTGTCCTTGTGTAATGTAATTGGTGCTCATGTGAAGCACTCCAATACCTTCGGGTCAAGTTCGCGGTATATAAAAAACTGCAAATAAATAAATAAATAAGTAATGCCCCTAAATAAGTGTGTTGTAATGAAATGTATTACTCCATGGTGGGAAAGGGTCATTGCACAAAAGCAATGGCATTTCACCTTATGCAAATGGACAACATGTAAAATTACACAAGCTGAAATGCCAAAACACTGGTGAAAGTTGGAATTCACTAAAGTTTTGTCTATAAAACTTTCAGACTGGGACATCTTAAAGATTTTGGGGGCCCGGGACATAGTGTATTTTGGGGGCCATTGTTTGAACCAGCTTTAAATTTATGCTACAATTTCCGCTCTTTCATGCACTCTTTAGCCAAGATACTGACAGTGCACAGGCACACTCGTGCAAATTCTAAAGTTGTTACATCTAATATTCAGAGATAGTGATGTGTTTTCAACATTGTAACACAGCAGCGGCTCACTAATATTACTGGAAATAATTTCTGTGACACCCTCCCATTTCTCAAATGTTTTGATCTAAAAAAAATACTTTTTTAAGGATGTTACATAAAACATAAACACAACATTTCTCTGCAAAATGTCTGTAATAGACTCCCACACAATAAAAATAAAGGGTGATAGTATTTAAAAGAATCTGTTTAAGAATCATTCAAGAACATCAGGACAGCTGAACAGAGCCGGCTCTATGAGGGACCCCACTGAAATGCTGGGGCCCTGAGCCACAGCCCACTTTGCCCATGCCTTAAAACGCCTCTACTTCTAGAAAACTCAAAACTGCAACTGTTGCATATAATGCAGGAGAGTGTTATGGGTTGTAAAATGTGAGGAAATGCAGGCTTCTGAGATGTGTCTCTGTGGGTGGGCACCTACAGCATTTTTAAGGTTTGAGTCCCTTAATGCTAAAAAAAAAATGTAATCGCTAACTCTGTGAACAGGTGGACACTTGCGGAGTGGCTGAAACAGAGTTATGGGTGACCAACTGGCAGGTCCAACAATAAAGAGGCAGCAGAGGGCTGTGATGTTTTTTATTAAAAAAAAATGGCGAGTGTAACCTCCCCAATGGTATGAACGAAGAGGTACGCGAACCGTCAATTCATGCATTCAACGATTTATTGCTAGAAATGGTTTAATACTTGAATGAAGAGCAAGCCCTGCTTTCAGTATTCGCTCTGTGTTATTTTCTTTTTTTTTAAACTGATACACGCTTGACGCGTTCAGCCGTAGCCACGCGCCTATTGAAAGCACTGAAGCCAAGACAGTTAGCTCAAATTTCCTTAAAATGCCTTAAAAAATCATCGCTCATAAACATTTCAGGATTTTATCATCAGAGTGTTCATTAGGACAGGTGTGCCATGGGCTTTAGAAAAAAAAATATATATATATATATAGGGTGGTGTTTCCACTTGGAGGGGGAGTTATTGGGCCTCTACCAATCACAACAGAGCGGGACTTATTTCTTTGGGATTTGTGCACGCCTCCTGACATACTCACCGGGCACTGAAGAAGGCTCCATGCCGAAATGCATTTGCTTGCTGTGTGTCATTTTCCTGAATAAAGCGGCCTCCTTGATGTTCCCCCGCTGTGGCTTCCACTTCTTTCGTGCAAAGGAGGTGTTTTTCATTTACTTCAGCGTGTTTGCCAGTGACACGCTTCTGGAAGCCCCCGCACTACAAGTTGGCTCTGGTGCTCATTGGCGTGGGCGGCTACGGCTGCTCGTCTCTTGTGTGCCGAGCTATCGGATCATCCAGAGCCCACCTTCACCGCCCGAGAAAAAGAGAAGCGATGCTGAGGCCACTGCGCCTCACACTGGGCTAGATGCACTGTCGTCCGTGCCCTCGCCAAACAGACTCTCGGACAGGAGGTTGGTGCGGTGTGGGGACCCGAGGAGGTGCTTTGTTCTACAGGACACATCAGGATACAGGCAGTGTCCATTTTCCCTGACTCGCCTGCGCAATTCCATCAGCAATTTGGCAGTGACCTACCCCAGCATCACCCAGCACCGGAACAATGCATTCTGGGACCTGTGGTCCATTGCCACACAGTGGTCACAAATTAGGGTGGTGTTTCCACTTGGAGGGGGAGTTATTGGGCCTCTACCAATCACAACAGAGCGGGACTTATTTCTTTGGGATTTGTGCACGCCTCCTGACATACTCACCGGGCACTGAAGAAGGCTCCATGCCGAAATGCATTTGCTTGCTGTGTGTCATTTTCCTGAATAAAGCGGCCTCCTTGATGTTCCCCCGCTGTGGCTTCCACTTCTTTCGTGCAAAGGAGGTGTTTTTCATATATATATATATACGATATGTGTTTGGATTGCAAAAACATCTGTTCTATGTTTCTGCTGGTTGTGTGAATGGTTATGTCAGTGTTAGCGATGTAGTGACTAATCTGCAAGAACACTGGGATTTTGTGATAAGGCGAATTTTTGCACAGTTATAGATTTGCCGCATTTGCCACATAATTCATCATCTGCCGTTTTTAACAAAAGACATTTTGTTTTAAGCTCAAAGTGTTCAAACGGTTCAAAAGTCACTGGAATTGAAGCGGCTGGTGTTGCCGCACACTGGAAGGCCCTATGCAAAAGTTGACTGGTCACCGTTCCTTGCTTATTGCTACATGTGAGTGTTAAACAGGTACTGATGAGGTGCAACCAATCCCCAGACAGTGTTAACAAGTGCAAAAATGAGAAAATAATGGAGTAATACTATCACAAGATGTGCCGCATTACACCGCATAATTTGCCTTTTCTTGACTCATAACTTACTCAATCCTGCTGCATAATTTGGCCCTACCTTGCAGTATAATTCCAGTGGCCCTGAGCATCTGTATTTGGCATTCCTACATGTAGTCATGACCCTCAGGCCAACAGATGGGCCACTGGTTTGAATGTCCATGTGCTCTTTGCATAGAGGAAGTGTACTCCAATGGGTTGATTGCCTATTGCTGTTTGCATGGAGGATGCATACTCCACTGGGTTGTTTGTGCGGGGTGTATACTCCGCTAGATTAATGGCCATGGGCAGCTCCTCCATTTTAGCAGAGGAGCGTTGCCGCACTGAAATGGCCCCAGAGAGAAAAATAAAACAGTAATGAAGTTAAAGCATTACCATTTCATTGTTCTTCACCCCGACCCGAACAGAACGTCACAATAGAGCGGGCCTGCTGAATGGCAGCAGCAGAGAGAGCAGGGCACCTATCAGTTTAAAGTGCGCATGTCTTTTTGGGCTGCCCTCTTGCAACAGCCAGCCACACATGCGCACTTTGAAAACTCTAACCCAGCTGTCTTAATACAGCTAGGTTAAAGAAGGCCAAGGCCTCCAGAGCGCTGTGGAGCGCCGAGTGAGGCCACTCCCACCAATCCTAGCACTGCTCTCATGCTGGTAAGAGCAGCGCTAGGATTGGTTTGGGAGTTTGGAGCCTGCCTGCCTCGAGGAAAGAGAAAATCGCTGAGGAGGACGTTGTGTCGCGCTCGCAGGTTAATGCTTTTAATTTATTAATAATTTATTTTAAATGTCCCACCCGCCTTACCACACTCGAGACATGCCAGCCGCCACAGTTACTGGCCCATGTGCTGTCAACCTGGAGGTTGCTTATGCCACTGGGTCGGATACCTGTGTTCTGTTAGCTTGGAGAACCCGTACTCCTCTGGTTTGAATGCCCATGTGTTGTTGCCATGGAGGGTGCGTACTCGACAGGAAAGATAGGCAGTAATGTTTTGTGGAATGTGCATATTTCACTTGGTTTTATTCCCATGTGCAGTTTGTGTTCAAGATGTGTACTCCACTAGGGTGAAGGCCCATGTGTCCTTTGATTGACGCATGCATACCACACTGGGTGCGATGCCCAGTGGATTATTGGTGATGACGTTATTTTCGTGGCGTGTACCACGCATGGGTGTGCAGTTCACTTCCTTGTGTGAGGGGATGTCTGAGCTTATATGTGTTGCCATTTTCCCTGTGAGAAGGTGTGCAGTAGTGTATACTTTTGAGATTACTTCTTGTGTGGTGCTTGCCTTGTTTATAAGGTTGTATTTTGCTTTCATTGTTTCAGTGTTATTTTTGTATTATTTGTAGGGCTCCCGGTTTTATGGTACTTATTTTTTTGCCATTTCCGTCTGTATTTATCCATATTTATTTTTTGCTAATTTTATCTGTATTTATCCATATTTATTTTGGGTTTTGTGGAAAAATTAAGCTAAAATTAGTATATTTTCACATTTATTTAACTATAAATATGCACTCATGCTTGAATGTCTGCCAGGTTTCAGTGCCTCGAACACCCACAGAAGATAAATCAGGCACTTATATGAAAATATTCTAATTTGAATATCAACCTTGTGCACATCTACTGCTGTTAAAGTCTCTTTATTAAAATTCCTTTCTTTTTTAACCCCTGTATCTATTAATCTGCACATCTATTGGTCTGGACGTCATGGCAGATGGTATTTAGAATTACTCAAAAAGCAACCCAATTTCCGTTTTTATCCACATATAAAAATAAATACAGGCAAGAAAATAAATGTTTTCAGTCTGAATACATCTGTAAAAATTAGTAAAAACGGAAAACAGGGAGCCTTAATTATAATTGTGTATCATAAATGGGAACAGTTTTGCTCTTTCAGTTTGGTCATTATGTATTCCTTTCTGTGTTCTTTTAAGTTTTTGTTCTTAGTGCTGCTGTTCCTTGTGAGGGGGTGTTGTGTGGTATCCTGCCTCCTACTCTAGCCTTGTGGGTCTTCTGGTTCTGCAGTAGGCTATTTCTCACATGAATTCATCAATCTCGTCGCGACTGATGCAATAAAAGAAGCCCCCTGACAGGAGACGGGGACGCAGGTAGGTACAGGAACAGGTACTTTATTCAGGAACAAATACAAGTAAAGGAACCCACTATGAGCTAGGAGGGTGTAACCTGCTCAGCCCCATGTGCATACAGCAACCTCAACAGGGATAGAGCACTCTCACCGATGACATCACACATTCCTCATGACTCACAACATTCCACACAGGCTGGAACAGAAGACATATGCGGAAATAATAAATAAAAGGATACCACATATCATCTCATTGACAAAGAATCATAGCACAAGAAACAGCTCCCAGCATTTAGGAAGGAAGAGAGGGGGTGGCCTAACAGCTAGAGCAGCCAACCTCAAAGCTGGGGAACCGAGTTTGAGTCCCGGCAGGGACGCTCAACATCCTGTGATTCTGGGCAAATAACTTAATCTCCCCGTGCCTAACGAAACAAATAAATGTGTCTGTCTATAGCGCAACTGGTGCTCATGTAAAGCGCTCTGATACCTTCAGGTCGAGTTTGCGCTATATAAAACTCAGGGAAAAAAAGATGATTTATTTAAGTACAGGGAATATGAATGCCCAGGGGCAAACATTCCCTTCAATTGTCACAGGTGGAATTGCTTCTTCATTGAATGCACATTATACGCAACTAGTAATAGCATTACTAGGCTACAAAGTACAACAGCACTTGGGTGATTAAGCATATGTAACCACGACCTGACTCTGATCCATGGGCGGTGTGATAGGTGCCACCCCGCTGGGCGCTAAATTCAAGGGGGTGGGGGGGTTCAGAAATATTATGGAATTAAAAGCACCTGCTACAGTGTTCCTTGTCTCCAGAAATTACCAGCAACAATAAAAATGACAAGATAACTGTGGTGATTTATGGCTCTGCTGTCTGAGAGATGGAGTTTTGTTTAGTGGAATTTTTGACTTATCATAAAGTAGTGCAGCGGGTTAATATGCCTGCTACAAAGCATGTGTACCATGCAGATCACAGAAGTGCATATAATGCAGTGCTTAATTTCCCAAAAAAATAAGTGCAAGGGCTCTCTTCACAATATATTACCCCTACCATCCGGCCAATGATACGAACATCACAACTGCTAACCATCACACTCCTACAAATGTTACAATTCAGACTATTTCAGGCTCCTAAAGGTATAAGATTGCCTTAGGTGGTAGGTAATACTCATTTTTAATGTATATCGAATTCATAATTAACTAATGTTGTGGTCATATGTAAATGAGACAAACAACGCCATCTTGTGGCAGACTGTCACAAGCGCCAGTGTTGACAAATAAGTGATGGTGCCGAGCAGCCAAAACCACCTGCTCAAGTTAAGCACTAATATAATGTAAATAGTTCAGTTGGTTACTGCTTTTGTCAGAGAGATCCTTTTGTTACCTGTAGTTTAGAAGTTTTAAAATCCTAATATAGAACAGTGAACTATTACCTGCCATCATAAAGCTGCATGCAGACTACACGTGAGAGAGCATGGATATGGGGACTTGAGGGGCACTGTTAAAAGGTAGTAGTGAGGGGATCCGTGGTAGAGGTGGTCATTGTATCACTGGGCGCCACCAGCACTGAAGCCGGCCCTGCTCTTATCAGGCTTAACCACACTGCACTTGACTATCGGCTCTGTTTGCAACCACAAAAGTTACCATGACTAATGCCATTGCAAAACTCGGCCTATTCTCAGTGACCTAGAGAGAGATAAGAGCTAAAGTTTGCTTTGGCATGGCCATTATTTTACAGGTCTCAGAACAATCTCAAGAATGCGGAGTATTCTGGTAAGCTCCACCATAAACGCGGTTGTGTTGGAATACCTGTGCCTGGAAGCTCACCCAGGGGAATCACAAATGGAGAAGCAGTTGAGGCGTTCTTCCTCAGGCCCATTCATTTCCAGGCCCTGTGCTGCCACTACTGAACACATTCGTATAGCACAAATTCATGCTTTTGTGATGTAGTCATGACGAGACCGGTAACGAAGGCTGTCACAAGACAGCGCCATGAGTTTTGGAGATGCAGCAGAATGCATCCTGGGACATTGTTCTATGTAGAAAGCGGTGCTCTTGGTGCCAGAAAACCAGGATGGGGTTCTGTTGAAAATGGCCCTTTTTGCAGGGTAATCCCTAAACTTTTTGCTTTTTCTTCCTATTTTTTCCTGACCTGTGTGTGTTGGTTTTAGGACTCTGGGCACTTTACCACTGTTAATCAGTGCTAAAGTGCATATGCTCTCTGTGTAAACTGTGTTATGGATTGGTGTTTTCATGATTAGCCTATTTGCTTTATGTGTCAGTCCCTAGTAAAGTGCACTGCGCGTGCCAGGGCCCATAAATCAAATGCTGTTGGTGGGCTGCAGCACTGGATTGTGCCACCCTTGCAAACAGCCCATAAAGTGGAACTCTGGCCTGCCATTGCAGAGCCTGTGTGCAGCCTGGGGCTGCCATGTAGGCTTGGCAAGTGCACACACTTGCAAGTCCCTAAACCTTCCCTTTTCTACATGTGAGTCACCCCTAAGGTAGGCCCATGGTGCCCCCATAGGCAGGGTAAATTGTATGTGAAAGGTAGAACATGCCCTGGTGTGTGTGGCATGTCCTGATAGTGAATTACAGCCTACTTCTTTTTTCACTATTGCAAGGCTACCTGTTCCCCGTAGGCCAGGATGGGCAGTTTGATTATAACATCCTATAATCCTAACTGACCCAGGGAACATGGTAGAAAGTCGAGTTTAGTATGCCTGTACTCAGAATGATAAAATGCATCTTTTAGTGTAGTTGGTTTTAACATTCTGTGTTTGAAAATACCACTTTTAGAAAGTAGGTATTTTCTGACCTAACCATCCAGCCTGCCTCTGCTAGCTTGTGTATTGTCTGTCTGGTTTGTGAGTGACAGGGGCTGGAGAAGACTCCAGGAGACACAGTGAGCCAGCACAGGGCTGAATAGACACATCTACACATAGATGGGTGGGAGGAGTAGCACCTGGCTCTGAATGGGACTGTGCATGCCTTCCACAATGTTGGCTCCACCTCCTGTGGTGCGTCTGATGACCCTGGTCTACACTGACAAAGGAAGAAGGTGCACACTTGCAGGATGCACCCAAAACTGGTTTGAACTAGGTCCAGGCCCCTCTGCCTTCAGAGGACAAAGGAATTGCTGGTATAAATATTGGGGCCCAGACCCCAGAACTTTAGATTATTTCTGAACTAAGGAACCTGCCAGGAAGAAGAACTGGGAAAGCTGGATGAGGAGTCCTGTCCCTTTGCTGCATGTTGAGGGGTTGGTCTGCAGTGGTTGCTTCGGTCTTGGGTAGGGAAAGGACTGGACTGTGCTCTTATCATCCTGCTTTTAGAATTGTCCCCAAGGGCTTGAAGTAGAGGTTGCAACCTGCCAAGAAGAAGAGCTGGAAGAGCTGCCAGAAGGAGTACTGCCCCTTTGCTGTGTTGTTGCTTTGTTGGGTTGGCCTGCAGCTGCTGCTTCTGCCTTGGGCAGTGAAAGGACTGGACTAAACTTTCTCTACTTGCTGAGTATCTCCAAGGGCCTGAAACCGAGCTGACCTCCTGTTAAGAAGTCTCAGGGACTGCAAAGACTTCACCAACCTCTGGTTACCACTCCTGGAACTGCAGTTTCAGTTGCAGCAGAGAAGAGGGAACCACGACCGACTCTGTCACCGACGCCGGCCTTGTGTCCTGAAGGCACCGCAGGCCGCACCGTCTCGCCTGCACCACACGCCTTGGTCTCACCGACGCCGTCTGCACGATCATCACCTAGCCGCTGCCTGCACCGCATCGAGAGGCACTGCGCCCTGCACAGCTTCCACTTTGCACAATAACCACGACGGACGGACTATCACCTGCACCGCAACCTGCCAGCACCGCATCGAGCACCGTTTCGCCCTGCACCACCAGCCTTGGTCTCACCGACGCCGTCTGGACGATTATCACTGAGCCGCCGTTCACACTGCATCGTAAGACACTGCACCGTGCACCTCTTCAACTTTGCATCGCAACCGCGACGGATGTCAAGAGTGACTCGCACCTCCGTGTGAGCAGCACTAAGAAAGGTACTGTTAACGAGTCTGTTCACGCTGTTGCTGGCCCGTACCGACACGGTCAGCTGGAACTGCGCGACTCTGTTGTTTTCAGCATCGCGGTAGCCTCGGACCGAGCTGCCAACTCGTACGAACTGTGTTTTCAACTTTTACCATTTGAAGACATCTGGTGAATTAACTGTTTTTAAAGTACTGTATTGTGGATTTTTATCGTATTTGGTCTTGACTTGAGTATATAAAAATATTGTATATTTTTCTAAACTGGTGTGGTGTCCTTTTGTAGTGCTTACACTGTATTACTGTTGGTTATGTGCAAATGCTTTTCACACTACCTCTGAGATAAGCTTGACTGCTTGTGCCAAGCTACCAAGGGGGTGAGTAGGAGTTATTTTATGAGTGTAACTTCCTCTCCCTGGGTGGTGGTTTCTGTCTGGCTTTGGTGCAAACCTTAGCCAACCAGAAATCCCATTTCTAACAGGTTCCCATATGACATTTGTGACCCAGGCATCTGACAGGCCAGAACTCAACAGTGACAGGTCAGCTACACATAGCTGCCAAGTTTCCCAGGTCCATGCATGAAGTTCTGTGCCACTCCAGGTTTTCTTAAAATCTTGGGACTTGTTTTCCTGTTTCACAATGGAATAAGCAAGACTACACATCCCAGAATTCATAGAAAGAAAAATCTGGACTGTAGCAATACATCAAGCATGGGCGTGAGAATCTTGACCGGCCTGGCTACAGATGGCCTCACATCTTCAGCAAGAGTTGCCTCATAGTAAACCAAGCAAGCACTTACATGACTTTTGCTGTTTATTAGTTTAGCGGTGTATTTTTAGGGCAGAACTAGCCCAGTGGCACAGTAGAGCGATTTAGAAAGCAAAGGAGCATGGGAAAGGTGTTCATGTTTGCAGAGTGCAGGCATGACTGTTTACACAGTTCAGGCGGTGTACAATAATACAATGCTCTCAATTCACAAACCTTTTGTTCATGAGTTGATGTGGTTTGCTCCTTGAAAGCCTTAGTAAATCATTAGAAAGTCATGAATAAGTTACACTGAATGATGGACAAATCTCTGTGAATTGGTCCGAAAGGCTTTTGGGAGGGACGTCACAGTTAAAGTAGGAGTATGAGGCCTGAGATGAGGGAGAAGTCGGAAACTGATGTTAAAGAGACATCAGGTGTACAGAATCAGTAGTGTTGAGCTTTCAGCATTCACCTGAAGTGGTACAGAGAGGGAGAGATCTGAGATGCAAGGGTAGCTCATTCGACAGCCTTGGTCTACATGCTAACGGACTGATTTGTGAGTTATTGTGTTTTGGGCCTTTTGCATCTCCGAGGTCTAAAGGAATGACCTGCCAGATGTGTGCAGGCCTCCAGATGAGTGGATTTTTCTCTGTGAAGGAGTCCACTTTTCACATAGGACTTAGCCATGGAGGAGGGACCTGGCAGGGAGCGACAGACGGGTTGTTTTAGTGTTGTGGTCATGTGATTAAATCTCCTTTTTCATTTACTAGTGTCTGGCTCGTGGCATCCTTGCATCAAAATCATGAATATGACATGACATACCCTTTGACCTGGGTCGAGAGATTACATCAGAGAACCTTTGAACCCTATAACATGTGAATGTATATTTATTTTATATGGTTAGTGTTAGACCTGGCAATCTTGGCGGGGTTTTCCCTCTAACTTTTTGCCTTCAGACCTCCTGTTTTGCTAACTTCAATTTTTCTGGCCTTAAGACTCTGCACACTTTACTACGGCTAACCAGTGCTAAAGTGCTTGTGCTCTCTCCTTAAAACATGGTAAAATTGGCATATACCCAATTGGCATATGTAATTTACTTGTAAGTCCCTACTAAGGTAGCACTACCTCTGCCCAGGGCCTGTAAATTAAATGCTACAAGTGGGCCTGCAGTACTTATTGTGCCACCCACTTAAGCAATACTTTAAATATGTCCCAGTTTTAAACTGCCATTTGGGCCTGGTAAAATAAACCTTTTGTCAGGCCCAAACAACATTTTTAATACATATACATCACCCCTAGGGAAGGCTCCCGACAGCCCAGAAGAAGGGTGAAATGTATTTTTAAAAGTTGAACATGTTCTTTTAAGTTTTGCATGTCCTAGTAGTGAAAAATTCTTAAATTCATTTGTCACTACTTCAAGGCCTACATCTCCCAATAGGATAACATTGGGGTTACCTCATTACATTTAATAAGCTGTTACTTGCACATGGGAACAGGTGACTCATTCATGTTTGGTGTTTTGGGAATTGTAATGAAAAATCCTAACGTATGGTGAAGTTAGATTTCACATTACTATTTCTAAAATGCCACTTTTGGAAAGTTGCTATTTTCCTGCCTGGGCCATTTGGTGCATGCAGGTTGTCTCTGGGTTACATGATGGGTGTAGTTAACAGTCTGGCTTTGTGTATTCCTCCTAGACAGCCACACACAATAGGGAGCTTAAGTGTGCCTAGGTGGGCCATCACTGGCAAGATGAAAGGGAGGAGCTGGGCACGGCCCCACTTACACTTGAATAGGTGGTGTCCTGCCGCAACACAAAGGGCTATATACCCCCTGTCGTTAGTATTGAGCCAGGGCAAGGCAAACAGGGCACCTGTGCACTTCAAAGGCACACCTATAGAAGCTTCTCTCACTTCAAAGGCAGAACTCAGTAGTAGCTCTCAGCACAGAAAAGGTTGGAGACAACTGGTCTAATTTTTTTTTTTTTATCTTCGTAGACAATGCAGTAAGACCACAGCTATCAACGGTACAATAGGCGCAGTGACACCAGGGTCCTGGGGTTCCGAGCCGCGCACTGCAACTCAATTATGGATTTCTTTTCTACTAAACCAGAGGTAGGAACCCACTTTTCTTGATTTTTAATAAGGCCAGTGCCACTGGAAGTATACAAATTTGCAACCTTTAGCAGCATTTTCTGAATAATTATGGATTTGCCACATTTGCCACACAACCTATCATCGGCTGCATAATAGGTCAATTTCAGCAACAAAAACAAATTTCTATCTCAAACGGATCAAAAGTTACTGAAAACGCCGCATGCCTGACTGAATACAACCTTTATGGTGCCTATTTCTGTATTTGGGTGTCAAAGTGGTACTAATGAGGTGGAACATTTACCCCGAAAGTGTTTATTTGTGTAAAAAAAGGCAAAATAATAAGCTAATACTATAAAAAAAAATGGCCCCGCATTACGCTGCATAATTTGCGTTTTCTTGCCACATAATTTAGTCAACCCAGCTGCATAATTTAATCCTCCCTTGCCGCATAATCCCAGATGCCCTGATGAAGGCCCTTGGCACCAACCAACACATACCACCGCTGTACAGCGTTTCTCCATCCATCTTGAAGTGATAAGATCTCACTTGCTTTCACGACAGGCCCTAAGAGAGCAGAATGCTTTTCTTTGTTTGCACAGTATCAAAGTACAGCCGCAGGGGTGACACCTCGGAGTTTCTTATCGTTGTTTGACTGGAAGCGTGCTGGAGCGAGGGTGGAAAGCCGATATTCACCTCCATGCCAGCAGAGAGAGGCAGGTGAGGGCGGGGCTGCAGGCTATAAAGCGGGGCTGACTTCGCACCTGCATTCCCAAACAGACGAGTCCTGACAGAGAAAAAACCCCGTCCTTTCGCGCTCCTCGAAGCAGGCTTCCAGGCCCAGAAAGCCAACGCGAGCTCTCGGCTGTCTAGTGCCTGGCGCAGCGCTTGCGTCACTGAGGTAAGTGCTCAGCGCCTTGAGACCCGCAATAAACTTTTTTTTTTTTTTTACAAAATGTTGGTGACACCCGTCCTCTGCACACCTCTTCACTCGCAACACAAGTTAATAAAAAAATAAAAAACGAAAAAAAATGCAGACAGGGCCACAGGTTTGTGCATGCACTTTGGCGCCTAGCCAGGGGTATGACGCACTATATAAATGCAACTACAATGCAATGCGTTTTCAGTGCTTAATATGTGTTGTTTGCTAGGAAGTAAAGTCGGATTTCAAAGATTAATATACGAACAGGGGTGAGTTACATACATTGGGGCAGATTTACAAGCCCCTTGCGTCACGTTTGCGTCACTTTTCCCATGTTAAAAGTGACGCAAAAGTGGCGCAAGGGGCTTGTAAATAAGCCCCGATGTGCATAGAGTTGTGAAAGGCCAAAGGATCTTTGGGGACTTTAAAATCTCTATTGTAGCACAAGACCATAACAAATTCAAGATCCTAGTAAGTGGGCTGGGATGCGATAGGTCTGTGTACACAGTCTCTAAGTCCCCAGGCCAGAACTGCAGGTGCATCCATTGATATTTAATGTATACATCCCTATGCAAACAGTCACGCTTGCAATTGTGTTTTATTTAATTAATACGTTGAATGCTGACTCAGCTGTTCAGTTGACTTCTGACTAAGGGAATGTGACTCGTCATTATTATAAACCAATTGGGATCTTGGAACTAGTTGTGTGAAGGATAAGTTGCAAAGATCTCTGACTTGGAACCTGCAATAATATTTAGAAAGTACTCAAACTTCTCAAGGTGAGAGGATTGCAAGTTTTAGATAATAGGGCAGCATTATTAGCCCCTTGTAGTAGCAGAACACAGTTCAACCAATCAGGAACCGACCGCCATCTTGAACTTCATGTATAGCAAACGTCCTTGAAATTGCCAAACTTTGGGTGCGGTCAAGGGTGAAGTGATAACCCTCTTCAGTCCCAACTAATATTTCTGTCTTAATCGTGGTGGAAACAGATAAACTCTGTGCCCATTATATGGCACAATAACATGAGAAAACAGGCAGAGAGAGAGAGATGCAGCAATTCTGCACCCTTCGTGTTATTCCCCATTATTAACTCGGTAACTAATACTTGTTTGGAAATGGTGGAGTCATACAGTACGGAACCATTGCTGTGTAACTCATCTTCATCTCAGTTAAAAAAAAAATTGATTTATCCACAGTAAATCATAAAAGTACATGAAATACAATTAATTGCTAAAAACTCAGTTGTGAGCAGTGTTCAAACTTTGTCAATCCTGTCTTGTAAAGGCCTGGTTTTCATCTTCTTGGTAGACACTAGCTCTGACAACAGCCGCTACTCGCATGTAATAAACTATTACAAGTGACCGGTGACACAACAGCAGCCACCAGCGTGGTGTCAGTGCACAGGTCTTTATCTGTGGGCAGGGCTAGTTTGAAAATGCTCACAGTGCTAGCCAGCCGCCCCCTGGTACTGGCCATCTTACTGCAAACATTTGTATATGTTCAATAGCTCTCAGACTGGACCCCTTTGATGAAGCTGGTTATGTTCTACCTGTTATGAGCTGCAAATCTCCAAATGCCAATACCATCCGCCCAGCTGGATAAACTGAGTATCATTAAAATGAGTAACACTAGCACTGATTATTACTTCACTCAGAAATGCCAAAGCTGCCATTTTAGGCACCCTATAAAAGAGGGATTGGCATTACACCATGTTAGGGAACTGACGAGCTGGTGCAAGAGGAGGCAGTAATGCATGGATGTCTCTCCGTTGAAACTGTCAAACAGTGAAGTCTCTCTGCCAATGGCCTTCTTGCAAATAGAAAGCAATGGTAAAATGAGAGAAAGGACCTTGGTCTTTTGTCTCACAGCCAGCTTGCAGCCAAGTAGTGTAGAGATTAAAATATATTCAAACTTGGCAAAGTTCTGGGATGTAATTGGGGTCAAAGGGCCTTTGGTGCTATTTACCACAGCACTACTAGTCAATCAGCATCTCTTGTAAATGGGGCGTGGAAAGAGAATTTGATTTAAATTGTTAATGTTTTTATTAAAGCAGTCAAGTAGCATAGAGGTTAAAATATACTCAAATACGCTTGAGAGTAATGTAACATCCTCTTGTAGACCAGTGGCGGCTCCTCTGCTAAGGCGGAGGAGCGTCGTCCTACTGCTGAAAAGGAAAAATAAAATAATAATAAAGTATCGTTATTTACATTTTATTTTCCCTATTGCAGTCAGTGATGGAGTTGGGTGGGGCTAGCCACAGCATGGGAGGAGGAGTTTGACTCCCTAAGTGCGCATGAACTGTTTGGCCGGCCCTCTTGAGCCGACCAAACAGTTCATGCACACTTTGCATGTTCCTACCGGGCTGCATTACACAGCCTGGTCAGGAACATGCACAGGCTCCCTGTACCGGTCTGAGCGCCGATCCACGGCACTCGGGCCAATCAAAATGCTGCATTGCAGTATTGTGATTGGCTCAGGGGAGCCTGCCTGTCCGGGTGCTTCCCTCTGCCAGCTGGGACAGGAATAGGAAGAGAACGAGGATGAAGGACAGAGGATGGGGGAGAGGCGACGACCGGCCGTTAAAGGCAAGTCCTTTTATTTAATTCCTCTCCCAATCCCCCACTCCCGCCCCACCACCCTGTCTGGCAGCAGCCACTGCTGTTGTAGACCCAAGACCTTATCAAGGCACTAATCCATGGCTGACCTGGACAATTTGCTACACAGGCCTTTTCCAAGTGTTCTGCGGGCTCGGGCTTCTGTGAGACAAGGATGGGCTACCATGACCCATCCACCCCGCCATGACCCATCCACCCCACCATGACCCATCCACCCCACCATGACCCATCCACCCCACTATGACTCATCCACCCCACCCTGACTCATCCACCCCGCCATGACCCATCCACCCCGCCATGACCCTTTCAGCCTGCCATGACCCATCCACACCACCATGACCCATCCACTCCACTATGACTCATCCACCCCACCATGACTCATCCACCCCGCCATTACTCATCCACCCCGCCATGACATATCCACCCTACCATGACATATCCACCCTGCCATGACCCATCCACCCCACTATGACCCATCCACCCCACTATGACTCATCCACCCCGCCATGACCCATCCACCCCACCATGACCCATCCACCCCACTATGACTCATCCACCCCACCATGACTCATCCACCCCGCCATGACCCATCCACCCCACTATGACCCATCCACCCCACTATGACTCATCCGCCCCGACATGACCCATCCACCCCACCATGACCCATCCACCCCACTATGACTCATCCACCCCACCATGACTCATCCACCCCGCCATGACATATCCACCCTGCCATGACCCATCCACCCCACTATGACTCATCCACCCCACCATGACCCACCCACCCCACTATGACTCATCCACCCCACCATGACCCATCCACCCAACTATGACTAATCCACCCAACTATGACTAATCCACCCCACCATGACCCATCCACCCCGCCATGACCCATCCACCCTGCCATGACCCATCCACCCTGCCATGACCCATCCACCCCACCATGACCCATCCACCCCACTATGACCCATCCACCCCACCATGACCCATCCACCCCGCCATGACCCATCCACCCCACCATGACTCATCCACCCACACCATGACCCATCCACCCCACTATGACTCATCCACCCCCCATTGACCCATCCACCCCGCCATGACCCATCCACCCTGCCATGACTCATCCACCCCACCATGACCCATCCACGCCACTATGACTCATCCACCCCACCATGACTCATTTACCCCGCCATGACCCATCCACCCCGCCATGACCCATCCATCCCACCATGACCCATCCACCCCACCATGACTCATCCACCCCAGCATGACCCATCCACCCCGCCATGACCCATCCACCCTGCCATGACCCATCCACCCCACCATGACCCATCCACCCCACTATGACCCATCCACCCCACCATGACCCATCCACCCCGCCATGACCCATCCACCCCACCATGACTCATCCACCCACACCATGACCCATCCACCCCACTATGACTCAGCCACCCCCCATTGACCCATTTACCCCGCCATGACCCATCCACCCTGCCATGACTCATCCACCCCACCATGACCCAGCCACCCCACTATGACTCATCCACCCCACCATGACTCATCTACCCCGCCATGACCCATCCACCCCGCCATGACCCATCCATCCCACCATGACCCATCCACCCCACCATGACCCATCCACCCCACTATGACTCATCCACCCCACCATGACCCATCCACCTCACCATGACCCATCCATCCCACTATGACTCATCCACCCCACCATGACCCATCCACCCCACTATGACTCATCCACCCCACCATGACCCATCCACCCTGCCATGACTCATCCACCCCACCATGACCCATCCACCCCACTATGACCCATCCACCCCACTATGACTCATCCACCCCACCATGACCCATCCACCCCACCATGACCCATCCACCCCACTATGACTCATCCACCCCACCATGACTCATCCACCCCGCCATGACTCATCCACCCTGCCATGACATATCCACCCTGCCATGACCCATCCACCCCACTATGACTCATACACCCCACTATGACTCATCCACCCCACCATGACCCATCCACCCCACTATGACCCATCCACCCCACCATGACCCATCCACCCCAGTATGACTCATCCACCCCACGATGACTCATCCACCCCACCATGACTCATCCACCCCACCATGACCCATCCACCCTGCCATGACCCATTCACCCCACCATGACCCATCCACCCCACCATGACCCATCCACCCCACTATGACTCCTCCACCCCACCATGACCCATCCACTTCGCCATGACCCATCCACCCCACTATGACTCATCCACCCCACCATGACCCATCCACCCCACTATGACTCATCCACCCCACCATGACCCATCCACCCTGCCATGACTCATCCACCCCACCATGACCCATCCACCCCACTATGACCCATCCACCCCACTATGACTCATCCACCCCACCATGACTCATCCACCCCGCCATGACTCATCCACCCCGCCATGACATATCCACCCTGCCATGACCCATCCACCCCACTATGACTCATCCACCCCACTATGACTTCTGCGCAGTGGCTTAGTCCCTGCTCCCTGGAAGCAAGCTCTTATCACGCCATTGTTGAAAAAACCCTCCTTAAATCCTGAGTGTCTACAGAATTATCGGCCCATTTCCCTGCTACCATTCCCGGCAAAAATTGCCGAGCGCTGGGTGAGCTCATGCCTCTCCAAACATCTGGAGCAGAATCATTTCCTGGATGAAATACAATTCGGTTTCCGTCCAGCCCATGGCACCGAAACAGCCCTACTCACTGCCATGGAGGACCTTCGAATGCGCGCAGACAGGGGCCAGGCAGTAGCTCTGATCCTGCTGGACCTGTCTGCCGCATTCGATACGGTTAATCACGGGATTCTATTGGAGAGACTAAGGGAGGCCGGAGTGGGCGGCATTGCCCGGCACTGGTTTCGCTCCTTCCTGCGGGACAGGAAGCAGGCTGTGTCCCTTCCCCCGTTTCAATCTGCCTTCTCCCCGGTGTTCTACGGGGTGCCTCAAGGCTCGTCCATCAGCCCGATTTTATTTAACGTTTACCTTAAACCACTGATTACGTTGATAAAATCCCACAGGCTAAAGGCAATAAACTACGCTGACGACACTCAACTCATCCTCTCTTGGGAGGGCGAGGAATCGATCCCTTTGGAATCTTTTCATGACTGTCTACGAGGCACGGCTGGGTGGCTACACAACAACTCTCTACAGTTCAACGCCTCCAAAACTGAGGTTCTGTTCTGTGCAGGAAGTCGGATCCCCCGCCCGTTCCCGGTGGAGTTTTGGCCCCCTGAATCCCTGGAAAAGCCACAGCCGGTCACCACTGTTCGTAATCTGGGTGTTATCATGGATAACAAACTCAGCATGGAAGCCCAGGTTGCGAAAACAGTGTCCACCTGCTCGGCCCTCATTCGCTCCCTTCGTAAGATCTTGCCACTTCTTCCCTTACAGGCCCGGGCTTTAATAGTCAGGTGTACCATTCTTAGTCGCCTTGACTATTGCAATGCGCTGCTACTCGAGGCTCCTTCCATGCTGTTAGACAGACTCCAAAGAGTTCAATCCGCCGCTGCCAAACTGGCCCTTGGTTGGCCTAGGAGATCTTCGGCCACTGCGGCAATGGCCGAGCTTCACTGGCTCCCATTGAAACAGCGAGTGGCCTTTTAATCCCTCTGTCTCGTTTTTAAAGCCCTGCAGGGAGTTGGGCCCAGCTCTCTGCAAACCATGTTTGACTGGTACATTCCAACCAGAGCCCTCCGATCCACAACGGCCTGCCTTGTAAAAGTACAGAGATTTAAAAAGGTCAGGACCGGAGGCAGATCTTTCAAAGTTGCAGCTGCCAAACTTTGGAATAGCATGCCCCTGGACATCCGCCAAACAAAGGAACTTCTCCCTTTTGGGAAACGGGTCAAAACTTGGCTGTTTCCTAAATGTTAAACTTCTGACCACTCTATTGCTGCCTCCCAGTGCATTCCATCTTAGGAGATATCTCAGCGCCAGGATACCTGTAAGGTGACAGCCGCGCTATACAAATGCTTTAAATAAATAATTAAATAAATAAATGACTCATCCACCCCACCATGACTCATCCACCCCGCCATGACTCATCCACCCCGCCATGACATATCCACCCTGCCATGACCCATCCACCCCACTATGACTCATCCACCCCACTACGACTCATCCACCCCACCATGACCCATCCACCCCACTATGACTCATCCACCCCACCATGACCCATCCACCCTGCCATGGCTCATCCACCCCACCATGACCCATCCACCCCACTATGACCCATCCACCCCACTATGACTCATCCACCCCACCATGACCCATCCACCCCACCATGACCCATCCACCCCACCATGACACATCCACCCCACTATGACTCATCCACCCCACCATGACTCATCCACCCCGCCATTACTCATCCACCCCGCCATGACATATCCACCCTGCCATGACTCATCCACCCCGCCATGACATATCCACCCTGCCATGACCCATCCACCCCACTATGACTCATCCACCCCACTATGACCCATCCACCCCACTATGACCCATCCACCCCACTATGACTCATCCACCCCACCATGACCCATCCACCCCACCATGACACATCCACCCCACTATGACTCATCCACCCCACCATGACTCATCCACCCCGCCATGACTCATCCACCCCGCCATGACATATCCACCCTGCCATGACCCATCCACCCCACTACGACTCATCCACCCCACCATGACTCATCCACCCCGCCATGACGTATCCACCCTGCAATGACCCATCCACCCCACTATGACTCATCCACCCCACCATGACCCATCCACCCCACCATGACCCATCCACCCCACCATGACTCATCCACCCCGCCATGACATATCCACCCTGCCATGACCCATCCACCCCACTATGACTCATCCACCCCGCCATGACATATCCACCCTGCCATGACCCATCCACCCCACTATGACTCATCCACCCCACTATGACCCATCCACCCCACTATGACCCATCCACCCCACTATGACTCATCCACCCCACCATGACCCATCTACCCCGCCATGACTCATCCACCCCGCCATGACATATCCACCCTGCCATGACCCATCCACCCCACTATGACTCATCCACCCCACTATGACCCATCCACCCCACTATGACCCATCCACCCCACTATGACTCATCCACCCCACCATGACCCATCCACCCCACCATGACACATCCACCCCACTATGACTCATCCACCCCGCCATGACATATCCACCCTGCCATGACCCATCCACCCCACTATGACTCATCCACCCCACTATGACCCATCCACCCCACTATGACCCATCCACCCCACTATGACTCATCCACCCCACCATGACCCATCCACCCCACCATGACACATCCACCCCACTATGACTCATCCACCCCACCATAACTCATCAACCCCGCCATGACTCATCCACCCCCCCATGACATATCCACCCTGCCATGACCCATCCACCCCACTATGACTCATCCACCCCACCATGACTCATCCACCCCGCCATGACGTATCCACCCTGCAATGACCCATCCACCCCACTATGACTCATCCACCCCACCATGACCCATCCACCCCACCATGACCCATCCACCCCACCATGACCCATCCACCCCGCCATGACCCATCCACCCTGCCATGACTCATCCACCCCACCATGACCCATCCACCCCACTATGACTCATCCACCCCACCATGACTCATCCACCCCGCCATGACACATCCACCCTGCCATGACCCATCCACCCCACCATGACCATCCACCCCACCATGACACCATGACCCATCCACCCCACTATGACTCATCCACCCCACCATGACCCATCCACCCCACCATGACCCATCCACCCCACTATGACTCATCCACCCCACCATGACTCATCCACCCCGCCATGACACATCCACCCTGCCATGACCCATCCACCCCACCATGACCATCCACCCCACCATGACACCATGACCCATCCACCCCACCATGACTCATCCACCCCGCCATGACATATCCACCCTGCCATGACCCATCCACCCCACTATGACTCATCCACCCCACTATGACCCATCCACCCCACTATGACCCATCCACCCCACTATGACTCATCCACCCCACCATGACCCATCCACCCCACCATGACACATCCACCCCACTATGACTCATCCACCCCGCCATGACATATCCACCCTGCCATGACCCATCCACCCCACTATGACTCATCCACCCCACTATGACCCATCCACCCCACTATGACCCATCCACCCCACTATGACTCATCCACCCCACCATGACCCATCCACCCCACCATGACACATCCACCCCACTATGACTCATCCACCCCACCATAACTCATCAACCCCGCCATGACTCATCCACCCCCCCATGACATATCCACCCTGCCATGACCCATCCACCCCACTATGACTCATCCACCCCACCATGACTCATCCACCCCGCCATGACGTATCCACCCTGCAATGACCCATCCACCCCACTATGACTCATCCACCCCACCATGACCCATCCACCCCACCATGACCCATCCACCCCACCATGACCCATCCACCCCGCCATGACCCATCCACCCTGCCATGACTCATCCACCCCACCATGACCCATCCACCCCACTATGACTCATCCACCCCACCATGACTCATCCACCCCGCCATGACACATCCACCCTGCCATGACCCATCCACCCCACCATGACCATCCACCCCACCATGACACCATGACCCATCCACCCCACTATGACTCATCCACCCCACCATGACCCATCCACCCCACCATGACCCATCCACCCCACTATGACTCATCCACCCCACCATGACCCATCCACCCCACTATGACTCATCCACCCCACCATGACCCATCCACCCTGCCATGACTCATCCACCCCACCATGACCCATCCACCCCACTATGACCCATCCACCCCACTAGGCCTCCTCCACCCCACCATGACCCATCCACCCCGCCATGACCCATCCACCCCACCATGACCCATCCACCCCACTATGACTCATCCACCCCACCATGACCCATCCACCCCACTATGACTCATCCACCCCACCATGACCCATCCACCCCACTATGAATCATCCACCCCACCATGACCCATCCACCCCACTATGACTCATCCACCCTTCCATGACTCATCCACCCCGCCATGACCCATCCACCCCACCATGACCCATCCACCCCACCATGACCCATCCACCCCACCATGACCCATCCACCCCACCATGACCCATCCACCCCACCATGACCCATCCACCCCGCCATGACCCATCCACCCCGCCATGACCCTTTCACCCTGCCATGACCCATCCACCCCACCATGACCCATCCACCCCGCCATGACCCATCCACCCCACTATGACTCATCCACCCCACCATGACCCATCCACCCCACTATGACTCATCCACCCCAACATGACCCATCCACCCTGCCATGACTCGTCCACCCCACCATGACCCATCCACCCCACTATGACCCATCCACCCCACTATGACTCCTCCACCCCACCATGACCCATCCACCCCGCCATGACCCATCCACCCCACCATGACCCATCCATCCCACTATGACTCATCCACCCCACCATGACCCATCCACCCCGCCATCACCCATCCACCCCACTATGACTCATCCACCCCACCATGACCCATCCACCCCACTATGACTCATCCACCCCACCATGACCCATCCACCCCACTATGACTCATCCACCCTTCCATGACCCATCCACCCCGCCATGACCCATCCACCCCACCATGACCCATCCACCCCACCATGACCCATCCACCCCACCATGACCCATCCACCCACCATGACCCATCCACCCCGCCATGACCCTTTCACCCTGCCATGACCCATCCACCCCACCATGACCCATCCACCCCGCCATGACCCATCCACCCCTCCATGACCCATCCACCCCACCATGACCCATTCCAGTCTCAGCCTTCTCCATTGTGGGGCTCAATAAACCTTTTTGCATGGGCTGCTTTTGGTTCCCAGTCCGGCCATGTACTCATGAATTACTTCTCTAAGGGATTTGAAGACTTTTGTGTCTCACAGTATCCCAATTACATATATTTTGGGGTACCTTACCCGTACACAGGGCCTGATTTAGATCTTGGCTGACAGGTTACTCCATCACAATGGTGACGGATATCCCGCCCGCCGAAACATAAATCCCATAGGATATAATTGGATTTATATACGGCGGACAGGATATTCGTCACCGCTGTGACGGAGTAATCCATCTGCCACGATTTAAATGAGGCCTTTAGTTTTAGTTCAGCTTCTTGCGCATTCTTCCCGTTAGATAATTTTATTAGGTGGCTACCAATATTTGTGACATCATAAATATGATGGAGTTTTCTCTAAATTCCCTATTGGAAGTTGCCTAAAGTCTTCACTTGCAAGCTTGGAGCAGGAAACCTGCTGCCAAACTCTACCTCCCTTTTGGGATTCAAGCACAGAGCGTGCCTGAGTTGAATCCAAACTCTTACAGCCAGGTTCATCATAGTGAAATCGGCTCGCAAAGGGCCAGATTCTGAGTATCTGGCCCTGTGCAAGCGCTATTTTTGCATTTGGGATTCATCATCCCAAATGCAAAAATCGCAAATATAGAACTCGCGAAATTGCGATGAATTGCATTTAAGGAATCTCAAATTTCGATTCCTTAAATGCAATTCATGAACCATTTAAAAATTGCGAATTCGCAATCTGGGGCCGCTATTTACCGCGAAGTATAACTACGTGGTAAATAGCGAAAACTTAGAAAAATGCACTTCAGTGCATTTTTCTAAGTTGTATGTTACACAAACACATGTCCTTTGGACATGTGTGTGTGCAACACCAGTGTACCTTACCATTTATGGGGTGCTACAGGGTGTCCTTTGAACACCCTGGCACCCTTGAAATCGCTTCCTTATTTGCGATTCGCTAATTGCTAATCGCAAATAAGGAATGACTCCCCATTCATTCCTATGGGCCTGTAGGCCCATAGGAATGAATGGGAAAGCCATTCCTTATTTGCGATTAGCAATTAGCGAATCGCAAATAAGGAAGCAGTAGAAATCGCAAAATAAATTGCAATTTCTACCTGCATCCCGTTTTGCGAGTCTTTAATAGCGATTCCTTAAAAATCGCTATTAAGGACTCGCAAAACGGGACTTTGATGAATCTGGGGGTTAGCGTTTTGAACACACCATCTGTCTATAATGACACTGGAGTCAGGAAATGGGAGGCATAAATGTAAGTCATGCACTTTTTTCCCCAAGATTTTCCAACCCGACGACTGTCAAAGACCTTGAGCATAAACCAAGCAGTTTGATCAATTTCCAATACTGGATTGATCAAAACATAGATTGAGCACAATGAAGACCTGCCAAGCTATACGTCAATCCTGAATCCCATTTCTGATGCTCTCGCTCCCTATGCACTCAACTTGATTTGAGTGAAAGTAAGTTTTGCTCTTTCAAATGTGGCTGTCGGTGGAAGGTTGTGTCTGGTCATTTAGATCCCGCTCCGGTGCACACAGTTCTGCTTGGATTACATGCCGCAACTTTACGGTAACACGCATCTGATAAAAAACCAACGCCAATCAATCAAACTGAATAGCTCACAGTTGGTGGAATGCTGTCAAGCAACCATAGACAGGATCACTGTATTACTTTGTATAAAATAGGTTTTCTTGAAGGATTTCCAAAACACCAGCTACAAAGGAGCTCTGTTCTCAAATAGACCCTGAGGATTCTACAATTTCAATTCCTACCACAGTGGTTGTAAAGAGGGCTAGTAAATGAAGCAGGGGCTGTCACAGCTCTCCAGGCAGGTATTCTACCTTTACTACGCGGTCATTACTTCGTATTACCGTTACTACACATATTTTAGTTCGCAGATGCCATTACTTAGATGCATTTGCTTAGCATGTATTTACTACGCATGTTCCATTACTTAGCATGCACGTACTACGCATAATGGAGTTACTGTGCAACATCCTGGAAAATGGAAGTGCTTTTCCAATCCAATCCAATCCAATCCGAAGTGCTTTTCATAAAGGTGGGAGTACCTGTGAAACAAGTTGCAGATGGAGAATATGATATTTGAAGTTTAACACTGTTTAGGTTGTTAAATAAAAACCCCAAAGTCAAAAATTGCTGATTATAGAGGACAAGAACCTCTGTGAAGTTTATCCTCCAGCATGCACTAGTTTCCCACAGCACAGCAGCTCACAGAAATCAAAAATAATAAGTGTGGTGGGAATTTATGTTTTTGTTTTATTATAGTTGTATGTATAAAGGTAAAATGTGTAGTTGTTGGTTGAAAAGACATCTTCCTTCTGCAGTCTCAGCAAAGAGTGAGAACAAAACAGGGAGTGACATTCAGGAGCTGCAAAGAACAGGATGATACTTTCATTGTAACATCGATGTGAGTGACAGGTATAGAACAAATGTTTTCATGACCTCTGCTATTAATACCTTTGGGCAAAAGTTTCACCTTTTTAGTGCCAGTTTAAGTCCCCAATGGAGTAATCAGCAACTGAAAGTAATCAGTTGACTATTGGACAGGGGTTGCTCCTGCAAGCATCATGAGCTAGCACTTTATTTTGTAACATTTGTTGTTTTTGAGCCAGGGGCGCATTTTTTGTTGAAAGAAGGTAGGCAGCTGTTGGTGTATCATATGGCAAGTGTATTAAATCCATACATATAAGGAAAACATAGCAGTAGCAGATTCGCATAAGTCCAGAGACATTTTAAGGCAAAGTGGGGACTGGCCCAGGGCTCCCACCTTTAAAGATACCCATGGGCAAGTAAACCTTCTCTTTATCCAGCTCAACTCTCTCTTTCTATATCTCAGTCTCTCTCCCCTCTACCTATTTCTACCTCTGAGTCTCCTTTGTTTTGCCCAGTGGCATCTTAAGGATTTTTGGGGGGACCTGGAAAGGCATATTTCAACTGTTTATGTGAGAACCCCGTTTCTGAAAGTTTGTTTGGTGTTATGTGGACTTCATCTTGCAGAAAATGGGAGATACATTACAAACAAGGGAACCCAAAACAGTGCTTAATTTGTAAAAAAAAACAATAAGTGCCAGGGCTCTGGTCAGGAGGCCACTGAAGTTTCTACCACACATTGCCATTGCCATGCTGCCAGTGATAGTAACAACAACTACAAACCATCTAACTCCTACAAGTGTGACAATTTGCAAAGGTGAGATGATCGAAGTTATGGAAGAGATGTGTTAATGCAAGGCAGCCCCCCTCCTTCCAAGCCTCAAAGGGACCCTCGACCAACGCTGGAGGAAAAGCAGGATTGAAGTGTATTGGCGTAAAGGGGGAGGGAAAGGTAGTCCACCTATCATCCCTGGAAACCGAGTCCCAAACTTTCAGAGTAGTGCTGATGGGGGTGCTGATATAAACATTTTTGGGCCTGTCGCTCCTGGGCCTCCATACCAAATCACAGATCGTCCTCCCTGCAACGTAATAGTCATTTTTAGTGCATATTGAATTCATAATTGACTGTTGTTGTAGGCATCTCTAAATTAGCCAGACAGCACCACCCTGTGGCAGACTGTCAAAGCACCAGTGTTAGCAATTAAGTGCCAGTGCTGAGCAGCGGAAACCACCGGCACAAATTAAGCACTGCCCCAAAGAATTTTTGCCTGGGGCCAAAAAATCCATAGGTCAACACTGCATAGATCCAGTGGCCGTGGACAAAGTACAGAGCTTCTGTGGATCTTTCCTTTTCGTTGAGAGGGTATAGTCTTCTTCTCATATTCATACAATAGTGTCTTACTTATGGTAGTCTCAGCCTTGACGTAATAATGCCACTTAGGTCAGTCACTGCAGTAGGTGTACTTTTATGCATGTGGGTCTTGTGGTTGACATCAACTTGTATGAGTAATGTCATGTCTAGTATGTTATATTTTGGGGTTTCAGATGGTTGAAATCTGAAATGTAGGCATTGCATTTACTGAGTGCAGCACTGTGATTAGAATCTGTAGGACAGCTTGGTGTCGCGTGAAGCCAAGAGGTTGCTGCGTCAAAATCTTGCTAGGATCAAAATGTGACCAAATGCCACATTCTATGATGTCGGTCCATCATCATCAAAACTTTATTCGATTTGTTTGCAAAAATCATGTAAGTATACAATACATTAGTGAATCAAAATACATTAAAAGATACAAGTAGTAAAGAACTAAACTTAGCAAAAACAAAACACATTTTAAAATAGCTTAAGATAAGAAAAATCAGTGACCCAAGTATACCTAGGATGAAATACCAAGAACTGTCTCTAAAGACTCCAATAAAAAAACAGGATACATAAAAACACAGATTGGATGTTGATAAAAGCTGTAAATATAAAAACACAGGTTTAATCTGTCTAAAATCCATGGGAACAGACGGGGCCTAAAATACTTATGGCGGAGAGAAGCAAGTCTGGGGCAGACAAAGCACTACATGCCTGGGATCACAAATTGATACATTATCGCATGTGCACAGAGGCATATTAGATGGTTTATGCCAAACCCCACTTGGGAACAGAAGGTGATGGAAAGTGCTAACACTAAAATAAGTTAGAAGACCCTTGTGCAGATGGGGCATTTCCAAAGTAGGCGGGGCTCAATTCATTGTACAGATTTGACCATAACGTATGATCCCATAGACTGCTTGGTCAAGGTCTAAATCCATGCAATTTTCTACGATGCTAGTTATTTTATCCACATGTGCACAGTAAACACAAACGTTACCTTATTGTTGGTAAGGAGGATCATAATGTAACGAGAAGGCTGCATCTGGGAAGATCACTTATGCGTTCTTAAAGAAGCAATTTCAACAGTGAAAGTCGTTTGTTGGTAATCACATTGACACTTTTCCTCTGCACATCAAATCACATAAGCCATATATAGGCAAGTCAGTTGTGTGCTTTGAAGCACCTTAGAAGTGACATATAGTGGTTTACAAGAAGTAATGGGGTCTTTCATACCCTGGGTGGCAGCCCACAGGCTGGGCAGAGCTCATGCCTTCTGCATCTCTGGCCGAGAACCACGTGCACATATGTGCCTATAATTCATCCACTGATTGATGCTTATTTGGCACAGCTGAAGCAGGAGCAAGGTGCAATCGATTTTGGCTGAGCTCAGCATGTGTTTCTGTTTGGAAGCATCCCCCAAAGAGAGAATTTATTTCTGAAAAAAACAACAATGGCCTTAAAGTGCATGGGATTTTCTCCCTGAGTCTTTGAGCCCTTGTTAAATTGCTTTTCCTGGATTCTGCATGCTGGTGCAGACAAACTGTGCACTGAGAGGACCACTCTTAGGGTTGTTCTCCTGATGCTTGGAAAGTACCAGCCCTTTGGCGGATGAACTGCTGGCCTTGACTGATGATCGTTGAGTGGATCCCAGCAGCTAAATCTGACAGAACTGCTGAATTGCTGCAGGTCTTCTCCTGCCAAATGATAAATATATACATATACAGTGTGATCATCACTCAACAAATTTCCTAGTAACTTTTGCAACTGTTATCTATTAGATTGTTTTGCTGCAAAGTATACCCATAATATTATCCAGTGCCAATGCTACGTTAACCTGGTCTAGGCAGCCGCATTATGGTACCACCACTGAGGCCCAGAAGAGGACACCAGACTGCAGCATTTGACCTATAAAATGCCTTGATGCTAGAGGGAAAGAAACAGCCAGCTTTTAAATTGTATTTTTCCTGAGGGTTTAAAAACCTTTGCACTGATAAGATTGTTTATGACTGACCACAGGCTAGACTTCATTCACATCAGTGAGGGAGGCTAGGTGTTTTCCAAATGTGGGATATAAAGAGTAAATACCAAAGGGCATTGTGCATGATATGATTTCCTATCAGTGGCCACAGTACCCTGCTCTGTTGACATTCTACCTACTGTTGCCACACTTGATGAAAAATAAAACACCAGAGAAGTAAGCCACAGCTCAAGCCGCCCTCAACTGTAACCAAACCATCTAGATAGCCATGCATTATTCCTGCCCCACCATTCTGAGTTTTTGAATCCATATCGCCATATTTTTTTGTCCTCATTACACCATGGCTACTGCATTCTGGGCCGGTTGTAAACACCCTTGATCCGTCTGTGGTCCAAGCAGATTCAGACAGTTCCTTACACGGCACCGGTCTACCCACAAGGAGGTGGGGCTAATGCCTCCAAACAGCCTCAATCCATGGCTTGATGTAATTATTGGACTAGTTTTCTGTATCCATGACCCATCTACATATTTATCAACCTGACCATTTCAAAAAATCCTCCCACACTTCTACAGACGTTTGTGGGATCCCTTTAGTATCTAAACTGCATGTCCATTTAACCACATTGAGCCAAGTGATTGGATTTGGAGGTTGGGGATCCAGCCAGTGTTTACACATCTCCCGTCTGGCCAGGAGTATCAAGTAAAATAATAGACCCCGTTGCTTGTAGTTTAAAGCCTGTTGCATATCGCCATTGAATAAGCTGTGGTCCGGCTGCAAAACCACAACACATAAGCTACAGAAAAATCTGGATGTGTGTCAGTTCGTCTTCAGGCTGCAAAAAACCCAAGGGTAATTCTTGGAGGCATGGTATAGCCATGATGCCTTCTTGCATACAAGAATGCAACTTGTAGAATTTGTCCTGCAGAAACCCACTGTTTCTCCTAATCCAGATAGCGTGTAAGGTGGGCATTTAAACCTAAAACAAGTGTGGTTGCACTGTGTGTCAGGAGTTTGAAAGGACCACTGCTATTGGATTATGAGGACTTGCAGAGGTAGCAAGAGTGCAGGGGAGTGGCAGGAGAGTTGGTACATCTTCTGTCTCCTACAGAATGCTTCAAGTTGCTCCCGTTGTCTCAATGTTTATTGTGCTCCAAGAGAGACGGTGAATGTGCAGTTTAGAGATGAGTCAAAGAGAGGCAAGAAAGCCTCTACATACAGTTCATGATTCAAATAATATAATATGCACCCCAAGTCAACATGCCTGCCACGTGCTCCAATACTTGCCATTTGTGTATGGTTTTATGATTTACAATATGAAATCGAATAAAGCTTATTTTCAATTCGATTTGATTCGATACTTGCCTTAAGAGAATGAGGTCAGTATATCAACATGTTTGGTACTTTACAAATTTTCTTTTAAACAACGGGGTTGCAGGATCTTACATCATTGCAATCTGCTGTAGGCAGAAAAAAGATGGCAGACTTGTGCAGGTGATCTGTATTTTTCTTGTGATCTGAATTCTTTGCTTCTAAGACACGTTTGGTAGTTTCAGCCCAGGATGAGTGAACATCTTGTTCATGACAATGCTCTAGAATCATTGAGCTGCACAGCAATTCACTCTCATCTATGGGCTGACTACCTGCAATAGTGGAAAGCCGCTCAACATTTCCAGGTCCAAAATCCAAAGAAGATGTCAGGTCTCTGACTAGATAGGGTAAGAAATTCGAACTGATCTAAATTCCACCACAGTCTACGAAACACTGAATATATACTTGTGACTGGGAGACAAAAATATAAAAGTGCTGATCCTGAAAGCTTAACCAGTAGATCCAACTAACATAGCTTAAGTATTCAGAGCCTTGATAGCCAAGGGCATCATCCCGCTTCACAATAACTTTAACTAAACTCAACTACTTCACCATCTAGCACATTGACTTAACAAATTAGTTTGGATCTTAGCTTAACTTAAAAACATCATGATTCAAGAGCATTACCTATGGTTGCAATCCAAAAAGTGTCCTGAACTTCTTCCCTGAAGAGATGCTGGAATGCTGCTCTAGCTGTGCCCACCTTTCCCTTGCCTGTGTATGCGATTGTCCATCTACGTCTAATTGAACCGGGCATTGTATCCTGCCCCAATCTGTGATAGCATCAACCATACATTGCAGTTGACGTATGTAGGTTTTTAGCATCTCAGATAGCCCTTTTGAGTGATAGCTTTGAACTTTCATGCTATCACCAAAGATCCAAATGAGTTCTTCGAGAAGCTGTGTGGCTCAGAGGTGTGGCATCGCGAGCTGAATGGCTCCGGTATTTGCTATATCGACAGGATGATTCGGTTCGCTTGGCAGATTGGGGAACATTGTGGGTTAGTCGGGTGACAGAGGCAACCTTGTCTAATGGTCCACTTTATCTGGCATTATCCATTGCACCAAAGTGCAGAACAGCGCCAAACTGACGAAAGGCACCATTGTAAGCGATGGCTGACTAATCCTTTAGACAATATAGTCCTATCGTTACTACATTACATTGCAATTCCGGTTCAATCTTGGCGATTCCATAGCGCAAGACCCAAAGTATTGCACATGCAATCGTTGATTTCTGTCTAAGGAATAACATCTTTCTTTTCCAGGATACAATGTTTAGACAGGTGTCTGGTACGGCGATGGACTCCTGCTTCGCCCCCAGCTATGCAAACCTTTTCGTAGGCTGGTGGGAGGAGCAGGTAGCCTGGGCCCCAGGGAACAAAGAATGGTCGGACAAAGTGGTCGCATGGTATAGGTACATTGACGACCTTTTTCTAATATGGGAAGGGTCAAAGGAAGAGGCAGAGAATTACATTAGGTTACTTAATGACAACAATTGTAATCTCAAATTTTCTGGTCAAATCAGCAAAGACACAGTCAACTACTTGGACCTAAAAGTTGAGGTTAGTGAAGGAAAAATAAAGACCTCATTATATCGCAAGCCCACTGCGGGCAACAGCATATTGCATGCGTCTAGTAGCCATCCCCGCAGACTAATTAATAGCATTCCCTACGGGGAATTCTTACGTCTCAGAAGAAACAGTACACTTGACAGTGACTTTGAAAAAGCAGCCCAGGGTAGTGTGGAGAGATTCTTACAGAGAGGGTACAAATAGAAACTTTTACAAGAAACACTTAACCGTGTAAGAAAATTACCTCAACGAACTCTTTTTGATAAAAGAAGTGGTCCAAGCACAGACAGCGGTAAATTCACGCCATACTGTGTGGATTCTTATAGGTTGAGATCCATTATGATTAAACATTGGCATATCCTTAAGACAGATACCATCGTCGGGCCTGATATTCCCCCTGTCCCATTGATTACCTTCAGAAAAGCGAGGTCATCACGAGACCATCTGGTACACAGTCATCTTGACCCAATGGTCAAACAACCAGGGACGTTGAAGGATGCGAAAGGATTCTTCCCTTGCGGGAGATGTAAGGCGTGTGCCTCTAGCAAGCCCACCCTATCTTACGAAATAAGGGGCTGCAAGGGAGGAAGAAAGATCAATAAGTTTATGTCATGTCATACTAGCCATGCAGTATACTGCCTTAGCTGTCCTTGCAACTTAAAGTACATAGGCAGCACTATCAATCCTGTGAAGTTGAGAATCCTCGAGCATATGCGAGCGATCGTGAACAAGGATTTTTCCTATCCGGTCGCTCGCCACTTTGCTATCAAACACAACAGTGATAGAAGTCTTCTCAAATACTTCTGTTTAGATTATGTTCCTGACAATATAAGGGGAGGAAATAAATTACAGAAATTGAGAAGGCTGGAATCACGCTACATAGTAGATTTAGAGACCAAAGCGCCGGGAGGGCTCAACATTGGAGAAGAAATGGCATCACATCTTGGCTAATATGTGATCTGAATTTGGATTAATGATTTCTGTTTGAGTTGTGATAATAGAGTCTGTAATAGAAAACACTATGAATCTTGGTTACTCCTAAGTACAATGTATACCGTTATCATCTAATGTCTCATATTGTATGGGATTTGACAGTTTCTCCTATGAAATAACATATAGAACTACGTGTGTAATCTTGGGAATAGACGGAGGTTTAAATTTTGAATTTTGAATTTTTGATCTGCTGGGTATGGCGGTGTGCGTTATGGAACATGTCTTCCCTATGTGTTTCTTTTACATACGAGGACTTAGCAGCCTTTGGGCTGCAATTGCCGATACACGGCAATATTAAAACTGTTAAGCACTGTTTAGTGCAACTTAAACATGACAGGATACAATTTTGGTGAGTGGTACGCCATCCTCGTATGTTTTGATCACGGGGTCAGATATGGACTAGACGCACATCGGTAACCTCAGCTATTTAAGATTGAAGAGTGTGATACAATATTGTCAAGGACAAGGCGTCTCTCATTCAGAGGGTTGCCTATGCCGATACACGGCAATATAAACTTAGAGCTGGATAAGATTTTGATACAGATTAACAATGCTTAAGTGTGCGCTAAAACACGTTCAGAGATGGCGCTTAATGTTACACATAGCAAAGTCCCTTGTCTATTGCTATCACGCTGTTTGAGTACTTTAAAAATGGCACCATGCATCGCGTTCCCTTATGACACTGAGGAAGGGACGCTTCCCGAAACGCGTTTGTCTTAAATAAAGTTTGTTGAAAACTGTAAGAACCCGTGAGTGCTGCCGCTTTTCTTCTACCTGGATGAAATGTGAGGAAAGCTGTGGAGCAGTTATTTTTGAACGAGGTACACCACCGCGTGGCAGCGGTATTGGTGGACTTTGGAGCAGTTATATATATATATATATATATATATATATATATATATATATATATATATATATATATATATATATATATATATATATATATATATATATGATATATATACATATTCACAAATATATCCAACACACAGGAAACCCATATGAAGAGACGCCACATGAATGTTATCTCAGCTCGCATTTATTTGTTGACAGCCTGCCAGCAGGTAACATCAAGGAACCGCAACATCGGAGGCGTTTGTTTCCATAAGGACTGGAAGCGCTGCTACGAGTGTACAGCTTAAGTTTCAACACCTGACCCAGTGGGTGTGGCCATTGGCATGGTCTTCTGGGTGATGTAGGGCACTCCTTGTCAACCTCAGTGGGTGCGTTGCTAACAGTCTCTGGGTAAAACTTCATAAAAGTGCCAATGTCCAATACAGGGCCTGCCCCGCTTTTCGGCTGCCACACAAGAGCTTGTTGAGCTGGCTCCCCATCTGTAAGGGCGCCAGTTCGCCTTTGTTCGAAAATGCCGTAGCACCCCCTGGTGCCACAGCTGACCTGCCACTCGCGGTGGGCTTCTCTTCGCGACCAGGTTGGGGCAGCCTTTACATCCAACACACAGGAAACCCATATGAAGAGACGCCACACGAAGGTTATCTCAGCTCGCATTTATTCGTTGACAGCCTGCCAGCAGGTAACATCAAGGGACCGCAACATCGGTATAAGCCAGACGCATTTCAGGGGTGAACCTTTCTTTAGTGGCGTTTATTTCCATAAGGGCTGAAAGCGCTGCTATTAATGCACAGCTTAACCCCCCCAGTGGGCGTGGCCATTCGCATGGTCTTCTGGGTGATGTAGTGCACTCCTTGTCAATCTCAGTGGGTGCGTTGCTAACAGTCTCTGGATAAAACTTCATAAAAGTGCCAATGTCCAAGACGGGGCCTGCCCCGCTTTTCGGCTGCCACACAAGAGCTTGTTGAGCTGGCTCCCCACCTGTAAGGGCGCCAGTTCGACTTCGTGTTTTGATATACATATATATATATATATATACGTATATATCTTTCTTATATGTCCTGTCACCCTTTAGTCACACTTCTATGTCTGGCCTGTCCCGGCTTTTGCTTTCGTAAATCTGGTCCCCCTACCCCTCCGGCACTGTGCACAGCCTGAGAGCTCCTGACTGGCTCCAAAGCATGGGGGGCCCCTCCATGTACTTTACAGGGGGGTACCCTCAAGTTTCGTTACGCCACTGATCCTAGCCATGACCTCCTCAACTGCGGGACCTGTTTAAACAGTTTGGTCCTTGAAAGTCTGGACATACACATGGTTTGCTCTTCTAGCCTATGTCCTAACTATGTCCTGTTACAGGAAAGTGAAACCATAAATTCCAGGAATGAAAGCGCGCCGGTAATTACAAGGCCAGGTTTTTAGTCAATCGTATCTTGTACTCAGATCATATTTGCTTACGAAACAGCCTATGCAGTTTTGGAGGTGGGGGGGTGTTAATGAATCATCCATCCAATATCATTTTATGATTTATCGCAAGAGAATTTGGCAAGGCAAGGATCACAGGCAGTTGGTGATAACAGATCAGTAAATGTGCAACCAGATAAAAAGTTGTAAACATCCTCTCAGGCTGCTATAAATGAACTTTGCTACATTTTTACAGACATCTTGGAAGTATGGTAGGTTAGTTGTATTGAAAAACGCCATTTCCAGTTCCTCATCAATTATGTTTGACCAATAGCACTACTGATCTTCTTATTACTAGTACTAGTAGTATCAGGCATAATAGCACTATAAATGTTATTATTTTCCTAACCATTATTAATTCTGCTATTTCTGCTGTTCCTTTTGGTTCCATTATTATTGCTATTTTGATTACTATTACTATCTTTAAGTCAGGGTCTGCAAATTTGCAAACTAAGTGGTTTGCAACTTCATGTAATTTTTCTTAAAACTTTGAAAGATTCACAACGTTGGGAGTCTCATGGAGCGGGCAGTTGGTTGCACCGGAGAGGTGGTTGCGTGTGTGGTGGTGTTTACAGAAGGCCCTGCCTCCACTGGTGATGCCATCTGAAGTCAATAAGGATTGTGTGGTTTATTGCACAGAGCAAATCGCCGGGCACAGTTTCACGGGCTATGTGTTGTGCTGTAAAACACAGCAACTTGTGCAACACCGCGTGTTATCATCCTGTTTTTTACGATCCCTTGCATTCTTCTTAAATTGGAAGCGGGTCTTCGGGGTCATCTTAAGAATTTTAGGGGGGTCCGGTCAAGACATATTTTAGGGGCTCCTGGTTTTGAACACATTTGGGTATTTTTTCCCATTCAAAGCTAATTCAAACATACACAATGCCAAACTATTCAAAATACCATGTTAAACTTTAAAAGGGTTACACAAAAACAGTAGTTATATGTCTTACAAGGACACAAAAAATCCTTAAAATGGCACTGTGTAGAAAGACAGGGTCAGCGGTAGCGATAGGGAGAGAGGGAGAGCGGTTGAGATAGAGGATAGTGGTCAACTAGAGAAAAAGTTCATTATCCCAGGGTGCCTATTGGGCACTTGCCTATTTTGCCCATGCCTTGAAATGCCTCTGGTGGCACTTTCTTTAAAGGAATGAGAGAAAAGTCAAGGTGTTAACAAAGGCAAAATCGCTTCAGGCCTGGTTTATGACTTATTATTTTTCTGAAGAGAGGGACTCGCTTTGAGGTTACACACAAGTCCTATGCACACGCTAGGTATACAGTATTGTAATAGTATTCAGTTTCTCGAAACGGAATCACAAGACACCAACGGTCTCGACGGAAGCGCATCAGCGCAGACACCCACATGGACGGCCGTACCCGACCGTGCCATTCTACCTGAAGTTCCTTACCCTTATGATTTAAATTATACCCGTAACTGTCGGGTTGGAAATATCACCGGCATACCGAACCCTTGTTTGTCATTCAACTAACAGCCCTGAAGAGTCACGGGTACAGTACCCGCATGACGAAACACGTGTCAGCTAGTTGTTTGCCTTGATGTTACCATTCCTTCCTACCAGGATGGTCTTAATATACTGCATTTGAAATCAACTCCTCAGACTTGTCCAACTTGTCTCATTAACTGCTTCTGTTCATTTACTATGAATATGATTACAATACTGTATACCTAGCGTGTGCATAGGACTTGTGTGCTTCTCTATTGGGTGAGCCCTTGTCACTCCCTGCAGAGGTTTTAGGGGTCTCCTCTGGCCTATAGCACCACCACACTATTACAATCTCTGTCATCATCTACACACCGCTACCAGCCCAGGCGCCAAACTTTCCAGCATACTCATAAACCCTACACAAAACCCATCGTTTTGAGGTTAGCTTGCGTGGATCTGCGCTGGCGCCTTTCTGAGTTTCAGGAAAAAGATCTCGCTCAATGTATCCTGTTGAAATGTTTCAGTGGGCCTGGTAGGTTGTTTCTAGTACTGCTGTTTTAGATTGGTTAATTTCATGATAGTGAAGCTGAACAAGTTGTTTGGTCCAAAAACCAACCATGTGGGGGAAATGTCCACAGGGAGCTTAATCGCATGTGAGCTTTGGAAACAAGCGAGCTGATGATTCATAAGAACTTTGTTTGAATGTGTGGCTTTTCTGCAAAAAGGGAATAATCTACAATGCAGAATAAATTACTGCATCACTGCATGATCCTGAAAACGGTTGGTCGTTGCAGAAATTGTCCCCAAGTGTGTTACTTTATGTGTGCTACCCTATGTGTGCTATCACATGGGTACTAACTTGATTTGAAGCTTATTATCTGGAGCGGGACTGTGCGGGGTAGAAGGATGGGAGGGGGATGGCCTGAAAGCACAAGCAGTCTCATAGAGTACAGCAAATGAAATAAAAAAGTAGCCCAGGCTTAAAAAGCAATAGCAGCGGAAGGACACTCGCTGAGAAAAGATTCAGTATTTGGACCATGCTCCAGGAGAGCGGCAAATTAACAAGGAGGAAGTGAAGAAAGCTTGAGCTGATCAAAAAGGAGCAAGAAAATGTGAGAATGAAGCCAACCAGTGGTAACCAATGGCCGTGCTCTAATCCGCTTGTAAGCTAACAACATGTCATGCTCTGGTTCAGGCGAGACCTAAAACCTAATGCATCATGATAAGACCCTGAAGCAATGTCATGGCAAGAACAGGAACAGGAATTAACCACAGCTTCAATAGTCTTTTTTTCTTTTCTGTAGTTCACACTCTTTGAGTATCTGCTAGTACTTAAGCAGCAAATAAAAAGCTTTTCAGAGGCTAAGTGCTTGTCAAGGGGTCAATAATGTGATGCAATTGGGACCACCAACACAACTCCTAACCATCACACTCCTACAAGTGGGATAATTCAAACTATTCAAAGCCCCAGAGCTATAAGAATAGCTTGGGTACAAGCTGCTACTTATATGTACTGTATTTTGAATTAATTAACCGCTGTTGTGCTCATCTCTAAATCAGACAACCATCGCCACCATGTGGCAGACTGCCATAAGTGCCGGTGTTGACCATTCAATGCTGGTGCCTAGCACTGGAAAATACCAGCACAAATTAAACACTGTGAAGTAGTCAAAATATATGTCAGAGTTATGAATATCATATATTATACAGGATAGTGCATATTTTGTACTGTAGATTAATATTTTGGAGTTAGTGTGTATTCCTCTCCCATTAATTTAACCTATTTATCACCTAACTACAGGTTTATCAACTTCTCACTTGCAAATCTTGTGGTTGCTATATTTCCAAGTCAACAGTTGCCCATGTATATTCCCAATCACAGATGTATTACTTGGTGGAGAAATTTAGTAAATTGAAACATATTATCTTCCTTGAAAAGCAAGACTTTTTGTAATCCCCAGTTAAATAAACTTTCAGTGCTGTTTACTAGGCTCTCATTTCTACTTTCCATAGGTTGGAAACATTTGGAATTGTCAAGAATGAACACCTGGATTCTGATATCAATCATTTTGGCTAGTGTTTGTGTGTACACAAGTGATGGCCAAGGTAAGCTTTTACCAAACTATTTCAGGCTGAGAACTGGATCCTACAGTAGTAGGTACTCTTGGTAAAATGTAGGGGCATTCAAATGTTTGAAAGTCACCATATGAAAACCATCATGGCTACAAATATATGAAACACCATGAGAATGTGAAGGTGAGATAAGGTGGTACGGTTGGCTTTTTTGCCACCCAATTTATGGATTTGCACAATTATATAGGGAATATTGTGTCCAGTCTTTATTTGCATCTATTTTTCTGGAGTTGCTTACACCTTTGGGTCCCAATTTAAAAGGTTGTTTTTGGCCATAAATGCAAGTGTAAGGCCAAAAAGACATCATTGGCATCTACGAACAAGTCACAAAATGATACCTGTTATGTGTAAATGGATTTATTACTGCAGATTTCTCCACCAGGCGTATGTGGAAATCCACTGTGGTAAATTCAACTCAAGGCATTGTAAGTGGTTGTACCGCGGCGGGATTTGACTTGTACAATCAGCAAGGTCCGCAATCATGTATGTTCATGGCCATGCCCATACGCCATTCCGTCCCGTTTCCACATACAAATGGTTGTAAAGATACTCCATCCAAGGCTGGAGTAACCCTACCTCCAAGATAGGCAGCTGGGAAGTGGATTGCTACTAGATTTGATCAGGGTGCTGGGGAAGGGTTACTCCACGGTACAAAATATTGGGGAGAGGATGTGGCCTTACGGCTAGAGTGGTCGACCTCGACGCTGGGGAACCGGGTTCGAGTCTCCGCAGGGACGCTCAACCTCCTGTGATTCTGGGCAAATCTCGTAATCTCCCCGTGCCTAACAAAAAATGAATGTGTCTGTTCGTAACACAACTGGTGATTATGTAAAGCCCTCTGATACTTACCGGGTCAAGTTCGCACTATATAAAACTCAGGAAAAAAATATGTACTCCCCTGAAGAAAAAGAAAAAAAGGCTGCTTAATTCTAAGCAATGTAGAATTGTGCACTGAGGAAACAGGTCATCATGGGATAGGTCACATGACATCTGGTACATCTGGGCACCTGCCCCTGGTACAGCTTTCCAGGCCTTCATTCAGGAGGTGTGACACCCTTACTCTGCTTGTACGGGTTTTTTGGGAATAGGGTGCTCCATCAACTCGCGTGTGCTTTTATCACCAAATGAATGCAGAATGCAAGCAAAGTACAACTAACCCTAAATGTGCTATGCTCTATTTCGATGCTAGTGCCAAATTAGCAGAATTATTATTTGATCACTTTTTGACCCAATCAGCAGCGTAGTTAACCAGAAATGGTGCAAAGATCATTAGGTCAATCAAAGTTATTCAATTGACAATACATAGTAAAACCAGTTTCAAAGACTGCTAAATTAAAGAGACATTAGATGATTAGATACTACAGAGTCCTTCTAGGAACTCTATGACGCAATGAATCAGCTCACAACTGCAGTGGCAGAATAGAGTCATTGGTAGACACAAAAGACAGAATTTTGGAATCTGCTTTTTCACCCTGAAAGTCTCTTTCTTAGCCTTCTAATAAAACTAAATATACGTTTTGCAAACAGTTCCTAAAGACTTAATAATTGACTGGAAGGGTTTTCCCCCCTTCAAGGCAGCTGAACCAAGGCTGCCATTAAAGGTTACTAGTTACCCAGACGTAGTTGTGTTATTTATTTCACCCAATGAAATCCAAAAGTCACATTTTCAAACTGCTGGTGCTGTAAATTCTAACTATTACAGGTTTTAAGGTATAATATGCAGATTGTGATTCGCTCCCCCAGACACAGCCACACCACTTGTAATTGTGAGCCCTGTGGAAACAGCTGTATACAGAAGGATCCTAAAACAGTGTACAGACCCCAAACTGAGGTCTTTGTTATCTAGAGGAATCTCACTAAAACTCCACAGGGGGGAGGCGTCATTTGCTGCTGTGCCATTATCAGTTCCATTTTTTACTATTTGGGTACCACCATTGACCTGCACTCCTGTTCCCACACACAGATTAGAAAGTTTGCCTTTTCCAGTGCCAAAATAAACCTTCAAAGCAGCCCTCTCGAATGTTTGCCTCATGATTTATATGTGCGGGGAGGCAGTCAAGTCAAGGCAAGTGCAAGGCATTTGCAACAGGGTTCATAAGGTCCTCGAAAAATATTTGACTTTGCATTATCAAATTTCAAATGCTAGGGTCTGTGGTTTTCGAAAATATTGGCAAATCTCATCACTCTCAGTCCTGTAGGGTGCACTGTGAGTGATCCCGATTACTACTTAGAGAGCAGGTGCAAGCAGTGCAGGCCACCAGCTGCCAACCAAACATGATGCATTGTGCTGAGCCAGAAGAGATGGAAGGAAACTGCAAATCCTCTTTTTGAAATCAGTGACTCTAGAGCTGATATGGGTTGAGAGGAACAGGTCCAGGCCAAATCTAGGTCAGTAGCAAAGGTTGGACTTTGAAAATGGATAGCAAAAATGTTCTAAGAAGGCTTCCACAATCAGACCTTCTTTGAAACTGTAGTAAGCAAAAGAACTTACAGTGCCACTAAAACAAATGAACACTTGCTAGTAAGCATTGACGCCAAGACTTGGTCATGCATCAGTCAAATAGTCACAAACCATTTTGCACCTTATACTGAGCCGCGGCCCGTGCAGGTAGGAGCGGTAGGGCCGAGTTGGGGGGGATTTCGACAGACGATGAGAAAGTGTGCCTTCCTGCACAAAAACAATCCTGCCAACAATGCAGACACCCATGCACCGTGGTGCACGGGTGCCTGCGTTGGTGCTAGGCACCAAATTATGCACCAGCAGAAAGGACAGGAATGCACTGTATCTTATAAATATGGTCCATTTCTGCCCTTTCGAATTGGCATAGGGCAGCACAGCAAAAATTCTTGCAGCGCTGCCCTACACCATTCCATTGTAAATGAGGCCCATCGATTTTAGTTATAACCAAACCCTATGTAATGCAATTTATTTTATATAACTGTCCCTTCAACACCTTCTCAGGGATAGTAAGCACTATGTAAATACAATAACAATTAAAAGCAAGCACTTCACAGCTCAGTTAACTCTATGCACTACCACTCAAAAAGCTTCAAGTCATTTGATACATTTTATTGACTGCAACAGCACTCTCCTTTGCTCTGAAATTGAAGTAAGGCACACACCTAAACAAATGCTCCTTTCTACCAGTGTACTACTGGCCTGAAAGAAAAGAACATGTGTACAACTAGTTAATCTGCAAATGTAAAGGATTTGGAGGTTACCTTGCTATGCACATTTGCATTTCTTTCAGGCCAGCAACACACTGGCAGAAAGGCATGTTTACCTAGCTGCCTGGCTTCAATTTCACAGGAGATTCCTTGAATACCACTCTAGCCGAAGCATTTTAACTATGGCAATTAACCCTCTGAAGAGCGTGACCCCCTTCCTGTGACTCCAAGCCTCCCTGGGGGTCGCGCCCCACAGATTGAAGACGTCTGATCCAGAGTAACAACACATGCAACAGGGACAGTCCTCATGGGAGGTTACAACAAGAGAAAAGGCAGTACTAAGGAGGGACTACTAAGCCTATTTACCAATGAAAAGCCACCATTTACATAGGACAGTAACAGAAGCCAATTAAAACGATGGTCAGAAAGTGGGCGGAGCTTCATGCCCATATCCTGAATACAGTATGTCTCAGAGAGACAGCGCAAGCACTGCCTAGGCGAGACCTAAAAATGAAATCTCATAATATTAACTTCTGTTTTCTCATTTGTATTTCATGCAGGATACTACGAAAACTGCTGTCTGTCTTATGCTCAGAATATACACCTAAGACTCCTTTATAGGCATGTTAAATCCTATAAGCAACAGGAAATCAATGAGAGCTGCAATAGGAAAGCAGTTGTGTAAGTATACACTGTTCCTTTTGTAATATTTGCTCAGTGATGTCAATGTGTGTCTGCCATTGAGTAATGCTCACAAATCTATGGTCAAGTGGCCAAGAATTATACAATATTTGAAACGGGACTACAGCTTCTTGTGAAATGCTATTAGAATCCCACTTTGGTCCAGGCCAGATTATAGAGATAATCACTGGCTCTAAAGGATTTCACTTTAAGTTGGCACCTCTGGATACGACAGCGTGATGGCAAGTGATAGGTGACAGATGGAAACCCAACCAGGATTTGGTGGTGGTAGGGAAGATGAGATCAAATAACCTATGATTAGTGTTAAGACCTTAACGGAGAAGTAGGTAGCTACAAAAAGCATAAATACATATTTTTTTCCGCCAAATACAATGCTAACGTTTACTGCCCTGTCACTGCTGAAGTCCCAAGTCCATCTTAGGGTCCAGCCAAAATTACTATCAGCCAACATCAGAGAATCCAATTGCAAAATATATAAATGAATATCAATTCTAAAAGTTAATTGTCTGATCTGAATGACATCTGCAGGTATCCGTTAGGAAAGAATATGCAGGAAATTAAGATTTAAAAAAAATATATGTTTTCTATTTAAAAACTGCTTGAATCTTTGGGTATCTACGCCCTTGCTGAATGTTAATGCTCATAAATACTCCTGACCAGTAAGAAAGTCAATTCTACAATGTTCTTGCTGATTGTGACAGATTACAATTTTGTTATTTGTCCCGTAAGAAATAAGTAGCAGCTGCATTCCAAACAATAAGGACAGTCGGAGACAGAGAAGGTCCAGCTTCTCTGATATTTCTTCTAATATCAATGTTCTTAACAAACTAGGAATCTCTCTTACATGTCTATTAAAAATAAAAATATATATTTAAAAAACTGTAATTGTAAAAATGTCTTTTATAGAACTGTTTTACTTCCGTATGAGTTAGATACACTGTTATTGACCTCTTTTTTGGCTTTTATCCTGGCGATTGATTGGCTAAGTAAGACAGTATTCTCTGTGAACCAAGTCAGTTATGTGATGTCTTATGGTTTGGGAATGATCAAGATATTACATATTTATTTTTCATGGTTTGGCTTTACGATCATGAAATGATTACAGTGCTCTGAAACATTGTTATTAAAAAAAAGGAATGCTTTTCATCCTGCTACATAACACTCTTTTACCGGCATAAAATGGGAATCATGCTTACTTTAGGTGCATTGTGCAAGGAAAATAATTGCGTAGAACAATATGTCTGATATGCTTGTGAATTGTTGTACGCTTATATTCTCATGATCTACTGTATGTCATAATGGAATTGGACTAGGTTTGCTCCACTTATACAATGAGTAATATGTGTTCTTGTCTCACATCTAAGAATTTACATGGAGCCCTAAATTACTCTCAGGGCCTCAATGTTGTACTGAGTGCAGATATGAAGTTTTGTGATGGGATGTGGGTTTTGATATGCATTTGAGGTAATTGGAGTGGTAATCTTTAGGTCTTGGCTACAGAAAAAGCTGTAGCTGTCTGTTGGCCAGGCCTATTGTTTCCAGTAGGTATTGAGTGGAGCTTTGGGTCAGCACCCTTGCCCATGATTGGATGGCGTTGTTGTGTGTACCAGTTGTTTCCTCTTCATTCGAAGGCTTCCCCCTCTATTCTTGCGTTTCTCTGCCCTGGAGTGTTTGGGTCTTGCAGTGTTCTGATTGGTTTACTTGTATCCTCCCAGGGCTGACATTGCTTCCATTCAGAGAGCCACGGGGCATATTAGCAAGAACCTCGTTAAAATTATCGCAGTTTTAGCGGCAGGAAACTGACGCTAAAATGGCGATAATGGGCTTGCTAATATGCGTTATTGAATTCCAATAGAAGCCCAGGTTAGATGTGCAGGACACATGAGTTGTGTTGCTTTCTCTGTCCAATGTGCTGCTTCCCTCCTAATTTTTCCCCCTCACCCTTCAATCTCCTTGTTGCTTGCCCCCGCGCTCGACCGTTGCTTCCCTGCCCCTCCACATCATGGTGTTTTTAAATATCACCCCACCTCTAATATTTCATTACTTCCCATTCCTTCAGCAATTATTTTTTTTAAACTTTTGTTAAAAAGATTTTTGTGCACCTGACGAACTATCTGCGAGCATTTATCTTGCAATAATATTTTTAACTCATTTCAAGAGGGCCGCCAGCGACTGTCCATGCATATGCATGCGGAGCAAGTACCAAGACATAATTTTGTTTTATTTTAACAAACTTGTTGAAAAAATGTGTGCACACTACAGTGGCCATCTTTGAATGGGTGCATTCAAATATTACAAGTGCAATCAAAAATTGAAGCCATGAATGGACATCCATCCGTGGCAGCTCTATTTGAGAGCATTTGTAATGTTTTCTTTTTTTTAAAAAGAAACATGCAGGGAGTTTATTCTCACTTACTAGGACAGTGAAAGGAGACTATCCTGATCACAGTGTCACCTTTGTCATTACCTTCCGTAACACTAATGAGCAGGGGTGACACTGCGAAAAATGGTAATAGCATAGTATATTTTTAGTCGACTCAGTCGCGTGGGAATAGAGTTTTTCCAGCACAGCAGTTTGTGCCTTTTACCAGCTGTAAGGTAAGGTAAGGTAGTCTTTATTCGGTATACAATAAATAGTATAACCATAAAAGCATAAAATAATATTTATATATTTTAAAATCAATAAAAATCTGTGGGAAATTGACATAACAGGATAGTTAATTGTCACATCCCAAGATTTGCTTAACATGGTCTAAGACATGTTCACAGTCCAAATTCATTATTTTTCAGCAGTCATCTGCAAAAACTACTTATGCCATGGCAGCCTTATTTAAATGTGTAGGCCTTGCTCTAGTGGCCTGGCAGCAGTCTTTTCCCGCCAATTTGGCTGTCTGGACATTCCAGTCAAACACAAAAAAGATGGCGGAAGAAATGCCTGCAATTTGTCTAACCACTGGCAATCATTTGGGGTAGACTTCCATGCCTGCTCAGCAGGCGGGCAACTAGAGTAAAATTGCGGGGGGGGCTGGAAAATATTTCGGGGGGGCTAATTCTTCCAACCACGAACAGAGTGGCTGTAAGAAGGGGTGAACGCACAACAAAAGCCTCATTTACAAGTAAAAGGTCTTTTAAAGACCTGTTAAGTACTCGGGTGCGGCTGCAATTTGATGCTTGCCAGCCCGCGAAGCTGTCTCCGGCCGGACTGACACACACGACGGGGGGGGGCTGAAGCCCCGTGAGCCCAATGGGTGTTGCGCGCCTGCTGCTCAAATGAGACCCAGCCATGCACATATCACTCCTGGGCCCGTCAGTTGGATGCAGCTTGGTTCCTGTGGCACAGTGAGCAAAGGCCCCACTATAGGCATACTCTTGGCCACTTAGGTCATTACGTCAAACACTCAAAAGGTGATGGTGGAATACATGCCACCACTGGCATTTAGTGAGAAGTAGTATTCCAACCATCATTATTTTGCTCACCATGCCACCTCAGATTTGACCGAGCCATATGCAAATCAGTCTTGGTCCTGCTGCAAAAGGAACAGTCCAGCCCGAACTGCCAAGCCGGGTCCTCTCCAAACCAAACACAAGCAAGTCAACACCAGTCTTACACTTGAAAGCATTCCTCCCGTCACCTCTTGTGAGTCTCAGGATATATAATCAACCTCCAAAGACAGGAGTCCTGGGATTCTACTGGGCACGTTGAGTGGGCTCAACGGTACAGTGATAATGGCTGCCAGTGCATTGAAGTTTCTAATTTTACAAAGAGATAAAAAGCAGACTGTGACAAGGTGTTCCTGTAACCTTTCTTAATGGAAGAAATGGGCCATTATTGAGGAATAATTCATTAACCTTAAACACAGAAGTGGCTTATTGCCATATATATTTCCAATAAAACATAAAGTTACAAGCATCTTATACTGCATGGTCTAAGACAGATGTTCACAGTCCAAATTCATTATTTTTCAGCTGTCATCTTGGTGCAAAAACTACAGATGCCAAGGCTGCATTCTTTAAATGTGGTAGGCCGTGCTTTAGTGGCCTGGCAGCAGTCTTTTCCCGCCAATTCTGCTGTCTTGACATTCCAATCAAACACACAAAAGATGGCTGGAGGAATGCTTGCAATTTGTCTAACCACTGGCAATCATTTGGGGTAGCATTCCATGCCTGCTCAGATTAGACCCAGCCATGCACATATCACTCCTGGGCCCGTCAGCTGGATGCAGCTTGGTTCCAGTGGCACAGTGAGCAAAGGCCCCACTATAGGCATACTCTTGGCCACTTAGGTCATTACGTCAAACACTCAAAAGGTGATGGAGGAACACATGCCACCACTGGCATTTAGTGAGAAGTAGTATTCCAACCATCATTATTTTGCTCACCATGCCACCTCAGATTAGACCCAGCCATATGCAAATCAGTCTTGGTCCTGCTGCAAAAGGAACAGTCCAGCCCGAACTGCCAAGCCGGGTCCTCTCCAAACCAAACACAAGCAAGTCAACACCAGTCTTACACTTGAAAGCATTCCTCCCGTCACCTCTTGTGAGTCTCAGGATATATAATCAACCTCCAAAGACAGGAGTCCTGGGATTCTACTGGGCACGTTGAGTGGGCTCAACGGTACAGTGATAATGGCTGCCAGTGCATTGAAGTTTCTAATTTTACAAAGAGATAAAAAGCAGACTGTGACAAGGTGTTCCTGTAACCTTTCTTAATGGAAGAAATAGGCCATTATTGAGCAATAATTCATTAACCCTAAACACAGAAGTGGCTTATTGCCATATATATTTCCAATAAAACATAAAGTTACAAGCATCTTATACTGAAATTACTTTGAGTTTCTGATCACTTAGTAATCACTTAAGTACTCGTTTAGTAATCGATGAGTAATCAGTCAGGTAATCACCTAGTAATCACTTATGTAAAGAAAAAAAAATACACAGCGACCAAACAATGCCTAGTCAGAGATCTCGCCATCTGACTAATAATTAAATTACCTAATATATCAGGAAGTTTTTTTTATGCACATTGTTTGATACATATCTGTTACAAATCATATCACAATTTTCATCAACTGCCTCTAGAGATCTTTCCTTTTCAACAAAGTGAAAAAGCCCTACTAGATAAAAATATTTTTAGATCCTTTCTTGCGTTTCTGGTATTTCCTGTAGTCAGGAAAAATTCCCCATGGTACTGCAATGGCCTTAATTGTCTTCAAGACAACTGGTGTTAATTGTACTTTTATTAAATGATGAAAAGGATGTTGGGGGGAGGATGCTGCCAAATGGTTAGGGCTCAAATCTGCGAACCGGGTTCGAGTCTCGGCAACGACGCACAACATCTTGTGATTCTGGGTAAATCACTTACCCCCAGATTCATCAATGTCCCGATTTGCGAGTCCTTAATAGCGATTATTAAGGAATCGCTATTAAAGACTCGCAAAACGGGATTCGTGTAGAAATCACACAATTTAATGCGATTTCTACAGCTTCCTTATTTGCGATTCGCTAATTGCTAATCGCAAATAAGGAATGACTGAATGGGGAGTCATTCCTTATTTGCAATTAGCGAATCGCAAATAAGGAAGCGATTTCAAGGGTGCCAGGGTGTCCAAAGGACACCCTGTAGCACCCCTGAAAGGCAAATGTACACAGGTGTTGCGCACACACATGTCCAAAGGACATGTGTGTGTGTGTAACATACAACTTAGAAAAATGCACTAAAGTGCATTTTTCTAGGTTTTCGCTATTTACCACGAAGTTACACTTCGCGGTAAACAGCGGCCCCATATTGCGAATTTGCAATTTTAAAAATGTTCATGAATAGCATTTAAGGAATCTCTAATTGAGATTTCTTAAATGTGATTCTTCGCAATTAAGTGATTTCGGTAATTGCGATTTTTGCATTTGGGATGATGAATCCCAAATGCAAAAATAGCGCTCCCAAAGGGCCGGATCCTCAGAATCTGGCCCTTTCCGAGCCGGATTTACAATGATGAATCTGGCCGTTAATCTCCCCGTGCCTAACAAAAAATAATGTCTCCTTGTGTAACGCAACTGATGCTCGTGTAAATCGCTTTGATACCCAATACCTTCAGGTCAAGCTCGTGCTATATAAAACTCTGAAGAAAAAAAAAAAGGAGCCACAGTGTGCACTTTGAGGTTTTCCTCCTGAAATCTAATAAATGATCCAGCCCCTACTCAGGAGTAGATTTCTAATCTCATTTCAAAGAAAGCTTCTTAGCTCTGACTGCCCAGCTTTACTTTCTTAATGCTGTTCACATCAACATATAAGACACAAAGACAACAAAAAATGCTCACATTAAGATAAAAGACACGAAGACAACAAAAAATGCTTGTGATGGGCACAATTGAATTTCACAAAATGAATAAATGTTATTGATCTTTTATTCCCAGATTCCGCATGTCCAGGAGAGGGAAGGTCGTTTGTGGAGACCCGAAGGAGCACTGGGTACAACTTCTCATGAAACGTCTAAACAACAGGACAAACCTTAACACGATGAGGCCTTTTCAGAAGAAAAAATCTGCACAACAGCTGGGCAAGGTGAGTAGACATAATCCAGCTGCAACAAGTAGACTCATGATGTTGATACCCAGCAGCGAGTACTGGTGTGGGCGGACCAGTGGCGGCGAGTAGGGAATGGGGGTGGTGAGGCGGGAGTGGCAGGGGAAGGAGACGACAGGGGGTGTTTGAAAAAATGTTCTTTTAAAAGCGCACTTACCTTTCCTCCGCCGGCCGCATCGCTCCTCCTGTCTCTGCTTTTCCTGACTCCAGTCCAGAAGAAGTTGCAGATGCTCCTGGGCACAAACACTCCCCCGGGCCAATCACAACGCTGCAATGCAGAATTGTGATTGGTCTGGCCGCCATTGATCGGCGCTCAGATCAAGACAGGGAGCCTGTGCATATTCCCTACCAGGCTGTCCATTACAGCCTGGTAGGGAATATGCGAAGTGCGCATGACTGCTTGGCTGGCCGTTTACAGCCGGCCAAGCAGTCATGCCCACTTAGTGTGCATAGTCCACTCCTCCTCTCACCCTGACCCAATAGCCCGCCTGCATTAACCCAGCCCGCTGCAACCAAAAATAAAATGATAATAACCTTGTTAATATTGTTGTATTTGACCTCTTTTCACTGCTCTAAAAGCAGTGGGGCGACGCTCCTCCACCTTAGCGCAGGAGTCGCCCCTGGGGCGGACTGACATTCATGGGGGTGGATACCAAGAAGCGAGTCCTGGAGTCAGCATAGTGCCTTGTACAAAAGTGAACGCTATAGTCAGCACACTGAAACATGTGGTGCATTGCACAAAAGTGAGCGCTGGAGTCAGCACACTGAAACACATGGGGCCTTGTACGAGCAAGTGAGCCCTGGAGTCAGCGCACTGAAACACATAGTGCCTTGTACGAGCAAGTGAGCCCTGGAGTCAGCGCACTGAAACACATAGTGCTTTGTACAAGCAGTGAGCCCTGGAGTCAGCACACTGAAACACATAGTCACTTGTACAAGCAAGTGAGTCCTGGAGTCAACAATATGAAACATGTGGTGCCTTGTATAAGCAAGTGAGCCCTGGAGTCAACAAACTGAAACACATAGTGCCTTTTACAAGTCAGTGAGCCCTGGAGTCTGCACACTGAAACACATAGTGCCTTTTACAAGTCAGTGAGCCCTGGAGTCTGCACACTGAAACACATAGTGCCTTTTACAAGTCAGTGAGCCCTGGAGTCAGCACACTGAAACACGTGGTGAGTTGTACAAAACAAGTGAGCCCTGGAGTCAGTGCTCTGAAACACATAGTGCCTTGCACAAGCCAGTGGAGTTAGCACACTGAAACGTGTGTTGTGTTGTACAAGCCAGTGAGCGCTGGCGTTAGCACACTGAAACACGTGTTGTGTTGTACAAGCCAGTGAGCGCTGGAGTCAGCACACTGAAACACATGCTTTCTGATCTAATGCACTTTAGAAATGCAATATAAAATGTGTGCCTCGTTCAAGCAAGTGAGCCCTGGAGTCGGAACACTGAAACACGCGGTGCGTTGTACAACAGTGAGCACTGGAGTCAGCACACTAAGGTAGACACACAAAAGAGGGCCTGAGGAGATTTACAGGCCAGCAGGGGACGACTCCTCGATGACAAAGTCATAAAACACAAATAGGCCCCTGGATCGAGTGGAAGATAGTAGAGGAGGGCAGGACTATCCCTTTTATAGGACGGTTTCCCTCACCCACCCGAAGGTGGCATGCTTCATCATAGGGTAACCTCCTCGCAATGTGAGCGTGGTCTCAAAGCTGGCTATAACCCCTCTCTGAGAGGGAGGAGCTCAGGGATGTTTTCAGTGTAGAAATAGAGGTTTACTAAAACCTGTAGGTGAGCTGGGTGTGATGAAGGGTGAGAAAAATGAAAGTGTGTCCTCATGTAACGTAACTGGAAAATATGTAATGCGCTCTGATACCTGATTCGGTTCGGGTCTAGTTCGCGCTATATAAAACTCTACCAAAAAAAAAAAAAAAGGGTGGAAGAAAGTTTGTGAGAGATAAAACTAACTCCGAGGACACCAAAGACTTTCTTGGGGCATCCCACAGTCAGGATTAAGAGCAAAACCAATACAAGGAGTGGATTGAACATGTCATAGTACGGTGATGGTCGACATGTTTCAGCCTCATACCATCCTTAGAGGTGGCACAGCTTTCTTCAGGACCAGTAGTGAGAAGATGTCATCTAGTACATTGCAGAGACATACACATCCATAAAAAGGTATACTGAACCAGTGGATGGAGTCGACTGCCACGCAATCAGAGTTCCACGGGTAAGTGTGTTACCCGCAGTGTCAGGTAATCACAGACACCTTAACCTCAGTGCGAGCTCAAGGGGGCAGCTTAGTCTTCAACCACGGCGTGTGGTGGGCGCTGGATCGCACTTCAAACAGGTCACTAAAACACAAGTCTTCTGGTCTAAAGCGCTTTAGAAATGGAACAGATACATTGTAATTCTGCAAAATATTGATCCAAAGATTTATCATAACCATTTTAGCGACTCTTCAAATACTGCCAAAGTACAGGTTGATTAATTATTAACTCACTTGTGATTATATTTCCGAAATTATATTATGGTCACAGTTTATCTACGGATCAATATTTTAACTGTGATAAAGCGAAAGAACACTGTGACCTCCAAGAGCACTTGACGACTAGAACCAAGCAGTGAACACTGGAGTCTGCACACTGAAACACATAGTGCCTTGTACAAGCAGTGAGCGCTGGAGTCAGCACACTGAAACACATAGTGCCTTGTACAAGCAGTGAGCGCTGGAGTCTGCACACTGAAACACATAGTGCCTTGTACAAGCAATGAGCGCTGGAGTCAGCACACTGAAACACATAGTGCCTTGTACAAGCCGGGAGCGCTGGAATCAGCACACTGAAACACATAGTGCCTTGTACAAGCAGTGAGCGCTGGAATCAGCACACTGAAACACATAGTGCCTTGTACAAGCCGGGAGCGCTGGAGTCACCACACTGAAACACATAGTGCCTTGTACAAGCAGTGAGCGCTGGAGTCTGCACACTGAAACACATGGTGCCTTGTACAAGCAGTGAGCGCTGGAATCAGCACACTGAAACACATAGTGCCTTGTACAAGCCGGGAGCGCTGGAGTCACCACACTGAAACACATAGTGCCTTGTACAAGCAGTGAGCGCTGGAGTCACCACACTGAAACACATAGTGCCTTGTACAAGCAGTGAGCGCTGGAGCCTGCACACTGAAACACATGGTGCCTTGTACAAGCAGTGAGCGCTGGAATCAGCACACTGAAACACGTAGGGCCAGATGTAGGTAGCCCTTTACCGGTCGGAAACGGCCGAAAATACAGATTTTCGGCCGTTTCCGACCGGTAAAGGGCTATGGAGATGTAGGGACCAGAAAAACGTACATTTTCGGTAATTTTACCGAATCGGTAATTTTACCAAATCGGTAAAAATAGAGAATCGGTAAATTTACCGATTCTGTAAATTTTACCCGTTCGGTAAATTTACCATTCGGTAAAAATACCGAAAATGTATTTTGTGATGTAGGTAGCACTTCTAACAGTGCTACAGGGCCTTTAGAATTCGGTATTTACCATGCAATACAATTGCATGGTAAATTACGAATTCTTGTGTACATGCACATCTGTGCATGTACACCTGTGCCATGTGGCACACAGACATGCCCTAAGGGCATGTATGTGTGCCACATGGTCCAAACGCCAGTTACAGGGGTGCAACAGGGTGTCAAAGTGACACCCTGTCCCCCTTAGCAATTCTGTATTTTTACCAATTCGGTAAACACCGAATCGGTATTTGCTATAGAATCCTGTGGGCTTCAAGGCCCATAGGAATCAATAGCAAATACCGATTCGGTATTTACCAAATCGATAAATACCGAATCTTACCGATTCGGTAAAAAATACCGAATTTTTACCTACATCTCATTTACAGATTCATAAATACCGAATCGGTAAAATTCGGTATTTATGAATCGGTAAATGAGATTTACCTACATATGGCCCATAGTGCCTTGCACATGCAGTGAGCGCTGGAGTCACCACACTGAAACACATAGTGTCTTGTACAAGCAGTGAGCCCTGGAGTCACCACACTGAAACACATACTGTCTGGTACAAGCAGTGAGCCCTGGAGTCAGCACATTGAAACACATAGTGCCTTGTAAAAGCAGTGAGCGCTGGAGTCAGCACACTGAAACACATAGTGCCTTGTACAAGCAGTCAGCGCTCATGCCAGCAGTGATCGCTGGAGTCAGCACATTGAATAACATAGTGCCTTGTACATGTAGTGAGCACTGCAGTCAGCACACTGAAACAGACGGTGTCTTGTACAAGCAAGCGAGCCCGGGAGTCAGTACACTGAAACATTTGGGGCCAGATGTATGACCCTTTTTAGCGGCCGCAAACGGGAGATCCTCCCGTTTGAGGACGCAAAAAAGGCTAATAGCATGTACAAATACTATTTTGTGAGTCGCTGACTCGTAAAATAGCATTTGCGACTCACTATTAGGAAGGGGCGTCCCTTCCAAATAGCTAGTCTACATGCTATGTACTAATGTTTTGCCGCCGCATTTGTGGCCACAAAACACTCGCAGTTTGCCACCTACTTCAAGTAGGTGGTAAACCACTCGAAAAGGGGAAGGGGTTCCAAGGGGACCCCTTCCCCTTTGTGGGTACGTGGGAAAATATTTTTTAAGCGCAGGCAGTGGTCCCAGAGACCACTTCCTGCCCTTAAAAAATGAAACTGAAAAGTTTCATTTTTCTTTTTTAAATGCATCCCATTTTCCTTTAGGGAAAACGTGCTGCATTTTTTTTTTAAACCTGCTTTATTAAAAAAGAAGTCACAGACATGGTGGTCTGCTGACCTCAGCAGACCACCAACCCTGTGAATGCTAAGCATTCCTAGAGGGGCCACAAATTGCACCTACCTCATTAATATTAATGAGGCATTATTTTGTAGATAGAGATTTTATAAACAGTGATAAAGTCTGATTCTGACTTTTACATGTAGCTTCAGAATCGCTTTGTAATGGTCCTAGGAAAGACATTGATCATTTTTGTGTGTTAAACAAAAATCTGAAGTAACTTTTTTTGGTTTTATGTTTTTTATGTTTGCAAATGTCATTTCTGAAGATATATTGAAACGTTAATAGAACTAAGCAAATCAGTATTAACAAAATGAAACATTATCAGAGTTAATCATTCAAGGTAAATAAAGTTATAAAGTTAAGACAGAAAAGTACACTTTAATAGATTTTCTTTAATTTGTGCTAATTGGTTTTTTTAGAGAAGAAGAAATTCTGCATAAATCGTCCTAAAAACACTGCTGGATTCTTTGCCCGAAGTTAGGTACATGTAATATCCTTCACCACAAATAAGTTAACAAAGAACTGAACTCAAACTATTACAGAGCGCTATTGTATTTACAATGCAATAGTTCTTTTTTTATTTGTGTTTGTAACTGTTGGGAAAGAATTGCTCATTATTTTATATTAAGAAAGTGTTCCATTTTGTTTTATAAAAAAAAATAATCACATATTTTTAAAGAACACCGATTGTTCTTTGTTTACTTGGTCCAATGGACCTGCTACTTCACATCTATTGTCAAATTATATATTTGTTTCTCTTTAACTGTATTTTGATGTTATTTTACATTAAACTACTATGAAATGTGCAAGATGTTGCCATACCCACTTTTACAACACTAGAATGTTTTGAACTCCATTGAGGAAAATGAAGTACAGAGAGCTGGGAGCATGGAATGTTAGACTGAAATTAAGTTGCTTCTTTTCTGTAAATGCTCAGCTTACATACTACACTAACAATCATTTTATGTAAATATTCTGATATTATACCCTGCTATTTTGCATTAAATCTTTTACCTGTACTCCCTCAGTTGTTAATGTTTTTTATGCTTAATTTAATCAGAGATGCCTCCAGTTCATGATATTAGCGATCCAGCGCAATCTTTCCTAAATAAAACAGAACACTGACTATGCGCTCTTCGCAAGAACGACTGCAGAAGGAAGAAAACTGATTCTATGCTCATCATAAGACTTGTCTGATGTTCAAGATATCTTGCCTTTACATGTCAATTCATTCAAAAACAATTCTCTGTAAACCCACCATGCTTTACATGTCAGTCGTGAAAAGAAGTGATGCCTCCAGGTGTTGTCGCAGGCATTCTACCCTAAACTGGGTGGCCCACTCCAAAGCCATTTCTGGTGGCGTCACATCAGCCTTGAACCCTGGCTCCATGATTGGGAACCCCACCCTCCCCTATGATCAGAATGAGAGGGAATTTAGAAGAAAGAAAGACAGACTCCTGCCATGTTTGGTCCATGTTCAGTTTACTTTTTTCAGGGGACTGTCCTTCAGAAATTGGCAATTTCTTTCATAGGTTTAAATGGATTTAAAATCCTAATTCCATAATCTTAGGATTCCAAAAGGACTGCAAACTAATTACACTGCCTGAGTTATTATTGTTGACACCTTCTTCTTCATGTTTACAAGAGGAGTAAGGTCTCACGTGTTGTCCCTACAGTGGAAGGTCATTCAATATTCTGAGACTGCTCTTCAGTCACTGGGGTGCTGACCTGCCATTTTGGTCAATTGAGTTTGTAGAATGTTACAAAGGTGACGTTATCGCTTGTGAAATTCATCCGCTGGGTACAATTTTAAGGTTTCAGAGTATATTGGTGTTGGTGGACAAGAAGGAGAGTATGAAAAGTTCTGTGTTTCAAGGGTAGGACTCGATTTCTTTTCTGTTGGAATGCCTGGGGTGAAATGTTTATGTCCATCATATCTCTCTGGCTGTCACACATACTTAGGGGCACACACTCCTAGATTACACAGCCTTAAGTAGAAACCTAGCTGTTATAACTATCACACAGATTATGTACCTGCTAGATACCCTTGGAAGGCCAAGGAGCTATGCAGTGTCTGTAGTTCACTTTAAACCTCAGAACCTCATGAGATTTCTGATTTAGGTTACACACCTGTGTCTAACACATCAGAAGCAGGTCATGACCCTAGCACTTGATAACACCCATAAGGTTTTCCCAATTGTCAGTAGTGTCTCAGCCAGCTTGACATTCTGTTTGGCAATACAGACCTACATTTTTTATTGAAGGTCTGATATGGAGGGTGTACATCCTTGCCTAACCCTGCCAGAGTTTGGGTCACTCCATACACAGTGGGAAAGCATCAAAGGAAATCAGAAAAGAGATGGAATCACCCTCTTTGCACCAGTGTTTTAGGCCCTTATTTAGAGTTTGGCGGATGGGATACTCCATCAAAACAAAACGGATAACACACAGCTGTATTACAACTGCAAGGGGCTATACGGCATTTCAAAAATGGCGAACAGATATCCACCATGTTTGCGATGGAGTATCTTGCCAGCAAACGCTAAATAAGGCCTTAATTGTGAGCAACTACCGGGTGTGGTGAGTCCCTCAGGCATCGTTTCAATTAAGTTTAAAGGTAGGAAAACCCCCAATTCTTTTTTAAAAAGTTTTAAATATATGACAAGGAAACTGAAATAAAAATTATACGAAAACAGGTATGATAAAGAAAATGATTCCCCATTAACGTGTCGGGTCTTTCTGAGAAATTATGCACGTAGTTGTATTTCAGGATATTCTACACAGAAAATATTGTGTGAAATAAATATTGTGGTCTAAATATCGTGTACAAAAAATATCATCGCATCGGGGTTGACTCAAATGGGTTTATAACTTTAAGAAAAATGTTAAGTACACAATCTTTATATCAGGCCATAATCTGACAGCGATATTATTGTACCGTACCTGGTTGGTTAATTTGCCGCGAACTACTTGCATTGCCGAAAGATTAACCCAAAGTCTTTCAATAAAATGGCAAAGGTATTCCTTTTTGTCAAATACTGCATTGTCTCATTCATTCAGACGATTTCTTCAAATTCCTGTTTCATCCATATGAAAAAGTACCTCTTGAGGCCAGCCGCGGCCCATACCGGTAAGAGCAGTGGGGTCGGCTGAGGGGGGATTTCGACAGACGACGAGGGAAAAATTATTATTATTTAATTTTCCGCCGTGGTCGTCTGTTGAATCTCCCTCAACCCGGCCCCACTGCCCCACCTCTCTTCCCTGCACGAGCCGCATCTGCTCGAGGTTACAAGTGTCACTGCTATGCTTTTACTACTTACTCTTCCTCTCTTTCTCACTCCAAATTTACTCTGACCCCCACTTTATTCCTGCCTGATCAGTGCTTAATTTGAGCTGGTGGTTGCAGGTGAGGCCCACCGGTAGGCATTTTTTGGGCCTGGCACTTATCTTTTCTTAACAGACTTTGATATGGAGGAAAAGAAAGAAAAACACAAAAGGGAGAAACAAGAAAGAAGCGACAGACGAAAAAACAGTGACAAAAGGAGAAAGCATGGATGAAAAAGAACCTGCAGGAATGAGAGAAAGAGGCAGGGAGTGTCTGGTGGCGGATGCATGAGGCATCAGATGAAATCAAGACAACACAGAGGGGTATTTGGCACCGCTGATATTCGTAGCGCTGGCGCACGCTTATGAGCAAAACTTTGGGTTCGGCACTTACTGCCACATGCATCAAGCTAAGCAATTGCGATTCCATAATAGCGATTATTAAGAAATCACTATTACTGAATCACAATTGCCTATGCATGTGGGTTTCGCTAAAAAAATTGTGATTCCTTCTCATTTCCTAGGGCCTAGAGGCCCATAGGAATGAATGGGAAGCCAATCGCAAATTTGCGATTACCAAATAGGTAATCGCAAATTGAAAATGCAATTTCACAGGTGCCAGGAGGCCAAAAGGCCACCCTGATGCACCCCCAAAGTTGGCATGTGTGCACATGTGGCGCACTCACATGCCCTAAGGCAGTGGTTCCCAAACTTTTTGACCTGTGGCTCCCTTGACTAAATTGGCAGTTGGTCGTGGCTCCCCACCATTTTTTTACCGGTGGGGGGATGTAAGCCCGACCTCGGGAGTACTTCCAGTTGTCTTCCTTAAATTAATTGGGACGCTTTTTTTTTCCAATTGATGACAAGCAGAGGAAGTCATGTTTTGGAGCAATTGTGATTATTAAAGGTTCCCTGGCAGGCCAAAACAGGTCAGATCAAGTTACTTACCAGAAAATGGCAGTACGCCGGGTGATGCAGTGACAGTCGCATGCCATGTCACTGTGCACGGGCAGAGTCAGTCGCCTAGTCAAGTTAGTACAAACGGGATGGGGCAGTCAGTTGGGTGGCAGACTGGGAGGGCTGGTGAACAACAAGTAATGTATACTGTCAGTGGGGCCAGGTCATCGAGCATTGGCAGAGCTAAAAGTAGGCACACTCCAGGTCACAGGGGCTGAGGCAGGGCAGGACAGTAAGGTTGGGGGCAGAACGAGATGAATGGCAGAAGACAGGGCTGCATAAGATCCAGCCAGCTCAGTGGGGCTGGGGTAGAGCCAGTCTCATGGCAGGAAGAATGGACGGGCAAGAGGCAGTTTTGTAGCATGCTGGTATGGATAAGGTAGAGTCAGTTGCACAAGGTGGAGGTGGCAATATGACCCGGTTACATCCCAGGTCAGTGTGGGGCACAGGACATGAATGACTTTGAATTTACCACACGTGTGCCCACTGCCAGTCCCTGCCCAGGTGCCTTTATCACATAGGTCTGCTCCCCTCACGCCTAACAGCCAACTCCTGCTTCAAAGCTGCTGTCTGTCATCTGTCGAAATTGATGACACACTAGCAGCTTCTTCCCGGGTACATACTTCGGAGATGTCTTTGAGAAATATTGCTTTTGGTGCAAATTGTCTTCATTTTCGAGCCAGCTGTGAATTGATTCTAAAACTTGCATTACTTTTTTATTCAAAAACGTTTTTCAGGAAATAGACAGTGAGTGATAACAATGTCCTTTAAATTGCGTTCAGGGGTTACAAACTTGTTTTGCCACTTAATAAATCCATTTGTCAACCTTATCTTTATTGAAGGACTGGCTAAAAACTCGTGCCTTGCAGCCTGCATGCACCCTTTTGCAGAAAGTGCCTAGTTAAGTTCACTGGACTGTAACTTGCGACCTGCAGTTCACAGAATGATCTCTGCGGCAAAGCATTTATACCAACTGATTTATACTTTTTATAGCTATCCTACACTGAGCTACCTTACACAGACTAGAAATGCGTGACGTAGACGTAAACACGGTTCTTTGCCGCAGCCATGCTCAACCAGTCTGAGCTATTTTATGATCATTAGAACCTGTTAAGATTTCATAAAAGTATTTCCAAGAAGTGAGTTAGCCATGTTTTTCCTGAATATATATTATATCCTGAAACTGGACGTAAACAGTCGTTTGCTGCAGGTGGCTAACCCTCAGAAGTGTAATAGGGACAGGGGGGAACAACCTTTACAACACAACTTTTACCCCGCACTACCATTACAACGCAACCATTACAACGCAAGTCATTACAACGACTTACGCTGGAGGGCGCTGGAGGATAGGGAATAGCTTAATTTTCTATCCAACACCTTCCCTACTATCCACGGGGACTGGAGTTGGAATTGAAAATGTAACTATTCCACTATCCAGCGCCCCCCAACGCAAGTCGTTGTAACGACTTGCGTTGTACAAACTGCGTTGTAATGGCATGCGTGGTAAAAGCATACGTTGTGATGTCATACAACCGGGACAGGTAGTATCAGTTCCAGAAAAAGTTTTATACCTCCAGAAATATACGGAGGGTCAGACTGGGGACAGGAAATTAATCCTGGCTGCAATGCAGCCTATTTCCACAGCCGCAACTTTGCCCACTGGAATTTCTGGCTTATAAAATCAGGCGCAGTGTTTCTTCAAGTTCACACAAAGTGCGGAACAGCCGTCAGGATATAATTATACATGGCTGTATTTTACATTTACAAGTTGTAGCTATATTTGAAATCATCTTGTTCTGCGAGGGGCCTACTACGTGTTCAGTAAGTCAGATGCTGTCCTGTTTTCCGACGAGACTTCGGGGGCCACTGCACATTTATAACTTGTCCCTTTCAAACTCAACTTCTCAAAATAAACCAAATAAATGAGTTAATGAGCGAGCCGTGACTCCCCCGTATGTTGCGGCTGGAATAAGCTTCATCCTGCATTCACGGTAGGGCGACAAAAGACGCATAATATTTTACTACCTACACACGTCCAAACGCTATCTTTCCCATATTGTGCGCGGCGCCCCAGGCTACTCAAAACGGCGCATCAGGGCGCCGCGGCGCACAGTTTGGGAACCACTGCCCTAAGGGCGTGTGTGTGCGCCACATGGCACTTAGAAAAATGCAATTTTGTGCATTTTTTTAAGGAATTGCACATTACCATCCACTTGTAGTGGATGGTAATTTGCGATTCCTTAATACAAAGTCGAATTCTGAGAATGCTTCTTGTATTGCATTTAGGGAATCGCAAATTGCGATTCCCTAACTGCATTCACAAAATAGGTAATCGCAAATTTTGCAATTACCTATTTTGCGAATGACTTTGGGCTTGATGCGTCCCAAAAGGCGAGTCGGCCCGTTTGCGACCGGTAATTAGCTTGATGCATGTGCCCCTTATTCTTGTACAAATTAAGCGCTGCCTCTGACTCCTCTGTGACCACCCTTGTTTACATCTCTCTCTCCCGCCGCATCTTTCTGCTGGTCTGTCTTTAACTCCACCTCCCCTCTCCCTGAACCATCAGTTGAGTCTCTCTGTTGTCTGCCCTCCTTAGATCATTTTAATCTAATTTCTCGGATTCTTTATGTTGGGGGAGAGCATGGAAGACACACGCAATTATCTCAGAAAGCAGCTACAGAAAAACAAGCTAATAGAACGCTCTCTCTCTCTCTTCCGGGTTGGAGAGGGCAGACTTTAAATGAGTCTGGGTATCCAGTTCCGCCATTAGAAGAAAGACTCGTTGATCCCCGGTAATGAGGGCAGGAGCGGGGCCAATTACTGCAGCTCCATCATCTAAAGAAGACCATTTTACAGATTGCTGGGCTGGGTGGACTACAGGGAGGGGTGGAGGCAAGTGCTGAAGCCTCTTCCCTGCCACAACGCACTTGTGAAACCAGTCTGCAGAAGAGGGGAGACTTTGCAAGCTCTGTCAGTCAAGGGGGGATTTCCACTACACTGGTGAGTATGCAAGGTGTGTGTGGTTTTGTATGTGTGTATGTGTGTGGTTGTGTTTGTGATTGTATGTGTGTGTGTGAATGTGTGTGTGTGATTGTGTGTGGTTGTGTGTGATTGTGTGTATGGGTGTGTGTGGTTGTGTGTGATCGTGTGTATGGGTGTGTGTGATTGTGTTTGTGATTGCATGTGTGTGGGTGTGATTGTGTGTGTGTAATTGTGTGTGGTTGTGTGTGATTGTGTGTATGGGTGTGTGTGGTTGTGTGTGATCGTGTGTATGGGTGTGTGTGATTGTGTTTGTGATTGCATGTGTGTGGGTGTGATTGTGTGTGTGTGATTGTGTGTGGTTGTGTGTGATTGTGTGTATGGGTGAGTGTGTTGTGTGTGATTGTGTGTATGGGTGTGTGTGATTGTGTTTGTGATTGCATGTGTGTGGGTGTGATTGTGTGTGTGTGATTGTGTGTGGTTGTGTGTGATTGTGTGTATGGGTGAGTGTGGTTGTGTGTGATTGTGTGTATGGGTGTGTGTGTGGTTGTGTGTGCACAGTCCTGTCATTATCTAACTCTGATGTATGTGTGGTGGTGAGAAGATGTACGCAGGGAAAGAGGCGAGAGAGGGCATCTGAATCTATCTGGGTTGCTGTAACTGTTGGGATTGGGAAGGAATTGGCATACATACACATTCACTCATTGGCCTCTCTTCGGTGGTATCACAACTAGTGTTCAGAGAGGGGTTTCGTGTCCGTGCTGTTGCTTCTACCCCATTGTCTGTGCCTCACTCTATGCCTTTAGCCTAAACGCTCCTTCTCTCTCTGTGCTTTGTAACTCTCAATGTCTCACACTTTCTCCTCTCATTGTATCTCCTTTTTATGTTTCTGTCTCTTTCTCCCTCCCTCTCTTTTTCACATTCTCCTTCTTCAATCCCCAATCTTTACCTACCTCTGTCCTCTCCAAATGGCCTCTACTCTCTGATGATATCCCTATATCTCTCACTTTTTCCTCTTTCTCTTGAATGTCGCTCTCTATCAGACATTCTTTCTCCTCACCCCATCACTTTCCGGACTCTCTTCTTTTTCCCAGCTCTCTTCTTTTTTTCGATTCCTATATCATTCGCGTTCTCCTCTGTTCTCTTATTTTCTTTCCTCTCCTTTTTTATTCTCTGCTTTTCTAGTGCCCCAATCTCATTCTTTCTGTCTATTTTATATTAAGAGTTGATATTGGAAAAAATGGTAATTTACATTAATGTTACTTAAATCATTTATTTAACTTCGCAATTGCGTCAGAGCCGTACACTTTCTTGTTTTGACCCAAATGAGGGACCATTATGGGCCCGATTCACAAAGGTAAACTTAGACCGAAATTCTAATTTTACTACTTTTCCATATTCACAAAGGGACTTACGAGTAATATCTTTACTCCTGTGGGCGTTCTGCCCCTTGTACGGGGGTTCTCAGTGTTTCCTGATCCTCTTGAATTCCCCAGAATTCCCTCATGATAATTTGGGATGGTGAGTGGTGGGTGGCCCTGCCAGGGCCCAGCTCCCTGTGCTACACCTGCATGATGCACAAAGAACAATTGATGGACAGAATGCAGAACAATGTTATACATTAACCCCAGTACAGAGATCTGGGCCTAAATCCATCGATTTTTTGCTCACCATGCCATTGCAGTTTGGACCCAGCCATATGCAAATCAGTCCCTGCGCCCATTGGGAACAGTCCAGCCTGAACTGCCAATCCAGGTCCTCACTGGACTGGAAACAAGCATCCTAGGACCGGTTTCGACCTTTCAAACTGGGTGGCATAGTGAGCAAAAGAATGATGGATTTAACCCGGATCTCTTGACTGGGGGAGAATGTTTGAATCATTCAGCATTCCGTCCATCATTTGTTGCAGTCACACCAGCATGGTGGTCAGGATGGTATACGACATATGACTTGTTGAAGAAGACATGTTATACTGCCAGGGTCCTGTCTCTGGATTCAGTCCCAGCACTGGGATTGTGTTTTTAATGAGCAATGAACTGTATTGAATTGGTGCTAAAATTAGGATTGTGACGCATTGGCTGATATTACTTAGGCGGATTTTTTGTGGTGATTGGTTGTTATAGTAAAACAAGTTAATGTTATTGATCAATTCAAGGTGGTAAATATAGCTCAGTGACGTAAGCACTGAGAGACTGATTAACCTTTTGTGCACAATAGAATTCAACATAGGTGGACAGAAAGCGCCATCAGTAGCGTATTCTCAGGTTCTGAAAACAGATTGAGGAACTGCTGCAGTTTATACTCAGAGAGAACAAGTGTTACATGAAATTCACCCGGCTTGGGTACTTCCCCAGCAGTACCTTTGGAGTCAAGAGTAGCACTATGGGGGTTAATAGGGTGGAGGGTTGAATGGAGTGGAGGGAAGCCACTGGAAAGATAGATTAATACTAGAAATGTGCAACTTTGCAGACACTCACACACCTTACCCTTGGTTCTTTCCACCCCATTTATACACCTAAGTGCAGCTTGAAAAATCTGCATGTTTACATTTGAAGGAAAACTTCTCACATACTGCACGGAAATGTAAGGAAAGAAGTTTCTGCGCTAAGAAAATATTCTGATGTTATAGAAAAAAGAGAAATCAGCAGAAGTAAGTCAAGCACAGCAGGGACCCTCATGGAAATATATGATTCCCATCACTACTCCTGGTCATTTATGCTGATCCCAAAATAGTTATAAATCAAATTGATTGCTAAGAAGATAGTTTTTCAAGCCTACTGGTACCAGGCCGTGCAACCAACTCACCACTGCGCACTGCAAAAGGCAGTGCAAAGCGGAGAGGTAGCCATCCTTCGGAGGGATGTGCGTAGCGCATGGCTGGAGGGTATGTGTAGCAGTCATGCTGGGTGCCAGTGGAGGATTGGGCACTGGACTGGGCACTGGACTGGTCATGCCACAATCCTTCAGCTAGCTACGTAGGCGTGGGCACAATACCTGGCTGGAGGTCAGGAAATGCAGCCAATCCTCAGCCTCGCTGTAGATTGGTGATCACAGGGCCTGCTCAGTGAAGCGGTAGCCAGCCAGGAGGGTGTGGGTGAAGGGCCTGCCCACACATTGCAACAAAGGCTGTGCACAGCAGAGGGGATGGCCAGCAGGAGAGGTTTGGGTGTCTGGAAAGGCCTGAGCTCAGGCTCTGTGGCAAATCCTCCCCTGAGCATGGCTGAAGGACTTATGGAACGTAGAGAGTGCCTGAATGCTGGGTGGTGGGCACAGGGCCTGGCCTGCTGCATACAACCGTAGACTGGGTGCCGTGGAAGGGTTGTTTGCATGCGGAGGGGTAGGTGTAAGCTCCACTTGGAACATGGTAAAAACCACAAAAATTCACTTGATAAAGTAAAGGATAAGGTGACATCATAGTTAGGTTTTGTAATAATATCTTAACGTATGTTAAAAAACAGAAATCCACTGAAAAGAAACAAATGGTAAAGTGATGGTAAAGTAAGGAAATAAGATAAGAGCTTACTTTAAAAAACAACAAAACACTCAAATTCACCAGTTATAGTTTAGTGTTCTAGCTATAATTTGCCCTACCTTCATGAAATGCTTATGACTTCATATATCACATCGCTCTTGACTTGATTTGTTAATACGTATAATATGGTGTAATATGATGTAAGGCTAGTTACAAAGAAACAGGGCTCTGCATGTTATAGAAGAAAAGCCACACAAACTCACTTTGAATGTTTGTGGCTCTTCATTAGACTCTCCTTCTTTTTTTTCTTTTTACTGAAAAAACATAGGTTACAGGGACATTATAGTTAGGCTCACATTTCACTCATTCAAAAGCAGAGAAATTTAGCAGTTATAGTTACCTGAGCTAACTATAACTTACACCCCCGCAATGGACTGCTTATAACCTCACATATTGCATCGCTCATGACATGGTCAGTGACATCACTCATGACATCACTCATGACATCTCAAATGACATCACTGATGACATCATCCAGTGAGCGTGAGTGTTTTCTAAAAGTTTGTGAGTGTTAAACATATATACCAAGGTACTACAAACGCTAAAATTGTATACTTTCTGTATTACTAATGAGTAATACTATTTTTAACATATATGATGTGAGTTGCTGTGTGACTGTGTATTTGTGTGTGAGTGGGTATCTGAGTGCTTGTATGGGTGTGTGAGTGGCTTTACGGATGGCTAAGTAGGTATATGACTAGCTGTGTGGGTGAGTGAATGGCTGTATGAGTGACTACATTGGTGAGAGAGTAGGTGTTTCAGTGGCAGTATGGGTGAGTGAGTGGCTGAGTGAGTGGCAGTATGGGTGGGTTAGTGGGTGTGTAAGTGACTGTATGGGTGAGTGAGTGGCCGTTTGAGTGGGTGTTTGGTTAAGTGAGTTGGTGTGAGTGGCTATTTTGTAGAACAAGTGTCTGTGTGAATGGATGCATGAGTGAATGAGCAGATGTGTGAGTGCTTGCAGAGATGTGTGAATAGGTATTTACGTTATTGTGTGGGTGTGTGAGTGCTTGTATGAGTAAGTGAATGGCTGTGTTGAGAGGCTGTATGGGTGAGTAAGTGGGTGTGTGAGTGACAGTATAGGTGAATATGTGGGTGTGTGAGTATCTGTATGGGTGATTGTGTGGTGATGTAACTGGCTGTATGGGTAAGTGACTGGCTGTATGAGTGGCTGTATGGGTAAGTGAATGGTTGTGTGAGTGCCTGTATGAGTGAGTGAGTGAGTGAGTGTCTGAGTGGCTCTATGGAAGAGTGAGTGGTTGTGTGAGTACTTGTATGGGTCTGTAAATGGGTATGTGAGTGGTTGTGTGTGTGTATGAGAGGATATATGGGGTGTGAGTGGGTGTGCAAGTGAGTCTGTAGATGAGGTCATCAGTGATGTCATGAGTGATGTAAGATGTGAGGTCATAAGCAATGCATTGCAGGGGCATAAGTTATAGTTAGCTCGGGTAACTATACCTGCTGAATTTCTTTGGTTTTGTAAGAGTGAAATGGTAGTGTAGCTATACTGATTCTGTAACCTTTGTTTTTTCAGTTAATTTCTAAGGATTTTTAAATTCTATTTCCTAACTGTAAACTTTAAAAATGTGTGTGTGAGTGAGTGCAAGAGTATCTCAGTGGGTGTGTGACTGAGTGCATGAGTGTCTCAATGGGAGTGTGAGTGGGTGCGTGAGATTCTGTGTGGGTCTGGGAGTACCTGAATGGGTCTGTGGGTGAGTGCATGATTCTCTGAATGGGTCTGTGAGTGGGTGTTTGAGACTCCGAGTGAGTCTGTGATTGGAGGTGTGTGTGTCTGAGTGGGTCAGTGAGTGAGTGCATGAGTGTGTGAGCGGGTCTGTGAGTGGGCACATGAGTGGGTGCATGAGTCTGTGAGTGGGGGCATGTGTCTCTGCATGGATCTGTGAGTAGGTGCATAAGTCTCTGAGTGGGTCAGTGAGTAGGTGCATGAGTGTGTGAGCGGGTCTGTGAGTGGGCACATGAGTGGGTGCATGAGTCTGTGAGTGGGGGCATGAGTATCTGCATGGATCTGTGAGTAGGTACATAAGTCTCTGAGTGGGTCTGTGAGTAGGTGCATGAGACTCTGATTGGGTCTGTGAGAAAGTGTGTGAGTGTCTGAGTGGGTGGTTGTGTGGGTGTGTAAATCTCTGAGAGGGCTGTGAGTGGGTGTGTGAGTCTCTGAGTGGGTCAATGATTGGATGCGTGTATTTCTAAGTGGGCCTGTGAGTGAGTGTCTGAGTGGGTCTGTAAGTGGGTGTGTGAGTCACTGATTGGGTCTGTGAGTGGTTGCAGGAGTCCCTGAGTGGCTCTGTGAGTGGGTTTATGAGTGTCTGTGTGGGTCTGTGGGTGAGTAAGTGGGTTTGTGAGTAGATGTGTGAGTGGCCAGGCCACATTTGAATGGGGGTGGGGGGGCTGCATGCTCGGCTATGCAGCACCCGTCCCAGGGCTAATTTTGGCCTCATCCCCCAGGGCCCAGCCATAAACAAATGGGGGAGAGGGCTAAATGGCCCTCCTCCTTGGGCCAATTTTGTCCCTGGGGAACCATCCCTCGGAGTCGAGCTACAATACAGTGGGGGGCATGTGCCCCCTTCTCCAGGCCAATTTCAGCCCCAGGTACCATATTCCCCCTGGCCCAGCCTTGTAATTCTGGATGCCCTGGTGCCCACCTAGGGCACCCAGTCACCAGCGTTGGGGTCTGCAGGTGGAGCCCGAATGCCCCTGGTTCCTTGGCAGCTCGCCACCTTCTGCGGGAGCCATCATTGCTGCTGAATGGAGTGAGCTTCTGGAAAGGCAGCTCCCTCCATGCTGGAGCAATCTTTTCATCTCTTTCCCTGCCCACATGTCTGGAAAAATAAAAAGATGAAACCTCTGCTTCCAGCAGGCGGGAGCACTTTGACAGCTCCCGCCCGCTGGAACCGGAGTGTTTGATTTTGCTTGGCAGGAGCTGTCAACCCTTCTGCCAAGCAAAAGCAGACAGCAATGTCCTGGGGTGGGTACCCCGAGACATAGCAAGAGCTGGCCCTGGTACTGACCGTCGCCAAGGCCATTATTGGCTCCAGGAGGGGGGCTGCGTGGCTCCCGTCTTTTCTTCTGCTAGGGCCGCCCAAAGGAGGTGGTGGTACCCGGGGCAGAGAAAAATAAAGAAAACCCTAGAAGGTGGTCCTGCGTGAGGCGCTGGGGGCCCTGCGGCCCCCTCGCTCCATGTTTAAGTTAGCCCCAGAGAGGTGGTGGTCCCTGGGGCTCAGAGGGGCCAACGAGGCCGCCCCAAACATTTAATTTGTGGCCCTGGGAGTTTGTGGGCCTGCACGTCCCTCCCGCTTACTGGTAGAATTAGGCCCGGGAGTTGGTGGTCCCTAGGGCATTTTTAGGCCCGGGCAACCCTCCATTTTTTTAATAATCCCTGCATGCCCCAGGGACCTGGCCTACCCCGGTGCTACAATTGAAACAAGCGCAGGAGATTTGTTTTTAATGCACAGCTATATTCGTGAATTTTTCAAGAAAATCAATTTGAATTTAAAAACAAAGGGCTAGATGTAGGTAAATAGGATTTACCGATTCTAAAATACCAAATTTTACCGATTCTGTATTTTAGAATCGGTAAATCCTATGTAGCGAATAATTCGGTAAAAATGACCGAATTGTTAAGATTCGGTATTTACCGATTCGGTAATTGCCATTCATTCCTATGGGCCTGGAGGCCCATAGGAATGAATGGCAATTACCGAATTGGTAATTACCGATTTGGTAAAATAGGGAAAGAGCCAAGGGTGGCAGGGTGTCACTTTGATACCCTGTTGCACCCCTGAATAGTGCTTGTGTGCACATGTGGCACACATGTATGTCTGTCACATGGCACAGGTGTAAATGCACATATTTGCATTTACAGAGGTATTTGTTATTTACCACCAACTAATACTTGGTGGTAAATAACGAATCCTTAAAGCACAGAAGCACTCTTCAAAGTGCTTCCTACATGTCATTTACCGATTCGGTAAATACCGAATCGGTAAATGATGATTCGGTAAATACCAAATCGGTAAATACCGATTCGTTATGTACCGAATCCTCCCCTACATCCCAAATGCCCAATACCCGTCAGTAACGGCTGAAATTCGGTAATTTCGGCTGTTACCGACCGGTATTGGGCCACCTACATCTGGCCCAAAATCCTTTTTTACTGTGGCAGGGTGCCAAGGGAACCCCTAAACCAAGGTTTTAGGGTCTGAGTATGCCTGCCCTGTCCACTTTTTTTTTTTTTTTCTTGTGGGACTCGACTGAAGCCAAGTTCCAAAATAGATGTCAACACTTCCGGGTGGAGAGCTCTGTATTTCCCTGCATGAGCTTGTTATTTTTTGTGAAGTCGTTCCGGCCCCAGATATACAAATTTGGATTTACTTAATTTCTCAGCAACTACTAAACCGATCTACACCAAACAACTGAAAGCATGATCTGTGTAACCAAATCTACTTTTCTGCCAAATTTTGTGTAATTCCGTTCAGCGGTTCAGGCTGTTGTCGTGTTCAAAGCTCCTATGGGAATTGTGATTGGAGACACACTTCTTTTTTACCCCCTCTTTTTTTCGGCCCCCGCTTGATGGATCACCCCAAAACTTCCCATGCATAACAAGACTCACTCTGACACTTTTTTGGGAAACTTTTGTGAAGATTTGTCAAATGGCCAAAGGAATAGGTAAGTCAAGAACTCTTTTGCTGTGGAAATCTGGTCCTAACTATAACTACCTACTGGTGGTCGCCAGTAGGTAATATAATGCATTCATTTATGTGGTAATATTTATATAGTTTAAAATAACAAGTAGGTGTATACCTGCCATACAATTGTGAAACAAAACTTATATAATGAGCAATCTCCTTTAACAAAATAAACATTCTTATGTGTGTTATCAATTCCAAATCATTAAGTTTTTATCATGGATATATTAAAAAATGTGCGTGACATATTTAAAATCTGTTAACATTGTACTTTTCTATCAGTTCTGTGAACCTGCCCTTGGCTGCCTGTGTGCTATATAAACAGAATACATACAATAAAAGTTATCAGGCTTAGAAATGTGGAAAGAATGCTTAGATATCAATCTTACATTCTGTAAATCACGTTTCCCTTTTGCAAGTCAATGATTAACAAGCTTACTTACTTACTTAAATGGGAAGCGCGTTCAAAAGATGTACTGTTTATTGAATAGATGAAACTCACCATTTGGAATGGTCTGGCGTCAATGTCTGAGTAAGACCAGGATTTAGCTTCGGAATACCGCTGTACATGAGTTGCAATAGAAGTCTTTAGCTGTGCTAACCGCCCATTTAACACCTCTACAAATTCTTTCGGAAACTGGAACCTGTGATCTCGGGCAATAGTGTACCTAGGCTGTGTTGCACTCGTAGCTTCTGCCTTCTCCCTGGCAAAACATCTTTATCTGGTTAAATTGCCATCTGTGCTTAGACAAGCTCGCCTTTTAGCAAATATTGGTGAAATCACGTATCCTCAACAGCTATCCATTCTTTACATTCCAGAAGAACAGGCAACTCCTTTCAGAAGTCTATAGGTGCAGATGATACTCCTAATTGCCATCTGAAAAGATTTCTAGCATCACAACCCCAGTCCCAGGACCCACAACATACCTCACTACTCATGCTAGTGAGCCAGGTTCCTATAGCACATACTTACAGTACTAGGCATACATATGCAAGAAGGCTTTGAGGCAGGTCCAATAGCAACAAAAAGTGTCTTTTCAGAATTACGCACAACTTTGAGGCAATGTCACCGAAGGTATAACCACCAGGATTGGGGTCACAGATTCCAATCCTGAATATTTTTGACACAGTTTAGTAATTATTACTACTACTTTACTGACACCTCCATGCAACCACCAGGGACCTATACAATTACTTCAAAGAAAAAGATTCCTAACTTCAGAGAACAATTAGAGGAATGTGCCAGCCCAACAGCACTCAGTGGAGAAACACAAGATCTTCTCACTCTTAAGTGATTCCTTGAGCAGGTTAAACAGAATTTAATTCTACAAGGACCTTCCATGTCTAAGGCTATGCTGTGCAGAGCCACATTCTGAAGAAGGGACAGTTGTTTACCTTTTTTAAAATTCGTGGTTATCTCATAATATTCTCTATTCATAATATTATCAGGTTGTACATTGATCTTAAAAATGAAAAGGACCTTTAAGTGTATTCAATCCACAAAGCTGTGTGCAGTAATTTTGCCCAATATTATAATCTTCCAACCACTGCATTTGCAACTAGTTTATTGGGTGTACTTTTCTACTTCAGTGTCATCACACAGCATGTTTCAACTGTTGTTCCATTTGTAATGTCACTTTACTATCCCCTTCGATGAACACATGTGCCAGGTCCTACATCTACTTCCTAGGGCCTGATTGCGAGTGTAGGTGTTATTTATGCACATGATAAATAACGATACCACTGAGTATGTTATTTATCATGCGGGATAAATAACAAACTATTACAAGTTTGAGGAGATTAACATGCAGATCTTGGTGTTTAATGCACTCAAATCTACATTGTCCGGAAAACAGTGTTCAATTTCCCCTGTTAAATTTCAGCAGGTTTGACCAGTGGAAGTTTAGCAAAGGTTGAATAAATTAACTCATCCAATAATTATTGGATGTGTTTAATAAAAGAAAATTTGCAATTTCGATACATGCGTCAACAGGATTTTTTACACACGGTTTGATATCAACCAGCCAACTCGTAATCAGCCACTAAGAAGTGAGGCTAAAAAACTCAGAAGATCCATAAAGGTGGCCATCATTGACGAGGCGGATGCTCCTTAAGATATCGTTAATGATTTAAGCGCCACGAAGAGCAGGAACTGAGAAATACAGCACACCAAAATTGTTCTAAGAATGTTTATGAAATGTTTCCTATTCGAAAAAATGACATCAGTTGTATGTTATACAATGAGCTCCTTTTTGTGTCTCATATATATGTAATTGATATTCATTAGATAACTAGTTTGCATTAATTAGAAACCCCACAAAATGTCTTTACATTACTATTGTGCTGTCCATTAAAGACCCAATATCACCCCAGGAATCAGAGATCAGCATTTAACTCATTAGTAAATACATTTTGCACAAAGGTGACTTAATGACTCTCATTACAGTCCAAAGCATTATAACTGCCATGTGCCTCATAAGAGAACCACTACAGCCACATTTTAAACAAATGTATTTCATTATAAACATAACAGATCGGAATCCAAGTGTGCCCCAAATTAAAGACTAGTTTCATATCTTAAATCTTAAATCAAATCAAATCAAAATGGTGCTAGCACTGACTCTTAAGACCCTCTATATTTTCTGTAATTCCTTTAAATTTAGACCCAATATGCCCCTGACAAAAGACCGAATGATTAAATTCAATCACATTTGGATTATATCAGAATGTTTCAGACACACTAAAATGCATTGAAGAAAGTTCAATGTAGTCTAAATGGTTTGATGAACTTAAAATTGTGCTTGTTTTTAGGAGTTTTATTGCTGTATGATTTGCACGCCATAATATACTTGAAAGACTATTCATTTTCTCAACTGTGATGTACAGCACTTAATGAATTTTATGGATGGATTTTATATTTTTACCTGAAGCCGATTCTGGGTTTCAGGAGCCAGTGAAGATCCATCTTTATATGGTGATGTGTTCAAACTTATTTGCCCTTTTTTACTAGGTATGTTTCAGCACGGAGGATATCTTTCAAGGATTCTGGGTCAAATTTGGGGAGGTTGGCTCCCATAAAATTGCTGTCATCTAGGTTTGAGAGGACTAAATTATGGACAGCAGTTCTGAAAGCTAATGTAGGGATGGAGGATTTCAGGTGTTGTAGAACCAAATACTTTGAAGGAAGTAAATTGATTAAGTTTAAAGATGTGGGGTGTTTTGGCAGCCTTCGGTCTATAATGAAGCGATTCAATTTGGCAAAGAGGTTGAAAATGGGGCAGATTCCAAGACCCTTTGAGCCACAAAGCTTTTTATGCCATTTTCGAAATGTGATGGACATTCTTTTGAGTTTAGGATGAGAAAATTCAGTATAGCTGTATTAAAGTTGAGAGGAAAAGGGGTAATTTATCAGTTCTACGGTGAAACGGTTTCCAGATATGTCAGAGGGATCAGATACTATGAGATAAAGTTGGGTATCTGTTAAGTTAATTTTAACATCCAAAATAATAAACAAGCACATGAAGACTTTACATGCTTTATTCCTTGACAACATCAATTACCAAAATTCTCTTCAGCTTATTCACATAACAGGCTGTCAACTGTCAACCCAAGAACCCTTCCAACATTCTATGGAAAAGAACAAGGGAACGGGTAGAAAAGGGGGAGGGGAATGTTCCGTTGTAATAAGACCACAAAAATGTTATATAATAAATGGAAAAAAGATATGTACTTTACAACCTGGAAATTGTGCTTAGTGATAACAGTATCCTAGGCATGCTGATGGAGATTTTTTTTAGTCGTGCTGGGTCCAGGAAATGGTTGAACAATTCAATTTAGAGGCAAGGGAGTTGCAATATCAGATCTTACAATCAGATCATCTGCAGGCATCAAACCAGCCTCTCCGTATATGAATCATGTGATGTTATTTTCTGCCTAATTCAATATTACCCGCATGTTCAGAAAATGGAATACGGTACGCCAATTAGGAGTTGGTGATATTTCTCCACTCAAATCCACATGGTTCAGTGTCACCTTTGATATTCCTACCTCCAGACTGCTGGCCCAATAGGGCTGCTTATTGAACAAACATCAGCATGATCGCCCTTACACAGCTGGCCAATCATGCAATTTGTGGTAATTAGAACCAGCGCCATTACACAGGAATGGGGGATGGATGGTGGCAGGATTAGGGGCCAGATGCAGGAGCCGGAATACCGGTCGGTAACGGCCGATTTTGACGGTTACCGACCGGTATTTAAGAATTGGCATGTAGGGGTGTTGCAGGGTTTCTGTACTCACACAGAACTGTGCACAGAGGAGTGGAACCTCGGCAAATTAGGGTGTCCCAAAACTTACCTTAGCAACCAACTCACCCCTTACCGAGCTAGCTACAGTGTCTCATTGGACATATCAAACACCCAATGTTTAGACAAACCAGAACATGAACTTACAGTACCTCAGGGTACGTGGGGCTCATGAACACTCTTTCGTTATATTATCATTACAAACCAGAACATGGAGTAAAGAAGACACATGTGCCTTTGAAATGTTTATTTACTAATGCCGTCTTCTCAGGCGCAGTATCTTAGATAATACAAGTACACTTATTATCAGTAGCAAAATTATCAGCATAGTTACTAAGACATAAAAAGCGAATGGTGACAGCATGTTAACATGCTGTAATGAATAAGAGTTAACAACACTTATATCTCACCCTCCCTAACACATATATTATATTATTATCTAAGAAGGTCTCTTTGGGTTGTTTTAGGGCGGGCCCATACCTTAGTGTCCTAGCATGAAGGAATCACATCAGCATACACCAGCTCTCTCTGCATGTGCACCGCATCAAGTGTGTTAACAATTCTCGTGCAAAGCAATATCAATCCCGCCTCAAGCCCAAGTTGGCAAAGGCTGCACTTGTGTTATGACTATGAAGGCGTGGAGATCAGACCTCATAACAATTCCATATCGTGTTGCTCCTGAAACTTCAGCACTCTCCGTGCAGACATGGTTTATTAAACAAAACTGATATCAGAGCAATAACATATTATTCTCACATACACCACGGCAAACCACTAGGTTGAAAGCTAAGTCAACAATTAAGGGTCGTGTGCAGAAGTTGCAAGAAAGGAAAAATGGCGTTTAAATCTCAAATGTACCTATGCTAACTTAACACGATATAAGGATATATAGGAGCTATACAACACCCCCCCATGATCCGAGAACGGACTAAATAAGATAACAGAAGTGCCATCACATGAGAGCAGAATCCATTTATAAAAGAGCATGAATAAAAATTCAATTATAAAAACTAATGCTAAAAAATAGCCCACAAGTATAATGTGGCTCAAGCCAATAGGCAAGCAAAAAATAAAATGTCTTGACCAAAAGTCAATAAAATCAAGGAAATGCTATCAATCAGCATGTCAATTTGAGGCAGTGTCTATGATAAGACTGTATATGAAAAGTAAGCTGCAACAGCCTCCAGGAGGAAGTCACTGTCCTCATCCGAAAACAGTTCAGCCATCCAATTTAAAAGATGAAAGGAACATACGTGATCTTCCAGCACCGCATCCTCTATAACCATCAGAGGACAGCTCGGTGGGTTTTCAAGAAAACTTCGTTCCAAGAAACTTTGCGCTGCCGACAACACATCCCAGGGACCCATTAGTCCATGTGCCACCGCCAAGGCCATAATCCCTTCGTCAGAACAAACCAACTCGTGAGCAATGATAGGACTCATCAGTTGATCAAAATCGACGTCAGCAGATATTGGTCCGCAGAGACACAAATCAATGGCCCAAAGGAAATCACAGGTCAGGCAGCGAAATACAGGCTGGACACAGGTGAAATAGGAGAACCGAAAAGATAATCCAAAAGCCGTGCTTAGAGTCGCCAACGGCAGTGTGCCATAATAATCAAGCATGCGGTTGCGAAACCGCGTCAGTAGTAGCTGTGCGTGGACTTGCACAGGAAGGGCATCCATATTTAAAAAGGCAGAAAACCACCAAAGCGCCAGCCGCTAAAGCAAGTAAAAACGGGAACCCTCCAAATAAGGACGAAAAAATAGAATGGAAGAAAGCAGGGATGACTCCAAAAATCTTCTCAAAGGAAGTCACGAGACCACCGCTAACAACTTTAAAAAAATGTGCTAGGCCCGTTGTGGAGGATGCGTTAAAGATAGAACGGACCATGGCTCCGAAATGCAAAGGCAAATCAGTGTTTAAAAGAGCCTGAACCTCCGTACGGGTGTTAGCAATGTGAAGCACGAAAGTTTCACGGGCCGAGCTCAAGGCCACCTCTTTCTGGGACAATAGAGCTCTTATTCTAGCCATGCCGCTGAATTCTGCTCCCAAGGTCGGTATCTGTGGCCAAATGGAAGACTCCCTATGTTCACGTGTGGGAGGATAAAGAACATTTCTGCAGCAAATAACTCGCTCACTAACCGTTACTATGAAAGCTATACCTTTAATTAAACCACAACAGTTTTCATTATTGAGCATTAAATAACTACCATTCTCTAACAATTTAAACGTGGGGATGATAGCAGGAACTGGCGTGCCCTGTAAAACGCAAGCCATATTCGGTCGGTCCTTGTTACATGAACCGTGTAACTGTATGTGTCTGCACATTAAAGAATGATCTGGCGTCTCAGTACACTCATCCCCTGTTAGATAAACCTCTTGTTCATCCTTGAAACATCTGTATGTGTATGGGAGTGACCAGACCTCATGAAGAAAACCGCTACCTAAGGGTTCAAAACGACCTATTGGCACATATTTCATACAATTTGAAAACTTATATAAAGCAAAAGGCAGTGTTATTAAACCGTGGATAAGCCACGTAGCAGCAGTGGTCTCTGCCACAGAAAAAGGTAAAGATTCCAATCTTTCAATATGGAGCATAGAAAAGGAAGCATCACGCATTGAAAGCAAGCGTTGTTTGTCTGTCAAATTAAACGGTGCAAATAAAGAGGAAACGTTCATGTATCCCCAGGGAACTTTACCCATTTTTAGAGTCTGTAGTGTCCATGCAAACTGCATGATTGAACGTAATTGATTTTGACCATGGTATAATACAGACACTTCATCATGCACAATATCAACAACAGACGACACAATATTATCTAATGTGTAAATTCTAGAGGAAAGCACGTTAATGCTATTGTCAACCACTGCAAGCACTTTCTCAAGATTTGCCTGATCAATAGCCCTAAGGCGTGAAGCAGCCTCAATCTGTGAGAGTTTCCAAATTTCATTGTAAACACCATATAACCACCTTTTCGACCTGCCACTAGCTGGGCCCTTAATGAAATCATTCAAATCCACGTCTGCATTCAGTTTGGAAAGGTGATACTTAACCGCAGGTAAAGTTGAATGTTTCAGCCAAGCTTGACACAACTTGCCAACAGAGTAAGAGGTGACAGTATGACTCAAATCAAAACGGGGATCAGATCTAACAGTCTTAAACCCGTCAGTTATATTTAAAAATCTTTTTTGGCAAGAATCAGCACTACGGTGCCAAAGCAGCCAACCCTTGGGAGTCATACTGGAAATGTCAAAGGAGGAATTCAGAAGCAGAGCCTGTACATCTCTAATGGACAATTTAGTAAAATTACTCCAATTCTCATATTCCTCCAACTCCGGGAAAGACGGGGTGTTTAACCTTTTAGATGTAGCCAATCCAAAGCACGTGGTCTGGGAAATGGTTTCATTTAAAAACCACATATGATTTGGGATGAGACATGCACGGTGCAAAGCCTCAGTGCCTTGTACCTGCCAGGCCTTTGAGCCCCAAACTGATTTAAGGTCTATGGTATCCTTCCATAACTCATACCCTCCAGCAACTAATTGATCCAGGAAGGCCTTTGAATATAACAATTTTGTATTTGTAAGTCGAACCTTGGACAGTGGCTGATTGTGAAATTTAAAATAAAAGGACTCGGGATTGGACTGATTAAAGTCAGTGAAATAAGTATACTTTTTAAGAAACGTTTCCGAACTCCCTTGTGTTGGTGCTGGGCAATGTTCCCACTGAGTAAAATTAACCGCATCCCTTCGGGAAGATGTCTTGTGTAAGAAGTGATTGCCATAATGTTGGTAACAGAACAATTCACCATAATTAGCAGATTCTAAATATAAATCCTCAGCATCAAAAGCAGCATAATATTTCAAATCTGAAAACAAACTTTCCACAGCATTAACATCCCAATCATCAGAACGAATGTTTTGTTTCACCACATCCCCCATATTAACTCTTAGTACATTAGGGACATTAACGACTTCCGTTGGACCATGAATCTGAAAACGAACAGCATCCCACGCGATTCCATCCAGAACAGGCCACGCTGTGATGTTAACCAAAGTCAAGTCTCTTTTTAATCTGTGTGTAGAATGTGAAGAGGAAAGTGGGGCCAAAGTTCCATTCAAATGAGTAATGCAAGTTCTCTCCTCGACATAGTGTCCATTCATAATCCGAAAAAAATAAAACACAAAACCAATTGACATAAAAAGGTAAACTGAAAAAAGGACCAGCCAAACGTATATCCAAGGAGGTATCAAAAAATGTTTTTTAAACAGGCAGGCATATACTGCAATTTTAGAGGGTTTTTTCGAGGCAAGTGAAGCAGAGTCAAATGAAAATCTGGATTCCGTGGCTAAACGAGCTTGTAGGTCAGGCATGGACAAATCAGTGGGGTATGTATAGTCTGTCTCATCAAGGTTAGTTCCTGGTAAATTATTCAATAATGGACTGGAAACAGCAGGCGCCCAACGGTTTCGGTGGTCTTATATCATGACACTCGAGTAGTTTATCGTTCATGCAGGTAAATCGATGGCCACCTCAGGTTCATTATTAGAAGCAGTGGGCATAATTGAATTTCTCACAATGGAAGGACAGGAAACAGCCGGTGTCATGCTAAGAAGAATCGGCCACTACTCGAGTGTCATGATATAAGACCACCGAAACCGTTGGGCGCCATGTTGCAGGGTTTCTGTACTCACACAGAACTGTGCACAGAGGAGTGGAACCTCGGCAAATTAGGGTGTCCCAAAACTTACCTTAGCAACCAACTCACCCCTTACCGAGCTAGCTACAGTGTCTCATTGGACATATCAAACACCCAATGTTTAGACAAACCAGAACATGAACTTACAGTACCTCAGGGTACGTGGGGCTCATGAACACTCTTTCGTTATATTATCATTACAAACCAGAACATGGAGTAAAGAAGACACATGTGCCTTTGAAATGTTTATTTACTAATGCCGTCTTCTCAGGCGCAGTATCTTAGATAATACAAGTACACTTATTATCAGTAGCAAAATTATCAGCATAGTTACTAAGACATAAAAAGCGAATGGTGACAGCATGTTAACATGCTGTAATGAATAAGAGTTAACAACACTTATATCTCACCCTCCCTAACACATATATTATATTATTATCTAAGAAGGTCTCTTTGGGTTGTTTTAGGGCGGGCCCATACCTTAGTGTCCTAGCATGAAGGAATCACATCAGCATACACCAGCTCTCTCTGCATGTGCACCGCATCAAGTGTGTTAACAATTCTCGTGCAAAGCAATATCAATCCCGCCTCAAGCCCAAGTTGGCAAAGGCTGCACTTGTGTTATGACTATGAAGGCGTGGAGATCAGACCTCATAACAATTCCATATCGTGTTGCTCCTGAAACTTCAGCACTCTCCGTGCAGACATGGTTTATTAAACAAAACTGATATCAGAGCAATAACATATTATTCTCACATACACCACGGCAAACCACTAGGTTGAAAGCTAAGTCAACAATTAAGGGTCGTGTGCAGAAGTTGCAAGAAAGGAAAAATGGCGTTTAAATCTCAAATGTACCTATGCTAACTTAACACGATATAAGGATATATAGGAGCTATACAACAGGGGGGCAATTTTACCGATTCGGTAAAATTACCGAATCGGTAAATTTACCGAATCGGTAAAATACCGATTCGGTATTTTTACCGATTCGGTAAATTCTAGATGTAGGTGGGACTCTTCTGAGTCCCAAAGGCCTTACAGATTCGGTATTTTACCACCCAATCCATTTGGGTGGTAAAATACCGAATCCAGGTGTGTGTGCACATGTGTGCATGCACACCTATGCCATGTGACAGACAGACATGCCCTTAGGGCATGTCTGTGTGCCACATGGCACACATGCCTGTATTTGGGGTGCTAGAGGGTGTCAAAGTGACACCCCCTGCACCCTTGCTGAAATCGGTATTGCCCATAGGAACCAATGGGCAATACCGAATCGGTATTTACCGATTCGGTAAATACCGATTTTTACAGATTCGGTAATTCAATTATCGAATTTACCTACATCTCACTACTTCTATTTTACCGATTCATAAATACCGAATCTGTAAAATTCGGTATTTATGAATCGGTAAAATAGATTTACCTACATCTGGCCCTAGGACTCTACACCTCTAACTGTAGGTTCTGAGTGTGAGACTGAGGTATGCCTTGGATAGAATGTGTTCCATTTGGATGAATTTTGTCTTTTATTTGGAAGATCATATTCTTTTGTTATGTGGATGAATTTTGTCTTGTTCTTTTGTTTCTTTGGATGGATTTAGTCTTTCATTTGGAAAATCATATTCTTTTGTTTCTCTGTAAAAATGTTGTCTTTCATTTGGAAGATCATAATCTTTTGTTTCTTTGGATGAATTTTGTCTTTCATTTGGAAAATCATGTTCTTTTGTTTCTCTGGATGAATTGTGTCTTTCATTTGGAAGATCATGATCTTTTGTTTCTTTGGATGAATGTTGTCTTTCATTTGGAAAGTCATGTTCATTTGTTTCTTCACAGTAATCCTGCATGGCCCATGTTTTCAAATCAGCCCCTGGCAAGATCGGATTCATAGGAAAATGATCCAGAAGGGGGACATAAAAACTAGAGCTGATGCATGTAACAGGAATTTTTCCCTGTATGAATGACCAGCTCTTCCATAAATGGGCGCGCAACACCAAACTACTGAAAAACCCTGACTAGGGCGTGCTCTGTTAAGCAAATTGCTCTTGTTATGTATGGCTCAACAGCAAGTCACACTTACCCATAGGAACGCAATGAGAATTGGGCCATAGTTTTATAGCTTGTATTATAAACATAAAATCTCTTAAAAATGGAAAGTAAAGTTTAGCAGGGCCAACCACACACACAATCACAATTACCCCTCAACACAAATCTCTGAGAGTGGATATTCACGAGAGTACCATAAGCAGTACTACAGAAGTACGCTTTTATGTTCTAATACAGCCATTTGTGAATCAGCCCTGAAAAGTCTAACTCACTGTTGCTAACTGTACAAGAAGAGCATTCACAATGTTTTCTTATTGTACAAGTTTTTGGGCTCACAAGTAAAAGTAAGAAGGGGACATCAGGAATACTGTTTGAGGTACTGCAAAATACTGTTGAAAATAGGCTCTGATACCTTAGGAAATCATTGTTTTTCTACTGCTGAGAGCAACACAAAATGGCCTATAAACACACATTGATTCTCAGTCAGCAGCTTCCCAAAACAATATAAATTCCTCTAATTCAATTTCAACCCATTTTGACAGGTCTAAAGGAAACTCAACAGTCCCAGCAGCGCCTAGACGACTCATCATGCTAGCGGCGCTTCTCCAGCCACACAACAAAACTATAGCGGTGAGTGTCAATGAGACAGAAGACATTGGCGTAACGCTGTTGATGAAGATGTTTGCACCTTCGCTGCTAATCTCCATACTTGGACTAATAGGCAACGGGATCGTCCTTTGGTTCCTGTGCCTCCGGATCAAGAGGAACCCCTACACCGTCTACATCCTCAACTTAGCAGTAGCCGACTTTTGCCTCCTCGTTTACCTCATTGTCGCTCTCCTATACATTTTTGGAATCTCTGCAAGGTCGACCATTGCTTCCTCCAATAATGTCCTCCTGTTTTCCCTACGGCTTCTCTTTACATCAGACCACTACACCAGCCTGTTCCTTTTAACAGCCCTCAGCGTAGAGAGGTGTCTTTCAGTCCTGTGTCCCATATGGTACAAATGCAAGCGGCCAACACGACTATCCAGCATTGTATGCACACTGATGTGGGTTTGTGCAACCCTTTTCACCACAGCTGAGTGTTTCGCCTGTACAGAGGAGTTATACATTGCAAGAGTCCCACATTGCACGGCAGCGGTATTGTTTTTTACAATTTTAGCTTTTGGGATTGTGTTCCCACTCATGATTCTGCCAAGTGTGACTTTGATTGTCAAAATCAAAATGAGGTCTATGAGGCATCAGCCCACAACAGTGTATTGGGTTATCCTCCTCAATATTGTGGTCTTCTTGCTCACTATCTATCCCACAAGGGTCATAGGTCTGCTTTACTACTTCCGAGTTATCGCACAGCATGATTTTAACTTTTATGTAATTAGTTATGCTCATGTGCTTTGCACAGCCATGAACAGCAGTGCCAACCCATACATCTACTACTTAGTGGGGAGGATAAAACACAGGAAAGACAGAGGATGTGTTAAGGTGGCACTGCAAAGGGCCTTTAATGATGATGCTGATGCTCTGTGACAAGACATCGCACATGGTCCATGCATATCATAGACTATGGACCAAGCATTGTCCCAATCGTAACAGTACTCTTATAATGTGTAATAATCATACCTCATATTTCATTAGCAATATCATTTATGGGAGCATGCTATCCCTGTATAAAAACTTCCAATCTAATTCCCTTATTACAGTCAAGTTGTGAAGTCTCTAGTTACTCGTAAGACGAAAACGATGTAGTTGCTCAACTGTAATAAGTTATTATAGTTTTGATGTAAAATGCCCACTGCTGAAAGACTGGTTACAGTGCATGACTCCAGCTGCAATTTAAACAAGAAAATAGGAGAACTGGCTTTTCTTTCTTCTGATTTGTTTTTTTTTCTAAAATGAAGGTGATCAGCAGAAAGTCTATATTTATAGCAAGATGTTTATTTTTGTCCACACTATGGGTAACTATAGGATTCTCTGCATGTTTCTACACATTTTGAGCTGCAGCATTATTGTAATCTGATTTACATTATAGGAGGCCTGATGTAAGGTATGGTGGGCGGGGCACGGTCGTCATTGGGGGCAGCGGTTGCTACCTCTGTCTCCCTGGTTGGGCCCCTGTCTGCTATAGCCAGAGATCGCCGCCAACCATGCGGTGATCCCTAGATATGAAAAAAGAGGACATCAGACCATCCCCTCAAAATAGGGTGGGCTGTCTTATGCCCTTACTTTAATGGCCCACACTGCATCATGATGGCGGAATACGTTTTCTAATGGGTAAGCCATTACCACCGTTGGAAAATTGACTATCTGGCATCTTAAATTAGTGCAGGGGACCAAGAGTTTGGCGAACAAGTTATTCTGTCACCATTGTGATAAAGCACTGTGTCCACCAAAGTCTAAATCAGGCCCAATATTTTCAAGCACTGCACCTGCATTAATTAGTAGAAATGAATTATAACTTTGGAAACATTACAATTCCACCTGAGGCCGCCTGTAACAAAGGAAAAGTAGCTCCTGACACATTTCTTTGTCTCACTACAGAGCATCAGAATTGACAAACTAGAGCACGGGGGCATTGAACACATTCACATCCAAAGCATTTCCTCTCCGATGGAAGCTATCCTGAATTATTCTATGTTTTGCTTGATTTATATGTCAATATAACGTTATTGCTTGTTTTATTGACACCATGAAAAGTGTTATCCACTCTTAGGATCTAACTTTGAAGCCATTGACAGTTGACAAATAATTATTTTATCTGAAGACCAGCTTTCATTGCATGTGATCCAATGTAGACCACCATTTGCATCAAAGAGAAGCATTCAAACATGTTAATTCCAGTATTAAAGTTCAATGATGTTCTATGTTGCTTTCAGTATCCTGCTTTTAGAGGTATTACAACAATATACCTACATTAGAAATACAATATATCCTTATTAGAGACAAATAAGACCTTAGTCGGACCCCCCAAATCCTTCCAGATTTTCAATACCGCCCAATGTTTGATACCAAACATAATCCTGATCAGAGAAATAATATACGAAATACACTGGCGCACAAGACTGTCCCTGGACAGACATCTTTCAGCCTTGCAAGCCTGTTGGTGCCTTACTGATCTAATGGAATAAACCCAGATCTGTTGACTGGGTGTGAGTGTTTGATTGGTTCAGATGCTCCGTCCATCACCACCCCCTTTTGTATTACTGACCTAACAGACTGCCAAGGTCCTCCACCGAACATGATCTCTTCAATCGGCATTTCTAACTCATTTTGCTTACCCATTACCACTGAAGACAAATTTCCATGATTCAAAGGAGTCCCTGAAGGCACATGGTATGTGCAGATCTGCCTTGTGACAAACCTCTGCTGATAATCCAGTCTCTGGAATCTCCTTGTAATTGCCAATATCCTGCTAATTGCTGAACTTGCTACTTTTAACTCCTTATGCAATCTCCTATTACTTGAAAAGTACACTGAAGCGATCTTTAGTTTCATTTGGAGATCCTAAATACTGTCATTAGATGGAAGCCCAAGTTATGCGGCAAGTTTAAATTATGTAGAAAGAAAAGAAATTACCCCACACTTTCTGTGGCTGTACTATTTTGATCCAGAAACAACTTTCTTGTATTTTAATCAGACAATTATATTGAAAATGATGTAGCAAACTAGTTGACAAATGTCTTAACCCAAAAAATATGTGGTAAGCCCTGAAGCCAGAGAATCACATAAATCCTCAGGCCATCACCAATATTTTATAAACATTTTACTCACAAAAGATTAAACCAAAACATTCTAATTCCAATTAGCGCCCTTTGTTATCAGCCTTTTGGAGAGAACAGCTATTTTCATGCTAATTACCCTAAAATGAACATGTAATAGGAAAAATACAGAATATGAAACATGTTTAAAATGATCCTTTATGAAAACCCTAAGTTTTGTGGCATTTACAAACAAACTGGTTAACAATTTACAAACGTATTGTTATAGAGAATAGCCATGCTTAGAAAGAGCTGCTGTCTAGCACAATGTCAGAAATCTCTGTTGTCATAACCAATGACTTTAAACCCCAGTCACCAAATAAAGGGGTAATATGTGGTTTTATTTCATTTGTGTTTTAAGTTATGCAATTATTTTTCTGGATTAATTTAGTTGACAATATTCTTACATGGATGTTATTTGTATGTGAATGATTATGACTGGGGGCCTTAGATCTGGGCGGACAGGTTACTCCATCACAACGGTGGCGGATATCCCAGCCAACAAAATAGAAATCCCATCAGATATAATGGGATTTATATTTCCGCGGATGGGATATCCATCACCATTGTGATGTAGTAACCAGTCCGCCAAGATCTAAATCAAGCCCTAACTCTTTTACATTACAATTATACTTTTAAGACCATATTGTGCCGACACTTTGTGCCATTCAGAATCTCATGCTCATTACCTCATACATGTATGTTATGTATGTTTCTCATAGTGTATTCCCATGCAAAACTTTGATAGTGGAAAACTTGGGAAAAGTCCATTCATATGTTTGTTACCAACTGCACTAGTATAAGCAACCTTCAGCTTTTAGCAACTGGGGTTGAGAACATCTGACGCAGGGTGGGGAACTGTGACAGACCAACAAGTAATTGGTCAGTAATTCAGAATATTAACAAAACATGGACTGCACTTACCCGTTAGCCAGAGGAAATGTGTAATGAATTGCTGTAAATTTCTAAAAATCGACAGAGACTGTAATGCATGCTTCAACTAGCCCCTCACTATACTAAGTATTGTGTCCTTGTTTACATTTCTAATATTTGCTTGTGGTAATGTGTTACCTATAATTACTATAACCAAATGTCATTTTATACTCCCCAGATAACTTTGTATTAAAGATCTTCAAACCTCTAATTGTGGTATTCCTTGACTTCTCAGAACTTAAATTGGTGCCCCAGAAAACAAACAACCGTCCAACTGTTTTTGTTAGTTCTGGGACAGTTTTGTTTCTGGCCCATCCCCTGTGACTTAGCCCATGGAGGGTCAGTAAAAGACTTGTCTGCTGTCCCAGCTCTGCAGGCCCGGGGCTATCAGCAACATGCAAGACAACTATTGTAAACAAAGTATCTGTAATACCTGATTTAACAACTTCTGTTCCATTTTTTTATTTATATTTTTTAGAAAGAAGATTTCATCTGTGCTCTAACACTTTTTCCACTGTGGAAGATGTGAAAAAATGACTTCAAGAATGAAATGCTGTTTCTATAAATGAAACCTGGTGAATGCATCTAAACAAAAACTGGCTGTCTATCACCTTTGGAATTACTTCTACTGGCTCTTCATTCTTGATTCTTTATTTAACTTATTTATTTTGGCCTAGTCCTCCAGAGCATGCTCTTGTTTTAAGGTTATTACCTTAAAAATTGAATATTTTTTCCTCCCATAGAATTCAATGCTCTCCTAGCACACGTTAAATTGAATTCTAAAAAATACTTAGCGCGTCTTGCTTCGTTTTCAAAAGCAGGCCCTAATGCCATAAAATGTAAATTTAGTTCACGCCAAAAGATTATTTTGACTTGTAAAAAATGAACATATTACGATTTCATATATAAAATTGAGTTACATGTTTCTGATGCTCATCATTGGCCATATGTCCAATACATATCCATGCCTACAGCTCATCCCTTTAAGGAATGCCTTCCCCACACTGTACTCTGGAATATTGAGTACGTGAATATCTTGGCACAATAATGTCATTGACAAAATATCGAAGGAGAAAATATTGAAAGGTAAGGCAAATTAGGGGGTATAGAATTATTATTCTTAAATGCACATATGTGAAACTTGAAGATATACATATCATCATGGTACCTAGATGTGGAGTTAGGCATAAAAAATCTGTACATATTTGCCTTTTGATATTTTGTCCCTCAATAGTCTGTCCACAGTATTAGTGTCCCAAGATATTCCGTAGTCAATATTCAGTTTCCAAAATCTTCACCACCTTATCCATTTCATTCCATATTCGCATTCTGAGCAACTAAGTAGCATTTCTTTCTTACAATTACATGAGAAATTTCCTCTTCCAGATCCCAGTATGGACCCCTTCACAAGGGGACTCAAATTTGTTACCCAATAGCAAACAAATGTTTCCTCCGGGATCGGAGTTCCAAACAATCAGGAGTTTAACACACCCAGAAATTGTTAGCTGTAATCAACTTTGCAGTCATATAATATTGCCCTGGTCATTTCCGCCAAGTTAAACCTACTAAAATGTACCAGAGGAAAATGTCTGAAAATGACAAGCACCTGCCTGTTTCAGTGCAGTAGGCAAAGAATTCTAAATGATGCCCTATTTGTGGACCCAGTACACATCACATGTCGCTATTAAAGGGTCGCTTCACATCTTTGCAGCCCACTTGTAGTTGGGATCTAAGAAGGTATTATTGATAAGATTCGTCCGCTCTTAGCTTCCCTAATGTGGCCATGTTTTTTTTTATTTACCCTTACCGATTATTAATAAATAACCCTTACCCTTCAGCTTCTTTACATAACTTACCTTTGGCGAAGTAATGTCAGGCAAAGCACTTGAGGAGATGTAGTGGTCTGGTAATGTAGTGAGGATAATGCAGGTGAGTGCTCCACCACTGTTGTCTTATAACTGCAATGCAAGTTGTGCACTGAAAATTGACTCTACTATAGCCTTATAGCCCGCCGTAGAGGGCTATACCGGTTATTAAAAGCCCTCTCCAGCGTTAAAGGCCCCGAGCCGAAGGCGAGGGCCTTTAACAAGGGAGAGGGACTTTAATAGCGGTATAGCCCATCTACGAAGGGCTATAAGGCATTAGAACATTCTGTCACTAGAGGATAGAATGTTCTAACAAAAATACAAAGCCTTTTGGAAGCGTGAAGGGATTGGAATCCCCTCAGGCTCCCTGAAGCGTTTGTTCACAGCCAGAGCTGTGAACAAAGAAACATTGGAATGTTGGAGCTCCAGCTTATACCAGCCATTATAAGCCCAGAGCACTCCAGTGTTTTCAATGAAGCTCCCAACATTCCAATGTTCTAATAACACTTAACTTCTTTTATTGTTCTCTTACCACTGAGATATATTAATTGGACAGAGACTTGAGGCCTGCATGTGACGGGTAGGTCAGTGCATCCGTTACATCACCGCTCTCCGCTCCACCTTATCAGTCTAACGGGTATTTAAACCCATGACCTTTGTGTTGAAGTAGATTTTGCAATAGAGATATTCACACCTTGAACAAACTGTGGCCTGCAGATCACACACACTCCCAGCAGATTACACCCACCCACATTGAGGCAGTAGCATATAAACACCCTGAGTTATCTGAGAGTGATTGCTGCAATGGACTTTAAAAGACTCTTGGCCATCTTACTGACATGTATGTAGCAGATAGATTGCCATGTGCGTATTGACCTGATGGTACCTTTCTGGCAGATTCAGATCTGGGTCAAATTGTACTACTAAAAAAGGTGCAACCTACCACATTACAGTCTTTAAATACCCAACAAGTTACCTACAAAGCTTTACTAAAGGAAATGATATGCAGTATTTATCCGTGGTTGTTCTTATGAGTTTTCCTTGCATCACCATTCCACCTTGGTACAGTATTAGTGTGGTATGAAACTCATTTCATCATCCACTGGAGAAGAAACAGTTCAATCAACCACAGTGCTTAATTTGAGCCGGTGGTTTCCGGTGCTCAGCACCGGCACTTAATTGTCAACACCGGCACTTGTGACAGCTGCCACATGATGGCGTTGTTTGTGTAATTTAAGGATGAGTAGAACAACAGTTATTTATTAATTCAATTTACAATGTAAACAAATACCTGCAGCTCAAGCCATTCTTATAGTACAGGAGGCCTCAAATACTCTGAATTATCACATTTTCAAACCTGCCTTTGGAGCTGGATATCTGTGCATGGGATATATGTCACAGTGCATGTGAGTTACGAAATATATAGTCAAGAAAAAACTAGAGTGACGTGGATTTATTCATTCGTGTGTTTTCAACAGAAAGTCGTTGGCCTAGTCACAGACTATATAGTGACGTGTTCATCATCATCATCAAAAACACTTTATTTGGTTTTTGCGAAGAAAACCATAAAAGTCAAACAAAGACACTTAAAAATATCTCCATCTGATACATAGTAAAACAGTGCAAAATAACCATCATGGGTTCAATATCACAGGGTTAAAAAGAAAACAAGCACTATATCAAGAACAAGAGAGTCCAAGTTGTGGAAAACACGTCGTCTGGGCACCGTAAAATACAGGATTAATCGTAAAAACGATATCAGGTACAGTGAAAACATCCGTCACAACCTCATAAAATACAAAATTATGGATGTAAACCATACTAAAAATGAATTTCTATTATCACAGTAGTGACGTGTTCCATTCCACTACTAGATAGTGTATTGATTTGTAATATCTTATTACAACAAGACACTATAATAAGTAACTCACATTGCTTCATGAATATCTGCACATCTTATCTGTAAAGTTAATAACTAACAATCTTTGTGACAGTCATACCATAAAAGAAGAAAACTTTGGCATTAAACGTTTATTTTCACAATTGTAATTCTAACCTTTAAGTCTTTCAAAACAGGGATCATTCATCAATTAATTTAAAGAAGAAACAAAACGAGGATATCAATAAAAATGTATATAAGCATATGTACTTAGTACATGTAAAAATAATCCAATAAAGAGATTCTGTTATGCTGTCTCACGTAGTTGGTGTATCCCGAGGAGTGATAGTGAAAGGGCATAATTTGAGTAGCTATTTTGAACACCGGTTTACAGGTCACATACTGAGTAGCTATTTTCAGCACATTGTTCATATGTCACACTCTGAATTGCTATTTTGGATATTGTTTTCATTTGCATAGTAATCAATTAGGTCTTTGAGCATGTTATTGTAGGGTGGTTCTCTGTTTCTCAGACTGCTACCCATATTAGCCAGGTTATAAGTCTGTGAGAGCATATCTTCAATATTAGTTGTCAATGCAGACCTCTATTGTATCATATTGTTACATTTTTAAGTCCACAATCAAAATGAAACATTGGAAGTGGTTATACGACACTTTGTGGTGCATTCGAGATTAAGGTCCTGGTTTAGAGTTTCTCTGTCACATACTTGACGGGTGGTCCGTCCTCCATATTCCAAGTTCTATAGGATATAATGGAATTGTAATACAGTGGATGGGATATACGTCACATTTGTGATGTATTAACCAGTCCACCAAACTCTAAATCAGCATGTACATACTTTGTGGTTTATGTTTCTATACGTTATTGCTGCCAAGAATGTTGTCTACTTTTCTGTATATTGTCTCTCTCCAACTTACTCCGCTAACATTCTCCCAAGAGCTGGTCGTCCGCTCACCGACCCGGACGTTGCATCATCTATGTTGGGAAATCTCAGAATCGAACCACCCTCTCTATTCTCCATCTCACTTATTAAAGTTTACACCCCTGAAGAAAGTCATTATTTGAATATGTGGTTTTACAAAATGGTGACCAAGATTACCACCTAGAAAGAGCCTTGCTGGAGGGAAGGGGAGTTTTCACACTGAATAAAGCACAGCACATGGAGCCTTTTCTCCGGTCCTAGGTATAGAGTCCGGGCAAGAACCTGAGGTTCATCTGTCATTTTCCTTTGCGCACTTGATTCTTGTTATAAAGTGTTTTATGGATGGGATGTGTTATTTGTCTTCATCTTTCACTTAGGCAAAGTGTTTCATAGTCAGTTCTCTGTCATGGTTCTAATGTCAAGTCAGTGGGCTTTAGCAGCAGCAGTGACTGTGCACTGCTTTGGTGGTGATTTTTCTTACAGCAATGAAGACCATTTCTTACTTCAATTGTGCTATATTTCCAAATCTCTCCAGTGGAAACTGATAAAGCAACTAGGGAATAACCTAGTAGTGCAATGTGTGAAATTATCAAGCCCATTGACTGACAACTCAGCAATGTTCATTAGTATTCCCAGTTAGAAATAAATAAATTACAGGCTCCTCAGGGTAACGCAGGACTGGTACAGCTAGGAAGCTATCGACACAATACTCCGCTCTGAACTGATGGCCTACCTGTAGTTTCCTGCCTGTCCGGTCGGCCCCACCCAACACGCACTTGTGGCATAGTGCCCAGTCTTTCCATCCATCCACAAAGTATACCTGGCACAATCACAATCTGCACACACCCAGGCTGACTCTCCCAGCTACCCTCCAAGCATCTAGCGGTGTTCGGTGGGAGGGTTCACTTTTTATATGACATTTTTTGCACCAAGACGTCTGATCCAGACATCCAGGAGCAAGCAATGGTCGAGATCAGCAGCATGAGCCTAACGTTTATCAAAACACTAGCTACTACACATAGTATAATGTAGCTTTTTCTACTAACTGAACTCTATGAAAAATGTGCACAGCTAACTTAAGGTGGTTCTTTTAAAAAGCAATTGAACCTTATTATGCATTTAGAAATGCACAGCAGCTGAACATAAATAAAACAAATATCCTAGTGCCAAGCCGCCGCCGGGGGCCTATATGAATGTGTCAGTCTGTAACCTAATTGGTGCTCATGTAAAGCGCTCTGCTACCTTCGGGTCTAGTACGCACTATATAAAAGTGCACACACAAAAAAAGTTAGGGGGAGGGGCGTGGCTAGCAGCCGATCGTGATGGCGGCGTAGCTGCTGAGCTCCGTGAGTGAAGCGCTCTTTCGCATTGATCCGTTCATTAATCCGTGATACAACGTGACCCCCGGGACGATAGCCAAGGTCCGGAACCGAGCGGGACAGTCCGGTGAGGTCGAGAGGCGCTCCGATGTAATGTACCGGAGGAGGTAGGCGGCGAGCTCTAAAGGCCTTCACATCAGCCCCAGACCGCGACCTGCCGCATTTCGAAAGCCGGGCGGAAGTGGGAGCAAACCGGGCACCGCGAAACCGGAAGGACCCCTGGTTTCGGCCGGAACGAGAGACGGCTGTCTCGAGAACCATCAGCGGCGGTGCACACACAGCGGCGGTGCGCTCTGTACTCCCAGGTGCTGCAGGGGGACTCGCCAGACTTGGAACCACGAACACAGACACTGGGCCCTAAGTAAGAAGTGATCACCAGTTGCCGCGACGATATCGCCAGGCGCCCCCCTCAGGCATCGACCCCCCTCGCCCCCTGCAACGAAGTAACACCAGTGGGGAAACGCGGCGGCGACTTCAGTAATCGCTCGCCCCCCACACGACGACCACCACTACTGCTGCTCACAGGCGGGGAGAACCAGGCTGGGAGAGCAAGGTGCACCGCTGCACTGACCACCCGCGCCAGCAGCTCCAGGTAACAGCGAAGGGAAGAGGCGAGCAGGCAAACACAGGGGCAAAGACGCAGAGTGAACGTTGCCAACAGTGGGAACCCCATTACATGATCCAGTGGCTACCACAGTGACGGGCTGGCAGACAGGCGGTGAGCGTAATAGAGGAGCGATCTGGAGCCTCCCCCCTCCTGCCTTTAGCCCCGTATGTATTACTCTAAGTACGGTGTCCCAACTGATGCCGATTCACGGCCGGACTAGGCTCCATTATTGACCGCAGTATTCCCATTGCAGCTAAATTATGAGTCCAGGCCAGCGCTTGGGGCAGAACACTGAGGCATTGCGCGCCCTCGATTGAGCAGGATCACCCATTGGGTGCTGCAGGAGTGCCAGTACAATACCAACCGCCCCACACCATTTTACATACGGATTCGGCTTTGCTCAATATCTCCCCCTACTCCAGCCTTGCCACTGCGGAACTTTTGGAAGAGGCACCATGGCGGGCAGAGGCCCGAGGAACCAATCAACGCAGGCTAAATTGGACAGATATGCGTATGATAAAAATAACTCGCAAGTGACGGAGGGACGTCCATCCACGGGGAAAACACCGGAAGGCGATGGCGCAAAAAAGGTCACGTTAGAAGACATAATGAAAACCCTATCGGCAGTTCAAACGCCGGTGGGGACGATCTCGACGGACGTTTCTCTGCTGCGGGCAGACTTCCACAAAATGACTGAACGGATTAAGGAAGTGGAAATAGTCACGAAGTCACTGGTGGAGGACACATCAGAATTGCAGAGAACAATGGCACAGATCGAGACAGAAAATAAGCACCTGAAGGACAAGCTGGACGATCAAGAAGGGCGATCAAGACGGAACAATGTGCGAATTCTTGGACTTCCTGAAACGGAAGGGAACCAGGCTATGGACTTATACGTAGAAGACTTGATCAAAACCAGACTGCAACCTAGGGGTTTATCCCATTTTTTCTCAGTTGAAAGGGCTCATAGAGTACCGGGTGGCAAACCTAAGCCAGGGGCGCCCCCAAGACCGGTACTGGCCAGATTGTTCAATTTTAGAGATAGGGACACAATCCTACAAACGGCAAGGACATCCCAGCCGATCCATGTGCACAACTCAACACTTGCCTTCTTCCCGGACTACACAGCAGAGGTGGCCCGCCGCAGAAGAAGTTTCATGGAGGTCAAAAAGGCGAGGAAGGCGCGTGAACTGCCCTATTCCATGTTATTTCCGGCCCGGCTCCGAGTAGTAGCCGACGGTAAAACACGGTTCTTCGACACTCCAGAATCGGCATACGACTGGTTGGAGGGTTGGCGGCAAGTAGGATCGCAACGGCGCACCAACAAGAATCACCGGCACCAGCAGGAGGCGGACCACGTTGGATCTCAAGAGCAAAGGCAAGAAGAGCTGAACCGCTCGCCGCAGACGGGAACAGTAGAACTTGAACGGCTTCATACTGTACTGATTACTGGAGATTGGACTGACTCTGGATTCTGGACTGAGGCGAGCGCGGGGGGGCAGGAAGGGCTGCAGCCTCTACGGACCTTGTACCCCGACAAGCAAGTACTAGGGTTGGGTTCGGGGAGAAGCACTCTGGTAAATGGGGAGGCGGGCGGTTCTATGTCCGTTAAGCAGGGAGGCAGTGAGGTGGGGAGGTTGGGAAGGGGAAGTTTTGGTTCATCAATGTTTATCTATTGTGGCAGGACTTGACAGCAGGCACACACTGAGAGCGCGAAGAGACGGCAGTTGCATCATGATCACGACGGGTGGGGCACACATAGCGGGCCCACGACTGCACCACAGACGCATTGATGTCAATACACGACAATGTCTCCGCAGAACTTTGTAGACCCATACTGGCGCGCAGCTCACAGGGTGAAGTCCATGGCGACGCGACATGAGAGACCCCTGTTCCACCCCTGAAGATCCTAACGTGGAATGTGAGAGGATTGGGCGATAAAATAAAAAGGGGTTTTGTACTGCAGGCCTTGAAAAGGCATAGCCCAACAGTAGTCCTTCTACAAGAGACACATCTCACAGGGAAGGCATGCCAAACGCTAGATAGACGAGGGTACAAGATGGCGGCACATGCTGAGTGTACTTCAGGCTCGAGGGGAACAGATATCCTGATCAAAAAAACCTCATTGTTTATACTGCTGCAGACTAAGACTGATGACCAGGGTCGCTTCGCAGCAATACAAGGACAATGGGAGGGCAAACTTCTAAACATAGTTTCAGTATACGTGCCTCCAGCACTGCAATCGGTGGCAATGCCGGCGCTAGGAGCATTTATCTTAACACTACCGGAAGGTGACCTTATTATAGGAGATGACTTCAACACAACTATAAACTCGGAAATAGACAGATTTCCAGCACAGCCACAAACATCGGGACCCTCCCGATTCCAGGGATTTATAGAGGCGATGGGGCTCATAGACGTTTGGTGACATACACACCCAGCAGCAAACCAATATACATACCACTCCACGGTACACAATAGCCTTTCGAGAATAGACTACTTCCTGATGGTGGGATCGAGGCTACAGAATGTCGAGGAGGTGGAAATCAAACCTAGGGGCATCTCAGATCACTCTCCAGTGTTACTGACTCTCTCTTGCAGGGAGAAATCTCGCAGGAAGATATACCCAATTTACCCTAATTAGCTAAAGATCCCCAGTATAAGAAAAGAACTCAACACGACTAAACATTATTTTGCAGAAAATACCACCTCTGTAGAATCCCCGTCCATCCTTTGGGAAGCTTACAAGACGGTCCTCCGGGGACAGGCTATAGCATCCATCACGGGGCATAAACGATCACAACAAAAAGAACTGGCGGAATTGGAGCTCGCCGTACACACGGCAAACATAGCACACATGGCGGATCCCTCCTTAAACTCTGCACATGACTTACAGCTGCAGCAACAGCGCTATAAGGACCACTTGCAGCACCGAACCATAGACTGCATCACTGCAACGACACACAAAATCTACGACGTGGGGGATAAAGCGGGGAAAATGTTGGCATGGTTGGATAACAAGGGGGGAGGACCCAGGGGGATACAACACTTGTACTCAAAGGCAGGCATACTACAGACCCATCCTGAGGAGATAGTAAACACACTGGCTGAACACTTTAAGGAAGTCTACACTCCAGTCCGGGAAGTACTAGAATCTGAAGCGCTCAACTCGCTTAGCCACATAGAAACCCATACCCTCCCACCCGGGGCGGTCACGGAACTAGAGGCAGACTTCACGACCGACGAGCTACAGTCGGCCATAGGGGCAGTACAATCTGGAAAAGCACTGGGCCCCAACGGGATCCCCATAGAATGGTACAAGCTCATGTCTGAAACACTAAGCGCGCCGCTGCTGGCAATGTATAACGACAGCCTAGGGTCAGCAATACTCGAGCTAGATCAACGTACGGCGACGATCTTGGCAATTCCTAAACCAGGTAAACCCCCAACTGATTGCACTTCTTACCGCCCGATATCACTTCTAAACGCGGAAGCCAAAATCTTGGCAAAAGTACTAGCAAACAGACTAATGCCCCAACTCCCCCAGCTGATCCACCCGGACCAATCAGGTTTCATGCCACACCGAAACACTGCTCTTAACCTCAGGCGGGTTCACGGAGTACTGGCGCGGGCTCCGATGCTTTCCGAACCAACAGTAATAATGTCACTAGACGCGAAAATGGCTTTCGACTTGGTGGAATGGCAGTACCGTTTTGCAGTCCTATCTCATATGGGCTTTGGCCCTAAATTTCAGGCATGGTTACGGCTCTTATACACTGAACCAGTGGCTCAGATAACTGCCAACGGCCACATATCGCATACTATACAACTGGCAAGGGGGACGCGCCAGGGCTGTCCGCTGTTGCCGTTGTTGTTCGCGTTGGCGCTGGAACCATTGACGACTCTAATTAGGGAGACACCGTTACTAAAAGGCATTAGCTGGACAGCAGGGTGGGAAGATCGTAGCTCACTCTACGCTGATGACATGCTGCTATACCTTACGGATCCTGACCATAGCATACCTGAGCTCCTTGAAATTTGCAATACGCACGGGAAAACATCAGGATAGACGATAAACTGGTCCAAGTCGGTTCTATACATTCTAAAAGGCCCAGATCCATCGCTCCCCGCCGATTGCCCGATCGTGATAACCAGGGATTCTTTTAAGTATTTAGGTATATACATCACTAGAGATGCGGCAGACTTCTTTGGTAAAAACCTGGCGCCCCCTCTGGAGCGACTGAAGCGCGAAGTCAAACACTGGGCGTCCTTGCCCCTAACACTGCTGGGGAGAGCAGCACTATACAAAATGATGGCCTTACCGCGGTTCCTTTATGCTCTAGACAACACACCACCCAATACCGCCACGATACTTTAAACAAGTCACAGCACAGGTCTCAACCCTTATGTGGGGCAACCTACCGGCGCGCATAGCTCAAATTAAACTGAATAAGAGCTGGTACGATGGCGGGATTGCATTGCCAAACCTACAATTATACTATTGGGCGGCGCAACTCAAAACCATCAATTACTGGCTTCATGCACCCCAAGACGACCCAGCATACAGAGCCGATAAGTTACAATTAGGTACGAACAACATGCTGGCGGTGCTGTTTGGTAGAAGTTTGGCCGCAAAATTAATAGGGCCTACAAAACAAACAGTTGCGTTGTGGTATGCAGCGCAGGTGAAATTGGGATGGAAGGATACTATCACCAAGCTCGCCCCGCTGTGGGACACCAAGGCATTGGGACAATTAAGAAATAGCAAGGGCTTTACACAATGGGACAATATCGGAATCTCCACGGTGGGTGACATGTGGGACAAGGGGACGGTGATCCCCTTTGCACAACTCCAACAACAATATGACTTGGGTCAGAATGAAACATATCGATATGCACAAATTAGACATGCATTGTTGACGGCACTCCCAGCTGACACTGACATTCCAGAAGCCTCGCCACTGAAGGATCGCCTACTCACAGATTTAATGCAACAACGCGCAACGTCACTCATGTACCGGAAGCTACTTAACAATATGCCCGACCCTACACTTAGACTCCGGGAAAAGTGGGTGGAAGAAGTGGGAGATATGGACGACACGGACTGGTTGATGGCCCTGGCGTCTCCTAGGGAGGTGGGCATATCGGCTAAGTTCCGGCTGGTGCAACTCAAAATAGTACATTGAGTATATTACACCAGAACCACCCTACACAGGATGCAACGGGCGACACATCCCTTCTGCCTCAGGGGGTGCGGAGAGGAGGGCACATTTTTTCACACCCTGTGGGACTGTCCAGTTATAGTAGAATACTGGCGACAGGTCCTGCGCACTATATCGCAAACATTTGGTGTTTCCCTCCTGCCTGAACCTCGAAAGTGTATTCTGAATATATGGGACCCCACTGACCTCACTCGCCAGGGTCAAACCTGGGGTACGCTCGGCCTCATAGTTGCTAAGAGAGACATAGCGCAGAGATGGGGCGCGGCAGACCTCCCCACGTTAGCGTTGTGGTGTAGAAATATGGACCTGATCATGGTAACGGAACGCACAGTTTATAAGGCCAGGGGAAGCCCGCGTAAATGGAACAAAATCTGGGTGCCTTGGAACGCTTTCAGGGGGGGCCTATGCGACTTGCTGCCAGTGGAAGATGTAGATAGTTCAGATGACGAAGATATAGAGGTGTAACGATGCAGTGAGTCAAAAGACTTGATTACTTAGACGAGAAATATACGATGTAATGACTGTCTTGAGAATTGTTGGATTGCTTCGGTTTAATGATCAAAAGTACCTGCTGTCATGCGAATTATTTGATTGACTAAGTTATACTGCTCAAACTTATCTGCTTATGTAATCACTGTCAAGACTGCAACTGTTTTATTCAATAAAAACAATTTTAAAAAAAGTTAGGGGGAGGGCCTTTAAAAACTGGTATTGTCTGAGGGATAAGGGCTATAAGGCTATTAGAATATTCCACCCATTGAGGGTAGAATGTTCTAAATTTAAAAAGAAAAAACAGAAAGAAAAACTTTGGAATGTTGGTGCATAAGGCTTATACCAGCCATTATAAGCCCAGAACTACCCCATTGTCATCAATGGAGCTCTCCACAGTCTAATGTTCTAAGAACTTATAGTAGTCAAGTTCTGATGTCATTTCCTTATAATCAATGTATGGGTCAATCATAAGTCGCTGTTTATAAAGAACTCAGTGACCAAATCATTCTGTATAAACAAGGAAAAATGGACATTGTCTTTAAATACAAGAGCTAGATAGCACAATTCCTCTGTGAATCCATGTATAGAGGGATCGAGTTAAGTAGGTGTAATTTGATGGTTTTCTCAGTTTAGAACCCTCGTGGAAGTTTCCAACTGCACTTTGGAATACCCAAATGTGAATACAAAATAACTACTCAAAAGGAGGGACTAGGTGCTTTTTTAGAGGTCCAGCATACATGCCCCAACAATAGTAAATACAAAAGGGTTTGCAGTTCCTAGCTGTTTAGGGAGACAAGAGGGTTAGGTGGTCACAAGTCCTCACTTGTTACAGGGGGAACAGGGAATACCTTCTGTTGGAATTAGAGACCTCACACACCCGGCTAGGTGTCATACTTCATCATAGGGCTTGCTCCTCGTCAGGTCCGCGCTACAATACCTGACGGGCTCCCTATGAGGGGCTCTTTGGCGGAGATCTTTTATTCCAAGTGGCAGTTTGGTGCAGTGGGGGTTAGGGGCCTATATGTGTAGATGGAGGGAGTGAAGGTGAATGAATCAGTGAAGATAAAACAGGAATTGGGCCCTAATTCCAACATGAGGAATTCCCTGCTCCCCATGTAACCAGTGAGGACTTGTGACCAACTAGCCCTCTTGTTCCCCTGAAACAGTTAGGAACTGCATACCCTTTTGTATTTAATAAAAAATAAATAACACTTTCGGATCCAGAAACTGCTGGCCGTAATTTGTATTCTAAGGGTGGAATGTTGAGTGCTCAACTGAAGACGATGGTGGGGTAACGGGCTATTGCCGCTGGTATAGTCTCACAGCCACCAACATTGAAATTTCCTAATAGATAGTCACTGGCTGTCCCTCCTCAAGATACGAAGAGCTGCCCAGAGCAGAGGCTGTGAAAGAGATCAAGATTCCCATAGTCCCTCCCGCTGCTCCCACGGACACTGGTCTGCTTTGCAGTCATAGAAGAAAGAGGGGGAGGTCTCCACAGCACCTGTGCAGGGACGTAGCTTCAGGGGGGTGTTTGCTGTGTTATAATCCCCCCTAATAAATGTATTCTTGGATAAATAGTTGGGTACAGGTGCTTCCGTTGGGTATTGTGAGATGTCGGTCGGATTTCAGCAGGAATTTTTACATACACACAGACAAAAACGCACATACACTCTCTCACTTTCTGTTTTGCAAGTCCTCAAAAATATTAGTTATTAAACATATTGTGGGGTTATTCTTAGTACTCCTACAAATCCACCTTCCTCTCCCTTTTTACTGCCCCTTAGGCCCCTCTCATGCACCCGGCTTGTCGTATTATGCATTTAAACATTATATTGAATTGAATTGAATTGAAAGAATATTTCTATAGCGCCTAACTACCCGGAGGCCTCGTAGCCAGCCAGATTGTCAGAAAACCTGAGGCTCACCCCTCCCCCAACAATTTTACTGACCAAGCAACGCCCCTGCACCTATGTCTCCCTCTGCCTTAGTAAATAAAACAAACAATTAGCAATTAGGGCTTCAGGAACGCCTCTGCCTCATCTTTGACAGCTCCTGTCCCTTCCAGTCTGGTACTGCAGAGCCACATGTACTGACACACCACCGCTGAAAGGAATGGACAGCAGGAGCTGTCAAAGAAGGGGGAGAGTAGCAGCGGTTTTTAAACCTTGTGTTTAGCCTAATTGGGCGCCATTTTCTAATAGAAGTGTGGCTGTTGAGTCTTCAAAATGCTAGTGGTGGTGGAAGTTACATCACATGCTTATTGACCAAACTTCCTCTTGTGTGGTTACGTCATTTGGCCCTTGATGTTCTCACATGAAATTATATCACATGACCTTTGACTCTAGTGACATCACAGGAAGCACTGCACTACAGTTAAAAAAAGGGAAACAACCTTTGCAACGCAACCATTACATCGCACTACATTTACAACGCAGTCATTACATCGCAATATCCTTTACAAAGCATGTAACTACAATGCATCCATTACATTGCATGTCACTACAACGCATGACACTACATCGCATGTCACTACAACGCAGGCATTACATCGCATGTCATTACAACGCATACTATTACAACGCATAGTACCCCTACACAATCCAACACTTACCCTACAGTTGCACCCCCTGGAGTTAGAATAGTAATTGTTACCCCTACACAATCCAACACTTACCCTACAGTTGCACCCCCTGGAGTTAGAATAGTAATTGTTACCCCTACACTATCCAACACTTACCTTAAATGCAATGTAATTGTATGCGTTGTAAATGTAGTTTTTAAAAATTAATTGTAATGGAATGGGATGTAAATGTATGCGTTGTAAAGGATGTTGCGATGTAAAAACTGTGTTGTAAAGGCATGCGTTGTAAATGTATGCATTGTAACGTCATACATTCTTTAAAAAACATACATGGAGTGCACGATTAATAAAATACAGATAGCATTCATACCCGAATCATACACTCCCATGTCTCTTTCTTTCACCATCTCTGCCCTTCTCAGTTTCGCTCAGTATCTGTCTCACCTCTGTAGCTCCTAGCCTCATAGTGCTTTCCTAAGCTTCTTCTCCCACCATCCCCCAGTCATACCCATCTCTGTCTTTCAGTTTTCCCTCTTCACTCTGTCCTTCTTTCTCCTCTCTTCTTATGTTAACTTTCATACCCGTATCGAATAGAAGTAACCACTCCCTTATACCCTCTGCCCGCATTACCTCAGAGTTTGCCTCTTCCGTCCAGTTGCACAACTCCCATTCTGTGGCCTTATTCCCTACCTGGCCATTGTTTACCTAAATCTCTTCCAGTTCTACTTAAAACTTTACTTCTCTTATTCTCACCTCTGGTCCTTGCACCATCTCCATTCGACCTAAAGGTCTTATATTCTCCCAGCTCAGTCTCACACACACTTCACCATTATTTTTGGCCGCTGTTTGTTTGTTATTCTTTAGTTTCCATCTCTCCCTCTCACTTCTGCATATACCTCTGTACAACGATTCCCTCACCTCTGGCACAGACGTTCATAGGCACCAGTCTTCTAGATTCCATGTTATTCTGCCATGCTGTTTATTCATTGCTTCTTGTTTCCATCTTTCCAAGTTTACCTCACAACTCAGTTTTGTTCCTGTCTCTTCCTTCACTATTCTCCCTCACATCTGCACTGCAGCAGTCTGGCACCCCCTTTGCCATCCCTGCTCTCCACTCAGTCTGCTAGGCCTCAGTTTATCCTCTTACCTTCTTATACATCATGTATCAGATAGCTCCATCTCCCTCAATCTTTCCCCCACATAACCTTTCTTAGCCTCCCTTTCTTAGCCTCACTCTCATAATGTCCATCTCTTTCTCTTCCTCTCATGTTTACACTTTTTACTCTCTCAGTTTATCCTTTACCCTTTTTTTGTCCATGTCTTTCCATTGGCTCTTGCTAAGACATGTTACTTAAGTGTAAGAGAGTAAAGGCTTATGGACCATTTGATGCTCAGTGGTCTGGGAATAGAGGTCAGACATGGAGCCTACCCATCTGCGGCAGGACCAGGTTAATTGCATTCAGTGCAGCCCCACAGTCGACCCCAGCAGGCCGCAGGCTTAGATCCTCTTTACGAGTGGGCCATATACCAGCCGCCAAGAATCAGCGATACCTGTGGCATCAGTACACCCAGCAGGGTGGCTTGCTGGGCATTACTCGATGATCGCTGAGAGTACCCTCACAAATGAGTAACCATTGAGGAAACTAGGTGTACCATGTCCGATTCCCCTAGTCATGCCTATTTCTCCCTCGAGTTTCAACCAGACTTTCCCGCCATTTTAAGCTGCTGACGTGTCTAGGCGAAATGCACAAAATCTATTGCCTTAATCCAATTTGGGCTAGTGAGTGTTTTTATCAACCGTAGCGACATTACCAGGAGAATCGTAATGAGGACCTCAGAGGCCTTCCTTGCCAAAATAGCTTTTTGATTCAGGCTAATGAGTCTCCTTGCAAGGCAACAGCAGTCGAGAAGGTGAAACAAACTCTGCTCTTGGCAAGCAGCACTAAAATACACTAGCCATGCAGGCAGGTAGGGCTGCACCTTAGATTAGCTCTCCTCCTCTCTGTCTGTCTTCCCCTCCTGTTTCCTTGTCTGCCACCCCCACTTGACCCATGAAACCTCAGAGTGGTTGACCTATCTGCTGTGATGAGCATGGAAATGAAAATAAGACTTAAAGAAAAAGATCTTCATAGGAAGTCACCAGTACAGCCCTCCATAGATACACTCCAAACCAGGGCCGGACTGGCCAGACCGGGCATTGGGCGTTTCCCCGGGAGGTTGGAAGGGTGGAGGACGGTTTTGCAGCTGTGAGGCCCATTTTTTTGTTAAGGGGTGGATTTGCAGCAGTGCTGGATTATCGGGCTCCAGTAACAAAAGCAGCAGGCAAGCATTTCCAGACTCCCTGAGCCAGGCAGTGCTTCTCCAGGGGCTGGTTCAAGAAAAGTGCCAGGGCTGCTTTGGGTTCCCATTCCAGTCCTGCACCAAACACACCTTAACTTGCCCTGTAACTCTCACAGTTCCTCTTCCATGGCACTGCTCAGCGCTATGACCTAAAGCAAGATAAGAGCACATCTCTGGTCACTCACACATGACACCAAAACGCTTCCTTTCTGAACTCATGTCATATGTTCTGTGCAGGCCCATTGTCATTTCCCCTATGTTAACATGAGTGCAAAGCAGGCACTCACAAGAAGGACAACGTTCTACCAACCAGGCACTCCTCCACATTGTAGCAGGTGACCCGTTTGAAAAGGCACTTTGGTGCCACACACTGTATAAATGGAACAATCCAAAACATAAAAGGCCTATCCAGTCATGCCTTATGCAGGCTCAGCTAAGCATGTGTAAAAGACAGAGAGGGACCCTTTACAGGTATCAAGGCGCTAGCGCTCTGAGACCTTCGGGTGATTTATGCGCTATATAAATGCATTTTACATTACATTACATTACAAGGGAAATGAGGTACTTTCAACCAGAAAAGAGATAATCCCCTTAATCCCCTTATTGCAAAGGATGACACCCGTTTCCTCGGTAGCACACTGCAGAACTAGACGCTGCACGTTTAAGAAGAGGATTGAAACCTGTTTCCCTGGCAGCACGCTGCAGAACTAGAGGCTGCACGTTTAAGAAGAGGATTGAAACCTGTTTCCCTGGTAGCACGCTGCAGAACTAGAGGCTGCACGTTTAAGAAGAGAATTGAAATCTTCTATAGCTTCCTTTTTCATCTTACCTATCCACACACAGTCCTGTACATTAATCTTTTATCCCCTTTTCCTTTTCTGTCATATTATTCCCCTTCATTTGTTGGCCCCCTTATATCTATTCACCTCTCTCCCTTTTCTCTCCTCCTCTCCCCTCTTTTTCTTTTTCCTTTTCTTTCCCTCATTTTTCTTTTCTGCTTATGCCTATATTAATTCATCATGTTATTTTGCTTTTTCTTATTTTATACATATTATGATATATGTATTATACCTCTATTGTTTTATTGCTTTTGTTTTTCTTCTTGTACCTCTTGTATTGAAAACTCAATAAAAATCTCTTAAACAAAAAAAAAAGAAGAGGATTGAAAGCCTCGATGGTCCGCCGTAGTTCAAACTAGTTTTAAAGCAGAACACGGGGCCCACTACCAAACTGGGATTAAGACCCGAGGGGAGCGCAGTGTGCTAATAAATATACGTGGGACTTACAGAACACGCACAAAATCGAAGTTTACAAACAAACGATACAAAAGGGGGTGGTGTTGGACGGAGCATCTGAACCAATCAAACACTCACACCCAGTCAAAAGATCTGGGTTTGATCCATCACCGTTCTTTAGCCCACTATGCCACCCCAGTTCAGACATGGCTATATGCAAATCAGTCTGACCCTGTGCCTCATGGGAACAGTCCAGCCTGAACTGCCAAGCCATGCCTTCCCTGGACCGGAAACAAGCATCCGAGGACCGGTTTCTGGCATTACAGCCGTCTTCAGCCAGGCTTGCTTGAATCCAGTGGCAAAGTGAGCATGGGACTCACGTCTGAGCATACCCTGCCACACTTATGGCGGCCAAAGCGGTACAAAAGGGGGTGGTGATGGACGGAGCATCTGAACCAATCAAACACTCACACCCATTCAAAAGATCTGGGTTTGATCCATCACCGTTCTTTAGCCCACTATGCCACCCCAGTTCAAACATGGCTATATGCAAATCAGTCTGACCCTGTGCCTCATGGGAACAGTCCAGCCCGAACTGCCAAGCCATGCCTTCATAGGATGCTTGTTTCTGGTCCAGGGAAGACATGGATGGTGATGGATTAAACCCAGATCAGTTGACTGGGGGTGAGTGTTTGATTTGCTCAAACGCTCCGTCCATCATCCCCTTTTGTATCGCTTTGTTCGCCCTAAGTCGGCAGGGTATGCTCAGACGTGAGTCCCTTGCTCACTTGGCCACTGGATTCAAGATAGCCTGGCTGATGAGGATTATGAATCCGAAACCGGTCCCAGGATGCTTGTTTCCGGTCCAGGGAAGACATGGCTTGGCAGTTCGGGCTGGACTGTTCCCATGAGGCACAGGGTCAGACTGATTTGCATATGGCCATGTCTGAACTGGGGTGGCTGAGTGGGCTAAAGAATGGTGATGGATTAAACCCAGATCAGTTGACTGGGGGTGAGTGTTTGATTTGCTCAAACGCTCCGTCCATCATCCCCTTTTGTATCGCTTTGTTCGCCCTAAGTTGGCAGGGTATGCTCAGACGTGAGTCTCTTGCTCACTTGGCCACTGGATTCAAGATAGCCTGGCTGATGAGGATTATGAATCCGAAACCGGTCCCAGGATGCCTGTTTCCGGCCCAGGGAAGACATGGCTTGGCAGTTCGGGCTGGACTGTTCCCATGAGGCACAGGGTCAGACTGATTTGCATATGGCCATGTCTGAACTGGGGTGGCTGAGTGGGCTAAAGAATGGTGATGGATTAAACCCAGATCAGTTGACTGGGGGTGAGTGTTTGATTTGCTCAAACGCTCCGTCCATCATCCCCTTTTGTATCGCTTTGTTCGCCCTAAGTTGGCAGGGTATGCTCAGACGTGAGTCCCTTGCTCACTTGGCCACTGGATTCAAGATAGCCTGGCTGATGAGGATTATGAATCCGAAACCGATCCCAGGATGCTTGTTTCCGGTCCAGGGAAGACATGGCTTGGCAGTTCGGGCTGGACTGTTCCCATGAGGCACAGAGTCAGACTGATTTGCATATGGCCATGTCTGAACTGGGGTGGCTGAGTGGACTAAAGAATGGTGATGGATTAAACCCAGATCAGTTGACTGGGGGTGAGTGTTTGATTTGCTCAAACGCTCCGTCCATCATCCCCTTTTGTATCGCTTACAAACAAACGATAGGCACGAGGACGAACCTAATCCATGAACAATTAAGGAACTGCTACGTATATGAAAGGATGTTTGAAAGTGAAGAATAAGCCAACGCACAAAAACCCAACATTTGAGGGGAGTTAAACCTGGATTGACATATGAGAGAACATTATCATTGTGTCCTGATAAAGATGGAATTATAAGTTTAAACCATCGAAACGCGTCAATGCTTCTGCAGGCACAATCTAAGGATCAACATAGACGTGTAGATACTGATTAGATCAATGTATCATTAGCTGTGTTTTAAAATGTTAGTTCCACATGATGTGCAATAGTAAATGACAAGGTGTTGTGTCTTACATATGGTGTTGTCTCTGTTATGCTGGTCATAACGGTATTTGTAATTTGAGCCAATCAATTTCCTCTGTATTGTATGTATTGTATCCTAAAGTGTTTATTGGGTCATAACTGTGATGTCATATGTTTTTACATTTGTTAATGTTATGTTTTTTAATAAAAACTTTTGAAATGTACGAATTTAATATGGTATTTACAATTTGATGTATTGTTAATCATTGTGTATTGACAATATTGTTTGGTCAAGGGGATTATCTCTTTTCTGACTCAGCTAAGCAGCCAGTGCTCTATGCTTTTGCATCAAGAAGTGAGTAAGCGAACATCGGATTCCTGCAGATTGGGTACATCCACGGAGTGTTTGTTACACACCTACTGGATAGCAACATTGTAATTAGTAGTTTGCGCACTACCCTTCATGGCGTATTCATTTTTATAAATAAATACATTCTGAAGTGCAGGCTGGACGAGGATAGAATTGGCCCAGCCACCAAAATAAAGGTGCCCTCATTAGTGAATTAGAAAGCCAAGTTTCAAAATTGTGTCAGTTTTGAAAATTTTAAAGACAAGATGTATAAGTGTTTTGCAAGGTATGGGGCTGCATGAATTTGATCTTTGTGCTTGGAATATTTGTCGTAATATCAGGGAAATCAACAGTAAAAACTCACTTGGCAAACAATAAAACAAGCCCACAAACAGTCAACAAAACAGCCGACACACTGACCTGCCAGACCAGCCCACCAGGCACTGCCTGATTGCCCAACAAGCCAGTCCAACCCTGTTGAAATGCAACAAATACTCAAAAAAATTAAATACACTGGTCAGGCAGAGCCCCATTTTCCTTTAGTTCCAGACTCTGTCTGTAAATATCAGGTGTTTCAAGGACAGTGTCAGAGGTCACAAAGGGCAAGGCAAGGATTGTGGCTTCTGCCCTGGCGACCCTTACATCATGCCGGTGGTTATCCTTATAGCCTGCTATAGCGGAACGTACTAGTCCCGGTCATTTGTCATAGGCACTAGAATTAGGCAGGTGAAAATTACCTTGCAGTGGGCCAATAATGGCTTGTAGAGCACACTGTGGCAATCTAGAAATCTTGAGTATCTCTCCGTGACATATACTCACAGACAGGGGTGGGGAGTTTGAGGAATTGCACCCCCTAAAAAATTTATTTTCTGATAAATAGTTGGGTACAGGTGCTTTCAGTCAGGTACAGTGTGATGTCTGCCACATTACACCAGGGATTTTTACCTACGGAGAAATAAAAACGCAAACTCACTCTCTCTGTTTTGAAAGTGCTAAAAAAAATTGGTACTTTTGTAAAACATATATTTTTTTCTCTTAGTTCTCCTACCAATCTGCATTCCTCTCCTTTTACACGACCTCTTAGGCTCCTCTCAAGCACCCTGCTTGTCATATAATGTATTTTAACATTATGTGCCAGCCTGAATGTTGGGAAATCCGAAGCTCACACACACCCCCACCCCAAACTGACAAAACTATGGCCCTACTCACAGATTAAGATCATTTATTTCTGAGACTGTTTTTTGCCACCTCGTAAGCAGGTGGACATATTTTCTTCTCTTTAACATTGTAATGTGGTCAGTAGTCTAGCGGTTAGAGGGTGGAGCCGTGGGAGGGACAGGAGAGGGAGGAGCCGGGGATAACAAGAAAGAGGGTCAGTCAGAGTAGGGACGGATAGGGAAAGGGTCGAGTAATAAAAGTAGTACCGATAGAATACCTGTGTCCCATGTCCTTATTGCCCGAGGGACATTACAAACATAACCCTGCCTTCCAAGTTAAAAAAAATCCTTAGCCTAAACACTTCACTTTCAATCATAAAACATCTTTAGAAAGCGACTGTGATATTTTTTTACAGCAAGAGTGGAAATCTAAAACGTTTATACCCCTTAAAAAGTGTACTGCATGGTGCCTGTGAAGGGTCTCGGTTTATGTGCATTGCTCCAGGTTTCAAACACTCCCATTCCATCTCTTTATGGCACAAACTGTAAATGTTATCTACTTCAGTTGTATTTTATGAGAGTACTGTTTTATAGTTTCAGAAAGCCTGTGACGAACACATATTTGCGTTCACAATAAAACGCAAAACTGTCACTTCCACTTTTTTGATTACACATAAAGAGAACTATAGGTCACATGAAATACCACTGAAGACCGCTAGATGACACCAAAGTTAAATAATGAAAAATAATGGTACTTTTATAGAAACAACAAGTAACACAGTAAACAGGCGTTTCTCGGAACGGCTTGCTTTATAGTGTCATTACATTGAAACGTCATGTGCGCATTCCTGTGTCTTCATGCACTAAAGTACATTAAAACTCAACTTATTGACTTTGTTACGCTATTTTGCTTTAAGTTGATGTATTCCACACCCTTCTGCTTTTGTGTGTTTTATAATATACGAGTACAAGTAGGTGTGACTTACTTCACATGAATGATTCCTCATTAAAACATCAAAAATCCTGCTGTCGTGAAAAAAAAGAAACGCTTTACATATATACTGCATGGATGAGATAAAAAGAAATGTATGTGTGACTACTTTCAGACGTAAAATAGTCCCTGATGAATTGCAATGCAAGCTTTCAATAGGAGGAGGAATTTTACACCTAACAGCCAATAGCTTAAGGTGATGGAAAGCGTGGTTCTACTCTGGGGGGCTCCAGAGTGCACTCAATGTATATTTGATAGAAGTGCTGGCACTCTCCCATTAAATGTATTGCAGCAGTGCTGAGCAGTACCGGTACTCTCCCATTACACGTATTGCAGCACTGCAGATAAGTGCCGGTACTCTCCCATTACATGTATTGCAGCACTGCAGATAAGTGCCGGTACTCTCCCATTAAACGTACTGCAGCAGTGCCAAGAAGTGCCAGGACTCTCCCATTAAATGCATTGCAGCAGTGCTGAGCAGTACCGGTACTCTCCCATTACACGTATTGCAGCAGTGCTGAGAAGTGCCGGCACTCTCCCATTACATGTATTGCAGCAGTGCTGAGAAGTGCCAGTACTCTCCCATTACATGTATTGCAGCAGTGTTGATAAGTGCCGGTACTCTTCCATTAAATGTATTGCAGCACTGTTGAGAAGTGTTGGTACTCTCCCATTACATGTATTGCAGCAGTGCTGAGAAGTGCCGGTACTCTACCATTACATGCATTGCAGCACTGCTGAGAAGTACCGGTACTCTCCCATTACACGTATTGCAGCAGTGCTGAGAAGTGCCAGCACTCTCCCATTACATGTATTGAAGCAGTGCTGAGAAGTACTGGTACTCTCCCATTTCATGTATTGCAGCAGTGCTGAGAAGAGCCGGTACTCTCCCATTACATGTATTGCAGCAGTGCTGAGAAGTGCCGGTACTCTCCCATTACATGTATTGCGGCAGTGCTGAGAAGTGCCAGTACTCTCCCATTACATGTGGTGCAGCACTGCTGAGAATTGCCGGTACTCTCCCATTACATGTATTGCGGCACTGCTGAGAAGTACCGGTACTCTCCCATTAAATGTATTGCAGCAGTGCTGAGAAGTGCCAGTACTCTCCCATTACATGTAGTGCAGCACTGTTGAGAAGTGTGGGTACCTTCCCTTTAAATGTATTGTGGCAGTGCTGAGAAGTGCTGGTACTCTCCCAGTAAATGTATTGCAGCAGGGCTGCTAAGTGCCGGTACTCTCCCATTACATGTAGTCCATCACTGCTGAGAAGTTCGGGTACTCTCCCATTAAATGTAGTGCAGCAGTGCTGAGAATTTCCAGTACTCTCCCAATACATGTAGTCCATCACTGCTGAGAAGTTCGGGTACTCTCCCATTAAATGTATTGCAGCACTGCTGAGAAGTGCCAGTACTCTCCCATTAAATGTAGTGCAGCAGTGCTGAGAATTGCCAGTACTCTCCCATTAAATGTAGTGCATCAGTGCTGAGAAGTGCCGGTACTCTCCCATTAAATGTAGTGCATCAGTGCTGAGAAGTGCCGGTACTCTCCCATTAAATGTAGTGCATCAGTGCTGAGAATTGCCAGTACTCTCCCATTAAATGTAGTGCATCAGTGCTGAGAATTGTCAGTACTCTCCCATTAAATGTAGTGCAGCAGTGCTGAGAAGTGCCAGTACTCTCCCATTAAATGTAGTGCATCAGTGCTGAGAATTGCCAGTACTCTCCCATTAAATGTAGTGCATCAGTGCTGAGAAGTGCCAGTACTCTCCCATTAAATGTAGTGCATCAGTGCTGAGAAGTGCCGGTACTCTCCCATTAAATGTAGTGCATCAGTGCTGAGAAGTGCCGGTACTCTCCCATTAAATGTAGTGCAGCACTGCTGAGAAGTGCCGGCACTCTCCCATTAAATGAAAGAAGTACAGGTACTCAGCACCGGACAGTACCTAATCATTTAAAGCACTGGTTCCTAGAACTGGTAAGAATAGGTCAAGCGGATACCCCTGTGCTGTGAAGACAGGCATTAAATTATGTCTATGCGCTATAATACCAAAAATATCAACAAAGGGAGTGAAGAGGTGGTGCAACAAGGCACCGCGGTGGGCTAATCCTCCTCTTATGAACGCTTAAATAATCAACAGAGACCACCTGAAACAAATATACAATACATATTCCGATGGTGTTGGAATACACTCAGTGTGTTAAAATACCCCTCACACACCAAAAGGGCCCTTGGTGTCATGCTTCATCATCGGGGTCTTCCCGCCCCCGCTGCGGGACGGGGCAGTGCTGCGACAAGCGGCTACGCCGGAGCACCTTTTAATTGTGAGTACTATGTGAGTGATAATGGAGTGAGTGTCAGTGAGGTCAGAAGTGATAAACAGTGAAATTAAAATTAAAAAATACCTGGCCTGGTGTTTAGAAAAAATTATTTAATAGGCACTGGCTGGTATCGTTAAAAGGGGTGAGGCGGAGTGCAAGATCGGGTTACTAGTCTTGCTCTCCTGTGTGGGTCAACATGTTTCGGGGCGACATGCCCCTTCGTCAGGACCGGGATGTATAGATCCCCCTGTCACTCACTAATGCGCTCCCACAGATAGAGAGTGTTGAGTAAGATCAATGTGTATAAATAATTTAAATACACGTGAAAAAGCTCGGTCAGTAATACTGATGATGTAAGCCTGCAAGGATAAGAACACAGGATTTTAGAAAGAGCGCGGATCCCAATGCGCTTTACTAATGAATACCTGTAAGGAATGAAAATACACATAGGGGAAGAAAACACACTTTAGGCTGTTACATGTCACGCCAAAGATTTCTTGGGAGGACCTGGATAGCCGAATATGAAAAAGACAAAGTATATAAAACTGTGGAGAAAAGCATTCATGGGCTTATTGCCTGGCAGGCCAAGGATTTCCCGGTGGGGCCAGGTAACTTCACAGGGTGCAAATGGGAAGGAAAAAACACACATAAAAATGTATACATACACACACACACCAACATAAAGCGTCAGAAACTGCTTATTCAATTTTGATACATACTTATTGAAGGATGAGACAATGCCCCATGAGCCAAGCTGGGCGAAGGGTATAGAGGGTCCAACTGTGGGGAGACATGGAGAAATAATGCCAGGACCTAGATTAGCTATTTACACTGAGTGGATTAAGGTAGTGTATTCCAGGACAGGACTGTCGGCTATGCCGTACTTACTCAACCCCCACACCTCAGTGCTTCCTCCTTCGTCAGTGGCTTCCGTGGTAATGGTAAGCCAGGGCAGGGCGGGTCTTATATAGTGAGGCAGAGGCTTGTTAGCAGAGCCTTAATTGATTAACTCGAAACCGATGTGCGTGTTCGGTCGAGTGGTTTGGACGTGTGACCAGAGCGGCCATTGTTAAATGTCCGAGGTCGGCTGGGCCGGGATAGATATTAGCAAGGGTCGGTTGCATCTCTCTTCCGGTAGGTAGTAGTAGGCGGAGGGGGTGGATAGAATGTTAGGATACACCCTCGGTCCGCTCTGATGCTAGTATCAGCGTGTAAGTCGACCCATGCGCCTGCGCGGTGGAGTGTATACACTCCGCGCATGCGCAGTAGTGCTGCATAGTGACTCTCTTGTCGCGCATGCGCGGGAGGGAGGTGTTCCTCCGCGATGCTCGTCAGGAGCCAGGGGAGATTCTTGCTAAAGGACACACGGAGGGACTCATCAGAAGATGCATAAATCATTGTTAAAGCGGAACATGTGCTATTTAACAACCGTCCATGCAGGCAGACTTTGTACATGGGTGAAGACACATATTCTCAAATTATGTTCCTCTTACTAATAGGTGGGAAAATAAAGAGGCTCTTGTTAGGTTACAGCTGTTCAGAGCGAATAACTCTTATTTTTGCACACAGTTTGTAAGAAAGAATAAATAAAAATAAAAATAAAAATTCGAGATTATCATACATATTTACACATCATGTCGGCCAGGACCACCTTGCAGGTTCTGTGATTGCTGGTGGGACACGATGGTGTTGAGTTTTATATTAGTACTGTATTAAGGTCCCGAACTGTGAACAGGCATAGGTTTTAATCATGCCCTAAATTGTGACCAAGGAATATCATCATTTAATCCTGTGAGATGCGTGCCCAAGCGATAGACCCAACGTTGCTCTTTTGCAAGAAGGTCCTTATCACTCCCGTAGGCTTCTATGACTGTCCATTGCAGATCGTCTATACTGTGACCCATTGTGGCATAGTGGGTGGCCATTCTTGTGGTAGTTTTTTTGCAACGTACGTTGCTTCGATGTTCGCCCATTCGTATCTTGACCGGTCGTGTGGTCATGCCGATGTACTCTTTCTTACATGGGCAGGTGATCAAATAGACCAAATTCCGGCTGTTGCAGTTGGTAAAGGAACGTTGTTCCCATGTGGATTTGTTGGAAAAAGTTATATTACGACTTTTTCTTGTATATTGACAAGATGTGCACGAGCCACATGGGTGGTGCCCTCCAATGGTTGAAATAGCAGAGGGTCTCTCGTTCGTGAGTTGTTTGGGTCTCGTGTGGACCAGCAGATCCTTCAGGTTCTTACCACGCCTGTGTGCAAACATTGGTTTTGGGAAATCTAGTTTACCGCAATTCAAAATTTTCCAGTGTCTGTTCACAATTTTTGTGATCTGGTTCGAATTGGTGTTGTACGTTGTGACACAAATCGGGCGTTGGTCTTGTTCTTTTTCTGCTGTAGTTTCCAAAAGGGCATCTCGGTTGTTGTTCCGTGCTCTCTTAAAACCCTTGTTGACTACCTTGCTAGGATAGTTCCTGTTACTGAGCTTAGTTTTCAAATCAGCTGCTTGGGTTTTAAAGTCTTGGATAGCGCTGCAATTACGCCTAAGGCGAAGGAACTGGCCATAGGGTAAATTGTCGCGTAGATGTCGTGGATGGAAGCTACTATATAGCAACAGACTGTTTTTAGCCGTGGGCTTGAAATGAGTACATGTCTCTAGTTTGCCATTAGAGGGGTAGATATTCAAATCAAGAAAAACTAGGTTTTCATTAGAGGCTGTGTGGGTGAACTTGAGGAACCGATCTTGTTGGTTCAGCCAAGTCATGAATTGAACCACAGAGTTTTGATCACCCCTCCAGATGACTAACACGTCATCTATGTATCTTTTCCATGCGACCACATGGTTCTTATAGGGGTTCTGGTCGTTCAGGATTCTGGTGGCTTCGAGATGGTGCACATAGAGCCCTGCTAGGCTCGGCGCACAGGTGCTGCCCATACTCGTGCCGTGTTTTTGTAGGTAGTATGTGTTTTCATACATGAAGAAATTCTTTTTTAGGGTCATGGAGATGCATTCAAGGACCACTTGCCTCGGGGTGTGGTACGCCCATGGGGTTGAGAACAGGACTTCCTCAATAATTTCTAGAGTCTCTCGGTGGGGGAGACTCGTGTAGAGACTCTCTACATCCAGTCCCAACAGGAGGTCGTGTTCGGGGTCAAAAGGTATCTCTTTTACCAACTGTAGGACTGCTTTCGTGTCTTTTAGATAAGTACTCGTCTTCTGTACTATTGGTCTAAGGAAAGCGTCCGCAAATTTTGATAAGGGTTCAAGGATTGATTGGATTCCCGATACTATAGGGCGCCCAGGTGGATACGGGGCGTCCTTATGAATCTTGGGGATGGTGTAGAAATACGGAGTTTTTGGATTCTTTTGAATCAGAAAATCGCTCTCTTGTTTTGTGAGCCAGTCGTGTGCCATTGCTTCCTCAATCATTATGAGGATACAGATCCTGACTTCTTCAGTCGGGTCTTCCCTCAGTATTTGATAATTGCGTCTGTCCTCAAGTAGTTTCCTACACTCCTTATCATAGTTGGTATATGTTTGTATCACCGTCGCTCCGCCCTTGTCGGCAGGCTTAATTACAATCGTTTCATCATTAGCCAGTTCATATAGGGCCGTTCTCTCAGCCGTGGAGGTGTTGTTAAAGACATCCCCACCGTCAGTGGTTAGTTTCTCCAGATCTGCCATAACTGCCTTTTCGAAAGTTAACAGTTCAACCGGTAGCGTAGAGTCTAGAGGTGTGAAAGAGGATTTGTTCTTCAGGCCTGTATCTGTTTGGACATTCATTTCATTGTTAGAGTCCTGAAAAAAAGCTTTTAGCTTAAGTTTTCGCGTAAACTCTTTCATCTCTTGGCAGAGTTTGAATTTATCCATTTTATGGGTAGGGACGAAGCCCAAGCCCTTACTTAGGACATTCTCCTGAGCTTCCGTTAGTAAGTGGTCAGACAAGTTTACTACTAAGTTCCTCGACTGGTTGACGCTGTTTGGCTCCGGGTTGATACCCCTAGGGGTTGCGCTGGCTGTTGATTCCAGTGTACCTGTGTACCTTTCCGGTTGCGGCCCTTTCTTGTTCCTTGGCGCTGGCCTAAAAAAGGCGGTTGGCCATAGTGGTTAAAGGGGGGCATTTGTTGGTCCCACGGTGGGAATTGATTCCCCATGAAGACAGGCCCTGGTGGATATTGCATGAAGCCGGGAGGTCCTTGCATGAAGGGAGGTGGTCCTTGATATGGGCCCCAACCTCTTCCACCTCGTGGGTAGCCTCTGCCAGAGAATTGTGTACCTCCTCTTGTGCTCTGGTTGCTGTTCCTACTGGAGTTTGACCCGTTAGAACTAGTATCGGACATGTCAGTGTCCTGGTCATTGTTCTGATTTTTGGATACATGATCTTTTTTAATGTACGGGTAAATACGTTCATGCGTAAAGTTCTCTGTGTCTTTTTTGTGTTTTTTATACTTATTCTTTTTGAGGGTGCACTCAAATTCTGTCATTTCTTGATTTAGTTCCTCCAGTCTTTTTTTCAGAATGGCTGGGGCAAGGTAACTTTTTATCTTCACTTCTAACTGGGTTATCTCAATCTTGAGTTCTTGTGTTAGTTTGGTTGCAGTTTTTACTATAAGGACTAGCCAGTCCCTAGTACACTTCCAGCTTATAAGAGACCAATCCCTCTTAAATTCTAGATCGTGCGTGAAGATAAATGGTTCATTTTTCAAATATTCGGACATGAGTAGGCCGTGCAGGGCTGTCTTTATCTGCGTTCTACGCCCATTCGAAGGGCTGAGCAACACTGAACCAGGCATCAACGAAGGTGACTGGGACGAGTTGGCAGCCCTGAGGAGAACGCAGATAAAGACAGCCCTGCACGGCCTACTCATGTCCGAATATTTGAAATCAAAGACGGCCCCTCCCGGCCTAATAGTGAAAAATGAACCATTTATCTTCACGCACGATCTAGAATTTAAGAGGGATTGGTCTCTTATAAGCTGGAAGTGTACTAGGGACTGGCTAGTCCTTATAGTAAAAACTGCAACCAAACTAACACAAGAACTCAAGATTGAGATAACCCAGTTAGAAGTGAAGATAAAAAGTTACCTTGCCCCAGCCATTCTGAAAAAAAGACTGGAGGAACTAAATCAAGAAATGACAGAATTTGAGTGCACCCTCAAAAAGAATAAGTATAAAAAACACAAAAAAGACACAGAGAACTTTACGCATGAACGTATTTACCCGTACATTAAAAAAGATCATGTATCCAAAAATCAGAACAATGACCAGGACACTGACATGTCCGATACTAGTTCTAACGGGTCAAACTCCAGTAGGAACAGCAACCAGAGCACAAGAGGAGGTACACAATTCTCTGGCAGAGGCTACCCACGAGGTGGAAGAGGTTGGGGCCCATATCAAGGACCACCTCCCTTCATGCAAGGACCTCCCGGCTTCATGCAATATCCACCAGGGCCTGTCTTCATGGGGAATCAATTCCCACCGTGGGACCAACAAATGCCCCCCTTTAACCACTATGGCCAACCGCCTTTTTTAGGCCAGCGCCAAGGAACAAGAAAGGGCCGCAACCGGAAAGGTACACAGGTACACTGGAATCAACAGCCAGCGCAACCCCTAGGGGTATCAACCCGGAGCCAAACAGCGTCAACCAGTCGAGGAACTTAGTAGTAAACTTGTCTGACCACTTACTAACGGAAGCTCAGGAGAATGTCCTAAGTAAGGGCTTGGGCTTCGTCCCTACCCATAAAATGGATAAATTCAAACTCTGCCAAGAGATGAAAGAGTTTACGCGAAAACTTAAGCTAAAAGCTTTTTTTCAGGACTCTAACAATGAAATGAATGTCCAAACAGATACAGGCCTGAAGAACAAATCCTCTTTCACACCTCTAGACTCTACGCTACCGGTTGAACTGTTAACTTTCGAAAAGGCAGTTATGGCAGATCTGGAGAAACTAACCACTGACGGTGGGGATGTCTTTAACAACACCTCCACGGCTGAGAGAACGGCCCTATATGAACTGGCTAATGATGAAACGATTGTAATTAAGCCTGCCGACAAGGGCGGAGCGACGGTGATACAAACATATACCAACTATGATAAGGAGTGTAGGAAACTACTTGAGGACAGACGCAATTATCAAATACTGAGGGAAGACCCGACTGAAGAAGTCAGGATCTGTATCCTCATAATGATTGAGGAAGCAATGGCACACGACTGGCTCACAAAACAAGAGAGCGATTTTCTGATTCAAAAGAATCCAAAAACTCCGTATTTCTACACCATCCCCAAGATTCATAAGGACGCCCCGTATCCACCTGGGCGCCCTATAGTATCGGGAATCCAATCAATCCTTGAACCCTTATCAAAATTTGCGGACGCTTTCCTTAGACCAATAGTACAGAAGACGAGTACTTATCTAAAAGACACGAAAGCAGTCCTACAGTTGGTAAAAGAGATACCTTTTGACCCCGAACACGACCTCCTGTTGGGACTGGATGTAGAGAGTCTCTACACGAGTCTCCCCCACCGAGAGACTCTAGAAATTATTGAGGAAGTCCTGTTCTCAACCCCATGGGCGTACCACACCCCGAGGCAAGTGGTCCTTGAATGCATCTCCATGACCCTAAAAAAGAATTTCTTCATGTATGAAAACACATACTACCTACAAAAACACGGCACGAGTATGGGCAGCACCTGTGCGCCGAGCCTAGCAGGGCTCTATGTGCACCATCTCGAAGCCACCAGAATCCTGAACGACCAGAACCCCTATAAGAACCATGTGGTCGCATGGAAAAGATACATAGATGACGTGTTAGTCATCTGGAGGGGTGATCAAAACTCTGTGGTTCAATTCATGACTTGGCTGAACCAACAAGATCGGTTCCTCAAGTTCACCCACACAGCCTCTAATGAAAACCTAGTTTTTCTTGATTTGAATATCTACCCCTCTAATGGCAAACTAGAGACATGTACTCATTTCAAGCCCACGGCTAAAAACAGTCTGTTGCTATATAGTAGCTTCCATCCACGACATCTACGCGACAATTTACCCTATGGCCAGTTCCTTCGCCTTAGGCGTAATTGCAGCGCTATCCAAGACTTTAAAACCCAAGCAGCTGATTTGAAAACTAAGCTCAGTAACAGGAACTATCCTAGCAAGGTAGTCAACAAGGGTTTTAAGAGAGCACGGAACAACAACCGAGATGCCCTTTTGGAAACTACAGCAGAAAAAGAACAAGACCAACGCCCGATTTGTGTCACAACGTACAACACCAATTCGAACCAGATCACAAAAATTGTGAACAGACACTGGAAAATTTTGAATTGCGGTAAACTAGATTTCCCAAAACCAATGTTTGCACACAGGCGTGGTAAGAACCTGAAGGATCTGCTGGTCCACACGAGACCCAAACAACTCACGAACGAGAGACCCTCTGCTATTTCAACCATTGGAGGGCACCACCCATGTGGCTCGTGCACATCTTGTCAATATACAAGAAAAAGTCGTAATATAACTTTTTCCAACAAATCCACATGGGAACAACGTTCCTTTACCAACTGCAACAGCCGGAATTTGGTCTATTTGATCACCTGCCCATGTAAGAAAGAGTACATCGGCATGACCACACGACCGGTCAAGATACGAATGGGCGAACATCGAAGCAACGTACGTTGCAAAAAAACTACCACAAGAATGGCCACCCACTATGCCACAATGGGTCACAGTATAGACGATCTGCAATGGACAGTCATAGAAGCCTACGGGAGTGATAAGGACCTTCTTGCAAAAGAGCAACGTTGGGTCTATCGCTTGGGCACGCATCTCACAGGATTAAATGATGATATTCCTTGGTCACAATTTAGGGCATGATTAAAACCTATGCCTGTTCACAGTTCGGGACCTTAATACAGTACTAATATAAAACTCAACACCATCGTGTCCCACCAGCAATCACAGAACCTGCAAGGTGGTCCTGGCCGACATGATGTGTAAATATGTATGATAATCTCGAATTTTTATTTTTATTTTTATTTATTCTTTCTTACAAACTGTGTGCAAAAATAAGAGTTATTCGCTCTGAACAGCTGTAACCTAACAAGAGCCTCTTTATTTTCCCACCTATTAGTAAGAGGAACATAATTTGAGAATATGTGTCTTCACCCATGTACAAAGTCTGCCTGCATGGACGGTTGTTAAATAGCACATGTTCCGCTTTAACAATGATTTATGCATCTTCTGATGAGTCCCTCCGTGTGTCCTTTAGCAAGAATCTCCCCTGGCTCCTGACGAGCATCGCGGAGGAACACCTCCCTCCCGCGCATGCGCGACAAGAGAGTCACTATGCAGCACTACTGCGCATGCGCGGAGTGTATACACTCCACCGCGCAGGCGCATGGGTCGACTTACACGCTGATACTAGCATCAGAGCGGACCGAGGGTGTATCCTAACATTCTATCCACCCCCTCCGCCTACTACTACCTACCGGAAGAGAGATGCAACCGACCCTTGCTAATATCTATCCCGGCCCAGCCGACCTCGGACATTTAACAATGGCCGCTCTGGTCATACGTCCAAACCACTCGACCGAACACGCACATCGGTTTCGAGTTAATCAATTAAGGCTCTGCTAACAAGCCTCTGCCTCACTATATAAGACCCGCCCTGCCCTGGCTTACCATTACCACGGAAGCCACTGACGAAGGAGGAAGCACTGAGGTGTGGGGGTTGAGTAAGTACGGCATAGCCGACAGTCCTGTCCTGGAATACACTACCTTAATCCACTCAGTGTAAATAGCTAATCTAGGTCCTGGCATTATTTCTCCATGTCTCCCCACAGTTGGACCCTCTATACCCTTCGCCCAGCTTGGCTCATGGGGCATTGTCTCATCCTTCAATAAGTATGTATCAAAATTGAATAAGCAGTTTCTGACGCTTTATGTTGGTGTGTGTGTGTATGTATACATTTTTATGTGTGTTTTTTCCTTCCCATTTGCACCCTGTGAAGTTACCTGGCCCCACCGGGAAATCCTTGGCCTGCCAGGCAATAAGCCCATGAATGCTTTTCTCCACAGTTTTATATACTTTGTCTTTTTCATATTCGGCTATCCAGGTCCTCCCAAGAAATCTTTGGCGTGACATGTAACAGCCTAAAGTGTGTTTTCTTCCCCTATGTGTATTTTCATTCCTTACAGGTATTCATTAGTAAAGCGCATTGGGATCCGCGCTCTTTCTAAAATCCTGTGTTCTTATCCTTGCAGGCTTACATCATCAGTATTACTGACCGAGCTTTTTCACGTGTATTTAAATTATTTATACACATTGATCTTACTCAACACTCTCTATCTGTGGGAGCGCATTAGTGAGTGACAGGGGGATCTATACATCCCGGTCCTGACGAAGGGGCATGTCGCCCCGAAACATGTTGACCCACACAGGAGAGCAAGACTAGTAACCCGATCTTGCACTCCGCCTCACCCCTTTTAACGATACCAGCCAGTGCCTATTAAATAATTTTTTCTAAACACCAGGCCAGGTATTTTTTAATTTTAATTTCACTGTTTATCACTTCTGACCTCACTGACACTCACTCCATTATCACTCACATAGTACTCACAATTAAAAGGTGCTCCGGCGTAGCCGCTTGTCGCAGCACTGCCCCGTCCCGCAGCGGGGGCGGGAAGACCCCGATGATGAAGCATGACACCAAGGGCCCTTTTGGTGTGTGAGGGGTATTTTAACACACTGAGTGTATTCCAACACCATCGGAATATGTATTGTATATTTGTTTCAGGTGGTCTCTGTTGATTATTTATGCGCTATAATAAGCATTGGCAAAGTCGATTGGTCTGGCGTTAATGTATGTGCCTGTGTCTGAAGGCGTTAACACATTCACTAATGCAGGTTTGCAATCAGCCACCTCACGTTTCACCATTTGCTCATGACGTGTCACTTCCTGGCCGCGCAATAAGTTATGACTAGCTCAGCACAATACAAAATGTCTTCTATTTATATAACATCCAAAGGTTCCCTTAAAATCTGATATCCTAGATAGGAGGAGGTTTTCATTAGCTATGCACAAAAGTCTGTTACAGCGTCATAAGCAGAGGATTGCCAAAATGCAAAACTCACTCAACTATTACTGAGCCTCTGCTGCTCTCTAGCGGTTATATTAAGTAAGCGCGTTTCACTGCTAAATGCAGGGAAGATGCATGTACTGGTAGTGAAGGCTGGCCTGTAATTCATTTTATTTTTTTGCTCCTCTCCTTGGTTTCCTTCAGGTCACACTCGAGACCTGACAAAAAGATTAAGAATGGCTACTGCCATAAATACAGCTAAAAAATATTACTTTCTGTATGCAATGCGCGTATTACATCATGTCATTTGTCAAAAAACGTGCTGCTGAGTCTACTTTCCAGGTCTAAAATAGTCCCGCTAGCATTCCCAGGAATGTGGAAGGATACATCCAAAAAAAGCAATTGAAGACAGTGACTGCAAATATAAGGTAATGCCTCAGGCCAGTGACTGGTGGTCAGGTTTCAAAAAAATCAAAAGCTGAACAAGCCTGACTCAAAAGTACACTATAGCTCATATTACAAGCAAGGCCACGTCAACTTGTCTTGCTTTAGGGCTGAGGTCTTCAAACTTTTGTAGGTTGAGCCCTCCCAGCTGAATTTTTTCAGATGTTGGGCCCACCACCACCTGACAGAACTTTCTAGAATTTGGTACACTACATAATCGACTCCGTCAAATAATGTTCAACACAATAAGAGTGTTTAGGACACTGCAGGCTTGTGAGTCGGTGTGGTGAAATGACAGAAGCTTATTACACAGCTCAAAACACAATTTTCCAAGATAAAATGAGCGCAAATTCTTTTAACTAGGATGCTTTGTTTTACACATGACATAGATTAATAATAACACCGCCAACATAAATGTGATGGGTGTGCCGGTTTTTAGCCACATAAACTGTCAATCTGTGGATGGATTTTTGCTACTGCCATCCTTAGGTTGTGCTCCAAATCCAGTCTTGAACGGTACTTAGTCTTTAATACCGTGAGTGCTGAGTACCCAATCTCACATAAATAGGATGAGCTGAAAGGCAAGAGAGTTTTGATAGCAGTTTCTCTCAAAGCTGAATATTCTGCAGACATTTTCAGCCAAAACAGTGACTGTTAGGGAGACAGTGTTATCAGATTTTTCGAGCACTCCCTAGCTCAGAGTTGGTACATGAGAAACAATTCTTCTCTAGAAACCATTAACAAATGTTTTAGGCAGCATTATAATGGGATAATTGCCCACCAACCAGTTATGGATCCAAAGAGAAAGGTGAAAGTCCACAGAGAGGGCGCTGAAAGAACACCTATTTGAGAATTCCTTAGTGGTACGATAAGTTGCTTGCCTGAAGCAGTGGGGGTTTAGGACAGGTCAGGCTTATGTTTAAAAAAATAGAACTGATAATAAATTAATGAAGTTGCCTATTTCACTTCAGCGTAATGTTGTTTGACAGACTTTGTGGTGGCAGGGACATGTTAAGGAGTTTGAGTGAAATGAAATGAAATGAAAATGAATTTATAGAGCGCATGGCTGCCCTAGAGCGTCCCATTACTATTTTAGGGGCCCCTGTTCAAAACAGCTTTAAGATTAAATGATTCACTTTCAGCTCTGCAATACCCTTTTTAGCCAGGCTACTAATGGTGCACAGGCGCTATGATCGAAATTCTAAAAGTGTTTACATCTAATATTCAGAGATAGTGATGTGTGTTTTCCCTGTTGTAACAAAGCAGCAGCCCACTCATTTTACAGCGAAGATTATCTGGGATATCCTCCAATTTCTCATATGTGAGGACCCGTTTTGATCTAAAATAAACTTTTTTATGGTTGTTGCATGAAACAAAAACATTTCTCTGCAAATAGTAATAGACTCTCTCACATCAATCACATTAAAAAGAAATGAAACAAAACAGTATTTACAAGAATCTGTTTAAAAATTATTCCAGGCCATCAGGGCAAAAACAGAGCTGCCTCTATCAAGGAGCCCCCTGAAAGGCTGGATTGCAGTGCATGTAAATATGTTCTTTTGTAATTTAGGACGAAGACGTTGATGGGGCATGACATGCCCATACTTGTGTACAGGGGTGCAATTAGACCCGAACTTCGGGTGGGGGCTAACACTCCCATCGAGGGCTGGCCGTAGCACTGATCGCACACAGTGCAATGGTGTGTTTTGGCGCCCCCGCCCCCATTTCCTCCTTCTCCATGAATTGCCTTACTACCACTCACCAACAATGCACCCATCTCTCTATAGCACCTTTCTGGCAAACATTTCATTTTTTATTGCGCTACTCATAGTTTACCCACATTCAGTTCTTTGATCTGCATGGTACACATTCTTTGTAGCAGGCACATTAAACCTCTGCACTGTGTGGGTGCAGGAGTACCCATGTGAGTGCGGGGTGAGCCATGCAACAGTGTGAGAGTAGGGTAAGACGAATGACTGCAGGGTGAGTGAGGTGACCATATGAATTTGGGTGCGGATGTAAGTGCAGAGTGGGACAAATTAATGTATGGTTAGTGATGGTCTTATTTGAGTGAATTTGCAGATTGAGCAGTAAGGGGGACAGGTGAGTGAAGTGTCACATGAGTGCAGGGTGAGTAGTGTGCTCGTGTGACTGCAGGGTGAGCTACAGGGTGAACAGCACAAGTGCATCGTGAGTGCAGAGTGATCACTGTGAGTTCAGGGTGAGCGGTGATCAGTGTGAGTGTATGATGATCAGTGTGAGTGCATTGTGATCGCTGTGAGTGCGGGTGAGCATGAAAGTGAAGGGCGAGAATGAGGAGTGAGTTGTCTGAATGCATGGTGCATTCCCAAACACTTCAAGTAACTCAGCAGGTTATTGACGGCAGCATAGGGTTTCAGATATGTTAAGCTATTGCTATTATAGCATTAACCAGGGATCAGGGTGGAGGAAATAAATGTGCTGATCTTGCAACAAACTTCCAGTTTTATGATTAGGGTTGCCAGCTCATTATTTTGATGTCCCATGCACTACAAAAATAAACAGTCACCTAAAGCTGTATTGTCAGCACTTGTCTGTGCATACTTTGAACAGCAAATATAAATAGTAGCACTTTTAATTGTGTTCTAGGGCTGCCTGAATGGTCCTTGACTGATATTAAAATGGAACAAACACAGAAAAGTCACATTACAAATGTATACATACTTATTTATTTATAAGCAAATTTAGTGTCAAGACAAGCAATTTGCAGGCAGTTTAAAAAACGGATCATTGACATAATATCGAGGGTCATAATATCGACTAGCAAAAATATCGTTGACAAAATATCGACAGACAGAATATCGAGTTTGTATCTATAAACAGGTAAGTACAAAAATATCGAGTTAAAAATATCGTTTACAAAAATATAGTTTATAAAAATATCGACTTTATTAAAAACAGTGTTAAATTAAATTAATATTAAAAATTAATTACTAAAATATACTTAAAAAGTCTTAAATTAACTTATAATAATTAAATAATTAATAAAAGTTCTATAAAAAAAAATACAATCATATTTGTTAAAACATATATATATATATATAGTAACATAATATAATTAAATAATATCCACTATTATTACCGTACGATAGCGGAAGTGTCAAAATTACTATTCCCACTCCAGAGAGTGCAACAGTAGGGAAAGCGTTGGATAGCGTAGGGATCAAAATTACTATTCCCACTCCAGTGAGTACAACAGTAGGGAAAGCGTTGGATAGCGTAGGGGTAAAAATTACTATTCCCACTCCAGTGGGTGCAACAGTAGGGAAAGCGTTGGATAGCGTAGGGGTAAAAATTACTATTCCAACTCCAAAGAGTGCAACAGTAGGGAAAGCGTTGGATAGCGTAGGGGTAAAAATAACTATTCCCACTCCAAATAGTGCAACAGGAGGGAAAGTGTTGGATAGCGTAGAGGTTAAAATTACTATTCTCACTCCAAAGAGTGCAACAGTAGGGAAAGCGTTGGATAGAGTTGGGTTAAAAATTACTATTCCCACTCCAGTGAGTGCAACAGTAGGGAAAGCGTTGGATAGCGTAGAGGTAAAAATTACTATTCCCACTCCAGTGGGTGCAACAGTGAGGAAAGCGTTGGATAGCGTAGAGGTAAAAATTACTATTCCCACTCCAGTGAGTGCAACAGTAGGGAAAGCGTTGGATAGCGTAGAGGTAAAAATTAGTATTCCCACTCCAGAGAGTGCAACAGTAGGGAAAGTAAATACTTCATATATTATTAAAAAATATATAAATTAATATCTATAAAAAATTAATTAAAAGTAATTACCAATTTAATATAATATAATAATTAATCAATTAAAGCTACAAATTAAAATTAATGATTACAATTAATTACCTATTAATACAAATATTTACAAATTAACAATTAATAATTTAACATTTAAAAATTAGTTAACAATTAATTCAAATTAAATACAATTAAATACATTGATTCATTTAATTAATTATAAATAAATTACTTCCCACCCTATTCCCCTATAAACCCACAACCCACTACAGAAAATAAATTATTAAAAATAACATAATTAGCAATTAATCAATTAAAATAAATAAATTTGCAATTCAAATTTAATTAATTACCCATAAAAAATTAATTAACAATTAATTCTAAATAAATACCAATAAATAATTTTACATATTTAATTAATTATAGATAAATTACTTCCCACCCAATTCCCCTATAAACCCACAACCCGCTACAGAAAATAAATTAGTAAAATTAACATAATTAGCAATTAATCAATTGCCTATTAAAATTTAATTAATGACCAAATATAAATTAATTAACAATTAATTAAAAATGAATACCAATAAATAAATCTACATATTTAATTAATTAAAATTAAATTACTTCCCACCCTATTCCCCTATACACCCACAACCCGCTACAGAAAATAAATTAGTAAAATTAACATAATTAGCAATTAATCAATTAAATAAAAGTAATTGCCAATTAAAATTTTATTAATTACCAAATATAAATTAATTAACAATTAATAAAAAATGAATACCAATAAATAAATGTACATATTTAATTAATTATAATTAAATTACTTCCCACCGTATTCCCCTATAAACCCACAACCCGCTACAAAATTAAATTACGCAAAAATTAAAAAAACAAAATTCATTAATTAAAATAAATTATAACATAAATACACACTTTTCACACATATAATAACATAAAAAACACTATAAAAAATTAGATATTATTAAAAATTCGATATTTTTAATAACCTATATTATATACTTCGATATTTTAACTTTCTATATTTTTAACATTCGATATTACATTACTTACCTTAAAAACGATATTTTGGATGTCTATATTCTGTCCATTCAATATTTTGTCCAGACTATATTTAAAACTCGATATTATGTCCATTCGATATTTTGTAGTCGATATTATGTCTGTTTACCTTAAAAAACACATGGCTGGCTGGCATTTTTCTTTTGATAACTTGAAGCCCTGTGGGCGTTGCGGCGCCTGCCTGTGTAAATTTAAAAGAAACTTTGTCTCCTTTCTGCTACGAGCTAACCCTCCCAGGAAGGGGTTAAACTCGTAGAGCTGAAATGCTCCAGCTGCAGTGGGAGGCAGGATGTCTCCTCTGCTGAAACTGAAAGAAAGAAACAGGCAGTAATTTCAGCTGCAGTGGGAGTCAAGGAGTCTCCTCTGCTATGAAATCAAACGTGAATGAACAGGACTGTCTGTTTGCTTTCCGTTTTAGCAGAGGAGACAGTGCCTCCCACTGCAGCTAAAGCATTTCAGCTCTACCAATTAACCCCCCCCTGGGAAGGTTAACTGTTAGCTCTTTACCTGACAAAAGCGCAAACCGTGCCTTATCTATTTCCCCCTCCCTCCCCCCTCCAACCCCCTGTTACCAGAGCTCGCCAATAAAAAAATCCCATTTGAAATGGGTGAAGACTTACAACTCCTCGGGACAGTAAAAGACCAACAAAGGTAAGATCTTGGTGTGGAGTGTGCGCCCCCCCTGAGATGGTGTTGCGCCCCTCTGGGGGGGCACCCCACAGATTGAAGAACTCCTCTTTAGGGTATCTGGCCCAGGAGACTGGGATAACCAATCTGAATCACCTTTTTCGTGTTGTTCCCTTTCAGAAAAGAGCTGACCATATTCCAGGGTGGATAAGATGACATGGCAGCAGCACCCTTGACAAATGGCTCCTGGGTCTCAAAATGGATCAGCATTTATGGCCTTTTCATATCTGGGGCATGTAAAAAGGTGGCTCACAGGACTGTCCCATGCATGCCAATAATTAGAAATAGCTGAAAGTGAGATATGGTGAATGAGATGGGGGCAGGGGCGGGTTCAGACAAGATGTATGAATGACTGGTTGCAAAATACTGGTTGTAAATTATGACCAGTGTTTTTGCAATCAGTACAGAGTTTTAAGAACTGTCCTAGGTATTAATAGGTCTCTTCTTAAACTTCTGAATCATAGTGAGTTATAATTTGACCTATCATGAATAATTATGCGGTAGGTCTCAAATTGGGACTTAATGACCTAAATTCAACAATATCTTGCCTTAATCAGCAGTGTTGGCATTTATGCGGGCTTCAATACATCTCACTTCCTTTGCCACTAACAGGAGGAAAAAGACCCAAAGACGCCAACTCCTAAAGGTTCTGTGGACTCTGCTATTGAGGAGAGCCCTGTAGAGTCAACCTCTTCATTCCTGAAGTCCCAATGAGATGTTATCAGTGGGTAAGTGACAACAGTGGATTGGACAATTTCTTCAACCTTTCATATTTTTTCAGGCAAAGGAATTCAAAGCTAGTGAAAAGCAGATATGTTGTCTAGTGGCTGCATTACAAACTTCAGGAAAAAAAGATTATATTTTATTTCTGACTCCCCTGTTTGACTGAATTGTGAGATCCCTGAGAGTTTGGTCCTGATCCTACTAAGAGCGCATATAAGTAGCTGTGTTTCTTGAGTGTATTATACAAGAATATTATTTAGGAATGAATAATCTGTTAGCCGCTCAACAGACATTAAGAGAAAAACTTCATATGCATGAAGAAATACATTCAGGACACATTAGTGACTGGGTTATCATTTCTTTTTGAATATTGTATAATAAGAAATACACATTATGTGTAGATGGTGATCCCTAATATTTCAGATCCAAGCTCGATTTAGGGCATCAGCAACCCATCCGGGAATTGCCATGGGAGGCATGACGGACCCAGGCAAGAAAAAACACAATGTTCCCCAAACAGAAGGATATAAAACCTTTGCTTCAGCATCACCGAGTTTTTCTTTTTCAGAAACAATTTCCTTCTCCACTGCTAGTTTATGGCCTCTGCCCTGCTTGTTCTGGGTAGTTTCACTAAACCCATTCACATGCATTATTAGTGGCACTATAAAAGTGAAAAATGTTTCCAAAGCTAAGTTTCACAGCACATCTTTTGTGCTTCTGCTTCTCAGTCAGCTTGTAAATAAGCACCAGCTTCTCAGGCACATCAGCCCTAATTAAAAGCCTAGCCCTGATGTATTTTAGGTAGAAGGGTGCAAGTGTCAGAAGTGGGTGGCAAGGACAAAGAAGTGCAACGGTGCGGGCCATGGGAGGTATAGTGGAGCCATGAGGATAACAAAGCGATACAAAAGGGGATGATGGACGGAGCGTTTGAGCAAATCAAACACTCACCCCCAGTCAACTGATCTGGGTTTAATCCATCACCATTCTTTAGCCCACTCAGCCACCCCATTTCAGACATGGCCATATGCAAATCAGTCTGACCCTGTGCCTCGTGGGAACAGTCCATCCCGAACTGCCAAGCCATGTCTTCCATGGACCGGAAACAAGCATACCGGGACCGGTTTCAGATGCATAATCCTCATCAGCCAGGCTATCTTGAATCCAGTGGCCAAGTGAGCAAGGGACTCACGTCTGAGCATACCCTGCCACACTTAGGGCGAACAAAGCGATACAAAAGGGGATGATGGACGGAGCGTTTGAGCAAATCAAACACTCACCCCCAGTCAACTGATCTGGGTTTAATCCATCACCATTCTTTAGCCCACTCAGCCACCCCATTTCAGACATGGCCATATGCAAATCAGTCTGACCCTGTGCCTCATGGGAACAGTCCAGCCCGAACTGCCAAGCCATGTCTTCCATGGACCGGAAACAAGCATCTTGGGACCGGTTTCGGATTCATAATCCTCATCAGGAAGGCTATCTTGAATCCACTGGCCAAGTGAGCAAGGGACTTACGTCTGAGCATACCCTGCCACACTTAGGGCGAACAAAGCGATACAAAGGGGGATGATGGACGGAGCGCTTGAGCAAATCAAACACTCACCCCCAGTCAACTGATCTGGGTTTAATCCATCACCATTCTTTAGCCCACTCAGCCACCCCATTTCATCCATGAGGATAACAGACAGAAGAAGAGGAAGAGGATGAACCCCTCAGGGAACTAGACCATTTGAGGATGAGAGCTGCCATGGGGAGAAGGAAGAGGTTCGCAAGCATCAAGAGGAGGTGGATGAGGATAACCATAAGGATGAAGAGATGGACAGAGAGGGAGAGGAGAAGGAAGATCAGGAACAGGAAGACCAGGAGGGCTAGGAACATCAGGGCCAGGATAAGCACCACTATGTGGATCAGGACGCACCAGGACCTCCAAGAGAAGATATGACCACCAGTAGGCCCACTACCATCATAATGATCATCAGCTGGACAACCAGAACAAGGGGCGCCCGGAGGACCATCAGTGTAGAACTAGGAGAATGGATGGACCAGGAGGTGGAAACTCACAAGAAGATCCAGACCCTGGAAAACCAAGACCAGTATAATGAAGAGAAGGTCTTGAAGGAGGAGAAGGATGACTCAGAAGACAATGAGAAGGTAGGCTGTGCAGAGGATGGGCAAAAATATGACCATGAGGACCAGGAACACCATCAATGCAAATACAACCAGAAGAACAAAGACAGGGGACCAGGACAAAAGAAGACTGGGGAGAGCAAAAAGGAAGAGGATACTGAAGATCATGAGAAGGCCACCAGCAGAACCTGGAGAATCATTATCACAACCACGAGAAGGAACATGGCATGTAGGGAAGGCCATGATGAACAGGAGACTGGAGACCAGGTCACCCATAAATAAAAGAAGGAGGAGGCAGAGGATTAGGACGAGGAGAAAGAGGGCCACCATGGGAACAATGGCCATGACTATCAGGGGGAAAAAGGATCACCAGGCATCTCAAGATCATGATCAAGAAGAGGATGAGGGCTAAAAGCACAAGGACTAGCAAGACCAGAGGTGGTTCCAGACCACACGTATTAAGATATGCATTTGGTTACTGACGTAATTCCACTTTAGCAAGTTTATCAGTTATGTTTTTATGCAATGTCACATTTTTCAGCCTAGTTAAAGGACTAGACATTTCGCCATTAGAGGGAAGGGGAATTTTAAGAACAGCTGCCATGTTGAGAAAATACTCATCAGTCCTTTGCCACTCTCTTGCTAACTTGCAAACTATGCTATGAGTCCATCCCCAGTTAGCTCTGCATCACCGTGTACTGCCCCAGACATGTCCTCCCAGTACAGCTGAAGCTGTTTGACCTCATGGGGCAGCCATTTGATCCTCTTCGTCGCCGCACATTAGTAGAAGTACTTTTAGGTCTTGTCCATCCTGATCAAATGTAGCGACTGGAGCCTGGATCATGTTGGGTGGAACATAGTATTTTTCTGCCATAATGTCAGGGCCAATCCTCAACCTTTAGCTGCTCTTCTCAGGCTTGTTGCAGCCATCCGTAAGATGCTTTCACAGCAGTGGCCTCAACTTCAGCCTCTCACACACAGTGCAGGGAAGCAGAGAACATGCATCACCTATGCAGGTGTCCTTTTACTATACTACCATGCTAAGATGTGAGTTCTGCCCATTCTGCAATAGCCGTTCAACTCTCTGTTTTGTCTTTGCCATAAATCAACCACAAATGTGGCATGAGTTTCAGTGGGGCCATTGTCATGCTCTTAGCCTGTGACAAGAACTGAACTTCTCCACACCAGAGGCCAAAGTTGGCGGGATCTGAGGAGCACGATGTGCCTGTACTTTTTTTAATTTAAGGAAAACAATTCCCCTACTTTTCATGAAACGACAACCATCACAGGACAGTTAATTCCGACAGCTAAAATGCTGCAGCCGAAGTGTAAGGCAGGAAGTCTCCTGTGCTGTGAAACCTAAGGAGGAGCAGACAGCTAATCAAAAACAAGCCTTCTTGCCAGGATGTCTGCTTGCCTGAAAGAAATGTAAATGTGCCAAATGGTTAATCTGCAATGTAAAGGCAACTTGGAAGCTGGTACTGCCTTTAATTGATGGAATCTCTTGAAGCGTCCTGGTGGCACAGATTTATTCTTTTTGATTGGTATTGCGAGTGAGTTACTAGCTGAGCTGTGATGTGTGTGCTTTTCAAGGACAGTTATAAAAACATGTGCACTACGTACAGTTTGGGTATTACTCCAATCAGGATTTTAGAAGCAATTTTCAATCTGAAAACTTTTAGCTCATTTTGTAGCAGCCTATCTTATACTGTCTGTAATGCAAGTTTAAAATAATGATTTACATATTCAGTGCTTTCAGTCACAGACTGAGACCTCGTAGCACTAAATATATACAAATCTCTATTCTCCACTGCACCAAGAAGGATTCAATGCTGTGACCCTCTGGATACACACGAAGATCTTGGCAGTGTAACTAATAGAGGTTTCATAATGCATGATAGTGCATGTCCTACTGATTAACTTACTTTATAGTTATTTTTCATTTAAGCTGTGCATTGTTTTATATGTAGTTACCTGAAGGTAAAAGACCAAAATAAGTCACAGAATATTTTGGTATTAGCCATGCCTTTTACCCCACGCTCACTCACCCTGCCCCACTGCTTGCAAGATCACAGTTCCAGTATCTTTTTTAATGCACATCAACCACTGCTCCACCCTGACAGGCAGACGATACATTGCCAGCCTGAAGCACAGTGTTTGTGCAGGTAGAAGGCTAAATGTGTGACTGTGCAAAAATGTAGGTGACCTGATGGGAACAGCCTGGAACCGGAGCAACAACACCATAGCAAGTGTGTGTGTGTGTACGTGCGTGTGTGTGTGTGTGTGTGTGTGTATGTGTTTGTGAGTGTGTGCGCATGCGTAATGATCTTATCAGATGTGCATAGAGAACATACATTCCACCATTGGGGCTCATTGGAGGGTGATTTAGGAAACACTGTCCCGTGGATTGTATTTCGGAATGAACTTGCATTGGAGTGGAACAAGTTGGGAGAGAGGTAAAATCAGATGATGTTTGCTCAGCAAATCAGGTGTTGGCATACATGCCAAAACTCAATTCATCTCCATTTAAAGATCTCAAACTCAGTCGTTGCTAGTAAGACACACTGGAGGTCAGGCTGAGCCCTCACTCACAAGCTTAATGTCACACCTGGTGGAGCGGGTGGTATAAAAACTGTAAATCGGAGTTCCGCTGTTTGCTGGGCAGCTTCTTGGAGATGTAGAAGTTTTTGGAAGCCACACCAGGGCTAGCAGAGATGTCATTTTTTCCAATGCCCACTTCCAGACTTGTTTATAATTTTGCTTTCTAGAAATATAGCCCATCATAAAATTAGGACTAGAGAAAACCTGGACTGGATGAACTGTTAAGCATTAGATGTGGGAAACTTGACAGGAAACGAACCCACAGATCTGCAACTTTTGCCATGATTTTGTCTACTTCAGTCAGGTTTTGCTGTTATTTCCATTTTACATTTATTTTTTGTTTTTTTCCATTTTGCTGATATCACTTCCTGTGCTTTCATAGATGCAGCATTAACTAACCCAAGTTGATGTCTAATGTGCTGCTCCATGCCAGGTGTTTTCTTTGAATTCTGAAACTTTTAGTAGTTGTGTTATTCCATTGTAATACAGGACTACAAGTCCCAGAATACAAAGAAAAAAAAACTGGACTGGAGCAGCACATCACGCATCAACCTGGATAACTTAACAACGCTGCATCTATAAAAGCACAGGAAGTGACATCAGAAAAATAAAAATAAATGTAAGATGTAAAAACCTGGGGAAATTGGCAGTTACGTAGATGTTAAAGCTTGTGGGACCACGTCTGTGGTGTGATCACATCGGCAAATAAGTTTCACTCCTACAAATTCTACGTCCTTGTGTCCTCAAATATCTCGAGTTTCAAAGTCTAAGGTCGAGCAGCCCTCAAACGGATCGCCTCCTTCCTCACCGGAAGAACCCAGAGAATCTGCCTTTCACCTTTCACTTAGGAACCCAAGAACATCACCTGCCTCTCCCTCAAGGCTCATCCCTCAGCCCATGTCTGTTCAACGCCTACATGACGCCCCTGGCAAACATCTTCAGGATCCATAGACTAAACATAATATCCTCCGCAGACAAAACCCAGCTCATCCTCTCTCTATCAGAAAACCCATCCACCACAAGAGCCAACTTCCACCTGTGATTGACCAGCATCGCCGTCTGGATGCAAAAACAACGACCTCAACCTCAACACAAACAAAACAGAAGTACTAATCTTTGAGAACAACACCTCCCCATGGAGCGACTTCTGTTAGCCCGCTGAACTAGGACCCTCATCCACTCCTGGACTACGCCCGGAACCTCAGCATCATCCAGGACAGCAAACTCACCATGAAAAACCAGATCAACGCAGTCTCCTTCGCCTGCTTCCTCACGCTTCGCATGCTCTGAAAGGTATTCTATCACGCAAGCCCTTGTCACTAGCCGCTTGGATTACGGCAACAAGCTCTATTTAGGAATCACCACTCATCTCCTGAAGAGATGGCAGACCATACAGAACTCAGCGCCCAGACTCATCCTCGACCTCCCCAGGCAGACCCACATCATATAAGGAAAAAAACTGATTTGAACGTGGAAAAAGTTGTGGGATCGTTATGATTTAGGGATTTAGCTGAGCGTCTGGAACGGGAGTGTTATTTCGCTCCGGCTTTTGATGAACATTCAAGACGTGGTTGTAGGGCAGACCATGATTACAGGCTGCACGCAACCAAGATTACATTGTTTAAATTTGACAAGTCAAATATTATGAACAAAGGTGTGCACTTGTATACCCCCTTTTTTGCAAAAAGACCCACATCATCCCACACCTTAAGAAGCTCCACTGGCTTCCCTTGCAGAAGAGATGGCAATTCAAGATGCTGACCCACACCTACAAAGTCCTGCACAATCAAGATGCACATATATCAACCTCCACCTGAGCTTCCATCAACCCACCAGACACCTATGCTCCGCCTGACTCTCCCTCATTCACACCGAAGCAACAGAGGAGGAGGATACTCCTTCTCCTACCTCACCGTGAAGTCCCCCTCAACCTAGGGACCTTACCCTTTCTTCAGGATTTCAGGAAGGGACACAAGACCTCACTGTTCAGCTGATTCCTCCCGAGCTAATTTGCGCTCAGCACCAAGACACTCTTCCGGGTGATTAGCAGTGCTTTAGAAATTATTGATTACGTAGCTGATCCAGGTTGGGGGGCGGAGCTTGCCTGGCCTAAAGATGGTCGCTAATTAAGTGAGCTTCACAAGCCGCCACATCAATCCGGCACGTATTGGCTGATATCAAACTTGCATCTCACTCGAGGGACTGAGCACACTGAGCCATGCAGACGGTGCCCTGAAAGCTGGTGAAACGGAGATGATTGACCCAGCTGATCCTTAGAAATCGGACCAAATGCTACACTCCTCCATGCTGAGCGACATTGCGGCCTGCGAGGGTGGTGCCTCCTGCTGGGTTGCGACTGCGTGATCACCCTGCCCTGATGAACACTGGCTCGAAGAAGCGGCTGGACCCCTGCTCGGCAGCGTACCTCCTGGACGCCGTGTGGAGCCTTTGGTGAGCGCTGAGGTACTGTTGTCTCCTCTGTGATCTGTAGCGGGTGAGACGCTGCGGAGGCCTGGGCTGAAGCGCGGTGCGGATCCCTGGCACATGGCCTGATCGGCTGTGGCTTGCTGTGGAGGCCTGATGGTGAGTCGCCGCCTGCGCTGAGCCCTCGTGGGGCTTGAAGGAAAAACCTGGATCTTCTGCGAGCTAAACAACTTGCCAGGTGCGTGTGGCCCCTTCCCTCGGCACAGCTCCACTCCTGCACTGGGCCCAAGGCACCTGGGGGCTGCACACATGACTGTTCTGGGACCTTGGATGGGAGAATCGTGGGGGCCATCTCACAAAATGCGACAGCGGAGTTGGGCACCTGCCTCCTGAGTAGGTCGCTGCACTGCACGCTGTGAGGCCCTATCTGACTTCCTTTGTGAGGCATGCGGCCAACATAAGCAGGCGCCTACACTCACTGGCGAAGTAGCTGTAGTTGAAAAAAATGCAGGCCCTGCGCTATTTGTACCGATACTGGTCAGAGCCAACATGGGGAAACCGGACAAGACACAGCCCAAGCTGAGCTTTGAGCAGCGAAAGTCCAGGCAAAGGGAGGATGCAGCGGAGTCTGCTGCGTCGGAATCTGACACATTAACTGAAGACCCCATTGGTGACATTAAAACAATCCTTGCATCCATGCAGAAAGGTCTGTCGGCGATTGAAGCGAAAATAGACACTTTGTCCTATAGAATGGACCGCATGCCCGAGAAGGTTGACAAACATGCAGAACGTCTCATTATGGCCGAATGCAGAATCACCGAAACTGAGGAGGCTCAAACTGTCTCTAATAGCACACAGAAACAGATGGAGAAGATTCAGGTTACTCTGCAGGGCAGAGCTGAGAATTTGGAGGCCAGATCGAGGCGCAGTAACCTGCACATTATAGGCCTGCCTGAGTCCACTGCAGCAGGTAACATAGAGGTCTTCATAGAAAAACTGCTCACTACTCTGCTTGGTGCTGCCACCTTTTACCCCATGTTTGTCGTGGAGCATGCACATCGAAAGCTGGGGCCCAAGCCTCCCCCTGGTGCCCCTCCAAGGCCTGTCATAGCGAAGCTCCTGAACTATACAGGGATGCGGTGCTGAGGAAGGCAAGAGAACTGGGTGACCTACAGTACGAGGGCTCTTCTCTCTCCTTGTTCCCGCACTTCACTCTCAGAGGGCAGGAAGCAGTTTGCGCCACTGAAGCGCAAGCTGAGGGAGCAAAGAGTGGAATACGCAATGCTGTACCCGGCGCAGCTGAGGGTGATGCTAAATGGGAAGGCAAAGATTTTCTCTGATCCTCAGTCCCTCCAAAAAGCCCTAAAAAGACTGGGACATGCTCGGCAAGCGCAGGAAGGACCAGACAGGGGATGATCGAGCGGATGGTGCGGGTGGAGGACTCGATGAAAACGACTAATGAGAAAGCAGGACACCAGACCCTAGTGACGATCAACCCTCACGTGAAGACCATCTGAACAGGTCTGAGGTTTTTGGAACTTGAAACTCCAATGGTGACCCCACTAATAAGGATCATAAATGTATGTTCCTACTGCCAATCCGTGAGAAGATAAACAAAACTGCTGGCTTTCATCTGCACAAGCCAGACCCAATGTTATGGCCAATTGGCACCTTCTCAAGCGAGAGACACTATGCATCAGGAACTTTTTGCGAGGCTCCCCATGAGAATTTTTCACTCCTGTGGAAGTCTCTTACCTTTTGGCTAGTGGTAGTGCGGCACTGAGACACACAGAAGTGTTAGCCGGCAACATCCGCCCCAATGCGTTCCACGCTTAATCACGCTTAATTAGTGCTTATTGTTGCACAACTGTTGTTTTTTTCTATATGCACTAGTAATTGCTAGAGGGGAGGGAAGCAGGCCACCTATGCCTAGTTGGGGACGGCATGACGTGGCAGGGGGAGGGGTTTTGTTTCTTTTTTAACAGTTCACATAGACATGTGGGTCGTGAGTGATAACGGTAACATACTTAAAACAGCAGCTAGGATGGTCAGATCTTGTGATAGTTGTGAATGACACACTGTGGAATAGGGCAGGGACATAGAAGGGGCCTGCGGCTACTGACCTGGAATGTGAAGGGACTGAATGACCATAGAGGTTGCGTAAAATACTGGCATACTTGAAAAGAAAGGAAGTAGACATTGCTCTGCTTCAAGAGATGCACCTCGCCCCCAATAGCGCTATGCTCACGAGACGAAGTCTATTAGGTCCGTTCCAAACAGCTGGCTTAACCTCGCACTCAAGGGGTGTGCTTACCTGGGTAAATCCTAAATCAGATTTTCAACTCGAAGAGCGCAGGGCTGATCCTGCTGGTAGATATTTCATCTTAAGATGTTACGGAAGAGGTGCTGACTTCCATATTGTTAATACCTAAGGGCCCAACTACGATGATCCTTAGTTCTACAATTCATTATTGACAATTATAAAGGATTGCCCTTCATTACCACTGATCTGGGGTGAGGATTTTAATTGTGTATTGGATCCTGCACTTGACCGGTCGAAGGATCCCCTTAGGTGCCCATGTGCAGCTGCCAATGCGATTGCTGACATAGCACTACAATTGCATCTGGTCGCTGTTTGGAGAACCAGATCCCCTGGGAGAGGCGGGTTCATGCACTACTCTGCGTACCACAGTACACATACTAGAATAGATTACTGGTTAATATCGAAGGCACTAGTGTCTAGGGTGCAGGAATGCACAGTATTAGCTCGCTCTTTTTATGACCACTCTCCCATATTGTTAGCAGTTGAAATTCCCCTGCGGGTTCCTCTCCCTTTCCTGCGGAGATTCCCACCATACTCTCTACTAGACACAGTATTTAAAGCTGCGGCCATCCCTGATTTTTTTTTAAACTAACTGTGGTTCAGTCAACTGTTTTGCCACGGTATGGGAGACATTTAAGGTGTTCATAAGGGGGGTTGCCATGAATAAACATTCTGGGGTGCTCCGCTCCATTAGAGGTAGACTTGCTTTATTAGAGGATCGATTGGGCGCACTGGAGAGACATTGAGCAGGAATGACTCCCAGATTTTAGAACAACTGAAAAAAACCCTAGAAGAGTAACACGAGGAAGCTGATTGTGAAATTAAGCACATGGGGAAATACGCATTGGTCAGAACCTATGGCGAGGGAGACAGGCCTGGCTCAGCATTGGCGGCGGTTGCTCGCCGTCGGTGTGAGTCTGGATTCATTAACAAGTTGATGGACGAGGAGGGCACTGTACTAAAAGAGCAGGCGGACATAGTGAATAGATTCGGCATATACTACCAGGACCTGTATAGCTCCAAAGTTACCCCAGATGAGGTCAACATAGTGAACTATGTGGAATACATGCAACTACCCTGGCTGACGAATAGTCTTAGAGAGTACCTCATGAGGCCCCTTGTCGCTGTTGAGATCCGTATGGCACTTAACTCCATGCGGGATGGGAGTGTCCAGGGTCACGATGGGCTCACTGTATCCTTTTACAAGGCCTTTAGTGAATTGCTGGTTCCACACTTGAGCACTCTGTTCCAGGAAATGGGAGAGACTGGCATAATGCCCCCCACCATGCGTGAGGCATTGATTGTAACCGTATTGAAACCTGGCAAGGCTACACAAGAGTGCTCGTCTTACAGACAACTGTTGTTAATAAATGTTGACCCTAAAATTTTTGCTAAAATATTGGCCAACAGACTGACCCCTCTCCTGCCTATTATGGTAAGCCCTGACAGGCCGGCTTCGTGCCAGGCTGCACGCTATCATATAATCTACAAAACGTATTTGGGGCCTTACAACATATTAAACCAAAAGTTAAGGCGGCAGCACTGTTTTTAGATGCTGAAAAAGCCTTTGATTCGTTAAATGGAAATTCATGCTGGTGGTACTAAGGCGCTTGGGAGTCGGAGAAATCTTTCTTAAATTAATCTTGGTTCTCTATAACTCACCCACAGCTCGAGTGCGCTTAGGGGATGCTGTCTCCTCCCCCATTCAGATATCCGGAGGCACAAAGCAAGGGTCCCCCTTGTTGCCTCCACTGTATGCCGGGTCTGCAGAGCCCCTGCTGAACGCACTTCTTGAGTATCATGGCAATAGAGGGATGCGTTTCCCCAACTACAATCTCATTGTCTCTGCTTATGCGTATGATATGCTATTGTATATATAGGATCCGGACACTACTCTCTCTCCAATAATACGAGAGGTGTTGAGATTTGGCGGCATCTCTGGTCCTAAAATCAACTGGGATAAATCTATAATCTTCCCATTAACCCCGGTCACAATGCAGACGGCCTTAGACTATCCCCTTCAATGGACTTCAGATCCAGTTAGATATTTGGGGATACAGGTTCACACCGATGCGGAACAAGTACTTAGGGAAAATTTTGGCAGAGCCTTCACTAAGTTGGAAGAAGACATAGAAAGGTGGATTTGCCTCCCTCTCTCACTGGTGGGTTGTGTGTTCCTTATGAAAATGATCGTACTTCCTAGATTCCTTTTTCTCTTCATCAATATCCATGTGGTTGTCCCCCAACACATTTTTAAAAAGTTACAGACCCTGATGGGTAAATTGGCATGGGCTGGTAAAACTCTGTGTGTCAAACTCTATATCCTAACTCTGCCCTACTCAGCGGGATGCCTGGTGGCACCGGATCTGGAGCTGTACTACAGAGTGGTGCAAAGCTCGCATGCTCACAGTTGGATCTACGGTCCGCACAATCTACCCCACCTCCTAATAGAGAAGGTGGCTGCAAGTCCTGATCCCCTCCCGCGTTGTCTATCTCAAGCACCTATTAGGCACTGCAGCGTGCCGGATTCAGTTAACTCTACAGTACACACCAGGCACATTTACTAAAAAAGCAGGCTGGTGCTTTATTATACTCCCTACTTATGTCCAAGGAATGGTGCCACTGTCTTAGTATCATCTCTGAAAGAGGTGCACTCGCATGCTGAGAGCACTGCAGATACACATGATGAGCGACTTCTTTAAGGGGGCAGTGTAGGCACATGGGAGGAGACAGCAGAGGGCATACGCGACCTTACCCCTTTAACACAATTTCACTTTTTTAGAATCCGTCATGCATTGAGGGCGTTGCTTTTAGATGAACTACAAAAACCTTCTGAGTTGCCTGCCTTCTCGTTACTGCTGTGCTCAGATTCCCCCATTAAGCTAGTCTTGAAAGTGTATGCCACATCACAAGCCTTTAAGCATACACAATACACTAAAGCTAGATGGAGTGGCAAAACGATATTGGGGTAGCCCTTACCGATGACATCTGGCGTTGCTGCTGTGAAGCTACGCAAAAGATCTCACTCAATGGAAGGCACAGACTGGTCCATTTCAACTATCTCAATAGGGTACATTACACGCCGAAGAGATTATTTCGATATGGGCTCAGGGACACTGACTGCTGTGAAGGTTGTGGGGAGGCGGGGGCAGGGGCAGGTTTTTTGCAAGTGGCATGGTCTTGCCCACCAGTAGCGGAATTTTGGAAGCAAACTTTTCACACACTAAATGCCATTGCAGATGAATCCCTCTCCCCTGACCCCCTACTAGCGCTTTTGGGATACACTAAACCTCTTAACAAGAACATCAGGAAATTAGTCTCTATGGGTCTACTATTGGCTAAGAGTAGATTTGCGATGCGTTGGATGCGTGGTCCCATACCAACTGTAACAGCATGGGAGCAGGATATGCTCTGCTGTAATATCCAGTCCGATGTTCATGAGCTGCAATGTCCCATCGCTACTGTGAAATGTGTCAACAGTTGTTGTCGATTAATTGCCGACTCATGTATGTTGTCTACCATCTTCTGTGCATTGTTGCGAACTGGGTATGAAAACTAATTTAAAAAAAATAAAGTAGCTGATCCAGGTTAAGTTATGAATTTGCTTTTCAGGATTGCAGTCTTGCTAACCCTATAACAGTCTTATTAATTGCATTATACAACCTAGCCTACAAGTCCCAGGATGTGACCTAGATCAGAGCTGCCGACTGCGGAACTGGGGAACCAGGTTTGAGTCTCGGCATCTGCTCAACATTCAGTGACTGTAGTCTAGGCCAATCCCTTAATCTCCCTGTGCCTACCAAAAAATGAATGTATACTTTAGACCCAGCCCCAGTAAAAATCTTAAAACTGGTAACACCAACTATTCTAGAACCACTGGTCAACGTAATCAATGCCTCTTTGACCAACGGAACGGTTCCCCCCAGCTGGAAGAAGGCGAAGGTTAGGGCTTTATTAAAAAAAACGAATCTTGACCCCCTTAATCTTTCCAACTTCAGGCCAATTTCCCTTCTCCCATCCACCAGCAAGATAGTAGAAAAATTCATAAACTCTCAATTATCCAACTATCTTGAGACCAACGAACTACTCAAGTCCTCTCAGACAGGATTTCGCCCTGGTCAGGGCACTGAAACCACGATGCTAACAGTGGTCGAGGAGGCCAGGAAGAACATGGATACAGGAGGATCAGTGGCAGTGATCCTCCTGGACCTAAGCGCGGCCTTCGACACGGTCAACCATCAGATCCTGGCCCAGCGACTTAGCGATCTTGGGATTTCAGGCCTCGCTTTATCCTGGCTGAAATCATTTCTGCAAGACCGATCATTCCAGGTCATAGAGGGCAGCTATTCTTCCAGGGAGACCTCTGTACGTTGTGGAGTGCCCCAGGACTCTTCTTTGAGCCCCACACTCTTCAACGTGTATATGTCCCCCCTGGAACAGATAGTTGCCCCACACAGGATAAAATCCTAACATATGCAGACGATACACAACTGGTGGTCTCCCTCACCCAGCAAAAAAATCCCAACATAGATCTCTATTCCTGCCTGACTGACATTGTCAGCTGGATGGACAGATCTCACTTAAAGCTCAACGGCGACAAGACGGAGATCATGGTGATGGGTAATCAAGCCCACCTCCTCACAGACTCCCTTTGGCACCCTTGCATGGGTAAACCCCCAACCCCCAAGCCCGAGATTAAAAGCCTCGGTCTATGGCTGGACAAAAACCTCACCATGCAAACCCAAGCAAGAAAAACTGCCGAGTCTGCTTTGGTCTCCTGCGATCCGCTCGAAAAATCCTTCCTCTACTCCCCTTCCAATCAAGGAAACTTTTGATACAGGGTCTCATCCTGTCAAGGTTGGATTACGGCAATGCACTCTACCTTGCTGCACCCTTAAAAGTCACAACCAAACTTCAGGTGGTTCAAAATGCCGCTGCCATGATCCTGACCAACACTAGGAACCGCTGCTCAGCCAAACCAGCCCTGCGAGCACTGCACTGGCTGCCCATCATGGAAAGAGTGCAGTTGAAGTCACTCTGCCTCACACACAAAATTCTGAACGGGAAAGCCCCCCCCCATACTTAGAGTTCTGATTACTCCCTATACTACCTCCAGACCCCTTCGATCTTCCAATGCCAACCTTACTAAAATACCCAAGATCTCTCGAGCACGATCAGGAGGCCGGCGCTTTTCTTACAATGCGTCCAAAATGTGGAATTCCCTCCCTCCTGACCTTCGTGCCCAACCCAATCTTCTGGCATTTCGCAAATCCTTAAAGACATGGCTGTTCCCGTGAGCTTCTCCCCCTTTCTTTTCATCAGCGCTGGGACGCTCACGGGCAGCTATGCGCTCTAAAAATCCGTTAACATTAACATTAACATACTTGTGTAACGTAAGTGGTGCTCGTGCATGGCGCTCCAATACCTTCGGGTCGAGTTCGCGCTATATAAAACTGAAAAACAAAAATTAAAACTAGGAAAAACCTGGACTGGATGAACTTGCGCCCATCTAGGAAACTTGAGTGCTTTGTTCGGATAATTATTATCTTTGAGACCTAGAACATCAGACGTGTTGTGTGTTCAACACATCAACTTCATTCAATGTATTGTAATCAAGGCGATCGGAGTGCTAAGCCACGACTACCTTACTAACACCGCTTCACTGATATGGCTGTCAAATTCAAGGCAGTCGAGGTAGAGGCTAACCCGCCAAACTAATCTGGGGTTGTTGGTGGGGGCGGCCATGTTGAAAGACTACATGATCCGAACCGTAAACAGGGATGTTACCTATAGTTAGCCGCCCTTTGGACTTCCACTTTCCAAATGTTATATTTCTTCATCTATGTAAACTAGGCATCATTAGCTCAAATTGTGTGATCGTAAGAAGCCAGACTTTTGAATTGGGTACCCATTTTTAAAAAACATAAATGTTTTTAGTTATTTTGAAACTGGACTTGCGCTTTTAAATAAAAGAAGATATTCCAGTGGTTATGAATCTAAGCAAATACTCCAGACATACATGAAATGCCAACACGAGCCTACAATGGAAGCTTGCCTCTTTCAATGTCTGTTTTTTATGTCTGCGGCGCCGGGACGGAAGTCTCTTTTCTGTGTCTACTGCTCGGTGACGCGAGCGCCTGCGGATAGTGGAGGTTCTATTTCCGCTTCCGTCCCTCCTTTCCTTCAGTGCGTGGCCGCCGTGCGGGTGCGTTTTACTGCTCTGGCATTGTGGGGGTCGTAATGTAGCGCCCAGAAATGTACTGTACTGAGTGATTGGAGGTGGCACGTTAGGGAGACAGGCGAGGGCTTTAGATTTCGCTGGCGGGCGGTGCGTTATGGATTGGTTCGGCTCTTCTGCCCGGCGGGTCTCCATATAGCCCGAAGCTGGCTCTGTACAGGCCCAACTCTGCCATTCCCATAGATTGATAACCCTTCAAACCTGTGGGCTTCCAAGAAACAGGTGCGCGAACTTGTGCGGCCTTTTGAAATCTCCTGAGGGTAATTTTAATTTGGTATGTTGTAGGGAAGATCTCCCTCCACCCCTACTTTAAGGAGGTTTTAAAGGTAAACAGGAGAATGAAGTCCGAGAAGGTGACTTGGACCCAGGTCTAGTTGGTACTCCGCCGCTATTCTAGCCTACTTTTACAGATTAGGCTATGCCCATGTATAGGTACAATAGTTTTTTTGCTGCTTTTTTCCCTTTCCAGAGCCTCATAAAAGTTATTTGGAATTTTACAAGTTGCAGGGTTATTATAGTGTAGCAGCCGCCAAGCATCAGGCAGTCTTTAAAAATGTCCTAAGCAGTGTTTTAAGCGGCTGTCACTTTGTACATTCGTGGTCATTCCGTAAACAACGTTTTGTTACTATTGCCTTCTACAAGTCAATGCCGTACTCTGTTTCTTCCCTGGATTCCTTGTCTTAAGTTTTAATGGTGGTTTAAAAGTGAATCGAGGTGTTCAGTTTCTACATGTGAAATTGACAGCGTGTATTTCACGTTGAGTGCAATTTCCAAAGCAACAGTTCAAATTAAAATTTCCAACATGCAACCGCTACACTGTCCTTGGTTCAGTACTGCGGTTTCTTCTGTCTGAAGTTTCGTGCTTCAGCGAGTCCTCCTTTCATTGGAACCACCTTTAACATTTCCTTTTTTTTTGTCCAAGTAATCCGTAGGTGCCAAGATGCAGATCTTCGTGAAAACCCTCACTGGGAAAACAATCACCCTCGAGGTTGAGCCCAGCGATACTATCGAGAATGTGAAGGCCAAAATTCAGGATAAAGAAGGTAATAAATGTGACATTAAATTGTTGCTCCTGGTGGAGGAAATAAAAAGCAATGTTTTGTCATGTTAATCTTAAATATGTAATCTGGCTGCAGTAATTGCGTGGTTATGGTTTGATGTGGGCTGTGTGTGTATCGGATCAGATTTAAATTGAAACAAAGTTACTTTACAAGGGATTGTTGGGAAAAATGCGAGGATTCGAAATAGAAGTTGATCATCTGACTCTGCTGCTCTCTGTATATTGATTAACACTCCTAACAAAACTAAACATGACTTGGCATGCTTATGGGTAGGTGTGCAGTTTAATGTTTCTTTGCCCGTCTACTAGTTAAGCATTCATTCAGCAGTACTTTGGATTTTACTTGCTGTTTACTCCAATTCACTGAAATTATAAACTTGACAAAATTGTGATCTACTGGCATCCCTGTCTTAGCACATGAAGGAAAAGTGTGATAATGCAGAATTTACTAAAACATTGCTAGTGCATCAAATATAATGTCATTGTGTAATTCAACGCTGTATCTCAACGTTGATGTACAGAATCCTGTATCTATTTCTCCACAGCTAGGTTCATGCGATATCAAAATAAACGACTCACTTTTTTTTCTTTCACAAGGTATCCCACCTGATCAACAACGTTTGATATTTGCTGGCAAGCAACTAGAAGATGGACGTACTCTCTCGGACTACAATATTCAGAAAGGTATACATTTTTAATGGATATATTTTGAATGTTATCTTTGACAATTTGTATATTTTAATTTGTTGCGTGCTTGAATTACCCCCAGAGGGGTATTTCGGCGCAGGACAAAGGCAGCCGGCAAAGAAAGGCACTCTTTAAATAAGTAGGTCTTAAACACTTTTCTGGAATACAAGTGATTTTCACAGGTGCGTAGTTGCAATGGCAGTTTATTCCAAAGGTAAAGGACAAGGAAGGAGAATATATGAATGTGTAATGTAGTTGGTGGTAGTAGGTTGTTTTTCTACCGCTTGAAAAGGGACACCCTTAGGCCCAGTCCGGAACTATTTAAAGACTAAGCCACACAAAGCAATAAAGCTCATGGTGGAGAAGGAGAGGAGTTGGCCTAACGGCTAGGGCGCTCGACCTCGGACCTGGAGGAACTGGGTTCGAGTCTCGGTAACGACGCCAAAACCTCCTGTGATTCTGGGCAAATCACTTAATCTCCCCGTGCCTAAAAATGAAAGTAACTAGAACACGTAAAAATGTAACATAACAGGAAAAATATGTAAAGCGCTCTGATACCTGATTCGGTTTGGGTCTAGTTCGCGCTATATAAAACTCTGCTAAAAAAAAAAGCAGGAGATGGATTGCAGTGCTAGGTGCTGCCAGAAAATATAAGCCTTTGTCAGCATGGTATGTTTAATCAACAGGAGACTGATAACTGAGACTGGATTTAAAGTGTTCGAAGGTTGTAATCTAATAGTGGGAGGTAAACTCAATATCTTGCTCGGACTACAAAATCTAGATGGGCCCCTTTGGATGGCAGCACCCCAAAATCTTTTACAGTAATGCCAACGGTGATCTCATTGCTCTTTCTGTTAGGTTAACTCTTTAGAGCAAGCATTTGATAATGGGCACAAACACAAATAGAAGGTCGAACCTGGGACAGGATTATAAAGAAAGCCCTAGAGGGTCTGCCCCTCATCACCCTCTTCTTCGTTCCCTCCCACGAAAACAGATCAGCTCCTCTTCAAAGCACGAAGAGTTGTAGCCCACACCAATGACCTTGCGGCCTTGGTGTGAGAGGCAACCCAATGATGAAGCATGTCTCCTCCAGGTGAGTTAGGGTTCTTGTCCTAAAAGAAAGACTGACAGTCTTGTGCATCTTTTTCTTTTCGTCTTGAGACTTATTTGTGAGAAGTTCTCGTTTGTTGAACACTAAACGATATAAGTGCGCTTCCTAGGAACCAAACATGTAAGTGGTTGTTCACAGCATACTCTAGTGCTATTACTGCAAGATAATTTCAATCCCTGTATGGCGTACAGGAAAAGAGAATAATCTGTTACAGCTCAGCTTTTCATTCTAAGCTACGTGCACAGATTCACATTTGTTTATTCTGAAGTGTTGGAGCATCATTTTCATGTGAGGCACCTACCACGTAATTTATCTGTTACAATGCTGAAGTTTCTTCAAAATGCCCTCTTGATTTCTGCTAATTTGTTTGCATTGTTTTCCCTATATGTTTTTACAGTTTCATTGCCAAGATATGCATTGCTTATTAGCACAAGACATTTGCATACACTTTCATTTATACCATGATGTGGCATATCCGATAGCTAGGACATGGGGATATTTTCACAACAAACACATGCCGATTGTTCACATAAAATACGTGCTAAAGTCAAATATTAGTTAACTGTACCTTGCCTTGAGTTCTGAACCCGAGGTCAGATGTAGCACGCTCCTTGACCACTTCTAATTCAGCCTCTGAATGTTTGCATCAGTCAGCGGTATGTGTTGATTTAGTCTGCTGGATGCTGCATCTCAAGTCTGCTCTGGCATTGAAGTTCCTTTCCCTGCCTTGTTAATCTACGAAACTTGCCCTTCAGCAAAATAGGCATATTGTAGGGGTGAAAAATCAAACCACCCCTTACTACTCAAGGTTGATTGAAGTGTCTTGGGCTAGACATACTGTTTTCTGGGTACTCATCCACATTCTGATAACCCATCCCTTTGCACAGATGACCCGCAATTTCGTTATCAGGACTAGAAGACTAAAGTAATCCACAAAGGGAAACTCAAATTCCTGTCGTCTCACTCCCCCCTGCACTTGCTGGTTGCATGTCTTTGCTGCTCCTGATTAGTGTGGAATTGGTCCCATTTTGCCGACCCTGCCTGTTGCCAAGATGTGAACCGCAGCCTGTACGGTGGAATGCCAAGTGCAGTTATGAAGTGGTTGCTACTTTATTGGAAGAGATTGGTGATTTGGATTTTGCGAACACATCTTGCCACAACTATGCAAGAGTACATCTTGATATTCTGTGCAGGATTGTGGATTTTAATCTTCCTAAACAAGTCATTGTTGTTCACAATGTTTTTTTTTTTTTTTTTTTTTTTTTTTTTTTTACTGAAGGCATAATTGCTTAATATTCATGTTCACTTACTTGTATTGTAAGCATTATGTTTCAAGTATTAATCACTTTGATGATGTTTTTACAGAGTCAACCTTGCACCTGGTGCTGCGCCTTCGAGGTGGTATTATTGAGCCTTCTCTCCGCCAGCTTGCCCAGAAGTACAACTGTGACAAAATGATCTGCCGCAAGTACGTATCTTTCTTTCATAGACTTAATGGAGTAAATATCATTGTCAATCTGTCAGCAAGTTATGGAGCTTGGAAACTGGGGTGTTAATAATTTTTACCAGTTTTTTTGACAGATTTATAATTCTTTGGGGACATGATATGCAAGTTGTTGATACTGTTTAAGAATGGGGTTTGGTGGCGTGCCGCAACCCTAAGCTTCAGGGATACGGATCCTCAATGGGAGATTTACAGGGGACCAGTGCTTAAGTAAAAAAAACGGAGGCCCTAGTTGGGGGGGGGCACCCTGCTGCTTGGACAACCCATTGATTGCTCGGACAGTTCCGAAACAACTACCCAACACGCTACGTGGGACAATTAAGACTCCTCCAGGCCCTCAAACCTATACGAATGGCTTGAGTGGCAGGTTTTAGTCATTTTAACCCCTTGCATGCTTATGACTGCCCCATCCGTCATGCACTACGGCGCTCGTGTGCTGATGACAGCTGGGGGCCGTCATAAACCTGCCCACTCGCGATTTTGCCGCACAGGCGCAGAATCGCGGCAGCATGCAAGGGGTTAATGAGCATTGAGTTAATAAACTACTGATTTGCCTATCTCTAAATTAGACAAACGCTGTCACCATTTGGTAGACTGCAGAAAATCCAACCAGGCTGCAGCAGCCTTCCAACTCGTATCCACCCAGTAAGGCAGAACCTAGGAGACCGGTCTACGCAAAAAGGGCAGGGCAAGCTTGCGATGAAGCAGGGATACGGGTAGCAAGTTGAATTGAGCCCAAAAACATTTGTAACAATAATATGGAGGAGTCGTCCTGATGGTGCCCCCTCTGTCTCAATTGGGGGGGGGGTGATAGAGGTGACCCATCAACTATCGCCCCATCACTACTTGATATTGACACTAAGCGCTATGCAACCGGAGTGCTACAAGAATAGGTGGACAATTTGACACCCATTCTATGGAGTCGCACCAAATTTTGCTCAGGCCCAGGAATGGCCCTCTGTATTAAGGCCTTTCTCAAAATCAGCCTTATATGCACGTTTCATTGGCTTTAAGTCAACATTCAACAAGGTCCCCCGAAACTTATTGTGGTAAAGACTCCCCTCTGATGCCACTGAAAGGCTTCAGAGCCATCCAACCCCTGCATACTGAATTCTAGCTGTTCATTTGGGTAATGGCTCTAACCTCTCCCAGAACCCATACAACCACTGGATCGAGACAGGTATGTGCTTGCCCCGTTACTTTTTAACATCTACCTGTCTGGGTTCTCTTCAGAACTGGTTTGCATACATGCCCACCCACTAAACCTCTGGGGCCATTTGCTTCTTGTACATAGTATACACAGATGATCTACTTCAGAGTATGACTACCCATAGGTTTGTGATGGCTTCTAGTTGTACTCTAGATTCATCAAGTGTCACAAACTAATGATTGATTATATAAAAAAAAATTAAAGTGGTGACATTCAGCAAGAAACCAAACACCTGTAGAATGACTGATAGGTGGCTGATTATCAGTCAAAGCAAAATATAAATACCATGGACTATTCAACGCAAGAGACACTTTTACTGCACAAATGGATTCAATGAAACCCAAAGCTGCTTCCCTAACATTCCATTTTATCACTTTGTCAATCTTTACACAGTCCAATCCTGGGACCCCTGTACATGGTTACAGGGATTAAAGGATCTATCTCGTATGGGTGCAAAATAATGATGGGGACAAAGGAGGAAAGGCTCCTGGACCTGCTATTTGCTTAATCTTACTAAGCGCAGGTAGGTAGTAGTGGTTCCCAAATAGGAAATTACTGCACAATCAAAAGAAAGATATATGTATCAATGTATTAAAGTCTAGTGTGAGTCCATCAAATTCAGCTTGTTAGTTTGACTGGGTGCTAATACCGCTCAATTCACCTACTACCTAAAGGTGCTAATCACGCATTAGAAACTAATATGTATACATGTATATAAACATAGAGCTTCATTCAGCAGTATCCACCTGAATAACAGTGCCACACAACACCCAAAATATCATACCTGCACTAACCCCTAAAAATAACTGCCACGCAAATACCCATACCCCCTTAATTGCCATCCAAAAACCAATACCCACCCTAAAATTACCCATGCCAACCAAAAACCCATACTCGCCTAAACCCTTAAATACATTTGCCACTGTATATATGTATGTAATACATACCAAAATACTTATATTTGAATGTAATTTTTTACTAAGAGTATGCCTTTACATTTAATGCATTTACAACGAAATTCGTTGTTAGGGCATTCGTGGTGAAGGCAAAACCATTGTAAAAAAATAATTGTTGTAAAGACAATGTCGTTGTTCAGCCTTTGTTGTAAAGGCTGTTTCCCGGCTTTGAATCAATCTTTAGGTACAGTCTCAGCGGCGCCCTTCGGTCGATGCATGCCTCTGAATTATGGAGCATAAGGACCTCTTCTGCCGAATTTAAAACTATTAACAGATCTGCTAGGCTTCTCTCTATGCAAGTGGACAGAACCTGGCCAAGCTCATCTATGCCTGGCAAAGCATTAACTCTTCTGTTTCCTTGAAGCCACAAGCATATTTCAGTCTTTGGTTTCCACATCAAATAAAATGTATGTGCAGCCTTAGATCAATTTCCCCCTTGGGTAAAACCAGCAATGGTTAACTGCAGACTCTGGTGTGACTAAAGAAACATTAATGCACATTTGCTTCTGCCCAGCAGTGTGATCAGAAGGCTGTTGCAGGGTGTTTATTCGGGCATCCGTTCGCACATGCAGGCAGGGCATCATTGTGGCACACAACCCATCAAACACGCAGCTTAACATCAGGGTGGTAAAATTCCTGGCAATTTTCGAAGCTAGAGTAAGACGCCACATGGATGAAGCGGAAGCTGCATCTAGGACTGACCAGGAGTTCAGATCTATTGCTCACTAAAGTTGTACAAATCGAGGAAAATAATGTTCCAAACCTGGGCTAGCGGTTGGAAATAAAAATATGCAACGACATAGTAGACTAGCCCTGCAAATGCCAACAATAGGATCCATAAAGAAAAATCCTTGAAACATGCACGGACACTTTGAAACTCTGTATATTCATGTTTATCTCCTGATGCATCCTTTAAACACAGCTGCGCAGTCACTTTGAACCTTAATATCCATCCAACGTCAAGAAATGCACTTTTTATATGCTATCGCCGAATCAATATTTTATTGCGTATATATATTTTCGCCAGTGTAGTGTTTAACTATGCACTTTAATAATAACAATGGGAAAAGCATGGCGATGACTGCAAGTGTTCGCATTCGTATTATTGATCTTTGATTTGAAATAGTCTTAAAGTTCTTAGCAAGTCCGGGGGGGGGGGGTAGATTTATAAAGAAATTGGTAGTATAGAGATGATGGGCAATCTTGTGATTCCAATAGCTTACTGAAATTTAACTGAGATCCCTATCTTGCCTACCTCTCTATCGTAAAGTCTCCACCCCACACACTTTGTTGAAGGTGTGGATCAATCTAGAAGACCAGGGAAAGTGTTGTTCAAAACCATTTTCTCATTCCATTGGTCCACTGGATTTCTCCAAGTGCTTCGGCGGATATTAAAGGGGAGTGCAATAGTAAAATATTTGGATGCATCGTAGATTCTTCAAAAATGTGCCAGAACAAATACTTGTCTCGAAGGCTTAACTTAAGAGGCAGACGGATGTTTTATTTACACCCCCGGGAAAAGTCATATAACTTTCTATGGTGTACACCTGTTGGGCATGCACAGCAGGGGTTGGCTGCAGATCAGGTCCGTAGACCACTGAACATTTTGACAGCAACCACAGTATCTTGCGGAAATGCGTAACATCAATGGCGTGGCGGTGCCTTGTGATATTACCTATGACATCCTGGATATGAGTGAGAACAGTGAGGGGCACAATATGGTCGTGCTGCAACTTATAACTTGCTAATTTCGCATTTTTTTCTGTAGTTTACTAACATTGAATCTTTGTAAATGTAATATCCTGCACACGAATGGTGACAGAATAGTTTTTTTGACAGCTGTTACGTTACATACAGAGCTGTTCGAACAGCAAAAACCTTATTACGCAACTAATCTTAACTAGGCAAATGTTGGGAGGCTCCAGTCCACTTGAAATTTCATTTCGAAGTAATCGGGTGCCCAAGCTGCTCTGTACATAATCGCCTCCATATTCTCTGTATTTATGTTCTATTGTATGGCCACTTATTCATGGGAGGGGAGGTGATGAGATAAAGCTACGGTGTGGATGGTCCAGTGGAAGACCAATTCAGTTTTGGACAGTAGGATGTTCTGTCCTCAAGTGTTGTGAGTTTTATATCTTTATTTTGTCAGCGTGAAGGTGGGCCGCTGTAAGTGTACATTCTTTCAAGAGATTCTAAACGTTTGGTGGGCCAGACCAAGACAAGTACTTGTGCCAAATGTACTCTATTGTTTCTACTGGATTCCTTCATGTTCTGGAATGTGTGCTCCCCTTTGGGCCAAGTTTTTATTTTCAGAAGCATGCCCATATTTGAAGTAGCCTCTTGAACCATACATCAGCAAACAGGCTTTCCAAACCCGAGGAAGTATACAGGTTTATTGGCCAATATCCAAAAAACCTCAAATCAGTTTAATTTGAAAAACGTTACCATTAGGCTGTGGTTTTCTTTTGAGAAGCCATTAACGTACGTTTTTATAAAGGTCTATTGGTTAAACACTTGAAAAACGAAACCCGTGCTGTTGTGGGCTTAGCTGCGCAGACCACCACTTCACCAGTGTTCTCCTTACAGGGCTTACATAACCTCTAACTCAAGCGCTGCGAGGCCTCCGGGTAGTCTAGCGCTATACAAATGCAATTTTCATTCATTCATAACTGCAAGATGGCTGTGTAGTTATGTATTTATTTACTTTGTGTTTGGTATTATACAGAAACAAAGCTCCAATTCTTCTCTCCCCCCCCCCCCCCCCCCCCCCCCCCCCAAATCTATCCGGGGATATTTTGGCCTAGATTTGCAAATTTAGCGACACAAATTAAAATGTTACGCCATTATTGCCGCACTTTTTTATTTTTTACCCCAAATCATTCCTTTTCAGCCATAAATCAATGGAACCTGTTTTAGCAGAGTATTCCACTTTGAAATAGGCATGTTTAAAGTTTCTGCAACTCAATGGAACCACAGCGCCAACCCTAACCTCATAGGAGGGGGCTGGATTTCTTCCTGGGATGTTCTAGCACCCATGTATGCAGCCCTGTCAAGGCACCACTTTCACCACTCCCTTTCTGGTTTGTCGCACAGCCCCTTTTGCTCCCTGTTTTTGGTCACACAGACCCCTTCGCTCCCTGGTTTCGGTCACACAGGCCCCTTCGCTCCCTGGTTTCGGTCACACAGGCCCCTTCGCTCCCTGGTTTCGGTCACACAGGCCCCTGCGCTCCCTGGTTTCGGTCCACACAGGCCCCTGCGCTCCCTGGTTTCGGTCACACAGGCCCCTGCGCTCCTGGTTTCGGTCACACAGGCCCCTGCGCTCCCTGGTTTCAGGCACACAGGCCCCTGCGCTCCCTGGTTTCAGGCACACAGGCCCCTTCGCTCCCTGGTTTCAGGCACACAGGCCCCTTCGCTCCCTGGTTTCGGTCACACAGGCCCCTTCGCTCCTGGTTTCGGTCACACAGGCCCCTTCGCTCCCTGGTTTCGGTCACACAGGCCCCTTCGCTCCCTGGTTTCGGTCACACAGGCCCCTTCGCTCCCTGGTTTCGGTCACACAGGCCCCTTCGCTCCCTGGTTTCGGTCACACAGGCCCCTTCGCTCCCTGGTTTCGGTCACACAGGCCCCTTCGCTCCCTGGTTTCGGTCACACAGACCCTTTAGCTTCCCACCTCCGAAATACTGTTAACATCCGCTATGGAACTATATTTTCATAAAGTTTTGCCTTTTACTCTTGCAGCATATTTATATAAGTTTATCGCCCGGAGAAATTAAGTGCATAGAATCACAGCATGTTGATCAGCGCCGCCGAGGCTCAAACTGGGATCCCAGCTCTCTAGTCAGCAGCTTTGGCTGCTGCTCCACATCCTCTCCACTTGGCCCTTGTTATCTGTCTTTCGTTCTCCCAGACGATGATGGATGAAAACAGCTCTTTATTCATTACATGGATGAAACTGTTGCATTACCAATTTTTTTGTTGGGACGCGGGAATCGTTTCATTTATTTTAAATCCAACCACTGTTCATTTAGGGCCAATGCGATCAGTGTTGCTAGGTTGCTTCTTTCTTAAGCTTAAACTATTCTGCGTATATATCTAACGTTTTCAAACACTGGTACGCTTAAAGGTTGTATAGTCTACTTTACAGTATTGCGTTCTGATTATGTCTAAGAAAACCATACGTTTGTAAATTACATTTATCATTTCATATAGTTAGTATAAATCAAAAGCCATGGTATGACAATTTCATTTTGGTAAGCTACCTTTACACAGGCTGTTCCATGCTTTGATAATTGATTATCTTGTGTTTTTTTATTTTAGATGTTATGCTCGTCTCCACCCCCGAGCTGTGAACTGCCGCAAGAAGAAATGTGGGCACACAAACAACCTGCGCCCCAAGAAGAAGGTCAAATAAATATCAAACCATTTGTATTCATTGCATTTGAGAAATATTTCGAAATAAAAAAAATTAAAACTTTGGCTTTGTTATGATGCAAAATGTTTCCACAATTTGAGTGAAGTTCTTTGGGGGGGGGGGGGGGCTGGATGGGGCGTTACTGAGGTGGTAGACATGGCTCCAACTTGAGTGCCTGGTCTGAGGGCTGCCTCACTTTATCTGCTACTGGCAAGCGACCTTTAGCAAATGTCTCAAGCCCTTGATGGGTCGAAGTCTGTCTTTTAGCGCCCAGCCTTTTGGGGGCTGAGCTTGGCTCCTTCTGGAAACGTCTCCAAACCACTGCCCTCGCCCTTCCCATGTTTTGCCTCTGTCCATCTCTTCTGGTTTGCTCCACTAGCGCTCTTTCACTCCACAATACCATGGATTTTCTGGCGCAGTTCTCGACTAATTTGGAGTTTAGCTTGCGTCCAGGGAGATGGCTTCTGTGCTATGTGAATCTGGTCTTGCATTTTGATTCTTAACCCACTGTATCTCACCTTCTCACAAGCTAGCCTATTGCACACTGGCTTTCACTTTGCAGGGCACGACTGCCTGGTCCTTGCTGCTGGAATCAAGGTTTTTGTGTGGTCCTTTGAGACAAATTGGTTGAAGGTCCCAAAGCTGGATTCTTCCATTTGGCCACCTCTTGCCCGTTTGGCATTTTGGCTTGTCCGAGCCACTCTACTTTAGTGGTGCACTGAAATTGAGTAGGGCTGCTAGGGTATCTACGTCTCTATTTTGGGAGGGGTTTAAAGGGGCAGTGAAGAGGCAGAGGATTGACGGCAACTGTAAGGAGCAGGAAAACATTCCAACCACAGGCTGAGGTGGAAGAGAAATGTGTTGCTCTTACTAAAGCTGGTGAAAATGGTGCAATTGCAGCAAGGGGGGGGCTCACTGAATTTATGCAGCAGAAGGCCACATTAAGTGCCTGGGTGTCTAAATTATGCGGCAAGGGAAAGCCTAATGTGGCACATTCTCATAGTATTACTTTAACATTTCATAACCTTGTCTTGGGCGTAGGTTGCACCTCATTAGTACTAGTTTAACACTCAAACAGCAATAAGCCAACCGAAAGGTGACCACTCAACCCTTGCATATGGCCTTCTGCTGCACAGGAACGTGGTTTGCTGCAATTTTAGTAACGTTTGAACCGTTTGAGCCTAAATTATTTTTTTGGGGGCATTAATCTGCAGATTATGCAGCAGATGGATTACGTGGCTAATGCAGTAGATCAATAATTATGTGAAAAGCTCCGCAGCATCTCATAATTCCAGTAACTGCATTTCACAGGAATCTTAACTAACCTTGGCAAAGCCAATAGTTTTTAATCCATGCGAGAGCTATTGGATTTGCCAAGGTTTTAGCCGTTTTGTAAAGCAGGTGGAGTGGCACAGCATAGACCAGAGCTGTGGCGTAGTCAAGAGTCTGAAAAACAATGAACTGAGTGCGGAGAATACTCGCCAGTCCTAGAGAGATTTCCTCCTAACTTTACAGCATTGTGCGCAATGAGAGGTAGTGCTTGCCACACCTAGGGCTCCACTCTACTCTACTCTGAGTGGGGAAGGAAAACAATTCAATTTTTACATATGACCCTCACACACTTGATGTCATGCTTTATCACCTGGTTCACCTGTACTCCTTAAAGATCAGGGTGGGCTCAACCATATTACAGGGAGCTCTGAAGAGAGAGACTGGGGGCATAGCTGTTACTACTTTTTTTTTTTTTTTTTCTGATCCTATCACGAGTGGCAAGTACATACCTGCCAGGTAATGCAATTGCATGCTACACATGATTATTTAATGGTGCAAATAGGTCTGTCACTGGAAGTATTCTACAGTTGAATTATCCAGACGAAAGACCCGGACCTTTGTAGGCCTGTCAGAGTAGGACTGAATCATGTTGGTTGAGTAAGGATCATTGAATCTTGCAGTCCCCTGCCATAATTACTTTTTTTCCCCCTACCTGCTCTTCGAATAAACAAATGCCTTGGAGGAGATGACGGATTTTTATCTAATAGTTACGCACCGAAGTGTCTCTTCTAAGTGCTCCCTGAAATGTTCTTCTATGAGCTTCTAGACATACGCGTGATGATAAAGCATGACAATAATAGTGTGGGAGGGTTATATATCAACAAGCATTTGCAATGCAATAGGTCTCGCAGCATTAAAGTTTGAGTTACTGGTACACCCACGATGACTTTTATTATCAAACTAACTAGCAGCCCGTCCCGACCTTGTCCGGGTGCTTTCAGGCTTCCCCACTACCCCCGCCTGCCCCAACATTGCCCAGCAGCCCGTGCCCCTGCCCGCCCCCCGGCTGCCGCATGGCCCGACCCTCGCCTGGAGGTGTTAGTCCCCGACCCCCGCCTGCCCCGACATTGCCTTTAGTAACTCCCCATCCCCTGCCTGGCCCGACGCCCGCCTGCTTACCTCATTCTCCGCTCCGGAGTTGACAGGTCCTCGCTGCTCTGCTCCTCACCGCCTGTCCGCCGCCGCTCCTCCCCTGCGCCATGTCCGCCTCTCCGCTGGTCTCTCACCACCGCTGGCCTGTCCCGCTGCTGCTCACGTGACCACTCCTCCCCCGCGCCATGTCCGCCTGTCCTCTGACGCCGCTCTTCAACGTGAGCACGCACGTCGCGGCCGGCGCTACTTTGGGGGGACTATTTTTTTTTTAAATAAGTTTTTTTTTTTTAAGTTTATATAGCCTATAACCATCTACACACCCTGCCGATTTCTACGGTGTATCTGGTGTGTAGATTGGCGCAGTGGTTCCCGCGTTTACTTGCCTCAAAGCCTGCAAGTTTCTCCTTTATTATAGTAGTATAGATATTTGAAATGTAATCTTCGAATCACATCTATACTGCAGGTGCATTTCCTCCTTGTCATCTCACTTTAAAGGCAGATCACTGCACCAAGTGTATTAACCCACCGAGCTATCTGCGTAGACGGCTGGATACTCTACAATGCAGGGGTAAGGAGGTGACTTACCCCTGGCTACGAAAGGAGGAGGAAGACGACAAGCTGGCGCAGCAGTGCATGAAAACAGAGTGGTGAGGGAGGGGGTCAGGTGAGTCTGAGACAAACGCCACAGTTCAGGAAAGAAGACCGATTGGCAGGCGGAGAGACGGGAGGACGAGAGAACGGGAGACCAGAGTGACAGAGGGTATACAAAGAGAGATAGAGAAGGGGGCAGAGAGTAGAGGCGCAAAGAAAAATAAACAGAGGGGCGAAATTGAAAGAGAAAGTAGGGAAGAACAAGAAAAAGAGACAAGCATGGTGGTTATCTTTCGAAAACACAAAAGTGAGTGAAGAGCTAGAACCCGGCCCCAGTGCGCGCGGCAGTGAGGAATGCCACACGCGCTCCCTTCTAACCCTGCATTTACGGCCTTCTTAAGGGCTGTGTAATAGCCCTGAAGGTTTACTAGATTCTTAGTTGGGGGGCGCTTAGCATGTCCAGCTCTATTCTTCTATGACCGCGGTATCCCTGTAAAATTATGCCTCGTGCTGGAACTTGATGGAAAGTAGCTACGCAGATGCAGCAAAAATGCAGCGAGACGTATTTGATCCCAAACCCGGACTGAGACGAGGAGAAACTATTCAGGAAATGGTAAACCAGCATTTGCAAGGCTGGCTCAACATCGCACGTTAAACTACAAACGTCACGGTGGTGACGTCATTTTGTAGTTCAAAGCACGGAAACCCAGTTAGATACACAAAAACAGTGTAACACACAGCTACCTACATAACATATAAATGTGTGACCTGCATGCTATAAGCTGTTCTTTGCAGCAGGCATATTAACCATCTTTGGTGTTTTACGAAAAGTCCAACACTTGAACAGACTTCACACATCTCTAGCAGCCCAGGACTTGTGGGGTACACAAAGATTACATCAGCAGTTGCGTTTCACGTCTAAGATATTTTAAAATGTAGCCTGTCTGATTAATTAGGTAAGCCAAAACAGATTTATAAATCAGGTTTCAGTATGCATTTGATTTATTTTGAATATTGTCACCAAGGTTCAGGCACATTAAAATGTGTCTTCCCCCGAGACGTGTCATGAAATACTTCAAAGGACTTCATTGCAGCTTGTTTTTTTGCGTTGTTTAGGGTTTGCTGAAAGGACTTGTACTTCTGGTACTAGTGACCTTTTATTTGTACATAGCTCTGCGATATCTGCATTTTCCAGCTGTATCTCCTTGCAGTCGGGTCCGTGTGCCCCAAACAGTTCTACAGATGAGAACAAAATCCTGGGATCCAATGCGTTGGGGATAAAATGGGTGGCAGCAGAAAAGGGGCAGAGTCTCAAGGTGTGATGTTTGCAAGGAGCGGACAGTCAACGTATACACTTGCTAAAAAGTCTGCCTCTAAGAAATTGGTAACAAGGACAAATGTGATTAATCAACAGTTCTTACACTAAGGGCTGTGGTCAAGATGTAATCTGTCAAACGACAATAACATGACATGGGCTAAACGCAACGACAATAACATGACATGGGCTAAACGCACAGTGGAAAATCGAATGCGGCTCGGCGGATATCAAAGCTGCACTGGCAGATAAAAGAAAACGCAAACGCACCAATTCCGTCCGCCCCACATTGGCACGTGAACCGTTAATCCTCCACTCCCGAATGATTAAATGCAGTGCTAAGTAAGTCAGCAAGGCTCGCTTGCAGGATAAGAAACAACCATTTGCAAGGCTGGCTCAACATCGCACGTTGAACTACAAACGTCACGGTGGTGACGTCCAAGGACAGAGTCATGGAAACAACCAGCATTACCCCTTCCTCCAGCGCTTCCGCCGCCTCCATTTCTGCTGGTCGTGGTTCCTCTGCGGGCGTCGACGCTCGGCCCCAACTTCCCGCTGCCCTGCTCCTCTTCACACCAAGTTGACGAAAACGAAACTTAAGAAGCTGACGCGCGCAAGTTGACGAAAACGAAACTTAAGCACGCATTGCAAGGGAATTGTGGCCTATTCAATGGAGCGTGCGTTCTCATGCGCGTGGTTCGTTCAAATCGCCTACTTGGATAGGAGATGCGCGCGGCCAGGTCCTGTCTCCTAGAAAGCTGCGTCGCAAACTATAGGTCTCTGGCGAGACAGCGCTTCGCGCTGTAAACGCCACGAAACCTAAAAAGGACCTCTCCACCTCAGTGGAGTCTAGGTGTCATATGGTGTAGCCTGCTGCCCACGTAGGCGAGTGTTTCTGTGCTCCGTATAGGGGCAATAACTTATAAATGTTGCAATAAAATGATCCAGTGGACTCCGATCCAACACAGGTCTCTTGTAAATTTGGTCCTAACAAGTGTATAGGGCATAAGAGATGTGTACAATAATGCACATTCCCCAAAGCTGCACTTTGGAGTGTAGAATCATGCAAATGTGACTGGTATTTAGTACGTGCTATGCACAGAAAACTGTTGGATTTGACAAAATAAAAACAGATATAACACTTAAATGTTCATAACTATAATGGTCAGCTCATTACACCCACAAGGACAGGAACCTAACCCTTCTCCGAAAAAAAACATAGACCTTACTCCTCCCGTCATAAAATATTAGATCAATCTAAGTGCCACTACAAACTACACCTAGGGTGACTTTAAAGGGAGTTTGTGGATCCTAAAAGCAAACCATAATACCAAGATCTTTCGCTGGACACTTGATAACAAGTTTACATAAAATATTGACCACAATCACTCTTGTGATCCTACTGAAATGGTCTTGGAATGTGATTTAATCCTTGATCTGCAGGAAGAATACGTTTCTGAGCTGTATATGTCTCCTAAAATTGATCCATAGTATTAAGTCCATCAAAACTAGCAAGAGGCAATCAACTGGTGCTCACTGCAGTTTCTAACTTCTTCATAATGCAAATGACCTGTAACTATGGCCCTGTCAATGTGCCCAAATTTCTAAGCAGCTGAAAAAATTCCACCGGACTCAATCGGAGAACTGACATTCAAGGATAGAGAGGACAGAGAAAACCTCTTTCTCCAAGAGACGTCAATATCATGAATTCCAATTATCCATGCTCAACTGGTGCGCTCTGGAAATGCACTATACCTAAGGAGCTATCATGTAAATACAGAAGATACCCTCTGCCTGAAAGGCTGCTTCCTCATTTGGAAAGAATCTTCCTCCAGAATTGAACTGGCAATCCCTTATTCTTTTTCACCCGCTGTATAAACCAATTATATAAAACTCAGTCTTTGGTCTGCTTGTATTTGGCCAGTCCTGCCCTAACTTCCAGGCCAGGTCCCCTAAGCAGGGAGTACAAGCAGCCTCACACTATTTCGAGTAGATTTGGATTTGCATGTGGCTGGTTTCTGGTTGAAGTAGTATGATGGGCAAAAATATCGACTCACTTGTGGTCTATGGTTTTGACCAGAGGCTGGGATTGATTCATGGACTCCACCCATCGTTTTTTGGATTTCCACACTAGCAGGTTTCCAGGACACTTGTCCAATCATCACTGTGCCATAGGATTCAATGTTCTACCATACAGATGGAGCCAAAATAGTTCAAAACTGGTCTGAGTTCCTGTGCAGAGCGAACATAACCTCTGGATGGTTTCTATTGGAGCTGGGCAAAGACAGATTGGCTGGTTCACCTGTGAGCTGGCCTGGTTAGGAGCAAAAAATGAAAAACTGGATTGAGGCCTAGAGTATTTAGATATGGCTGAGAGTAATTCAAGCATTCAACTCAGTCTTATTTGTTTTCCTTCATCCTCTATCTGGGCATGAGGTACCTGAACTGGACAGTGGTGTAAGGTGGGACTGATTGTTGTATGGAACTCTACAAGTCCCTGTACATAATGTTTTGTTGTTGGAAATTAGGCAGCCATGAAGAAGGCCCTCAGCAGATGATTAGAACTTTAAATGTTGAAAGCTCCTTTGAAGATACTAGTGTGGCGAATGGTCAGTAAAGGCCTTCAGCTATAACGTTCCAATTGTTGTCTTTGTGTTTCCCCCTTTTACATTTAGAATATTCTCCCCTCATTCGAAGGAATGTTCGAATACCTTTATAACCTTTCTGCCTCTGCCAGATTTTAAGGGCCCTTTCCCCCTTTATCAGCCCTCCCTTGCCACTCTGGCCTGTAACTGGGGTATAAGGGTGTTTAATCCCTTGGTGCGTGTGACGGCCGGGAGCTGTCACATTTCACAGTGGGTGTGTGCGGAGGACGGTCCCCGGCCATCCGAACCCCGCCCACTCATTATTTCCGGTGAAGGGGTCAGCTGGTATAGTCCTTGGCTGTGGGCTATAATTTTGGTGCGGTTTGACGAATCTTCACGAAATGTTCAAAACTAGTATGCAAGTTAGTTGAGCTGCTGTCTTGAAAGCGTGATTTGTGAAGCGGGCCTAAGAAAAAGGGGGCAGGGTCCCAAAAAGCTTTTTCCCCCTGCAATGTCTATTGGGATTTTGCAGTTTTTAGACCACACTACAGCCCGAACCGCTGAATGGAATTACACCAAATTTTGCAGAAAGGTAGATCTTGGTCTAGAAAGAGACCATTTTGTGTAAATTTATGCAGTAGTTTGGGAGTTATTAAACAAAGAAATTTATAGATATCTAGGGACGCGGGCCCAAATGGAAAAGAAAGCACCCACTATTACTTGAAGTTTTTAAAAAAAAAAGCATAGAAATACATTGAAAAACCAAAGGTTACAGGTAGATTATAGTTAGGCTGACATTTTACCAACAGAAAATCATAAAAATTCAGCAGTTATACTTATCTGAAGAAACTATAACTGGTGCTGTTGAGTTACTTTAGGCCACGAGTTATAGTTTCTTAACATAAGTATAACTATGAGGGCTGAATTTGTATGGTTTTGTGAGTCAAACAGCCTAACTGTAATGTCCCTGTAACCTTTGTGTTTTTTCAGTGAACTATTAATCCTTTTTTGGTTCCGGAGTAGCGTGCTGCTTACCAAAAAGTGCTTTGATGCCTTGTCAAGGCTAGCAAGCGCTATATAAATACAATTACAATTCAAGCAGAGAACTTTGGTTAGTTCCCAAATTTTGGTGGAGACCAGCTCCTACATAGAGCACCCTGCAACACCTAGCAAAGTTATTAAGCATAGGATTAGCACAGTGCCATCCACGCAGAGCTAGAAAGGGACAAAGCCTTTTGGCATTCATACAGCAAAATCATTTAGCTGAGGTTTAGCAAAGTGCTATCCATGCCAAGCTGTAAAATGACAAACGCCTCTTACCACTCCAGGCACAGTATTTACAAGATTGGCTATTAGATGAAATGTAGAGTGTTAAAGCCTATATATTTTTCACATTTGTTAATTTAACACAAGATTGCATTTTAACTTTGGAGAGACTGTGTGGATGTTTAATATGTTATGTACTTTTATGGTCCTCTTTTAATCTGACTGATTAACTCCTTCCATGCTCATGACGAGCTGAGCTCGTCATGAGGCACGGTGCTCGGGTGCTCATGACGAGCTGAGCTCGTCATGAGCCGTGGAACTGCTCACACGCGGGGCTAATTCCCCCGCTGTGCTGAGCGTTCCATTTAACGGGCGCGATCATGACGAGCTCAGCTCGTCATGAGCACAGCGCCACTGTGCTGCATGACGAGCTCAGCTCGTCACTAGCACCGTAGCACTGTGCGCGCCCCACAGCACTGTGAAGGGGTTGAAGATGTTGAATTGAAAAGGTGTACTTTTGCAGTAAAGAAAGGATTATCATTGCAAAGTTGTGTACCGCTGAAATAATTGCTGACATATTGATTCAGTTTTTATTCTTGACGCTAGAAATCTACTTGGAAAAATAATGATCTAGTATTTGAAGGACACACATCTGTTATTGATCTCCCCACTTAAAGGAAAACCAGAATTGATGCAAGAAACGTTTTGTCTATATAATGTTCCAAATAAAGGATTGATATACATAAAACAGCTGGCAAGACTGCAATCATGCTATTTCCCACTAGGTGGCGACATTGACTAGGGTTATGAAATTGAAAAGTGAGAAGAATAGTAGTTGCGTTTATTACGGAAAATGTTTCTTTATGTTTCAAAGTCGTTCCAGAGGCCAACTCCAGTTCGTTTGCACTGATGATTTTACCTTTCAGAAGTCTTCGGCACTTTACAAATAGTACCACCGCTAACTCAACAAGGCTACAATATGTATCCACCATCTTCACAGGTATACCTAAAGCTATTATTGCTTTTTAACAAAGCTAGGTGTCATTCATCAGGCTCTATGCAACATTATCTCTGAACTTGTGTTTACGGAACTTCACCAGGTCCTAAAAAAATCTCAAAGTTGTTTGACCCTTTTAGACAGTCCATTTCTTTAGGCAGGTGCTGTGTATAAACATATTCATCTTATCAAATACATTTCTCTTTCCCTGAAATGTACTGTACCCAAGCAGGAATCAGGGAGGCATGGTTACACGTGTCACAAAGAAGCAGTAACAATATAAATATATATACATATATATAGATATAGAGAGAGGGAGAGAGAGAGAGAAATCTACATTATATCTTTTTATCTGTGGGACAGTGTCAGACTATGGTGGACAAATGTTTATGTTTCAGTTCATCTCTGAAAAGAAATCCTGCAAGCCTGCTTCAGGAGTTTGGATGATTTCGGTTTCTCTCTACTAGCTATAGACCTATTTTCATAGGCTGCCTTCTGATCTCATTTAAATGTAATTGTTACGTAACACAGATTGAAGAAGCCCAAGTTTGCTTCTTCAGACTCTCAAGATTGCTAAAACCACTGACTTTTTGTGATTGAAACTATAGAGCATGGTACTACAGAGGCGACCCAGCAGTGCTTTGAATCCCAGACCCTTCCGAACCCCTCCCAAACAGGTAGCCTGTTTGCCACTCAGGGTGCCCAAATCACCCTTTGTATCCAGTGGTTGATTTGTGAAAACATAAGTGCCGCGGCTCTCGTTAGGACTGGAGGCAGCTTGCACCAGTCCATTTCTCCTGTTAGCTCCGCCTAAAACAGAGCCAACTACTAACCATAAAAGTAGGGAGAGGATGTGGTGTAATGGCCAGAGCTGCCAACCCCGGAGCTGGGAAACCAGGTTCGAGTCTCTGCGTCGGCTGAACATCATGGTTGGTGGGCAAATCACTTAATCTCCCTGTGCCTATCATAAAAGGATGCGTCCTTAACTGGTGGTCATGAAAAGCACCAGTGTTGATGATTGAGTGAAACACCGGCTCAAATTAAGCACTGTTTGTATCCTTCCAGATGACTTGTAAATGGAGTAAATGTCAAAGGTGCAAGTGGCTTGGTTGTCTGAGATCGGCCTGCAGCACACAACACTAAAATCTACTGGCTTTTTTTGGCCGACAGCAGTTACAGGCCTAGATCGTAAGTACTGACTTGGCTCCAATCCAGTGAATCAGTCAAAGTAGAATCTGTTTCCCTTCCTTGTTCTTCTTATCTCAATCTATATTTGTAACCGGTGCAGTCCCTCAGGGAATCATCTCTCACAGCCATTCTTTTTAAACCCTGGCTCGTAAGCCAAGTCCATCTGCCTCTGGGCCCTGTAATTCAGAAGGAATTCAATAACTTGAAATGTCTTGTGTGTCTTAATTAAAAATGCTAACATTTCCATATTCACTGGGCTTATTTCAACCTAAAGTAAATTGGTGAAAAATGTGCACGTAATGTGTCTTTTCATCTAACTTAAAGGTTGATTAAAATATTTTAATATGATAAAATGTAACTCCAGTGAGGTCGAACACATAGGTGATATAGTTACATACATACAATCAGGGTTCACAGAGGATAATTTTCGAAATACTAATTCACTAAATTAGCATGTATACAAATGTGGCAAATGAGCAATATAGGCAAAACAAGTTCAGATCCTGTTTCTGTACAAATATTTCCCCCATCTTTTCCTTCAATAATTCACCTGTCTATACCATTAGCTCTAGGTTATCTCACAAAGGAGCTCCCTTTAAAGGTTAAAAAAGTATTAATTCTGCCAGCAAATTTCTGTGATGAGCGTAGGTTTGTCCCTTTGTTATTTCTCTAAGTTTTTAAACTCACCCGCTTACGGCTGCAGAAAAAATTTTGTCCGAAAAAGGTTTTTGATTAAGAAAAAAAATTCAGCAAATCCTGAAAGTGTTGCTATCAGGCATTTTCCCGTAGATGAATTCTTCTTTTATCAAGTGTTTGCTTAAATTTTGTGTTTCGGTAGTTTTATTGAAAGACACTAAAGTAATTTCAAACAAACCACTTGTTAAACAATTTAACTGTATCTCTATGTTGAAAGCATCAGTGAAATACAAACTAAATTATAAACAGCAGTATGTTTGTGGGATACAGTAAGCATTGGTAAATCCCGGCATGCGGAATTTCCTACACAAGTTACTCAGTCCTGATGTCTTATTAATTTCCAACATTTTGAATAACGTCTGGGTGAGACTATGTACAGTTGTGATGTGATATATCTTTGCATTCCCTGTGCTCCTTTGAAATCACTGCATAGGATAAAGGGCAGAGACACTGTAAGCGTCACATCATCAAATGCTCTAATTGGTTCAGAGCAATCCTGATGAAATGCATTTTGACCAAACCTCGCTTTCCATTTTTATACTTTGAGCATGGGCGTATGTTAGGGTAGCCTGAAGGAGCACCCCTGTCACTACCATTGAGTCCTCTGAAAAGAGTGGTCCTCAAAACTGTGGTAGGGTCAGAGAGTAAAGAGGGATTCTCTGAGCATTGGTGATTTTATGCAATGTCCTCTCTGTGGCTATGGCCTTCCACATCCCTACATCAGCAACCACACTGGGGCTCAGGGTGCTTCAATGGTTTAACTCTTTGATGCTGTTCTGGGTAAAGTGCTGCACAATTTCTCCTCGGCTACCTCTGGAATTTTGGTAAATCGTTGTCTATATTTACATTTTGTAGCAAAAGACCGCCCAGTTTCCCTCTTAACAAGAAGGGTACATAGGGCCATATGTATGAAGGTACCCATTTGCGATTCTGAAATAGCGATTTTTAAGAAATCGCTATTTCAGAATCGCAAATGGGTATGTATGTACAAATTCGCATTTTTTGTGCGAATTCTTAGTATTCCTTAATTGCGATTAGCAAATTGCGAATCGCAATTAAGGAATACTTTCCCATTCATTTCTATGGGCCAGGAGGCCCATAGGAATGAATGGGAAGGTATTCTCAATTTTGCGATTCGCAATTTGAAAATCGCAAATTGAGAATAATTTCAAGGGTGCAGGGGTGTCCAAAGGACACCCTGTTGCACCCCTGAAATAAGCATGGGTTCACATGTGGTGCACATACATGCCCTAAGGGCATGTATGGGCATGCCCTAAGGGCATGTATGTGCGTCACATGGCACTTTGAAAAATGCAAAAATGGTCATTTTTCAAGGAATTCGCAAATTACCACCAACTTGAAGTTGGTGGTAATTTGCGATTCCTTAAATGCAATTGCAAAATAAGGAATCGCAAATTTTGCGATTCTTTATTTTGCACCATATTTTCCTTTATACATGCCCTTTTGCAAATTCGCATTCGCAAACGTCGAAATTCTGCGAATGTCGGCATTTGCGAATGCGAATTCGCTTCATACATATGGCCCATAGAAGCAAAAGAGAAACGATCATTCACTGACCTAATCTAATCTTCATTAAAGCCGCTCAGCCTGCCGGCTTGGCTTGAGCAAAGTCTATCATTATGCCTTGATGTGCATACTGTGGTCTTTGATTGAATTTACACAGTCCATTCTAATCCACTAACATATTTTAATCACTATATACACCCCCTTGAACTCCAACAAGTTTGAGGACCTTTTTGTAGGATTTTGTGAGTCAAAAATGATTCTGCTTTCACACTACTGTGAAAAATCTGGGTGTCAAGGTCAACGGTACTTCTATGGTATCTCAAGAGTTCTAGAAGATCACAAAAAAACTGTATCTAAATGCAGATTAACCGTACCACTGCTTTTTCTACATATGTTTTCCTTTGTTGGCATAATGGTGAAAGTTATCCATCATTGGTCTTGGACAGAGTCCGGTCATATCCCGGTCATTTCATTCTGTATCGCGCTCTATTGGTGTCAGCTGTGGGACAGTGCTAGTGACAATCACACACTTTCAGAATCCAACCTCAGAGAAGCTTCAATTGTCCTGTATTTATTTTCTCTACCACTGAGATTGTAAAAGTGGGCTCTGTTCTGAATGTCTTAAATACACTGCAAAGAAGGTGTAAGTGACACACGGCTGATCCCTCCTGTCAAATAATGCAACAGTGTGTGGAGGCCTTTCTTTCACTCTGCTCCTGGTCTGCTGGTTTATCTTTTGGTAGCCATCCATAGATGGGCTGGTGGCGGTACATATCTCAGTTCTAGGGTGATCGTAGATGAAATATTTCTGAGAACTACATCCAGAACTGATAAATAAGGGGGATATTTTTCACCAGCAAAAAACCTCTAGTCTACTCTTGTAATATAGAATCCAAAAATCGGTCCCAATTCGCAGAACTAACTTAAGACAACATCCACAACTTACTACCATTTTGGTATTCACTGAAGGCTCTTACTCATTTTGGTATTCACAGAAGGCACTTACTCATCAATGAGTAACTGCCTTCTGTGAATACCAAAATGAGAAAATTACTAAAAATTAGTAAATTATTAAAAATTAGTAAGTTACTCATTTTGGTATTCACTGAAGGCACTTACTCATCAATGAGTATGTGCCTTCTATGAATACCAACATGAGTAAGTGCCTTCTGTGAATACCAAAATATTAGTAAGATTAGGATTTTGTCTACAGTTAGTTCTGTTAATCGGGGCCTCAATGTTTAATTCCTCGATAGAGCAAGTACTACCTCCATTAGCTTCCTGAACTCTTTCGATACACTTATTTCCATTTTACTTGGGATCCTTTCCAACTTCAGGTCAATCCAACCAGCTTGATGCAGCAACCATTTTCTCGTGGTTCCGCTGCGCTCAGGGAATTTCGGAAGCTCCTTCCTGTTTTGGAATTCATCGTCTCTGCCAGGGCTTAGACTGCTTTATTATTTCATCTTATTGCATGGTACGCAACTGTTCAATGACTGATGTTGTTATAAACTACATTAAGACAAGTCTTATTCTGTACTCTCTAGTTGAATGGACGATACACATGTAGGCGTATCCTAGCTCCTGGGTCCTCCCAATGTCCTAGGCCTCCAAACCCAGTGTACAAGAGGATGTAAGCCGTCTTATATTTTAATTCCGCGCAGTTTATAAACAAACTAGAGATATTAGGGAAAGTTGGCACAGTAGACGCACACTAGATGACTATACAGGTAACTTCTGGTCTACTGACTGAAAGGACTGGCGTGGCTGATGCCCCCGGCAGACAAGAGCCAGCCATCCTCAGCAAAGAGGCAGTACTAGAAGGATGCAGGCCTTTGAAATGAAAGTCTCATGTCAAGTCCCTCATCAGGTGGCTTTTGTCTCTTCCTTTCTTCTAATTGACCATCAGCTCTTCGTTCACATCCAATGTCCGAGGAGCGAACAAGAAACACTCGAATGGGTTCATGAGATTCAAGGGCCAAGGGCTACTGCTTTCACTTTTGTCCAACCTCAGCCTTCTAGCCAAAATCCAATGGATGAACTCCAGCTGCCCTGCGATGATGGCAAGGAAGATACAGACCATGCCTTTTAGGAATGAGGCAGGGCTCTGGCCTACCAACCTCTGGCTTCAAAAGGGGATCTCATTCCCAGAACCAGATGCTTTAGGTATTTACCTTGGATTTCTAGTGAGAGGAGCCTTTTTCCCAACTCCAACAGTACAAGCATTTCTCTGAAGCTAAATTGTGTCCATTTATCAAATAAAACCTACACAAAAAACATAAAACGGTGGAAAGGTCACTATTCTGAAGGGAAAAAATGTATAATCTTTTATATCGACTGCCAGTATTTAAGGCGTCTCCAGCAACTAGCTTGGGAGCCACTGGTTGCTCTCCAGCTGACTTCGAGTAGCTCTTCTGTGCGCGCCCCAGCCTACTAAATTAGAGGCTTTTGTTTGGTGGAATTAATATATGTATACCAAAATTGAAAAGTGCGTGTTCAAGACGAAAACGTGTGTGTTTTCACAACTCATAAGATGATGTTTGGAGAAATATGCTTGAATTTCCAAAATTCTTTTCAAGCTGATATTTGAGTGATAAATCATGTGACGTTGGGGATACTTATTACTAATATTGCCTTGGTGCTACGAGCATCACCGCTACAGTTGATATGTGTTACCTATGTGAAGGCATTGCAACTTAACAGTATCTTGTTTTATGTTACTGCTGGCAACCCTGCCTGACGCACTGAGGTGATCACTGCTGGTGAACGTGCATAGGGTGGCCGCTAATATAATCTTTGATGTGTTCGCTGTTGGAGCACTGATATTATTAGAAGTTTGGGATCAATTTCATTGAACTTAAGTAGCTCTTGTCAGTGGCATACAGTGGAGTCACGTAGAGTGGGGTGGAGTGGCGTTGAGTAGAATAATAATGAGTGGTGTAGAGTGGTATGGAGTGGCATAGAGTAGAGTGGAGTGGCATAGAGTAGAATGGCATGTATGGCCATAGAGTGGTGTGGAGAGTTCCAGACTGGAATTAAGTGGTGTGGAGTAGAGTGGACTGGCGCATAGAGGCATGGAGTGGCGTAGAGTAAAGCATAGTGGTGAAGAGTGGAGTGGCATAGAGTAGCATTGTGTGGAGTAGAGTGTTGTGAAGTGGCATTGTGTGGTGTGGAGTGCAGTGAAGCAGAGTGGAGGGCCGTAGATTCGGATTGAGTGGAACGGCATAGTGGGGAGTGAAGTGTCAATGCATGGAGTGGCATAGAGTTAATAGGGTGCAAATAACATATCTTTATTTTAGCGGTACAAGTACGCCAAAAGATGCAGGCGATGATAAACAATGTCCAGAATGCGCTTGAAAACAGAATGAAAGGAGAAAGCAGCACAAGAATTGGAAGCAGAGGAACAGTCCTGAAACGTGAACCTCTATCGCAGTGCAATCAGCGGACGGACACTACTTACATTGAATCAATCTTTACTTGGTCCATGTTCCACAAAAAGAAAAGGAAGTAACGCCTGGCATGCTTGGGCTAATTAGGAGGCAGCAAAGAACTATGACAATGAAGCCAACGAATGGTAAGCAGCTGGTGGACTCCAAGCCCTTTATTGTAAACAGTACTCTCGCAAGCAAGAGCGCAAGCAGTGCATTCGCTGTCGCAGACAAGACCTGAAAAACAGTCCATGAATCATAGTCAAGTGACAAAGGATCCCCTAACACCTAGTGAGCTAAAGGCTATACAAGCAGATACAAGACACAAACTTACATGTTTTCAGACCTAGTTACCCAAAGGAGATCAAGTGATGCGACCCAAGCGATGGTGTTACACAGTTGCTGGATTTGAAGTCATGGAAATATGTTCAAGTGACCTTCAAACTAATACAGAAATGTACACTTTAATCCCTGACCAACCTATTCTAGTCTTTCTCACATACAAAGCCAGGCAGGAGAGCGAGGCTTTACATTTCACAGGCCACAAACGTGGTAACACTGAGCAGAAAGATGGCTGCAGCTGTAACAGTTTTGCTAACTTGCCGGTTGATGGCCTTTTGGAGCCGGGTGTGGTCTTAGGCAGAATGGTGGCAATGAAGAGGCATGATTTTTGAGGCGTCTCGTTTTGTGTGGCCACCCATGCGCAGGAGCACCCTGCTAATATTTTCCTACAGGAAGGTGTGCATCCCAGGTGCAAGTTTGAGAATCACCGCCATCTCTCCTAAAGGAGTCCATTATTGTCCAACTGCACATTACATTTAACCTCTTCCATGCTCATGGCGGCTCCCAGACGTGCAAGGACGGCCAAGAGCCCTCATGACCACGCCGGCGATTGGAATTTCTAGCTCTGCAGCAGAATAACCGCCGCAGTGAAGAGGTTATACCCTCACATGTTTTCAAAATTCATAGGAAAGATTTTAGGTGACTGTGTGTGTTGGGAAACCTTGAATGCATTTGCAAAATATGAAAATGTCAAAAGTGCATGTCTGCTTTATCATGCCTTGAACTTCCACCCAAACTGTTCAACAGCTTCAGTGAACGCAGTGCCAAAAAGAGCTGTGCTTACTTGCAACTGGCTGACTCTTAAAATGAAAATAAATTAGGAGTCCCCAGAGGTAGCAGCTGCCGACCTGTTTCTAGTCTTCCACTTCATTCTCTTTCCAGTGCTTCACATTGAAGACACCATTTTTTTATACAAAGTTCCTCCCTGAGTCAATCTCCTACTGTCAATATGGGGTTTTTGTTTCGCTCCTTTTTTCCATCTTTTCCAAATTTAGCCGGGTGACTGTGCCAATTTTGATTGTTCTTTAAGATTTCATGAATCGTCCCTGAACTCCAACAAAAAAATTGCAAATCTCAAAGAAAGAGTGGTGGGAATAACCCAGTTACAAAGGCATATTTGCACCATGGGCCGGTTATCTAAACCCTAATGTGTATGTATGTGGGGTGTACATAGCGCAAACCTAGCTGAAGTTCAGTGGAGGAGCTGTACAGGGCCCTTGGCAAAGAAGCAGGGTGCGACTTGGCCTCTAGAGTGAAGATAGAATGTCCCTACATCATGATGTAGTTGTCTTTAATGGCGTACCTCTTCTTCTCTTTCTTAAATTGGAGCGGGTTGAAGCAGTGCTGATGGATATAGGGGGTTGGCCCAGAACCTGGGTGCACAGGTGAGAAGGTCTATTAACCAGTTTTTTTCCCCACTTCTTTATCTGATGCATGTCGCGGTCCACTGTTCGCAAAAAGTTGGAGGGGACAAAAGCACCCTGAGATGTTACTTGAGGCATGCCTCATTCTCATTGAGTACCTCAGTGTATGTATGTCCTGCTGCAAGATGTCCGCAAATCTTGCTAGGGTATGTAGGATGCCCTTCATGGGGGTAGTGTGGAGTCTTGGAGGCTTTAGAACAGGGCATTCTCTCATCCAGATATGAGAGTGTGCAGCTTGAATGTCTGTTCGGAAGTCAATTTCTGGGAGGAATGGTCGCTATTTCTTTAGTACATAGAGAAAATACCGGCCATATTATATTTATTGGTGATATGTTTCTTGAGGCTGAGTTCAGTACCACCGGTGAATCTGAAAGACCTGGCATTGGGTGAAATCTTGGACAACCCATCTAAGTTCATATCGTTCAGCCAGGTTTGGACTAGTTATTACTTGTTGATCTAGGTGAACAGGATTTGGTGGGGTTCAGCTTCCGGGAGATGCTACACATCCATGCATGGATCAAATGCCCAGTCAGCGACACCATCAAAGGCTCTGGGGCTGGTCTCTTGCTGATTAACGATTGCATCAATGCATTGATTACACACGCTCTCGCTGTCTCCCTCCAAGGAAAGGCCCCAATCTGAAGAGCAACGAGCAATGACAAAGAGGCACACAAGATGAGCAGACACATACAGGCAGAAGAAGTTGAAGCCAGTGCTCACTTTATAAAACATCAAAAACAATTAACAGAATGGGGGTTGGGAGCACACTGCCTCACATCCCAGCACAGTTCGCCCCTTTGCATCCTTGTAAATGCAGTACACAGTTCATGCTTACTTCAGAATTAGCTGTAGTTATTCACCACAGTTGTTGCAGACATTGCTGTATATCTCTAGACACGTGTTTCTGGGTTCAGCCCGTCTTCAGTAGAGAGCAGCAGTTGTAGAAAGCAAAGAAAAATCCTCTGGGGTTGCTGAAAATGCTGCCAAGTTCCTCTCGGGTCACAATACCACTCACAGGCACACAGGTGCATCTCCAAAGCTCGTCAGCTTGCTGGCTCAAGGGAGCCTTTTGAACAGAAAGAGGGTTGGGAGCACACTGCCTCACAGTCCCAGCACAGTTCGCCCCTTTCTATCAAAAACAATTAACTCAATGAGCAAGGGCAGGAGCTCAAAGTATTTACTTGGAGATCACCATTGGCAATTCAGAATGTTAGGTTTGCCCAGTACCAACACTACCTGGTCTTAATTCGACCATGTGTCTTTTTCTTCCACCTTCCTATGCTTCCAGTCTCTTTATGTCTTTCTTGAAGGTTCTTTTTCATTCCTGCTTTCTGCCTTTGGCACAGTTTTCCTATTGTTTTCCTTGTCATCTTTTCTTTTCCCCCTTTTCTGCCTTTCTATGTTTTTTACTGTGGGTATAATTCTATTGCTGAAAAATAAGTCTGAGTCCACGGTATGAGTGCCGATGCCCACCACCAGCGGCCACCAGCACAATCTAAGCACTGCTTATAGCTTTTCATGCACACACCAGCATGCATTGACACTAGATTGCACACAGGCAATACACATCCAGGCAAGAATGCATACAAAGTCACCACAGCACCAGTCAGTGGGAATTGTTACACCTCTCTCTTCCTCCACCTTGAGAATGGGTCAGCCTGTAACTGACTCTGCCCCTGCCCTGCAGGCCACCAGAGGCACCAATCTGGGAGGACATTTTCCAGATTTTACCTTTGAAGTATCTACCTTCTGCCTCAATGAAACCTGTTAGTACCTTTTTTAGGAGCTGTCGCGAATTAACAGAACCCAGCCCAAAATACCTGAAAGCGCTTCTCTGTGTCACTCTGTTCACATCTTTGCTATATTGTAGACATAATTCTGTGCTGGAGCAGACTAGTTATTATAAACAAAAAGATTGTTGTCTTCGCCTTCCAAATGTTCCTCCCCCTGCAGCCTTGGAAGTGTCTATCTGCTTTACTTTATCTCTGAGCTGTACCAATGTTTTCCAGCAGCCTTATATGTCAATGAGTCATTTCATGTAAAGGAAACAAAGAGATGTTCACATTTCCAGGCTCTCTCTAAAGCATTCCACTGCCTTATTAATATATTTCTAACCTTAGTGAAGCCTCAAATCTCTTAAAACGTTGCTTGTTACAAGGAAGATGTTCTTAACCTGGGTTATTATTATGAGTGTTATTAAAAATAATCAAAATAAGTACCAGAACTGTAATATGCCTTTCCACGCTTTACAATTCAAACCAAACTGGAGTTGTCTGCTGAACGCCTAATTGTCCACATGGTTGCTCCACACTAGCTGTAGGATAAGATATGTAGGGTAGGGTAGGCGTTTGGACATTTTAAGCTGGAGCTTGCAGGGGTAGCTGAGCTTGCAACATGTGCCAGACCGGCTGACTCCAGAGCGCGGGGCTCACGGTTCGATCGCCAATGCCAGCTTAGCTCAGCATGACAGGGGAGAGGTGTGGCACAGCGGCCAGAGCAGCTGGCTCTGGAACGCGAGCTCACAGTGCGATTGCAGGCGGCAGCTCAGCTCAGCATCATGTGACTCTAGGCAATAGCTCACTTAATCTCCCCGACGGCCCCCAGTGCCTGAATACTCCTAGGGGGGATATGTTGAGCGTTACAAATCTGGGATTAATTAATGAAATCAAATGCCCTGGTATAACACCCAAATCTAAGAAAACAGCGCCCTTTATCACTTAGTAATCCTTCATGAGGCATGGACATGATCCAGTCTCTTTCAATCTGATCTTGAATCCACCATTGATGTAGATTCAGAATTTGATCGAATCTTTTACAGTCAGAGCATTTCATGTCTTACACCAGCCATTAATGGGCAAAATCATAGGTATATGAATCAGAAGACATTCATTCGTATGAGAGCTGTCAAATGCCAAAGGTGCTGAATACCAAGGCCAGCTAGTTTTGATTCCACTTTCTTCCACCATCCAACATAACCTACTCTTTGTATAACTCTTTCGGTTCATTTTAATTTTTTACCCTTCTTTTTCCCTTTACCTGGTCTGCCTCTCCCTTCTTCGTTCTCCCTTTTCTACACCTCTCTGTCGTGATCGACCAAAAGCAAGCCTCAGTCTCCAAACATGATTGCCGGTGCCCACCACCTGAGGCCACCAACAAAAAACAAGCAATTACTTCATCACAAACTCAAACATCTCTTGATGGACGAACATGGTTGCTTGGTAGATAATTTCTATACTGCATAAACCTTCTAAGTCATTTAATAGTGAAAGGGGTTCTTGCAGAGACATCCCGGTGAATGCCTCCAGTAATTTAAGATTCTACGTTAGCAATCTTAATTCAAATGAATCTCATTTTACAATTGGTTATTTCCTTTTAATAAAACGTGATTAGAATGTATAATATCATTGCTGCTGGCAGACAGGATTTTTCCAACTTTATTCATTATCTAGGGTTTCCCAATATAACCCTCTGTGGATTTCGTCTCAGGCTAATTTCCTGCTCTGTTGGCGTCCTGCTCAACAAGCTGGCAGAATGCCCACTGAAACTAAGGAGTTTGTCTAAATCAGAATGTCAAAGTTTTGCAAGGATAATGCTTTTTGCTTCATGTTCCAACTGGGATGACTAACACTCAGTCAAGAGAAGTCCTATTTATTTAATAAGCTACAGAATGTGAGATAAATGCAATACAGGCTTTAAAGGGACCATCCGTTGTGGAGAAAAAAAAGTTCCGTAGCCCAGTTCTGCGTGTCAAAGTCACCATCAATAGCTATTACGGAATATTGCTTTATTTGATGATATCAATTGGAATCTTGTGACATCATTCAAACGATGGCGCCTTTAAGGCCAGCAGGCAAATGTATCAGCGGTCTTTGCAAAGCCAAAGGCTGCGCTTCGCTACGTGGGGTTATTTGTGGCCACAACGCTGTTATAAAAGCAGGGCCCTGGATTTATGCAGCCTTTTTAGCATAATTATGGATTATCCGCATTTGCTACGTAATTCATCATCTGCTGCATAATGTGCAGATTTCAGCAAAAAAAACTCTTTCCAGAAGATCAAACAGGTTCAAAGTTTTGAAAAATGTGATAACACATGTTGCCGCTCACTGAAAGGCCCTTGGCAAGGATTGACTGGTCACCTTTCTGTTGTTTATTTCTGTTTGGGGGAGGTCAAAGTGGTGCTAATGTGTAAAAATGCCAAAATAATGCGGAAACCTAAAAGTAACTGTCAAATTAGCCCCAATATTTAGTTACGAATTTCTTAGTCAATCCTGCTGCATAATATCGTCCTCCCCTGCAGCAGCAGCATTATTCCAAAAGAACTGGCAACTTCTATGCTGCCAAGGGACCCCATGATACATGTGACACCATCGACCAGTTCTTTTAGGCAACTCTGTTGCATTCTGGGACTTTTAGCTTTGCTTTTATCTATGAAAGCATGGACACAAACCTACTGGAAATGCTTTATGTTCGTCAATAATATTCAACAGCTCTGACAGAAGTTCTCCATCATTTCCTGAGTATTTCATCGATTGAGCTCTTTTTTCCTAATCCTTCTTCTTATAGTTCTCGAAATAGCTTCCGCCAACGTTGGGTTGTACCTGGTTCCTCTCTTTCTTACAGCGCTCATGGCCGTCGTCCAAGATGGTCCACCATGGCCCATCATCTACACCGCTCCCATCACTGAATACACAGGGATGACGAGTGACCTGTAGGTGGTTAGAAAGACGAGCGGTAAGACTTCACTTTCCAGTTATTACCAAAAATATGAGAAGGCAATTTAACCCAACAGATTTTGTTTGAAATCCTACACAATTTATGTCTACACAGGCCTGGTCAAATTGGGTATTTTGAATTCTGTCTTTTAAAATCTGTGCAGATGATGCAAGTTTTTCATATTATCACTTGATTCCCCCTACTGAACATTGTTCATCTGAAAAGTAAAAAATGTAGTTACACAGGTTAATGCCTATGTCTTTGCGTGTTTGGACTTTTTTGATATTCTCAGAGAAGTCAAGGTGTGCCGCTGGGAATTTGGACCCGTCTTTGCTCTCCAGGAGTACTCAAAGGAATACAATCAATCAATCAATCAAGAAATTTGTATAGCACGCTACTCACACGGAGGGTCTCAAGGCGCTAGGGGGAGGGGGGTCCGCTACTGCTCGAACAGCCAGGTCTTGAGTTGCTTCCTGAAGGAGAGGTGGTCTTGGGTCAGACGGAGGTGGATGGGGAGGGAGTTCCAAGTCTTGGCTGCCAGGTAGGAGAAGGATCTTCCTCCCATTGTGGCTCTTCGAATGCGTGGAACGGCGGCGAGGGCATGGCTGGTCGATCGCAGCTGTCGGGTGGGAGTGTAGAAGTTCAGGCGGTTGTTGAGGTACCTGGGGCCCAGGTTGTGGAGGGCCTTGTGTGCGTGGGTGAGGAGTCGGAACGTGATTCTCTTGTTGACGGGGAGCCAGTGCAGGTCTCTCAGGTGTCCGGAGAGGTGGCTGTGTCGAGGGATGTCTAGGATGAGTCGTGCGGAGGCGTTCTGGATGCGTTGGAGTCTCTTCTGAAGTTTGGTTGTGGTTCCGGTGTAGAGGGTGTTCCCGTAGTCCAGTCGGCTGGTGACGAGTGCCTGTGTGACCGTCTTTCTGGTTTTGGTGGGGATCCATCGGAAGATCTTTCGGAGCATGCGTAGGATGTTGAAACATGACGATGAGACGGTGTTGACTTGTCTGGTCATCGAGAGGGAGGAGTCCAGTATGAAGCTGAGGTTGCGTGCGTGGTCCGTTGGTTTGGGTGCGCTGCCCAGGGCAGGGGGCCACCAAGAGTCGTCCCAAGCCGAGGGTGATGATCCCGGGATGAGGACTTCATTCTTGTCTGAGTTCAGTTTCAGGCGGCTGTTCATCATCCACTCGGCTACGTCTTTCATCATTTCGTGTAGGTTAGTTCTGGCGGTGGCTGGGTCGTTGGTGAGGGAGAGGATGAGCTGGGTGTCGTCGGCGTAGGAGATGATGTTGAGGTTGTGTTGGCGTGCGATGGCTGCGAGGGGGCTCATGTAGACGTTGAAGAGGGTGGGGCTGAGTGATGATCCTTGTGGTACGCCGCAGATGACTTCGGTGGCCTTGGATCTGAACGGGGGGAGGCGGACTCTCTGGGTTCTTCCGGTGAGGAACGAGATGATCCACTCTAGTGCCTTCTCTTGGATTCCGATGTTGCTGAGGCGCTGTACTAGGGTGCGGTGGCAGACAGTATCAAATGCTGCGGAGAGGTCCAGGAGGATGAGGGCCGCTGTTTCCCCGTTGTCGAGCAGGGCTCGGATGTCGTCAGTGGCTGCGATGAGGGCGGTCTTGGTGCTGTGGTTGGCTTGGAAGCCGGACTGCGAGTGGTCGAGGGATCCGTTCGTCTCAAGGAAGGCGGCGAGCTGTCTGTTGACGGTCTTCTCGATGACTTTGGCAGGAAAAGGGAGGAGCGAGATGGGGCGGTAGTTCTTGAGGTCGGTGGGGTCTGCTGATGGTTTCTTCAGGAGGTCGCTGAGTTCGGCATGCTTCCAGCTCTCCGAGAAGGTGGCGGTGCTGAAGGAGCGGTTGATGATGTCCTGGAGTTGGGGTGCGATGACGGAGTCGGCCTTGTTGAAGATGTGGTGGGGGCATGGGTCGGTTGGTGATCCGGAGTGGATGGTGCTCATCGTGTGGATGGTGTCGTCAGTGCTGACCGGGGTCCAGGCGTGGAGGGTGGTGGTGGAGGGCGTCGGTTCGGTGGTTGGGTGCGTGGTCTGTGCGCCGAAGCTGTTGTGTATGTCGGCAATCTTGCTGTGGAAGAACGAGGCGAGTGAGTCGCAGAGGTCTTGTGAGGGCGTGATGTCGTTGTTTCCGGCGCTGGGGTTGGAGAGCTCTTTGACGATGATAAAGAGTTCCTTGCTGTTGTGTGCGTTGCTGTCGAGACATTCCTTGAATGCTGTCTTCTTGGTGGTGTGGATCAGCTGGTGGTGTTTGCGGGTGGCGTGCTTGAGGGCGGTCATGTTGTCTGTAGTCGGGTTTTTTCGCCAGGCTTTCTCGAGGGTGTGGAAGTTCTTCTTGGAGTTCTTGAGGTTGTCGTTGAACCAGGAGGCTTTCTTGCTGCCGGGCCTGCTGGGATGGATCTTTCATAGGTGCGAGGTTGTCAGCGCAGTTGGTGATCCACTGTGTGAGGTTGTTGGCTGCTTGGTTGGGGTCCGTTGAGCTGGCGGGGGGGTATCTGGCTCAGTGATGTGTGAGCTGGTCGGTGGTGATCTTGTTCCAGCTCCTGCGGGGAACCTGTTGCGGGTGGTGGTGAGTCGTGGTCTTTCTGAAGCTGAAGTGTACGCAGCTGTGGTCTGTCCATTGGAGTCCGGTGGAGTGGCTGAAGGAGATGTACTTGCTGGAGGAGAAGACTGGGTCAAGCGTGTGTCCGGCGTAGTGGGTGGGGGTGTTCACCAGTTGCTTGAGTCCGAGGTTGGCGAGGTTGTCCAGCAGGGTGGTAGTGTTGTTGTCGTTGTTGTTCTCCAGGTGGAAGTTGAGGTCCCCTAGGAGGATGTAGTCGGCGGAGGGGAGGGCGTGCGGGCTGATGAAGTCTGCGATGTCTTCGCTGAATTGTGTGCGGGGTCCTGGGGGTCTGTAGATGTACATTTACGTCTATTGAAATGTAGTGTATATATATATATATATATATTTGTATATGTTTATTGAGTTTGTTAACAAGGAAAATAAAAACTGGACAATAAAATAAAAGACAGTGACATATTCCAAGTGACATCATCCCCATGCGACAGACTAATGATCATACATCGTAGCATCATTCTAAAGAAAAATTAAAAAAATTAGAACAGCAAACACTCAAGTGGCTCCGCCCACAGAACGATAAAGAGCCCCTTATCTTCTATACCTCTACTCTGTTGGCCAGTAACATGAAAGGTTAAGTGATCCGAGTCCAAAATGGCGGTCTCGCTATGTGTTAGAGTCTTGGTTGTCGTGGCCGGCCGTCGCCGGAGGCGTAGTGTCGTCATGTTCGGTAGTCGTCAGGGTGGATCTTCTGGTCATATATAGGGCTCAAACGTTTTTGGGTCTGTTGCGGGGTGGTAGTAACTCGCTATAATTTTCCGTTTGGCTGCAGCAGTACAGCATGTCCCTGGACCACTGCGCTAATGTAGGAGTCGGGCCACGTAGCAAGTGTATATTTCCATATGCTTAATTGTCCTAGTTGCATTTTTTGTTGTTGTCCACAGTGACAATATTTTCCCACTTGGAGAAAGCTCTTTGCCTACCCTTAGTAGGAAGGCGTGGTGTCTCTCCTTTCCAGTACAGAAAAGCAATTTACTTCTGACATTGAGAGGATAACATTTTCCACCATTTTCAGTTGGGAAAATTAACTGCAAAATGCTTGCGAACACTGCAAATCTTTATACGTTTACTACATTTTGCACACATCATCACTCCTAAATGACCACTAGACACCAATGTGATAAGATTCACTCAACCATTCAATGTTAATTAATTCCACATTTGTAGAGCGTGAACTTATCACCCCTGAGGGTATCCAGGCGCTGGGGGCAGTGGCGTAACACAGACCCTCGCAGCCCCTCTGGTGCAGGGCCTCCGAGCTGCAGGGGGCCCCTCAGAACAGTACTCTGGCCCGCGAGCTGATTAAGTCTAGAGCGGGGGCAGGGGCGACTGTAGGCTCATGGCGGCCCTGGGCAGGGAGCGTAGGTAGGCGGCCCCGGAAGAGGGGGTCTGGGTGGGGAGGAGCGCGGAGGCCAGTGTAGGGGTGGGTCAGGGTGTTTGGAAGTGGAACAGAGCCGGAGGCCACCAAATCCCTGCCAGGGGCCGCCAAGCAAATATGTATCCATCCTCAGAGGATTATTATATTAAGGATATATATTGGCATGGTGGCCCCTGGGGTTTGGTGGCCCTGTGCAGGTGCACAGTTTGCACATGCCTAAGGCCGCCCCTGGCAGGGATTTGCAGGGAGACCCGGCTGGGGGCCGTCAGGGAGATTAAGTGAGCTATTGCCCAGAGTCACATGATGCTGAGCTGAGCTGCCGCCGGCGATCGAGCCGTGACCCCCGCGCTCCAGAGTCAACCGCTCTGGCCGCTGTACCACACCTCCCCAACATACTGTATACATACAAATAAAATGTAAACCCTTTCATGAGCATATAGTAACTTTTTTGTATAAAAAAGTTACATTTTTTTGCAAAACATCAGTGCAATGGTTTTGCGGATGTAATTGATTGCAATTGTCTGTGTCTCTACGATCCACTAACACCTTTGAGAATCGTCACCATTATATCAGTGGCAACATACGCCATTCCGTGCAAACAGTTACCAGGTTTTCAGGGCCGCCTTCCCAGCAGGTCGAGCCGCAATCTCACAAAATGACGGTCTCACATTTAAATAATACATTGTTTCAAGGTAAAAGTTCACACTGTTGCAAGTCTTTCTACAAGCCCCATGCAAAACAATGGATCCCTTCAACTTGTGTTCTTTCACCCAAAAAAAAAAGAAAGTTCCCATTTTGTGGTTAACTTTGAAACCTCTGGCTAAAATTTGCCAAGGAAAGCAAAAAGTAAAATCTTGAGACATTCTAAGCATTGCGAACCCGGACTCTTGCGGTTTCTAAAATGCCTATATTTCTACAAGCCCCATGCAAAACAATGGATCCCTTCAACTTGTGTTCTTTCACCCAAAAAAAAAAGAAAGTTCCCATTTTGTGGTTAACTTTGAAACCTCTGGCTAAAATTTGCCAAGGAAAGCAAAAAGTAAAATCTTGAGACATTCTAAGCATTGCGAACCCGGACTCTTGCGGTTTCTAAAATGCCTATATTTCGAGAAATTAAGTGAGCGAGGCATGGGGGCATAGCCTGTGCATGCTTTGTTCACATTTATGCGGTTGCTGACTTCAATATGGCTTCTCGCTGTGACACTGTGTACAATTTTACAGTGTCAGCTATTACATCACAGCAACCCAAGCAGGAGTGCCAGCTTTACTTCCCTAAAATTGATCAAATGTTACCACATTGTTCACATTTGTGAAGAAAGTCCTACAATAATCTTTATGATGTATTCTCATTTAATTGCTATTCTGCACACAGACTGTCACAAGCCGTAATTCTAATTTTTAACAATTGTATTGAGTTTTGGTAACATAAGTTAGAAGGGCTTGATCTGTTACAAAGCCTTATGGGCACCATGATTCAAATTCTATAAGCTCAAAAGCTTATTAAAGCATATCCCTCACGTAGGCTCTCTTGCAAACATGCTCGTGACAAGTAACATGCTTGCTTAAAAATTCTCTTATCTGTCTCACCTCTGTACAAATACCGGCTCCTCATCAGTTTCTCAGGGATGTATGACATTACAACGCATGCTTTTACCACGCATGCTTTTTGTTGTAACGACAACATGAGGCGGAGACTCTGTCCAGGTTCAAGCTCTTTATTTAAGATAACCTCATCGCAACAAGTCCGGAATGTCAACATTCCACCGTGGCGCGCGGAGCGGAGCCACAGTGTCAATCAAGTCACAACACTTTTACATCGCAACTTTTACAACGCATGCCTTTACAACGCATAGTGTTGAGGGGTGCTGGATAGTGAATAGTTTAATTTACTATTCCAACTCCAGTCCCCGTGGATAGTAGGGAAGGTGTTGGATAGTAAATTAAATCTATTCCCTATCCTAGAGCGCCCCCCAGCGCAATGCGTTGTAATGGTTTGCGTTGTAAAAGTTGCGATGTAAAAGCATTGCGTGGTAAAAGTTGCGTTGTAAAGGATGTTTCCCGTTTCTCAGAAATGCAGGCCATCCTTTGTTTGCCGTGATTTGTTTTATTTTGCTTCTTGGTTAGCTCTTATATTGATGTGTTCATTTTGTAATGATTTGTATGACTTGTACTATATATTTTGATATCTGTTTGTAAATGTTCCCCTAAACTGTATGTGAGAACATTGAATCACCTCCGGACCCATTATTAATGTTGTACAAAGCCACCTCTTTACAAACAGTCAAGAAGTATTTCTTGTTTTATTTCAAAAATGCATAATAAAAATCATTTCAAATTAAAGCGCGTTAGTCTTCCTATGCATTGGTGGCCATATTTACTGATGTTGTATTTGGGGAGCAAAGTCTGCCAGGCTCGAAAATGGCTGTGTTGTAATGTGGTTCCTCCAGTTGCTTCCACTATCTGGCAAAAATCCGTACAAGGCGAGCCATCAAGCTCCCGATGTATGTATATGGTATTGGTATAGCGGTTTTCTAAAGTGCAACCCAGCTGCACGGCAACGGAGCGCTGTACATGGTCAAAGACAATCGAAAAGTCAAGGATTAAGAGGCGGTGGGGCCGGGTAGAGGATGGTTATTGCATTTTGATGTAGTGTACTTTAGAGAGGTGAGTCTTCAACTTTTCCTAAATTGGAGCAGTGTTGAAGCGGGCCTGATGGTTACACAGGTGTTGTTCAAGCTTTTGGGATAAGAGATGGAAAAGGCCTGCTCTTTTGTTTTTTTTATTTCTTACACTACTTAGTCTGCAGTCTGATGGTGTCCTGGCTGCAGTTGTGCCACGATCTACCTGAGATGGCGAGCTTGTATGCAAGATGAGCGGTGGTACTGGTCCTGATAGCTTTGTAAAGGATGCTGCTGGTTTTGAAGATGGTGCGGGCCGGCAAGGGGAGCCAATTGAGTTGCATCAGGATGGGGGTGATGTGATCATATTTCTGTGGACCAGCCTCATAGTGAACTTGAGTTCACAGACTTTGACACCTTTGGAAGAGAAGGTACTTAACAGAGGCCTTGGCTTTGTGGGGACGAATGTGGGCGATCCGTTCCAAACACAGATCGAGATGTCAAAATTTTTCAGAAAGGTGAGACTCCACTTTTTCTTCTCCAAGAACGACCAAGTCGATATGAACTTTGAAAACACTGGACTGAAGAAACCATCGACTTTCAGTCCACCAGCAAGCACGGTGCCTGGTAAGGTTCTCACGTTTGAAGAAGCCGTACAGCACGATGTGCAGGAGTTATTCAAACAAACACACAAACCGTTCGTGAATATTCCTAAATCTGAGCAAGATGCCCTAAAAGAACTTATGAAGGATCATTCAATAACGATAAAACCAGCTGACAAGGGCGGGGCCACAGTACTGATGGATACAACAACCTACAGAGAGGAGTGTTTACGCCAGCTAGGAGACACCCGTTCCTACCGACTATTGACAGAAGATCCAACACCAAGGCTATCAACAACCATTGGACACATTGTAGAGGAGGCATTGGCGGAAGGATGGATAACGAACAAGGAAGCAGCCTACTTGACAATCTCACATCCTGTCAGACCATACTTCTATGTCTTACCAAAGATCCATAAGGCACAGAGACCTCCACCTGGCCGTCCAATAATTTCCGGGATCGGATCGATACTAGAACCTTTATCAACGTTTGTTGATATCTTCCTGAGACCCATGGTCAAACTGATGCCAACCTACCTTCAGGACACGAAGGACTTACTTAGACTCCTGCCTGACATAGAATTTGATCCCACAACAGACCTTCTAGTATCCTTTGACGTGGAGTCATTGTATACCTCCATCCCCCAAAACGAAACGCTAGAAGCGATTGAAACATTGCTGGGTGATCGAGACCTTGACTCAATAACACCTGTCTCTATGATTATGAATCTGGCTACAATAGCCATGAAAGAGAACTTTTTCGAATTTGAAGGCCAGTGCTACCTACAAACATCTGGGACAAGCATGGGCAGCGTTTTTGCGCCGAGCCGGGCCAATCTATACATGCATAAATTCGAACAGGACCATGTCCTCAACAATGACAATCCGTATATGACATCAATACGTGCACACTCAGGTATGTCGGAATGACTACCCGAAAAATCAGAACAAGGATCTCTGAGCACAAGAGCACAATAAGGTGCAAAAAACAAGCGACCCGTCTAACGAATCATTACATCCAAGTGGGCCACAAACCTACAGACTTCGAGTGGACAGTACTGGAACAGCCCAATATTCCAGCACACATTACTGATGTGTCCAAACATCTTTTCAGGATAGAACAAAAATGGGTGTACAGACTTAATTGTGACAGAGCCGGATTAAATGAAGACATCCCTTGGATGACATTATAGACTATAACAAGGGAGATTGCTCTAACACCTGGTGAGCGAACAGTATTTGAAGGATTTCCTAATACCATATAAGTAGACAGAACATAGGTAACTCTCTCGGTCGAATTGAATGGTGCAGAGTGCATAGAAACGGCGTTGAGATCTTTGGCCATCCATTAACATGTTGATATGGTATTGAGGTTAACATAACAAAACTCGAGCTTGGGTCTCTATAATTATAGTACATGTAGTTGAGCTATCAGAATGTTCTGGAGATAGTGAGAACATAAATGCGGACTACATATCCCAATATGCACCAGGATGTCCCTGACAAAATAATGTGGACTTAAGATCTAATGATCCACATTGCACCAGCGCTAGAAGTCTTTGAATAAGATAATGTGGACTTAAGATGTAATGATCCTCATTGCAACCGCGCTAGAAGTCCTTGAACTCTAGATACATCGTGGGAGAGGAAGTTTACCTCCATTACGACCTTGAAGTAGATGCGCTATAATTAATATAAAAAGCAAGTACCCCACTCGCTTTTAACTAGACTAGTGACATAGTGGGTTTGTACGAAAATGTTAATATCATTTGCATTGTAGATAGTGATTTTAACAACAGGATCGTCATATCACAGTGTACGACATATTATAAACTACATTTCCCATGAGTCATGGTAGTTTAATGAGGAACTGGTGGTCCAATCATGGTCGCGTAAAAAACAACAAAAAAATAATAAGGAAGTGCACGACTTAATATAAACTACAATTCCCATGATTCATGGGAGTTTAAGGAAGAATTGGTGGTCCAATCATGGTCGCGCAAAAATCAATAAGGAAGTACCCGCTGTCTGCATATCAAATGACGGTATGTCTGACTGAATGAGCTGCAACTCAGACTGACTTGATGACTGCGCGAAGCATCTTGTCTTCCGTGTAAATATTGGGAGTAGTAACACCATTGAAGATATAGGAAGTAGATGGTAAATTATAAACCGAATTTGCGATTTGAGATATCAGGTCACAGTGGATCTCAAAGATATATGCCAACCCTCGCTGAGATCACACTTTGGAACTGAGTTTTTCGCACAAGTAGGATGAGGTATGAATGAATCGATGTTTACCCAACTGATAGGCACTACATCTAATCCTAGTGTGAAAAAACGGATAGAGGAGAAAAAAGTGTGAGAAAGCGAGTGATAAATGTGAAATAAACGAACAACAAATGATGAAAATAACAGTAACTAAGAGATGAGTCGGCTGATGAACAGCTTTTTATTTAAATAACCTGACATAAGAGAGTCCCCTTAAGCACACATATCGAGTAGGTGAGTGCTCTTGGGGTTTGAGTTTTACATTGTCCAGTGGTCATGTGTTTTCGTCACAACTTTTTAATATTTTCTGTAACACAGAGCGGTGCTTCAGATTCCTGAGCTGTTTGCCAGGTGAGGCGAGGCATTTTCCCCTCACAAATTGAGGTGAGTCCTTGTTATTTTTGAACATTGGAGCGCGTACTAAGGTCATTGTACCATATATGCTAACAATATAGCAATGTCTAAATATAGCCCTTACTAATGATGGTGTTATCATATTTCATTCTTCCTTGTCTATGTGTGGACACGCTGGCGGATTTACAATCGGACTTCTATACCTAAGGAGGAAAATTAGAAGTGAACAGGTGACATCTAGCGTTATTGTTCACTAATGTCCTATTGTTAATTGTCTTATTCTTTTTCACATACAAGCAGTAGCAATTAAGTCTATGGGTCCTGAGGAAGCGGCAGGTATATATTTTGGCCTTTATAAGTCCGCAGAAACATGTCGACCAGATTACCCAGTCAGAAGTTATTTGTTTGAACTATCTGACTTTTTTGCACTCTATTGATTTTATTTTTGGAGGTGCATGACTCCAGAATAAAGTTGTATTGCATGCACCATCCAATTTTATTATGAACACATTCGCCTTTTTTCACTAATCAGTTATGCACTGCTTTCAGTTACAAGTACAATAACAATCTACCAGTCATCCGTCTCCTTTCCCTATTCATGGAGATAAATAATGGACTACCTACTGTGAAGTAGACCAAATGATGTACTGGGTGGTACGAATCGTGTAACTGATGGACATTCTTCATAGTGGGTATTTGTCCAATAGTTTGTCTTCAAAGTAATTTCTGAAGCAGACACATAGCCAGCCTCATACACACATAGTTTTGGTTAAGACCCACAGTTATTCGTTGTTTTTTCATAAGCTAACGAGGGGGATATTTACTGTGCTTTGGTCGTTAAACTGCCCCTTGAACCCTCCCTTAAATGTATATATGCATATTTCTGTGGGACCTGAATGAGACATCCTGCAGCATTTAAGATGCACCTATAGGGTGCCAGTGTTTAATTTGGGAGGCCATGTAATAGGTGGTCACCTCGTCCCAGATGCAGGAGAATTAGGGTATGAGCAGCAGTTGTGAAGTTGCTTTCTGGAAGACTTTTGTTAGAAGAGAGAACTGGTAGCAGGCCTTCTTTGTTTTTTTGGCAGTGTGACACTTGAGAATGATGTTGGTGAATCCAAGTGGTTTGCAATTCGTTGAAAGTTGGGGTTTGAAGCAGTCAAGAATCATGTCAGCCAGATTTGTAGCAATAATAAAATAATAGTATACCCTTCCTCAGACAGTGCTGGCTTATTCCTGCAGGGTTTGAGATATGGTACCAAGAGCTGTGCAGGGAGCAACCTTGCACCACACCAGGTGCAGTGAGGTTAAGACCTGGAAGTTTGAGAGACCGGTGCTACTGGGAGAGAATGAATGCCTCATGAGACAGGACACCAGCTGCTCACACATGCAGGACGATCAGAGAATGGTGGACAAGTGGCTAAGTGCTGCTCTTAGAGTACAAATGTATTCCAGGGCTGTTTACGGACTGCCTTGCTGCGCGATGAGAGATCAGGAGCTGAGAGTCTGCGATCACAATGGCTGAAAAATAGTGTTGAACGTTGACTGCTGAGTGTTTGCGAGTCCAAAGAGAACCCCTAAGAATAGTACTGGCCTGAGGCATGTGTTTGTCCACTGGAGTGGCGGGACCCGCTAAAAGACCAGATACACGTCCAGCTGAACAACAATGACCTGCGATTGGAGGGGTTTGCGCTACGGATCCTTTGAGTCAAATATGCATACGGATGCAGTGCCTGCAATAATGCCCTACAAAACAAGCTAAATATAATTTCAGCAGCATATCAGCTGTGTGATGCAGGGTCGCCTGAGTGTAGCAAAGTTCTTCCCTTGACCTGACACTGGGTATTGGGGAGATGTGAGAAATGATCTTCTACTTCAAAGGAAAGTAAATATGAAATAGTGAATGCATGAGCAGACCCAGACCGTGAGTCGACCACAAGCCGTATGACCCTGTCTCTGGCACATTGGGAACCTCGCTTTGTTGTTCTGCTGTCTTAGAAAGGTGCCAGATCTTTAAAACCTACCTGCTGGTGTGCTATCCGTGTCAGGTCATTTGGGGAGCAATGGCCCCTGCTTTCTCATTGCCATATAATGGGATAGGCGGATCACAGATCATTGCCATTAGGAGCTTGGATTGCACTTCCATCAAAGACGGTGGGCCTCTAGAAATGACCAAACTCCCACAGCTGGAAACCTCAGACTACCAAAATATCAAAGACATATCAAGTGATATGAAGATCAATCTGATGACTGTAGACAGCAAAATTAACACCCTGATGCCAAGGATGGATAAGATGAAAGTGTGCCGCAATAAACATACAACTAGACTGGCCATGGAGGATCGTCACATATTGGATGTCAAGGATGACATGCCTGCGCAAGCTGAAACAAGCCTTGAAATGAAAAAAGTGTTAGACGTTATTTGCATCACTAATGAACATCTCAAGATGCACTGAAGGCACAACCACATCAGAATAACGGGGGCCCAGAAATCATACATACAGAAACACTTTGTGGAGTCACTCCTCACTAAGCTGTTTGACACAACTAACTTTTCCCTGGTGTTCATAATTGAAGGAGCACATGTGGGTCCACTCATTAACTTAGGCCATAGCCCACATGGATTAATATTTAGTGAACCACTTTAAACGTTTGCCACGTAAGGGCATTTAAAAAAATCCATCAATTTATAGTAAGCATCCCAATCGGTTGTCAGAGCGCATAGTCTTGGGACAAGCCAAACATGGCAATCTCTGTTTCAGGTAGCCTATTACAAGTCTCTGATTAATTAGCAATCTGTCTATTTCATTTCTTAAGTCATGTGTTAGCATTTCTAGCACTGTCACTGACCACCGCCTCCCCATTCAGTCAAGCTGTAGCTCACCAGGGGCAGAGGGACCTTTGCCCTTTTGGCTTTTATTAATGATTTTGCTGCTTAGAACATGCATTCCAAAAGAGTCCGGACAACTTTTGATACAGCCTCCAATGCAGAGGGCTGAACAGAGTAACTCATGTATCATTTTGTATCGGGCATCCCAGAGTTCCTCTGATATTGCTCAGCTCTTCCTTCCTATACATACTCAATGTCAGACAAACAAACCAAGTCTGCAGTTCATCACCCCAATGCCACACTGTCTCCAGCATTTACTGCTTGTGTTGAGATGCATCGTTTGAAGGTTGTTTGGAGTCATGTACCAGCTATACATTATTTTATATTGGGTATCACAATTTTGCACACAACACTTGGTTTTCAGACTATCTTTTCATAACATCTGCAATCGTTCATGTGTTATGGGCTTATCAATGCTGTCCCCAACTCGGTATGCAAAACCAAAGGGGATGATGGACGGAGTGTTGAACATTGCAAGCACTCATTCCCAGTCAACTGATCTGGGTTTAATCCATCATCATTCTTTAGCTCACTCCACCACCCCAGTTCAGACATGGCTATATGCAAATCAGTCTGACCCTGTGCCTCATGGGAACAGCCCAGCCCGAACTGCCAAGCCATGCCTTCCCTAGACCCGAAACAAGCATCCTAGAACTGGTTTCTGGCCAATCAGATGTCATCAGCCAGGCTAGCTTGAATCCAGTGGCAAAGTTAGCAAGAGACCCACTTCAGTATGGACTTTTTTTTATATTTTCAAAATATTATCAGTGTTCATTACAATGGTGAGAGCAGAGATAAGTTACAGACAAAAAAGTATCAATGCTTTATATACGTTTTAATGTTAAGACTTGTTTTGGGCACAAATGCCTACGTAGCCAGAGGGTTAATGAATGCTATAAAGCCAGGAGTTGGTTCAGGGGTCAGACGTGAGATGATGCCACATATCACAAAGTCATTAATCTTAAATATTAATGGGTGCAATAGCATTCTGCCGCTGTGTCATGCTTATGGATTCTTGAGTCAATAATAAAAATGTTGCACCCTCTTTCCTGCAGTGAACTGTGAATTGGCTTGAAATACTGGCACAAAGCAGCTATGTTAAAGTATGTTAAAGTAAGGTGGATAACCCCCTCCACCTCTGGCCGGACAGGTCAGTGAGGTTGTGTCCTCCTCTCTTTTGGAGTAGGACCAACCACCAGCTTTATGGATCCCCAACTCTGGCAGGGTACTCAATAGAGCTGCCACGTGTTATGTCTAGGGCCTCAAACTCTGAAATGCTGACCTTCAATCAGACATAACCCACTACTGACTTGTCTGCCACATGACTTAGGCTAGAAGGTTACAAGGCCTTACCAGTTTCCAGGGCACCTGCTTGAGAATAATCTACACCCACCTAACCACTCACCGAGGACCAGTGCTTAACTTCAGCCGGTGGTTTCCAGTGCTTGACACCGGCACTTAATTGTCAGCACCCACTCTAGTGACGGTCTAAAGCATGGTGGCACTGTCTGAGATGTGCACAACAACCGTGTTTATTAAATCAAATGGCATTGAAAATTAATAATACCAGCTTCTCACGTCATTTTTGTAGGTTTGTGGGTCCTGAAATAGTCTGAATGGTCACATTTGTAGGACTGCAATGGTTAGGTCTTCTGTTGGTAATGCCATTGGCAGGGGCAATTCATGGTGCATGGCTGCAGTGGCCTTCTGAGAAGGGCCTTTGCACTTTTACAAATTAAGCACTGCACAGGGTGGTGCAGCTGGGGGCTCATTGCCCTGGCCCCCACTCTAGGCAAGGCCCACCCTTCAGCTGACAACACGTGTGTATTAATGGTACATAGTAAAATGGAGACACCAAAGTCCAACCATGACCCTTGTGATGTCAGTCTCTGCAATAGAGCTCTCTGAGGAAAGCAGTAAAGCCAATTTTTGGAGTGAGCGTGTGAGGCAGAGGAGGGGGATGGTTCTTCCTTAAAAAAAGCAATACTGCTGTATGGCAACAATGTCCCAAGGGTGACACTGCATGCTTTGCTCCTCACGTTGAATATACAGTGATGAGTCTGATTGTTTCCAATATCAACAAACATTACAATGATCGAACACCTAGGCACAGAGGTAGAAGGGGGTTGATTGCAGTAGAAATAGGACAGTGAAGATGGATTGTTTATTTTACGATAGTTGGGTACTCACGGCGGCGAATTTGTATAAATACTTTCAAGGTGTCACAAATTAAAATAATATACATAGTGCTTAATGCTTGTGTGCCACTTGTTTCTAAGCACACTCTATGTTCATATGGGCAAATTGTATAGGTTAATGTCCCTGTTACAGAATTCGGGTGTCGAACAAGTAAATCTCAGATTTGAGCCCTGGCAGATCCACAAACTTTTCATCTTTCCAAGTTCGATTAGAATTCCTGAGGTAGAGACCCCTCTAAAATACTTTACCAAACTGGGCTTCACCGGAGCAAGCGTCACCGCTGCACCCTACCCCCCCTCACAAAATGTGGCCCCCCAATTGCAGAACTTCCGCTGCATAAATCTCAACCACAGACCGATGCCCTCACAAAACACCAAAAGGCCAAGTAGTTGAAAAATGCCACCATCAAATGACCAATAATATAACTGCGTAAAAAGCACAAGTGTATGGGGATACTTAATCTCTTGTAAATCTTCTATTTGGATAAATTCGAGGGGGAAGTCATGGCATTCTGTGAAACCAAAAAAGCCAGCCAAATCGTTGGCGAGAATGATCTTTCTGTAAGCAGTTCTTCATTGTGTGGACAAAAAAAGCGCCAACGGCTACAGAAATGAAAGAGTAGAACATTCCAGAAGGAACAAGATCTGAAAACAGACTCCACCGCACACTGCCAGTGCAATAACACGTAGCTTGGATGAGAATCTGAAATCTGATCAAATCAAAACCCAAACTGTTTTTGTTCACCATTTTTTGCGAATTGTCGACCCCAAAAAAATATTCTCTGCGTGTTTTTGTGAGTCATAGCCAAGCGCGCAACTAGTCTTCGAAGGGTGGGGGAGTCGTAGTTAAAGCCACGGTGTGTGTGCGGGGGGGGGGGGCTACCACTTCAAGCAATGGGGGCGGAGGCATCCTCAGAGTCAGTATGAGAACACATATTAGCAAAGCCGACAGATTTGCCTTTTATGTGCTAATACATGTAAACAGCATTTATTCATGTCTGTTTTGTGCCTGTGCTTTCCCCTGAGATTTTGAGCACCACTGGAGCTTCAAGAGTTTCCACCAGACCTGCGAGCATCAGATGTCAGCAAGATGGTACCAAGTGAGTCCTGTGTCTGGCCTTCCTGTCTGACAATCAGAAATGAAAACACTTTTTTGGGAAAGGTGTCTTTTGTTACTAAAAGCAACATGAGCCACATAATGAACAGATACTTCCAAGGAACAAACTTTTTGTAGAAGGATCTCCCAATGAACACCTGAATGTGCTCCCAGAGAGAAGAGGGGAAGAAGGCAGCAAAAGGAATTGGCGAAATGCGCTGTATAATTTCTTCCGTCAATCCCTTCTCTCTCACTCTCATCCTCCTTCCCACCTTCTCACTCCCTATCATAGACGCAACTTGGCCTGTGAACTGGCTCTCTGCGTATACCAGGAAACCAGATCTAGTTCAGTGCATGAAAATCTCATTTATGTCTAGAAGTTTATCCCTATCTTGAGATGAGTAATCAACTTTGGCTTGTGGTTCCTCTCCTTTATAAAACAGGCACTGAAATGTGCTTCTCAAACCCAAGCAGTCCTAACCCTTCGATTGGTACGTTGTGCAGTTACACACTAAACGTGTGATGGTTTGCATTGCAGTTTAACCTCTCATCTATATTTACCTCGTCTTCTTTTCCACTCTCTACAGCACACTCTCTTCCTTCTCTGCCTTCTTCACGATTGGCGTTGTTGTGAATGCCGTCTGGACAGTCATTGCTTTTAGGTCAATTTGGTATTCTTTTTGGCCTACATTTATAGTGAGAACATTCTGAAAGACCCTGTTCCCACTAATAAGTAGTTGTTTGTTTGTATCATTATGAATTTGCATTTCCCACATATTGCAGATTTTAGCAGGAAAATGTGTTTCCAGCTCGAATGGATCAAAAGATACTGAAAATGCAGCGACATGTGTTGAAGGCCTTACACAAAGGTTGACTGACCACGATTAGTTGTTTTTTTCCTGTATTTGGGTGCCGAACTAGCACTAGTTAAATTAAACCTTAAACCATATGCATAAAAACCACAAAATAATGAAGTACTACTACCACAAAACGTGCCGCATTACACCGCTTAGTATCCCTATTCTTGCCGAATAATTTATACAACCCTGCTGCATAATTTGGTCATCCCCTGTTGCATAATTCCAGCGGCCCTGTATTTAAGTGCTGCTGCTATCCACCAGAAACCACCAAAACAAAGTACTGCCCATAACTCTATTTGCCAAAAACACTTTGCAGGTTATTATTTTTTTAGCCACTGCTTTGATTTTTCAGAAGAAAAACCACAAGCCCCCTACCACCCCAACAGAACGGAAGATGTGATGCTATTGGGAAAAAAGTTTGGACAGTCTGGTGGACAGTGAACTCATTTAAAAATAAAAAAAAATTGCCCCTTTGTTGCGTTTATATAGTGCTTGCTACCACTCCTCATAGGTAATAAGTGCTATAAATAAATGCCATTGCTTACAATACAATTAACAATTTTCTGCCCCTTTTAGCCAATTTGTCATTTTCTGCAAACCCATTTAAAAAGAGAATATATTCTCCTCTCAATTCTGTTTGCTACCGCTAATCATGGGTAATAAGCACTATATATAAATGCAATTGCTTACGATACCAGTTTCAATTTTTTTGCCGTATTTTCTAAGAAATTCAAAGGGTATCTATCGGTCAAGACGGGGAAGGGCAGAGATCACCTTTTAAATGCAGACACTCTCTCATCCCAGTGCTGATCAGCAATCATTAGCTCTCCTTTAAAACAATAGAGAAGTCTAAAACCCATAGCCCTAAACAGCGAGAGCCCCCACCATGAGGTCTGTACCCTAGGATATTGTGAATCACCAATCACCTCCACACCTTCCTGGAAAAACATTCTGAAGCAGCAGGAGACGGTGGACCTATCTTTTTTTTTTAATTAAGGGCATGATTACTATCTTGATGGACAGGGTTACTCCACCACAAACATATCCTGTCTGCCAAATTACAACTCCATTATATCCTAAGGAACTTGTAATACGGCAGAATAGACGGGATATCCGTCACGTTTGTGACGGAGTATCCCATCCGCCAAGATCGTAATCAGGCCCTAAGTATCTTCACCCATGCGACTTCCCAAGCAGTAGTCTGCACTGCCTGGTGCTTTACCTGAGGCAAGTACCCTTGAAGATACCAGCCCATGCTATGAACGATTAAGAGGAAGGCCTTTACCCCTTTGAGCCCAAATTGTTCCCGCCCCTAATCCTTCAAGGGCCCAAGCCGGCATATCAGCAGGGGCGTAGCTTGGGGGGGAGGGGGGTTGGGGTGTCGTCGTCATAAAAAAAAATATATTCTGTAATAAATAGTTGGGTACAGGAGCTTTCAGTTGTGTATGGTGAGGTGTCTGTCGGATTTCACTCTGGGTTTTTTCATGCACACACTGACAAAAAACACACACAATACTCGTCTCTACCTTAAAACTTGGTCAATTTGAAAACAATTGTGTTTTAAGTACCCCTAACAATCCACACTCCTTGCTCATTTCACTGCCGCTCACGCCCTCCTCGTGACCTGCTTCTCATAATGTAATTTATGAAGATATGCAGGCTCGCTTGTTCGGCAATCTGAAGCGTACACCCCCCAATCTTACTGACCAAGTTACGCCCCTAAATAGATATGTCACATTTGAGAGGCTCGGGGCGCCCTCTTCTCCTTCTGCGGGGGCCCATCTGTGTCACGCCGCTGATAAATTGTTGCTAAAATCAGTTACCTAAATGCAGGGATATACTTTTTCTTGCAGCACTGCACTTTTTGAAAGGTCTTTGGGGAAAGAGCCCAGAAGATAAACCCACAAGGTCACACTATTGCAAAGTGTTTGCCAATCTCTTCCTTCCCAGAATGCCTCTTCCGACGCCAGCCGAGGGCATGCGAAATGCGTCTCTGGAGGGAGGGGGAGTCGTCACCTCGGAATAAAACATTGTGTTCTAGACAGAAGCGTTTAGCAATGATCCGCGGTGCACGGCCCCGTGGGAGGGGGCAGGAGCTTGGGCCCGCTGCCGCTTTGTACAGAGTTAAGTGTGAACACCGCCTCCTTGACTGATTGGTTGGCAACCTTGACACGTACAACTGGCAGACAGAGATGCTTCTTCCACAGAGGAAAGCTGCTATCGGCCAGGCAGGCGAACACATCTTTTTATAGATGAGATATAAGAATCCATTGGGAGCTAATTTGCGTTGGGGGTTTCATTTGTCTGCCAGATCTTATCCAACTTGTCTGCATTTTGTTCTGTGCAAGGACGTGATTTTGAGCCCAGCCTCATTTTTTCGAGCTATGTTTAACAAACAAGCTCGTCCTCGTGTTAATAACACTTTATGTAGATTGCCAGTTATATAGCTGGGTGGATTACTGCACCTTCTACTGGGATCTCAGCGTGTCCAGTAGCTCCAGCGGGTCGAATTCCAGTAGGGCTGGCTCAGTCTTTCATCCTTCTGACGTCGGGGAAATAAGTACCTGTGTATAATCTCCTTTATTAACAGTGCACAGAAATCGCGAAATTTACTCTATCGTGCATTGTACAAAAACACCAGCAAATCTTGCTTTACATATTCATGTATTATAATTTTCATATATTTAAAAAAAAAAAACAGTTTTATCAGTGTGGATCCTGTTCAGGGATTAGATATGGTTCTGTGACAGATCAGCAAATAGACCTGAATCAACAGCTTCATATAATTTACGATGCAATCGAAATTCTACAGTATTTGTGTAAACGTTTTTCAAAATTCAATCCAGGAGTTATTCTGTGGGTTGGGAAGTGAAGGTTTATGTTAATTTATAACTTCAATATGGGTGAACATCTCTTTTAGAGAAGGGCAGATTTTTGGCAGGGAGCAAGCCTCTGCAGGAAAGTGCTACTTTTGCTCATTGTGGAATGGAGCATCAAAAGCCTCCCCAGCTTGAATTAAACTCGCTCTGATCTCATGGCACCCACCTACCCCCACCACCCTCACCACCAGTGAGAAAAAAGGCCCCCACTCAATAACTGACCCAAAAGTCAGACAATGTGTGCGGACTAGGGCCCTTTACTTCCCCAAAAATTGGAGAGAAAAAAATCAGAATAGGCTGGTAAACATGGGTCAGTGTGTTATTCCTCATTCCGGTGGAAATATTTCAGAATCCTTGGATATGGGTGAAGGGGTACCAGAGGACCGGAACCTCTGATTCTGCAACTCCAGAATCCCTACATCAATAGTAGGGGCACATGTAGTATGGCCCTTACAATCCAGCTGCTTCTACTCCTGCCAATGTGCTGGTGCGCATCCAACTTCACATCCTTACCTTACCTTGTCTTGCCACCTCTTTATGTCACGTTTGGATAGTTGGAGATTTGATACCATCTGTTGGCTGATGACACAAGGAACCTCCTTTCCTTAATTCTTTTTCAACTGAAAATGTCTACTTGCTTTCACCAATACCTCCTCCAACTTGTTTTTTTTTCATCACCTTCTTCATCCTACCGCCTTTAGTAGGGAACTTGAGGTCCATTTCAGCATCCAAGCCAATAGACAACAATCAAATGTTTTACAAAGAAAGTTTTGACATTTCCTATTTTGGCTTCTCAAGTTCTTCCATAAGACATACAAGCAGCTTATCCAATTATGTTTTTTTCTTTGCATATGGTGCCTGCAATTAAGCATTTATGAAAGTTAAAATATTGCAAGTACTAGAAAGCAAACAAAACAATAATTGGCGAGGCCAATACACTTGACATTGGCAAGCTGCTGTGATGATTAAATGTTTTTAGTGGAAGCAAATGCCAACATTTAATAAAAACAAATAGCAATAGGATATCATTTTATTAGAGCACTGCAGGTGTGCTAAGGATGCTGGTGTACTTGGAACAGGTGTGGAAACCCGTTTTAATTTTAGAGTACAATGCAGGAAAATAGGATTTTCATTGGCACAAATAAGTTGTACTATTGCCTTTGAATGATTGAAATCAGAATACATAGGTAACATGATGAGGGTAAAATAAAACAATATCGCAGTAAAGTGATGGCCTCTAGCACTATATTTGCAGAGGACTTCATTTGAGCTGACTGTGCACAATTTTATAAGGCAATAGGTCTCCACTCATAGCCTGATGCGGGATGGCCCATTACCCCATCCTGTATGACGTGGTGGGCAGAAGCAAAATGTGAATGGCAGCTGAAAAGACCAATGGATGAAGATGACTGACTCAAAGCCCCTCATGTTTTTAAAAAAATGTCATTATCTGAAGTTGCTAAGTCAAGTAAATCTGTCTCTAAACCAGACATAAAATGACTAAATAATCTACTAACGTTTAGCCAGGGCCAGTTTGAAACTTCTCTGAAATCCGTCTGTGCCACCTGTGTAAACTCCTCCCTGCACACCACACCACACTGCAGTTCTTTCCAGCGCATCACCTTGTATTTCTTGCCGAACATCACCTGGTCACCCTGTAGCACCGGTCTTTGTGGGGCTGATCCATGTGCATGGGTGGTTGTATATCTTTTGGCCTTATGCCCGAGAGTCTGTATGTCTATTGGTCTGTCTGCATGGAAGGTATAAGTGTCTATATATCTATAAAGCAACATGGATTGGTGCCTTTTTTCTATGCCCTCAGCTGGCCATATGTCTATTAATTGATGTGAAACGCTATCTGTAGTTTTTGGTATTTTGCAAATTATTTGTAGTGCACTTGTACGTATAATAGTTCTTAACCTTTAGTTAGTTAAGAACATATATTGTGTGCCAGTGTGAATGCACGCATTTGTACATGTCTATATAAACTATTAAAATCGTAAGATATTAGGTTTTAGGTTTATTGGTTTTATCAGTGGTTGTATTTTAATTTTTTGTCGCAACCACGGTCTCTTGGTCTCAGCACACTTTCTGTTGAACTCGCTTCTTATTTCATATTTTACTGCTGCTTTCTTTCTTCGACTATTATCTCCCTTTCTCACCAATTCTGTTACTCTTATTTTGTTCAATATTTTCTATGTCCTTTCATCTTTTTTTTGTGTTTCCTAAGCTATTTTTTCTTCAACTTTCTCCTATTATCTGTCTCCCTTTTCTAGCCCAGTACTTCAGTTTCTTTTAATGTCTATTCCTTCCCATTTAATTTTTGGCCTTTCTGTTTTTTTCCCAATATTATTTCCTCTTCTCTATTCCTTTTAACTCCCATTGCCCTTAGTATTCTTGTGTCTTTTTTCGGTCCTTTTCCATTCCCTTCTCATTTAACATTTCTTGACAGCAGTGTAGTGACACATTCAGTTTCTCATTTGAATCAGTTCCCATCACACCTATAATGCAGCAACAGCTCTTGAGAGGTCCAATGGTGGGAGAGAAGATGCGCGTCCTGAACCAGGCCTGGTCCTTTGGTGAAATGGCGTTTAAAGACTAATATATAAAGGGGACACGTGGAGGCTCTTAGACACCATTCCACTGAAAGGCAGCCCTTGTCCCGCCCTCATCCATCCAGCCGCCACTACCCTCACCCCCAAAGACTCTACTCCCACCTGGACAGCCGGACCCCACACCATTATTTTTGGTCAGAGATTTGTTTGTCACAGTTTGGAATTAATTAAATTAATTCAACATCGCAAACTATGTAACACCACGCAAGAAACCAATTAGATTTCCTATATAATTGTAAATCACATCCCCCATGTTTAGCAGTCAGCCAAACATCGAGTCGCCCCTCTACCACCCCAGGCAGCAGCCGACTTCTGTGAGGTCCTGTTTGGCCTGTCCCCAGGTCACACTGTGCCCAATTCTGGATTAACGGATTTACACACACATTCCTATGCTTCAACTCGCTTAACTCCACGAAGGAGGTCTGCTCACCCCAGAGAGGCCATACCTAACCCCTAAAATAATGACAATTAATTTTTGGGTAAAAAACATTCAGGACTCTCCCTCCTAAAGTGATGCTAGCATTTATGAAACCATGGTGAAATTTACACCCACGCTGCCCCACAAAAGCGGGAGGTAAAGACAGGTACGTCATTCTCCCATAGGCGCGTGCATACGCGTGACGTAACAGAATCATTGAACGTCGATTGTTGTTGCGCAAGAGCGGACGTAGGACGCCAGCAGCTACCAACTTCCGCTGCTACGTCAGCCGAGGGTAAACAAAAGACCATCGTTAGCGCGTACGCTCCAAATGACCTCAGTTCCGGTAAGATAATTGATGTTTTGTAACCACCTCGTCCTGTTACACCTTGGCAGGGTAAAAAGAACCGACGCCAGTTCAAGGTCTTGCTCTCAATGTCATCTCGTTGCGCTGCAAATGGCTTTTCCCCTGGTCCCAGCAGGCGGTCACATGCAGCCGATATCACGAGACCAGCGTGGAATGTGGCCCCCAGCCAGCAGCAACCTCTGCGAGGGGCACCCGCCTTGTTTCCTAATGAGGTTTCACTGTTTCTCAGTCACGGTTTCTAGGTGATACTGTGGAAGGATGCCAGGGCAAAAGTGCGGGATTATGAAAATGTATACAGAGCTGGACTGGCACCAGAATCCCAGGGTGGTGATGGGTGGTCAGCCCCCTGAAAGGCCAGTATGGTGATTAAGCCGGTTCACATCCAATCAGCATGGCATTTTTTTTTTAAGTTAATTCTGGTAGCCATTTTTTTAAATTCACACATGTAGAAAATTTCACTAGATAACACTATAAAGGGATTTATACAGAGCTCGAGTCGGGGTACCACGCGGGTGGACGGTGTCCCCTCATTTATTTTACCGGGTGGACGCCGTCCCCTCTGTCAACAGCTGAACTTCACTCTTTGGCCTCTCTGGTACGACGAGCTCGCAGCTCACAGCACGCTGCTCACGCGAGTGCTTCTCAGATGCAATCGCATCTGATGGGTTAGCGAGGGGAGGCAATGAGCCCGATGGTGCAAGCCACCTTTCGTGACGTCACTTCCTGTTGTGATGTCACTTACGGTGACAGCGTCCCCCAACTTCTTTTTTTAAGACTCGTGCCCTGGATTTATGAGACCCAATTGGTAAAGATGGATTGAAAGAACACTGGATACCAGTGTCTTCGCGCCAATTTAAAGATTGTTGCAAGATAATTTATTACATTCAGTGGTTCTTAACCTAGGTTCCAGGGACACCTGGAGGTCCGCCAAGCAGTTTGTGATTGCTTAGAAAATGAAATAATATGAACACGGGTGTGGCTTAACGGCCATGGCAGCCGACTTTGAAGCCAGTGAGGTAAGTTCGAGTTTGGGGGGAGACTCAAACATTCTGTGATTCTGGGCAAATCACTTAATCTCTCCGTGCCTAAAATGAATGTATCCATGAGTAATGCAACTGGTGCTCATGTAAAGCTCTCTGATACCTTTAGTTCAAGTTTGCCCTATATATAACCGCAACAAAACAAAGAAACAAGTGCACCAAACAGAATATAATATGGATGACGAGTGCCCTTAATGAATTTAGAACTATGCCAATCTTCCTATTAAAATGTAGATTTTTATATTTGTATGGGAATTAATTAAAATATTTCATCACTTGTGTATTTGTTTAAGGAATGCTTGTATCTGTATCTTTTGTTATGGGTTTGCTGTTCAAACCATTGAAAATGTTACGAGCGGGGTCCCCGGCTTCCAGTAATGACTCTTTGGGAGTTCCAGATCCCAGTGATGATTCACTGGGGGTCCCCGGTTCCAGTAATGATTAAGTGGATTGGTTCTCAAAATCAAAACGTTAAGAACCACTGATTTTCTTTTTTTTTCTATAATGTCGACATAATCCACGAGAATCACACCTAGCATTCATCAATTAAATATGTTTACATATTTCATGTTTAATATTAATTCATTTTATGTATTGTGTGTGTAAATACCATGAACTCCAACGGTTCTTTGTCATTATATCGAGATAAATGTTATCAACCTAAAAAAAGGTTGGATGTGAGATTAGTGATAAAAAAAATATTCTCTTTAAAAATAATCTTTCCAGAATATCAACCACCAAAATATCATGGTTAAGTATAGATAAGTATATGTGTGGAAGGTTCTCGGTTCTCTTGGATTTTCAGGCAGACGTGGTACAGTGCTGGGGTTTGCCTCTTACCCTGCAGGGGCGGGTGGCCCTATTCAAAATGATTACGCTCCCCAAGTTCCACTATAAGCTCCAGAATAGTTACTATTCAGTCGCCAAGAAGTTATTCATTCGGATGAATGGGGAACAAAGGACCCTGCTATGGAATGGGCGACACCCAAGAATTTCGATCAAAATGCTACAGTGCAACAAATATAATGCGGGGCTCACACTCTTGGACATCAAATGTTATCATTGGGCATTCAGCCTGATAAACAATTGGATTTATGCCCTGCAGGACCACCCTACGTTTCGACTTAAACATGCTCTGCTGGACCACAGAACCCACCTGCACTATCTCTATGCCGGGAAGGGTACCCAGACATTGCCGTCTGCAACACATGTCACATTGGAAGCCTGGGGCAAAGCCACGAGGCGCTAGGTTGGGCCCACAAGATCACTAGGGAATCACTTCTCTGGAAAGTGACCTGGCTGTGTGAGTTTACGAAATTGCATGGATTTGAAAAGCGGGGTACCATTGGCATCTCTCGGGTGTGCGACATCTTACAACAAGGAGACATCATGCCCTTCTCCTCGCTGCAAAAGGAATTCAGTATACACTCGACCCAATTTCTAAAATATGCACAACTTAGACACACCTGGTATGTTGAACGGTTAGGAGGGGCGGAATTACCTCAGTATGCTCCATTAAAGGGCAGAATATTAATGGGCGAAATGAGGATGAGTGCAGTTTCCGCCACATAAAGAACAATGAACAATATTGTGCAAGATACTCTGGGTCAACTGTGTGAGGGATGGCAAAAGTCTGTGGGTGAATTTGAAGACATAGACGGGGAGGCAGCGTTGATGCCTCCTCGTGAGGTTGCTATCAAGTCACCCCTATGCCTCATACAGTGCAAGGTCCTCCAAAGGGCCTACTATGATCGCCATAAGCTGAACACTATTGGAAGGGTGCCTGCGATTTGACAACAAGATAGGGACCTTTATTTACAGGATAAGGGAGTGCCCCTGCATAAAATTATACTGGACCGCACTCCTTCAGGAACTTGCCATAATTTTGGAGGTTTTGCTGCCGCTGGACCTGCTATTTATTTTGCTGGTGATCCCAGGTGATGTGGATTCCCACAGTTCATACTGCTTTTTAATTCATTGGCTTTGGTGGTGGCCAAAAGAGATGTGGCCAAATACTGGGAAGCACCAGAGGCGCCCTCCTTGCAAAAATAGCAGAGGGGTATTGACCTGTACATGGCGGCGGAAAAGGTGACATATAGAAGTAGAGGTTGACCCAATGAGTTTTACAAGGTATGGGGGTGGTTGAGAGCCCACTGTGGGCTGAGATCCCTGGTGAGACATCGGGTCAGACTCCCAGTCGGGAGTGACTGTTAGAAGATCGTTGCACACTTTCAATTGTGCACTATCTGCTTTGTATGATGTGCCTGCGTGTCCCGGCAGTCTTTTAAGTACCCTAATATATTACTGTTTAGCATAAACAACCATATATTGACTTTAATGTATGAAGTGAACGACGGTTATGTATTTATACAAAACCTGAAAATAAAAACATTCCAAAAAGTATACCTAAGTATGCATTGATTTACTATTCTTTTTTTGTAACATTTTTATTTGTCTTTGAGTAATGAAATACTCTCACAATACCATTTCTTTTAGCACAACATGAAAGAGTACAAGTGAGATGTAGGAAGCTGGTTCCTGTTGCAGTAACCCCTCCCTCACACATTTTGCCAGATTACTGATGCACTTTGACTTGCTGTGTCCTGGGTCCCTGCCAATCAGGTTCCCAGGGCCTGTGTTCTTTCCCAAAAACTGTACCTTGTACCCCCAATTGGCACCTCTCTGGCCATATGTCAGTCCCTTGTAAAAGGTACCATGGATACCACGGGCACTGTGGCCAAGGAAGGCCTCTAAGGGTTGCAGCACTTATTGTGCCACCCGTAGAGGCCCTGTACCTTTACACATACACACTGCCATTGCAGGCTGTGTGTTTCGGCGCAGAACAAAGTGAAGAGTTGACAACCCACTCCCCTGGCATAGGTCAGCCCCCCTCTATCTGGGTGCACTATACCAGTGGTGAGGGTACAGGTGCGTGAGCCCTGTACCACTACAGTGTCTAAGCCAATTCTTAGACATTGTAAGTGCAGAAATGCCCTTAAGAGTATATGGTGCTGGGAGTTTGTCATTACGGACTCCACAGCACCATAATGGCTTTCCTGAAAACTGGGAAGTTTGATATCAAACTTCTCAGCACGTTAAACCCACACTGATGCCAGTGTTGGATTTACTGAAATATGCACTCAGAGGACATCTTAGAAATGCCCCTGAAAAACAACCAGCCTCTGGTGCGTTCCCGGACTGGTACACACTAGCCTGCCACCACAAGACATGTTTCTGGACCCCTGGGGTTGGAGCCTTCGCTCCCTGAGCCCAGAAACAAAACCTTTCCTGGGAGGGGGTGGTCACACCTTCCCCCGGCCAGGAAGAGCCAACTGTGGCAGGGGAGCTTCAAAGGCCTTGCAGCTCTTGTAATGCAACCCCCCATCCTCTCCTGCTATCAGGAGCAGGCCCCCTTCCTGTCTCCCCTCCTTTTTGGCAGGAAGACAGGTGGGAAAAATAACCAGCCCAGAAGGTGTGCCTACCTCTGCCAACCCACCCCTCGGGTGGGGAAGGGGAGGTGAAGCTCACTCTTCAGTGACTGCCATTTTGCAGATGGCACGCACTCCCTAATCAGGATTAGGGATTGTGCTTACCCCCATGTGGGGTGAGCACACCAAGGGTGTAGTCACTCTAAGGTCAGTAGCCCATTGGCTACTGACTGCGAGATCCCTAAAACACCCCCTAAATACAGTATTTAGGGATTAGCCCTGAACCAAGAAGTAGACAAGAAATGACCAAAGGAAGAAGAAGGACCGACCAGCCGTGCCGAAGCTAAGAAGAGGAGGACGCCTTTTGACTTGGCCCCAGCCCTACCGGCCTGTCCCCACCTCAAACCTGCAGAAGTGAAACTCCAGTGTGTCCTGCAGCCAGCAACCTCAAGAACCCTGAGGACTTGCCCTGCCTTCCAAAGAACAGACTTTGTCTCCCGTGAACACCGGATTTGTTCACCCACAGACTCTGGCGGAATCTTGGAATCTGCACCATCACCCACAGCCCAATTTCAAGTGACTCAACACCACGAGGAGGTCTCCCCGGCGATCCTGACCCAAGATCCAGTGATCCCTGACCTGCCTCCAGCCTCAATCCGGAGTGTCCTCTCGACTGTGACCAGGAGCTGGTAAGAAGATCCGACCCTAAAAAACACCCCTGCACCCGACACCCCACGGCCTTAGGTGGCCCAAACAATGGTGTCTAGCCAACCCCCAGCATCCCAACTTACCTCTCCGAATGGTGATTTTTCCCAGAAGACCTTCATCCCGAGCCTGCAGTGTGTTTGCAAACCGGAGAATCCCCCTTGAAAGTAATAGGGCACCCAATGCCAAAACAGCACCTTGCACCGGCCGCCCTAGTGCTGCTGAGGGTGTACCTTTGGTGCTAACTTGAGCCCCCATTTGCCCTGAGCTAAAGTCCAGGAGCTTTGGTCCTTCAACCTCACGGCCTGCTCTTGAGCAACCACCAACTGGAGGCCCGCTATCTCCCATTGGATAACATTGGGCCTCAGCACTCTGCACCCGGCCGCCCTAGTGCCGCGGAAGGTGCTTTGAGAGTACATTCCCGACCCTGGGAGACCCCTGAGTCTAACTCCAGAAAACCAACTCCCACAACAAGGTACTTACCTGTTAATCAATAACACGATTTCCTCCCAAATCACTGACAGAATATCAACGTCAAAAATATCGGAGCAGAAATATCGAGATCAAGTCCTATTTACATTATGTAGTACAAAAATATTGAAAATAAAATATTGTTGTAAAAAACTACAGTTGTTAAAAATATTGTTTATTAAAATGTTTAAAAATAATGTAAAATAAAGTAAATAATACATATATTTAAAATAAACATAGTTAAAAATATGTTTAAAATTATTAGTAATACATATAGGGGCCGATTCCGATTCGGTAAAATCCCGTACGAATAGCCGTACGGAGCATTTTTCCCGTACGAATCGTATCCTCGAACGTCCCCGTACGTATGATGTAGTACGATGCGTACCCAAAGACGTTCTCCGTCCGAATCGTACCAAAGCCCGTATGACTCAATAATCCGTATGAATCGCATTCGGAATGCGCAGTATGCGATGTCCGTACGGATCGAAGCATCATTTTCCGACCCCGCAAGTACGATTCGTCCAATTAACACTCCGTACGACTCTTTTTTTACAAGAGTTCAAAACGTCCGGAAAAGCAGAATTCAACTCGAAATGCGTGTGAAACGGACCCTAGGCACGGTGCGTACACCCCATGATCGTAGGGGTATGGTTTGTATACTGTAGGGGTATGGTTCGTACACCCAATGATCGTAGGGGTACAGTTCGTACACCCCATGATCGTTGGGGTACGGTTCGTACACCGTAGGGATACGGTTTGTACACCCAATGATCTCAGGGGTTCGGTTCGTACACCCCATGATCGCTGGGGTACGGTTCGTACACCGTAGGGGTACGGTTCGTACACCCCATGATCGTAGGGGTACGGTTCACGATCATGGGGTGTACGAACTGTACCTCTACAATCATGGGGTGTACGAACCGTACCCCTACGATCAAGGGGTGTACAAACCGTACATATAGAGCAACATGAAAGGGGTGTCCCCAATAGTTAAGACGGACAAAGAAGTTCCAACAAAAAGGGAGGGAATACGGCCTTATGAAAAATAAATAACTCAAAGTTAATAGCTGTTCTGTGGATGTATGTTCTTGGGTTGGTCCTATTGTTGGAACTTCTTTGTCCGTCTTAACTATTGGGGACACCCCTTTCATGTTGCTCTATATTGATTTTTGCCTGGTGGGTTGCTCCCCGCGCCTTTATCTCATTTAGGTCTTCAGGGTCCCTCTTCTGTTTTTTTGCGTGTACAAACCGTACCCCTACGATCATTGGGTGTACGAACCGTAGCCCTACGGTGTACAAACTGTACCCCTACGATCATGGGGTGTACGAACCGTACCCCTACAGTGTACGAACCGTACCTTATGTGATTGTGTGGCTCTCCGTATGAATTGCTCATACGCGACTTTACCGCACGAATCACGTACTTGTCGGGTCGTACGGCAGGTTTACGATTCGTACAGTTCACTTTCAGGGTCCATATCGTACGGATTTTCCCTTGCTTTTCGTATGGTGCGCAACGATGTGGACGTATTTTTTTACTACGGATCGTACTACGCAATTCGGACGGATTTGTACGATTCGTACGGAAAAGGCTACGAATTCGAATCGTCGTACAGATTTGTTTCCCGAATCGGAATCGACCCCATAATGTAATTTTTTAAAAATATATATATATATATATACTTAATATTATTTACAATTAATTATTGTAATAACCTATACATTGTTAAAAACATTTAATACATTATAAATACATACATACACATAAAACAATAATATAAATGCAAATATAAAAAATATATATAACACATTTTTAAAATAAATTATACACTACATTAACTAAAACAGTAAATATTGGATAACGTAGGGGTAAAAATTGCTATTCCCGCTCCAGAGAGTGCAAAAGTAGAGTAAGTGTTGGATAGCGTAGGGGTTAAAATTACTATTCCAACTCCAGAGAGTGCAACAGTAGGGAAAGTGTTGGATAGTGTAGGGGTAAAAATTACTGTTCGCACTCCAGAGAGTGCAACAGTAGGGAAAGTGTTGGATAGCGTAGGGGTAAAAATTACTATTCCAACTCCAGAGAGTGTAACAGTAGGAAAAGTGTTGATAGCGTAGGGGTTAAAATTACTATTTCAACTCCAGAGAGGGCAGCAGTAGAGAAAGTGTTGGATAGCGTAGGGGTAAAAATAACTTATTAATAATTAAAAGACTTTGAAAATAAATAAATAATGATTTAATTATTTAATAACAATAAATTAACAATAGCAATAAATAATTACTTAAAATGATGACCAATTAATAGTTATTTAACAATTACATTAATAAATACAAATAAAAAATAATTATTAAAAAATTATTATCAAATAATAATTAAATAACAAGTTATTTATTTTCAATACCAAAAAAAACAATAATTACAAAAATATTTAGCAATTAATAATTAATTAACAAGAAATTATTGATAAATAATAATTAATCAAAATTAATGACCAATTATTAATTAATGAACAATAAAGTAACGCCCAAAACAAAAAAAGATTAATTATTAAAAAGTTATTGCCAATTAATAATTAATTAACAGTAAATTAATTAAAATGCAAATGCCGACATTTGTAAAGCGCACACCTACCTCTGCCGGAGGTGTCCCGGTGCTGTCCGAATAACGCTTAGGAACCCTTCCTGGCTTCCCTGTGAAATGTCCACTCCTGGGCACCCCCATGGTGAAGCCAGGCATCCCAGCGCTGTTGGGGCCGTTGTGGGGAGATTAAGCAAGCTATGCTCAACAATAAATTAAATAACTACTTAATTACAATTAAATTACTTTCCACCCTATTGCCCTATAAACTCACAACACACTTCAATAATATATTAATACACTTAATATAATTAACAATTAATCAATTAATAAAAAAGAATTACCAATTAATAAACATTTAATTAACAATTAATAAAAAGTAATGACCAATTAATAATTATTTAACATAAAATTAGTTATCAATATCAATCAATAAAAATAAATCATTACCTAATTACAAATAAATTACTTCCCACCCTATTCCCCTATAAACCCACAGTCCGCTACATAACTAAAACACAAAATGTACTTACAAATATTTACTAATTCCTAATTTAAAAAAAAATTATTTACTATAATTAAATTACTTACCACCCTATTCCCCTATAAACCCATAACCCACTATGGTACTAAAATGCATAATTTACTTTAAAATCTTTTTACTAACTTCCAAAAATGTTATACATATATTCTAAAATTAGTCCAATAATTAACAAAAAATATAAACACAAACATATAAAATACATAATAAAATACATAACACTAATATAAATATGGATATTAGTAACATCGATATTTTCGCTATCGATATTACTAACTTCAATATTTAAAAAAATATATTTCTTACCTTCAGGTCGATATTCTGGTTGTCGATATTCTTGATTTCGATATTGTGTCCCTACGATATTTTCAACTCGATATTATTATAGTTTGAAATTAAAAACTCAATATTTAGACTGTTCACCTTTCCTCCCATAGGATAACATTGACTGTTTTCTATGAAAAAGTTTCTAAGGGGCCCATTAGGATGACGGACGGACTTTGTCCGCCCGCCATCCCTTCGTAGAAAGGGACCACCCGCCATAAGGGCGGGGGTCCCGTGGGGGAAATTAGGATGCGCACGCCACAGTGGCGGGCGCATCCTGTATTTTTAACATTGTGGCGGGCGGTGCTGAAAGCCCCTCCTGCGCAATGGTAAAAATACATGTTGTGCATTTCAAAGCACAGCGTGACAGGCACCGCACGGTGCCTGCCACGTTGTTCTTTGAAATGCTGGGGGGTACCATAGGTACCCCCTATGTGCACTCCCCACCCCCCGGAGTCCCTGGGGGCCCGCAACAGGCTCCCAAAGCAGACTCCGCATGCCTTTCTGTGGCGGCAATGCCACCACGGAAAGGCATTGGAAAATGCCCATTCTAATATTATTATTATTATTATTATTAATTTTTGTAGAGCGCATAGTCACCATGAGGTATCCCAGCGCTGGTAGACCCTATCTTCTAAGTTCAGTGGACCAGGGGGGAAACGTGAGGAGTGGGGCAGGCAGTCAGGGGGGCGTGAATCATTGGGGAAAAAGGTGAGTTTTAAGCAGCTTCCTGAAGCGAAGATATTGCGGTTCTAATCGCAGGTCGTGGGGAAGCAGGTTCCAGAGACGTGCGGTATGGACCGAGAAACGTCTTCCTCCTGAGCGGGCTTTCTTGAATCTGGGGATCGTGAGGAAGTTTTCTGTGTCCGAACGGAGGGGCCTTGTGGGTTTGTAGGGTGTGATGAATTTCCTGAGAACAAGGGGGCCTTGGTTTCGTAGCAGTTTATGGGCCAGGCACAGAGCTTTGAATTTGACCCGCTCCCTTATCGGAAGCCAGTGGAGGAGTTTTAGGGCAGGTTTAGCCGAGGCTCTAGCAGGGGTATTTGTGAGAATCCGCGCCGCCGTGTTCTGGATTCTCTGGAGCTTGTTAAGCGTCGCTTCGGGGGCCCCCAGATAGATCACGTTGCTGTAATCTAACCTCGAGAGTATTAGCCCTTGAAATAGCAATTTTTGGGAGTTGGGGGGCAGGAGGGGCAGGACTTTCCTCAGCGACTTCAGAAGCCCGAAGCAGGTCCCGGCTACTGTCTTTGCTTGTGTGGCGAACGAGAGGTTTTTGTCAAGCCACACACCAAGGCTTTTTGCTTCTTCTTTTGGATCAGGGGGGGGGGCCCATACAGGCTGGCCAGATGTTCGGGGAAAGTGTAAGTCCTTTTGGGCCAAGGAGCAGAACCTCAGTTTTTGTCCCGTTTAATTTCAAGGCTGAGCTGTTCATCCAGCAGTGGACCTGCGTAAGGCAGTTGAACAAATCTGCTGATTGTTGTCTGGGGTGGGATAGTGACACCACTAGTTGAGTGTCGTCAGCGTAGCTTACTACGCTCACTCCGAACGGGGTGATAACCTCCTCCAATGTGGACATGTAGATATTGAATAATGTGGGGCTCAGGGAGGAGCCCTGAGGCACCCCACATTGGAGGGGAATTTCGGAGGAGCGGGCGTTCTTCTCCCAGATCTGATAGTTCCGCTGGGCCAGGAAGGATGATAGCCAGGAGAGTGCCAGGCCTTCCACACCAACTCTCTTGAGTCTTTTAATGAGAAGTTGGTGGTTGACGGTGTCGAAGGCCGCGCTTAGGTCGAGGAGGATCACTGCCACTGATCCTCCTCCGTCCAGTAGTGCTCTGGCCTCCTCCACTGCTGCCAGGAGGGCGATGTCAGTGCCCTGCCCTGGGCGAAAGCCCGTCTGGGAGCTTTTTAGCTTGTTTTTGACCTCCAGGAACTGGGAAAGTTGTTTATTAACCAGTTTTTCAGCAATCTTGCTGACCCCTGGGAGCAGGGAAATGGGCCTATAGTTGGCCAGATTTTCAGGGTCGAGGGAGGGTTTTTTTAATAGAGCTTTCACGACAGCCGTCTTCTGATAGACACCGCCACCATATAGAACCCTTTTCCGTCCGGTTGCGGCGGAAAAGTGGTCGACGTTCTTTCCGTCCGCCGCGGACCCCGCCAGCCATAACAATATGGCGGGGGTCATTTCAGCACAGATGACGGGCGGATCGCCCCTACCAGGCCGGCAGTGGCTACCGCCGGCCTGGCGGGGGGGATGCGCCCGCCATCCTAATGGGGCCCTAAGTTTGTAGTTGCGAAATCTATAAAAGTCTGTACAACTGTGTTCAAATAACCAAAACGCACTTACCTGTTTACAGGAAATCTCCCAGTGTAGTATCCAGGTATACTACACTGTGTAAGAAAAGTAATCAGCAAAGTAATGTACATGAGCTGTTATTGAAATTTCATTACAAAGTATATGTACAATATTTCAATGTATTGCATTTCCAGTAATTCTACTGTAACCAAACCAAAGTATATATACAACTGCAATTCAAACTGTATAGTTACTGCAAAGTATAAATCACTTACCTGTGCCAGGCTTGCTAGGTTCTAAGAAATACATATAACTAAACAATATTTTTATAGAAAGCAAATTGGTCTGAGTTCAGTCTTTGAGTGTGTGAAATTATTTGCTGACTGAGTGTGTACAACAAATGCTTAACACTACCCTCTGATAAAGCCTTACTGCTCGCCCACACTACCACAAATAGAGAGTAAGGTGCTATCTACTTTCACCCCTGCCTACCTTTGGTGTTCCACTGGACTCTGTGCACACTATACCTCATTTTGGTATAGTATATACAGAGCCAGCTTCCTACATGTGACAACTATATTAGTATATCAATGGGGAATATAATATTGTGAATATTCCTGGAAGTACAATGGCCCTCAGAGACTCACTTCAAAATTCCAACGTGTCTCAATCACAGTCCCTAAATCTTGTCATGTGTGGCATCTCCTTGCCAGCTAAATGGATTTTGCCATCAATGTGACCTATTCATTCCCACTAGCCATTCGCAAAATGGTGCGGCACAGTCTGGCCTCCAGTACTTTGCAAGGTCCGTCTTGGCAATAAGAAACCCTCGACAAAGAGGTTCATGGGTGCTGCATGTTAAGCCGGCTTCATCGATGATTCTCATCATGCCCTGTCTCAAGTACAAGTCAATGGGCCAAAGCAGGATTTCTCATAATTTATGGGTAATTACTTGTCAGTACGTCTGAACTACTTCACAACTCCAATTCATATTAAAGAAGCACTCAAACAAAGCCCAGCATATAGTTCAATTTGGTGATTTTGCAGAGGGGTTTCGATGTGCGAAGTACCCTTGGTATGAATTTAAATTGAATAGGGTGAAGTTGGGCAGGGTAGCAAGGTCCCTGACTGCCATCTTTTCCTCAGACCAGTCATCCTCTTCAAGCGGTCTCAGATTAGTTTCCAGAGGGATGCCTCACTTCCTCTAGTTTGTCAGCGGTATTATGGACTATGATACAACTCTTTGAGATTTTTGAATTTTTTTTTACTGTCAGCTTAGCTGCAGCTTTTGCATCCGTAGCATGTGTCTCAGTTGAAGATACTTAGAGGACTTGTTCATTGCGTAGTCCTTCCTCAAATCTAAGACTGATTTCATATGTCCAACATCAGACAAACATGTGGCAGCTTGGATACACCAAGGAGTCTCCTTACTTAACCCCATGGATGCTCAGCATATTCCCCTCCTGTGCTGAGATTTGATGATTCCCATTATTCATGACGAGCTGGGCTCGTCATGAGCGTGCGAGGAGGCTACTTCATGACGAGCCCAGCTCGTCATGAGTGTGGAAGGGGTTAAAGCCCAGGAGATTGTTCACCTCAGTAGCAAGGTTCCACATCAGAGTGGTGTCTCTGGTGTGACTCAGCAATCACAGACCATCCCAAGAAGACGCTTACCTCAGCAGTCGAAAACCACCGTAGTAAGTGGAGGTTGGTCCTGGGGTATGGGGTCACCATCAAACATGGAACACATCTGTCTGTGCTAGGACAGCCAGTTTGATTTGAATGGCTGGATCATTCAGTTGATAAAAGTGAGGTTTTCTCTTTATATAAAATAATGTACCCTAGAACCCTGATGTCTATAAATATAAGAAGGTGGGCAGGTTGGGAGTTCTTGACTAGCAGCTGTTTCTGCTGATTGTACTTTCTGACACATTAAAGATTGTTTCTTCTTGCAGCATTTCACCTCTTCATTGTCACCCCAACCGCTTTGTAACACATAAAAACAATCATTGATCACGGGCAGCTAAGCTGCTCATCAAGAAAACTGTACATCTGACATACCATGATGAACCCTCCTTCGTACCACAATGAAACACACTTATCGTACACAACTCGAAGCAACATATGTGCCCAGAGGAATACTCGAAATTATTTCCAAACTTCAAATGTGGAATTTTCGAGGATATATAGTAAATGCTGGAGGGAGGGGTGAGGAGTGCGACCACCTTGACCTGCGACACCCTGGAGATATCGGGAGTGAGTTCTAACAAAGAAGGTCATCAAAGAGATAGCCCAATAGGGGTGCCAAACTGAGTTACCTGTCCCTTTGCGGGTTCCTGCTAACTGCATTTCTAGATACTTAAAGCTTTCTCCAGCTAATATCAACTGGATTTGCCAATCTAAAATGCCCGTACCCACAAGTAGTGGGTAGATTAGGGATTTTCCCAGTTCTTCAACAAGTCTGAGGTTTTCGCAAAAACCTTAATCAGCAATTCAATTTAATTTCAATCTTTATTCGGTTAATATCACAGATAAAACATAAAAGTACACCATCACAATACAATTCAATCGTTAAAACGGAGAATAATAAACAGTTTGGGAGTCTGTTCTGCCTTAGCAATAATAACAGCTTAAAATATATCATAAACCTGAAAAATCTCCCTTTTGGAATACATTTCATCAAAGATAAAGTGCACATACTGTAAAGCTATCTAAGTTTCTAAAAGTTCATCGACATATTTTAAAACAGGATTTCCCTGGATAAAAAGGCTAGACCATGTAGTTTACCGATAAAGTGCTATATCAGGAATCAAAAGTCTTTTCCTTGCAGCTACTACATTAGCAAGGTATTTAGCTAACGCACAACAGACTGTAGAATCTTTCATGTCCATCAAATGTGGAAATGCCTCCCGAAATTCGTACACTGTTCTCTTAAAAACAGATGTTTCAAGTACTTTTTCGTGCATTCGAGATAAAATTGATAAAAAAAGTGTTAAGTACTGCGCGGACTGTTTCGAGATGTTATCACATGGGCATTAGACATCTTGGGAGACCCATTTGCCCTATCCCTGAAGGCAACCATCTGGTGAATTATATAAAATCACAATCTAGTTAAAAGAAATCTGTGATGTACATTGGAAACAATCCTGATAAAGCACTATGGTCCCGGATGTGTAAGGTGTGATATATAGGACATCACAGCCTACTATCCAGAGCATTCTGTTTTGTATTGCCGTTTTCAAGAACTGCACCATGTTTTCTGGGGTCTCCCACAGTCTCCTATCATCATTGTCTAATGGGTTTAAACTGTTTCCAATATACCTAACCATGGTATTTTATGGGCCTGAACCATTGCTAAGCAGTCCCTGAGAATTAATTGGGTTTCTGGTTTGGACCACACCGAATGCCACAATAAGAGCGGTTTGGCCTCTATGATATCCATGATGGTGTGGAGGCCACCATCCTAAAAATCAAAATCAACCATTAGACCACTTTGGGTACCACAAGGTCATCAGAGTATAGCATGGTCATCCATGCCGTCTTCACAGTCCAGTCCCTAGTCCAGACCGTTTCCCTGATCCACGTCGCCACACTGTTGCTTGTCATTCAAAGAGCAAAGGGACGGATAGTCCTCAGCGGATATGCACATGAGCGTGACGATTTTGACCTATCCGCCAAACTACAGGATGAGCACCTTAAATGCTGCTCAGAGCGTGTCATTTGGCTGGGCGGTGTTCACATTTAGTTGGAAATTGGATTCTGTTTAATCTTTGAAGTATTCGGACAAGTTTCGATCCATCGTCGACCAGGCATTTAATCGCAAAAGATCAGCATGGTGACATTATAATTTTTTATTAATTACTTGTCTGATCTAAGACTGCAGATGTAATGATAGGATTACCAATGAAAACATAGCAGGGCACACCCAGCAAACAATCTAAATAGATCTCAACACTACAACTATAATAAAACACATCACAGTGCAGTAATGCAGCGCAAAAACACATTAGCCAAAACACCCAAACATCACCCCCACAACAAATATAATATTTAGATTTATGAAAATGTTGTTTTATTATACATGCCTATCATATTATTTTGTCGATTCAGGTGGGTGTGGTCAAAGAACACGGGAAATTAAGTTTTAAGATGCACAATGGAAGAGGTGCGAGCGAATGGGAAATCAAGAAACCACTGACTGACCTCTGTCTGCTAAAAGGAGTAGGACTGGGGCATTTTTATATTGTTTTGTTATATTTAATCGTATGGTGGTGTAATACACTGATTTGACCAACAGAAGGGACAGAGTGCCAGGTAGATGGGCAAGGAGAAAAAAAGTAACAAAAACAATTGTAAAAACGTTATTTAGGACCAAAATGTATGGGTTTTCGTTTTTTTGCTAAATTATCAAAAAGAAACAAAGGTAGAGGAGAGTTCCAGGGTATGGGTTGGGGGCGATGTCTGTGATATACTTTATTACCTATTCGTTTCCAATCAGTACATTGTGAAATAGTGAGGAGGCCACGCTTAGGCATCTGGTCAGAAGCCTAACCAGTCAAATCCCATTCAGAGCCCAGACAAGTTACTGACCCTGCCCCATCCTTAAAGGCTGATCTCTACTCTTTATCTAGTTTGTTGATGCTGCTGGCCTCTTAAGGGTGAGTAGTCAGAATGTCTTTGCTCAAGCAAGCCTCGATTCATGTAGGTAGCTAGTTGATGATTCACAAGTCCCTGAACAGCAGCTGACCTCAAAGAGAGCCAAGGCCCCCTACGCCACATCTAATGAGGAGCAACTCATTCCAGTACAAGGTGTCTGTGGCCTAGGGTAAGAGGCAAGCCTGCAGCCAGTATTACATACGTTAAGGGGAACACACCATGCACACTTTCCTTCAACATTTTATATACATCTTTCTGACTTTGCAGCATATTAAGGGCACAGAAGATCCCCAAAACTCACAGTGACCACTTTAAAGAAATAGGTACACTTTACAAGACCCACGGGCGGACTGTGGGTCTTTAGTTTGGTCCGTAGTTTCTGAGACGGCCACAAAGAGAGAAACAAATGCTGAATTAATTTGGAAACACAGATTCCCAATGTTTATACAACAAAATCTTAATAATCAAAAGTAATCACCGCATAGATTACTGACGCCGTCTGTGTCAGTCATTTCAGGGGAGTGGGCTAATAACCTGCCACGTTTATGGGTCACAAAGTGGGTTTTTTAGGTATCTCAAGAGACTTATTTTAAAAGTAAAGTGGGCTTACAGCTTGCTTACTGATTACTATTGGCTATCTTTAGCGCCACTCTCGTGTGCCTGCTTCTTATTTGACGACTTGATTTCCTTTTCTTGTGTTTATCCCTCCCGCATGAAGCATAGCTTCTTTTGATTGGCTGTTCTGTATCCTTTCACTCCTCTCATTTAGGTGACTACTTTTTTATTTTGTATTCAGCACTCCATGACAGCGCATTTGTTGTCTAGTTTTACCCGTCGGGTTCTGCTTCACTCACTCAAATACTCCACTGTGTTGCTCCCCCACCCTTCCCAGGATGTCTGTAAAAACACAGAAACAAGGATATTTGTGTTGGAGTATGGCTGACGAGCAGACTTTAAGTATTGCTTTTGTTTTATCTCCTGCCTTCCACATATTGCATGAAAGCACCACCTTTGGCATACAAAGGCTTTTGTTACACTGTGTGCTGAGCCACCTGCTTCATTAGCTCAGCTAATGTCTCGGTGTCTGAGGCAGAAGGTGTACTTAGCATGACACTTCTTCTGGAGACCTACAAATCTGCTGCCTGTGCTTTTACAGACTAGCAAATGCAAGAATCTTGTGGAAAGTAAATTAGGCCATGGCAAGTATTTCCCTTTCCATTCTGAAATAACCTTATTCTTTTTAAATTCTGTTGAGTTTCCTAAGTGAAAAACATTTGAAAATGGACTACATTTATAAACTTTGAATTCAATGTAGTTTTGCAACACCATAAGATATGTGTTCGCTTTTCCTCCAGTGTTTTTCTTTTACTTATTTTAAACAATACAGACATATATTGGCAAAGCCACCGTCCGGGCACTCACATTCTCTATGTGAAACCTATTGGCTTTGCCAATGCTTGTTTTGTGTGCAAGCAGCAGCACCTGTTCCATCTTGATGCACATTGAGTGTATTTTTGAACATTGGCAAGCTTTACAGCATATTATAAAGTCTCCCTGCTAGGAAATATGCGTCCTCATTGTATTGCTTCACATGCAATCGGGGCATTTCTTCCTTACTCATTTCCACACCTTTATAAAGCAATACTGTCTTATAAGGTGAGGCTTGTGTTATTGGGTTCATAGTTCTCAGCAAGTCCCTGTTGGTAATTTGCCATAGAAATGCTGCTCCAGCTTGAATTATTCATTCAGACTTCACTGGAGAAGTACTGTGAAAAAATCATACCAAGAAAATTGTAATTTCAGGTTGGCGGCGTATTGCAGAATCGAAGGTGTTTGTTTGTTGAGGCCCGCCTTGCTGATCGCTACCTTGATTTTTAGAAAGTTGTATAGTTCGATTCTGTCTAGTTTGTGTTCACCCTTGAGTGAGTCGAAAGTGGTGTGTGTGCCCTGGGGCTGTAGTTGGTTTACTGTGGAGATGCCATGCTTGTACCAGGAGTGCATGTCAAGTGTTCTATCTCTGTATTTGATCTTGGGGTTTTGCCATATGGACTCCCACTGAGTGTTCCTAACACTTGTGACTAATAACCTGTCTATCTTGAGGAGGGCCATTCTGGTTTTTCTCAGTATGGGGTTGTGCTTAATGGCGGGGTGTTTTGTTGCTGTGAGGAGGGCGATGGGAGCCATACCTCCTAATAGTCTCCTCTCTAACGAGAGCCATGCCGGGGTGTAGTCTTGCCTGGGGGTGAGCCAATAGAGCCCTTGTTTCGCTATACATGCAGTTTGGAACGTTTTGAAATTTGTTATGTTGAGGCCCCCTAGACCCTTGGCTAGTCTAAGTTTATGCAGGCTGAGTCTGGGTTTCTTTCCCTTCCACAAGAAGGTATTGAGCAGCTTGTCCAGTTTTTTGTGGAAGTCCGCTGTGTTAATCAGCGGGAGCATGTGGAGCATGTAGTTCACTATTGGTGTGAGCATCATCTTGACCGTCTCTACTGTCCCCCACCTTGTGGTGAATTTGGGTGACCAACCTTCTACTCTTTCCTTTATTTTGCGTAGTGTCATTTGTTCGTTTTGGTCTAGCGTGGATCTTAGATCTCTCTCGAAGAGGAGGCCCAGGTATTTGATGGATTTTTTCTGCCATGTCAGTCCTGAATTGCCTAGTACAGTCTTCGTGGTGTGCACATTCAGGGGTTTGCACTCGGATTTTTCCCTATTTAGTTTGTATCCTGATACATGTGCATATTGTTCTATGGTGTCCATGAGGGCTTTAATTGACTTCTCTGGGTTCTCGGGTATGATAAGGACGTCATCAGCATAGGCTGCTAGCTTAAAAGTTTCCCCTCCTATCGGAATTCCCGTTATGTCTTTATACGTTCTGATCATATTGAGCAGTGGCTCTATCGCTAGGAGGAAGAGGGCTGGCGACAGCGGGCATCCTTGTCTTGTGCCCCTTTCTAAGTGGAGTAGATCTGATGTTCCCCCGTTAACTACGACTCGTGCCTTTGGTTCGTTATATAGTGCTAGGACCATCCTCCTATAGTTAGGCCCCAGTCCAAACTTCTGCATGCATTGGTCCAGGAATGGCCAGGACACTCTGTTGAATGCCTTCTCTGCGTCTAGGGCTATCATTACTGCAGCATTGTTGCTCTTGGAGGCGTGGTTGATTACGTGGCAGAGCAATCTACTATTGTCATGGGACATTCTGTTTTTCAGGTAGCCCACCTGCGAGCAGTGTATTAGTTTGGGCAGGTGCGTATACATTTATGAGTGAGATCGGTCTGTAATTCTTGGAGTGTTGCGTGTCCTTGCCTTCCTTGGGTATGACTATGATGTTTGCTTCTGCCATTGTTGGTGTCATGTGGCCGTTGTGGACGCAGTGTGTGAACACCTCTGCCAGCGTGGGTTTAAGTATTGGTAGGAATTCTTTGTAGAACTTGGCTGTGAATCCATCTGGGCCTGGGGCTTTGTTGTCTTTGAAGCTGGCTACCGCCCTTTCTATCTCGGCTCTTGTGATGTCTAATTCCAGTGTATCTCGTTGTGCGTCTGTGAGTGCTGGCGTTGTGATATTTTCTAGTAGTGCTTTGCCTCCATCGCCGCCTAGGGTGGTGTCTAGACAGACTAGGGCTTCAGGTAGCACACCTCTACAAAGCCCTGAGCCCCAAATCCACCAAGCTTAACAACAAAGTCACAGCCTACGGGGAATCCCTATTAGGTAAGGAGCTCAGCGAGGAGGAAAGGTCCCACCTCTGGAAATCCACGTCAAGGAAGAAAGTAACGACCACCCTAGATCAAACCAAATTCGGGCTCATACACAAAGCATACTGGACCCCCGCCAGACTAGCCTCCATGATTATCCACGAGACTGAGACTTGCTGGAACTGCAACACACATAGAAGAGATCTCGCACACCTGATCTTCCACTGCCCTAAGGTTAAGGACTTCTGGCACAAGATAGGCACACTGATAAACGACATAACAGGCACCAACCACCAACTTGAATTCCACAGCCTAGCCGCAGGGTTCATGGATCCCACAATAAAATCCAAAGAAGACAGGGATCTGTTTGACCTGCTACTATCAGCAGCGGTTAAGACAGTACTGAACAATTGGAAGGATACAGGGAAGGCTTCTTTTCAAACATGGCTCAACTGGGTAACATTCCTAAGGGGGGCAGACACCATCACGGCCAAATACACACCGAAGACACACAAAAAGTGCGAAATGTGGCTCTCCCTTGACAACTACCTGTCCTCGCACAAACCGCCGTAGCCACGGCATCAAACAACGCCGCTGGCAAAAGAAAGACCCTAACAAAGTCATTGCCAAGCCACAACGAAACTGCACTCTCCCTACACCTTTCAACTCTGTGCTTCCTCCTCTTTCTCTTTCTTCCTTCCTGCCACTGAGGGGGCGTACAACAAAGCCGCGTGTGGGACACAACCGCAGACCACAAGACCGCACATAGACTGCAATCACATGGAGGGAGGGGAGGATGAAGGGCACAAAACCAAGGAAATAACCACAAAAGCAAACGTACTACAGGACTCAATGTCAGGACTGCAATACTAATGGCCAATGTTATGCTACTTATGATTACCCTCTTGTGACTACCTCTGGAAACCCTTCCGACCTCCCCCCCGGGGCATGTTTATTTCACCTGTATGTTTCTTGGCTTATCGCTTCCCATGTATATGACATGCACCATGTAAATATAATTTTCAATAAAAATTTACTGAAATAAAATAAATAAATAAAAGAAAATTATAATTTTAGACCAGTGGCGTAGCAAGCAAGGTGGGCGGGGTGATTGGGGGGGGGCGTGCACCCTCGGCGGGACAAATTTTGGGGGCGGCAGCCTCCCACATCTCCACCCCCCTCTCTTAAGTGCGGCAGTCGCAGGGCAGCAAAGGCAGCAGGAAGCGCCAGCACCCCCCTCTTACATGCGGCCGCCGCAGGCAGCAAACGCAGGGACCTCTACAGTCGGCTAAAGGTCTAGCTTCAGACTGAAAAATTCCCATTTTATGAGGGTTGGTCCCTCAGTAACGAAGTATTTGGAAGGATATATTTGGCTCTTATACACACCGCAGATACCAAAGTGAAGTAAAGAAGACAACTTTGAGGTCCAACTTTAGAAACGCAATGTGATAAAGTGTTGTAATTGGCACAGTGGACACGCCTACACAATGACTACCTCCATCTGTTAATGCTGGGTGTACTGTAATGAAAGCACTTTCTTGGCATAGGTCATGGTTTAAGTGTTTTATGAATCAGAAACATGTCATAGTCTGACTGTCCTGAGACACTGTAAGCTTTTAACAAGCATAGGCAAAAGCAAACATGTCTCGCCTTGGGAAGTTGATGTGGTTGTTATTATTTTAATTGCAATCATATGCCACAAAAATAAAACCAATCCACTGTAATAATTTAGAAACTTGCTAGAAATACATGAACAAGTGAATATAATTTTAATAGAACAGGACAAGTGCTTCTTTGAAGGCTGGTGTGCGTGGAGCATGTTTAAAATTCAGTTTTTGTTTTATGCGAGTGGCAGGGAAATATGATACTTAAAAGTACAAAGAAAAAGGGAAAAGGTACTATTGCCTTGAATTACATTAACATGAAGAAATAGTTTAAAACAAAAAATGTAAATAACTAAGATACATAATGAAAGAAAAAACATTGGCAAAGTATTGCCCCACCAGGCCAGGCCCTGAAGTGCCCTTAATTTTAGGTGGGTTGCACATATGATCAGGCAAAATGCCATCATTTACAGTTTAAGGAAGCCATTGGATAAAGTGAACTGACACATTGACATATTCTGTGTGCTGTAGTAGGTAGTATACAGCTGCGGCCCATGCAGGTAAGAGCGGCGAGGCCGGGTGGGGCCTTTGATTTCGACAGACAATGAGGGAAAATTAATTATCTATTTAATTTTCCCTCTTGGTTGTCTGTCGAATACCCCCACCCCCAACCCGGCTCCTTGCTCTTACCTGCAGGGGCTGCTCCTAGTAGTAAAAAAAATTGAATGACAGCTGAACAGACCAATAGATGAAGAGAGTTCACCCAAAGGGCTAAGATATGTATATACGTTGGTATTTTTTTTTTTTTATGACATGAGGATGGTAAGACACCTAAGCCTATCTCTAGATTAAAACTAAAATGCGTCGGCAAAGAAAATGGGCTTCATTTTTGCCAATGGCTTTTAGCCATGGTCTACAGCATCGACAAGATACTGTGCAGTATGGAGAACAGGTAAGTGGGAAAAAAAGCACAGTGCCACAGTGTCGTTTTGTATGCGCGTGCATGCTTAATTTACATACGCTGGCATACAAAATTAAGTGGCTGCCATTTTCATTACCAATGTGACTTGAATCTGTATGTTAAAGAAAAATCTAAGATTGCATAATGTACCATTTACCTTAGCCTTTCCTTTTTCTCTTCCCCCATGCTGAAAAAGACATATTCCATTGAAAGAGCATGGAACCTGTAGTAAACAAATGATACATCATGTCACCGAGTTACCGGTGACAGTAGTACCTGAACAGTCATCAACATTTTGCAGATATCCGCCCAACCCTGACACCCTCACCACTTTTGAACTCAGGGATGAAAGTTTTCTTAACGACAGAACAGCCACAGGCTCTGCCTTGGGACACACTTCTCTGTTGTGTATTGACAGGGAAATTTGGCTTTAGAAGACAAACCTTATTAACTTAGGTCATCTAACATCACAGGCCACATTACGACATGAATGGAGCATGTCTCCCAGGGGTGGGGGGAGCGGGGGATACCGCTTTGGGCAACTAAGTGTAGTCTACTGCACCCGACCCAAAAATTCTGGGTCCGCAAACATAGGTCCCTCATTCAGAAGATGTCAGGGGTGACCAGGGCGAAAAGTAAATCCACATGTTACTGTGTGCCCAGTGCTGACACCCTTTTCTTCATCTGCATGTCCAGGCAAATACTGGACCTTTTCCACCTAACACAAATATCCCACAAATCCCCTTAGAAAGTAGCTTTCAATCAGTATCTAGTGCTGGAAAATGTTCCCAATAATATGTGCTTTAAAATAAGTAGCTTTCAACAAAATTTCCCAAAACATCTCAGTAAATGATTAACAAAACAAACCTGTGAAATGTACTTTACATTTTTTTTTATTGTGGTGCATAGTACAGGTGCATATTACATCATGACAGTCTTCCAGAACAGTGGCAAAACAATCTCAAGTACAGCAGCTTGATCCATAGCATAGGAAATAACAACTCATCCAGTTGTGGTGTTGAAAGGAAGACAGAAAAAAAGGCAATCGAGAGGATAATAAACGCTCAATTTTTTAGTAACAATCACCGTCAACAATAATGCGCAGTATAATCGGACTATTTTTTCCCAATTATGGCTCTGTAAGTTGTACTGTATAGGAATTTGTCTCATGCCTTGTGACATTTCCAGGTGTTGTGAAACAGAAGGAAGGATTGGGAGGACTGGTTAGAGCAAATGTGAAAAGGTGGGTAGGGCGGATGGATTATACTGTGAGAGGATATTGTTGAGCCTATAGGGAAGACAGGCTGAGTAGAGTTGTTCTGAGTTTGTTGAGTAAGGTTTGTCACTGATAATAAATACGTTTGGAGGGGCTGCCAAATATCTTTAGGCCTGGAGAATGGGGGCTGAAGTCTGGCATGTAGCCCACTGGTGGTGTCACACTAGGCCAGGCACGCGATCCAGCCTTTCATGGTGGAGGGGGTGTTTATCACCCCAATGAAGGGCAACCTTCCATCTGTCTAGCAGGAGGACCATCGCCGTGTAATGAAAGATGCCTTTTAGAAGGTCCTGTACATAACCCAGCAGGGCCATAAGGAGAGCCAGGCTCAATGTCTGTCTTCACCATTTGAGCCAGGCAGGAAAAGACCTCTGTCCAGTAGTGTGCAATATGCCTACAAGACCAGGTCATGTGTGAGAAGTTTGCTTCCATGTCATGGCATCTGAGGCCCTCGGAAGATCTTGTGTGTTCAAATCTGTGAAGGTCGACCAGAGTAAGGGAAGGGCGATGTGAACATTAAAAATGGATACGCTTATGGCGATGGTTAGGAGAGAAGGAGCGTGTTAGTAGACAGCAGGCGGACCATATTTTGTCTGTCAAGTGGCAACCTACGTCATTCTCCCAACGGGTGCAGAGGTTTTGATCAAAGGTGGGCAGTAAGGCCAAGCATGAATGATATAGCTTGGACACTAAACGAGTGCCACTGTCATCGAAGAGTGTAAGTGGCGTGAATTCCTTGGGTGGCATCGGGGAAGACAGGAGCTGCGTTCGGAGAGAGCTGTTAATGCGTTGCAACACAAAATGGTTCATAACCATTGCAGTGGAAAAGCTGGTGCCAGTTACGTGGGAGAGTGCATGTTTATCGCGGAAAAGATCGCTGAATGTGTTGATGTTTAAGTGTTCTAGGATGTGTTTGACTAGGGTCTCACAGGTGATAGGGAGTCACAGGTTGTCTGCAATGATCAGGAGGAGGGAATATAAGGATGTGGCTTTAAGTAAATGTCGGAGTGTGCACCAAACCCAACATGTGGTGGATAAGGGATGTATATCAGTATTGTCTAAGAGGAATCTCCGTTCTGGTGTAAGGGGGCCTGGCATCCCTATGAAACAAATGGTGAGCATATTGGTTCTGTGCTGCAAGAGAGTACAGGTGGAAATATGGTACCCTGAACCCTCCCCTCTCATACGGTAGGGCTAGTGTGTCCCAGCTAACGCGGGGACGCTTACCGGCCGAGATGAGTTTCACTAATAACCCTCATAATGTAAGCAAAAAAGAGTTGGTATGGGGAAGCAGGATGTTTTGAAAGAAATATCCATCGGGACTTGAAGCAGTCTAGCTAATGTGCACCGGGACATTCCCCTCCCCATTCCTGCGGGTCTTGGCATATTTCCAGAGGAAGAAAACCTTGAGGTCTGCCAGGTCATGGTGCTCTGTGAGGAGCGTTGCGCGTTTAAGTGAGTATGCGGTGGCGGGTGCAGTTGTTTATCTGAGTCCAGCTTGGCGAGAGCCTTCACCACACGCGTCAGTTCTCTATGGAGCTCCCGCAATACTACGGATTGTTGTGAGATGCAAATGTCTCTGATGCAGGCTTTAAAAGCCTCCAAGTGAGTGGCATAGGTGATCTAACAACCCTTGTTAAGTCTAAAATAGTAAAATACTGAATCTTGCAAAGTGAAGCAAAATAGCGCATCCTGTAGGCCAGTGTGGGGATCCGCCAAGGTCGTTCATGAGCACCCCCGAAGGGGAAACGAAAGGTGGAGAGGACCGGGGCATGGTCAGAGGGTACGCATTAGGTGGTGGACTGATTCCAGCCAAGGGCCCAGTGCGGTTGATATAAGGCAATCATCAATGCGTGTCCAAGTATCATGAGGGGCAGAGTAGTTGATGAATGCCAGGGAGGAGGAACCCTTCCGGCTCCAGGCATTCCGGAGTGTAAAAGTATCACAGATATCACGTAGAATGCAAAGGGAGCACAGCTTGTCTGTTGGAGAGCTAGCTGTTGTGTCACTGGATACATCCATGAGGAAACTGCGGTCGCCCCCTAATATGAGGTGGTCAAAGACCAAGTTGACGATTTGTATGTGAAGCGCCTGGAAAAAGACGACGTTTGGGGCAGAGATATTGGCCAATAAGTTCAATTTGTCTGCCAGCATTCCAGTCACTAAGGCGTAACATCGTGTTCATCAAGTACAGTAGTAGCTAGGCAGAAGGCGACACTCTAATAGATCAAAATGCAGACCCCTCTAGAATAGGCACTGTAACAGGAGACATACCGGTGAGACCTCCAGTGAAAGGCGAAGGTGTGGGATCTACAGGTGGCAGACGGGTCTCTTCTCAGAAGGCAATTTGGGTGCCGTGTCGTGTGAGGTACCGCTAAACTTGCTTACCCTTGCGGGGTTGTAAAATGTACTTTAAATCTCATCAATGATATTTCTGAATTTTTTTAAATGTCAAATAATCCTTCGGTGGACATCACCAAAAAGATCCTCTTAACACGTTTTTAAATTGTTTCCAGTTGTAAGCAATGTAAGACATCTAATGGGCTTCAAAATGCCTCACAACATCCCTAAATGACCCTAGAAAACCTAGGGCACAGACACAAAATGTCCTTTTAATCTTTTTTTATGTATCTCTAGTCAATCTCCCTGATCCATCGTCATTTACAAATTCTAGTTTCTTCCTATCTTTCTATTATGTGAACCATCCTTACGGGTTTTCTGTCATTACACAAATGTCAGCCTTGTTTTTGTTAGTTTTTACCAACTACATATCCATATTTAAAGAGACGTTTCACTCGTCCCATCTAAGAATGTCATATTTTAAAGCTTTACAATTTTTCTTCCTAAAATATTTCTTAGGCAATGCAGATCAACAGGCATCATCAGTCGCCTTCTTTTTACTGATCTCGGCATGAATGTTAAAACCCTTGAGTAGAAATGCCATATCAGCAATCTGGCAAGTGATTCACTCCATTTTGTGATTAGATTTTGTTATTTTTCTTCTCTGTTGTTTATGCACTTTCTGCAGAGAGGGAGAATAATTCTGCATAGACTGGACCTTCACAAGAGCCTCAGAAAATATTCAACAGCATACCAGCCTATGTTCCTTGGCAGCAAACCGCCTAATCCCGCCTTTGGTTTCGCACTATTCAACCTCTGCATTGTTAAAGAAAATTGTAAATTGTGCCAACAAATTCTCAGTCTTGCTTTGAAAAAAGCCATGGGTAATAAAGACAATAGTTAGATTTTTCTATTAATTAAAAATAGGTCGCCTTCAGGCAACCAATGACATGGGAAATACGTTTGACTTTTATTGAAACAAAGAAAGAACAGTGTGAATATTTACACTCCTCCAGGGAAATACCAGTTTTGGAAGTCATACAGTGCCTTGTTACAAATTCCACATTAAATTGTGTACCCTGCTCAAATGCCTGTTTGCGCTGGGATCACAATTAAAAGCGATGCACTAAATATCCTACCTGGTAGTTGCAATCTTCATTAAATTTAGACAGGCTAAAACTGATGTAACATTTCACAGGTAAAGCCCTAGTATTTACATGGGATATGCAGATTTTTGTGATGTAAGCCAAAATCTGCATGTTATTCCCCAAAACAGTTGAAATAGGTGAAAATTATAATAATGTATAATATTATCTAATAAATTCTGAACACCTTGGTGTCCCAGTATAATTTCAACCAGACCCATTGCGTCCAAAAAGTAGAGTTTTCTCAGCTGAACAAAGAGTTCTGTTGAAAAGGACAAATATATAAAAACATAAGACTCATTGACAAATACTTCATACCGGAATCTATTGTGACAAAAGCCCATATCAACAAATATTTATTTCGTTTCTTTAAATGTACATTCACAGGTGAAGATCTTCTTTATGGATAGAGACCACCGCATGCCACCAACATACTCTTCCACCAGCCCCTTCTATCCTAATTCCGTTTATATCCACACCGGAAACATGAAGAGGCTTCTTTACCATTGGGTGCCTTCTTATGCTTTGCCAGATCTTTGCACTGTTAGTCCTTCTTCTATGTTTATCTACGGAAATAAGCAATGTCATGCTATGGTATGCCAAGCTCTGCTCTACCAGTACTAATTTTCAACATCATGGAGAGATGCAGTGATGCACATGCCCAATTTGTACTTTCATTGAACAATAAGGTGTATTTCTCTAACCTGCAAGTAATATTTTCAAGTAATTGTCAGGCACTTAAATTTATTGACAGATTATCTAAAGCCATAGAGTAATAATATTTGCTAAACACATAACAAAAAATGGTAAAAGATATTTACAAAACTAAAACATATATTAAAATTAATCTCATAAATAGTTATTAAAAACAAAACATGTTCAAAGGGTAAACCTTAGATTAGAAGGGAAAACCAAAATGTATTCCAACCTACAATTGCTGTTGAGTACCTACAATAAAAGCATAACTAATCCCTCAAGGCGGAGCACTTTCTTCATAACATAACAAGATGGGGACCTCAACGGGCCCCAGTGGCCGGCTACAAAGTAAAAGAATCTATAACTTGTCCATGGTCCAGGCCTCCCACAATCTATTAGAATAGAGATAAGTCACACTTAAAGAGCAAATAATAACATAGAGCAAATAATATATTCTCCTACTCTGTGTTACCAACGAGCAAATTCATTAAAATCAAGAGATCTATGTAGACCCAAAGTAGAAGGCTTTTCCTGCGTGATGGCTTTTTCCTAAGATCTTAAAGCCCTGTTGCTTACCATTTTGCCATTACCTAGTGCATAGGTCTAAGGCTAAGATAAAGGAACTCCAGATAATTTCTCATTGATTCCATCAAACTATAGCACAAGACTAGTGTATAAGTCAATGAATCTACCAAATATCAAGCTACGTCATTGTTGTGATGGCAGGTACAAAGAAGAACTATTCTCTCTATAACCCATTACATTAAAAAATTAGGAATATGATATAATCCGAAACACAGAAATTGTTGAATTGTTTTAGTAGAACAGTTGCTGCACAAGTGCTTTTGAGATAATCCATTCTCAAAGTTTCCTTCAATGTTGGGACCACCATCGGACAGTTTCTGATCTCCCCACCAGCCAAAATGACCACTAATTGTAGCGCTATTTATTTGTTGTGCTATTTCCTTTTTAGTCACTGTGTTAATATTCCAACATGTTTCATTTAAATTGTAGTTTTCTCATGCCTTGAAAGACTTCTTGTATTTCCAAATTTTGCCTGGTTCCCTTGCATTATTTTGTCATATACCCCGACTAGACAACTTTGTGATCCCTTTGCAGAGCCATTGATGTACATTAAAGTACAGTGGGGCAAGATGCCATGGTCTAACTTAAGATGAAAAGAAGAAGTTGATGCCCTTAAATTAAGAACTTCTTGGTGCAGGCACTCCAATGCTGTACAGCTGGCCGTATGACGCATCCCGCTAGGCCAATAAAGGGTTCCCAGTCTGCCCATATTGGGGGAATAAGCATGCCTCTACATATGATTGACCGTGAAACATCCCTACAGCCTGTTTACCCAACTCGTTGGTACTGCTGGTGCCAAGAGGGCGTTTGGTTGAATGTTTAAGTTCAAGCAGGATGCCAGAAGATGGCTTGTAACCCACAAGTACCAGGACAACATCTGATCTTGGAGGGAGTCCAATAGCTCTACCTCATAGTTATAAAGGCGTAGAAACATGTGTCCGCCCTGGGATAGTGAGAGTGGTGGTCATAAATATAAGGAGGGGCTTGCACATTTATACTTTTGCTACATAATTTTACCTTTATTTCTAGGTCTCGCCTTTCGACAGCGCAAGCGCTGTCCGCTAGGAGGGGTATTGTATACTTTAAAGGGCTTGTAGCCGCCCATTGCCTACTATTCTTTGGCATCAATGTCACTTTTCTTTGCTGCCTCCTAATTGGCCAGTGCATGCCAGGCATCACTTCCTGTTTTTTCCGAGGAGGGTTGATCAAGCACAAATTGATTACTAAGTGTCAGCCCGCTGCTCGCACTCTGGTTGAGGTATTATTTCTTCTTCCACTCCCCCTTGTCTGTGGTGCTTCTTCCGCCTCCCACGCACCCCTTCACTGAGTTTTCTCATACATTTTACAGAATTCAGTCACAGTTCTTCCAATACCCTGGTAGGCTCACCCGTCACGCCTATTCACGCACTTGATGCTACTCTTATGCTTTACCCTAGCATGAAATCGGTCTGGCTCTTCATTAGTCAGCAGACAATGCTGGTTCCTTATCTGCAGTGTGCAACTCATACATGGGCGTTCTGCATTTCATTGCTAAAATGTATTCTGTCTGTAAACATCCTTAGCCTTTGATGACACGCACTCAGAAAACACAAGCTCCTTGGATTTTAATTTCTAATGCTACATGTACACTTTGAACCTTTTTTCAATCAGAACCACATGTCCTATCGCAAAGTGAAAAAAAAGCATTAAAAAAATTCCACTGATCTGCCTTCCCGGAGCATCCCAACAAGCTTAATAGAGTCTTCTGAGCAGCTCTGGTGAAATGTGACAGCAGTTGTACATCTATATAGGTACCACACGATTCCCCTATATGCCACAAAATTAAACTCCACTCCACACTATGCCACAGAATTCTACTCATAAAGCTACAAAATTCCACTCCAGTCTATGCTACCCAATTTTACACCACACAATGCCACACAATTCTACTTTGCTCCATACAATGCCACACAATTCCACTCCACTTAACACTTGCCCCACAAATCCACTCTACTCCACACGATGCCAAACGATAACATTCCAAGCCACAGAATGTCACATGATTACACTCTATGCCACACAATTCCTGTCCATGCCACACAAGACAACAGAATCCCACTCCCCTCCACAAAATTCCACTCCACATAACAAAGAAATCAACTGCACAACACACAATGCCTCACTATTCTACACCATGCCACACATTTTCACACATTTCCACACAACACAATGCCACACAATTCCAATCCACACAATGATACCCCACTCCACACAATGCAAAAAAATCCACTCCACAGAATTCCACTCCATTCCACAAAATGACACACAATTACACTTCTTTCCACGCCACACAATTACACTCCATTCCATACAATTCCCGGTCCACTCCATTCAATGCCACTCCCCATAATGCCACACAATTCAGCACTATGCCACATAAATACACTCCACTTAATGTCACAAAATTATACTCCATTTCAGTCCTCTCCAAACAATGCCACACATTGCCCCTTCACACAATTCCACTCAAGACCACACCATCCCACACAATTACACTCCACACAATGCCATACAATGCCACTCCATGCCACACAATTCCGCTCCACTCCACACAATACCACAGAGCTCCACTCCATCCCACACAGAACCACTCAGTTCTACTTCAGTCCACACAATGCTACACAATTCCAATCCACACCAGACACTTCCAGTCCACACCACACACTTCCACTCCATCCCACACAGTGCCACATAATTCCACACCACACAATTGCACTCCACAAAATTGCCACTCCACACCACACAATACTATACATTTCCGCTTCACCCCACACAATTCCATTCCACTAAACACAATGCCGCACAATTCAACTCCACTCCCCACAATGCCACACAATGTCACTCCACGCCACACAATTCCACACCACTCCAAGCCATATAATGTCACTCTACACAATGCTACACAATTCCACTCCATACCACACAATCCCACACAATTCCACTGCACTCCACATAATGCACACAATTCCAACCCCCCACGCCATTCCAATCCATCCCCCACAATGCCACATAATTCCACTCTACCCCACACCACACAATTCCACTTCACTCCATACAATTTCACTCCACTCCACACAATTCTTCTCCACTCCACAAAGAGCTATACCATTCCAGTCCAGTCCACAAAATGACACAGGATTACACTCCACTCCACACAATACCACACAGTGCCACACAATTCCACTGCACACCACTCAATGTCACACAATCCAACTCCACACCACACAGTGCCACTCCATGCCATACAATATCACTGCACGTCACTAAAAACAATGAGACACAATTCCACCCCATGACAAAAGTCTCATTGGTTTGAAAAAACATCAGAATGTGTGACCTCTTTGCACTGCCTCAAGAGAGATCTGGTATTTTTTCTCATTTTATCTACTCTCATCTGCAAGCGAACGTTCTGTGAAGCTTTTGTTTATACTTCCACCGATTTTCCGGTATTCACTCTGTATTCATACACATGGCATTTGCCTACATTAATAAAAAAAATCTGTGATAAAATACCAAATAAATCATGTGGAAATGAAGACATAAATGGAAACATTGTTTTTAATGGTGAGAGTTAAACAAGAAAGCAGAGAGCGGCGACAAAAAATGGAAGGGACTAAAAGGCAAATACACTGTCAGATTTGTAGGTTTTCCATGCTGAAGACAGCAAGGTGGGCCGTAGGTGTGTCCTTATGCAACAGGTGGCCTCCTGTTCTTGGGACGGGATCCATTTGCAGATGAGTGACTTTGCTTATCCTTGAATCAACAGTGACAGGAGCTTGGGCATCCTTTGATGGAAATGTGGCCTTATGTGGAAGTTTGGGTGCTAGCCCAATTGCCCTTCTGAAGAAGACAGCTTGAAATTTTGCGAGGAGAACGGATGACTAGCAAATCCTGTCCTGTGTTCCTTGGATTGCCTTTAGGTTCACTCACTTCTTAATTTGAGCTGATGGTTCCCGGGGCTCGGCACTGATACTTAATTGTCACCACTACACTTATGACACTCTGCCACATGGTGGCGCTGCTCATCTAATTTCGAGATGAGCAGAACAGCGGTTGTTTATTAATACAATATACATTAAAAAAAATACTAGTTCCTGCCTCCCCAGCCATTCCTTTAGCTTTGGGGACCTAGAATAATCTGAACTATCACATGTGAAGGTGAGAGAGATGTTAGTAGTTGTTTTGGTACCATCATTGGCAGCAATGACGGGGCAGTGGGTGGTGCAAGTTGCAGGGGCCTCCTGGTCAGGGCCCTGGCCCTTATTATTTTACAAATTAAGCACTGGTGCTATAGCACTCTGTAATAAACAATTGTCACTGCTCTAGAGACTTTGCATGCTCATCGGGCAATAGAAAGGAAAAAAGATCAGGGTTTTCTTGCTCTGCTGCCTTTAAAAAATATTTTTCAATTGTTTCCAGACACCTCGCTCTTAAGGAGTTCTGGTTTCTATTTCTGATTACATATTCAGACATTAGATCCATTTGTATTTCTTTTCACCTTTATCTCACTGATAGGTAACATTTTGAGAAGACCTAGGCGACAAGAATATTGTCTTCATTGTGGCCAGGTAGTTCACGATTATGTAGTCCTAAATCTCTGCCTTGTCAATACCTTCCTAATTGTCTCCTTCCAGTTGAGGCTTGCATGGACTTTCTCTAGCTGCAGTAGTCATCAGGCCTCAGGCAAAATTGCTCCTCGCAAGGTAAGTGAGAGTCGTGCGAGACAACTCTATAGCCGCCTCCTCCACTATGTGTGTGTGTGGGGTGAGCGGGTTCGAGATCAAGCATTTCTGACCAGCAGCAATGGATTCGATTGGTCCACCACCTTCACAACATTCTCTTCTGGGTATTATTCATGATATTTTTCTAAGCAATTATCATTTTTTGATAAGAATCACATTCTATCTGTAATGGTTCTAATGAAAACCAGGCAGGACAACAGAAGTATTTTTTCTGTTTTTTTGTTGTTGTTTTTTTTTTTTTTACAAATTTTCGGTTCTGCTGTGTGAAGAATGATAGAGACGTTGCTGAGACCCCAAATTACAACTTAAAAAAAAATGATATGTCCATACTACTTTATCATCTTTCCTACATATTACTTTGTGAATCTCTAGCTTCTGTTTGGCGAAGCTTCGGCTCTCTTTGAAGCTCCAGCAATATACCAACTTTCATCTGGACATAGAAATACTGCCCCAACCTGAAAGTTTCATTTTACTTCACTAGATTAATGTAGTGAAGTACCACAGCATAACACGAGGCATTTTACACTACAAATGCTGGTAATAATGAAAACATGTAGGCCTAGATGTAGGTAAATCTCATTTACCGATTCATAAATACCGAATTTTACCGATTCGGTATTCATGAAGCTGTAAATGAGATGTAGGTAAATATTCGGTAATTTTTACCGAATCGGTAGGAATCGGTATTTACCGATTTCTGTAATTACAGAATCGATATTTGTCATTGATTCCTATGGGCCTTGAAGGCCATAGGATTCAATGGCAAATACCCAATCGGTAATTACCGATTCGGTAAAAATACTGAATTGCCAAGGGAGACAGGGTGTCACTTTGACACCCTGTTGCACCCCTGTTTCGGGCTTGTGTGCCATGTGACACACATACATGCCCGTAGGGCATGTCTGTGTGCCACATGGCACAGGTGTACATGCACAGATGTGCATGTACACAGGATTTCGGTATTTACCATGGAATAGTATTCCATGGTAAATAACGATTCGGTAAGGGCCTGTGGCACTGATTACAGTGCTACCTACATATTGATTTACAGAATCGGTAAATTTACCGATTCGGTATTTTACCGACTCTGTAAATTTACCGAATCGGTAAATTTACAGATTCTGTAAATCTAAGGCCCCCTACATTTCAAAACCCAAATACCGGTCGGTAACGGCCGAAATCAGCCGTTAGCGGTTACGGCCGAAATCAGATCCACACCGACCCCAAAACCACACTCAGAGGCACCCTCATCTACAGACCCCCAGGACCCCGCACACAATTCAGCGAAGACATCACTGACTTCCTCAGCCCACATGCCCTCCCATCCGAGAACTATATTCTACTGGGAGACCTCAACTTTCACCTGGAAAAGAAAAACAACAGCAACATCACCACCCTTCTGGACAACCTGGCCAATCTCGGACTCAATCAATAACAACAAGAGAGGAAGGGCAAGAAAGGACACTCCTATATCCCAGATAGATAATTATTAGCAACAAAGGAGTGACTAAGATAAAAGTGATGTTGTCCCGCTTGGTGTCGCAGGTGTGGTCAAGACTCACACAAACATGCTGGCATCCAGCTGGAGAAAACAGACTGTCTCCCTTAGTGTGCCCAAGTGACTCCTGTTTACAGGAGGAAACAAAAAAAAGGGGCCTGTAAATCACCATGTGTTCAAAACAAAAAAGTCGCCTTATTTGTTTAGAAGGACCCTCGCTCACCACTAGTTGGTGACATGCTTCATCATCGGGTCCCCGCTGGGGTGACCGAATGTCCCCCCAGCGTGCTACAACGCCTGATTACAGCGGAGCAGGATGTGGTGAATGTAACAGTCCCGAAATTAAGAGTTGACTATTTGTGAAGTTGTGAGTGTGTTAAAAAATGCACGATTGTGTCTTTACAAAAGTCTTTAATATAGACCAATCTGCATTGTATAAAAACAGAGTGGGCGGATTCCACAGGTTCTAAGTTACGGAACCGGGATCCTGGTCAATAATCAACAATGGTCAACATGTTTCTGCTGTTAATTGCGTTTTGCTCAGCATTCATCAGGACCTAAACCAAAGTCCTCCGGTGGTGTGCACGCACTAAGGTGCACCCTCCCGGGAGGCTCAAAGTGTGAAAAAATATATACAGTGGTCAAGAAATTATCTTCATATAATCACTACAAATTCAGTAGTGAGAAATAAAAACCGCATTCATGACGGAATCATGCCCCGTAGGAAAAGTCAGCGCGGGACATCTTCACGCGATGGTATTTTTCAACACCGCGGCTCCCCGTAAGGCACCTACTTTCTCGGCTGCTGACTTCCGGGTGTGCCCTTTTTTATACAATGCAGATTGGTCTATATTAAAGACTTTTGTAAAGACACAATCTTGCATTTTTTAACACACTCACAACTTCACAAATAGTCACCTCTTAATTTCGGCACTGTTACATTCACCACATCCTGCTCCTCTATAATCAGGCGTTGTAGCACGCTGGGGGGACATTCGGTCACCCCAGCGGGGACCCGATGATGAAGCATGTCACCAACTAGTGGTGAGTGAGGGTCCTTCTAAACAAATAAGGCGACTTTTTTGTTTTGAACACATGGTTATTTACAGGCCCCTTTTTTTGTTTCCTCCTGTAAACAGGAGTCACTTGGGCACACTAAGGGAGACAGTCTGTTTTCTCCAGCTGGATGCCAGCATGTTTGTGTGAGTCTTGACCACACCTGCGACACCAAGCGGGACAACATCACTTTTATCTTACCCAATCTCGGACTCAAACAACTCGTTGGCACTCCCACCCACTCTGCCGGACACACGCTTGACCCTATCTTCACCTCCAGCAAGCACATCTCCTTCGATCACACCACAACTCTCCATTGGACGGACCACAGCTGCGTTCACTTCAACTACAAAAAGTCCACGACCCACAACCCCCCTCAACCTATCCCCCGAAGAAATTGGAACAAAATCACCACCGACCAGCTCTTCACATCGCTTCACCAAAACCCCCCTACCAATTCATTGGACCCTAACCAAGCAGCCATCAACCTCACACAATGGATCACCCACAGCGCCGACGAACTTGCACCCTTCAAAAACCATCTAATCAAGCAAGGTAGCAAAAAAGCCCCCTGGTTCAACGATGACCTTAAGACATCGAAGAAGCTCTGTCGTACTCTCGAGAAAACCTGGAGAAAAAACCCAACCACTGACAACCTAGCCACCTTCAAGAACGCCACCCGCAAACACCACCAACTGATCCGATCCACCAAGAAATCAGCATTCAAGGATCGACTTGACAACAATGCCCAAAACAGCAAGGAACTATTCAACATCGCAAAGAATTCACTAACCCCTCCACCGGCACTAACAACATCACCCCCTCCCAAGACCTCTGCGACTCTCTATCCTCATTCTTCCACAACAAAATCGCCGAAATACATTACAGCTTTGAAAACCAGTCCGAAGACCAGTCTACTCCACCCACCTCCAAACCAAAACTGCACACTAACAACCTTTGCGCCTGGAACCCTATCACCACCGAAGACACCATCCGTCTGATGAACTCCATCCACTCAGGATCACCAACCGACCCATGTCCCCACCACATCTTCAACAAAGCAGACTCCATCATCGCACCCCATCTCTGCGATGTCATTAACTGTTCCCGCAACTCCGCTACCTTCCCGGAAAACTGGAAACATGCCGAACTCAGCGCCCTTCTGAAGAAACCCACGGCAGACCCAACCGAACTTAAGAACTACCGCCCCATCTCGCTCCTCCGAATTCCGTGCCAAAGTCATCGAGAAAGCCGTCAACAGTCAGCTCGCCGCCTTCCTCGAATCCAACAAATCCCTCGACCCTTCACAGTCTGGCTTCCGAGCCAAACACAGCACCGAAACCGCCCTCATCGCAGCAACAGACGACATCCGAACACTACTGGACAACGGAGAAACAGTTGCTCTCATCTTACTTGACCTCTCCGCAGCCTTCGACACAGTCTGTCACAGCACCCTCATACAACGACTCAGCAACGTCGGAATACAAGGAAAAGCATTGGACTGGATCATCTCGTTCCTCACCGGAAGAACCCAGAGAGTCCGCCTCCCGCCTTTCAAATCAGAAGCCACCAAAGTCATCTGCGGCGTACCACAAGGATCATCACTCAGTCCCACCATATTCAACGTTTACATGAGTCCCCTCGCTACCATCGCACGCCATCACAACCTCAACATCATCTCCTACGCAGATGACACCCAACTGATCCTCTCCCTCACCAAAGACCCAAACACCGCCAAAACCAACTTACACGAAGGAATGAAAGAAGTAGCCGAGTGGATGAAGAACAGCCGTTTAAAACTAAACTCGGACAAAACAGAAGTCCTCATCTTAGGGCCATCCCCCTCTGCCTGGGACGAATCATGGTGGCCACCGGCCCTCGGAACCGCACCCACACCTACGGACCACGCAGGTAACCTGGGCTTCATCCTGGACTCCACCCTCTCGATGACCAGACAAGTCAACGCCGTCTCATCATCTTGCTTCAACATCCTACGAATGCTCAAAATAATCTTCCGTTGGATCCCCACCGAAACAAGAAAGATGGTCACCCACGCACTGATCACAAGCCGACTGGATTACGGAAACACCCTGTACGCCGGAACCACAGCCAAACTACAGAAAAAACTCCAACTCATCCAAAACGCCTCAGCCAGACTCATATTGGACATCCCTCGGCAAGCTCACATTTCCGCCCACCTGAAAGACCTCCATTGGCTCCCTGTCAACAAGAGAATAACGTTCCGTCTCCTCACCCACGCACACAAAGCCCTCTACGACCTAGGACCCGAATGCCTCAACACGCGTCTATCCTTCTCTCTCTCTCTCTCTCTCTCTCTCTCTCTCTCTCTCTCTCTCTCTCTCTCTCTCTCTCTCTCTCTCTCTCTCTCTTTCTCAATCTCTCTCTCTCTGTCTCCCTCCGTCTTTATCTGTCTCCTTCTGTCTGTCTCCCTCCCTCTGTCTGTCACTCTTCTCCCTCTGTCTGTCGCCCTCCTCCCTCTGTCTGTTGCCCTCCTCCCTCTGTCTGTCTCTCTCTGTCTGTCTCCCTCCCTCTGTCTATCTCCCTCTGTCTGTCGCCCTCTGTTTCCCTCTCTCTCCGTCCCTCTGTCTTCCTCTCTCTGTCTCCCTCTCTCTCCGTCCCTCTGTCTCCGGCTCCCTCCTTCCCTCTGTCTCCCTCCCTCTGTCTCTCTCTCTTTCCCTCTGTCTCCCTCTGTCTGTCTCCCTCTGTCTGTCTTCCTCTCTGTCTGTGTCCCTCTCTCTGTCTCCCTCTCTCTCCGTCTCTCTGTCTCCCTCCCTCTGTCTCCCTCACTCTCTCCCTCTGTCTATCTCCCTCGCTGTTTCCCTCTCTGTCTCCCTCCCTCTGTCTCCTCCTCTGTCTCCCTCCCTCTGTCTCCCTCTCTCTCTTGCTCCCTCTCTCTCTGTCTCCCGCTGTCTGTCTTCCTCTTTGTCTGTGTCCCTCTCTCTGTCTCCCTCTCTCTCCGTCCCTCTGTCTCCCTCCTTCTGTCTCACTCACTCTCTCCCTCTGTCTGTCTCCCTCTGTCTGTCTCCATCTGTCTCCTTCTGTCTGTCTCCCTCCCTCTGTCTCCCTCTCTCTGTCTCCCTATGTCTGTCACCCTCATCCCTCTGTCTGTCTCCCTATGTCTGTCGCCCTCCTCCCTCTGTCTGTCTCCCTCTGTCTGTCTCCCTCTCTCTCCATCCCTCTGTCTCCTGCTCCCTTCTTCACTCTGTCTCCCTCCCTCTGTCTCTCTCTCTCTTTCCCTCTGTCTCCCTCTGTCTGTCTTCCTCTCTGTCTGTGTCCCTCTCTCTGTCTCCCTCTCTCTCCGTCCCTCTGTCTCCCTCCCGCTGTCTCACTCACTCTCTCTCTCTCTCTATCTCCCTCCGTCTTTATCTGTCTCCTTCTGTCTGTCTCCCTCCCTCTGTCTGTCACTCTCTCCCTCTGTCTGTCGCCCTCTGTTTCCCTCTCTCTCCGTCCCTCTGTCTCCCTCTCTCTGTCTCCCTCTCTCTCCGTCCCTCTGTCTCCGGCTCCCTCCTTCCCTCTGTCTCCCTCCCTCTGTCTCTCTCTCTTTCCCTCTGTCTCCCTCTGTCTGTCTCCCTCTGTCTGTCTTCCTCTCTGTCTGTGTCCCTCTATCTGTCTCCCTCTCTCTCCGTCTCTCTGTCTCCCTCCCTCTGTCTCCCTCACTCTCTCCCTCTGTCTATCTCCCTCGCTCTGTTTCCCTCTCTGTCTCCCTCCCTCTGTCTCCTCCTCTGTCTCCCTCCCTCTGTCTCCCTCTCTCTCTTGCTCCCTCTCTCTCTGTCTCTCTCTGTCTGTGTCCCTCTCTCTGTCTCCCTCTCTCTCCGTCCCTCTGTCTCCCTCCTTCTGTCTCACTCACTCTCTCCCTCTGTCCGTCTCCCTCTGTCTGTCTCCATCTGTCTCCTTCTGTCTGTCTCCCTCCCTCTGTCTCCCTCTCTCTGTCTCCCTATGTCTGTCGCCCTCCTCCCTCTGTCTGTCTCCCTATGTCTGTCGCCCTCCTCCCTCTGTCTGTCTCCCTCTGTCTGTCTCCCTCTCTCTGCGTCCCTCTGTCTCCCTCTCTCTGTCTCCCTCTCTCTCCGTCCCTCTGTCTCCTGCTTCCTTCTTCACTCTGTCTCCCTCCCTCTGTCTCTCTCTCTGTCTCCCTCTGTCTGTGTCTCCCTCTCTCTCCGTCTCGCTGTCTCCCTCCCTCTGTCTCCCCTCTGTCTCCCTCTCTTTGTCTCCCTCTCTCTCTTGCTCCCTCTCTCTCTCTGTCTCCCTCTGTCTGTCTCCCTCCCTCTGTCTGTTTGCCTCCATCTGGCTGTCTCCCTCCCTCTGTCTGTGTCTGTTTCCCTCCCTCTGTCTCACTCCCTCTGTCTCCCTCCCTCTGTTTCCGTCCATCTATCTCCCTTTGTCTGTCTCTCCCTCTGTCTGCCTCTCTCTCCCTCACTATGTCAACCTCTGACTCCCTCCCTCTGCCTGGCTCTGTCTCCCTGTCTCTGTCCTTCTCTCTCTATCTCCCGCCCTTTGTCACCCTCCCTCACCCTCCCTCTCCCTCCTTCTCCCTCCCTCTCTCTCCCTCTGTCTCTCTCTCCCTCTCGGTTTCCCTATCTCTGTCTAGGCGAGGTGTAATAATTCTATTAGAAATATCTCAAAAACCAAGAGCTCTTTGCTGCACACATCGAAGCACCTCCCCAGCCTTCCCAAAATCTGCAGCACGTTATTAATGACACCCTAATTTAGAGAGTGCACGAGAGCTGGCTGGACCACCGCGACAGAAATCATGTGTAATCCAGATAGCAGTGATTCCAAGTAATGCTGGGCTGACTCGGACTTTCATCCCTTCAGTGTCTATAAAACAAAAGCTACTCGGGGGAGCACGAGCTGCGCAGAGTGATCTCAGAGTTCACGCTCGTTTTAATCAGTCACAGGGTTTGTCTTTGATTCCTGGTCACTGTAATTGTGCAACAATTCCCGGATTGCAAGAGAGCAGAGAAAGAAGCGAAGTGGGAGGACTGTTCTCCACAACCGCAAGGGGTGGCTCCTGAGTCACAGATCCACAACCGCAAGGGGTGGCTCCTGAGTCACAGAGCCGAAGGGGCTCCTGGTCAGATGCTTCCCAAGGCCCGGCTCCAGCCATGCGCTGGGTGTAAAGTGAAGCTTGGACACTGTTATTAAGAGTAGGTTGTGAAGGACAGCCCTGCTGTCAGCCAGGGGCAAGCAAGCTTATGTATGTGACCAACGTAAACCTGCATACAAGGCCAAAGCCCTGCAGGAAATATATGTGGCACATACAGGTGTGCAACGCCCATTGAGTCCAATGGGCTTCCCCCCCCCATTCCCCCTTGTGTGTGTCAGCCGAGCTGAGACAGCTTCCCGGGCCCACACACAGCCGCACCCGTGTACTTCACAGGTCTTTAAAAGACCATTTACTTGTTAATGATGCATTGTTGTATTTCACCTCTTCTTGGCGCCCCTGCATCGCCACTCTGACTATCCCTGGACGCCCAGCCCCCATAGAGCAGAGTCTCTTGGAGTTCGCACTGCTGCAACCGTCTGTGTTTGCTGACACTTAAAAAATATTTTTTAAGCAGGTACGATGTCTGCAAGGTCCGCGAGCCGCCAAGGAAAGCTTGCCGGGCCGATGGCGGCCTGCGGGCCGTACTATGAGTACCTGTGATATAGAGCGATCTTGTCCGTTTCTGTATTGGGCTATTCCCATCTGCGAATACGATCCTCAGCCTGCACCAGGGAAGCCAAGGGCTCCATCGCCAGAGTGAATAGCAAGGGTGAGAGGGGACCTCCCTGCCTTATGCCCCTAGTAATAGGGAAGGCCTCTGATAACACACCGTTGACCAACACATCTGCTCGCGGATGGGCATAAAGGACATGGGCCAGGGCCCTAAAATGGGATCCGAACCCCATCTCAGCCAACACAGCCTGTAGATATGCCCAGTCCACTGAGTCAAAGGCCTTTTAAAAATCTATGAGAAGGAGAGCTAAGTATGGAGTGAGCAAGTGCCAATGGGCTAGAGCCAGCTGTAGCCTCCGAAGGCACTGTCGGGTCCCACGCGTGTGCATGAAGCTGCATTGGTCTGGATGGACCAGCTGGGGCAGGTAGGGCTTCAGTCATTGAGCCAGGATGGTGGCGTACAGCGTAACTTCCGTATTGAGGAGGGAGATGGGACGATAGTCTGTACAGTGACGGGAGGGAGGCTGGGATTTCGGGAGGACCACAATGGTGGCGATGTCCATCTCGGGCGGGAAGGAACCTTTCTCCAAAGCTTCCTGAAATAGCTCGGCCAAACGGGGCACAAGAGTTTTGCAATACATTGCGTAATATTCCTGGGGAAGGCCATCTGGGCTCGGGTCTTACCCGATAAGGTAAGGGAGATTGTTTCATCTATTTCTTCCCGAGAGGTGGGGCGGTCCAGATCTTTCTAGGTGGCTGACTCCAGCCGAGGGAGACGTACGTTACCCCACCCAAGGAGAACCTGGAGTGGTAGGTCGGGGTTTGTGCTGCCTATAATCGCTGATAGTATAAGGCGAAGATGTGTGCCATCGCCAGTGGGGCGGGGTGCACCGTTCCCTCCTCATCCACCATCTCCGGGATAATGCGGCTCGCCCTGGGATATGTAGCTAGCCTGTGTTGCATCGTACCGTTTTTGTCTCCCCAGTCATAAACTCTCGCCACCAACGACCTCCAGAGGAGCTTAGCAGCATCCAGGGATAGTTGTCTGATTTCGACCCAAAGGTGAGCGAGCTGTCGGGCCTGGATGGCATCGTCGGACAGGGAAAGTGATTGCTCAAGGTGAAGCGCCAGCGCCTCCTGTGAGATGATTTCCCGCAGCTGAGCCTGTCTCTGGTTCTTAAGCTGACCCTTTGCGACACCCCATGTGGTAGCCTTCCCTGCCTCCCACAGGGTACCCGGAGAAGCTACAGAGCCCTCACTAGTAAGAAAGTACTGCTTGAGCTCCATCCCCACCACCTTTTGGAATTCTTTATCTTGGAGGTACCATGCATTCATTCTCCATGTTTGGTGGGCCGAGGGGGGGGGGGCCTGTACTAAGGAGCACCGCGGAGTTATCGGAAATCCCCCTAGGAAGGATGAGGACATCTAAAATCTCGGAACAGTCAGTTGAGAGGACAAAGATCGCATCTATGCCCGCCTGTCTGTGGTGGGCTACGGAGGTGTGTGTGAATTGGATGGTGCGGGTGTGACATGCGCGCCACGCATCACAAAGGCCCAGAGACTCGGACCAATTCCATAGCTGTTTCGCCTGCGCCATTCTAGAAGCAGAGGGAGGGCCCATCATATCGTGGGCTGGGGAGGAGACTGCATTAAAGGCGCCGACAATAACGGTGGTACCCAGAGGCAGAGTATTCAACATGGCCGCAGTGTGCTTAAGTGTGGGTGCGAGCATCGAGGGGCGGAGTAAATGAACATGGGATTGAGGGGGGAGCCAGCCAGTGAGCCACAAATGGTCACAGATGAGCCTTGAGTGTCGTGGATGACCTGGGAGAGAACAAATGACAGAGTGCGTTTCAGGAGGATAGCCACCCCTCGGGAGCCCCTGGAGAAGCCGGAGTGCCATACTCTATCATACCCGTAGCGAGCCAGGAAGGAACAACAATTGCCCAATAGGTGTGTTTCTTGAAGTAAGAGGACGTCTATGTGAAGGCTTTGCGCATAGCGGAGGACCGTCATATGTTTAAGCCGGTCCAGGAGACCAATGACGTTCCATAATAAAACATGGAGGGACGCCCTAGGCGCAGTAGTGTCTGTCGTGGTGGGTGGTACATGGGTCCGGGACGTGTGATCCTACAGGGATGTGAAAATGCGCGTGGGAGCCCATCAAGTAGAACTTTACCGTGGAAATGTATCAGCAAAATGTGGGATTTCAAATGACAAATCAACCAACTTCTGTACTGAGGGAGAGAAATCATTGTTTTACTTCTGCCACACAACAAACATTATAGTGTGTGCTTAAGCAAGTCACAGCGGCGGTCGCAACATAGAAAAGGTTGTGGGGTGGAGAAAGGGCGTGGGGGGGAGAATCGGGCCTTATGGGCCGAGCGGCGCAGGGCACGCCTATAATCTCCGGGTTCACCTGCCTTGTCAGACAGAGACACGAGACACTCTGTTAGGCGTAGACAATCGAGTTTATTAGCTGCAGCTAAGTACAGTTGTCCAAGAAGTACACCAATGGTATGTTCTCAGGAGACTGCCACTTAACTCCGTGGCTCACAGTCTCTTATAGTACACATATTTACAATGTCTACTCCCAAAACATACAAAACTGACAAATAGGAAGAGTTTGAAAACAAGCTATCAAGTATCTTGTGAACGCCCTCCTTTCAGACCCCGTGTGCTTTCCTCCCCTCAAGTTAATCAACACTAGTGCCCGTAATTCAATTTGCAGGTGGTAGAACATGTTCGCGTGCTTCAAAGGATAGTTTGTGTAATAAGAGAATACACGAAGAGAATAGCGAAGGCCAGTCAAATAAGATAAAGTAAGAAAGAATGGTGGGACCCAAACAGTGGACTAAGACAAGGATTAATCAGTCTAGACATGGATTTAACGAACTCGGCCAGACCCTGACATCAGTTTCGTAAACAAGGACAAGGGGTTACTTTTTAACAGAAGAGACACGTAGCAGTTGGAAAAGCAAAAACACTATGTTAGCCGTGCTGCCTGAGTGAGGCAACACAAAATGGCGGCTGAACACAAAATGGGGGCTAGATACGAAGCGAAGTCGAAAACCACAGAACCTCAGACCCTCATTTTACCATTACTCAGGCAAGCACAAAGGACTCATGTTAGTCTGAGTCGATGTCAATGGTCATCAGGTCACTGAGCTGTTGCTGCAACATCATTTTAATGTTCTCTGTTTTCTGTGACACGGGTTTTGGAACACACAAGGTGGCACAAAGTCCACAGATGGCGGGGCCACACTGTAAACAGACAACAAGAGAAAATGATCGCTAGAATCACTCCAAGGAAAGTTAACACTTTCCATCCCCACTTAGACAGTAGTCCCCAAAACCATCCCATCACAGACCAATCTCCTGTGTCCTGATGAATAGACTCGGAAATCACGTGTAACTTAGAGATGGCTTGGTATACTGTAGGGACGTTATCAGGAATGTAAATGCAGCAACTAGACCCAATCAATTTACAGACTCCTCCTCTATCTGCAAGGACAATGTCTAAAACCATTCGGTTTTGCAAAGTCATAAGACGATCCGCCTGAAGTTCAGCTGTCAGATTACTCAAGGCTCCGGAAGTCACATTTATGGTAGCCTCGACCACACGAACTAGTTGTCTAATGTTTTTGCTATTGGCCATTGGACCCCAAAAAGGAAGAAACCCTTTGATAAAGTCTCCTCCCTCTTGTCCAGCTGTGTCTTTGGAATCAATAACCCCTCTACCATATCTTTTTCTGTGATGACCTGAAGGAGCAGTATATGTCGGGGGAAGAAGAAAAGCCACATAACAGGTTCCTGAAAAATAGGTGGGAAGCCATGTGTAGGCTCTATCATGGCAGACGAAATATGTACCTTGAGATGGTACCAGCGGTGAAGAAATCAGGGGTGTATAGATGTATGTATGGGAACAAACACTCTTTTCCTGTTTATCTTAGTGTTCTGACCATTTACCTGCAGACATAAGTTACCTTTATGAGGTATGGTCCAAATTGGCGAAGATCTTCTTTGTCTAGCCTTATCAGTGAGACTAGTAACGTAACGAGTCACATTCCAACCATCATATGCTCATTTCTCATCAACGGGAATCTTACTAATGTTGGCAATTTTAGCCATTGTTACTATTCCCTTTATCAAAGGACTATGACTAAAATCTGCTCCACCATTATATGGACCACCAAGAGGATATCGAAGTTGATTCTGGTATGCATTGGAAAACATAGCCTGATAAGCCCAAGCGGAACCTTCATATGAAAACGGAAGGACTAAATAAGGCATCCCTCTTTCTGTGTTATGGGGCATAAGCCCACAAACCCAACAGTCAGTAGTGTTGACTACCAGTTGATGCTGATGTAACAACTGGATGAACGAATTGTTAAGATATTCTGTTCTCCTAATTTGCTCATGATCTGGGAGTGTATAGAACTTATGCGGGGAAACAGTAGTAGGAGAAGGCAAAGAGACAGAAGAAGGAACAGGTGGTTGCTGCATAGTGTGGATAACCCATCCCACACCAGCTAATAAACTACATAGACATACTAGAATACATAATGCTACGCCACATCGACTAAACAATAGTTTCTTATACTTAATTCATTTTACAATCTTAATATCATTCCCTTCCACTTTAGTATCCATTTCTCTAAAGGCGTTGCTCACGGTAATCTTCCTGGATCACTTAGTTGTGATTATTAGCCGTCCTATGACACTGCAAGTCCTGTTGACCTAGTCACTATTCAGGTCACAGCCTAAGACTCATACCGTGACCCTGCAACTTGACGGATAGTGAAAAAGGAAATATCTTTTAATAGAAAATATAACCAGCAAAAAGGAAAAAAAAAGACAAAGTTCAATTGTCTTTAGTCAACCTAGGTCTTAGGTTGTACCGTGTCTTGCCATGTATCGTTTGGTCTCGAAACAAAGTCTCTGGGTTCGTCGTATTCAGTCTCAAAGGTGTTGGTACAGCTTCTTGCAACACGTCGTCGTCTTCTTTCTCAGAACTTGTCCAGTCCAGGCGTGCACTACTGAAAGGTACAAATCTGGGTACTTTCTCACATTCACTATCACCAACGCCTTCTCGGACCCACTGGTCGTAAGGTAAAGGTAATGGTACCCTTTTACAGTGCACCCCGTGAACCCAGTTTTTCTTCCCGACGACCTTTACAGCTGTACGTGTCGTCAAAAGCACTTATCGCAGCGGCCCCCAACGAGGTTCCAAATTCTTTTTCCTCTGGAAATTCTTTAAACAGACGAAATCACCAGGTTGAATGGAATGGTCTGGACCTGTTGATGAATAACACGTAATTTAGTGGTAAGGTCATGCAAGTAATCAACCAACAATGGGTATGGAATATCGGAATACTTTTTAGGTCGAGGGACTCCCCAAACATTAGCTGGGCGTCCAAAAAAGACCTCATAAGGACTAAGTCCTAAACGAGAATGTACCGTTGTTCTCGTAGAGAGAAGTGCCAAAGGCAAGGCATCGGGCCAAGCAAGGCCCGTGCTGGCCTGAATCTTTGCTAATTTGAGCTTGAGAGTGCCATTATAACACTCTACCAAACCCGCTGACTGAGGGTGGTTTGCCGCATGGAATTTCTGTCTAATATCAAGACCCGCACACACCTTCTGCATAATTTGGCCTACGAATTCACTTCCATTGTCACTCCAGACAATGCGCGGCAAACCAAACCTCGGGAAGAATTCCTTCAAGAGGACTTTTGCAGTGGACAAAGCAGTATTATCCTTTAGGGGGTAGGCCTCTATCCATCTGGAAAAGGCACAGACCACCACCAGGACATACTTAAGGTTATTACAACGCTCCATGTGACTGTAATCTATTTGCAATACCTCAAAAGGGTACGTAGGGGGAGCAAGGTGACCTGCCGGAGTTGGTGTTCCTTTTCCTGGATTGTGCCTCAAACAAACAATACAATGCTTCATCACATTCTCCGCACATTTGGGGATACCTTCATTCTGCCATACTGGAGCCAGAAGCTTGCATATTCCTTTTGCACTGATATGAGCTGGACCATGCGCCATATTAACTACAGGTAGTACATAGGCATCTGGTAACAGCCAACGTTGGTGTTCTGACAATTCCGTCCAACATCCCGTCGCGTCCAACATTCCCGTACTCTCTCTCCACTTACTCAATTCTTTCTCAGTTGCTTCCTCCTGGATCATTTTCACACTGTCTACTGTGTCTTCACACATACCTCCTTCTCTGACCCATCTTGCAGGACCTGCAACATACATACGACTCTTAACATCTTTCGCTGTTTCTTTCGCTACCTCATCTGCAAAAGCATTCCCACGACGCACATCATCAGTGACCCTTTTATGTGCACTGCACTTCACAATCGCTATCTGAATAGGCAAGGCAAGTGATTCAAGAAGGTCAGTTACCAACTGACCATGCTGTATTTTAGTGCCGTGGGAAGTAAAGAATCCTCTTTCCTTCCACAAACGACCGAAACTATGAGCAACGCCAAAGGCGTATTGGCTATCAGTATAAACAGTCACTCTTTTTCCTTTCGCCAACACACACGCTCTCTTTAATGCAATCAACTCGGCTGCTTGTGCTGAATTCTGTGTAATGCGTGCAGTTTCTACTACTGTATGCAAAGTAGTAACAGCATAGGCTGCAGTTGTCTCGCCATTAGGAAGCTTGAAACAAGACCCATCTACCCATAGGATCCCATCCGGATCCACAAGTGGTGTATCTTTCAAATCTATTCGGCCTTTAGTTTCCTCTTCTGTACGAAGAAAACAATCATGTTGTTGTTGTGTATCTTTCTCATCTAGAATGGGTAACAATGTTGCTGGATTTAAAACATTACATCGTTTGATATATATGTGACTGGCCAAAAGCGTCAACTCATACCCAGACAAACGAGCACTCGTGAGATGTTGCGTTTTTGTTCTGTTCAAGAGAGTATCTACTGCATGTGGTACCATAACAACAAGAGTGTGATCCAACACCAATCCAGCAGATTGACGAATGGAGATCGCTGCTGCTGCTGTTGCTCTGAGACAACTAGGCAATGCCTTGGCTACTGGATCCAATGTAGCCGAAAAATAGGCACACAGCCTTTGTTTGTCTCAAAATTGTTGTGTCAAGACTGACAACGCACAACCTTCTCTTTCATAGACATAGAGTGTGAAAGGCTTAGTATAATCTGGAGTACCCAACACAGGAGCAGAACACAACGCAGTACGTAAATCAGAAAAACTCTTCTGACATTCATCAGTCCAAGGTGGAGGTTGGGGCGTGTCTTTTAGAGTAAGTGCCAGCAGAGGTTTAGCCAACAAAGAAAAATTCGGAATCCACTGTCTACAATAAGAGGTAATGCCCAGGAAAGCATGCACCTCTCTCTGTGTGGATGGTACAGACATTCGTGCAATTGCATGGATACGTTCTGGGGTCAATCGCCTTCCCTCCTTCGACAAGAGATGACCTAAATAGGTAACCTCTTGACGACAATAGTGTAATTTAGAAGGTGACACCTTGTGGTGCAGATCAGACAAATGTCGCAAAAGCGAAACAGTCGCATCCTTACAAACATCCTCTGAATCGGCAGCCACTAACAAATCATCCACATACTGAATAAGAGTAGCACCTGGAGGCAAAGAAAAAGCGGCAAGCTGGGATTTCAAAGCCTGACTATAAATAGAGGGACTCTCACAATAGCCTTGAGGTGCACGTTTGAATCGAAAACTTCGGCCTCCAAGAGAGAAACCAAAGAGATCCCTACTTTCCTCAGCCATAGGAATGCTAAAGAAACCATTTTTGAGATCAATAACTGAAAACCAAGTAGCTGAAGCAGGAATCATTGTGAGCAAAGCAGTAATATCCGGGACAACAGGAAACTGAGGGACAACAATTTTGTTGACCTCTCGAAGATCAATCACAAAACGGTACACAGGAGGCTTAGAAGGATCAGTACGTTTAAGGACAGGCAAAACAGGACTGTTGCAAACATTTCCTCTCGTTTCTTCAACAACACCTTTCTGAACTAAATCATAAACAATAGCCAACAGAGATCTTTCGCCATCGTTGGAAATCTTATACTGAGGAATGTATGGTAATTTATCGGGTTAGACAGTAATCACATAAGGTGGAATTTTGAGCAAACCAACATCATTCGGACCCGTGGCCCAAAGCGTAGCAGGAAGTGAATGCAATTCAAGTGGCAATTGGTCCTTAGACAAATACATTGGAGAAACCAGTTTGTCACCCAAAGTAAGATGTACACCAGAGGGGGAACAATACAATGTTACATGTAGACGTTTCAATAGATCCAAACCCAACAAATTCTCACCACAACCAGTCGATAGAATGAGCGGAGCTTCTAAATCATATGGACCAATGGAAATAGGCATAGGACAAGAAACCAGGTTGCGAACTGGGGCGCCAGAAAATCCTACAGAAACATTTGTTAAGCCAGACAAAGGTGCCCCAGGGAGTTTGGAATGAATGATAGAACTTCTCATTGCACCAGTATCCAAAAGAAATGGTTCTCTAACACCCAATGCAACGTCAACATAAGGCCCATTCTGATCCACTGGAACTGATACAACTCCCTTGCTTTGTCCATGGCTGTCCTAGCTAGTGTGAAAATCAGGATTTTCGCTTTCTGTATAATAATCGTCATTGTAATATTGCGCAGACTGAGAATTCTGCTGATCAAAATAATTTGTAGTATTCTGAGGGGGAAAGGAACGCTGTCCCTGAGACAACGCACCTCGCCCTCTACCCCTAGGGGCTGATTGAAAACCACCACGGCCTCGTGGCACTGATGATCCACCATTACGCTCGCTGCAATAAAACCGTACAACTACTCTTGAAGTGACCTTCCTCTTTACAATAGGCACATTGATTAGGACCCAACAAAGGTCGCGGAACAAAAGGTGTGGGTTTCTGTAACAGTCTCTGAATCTGTGGAGGCTGTTGCGATTGATGTTGAGCAGAACGAGGGGGATAAGCTTGTTGCAAAAGAATCTTCGTCTTTAACTCTTTAGTCTTTTTCTCCACTTTATCCTTTTCTTCCTTATCCCTATTCTCATGATACTGAGCAGTAGCTAATATCTAGGCAGACGATGAAACGGCCCACGAACTCTCGGAATCTTTCAATTTGTGCGATAATTCTGGAAGTAAATTAAATACGAATTTATCCACGAATAATCGCTGTCCACCTTCAGTACTCATATCTTGACCACTGTGGTCGATGAACGTTTCTTCGAAACGGGTAAAGAAATCGGAGACACTCTCATCTGTTTTCAGTTTACACGCAGCTAACTTATCCCAATTAACACGCACGGCAGGCATCATCGTTTTCATTAGAGCTATTATTCTTCCAGGCAATTCTGTGATCAAATCATCAGGTTTCGCACCACCTACTTGTGCTGCACCTGCAGCTGTTATAACAGCCCTATTACCACCTAAAGCTTGATCGTGGTCTTCCCTACGAATCCGAGCCCATAATGCTTGTGGGACTACATTTCCCATCAGCAAATCAATATCTGCCAAATTCATGATACACGCAACAACAGTCTAGGACAACTCTTTATAATACCCAACAGGATTTTTACGAGGGTCCGGTAAAGACTGTTTTTGCGCCAAAACTTCCGATCTTTTCCAAGGGTCATGTACCCATATACGCTGGAAATGAGCTGGGACAGGCAGATTACCATCCTGGGCTGGGACCGCATCTCTCCATACCGGAGGAACTTCTCGCATAGGATATTGTTTCATTTTACGCCAAACCGCAGGATCAGGTTCGTGAGAAGCTTGAGAGAAAAAGGAAGACCTAAAAGTAACAAGTGTCTGGATGGCATGCTCGACTTCGGAATCCACAATAGGTCCTTTATCAAATTTATCCTGTATATCGAACAAAGCCTGAGGAGGTAGATCTAAATCCATATCTCCCCATCCTTTAATAAGAGTATTACACATAACATTAAAAACATATCTCTGCGTAGGCGCATTCCACTGAAGAAAAGTATCCAGAATATCGCGCACACTATACGGTGGACCACTCATGATCCAATTACGAGCGAGAGAGTCTAACTTAGTCTGCTCGTCAGAGACCGGAATTTGACTACGAGATTGCCTTCGGGACGAGGCAGGAGTCAATTTAAGAGACCCAAAGAAAGGTGACAAGAGACCGGAAACAGTATCGACCAATCGTTGACGAGCCGTAGGAGAATCTGACAATAAAACAGGAGACAATGTATTAAGCAAAGTAGGAGAAGAGCTAGTTGCAAGAGAAACTTGCGGTAAAGGAGACTGAGGTACAGGAGTCGATGGCAAAGGAGGTGGAGGTGGAATTACTGGAAGAGGCAATTGCGGAAAAACCGGAACAACTGGTTGAGCACCAGGTTGCTGAACAATCGGTTGTAATGGAGGTGCATTAGCACCTAATACATAAGGTGGAGGTAATCTCAACAAATGAGACATGAAAGGATCTTCGTCATACTCTGTGGGTAAGTAGGCAACACAGGATAACATCTATCTATTGCCATACGATGCTGTCTTCCTGAGATTTCAATCGTCTGTTCAGTCTCATTATTCTTAAATTGTTGAGCAGCCTGTAAAATCGTCATATCTTGCGTTTTCTTATCTCTTTTTGCCTGTTTAATTTCTTTCTGTTTGGCTTCCTTACGCCATAAGCGGAAAGAGTCAAACATTGCCGGATGGGCTTTTCTCTTAAACAAAATTGCTTCTAAATTATCTAATATGTCCTGTTCAAAACTACCATTTTGATGCCACCGCAAGACACCATCTTTCTTCGTGTATCGAATCCATGTTTCATTAAAAATATTAGGGCCAAGATCATGTTTCGAATAGAGCTCATAAGTGGGAGTTCCAACCGGAGGAATTGGACAAGAGTCATCTAGCCGGGAATCCCTAGTACAGCCTAAACAGCAGAACTTCCTAAACTTACTAAGCCCAGGCATTTCGTAACGAACTGGACTATTCACAAACTTCAAGGGGTTAAAGCAATAGTCACAGCACAAGCGTACTTACCCCTCGGCTTCGACAAGTGCACTGGTCGAATAACAAAAACAAAACAAAAGGGTGGGCGCTACCCACAAATACTTAACTAAGTGTTTTGTCACGCCAACAGATGTCCGTCTAACGTCTCGCGATACCAATCACCACCAGAGGGCCAAGGCAGGGCGACAGTCAGAGCAGCAGTCGTCAGCAGCCGTTGGAAAGGAGTAGCCGCGCTGCAAAAGACCTTCGGTCCACTTCGACATACAGGGGTCGCTCACGTGGTTCGCGAATCCTCCAGAATTTTCTTGCGAAGCTCCTCACGACCCTCGGGCTGAACCGCTACCACTGAAGTCGCCCCGCGTTGGGCACCAGTTGGAGAACCGGGACTTACGGGCCGAGCGGCGCAGGGCACGCCTATAATCTCCGGGTTCACCTGCCTTGTCAGACAGAGACACGAGACCCTCTGTTAGGCGTAGAAAATCGAGTTTATTAGCTGCAGCTAAGTACAGTTGTCCAAGAAGTACACCAATGGTATGTTCTCAGGATACTGCCACTTAACTCCGTGGCTCACAGTCTCTTATAGTACACATATTTACAATGCCTACTCCCGAAACATACAAAACTGACATATAGGAAGAGTTTGAAAACAAGCTATCAAGTATCTTGTGAACGCCCTCCTTTCAGACCCCGTGTGCTTTCCTCCCCTCAAGTTAATCAACACTAGTGCCCGTAATTCAATTTGCAGGTGGTAGAACATGTTCGCGTGCTTCAAAGGATAGTTTGTGTAATAAGAGAATACACGAAGAGAATAGCAAAGGCCAGTCAAATAAGATAAAGTAAGAAAGAATGGTGGGACCCAAACAGTGGACTAAGACAAGGATTAATCAGTCTAGACATGGATTTAACGAACTCGGCCAGACCCTGACATCGGCTTCGTAAACAAGGACAAGGGGTTACTTTTTAACAGAAGAGACACGTAGCAGTTGGAAAAGCAAAAACACTACGTTAGCCGTGCTGCCTGAGTGAGGCAACACAAAATGGCGGCTGAACACAAAATGGCGGCTATATACGAAGCGAAGTCGAAAACCACAGAACCTCAGGGGGAGCGTGAGAGGGGAAGCGCAAGGGGAGTTTAATAATAATAAAACAAATTTAAAAGTTAAACATACCTGCTGCCGGCCGCCTCCTGCGTCGCGCCTCTGTGTTGGTTCTTCCTTGTCCCAGCAGACACTGGGGCTACATCACACACTCCCTGGCCTGAACGGGCTGAAAAAGTGCTCAGGTCAGAAAGTTTGTGGGGTTTCTCCAGCTCGGTTGTTCAATACAGCCAGGTTAGAGAGACCTAAGTGGCCATGTGTATTTGGCCGACATGAGACGGCTGGGCAAACACACATGAGCACTTAGAGAGTGCACATAGCACTCCTCCTCCCCCTCCCCTGCCCCGCCCTACACCCGCTGGCTGAGCCACCTGCATAAAAAGAAAACAATAATGAAATATTGTGGGTTTTTTTGCTGCTGGCTCTGAGCCAGTGCTGCGGCGCTACTCCGTCATTGCGGAGGAGCTGCCCCTGCTAAGTCACATGTTAACTGGACATTGATTAAATAGCACATCTTCTGAATATAAAAGTTTTGTTTAGTGTTTCCTGGTGGTAGAACTGAAATTTGAGTATAGTGGATAACTTGGATAACTTCAACAACATTGGGGAACCCAGCAAGAGCATGAAATCCCTCTAACACGATGGAAGTGACATGTAGTCAAATTGTTCACTGAGATTGGGTGAAAATTGACTGAGAAACACCAGCTTCCACAGCAAGTGGTATTCAAATAGATCTAGAAACCCGGATGTTCAATACAGAAAGAAGTTCAAACATCTCAGGAACTGCCAGTCTGTTGCTTCTTTTTGGCTCCAGATTTCCCTTCAACATTTGAAAAAGGTCACAATGTATTTGTTCTTGGGCTTATTAGCATTTAATATTTACTCATGTGGATAATATGTTCTCTCTGGTTGATCAATCTACGTATAACCAGTTCTCCATTTTGTTTCCAGCTACATAAACAGCTTATTGATTTTTGCAACTCTGTCACCATCCTAACTGATGTTGACCCCAGCTGTCACTCCAGCCATTTCTCAAGAAAGGAAGCTCAGAAAAACCACTAACAGGAAGATGTTAGTTTCAAAATGAAGTCCTTCGGTGTTCTCACAAACCTGCCATACTACTTGCCACGATAAATAGGATCCGCAAACATCCATAGCAGTTACACCATAAACTACCCACACTTATGATGAAAATATTGTTTAAGTATACATTTTCATGTTGAGCTGCACCAAACTGCTGCCTATCGGAGCTACTAGTGGTGTCACTTTGAAACAGACATATAGCGTTTCCCTGTCTACGCGCAAAGAAACGCCATAATGGGCACGTTCCCATCCATATTACTTAAATATTGACACAAACAGAAAGGCATTCAAATATTTGCACTTATCATTTAGGGATTTGAAGTCAGCCACATGCCCACTTTTCTGATCTTTTCAGGAAGCCTGTTTCACATACTCATACACATACCCTTTACTCTCATTATTCTGGCACTCCGATTACTTTTGTTTACTTCCTAGGTCCTCAACTAGCCCCTTCCTCTGGATCCTAGAGCCATACCTGAGACATGACACACTCTTCTAACTTTGCAAAGATCCGTCATAGGATCATCTCACAGACTGATCGCGTTGCCATGAACGTCATCCTCTCCTTTATCATGAACCAGTGCATTTCATACCGAATAGTGAAGGTTTGTTTCTGCTTGCCAATATTACTCAGCGCCCCGGCTGCATGAGTTTGACTATATGGAAGACTCCTTAAAGCTTCTTTAAAATTTTCCTGGGTCCCTAAATGTGTAGCACTGTCATGATGATGCTGGGGCACACAATCAATCAATCAATCGCCATTTGTATAGTGAAACTCTGTCACCCCCAGGGATATCTGGGTGATGTGTTTCTGTCGAAGAGCCCGGTCTTGAGTCTCTTTCTGAAATCAGCCATTGGGGGGGAGGTCGTTCCAGGTCTTGGCTGCGAAGTAGGTGAAGGAGAGACCACCACTGCGGCTGCGACAGTTGAGGGGTTGTGTGGGAAGACGAGAGAAGAGGAGCGTAGGTGTCTAGCGGTTTGGCGGAAGGTCGATGGTTGAGTTAGGCAGGTCCTAGGTCATGGAGGGCTTTGTAGACATCAATGCCTCTTGAAGAAGATCATTTGTGCAAAAAACTTCTCATGTCGGCGGTGAAAAAAGAAAATGGTAGCATTACCAAAGCTTCCATCAACCTAGTTTGAAACGTCATTTACCATACTCACAATTGTTACGTGTCATAAGAATTGCATCTACATCTGAAATATACACACATGACAGTCAGAAAATCATTTCTAAATTTCACCAACGGGGTTACCCCACACAAATTACAAAAATTGCAGAACAGCGAGCTATGTGCCGAAACAGAGCAGATTTACTTAAACCTAAAAATACCCATCAGGAAGATGAAAACCGTTCTGTCTGTGTATCCAAATTTTCCACACAATCCAAAAAAATCAAGGAAGTAATTCGCAAACATTGGCCAATGCTTCAATTGGAGAAAGACTTTAACAACATTTTTGATAAACCACCTATCTTTGCATACCAATGTTCTAAAAACTTACAAACTCTGTTAAAACAACCAACATTGTCAACCTTAACTGTCTTCAACGGAACCATACCATGCCGGAATTGCGGACACTGCAGTAGCGTTATACCTGGAAACATTTTGTGTCACCCCACGAAAGGCACTCCTATTCACCTTCAAGTTAACGCAACTTGTGACTCTACCAACGTCATATACATGCTGAAATGCCCGTGCGGCCTCCCATACGTGGGAAAAACAGAAAGAAAGATTAAAACTCGACTCACTGAGCATCGGAGTAACATCCGTACGAAGAACTTAAAGTCATGCATAGCAGCACACTTTGTTGCACAATCCCACAATCTCAGCCAAATTCGCTTTCTTGTTTTGGAAGTTGTCAAAAAATTTCCCCACAAAGATAATGGCAAACTGTTACTACAGCATGAACTTCATTGGATATACCTTTTACAAGCCCTACAACCAAAGGGATTAAATGACAGAATTGAACTTAGTTGTCATTTGAACATTGTGCATCTTCCACGCCTATTCATATTTGATCTCTCGCATGCCTGTGATTCATGCAATATTCATGATTATTTGTTACCACGCGTGTGGTTTTCTTATTATGATGTGTCACGAAATTGTTTTAGCATGTGATTATGTATTTTTGGTTTATTTTGTTCACAATCTTTTTCAGCATTCTTACTCTTATTTATCGATCTTTACATCACACTATCTTCCTGGCTTACACCTTCTTTCTTTTCTTGTCTCCTGTGCTTGTTACACCGTTCGCTCGTCTTTTCCTATCGGACCCCGTCAGTCCTGTTTCTATGCCCACGTTTTTTCTTCTTTACTGGGCGCCTTTGCGCATGCTCGGCGTCTTCCGGGTTGCGGCTCGGTTACACCGGACTGAGTTCACCCTGTTTTTTCGTAATCTTCTCGGTAACGGGTAAGCTATCTTCACACTTTATTTACGCTGTGGTTTCTTGTCTGCATGAGCACTTTGGTTCGTTGTCACAACTTTTTTTCGTACTAAACTTGGATGATCTCTTTACCTCACCCTATTTCTTTCTTTCGAACTGGGGATTTTTTTCTACATTTCGGCTACATATATCAGTATCACCGAACACCTTTAAAGTCACGGATAGAAATTCCCCCCACGCGTTCTTCTGTGCATTCCAACTGGCTTCCAGTTTCACCATGTATTCACGCTTTAATACATCTTTTGATAAATGTCATGCTCCTGTTTATCGGCGACCTACATCGAGCTTTGTTCATTTGTTTTCTTTATAGATACATATTCCCCCTGAAGAAGTGCTATCCCAGCACGAAATGCATTGGGGTTGTAACTTACTATGAGAAGAATAATGTATGGACCATAAAGTTATTGTTCATGTGTGAAGTCTAATGAACATATGAAGATAATATGTTACTATGATACCTTTTGGATCTACCTGAAGTACTCTAACAAATAAATTCCACTAAAAACATTTGGAGAAAATTGATTACGTTATTTGAACTACTACTTAGCTACGCGCTGATTGTGCATCAAGAGTGCTCTGAGATAGCTCTTACCTCCTGTAAGACTTCCTTTTCGTCTGTATCTTGCACCTTTTGGAACCAGAAGGTGATCTCCCAGAGCACCTATACAACTACAACTTTGTGTTACCCATAAGACTTTCTATACTACCAGGGAGTGCAGCGGTTGCCTCTACATTTTCCATATTTCACTCTGGTTCAACACCACTTGGCACCCACTCACCATGTCCTATGCCGATATCGCCAGTTTAACCAGCAATAAAGCAGACACTTTTGAATTCAATACGGATGACACTGATCGTATGTATTCGCTGATACATGAACCTGAATACATTGAATCCAGCTCTGGTTCTGTTCAATCCAACATTCGTCAACTGTTATTCACAGCCAAGAGAGAGATTAACCAAAGGCTACATGCCTCAACATTAATTAGATACCATCGAGTCCAACGCATTCCCCGTGGATTGCGAATTCCCTTGAAATCTACCATATGCAAAAACAATCCGCGTTTTACTGAAAAGTGGTATGGAATATTAAATAAATGTTCTTTGGATCTTATATTACTTATCGTGGAAGAATTGTCTAAATTACTAGAAGAATTGGAAAATGAAGTTAAACAACTAAAACATGAACTTAGTACCAAACTTACACCTGAAGAACTGTCTAAGTCTCTGGAGGAAGTGAACATTCAATTAGACAAATATGTTAAAGAAATAAATGAACGTAAGTTAAGAAAATTTAAACGCGACACCGTCGACTATAAACTTGGCGAAGTTTATAATTGGGCTGAGATATATGCAGCAAGGAGGCAAAATCGCACCCAGACAAATAGGTCAACGGAAGGAGACTCTACATCATTGGAAGAACCATCACGAACAGGTCTATTTCGAGGTAAACCAAGACAACAAGGTCCCCAACAAGGAACAAAAACATCGGATCAACCATCAACATCCGGAACAAGCAGTGATTCGAGAAACGTTAGTCAACCCACTACAGTTACGGATCCTTTTTTAGGGGTAGGCCAAATACCCTCCGTAGATCCAGGAGGTCTCGAAGGAAACACCACCTCACTACCCCCAGCCAAATCGACCAGGAGTCACAGAATTTGATCATTAACATCTCCCAAACTCCTTTAACTATGTCTCAACAAAAAGTCCTCCAAAAGGGGATGAACTTTGTACCGACACACCAAACTAATGAATTGAACACTACCATATCGTTCTTTAAATTTATGAGAACATTACATCTAAGACATTTTTTCACCAATGTATGTGTACCCACTGACAGAGAAGAAGACAGCACACTCATGGGCCTACGTCCAAAGAGCACTTTCACTTCGCCAACAAGTCACAAAGTATTGGATAACTTTGAAACAGTTGTTCAACAAGAATTACATGGAATTTTTTCATCATCCACACCACATAGATCAAACCTGTCCAACAACGAACGCCAAGCTCTGAGACAGCTTGCCACAACACGGATTTGAAAATCACTAAAGCAGACAAAGGTGGAGCTATAGTAGCTTTAGACTCCAGCTACTACATTGAAAATTTGGAAGCTCATCTCAATAACCAAGACCTTTACATGACACTTAACTTGGATCCCACCAACGATTTCAAAGCGGTTTTGGTTACCATAGTTACCAACGCAGTTCTTGCCAATACCATCACTGAAAGGGACAAAAGATTTCTCATCAAAGAATATCCACAGACGCCTCATATATACCTGTTGCCTAAAATTCACAAACATCCCACAAAACCTCCATTCAGGCCCATCGTCAGTACCTGTGATTCTATCCATGAACCTACTGGACGATACATCGATAAACATCTTCAAGCCAGTGTCAAAGCAATGTCCACATACATTCAAGACACCACTGACTTTCTGAGAAAACTTCACGAAATACATATCACACCGGATCAATCCATCATTCTAACTACCATAGATGTCAGTTCACTTTATACTTCGATCCCACACAACCTGGGCCTCGAAGCCTTAGAATCTGCTTTGGTACAAACCAACAAACCCACCGATCTACAAATCTTCATCCTGGAACTCATGCAGTTCACCCTTCACCACAGTTATTTCGAATCTCCAAATAACCAACATTACCTGCAATTATCTGGAGTAGCCATGGGCAATTGTGCTGCTCCAGCCTACGCCAATTTGTTCATGTATCACTTTGAAAATCAACATATTCTGAAACACAAAAACTGGGAACCATTCCTGTGTTCGTACCATCGATACATTGATGACATTTTTCTAGTGTGGAAGGGCAATGAAACACAGTTGAACAGTGCCATTGAGACTCTAAACTCCATCAACGATCGCATTCAATTTACCCACACCTACAGTAGAACTGAAATATCTTTCTTAGATGTTCAAATCAAATTGATTAACAATCAATTCATTACATCCATATACACGAAAGAAAGTGATCGCAACAATTACCTACATTACCAAAGCTTCCATCAACCTAGTTTGAAACGTCATTTACCATACTCACAATTGTTACGTGTCAAAAGAATTGCATCTACATCTGAAATATACACACAGGACAGTCAGAAAATCATTTCTAAATTTCACCAACGGGGTTACCCCACACAAATTATGAAAATTGCAGAACAGCGAGCTATGTGCCTAAACAGAGCAGATTTACTTAAACCTAAAAATACCCATCAGGAAGATGAAAACCGTTCTGTCTTTGTATCCAAATTTTCCACACAATCCAAAAAAATCAAGGAAGTAATTCTTAAACATTGGCCAATGCTTCAATTGGAGAAAGACTTTAACAACATTTTTGATAAACCACCTATCTTTGCATACCAACGTTCTAAAAACTTACAAACTCTGTTAAAACAACCAACATTGTCAACCTTAACTGTCTTCAAAGGAACCATACCATGCCGGAATTGCGGACACTGCAGTAGCGTTATACCTGGAAACATTTTGTGTCACCCCACGAAAGGCACTCCTATTCACCTTCAAGTTAACGCAACTTGTGACTCTACCATCGTCATATACATGCTGAAATGCCCGTGCGGCCTCCCATACGTGGGAAAAACGGAAAGAAGGATTAAAACTCGACTCACTGAGCATCGGAGTAACATCCGTACGAAGAACTTAAAGTCATGCATAGCAGCAACCTTTGTTGCACAATCCCACAATCTCAGCCAAATTCGCTTTCTTGTTTTGGAAGTTGTCAAAAAATGTCCCCACAAAGATAATGGCAAACTGTTACTACAGCGTGAACTTCATTGGATATACCTTTTATAAGCCCTACAACCAAAGGGATTAAATGACAGAATTGAACTTAGTTGTCATTTATGAACATTGTGCATCTTCCACGCCTATTCATATTTGATCTCTCTCATGCCTGTGATTCATGCAATATTCATGATTATTTGTTACCACGCCGTGTGGTTTTCTTATTATGATGTGTCACGAAATTGTTTTAGCATGTGATTATGTATTTTTGGTTTATTTTGTTCACAATCTTTTTCAGCATTCTTACTCTCATTTATCTATCTTTACATCACACTATCTTCCTGGCTTACACCTTCTTTCTTTTCTTGTCTCCTGTGCTTGTTACACCGTTCGCTCGTCTTTTCCTATCGGACCCCGTCAGTCCTGTTTCTATGCCCACGTTTTTTCTTCTTTACTGGGCGCCTTTGCGCATGCTCGGCGTCTTCCGGGTTGCGGCTCGGTTACACCGGACTGAGTTCACCCTGTTTTTTCGTAATCTTCTCGGTAACGGGTAAGCTATCTTCACACTTTATTTACGCTGTGGTTTCTTGTCTGCATGAGCACTTTGGTTCATTGTCACAACTTTTTTTCGTACTAAACCTGGATGACCTCTTTACCTCACCCTATTTCTTTCTTTCAAACTGGGGATTTTTTTCTACATTTCGGCTACATATATTAGTATCACCGAACACCTTTAAAGTCACGGATAGAAATTCCCCCCACGCGTTCTTCTGTGCATTCCAACTGGCTTCCAGTTTCACCATGTATTCACTCTTTAATACATCTTTTGATAAATTTCATGCTCCTGTTTATCGGCGACCTACATCGAGCTTTGTTCATTTGTTTTCTTTATAGATACATATTCCCCCTGAAGAAGTGCTATCCCAGCACGAAATGCATTGGGGTTGTAACTTACTATGAGAAGAATAATGTATGGACCCTAAAGTTATTGTTCATGTGTGAAGTCTAATGAACATATGAAGATAACATGTTACTATGATACCTTTTGGATCTACCTGAAGTACTCTAACAAATAAATTCCACTAAAAACATTTGGAGAAAATTGATTACGTTATTTGAACTACTACTTAGCTACGCGCTGATTGTGCATCAAGAGTGCTCTGAGATAGCTCTTACCTCCTGTAAGACTTCCTTTTCGTGAGCATTAAAAAAACAACATGAGAAAAAAGGTGTGAAAAAGCATGATTCGCAAAAGTGGAATAAAGAAATAGTTAAAAAGAGAGGCGTAAAATAAATGAATAAGGGATTGGGTTATGGATAAGTGTGGATTATGTTGGGGTATGTTAAGGGTCATGGTATTGGTTTGAGTAAGATAGTCGAAGCTTGATGTAAGGTTTTGGTTATGATAGGTGGGGTGGTAATGTTTCGGTTTAGGACTGCGGTAAAGGTTTGGATTTTTTAAAGTTAACTTTCGGTGTTGTTTAGAGTTAACATTGACCTGTATAATCTTAAAAACATTTTTAATAATACTTTTGAAGGTGCACTTAATTTCCGAGGCCCTTGATTTGACTTGATAAAACATTTTGGTTTCTGTTTGCTTACAACAGTTGCGCATGAGTCAGTACCTCGAAGCAGAGATGTCACGACAAGCAGAAAATAGTTCAGGGGAGTCTGTGTTTACCATGGGTGTGTTTGCATCACTCAGTGGAAGAGATCATGCAATGACATGAGGGAACATTCCGGGCTCCATGCCAGTGTGTCAGAGTTGTGCATGATTGGAATATAATTATTACTGCAGAAAACAATCTGACCTTTGTCTGTCAGCATTGCATGCTGAAGAACCTCTGCAAACCTTTTATTGTCTGAGCTGTTGAGTGTGTCTAATCCCTCCACCTATATGTATGCTGTCTTCAGCTGCTCCAAGTGGGTGACCTCCCAAGCGTCTGTTCTAGTGGGCACAGCCTGTGAAGGTAGTTCCCCTCAAGACATCTGAAAAAGAAATGACAATCAAATGCATGAATTATTTGGGAATATCCACACATCAGAAGTCCTTTGCAAACCCACAGACTGAGGTTTGAACCTTCCAGAGTACCCTAATGATGATGCTGGAAGTTGTGTACGTTGCACTGTAAAATTAGACCAACAAGAATTATGATTAAAACATTAAAATGTTGAGGTCTGCATTGAAGAAAATTGAGTGACTCAGGACTAATGATGGCTGATATAGGCCTGCGGCACAAACATTCCAACGTTTGTCGTTCTGTTTGTCCTCTATATTTAAAACATTCTATCTTTAGTGGGTGGAATGTTCAATAGCCTTATCAATCAATCAATCATATCATTTGTAAAGCGCACTACTCACCCGTGAGGGTCTCAAGGCACTAGGGTGGGGAATGCTGCTACTGCTCGAAAAGCCAGGTCTGGAGTAGTTTTCTGAAGCTCAGCAGGTCTTGGGTCTGCCGTAGGTGATGGGGAGGATGTTCCAGGTCTTGGCGGCGAGGTGGGAGAACAATATGCTGCCGGAGGTCGCTCTTCCGAAGCGGGGGACTGTGGCGAGGGCGATGTCGGGGGAGCGGAGCTGGCGGGTGGGGGTGTAGAAGCTTAGTCGTCTGTTGAGGTATGTTGGTCCGGTGTTGTGGAGTGCCTTGATGTACATGGGTGAGGAGCTTGAAGGTTATCCTCTTGTTGACCGGGAGCCAGTGCAGGTCTCTCAGGTGGGGTGTGATGTGGCAGCGGCGAGGGATGTAGAGAATCAGGCGTGCAGAGGCATTCTGAATGCATTGGAGCCGTCTCAGGAGTTTGGGCGAGGCTCCTGCGTAGAGGGCGTTTCCGTAGTCCAACCTGCTGCTGACGCGGCCTGGGTGACCATTCTTCTTCTTGTTTCACTGGGGATCCACTTGTAGATCTTGCCGAGCATGCGGAGGATGTTGAAGCAGGAGGAGGAGACGGCGTTGACCTGTTTAGTCATGGAGAGGGTGGAGTCGAGGATGGCCCCTAGGTTGCGTGCGTGGTCGTTGGGTGTTGGGGCGGTTCCCAGTGCGGTCGGCCACCAGGAGTCATCCTAGGCCGAAGGGGAGGATCCGAGGATGAGAACATCCGTCTTGTCCGAGTTCAGCTTCAGTCGGCTGTTCCTCATCCATTCAGCGACAGCCTTCAGTCCTTCGTGAAGGTTGGTTTTGGCGGTGTGGGGGTCCTTGGTGAGGGAGAGGATCAGCTGGGTGTCATGGGCGTAGGAGATGATGTTGAGGTCGTGGCGACGGGCGACGTGGGCGAGCGGTGCCATGTAGATGTTAAACAGAGTTGGGCTGAGGGATGAGCCCTGGGGTATGCCGCAGATGATCTCGGTGGCTTCGGAGAGGAAGGGGGGAAGACAGGCACTCTGTGTTCTGCCGGAGAGGGCCTTCTCTTGGATCCCGGCGTTGTGGAGGCTTGTTCATAGTGTGTGGTGGCTGACCGTGTCGAAGGCGGCTGATAGGTCCAGGAGGATGAGGGCCACCATTTCTCCGTTGTCCAGCAGGGACTTGATGTCATCGGTGGCGGCGATGAGGGCAGTCTCGGTGCTGTGGTTGCTGCGGAAACCGGACTGGGATGGGTCCAGGATGTTGTTCTCCTTGAGGCAGCGGGTCAGTTGTTCGTTGCCGGTCTTCTCGATGACCTTTGCCGGGAACGGGAGCAGGGAGATGGGCCGGAAGTTCTTGAGGTCCTTGGGGTCCGCCTTGGTTTTCATGAGTAAGGCGTTGATCTCTGCGTGCTTCCAGCTCTCCGGGAAGGTTGCTGTCTCGAAGGAGGTGTTGATGACTTTCCGGAGGTGGGGTGCTAAGGCTGTGCTGGCTTTGTTGAAGAAGTGGTGTGGGCATTGGTCTAACGGAGATCCGGAGTGGATGGTGTTCATGATCTTGATGGTGTCGTCGTCGTTGATGTTGGTCCAGGAGAGCAGGCGGTTGGTGCCGATGGTGGTCGTGGGGGCGAAGGTCTCAGTGGTAGTCAGGGCGGTCATGGCGTTGAAGCTGTCGTGGATGTCTGCGATCTTGCAGTGGAAGAAGGTGGCCAGTGAGTCGCACAGGTCTTGCGAGGGTGGGACGTCGTTGGTCTTGGAGCTGGGGTTGGAGCGTTCCTTCACGATGTTGAAGAGCTCTTTGCTGTTGTGCGCGTTGTTGTCTAGGGGGTCTTTGAAGGAGGCCCTTTTGGCGGATCTGATGAGGTGATGGTGTCTGTGGGTGGCGTTCTTGTTGGCTGCGAGGCTGTCTGGTGTTCGTTCATGGACCCAGATCTTCTCCAGCTTCCGGCAGGTTTGCTTGGAGGCCCAGAGGTCTTCAGTGAACCAGCTGGCTTTCTTGTTGGTGTGACTGTTGGAGGGTTTCTTGATTGGGCGAGGGTGTTGGCACAGTCGTTGATCCACTGACTGAGGTTGCGGGTGGAGGTGTTGGGTTCTGTGGGGTCGGCGGGTGGGCTCTGGGCGAGGGTGGTGGTGGTGGTTAGCTGGTCTTCGGTGACTTTGCTCCAGCAGCGGTGAGGCATCTGTAGGGTGCGGTGGTGCGTGCTGGCTTTCTTGAAGGTGAAGTGGATGCAGCAATGGTCGGTCCAGTGGAGTTCGATGGTGTGGTTGAAGGAGACGTGGGGGTTTGCGGAGAAGATGGGGTCAAGCGTGTGACCAGCAGAGTGGGTGGGTGTTGTGACGAGTTATCTAAGTCCGAGGTTGGCTAGGTTGTCGATCAGGGTGGTGGAGTTGGTGTTGTTGTTGTTCTCGAGGTGGAAGTTCAGGTCCCCGAGGAGGATGTAGTCTGTGGAGGCGAGGGTGTGTGTGCTGACGAAGTCGGCGATGGAGTTGCTGAACTGTGGTCGGGGTCCGAGGGGTCTGTAGATGAACGTTCCTCTGAGGGTGGTGTTGGGGTTGGTGTGGATCTGGAAGTGCAGGTGTTCAGCGGTGCTGAGGGTGTCGTCGGTGTTGGTCGAGACTCTGGGAGTGTTCCTGTGAACGATGGCGATTCCTCCTCCTGCTCCGTTGATGCGGTCCCTGCGGGTGATCTTGTAGCCTTCCGGGACGGCTATGGCTATATTGGGTGCCGAGGCGGGGTTCAGCCAGGTCTCCGTCAGGAAGGTGGCATCTGGGGAGGTTGAGTCGAGTAGGTCTCAGAGTTCAACGGCGTGTTTGCGGGTGTTGAGAAGGATGCATCTGAGGTGGTTGGGTTCTTTCCTGGTCGGCAACATGGTGGGGCAGATGCTTGTGAAGCTGCAGCTCCGGCAGGTGAAAGCTCCGTGGGTGCGCTTCGGGGCGACCAGGAAGCAGGTGTGTGATCGTCCGGTGTTGAGTGCGTGGAGGGTTCTGGCATTGTAGCGGTGTCGGGCGTCGTGGCTTTCGCAGGGTCCAGGGGCGGGAAAAATGGGCGGGGCCGCGGGAGACCTGGGCACAGGAAGGAAAAACAAGTTTAGGCAAGAAAACAAGTACAGGCACAGAGGAATAAAAACAAGTCTGGGCAAGAAAGCAAGTACAGGCACAGAGGAATAAAAACAAGTCTGGGCAAGAAAGCAAGTACAGGCACAGAGGTATACAAACAATTCTGGGCAAGAAAGCAAGTACAGGCACCGAGGAATAAAAACAAGTCTGGGCGAGAAAGCAAGGACAGGCACAGAGGAATAAAAACCAAGTCTGGGCAAGAAAGCAAGTACAGGCACAGAGGAATAAAAACAAGTCTGGGCAAGAAAGCAAGTTCAAGCAGAGAGGAATAAAAACAAGTCTGGGCAAGAAAGCAAGGTAGGCACAGGGGAAAAATACAAGATTAGGCAAAAACAATGCAGGCAGAGCCGTGCAGCAGCTTGGGGAGCAACCTGATTGAGTGATTTCTAGCCCTTTTGCCTCAGGAAATACCGGTTGATAAAGGCCTCCCTCTCGCTATTGGCCCAAGTAGCACTATGATTCTTGGCTTATAACAACCGGTTTATCCATTGCACCAGGCTATAATGCTAAAATAGTAATTCGCAATATACATTTCCAAAAATGTAAATAAGGAAATGAATAGAAATGGGTGCAAAGTTACCTCCACCAATACCATACAATTTTCCCTAGACGGGTGCAATATATACAAGGGCTTTGAATAAGTCTAACCACTATCATTCGCACGGGGTAGCATTCCAATCCATCGTTATTTTGCTCACCATGCCACTTCTCCGCCTCAGTTTTGACCCGGTCATATACATACCTAACTCAAAATATCTCACATTGTACCTAACCTACCATACCTATCCTCCCAAACCTGCCTTCCATACATATCTCCCTACAATATCTACCAAAATGCCTTTCCTACCTGCCTTACCTAACCAATCATACCCTTTGCCTACACGATCTAACCATACTGTTAGAAATTGAGTTACTAGTTGACTGGATTATAATTCCTGGTCAAGCAATAACCACAATTTTAGGCAGGGCAAGGTACAAGCAAGCCCCAAATCAACCTGATCTCACCCTCTGGTAGAGTGAAACAGTGCAGTCATGCCTAATTTAGAAGTAGTATAAAGTATTTGTGCAACACTTCAAATAGTAAAACAGTGAAACACCACAAAAAAGGCTTACTAAACCAGGTTAGAAAAATAGTGCTTAATTTAATTAAAAAACAAGACCAAAACGACAATAATCCAATTAGTAGAACTGTATTGCATTTTAAAGTTTATAGTGAAACCTGGCACCAAAAAACACAAAGTGCTATTGGGGAAATCTGGTTGCGCCGGACCAGGAAAAAGTTACACGTTTAGGCCGACCTCATTGGAGCACAGAGCGGCTACAAGGACTCAGTTAGGACTGCTGAGCAAAGTGCCTTAAATCCTGATTGCAGAGTGTTGCGTGGATCTTCGTCAAAGTTACATCACGCAGCTGAAATGCTGCTTCGGTTCGGTTCCGAGATATGGTGAGGCTGGGGGTCCGTAGATGTGTTTGCTGGGGGGCACAAATGTATTTGCAATTATTTATAAATGAAGATGGTCTAGAAGCGCGACTTTCTTTATTTATCTTTTCCAGGCTGTATTATGGTTACTGTTCAGTTCAGTAAATCTTTATTTCGATAGTTAAAAACCATCATAAAAATACATTTTTAAAAAATTCATTACATTTACATTTCTGAACTATATTAAGACAAAATGTATACAGTTATAAAAACATAGTGTTAAATACATCATTGCTTAACATCGTGTATTTCTTAATCTTACTGCTACTTTAAAAAAATTCATAACAGAGCATAAAGTGCGCGTATCATTCGCTCTTTGTAAAAAGAGTAGTGCAGTTTTAGCATGACTAAATTTTGCCTCTTTTAAAATGTCCACCAAAAATCTACGTCGGGGGATCCGATAAAATGAACACAAAAGTACAAAATGAAGGGTGTCCTGCGGGGAACTATTGTCGCAACCGCAGGCACCCTTCTGCTCAATTGCTAAAGTAAAACCAGATGAATATGATAAAATAATAGGTAACAAATTGAGCCTAAAACGACACATTAAAAACCTGTCCTGCTGATTGTACATCAAAAATAAATAGGGTTCCAAGCCCTCCCCATTACATACTAAACAATGAGCCGCTACTGATCTCTTTAATAAACTAGGGCCTAATCTGTCAGATGCGAATTTTCCTAACAGCAGCTTTTTAATTCGGGATTTACAGGAGGTAGAAATTGCAGTCGGGTTACTAAAGAGATTATGCTGATCTATATTCTCTAGCATACCCTTGACATACTTTAGCCAAGGGATTTGCAACCCCTTATCCCTTTGTAGGCAATCTCCAACAATTACCCTACTTAATTCTGCCTCAGGGTTTACCCAAATTCTGAGCCATGCCATAATGGGCCTCACCTTTACTTGGTCTGTAATGTATGGGGTCCCAAGTTCGGTATGTGCAATTTCTGCTGGGGTACTCTGTGGGATCTTTAATATCCTACGAAGGAATTTGTCTTCCTCCAACTGTAAAAATTTCACATCTCTGAAACCCCAGACCTCCGCTCCATACAAGGCCTTTGCAGTACTTATGGCTCATTACTTGTTCTGGTCACCAACGACCCAGCCTACGGGCAAAATTTAAAATCGCGCCATTTGAGGAGACCAGCTTTGTACAGCGTTCCTCAATCAAGGAACTAAACTTTATCTCCCCATCAAATAGGAGGCCCAGATAGGGAAACGTACTCACAGTTTCCAATTTGTGGGTCCCTATTTTAAATACAAATTTCCTGGGGGGGCCTATTACCTGTCATCATGACAAAGGACTTGCTCAGATTCACGGACAGATCTAAATTGTCCATGAATTTTACAAATCCGTCAACAAGGTATTGTAAGCTTCGTGATGTTCGTGCAAGCAGAACTGCGTCATCCGCATACAACAGTACTGGAATATGACGCGTTCCTGCTTAAGGGCAGTCTACGTTCTGAGCAATTAAAGTTCTCTCCAAATCATTTATGTAAAGAGAGAACAAAAAGGGAGCAAGGATACACCCTTGCCTCACTCCGCTGGTGCACGGAAAGGGATCAGTGCTCCCCCCTCCGTGCTAAAGCGGACCCTGGCAGTGGTGTTCCAATATAATTCTCTGAGGATATTTATAAGACCTGGGTCAATTCCCAGGTTATTCATCATGGCCCACAGTTTATTCCTATTCACATTGTCAAAGGCCGCAGCCAAATCCATAAATCCCATATAAATAGTTCCATTACTTGCTTTCGTATACTTGGCCACTAATAAATAGAGATTGAGACACTGATCGCTAGTTGATTTACCTGATCTAAAGCCATACTGGGTGTCTGCTATGGTATGGTGCTCTTCTGTCCAGGCCATAAGACGATCCAATACCACCCGACCCAGTATTTTGGCTGAAACATCAATCAGCAATATTGGTCTATAGCATTGAGGGTTGTCCCTACTCCCCTTCTTAAAAATAGGGACAATTAATGCAGTAGACCAAGATCGTGGGAGCCCAGACTTAATGGCTGCATTTAAAACCCTTGTCATGATTGGTGCCCATAGGTCCACGTTACTTCGGTATAAATCTGGCGGGGTGCCATCTGGCCCTGGAGCTTTATTTCGGGTCAAGCCTTGGATAGCCTTTGTTATTTCTATATGTGAAAAATCTATTTCCATACTCCGTGTGCCATCCCAACCCCCTTCTGGCATTATATCGTGGGTGTGATTGTAAAGACCCTCAAAATGGGTCACTCATTGTTCAGGAAGTATATTGGTGCTAATCACCGGGGCACTACAGTCCTGGAAGCAAGGCCTATTAATAATTCACCAGAATTCAGTAAAATCCCTGTTCTCCCCTGCCTCCCTTAGGTCAGCCCAGACTTCTGCTTGCAATGAGGCCTTTCTCCTTTTTAACATGATTTTATATGTTTGTCTACAAAGGGCCACTTTTGGTTTGTCCCTGGGGTTAGCTTTGAGGCTTGATTTTAGGTCTCTTAGTGCTCGAGAGCAATTAGTATCGAACCATCTTGGTTATGTGGTGTTCCTTCTGGGGCCTTTTGTTTTCAGTAATTCAGCAACCAAGTTGGTTAGCGATCCAAACACCGTGACCAACTCGCGTCCCTCTATTGAAGGTTCTAGACAATCTTCAATCTGCTTTTTGCCCTTCTCTATTAGAGATTTATAGAATTCCTGGGCATTGATTTTTGACCACCTAAGCCGTCTCCCCTGATCAGTTGGCCTCAACTCAGTATCAGCTTGTTTACTTATTTTCGGGCGGCCACTATATATTAATTCCAAGACTAGGGGATTGTGGTCACTGAAAATGCTCCATTCCGTTCTAACCTCTGCAATCCAATGTTTTGCAAAAGTAGATATCACCATGTAATCAATAATGGAGGAGCATCCTCTTCCTTTAAATGTTGGAGTAAGAGTACCCTCTATTCCCGGGACAATCAAATCAACCGTGTGAGTTAACGCGCGGGTGTCTAATAGTTTAGTTAGTGTTATTCCCTCCTTGTTGTGTTCAAAATGTGGCCCGCTCTCTGTCGGACAGGACGACCAATCTGCAGTTACTGGGAGCAGATTCGGGCATAGGTGACAATTTAGATCGCCCATCACCAAGACATTTGGTTCCGCCCCCCCTTTCCTATGTTCAGCCTCTTGGTTGAGTCTGCAGTCTAGTTCCTGAAGTACAGCGTTATTTCCATTTACAGGCCCTGAGTTGTAGATGTTAAATAACAATAACCTCAACCCTTGCCCTTGGAATGTCACCGCCTGAAGGGTATGTGACGTCCAGGAGGGTAATATCCATCTTCCTTCTAAATTAAGGTCAACATATAATGCTAACCCTCCCTTTGCCCTTCCCGATCTACTTTCTTGAGCTGGCACGAAAAAAAAATTGTATCCCTCTATTTGGTGAGGGGAGCATTCGACCGCCCAGGTCTCCTGAAAAGCTAATATGTGGAACCCACATAAGTGGTTTCTCCAATCAGCATTTTCCAATTTCCCAGCTAGGCCTGCTATATTCCAGGACATTATGTTCAGCCCTCCCCCAGGTACTTTTCCGACATTTGTTCCCTGAATATATGACACAGATTCATCCCTCCCTATTAACATGGCCCCTTGTTCTCCCCCATCTTGCTTTACTGGGAGTCCTACGAGCCCCTTCCCCTGGTAGTTACCCAGGTCTCCCTGGGCAATAAGTTCGTTATCCACCTTTTTGGCCGTCCTCTCTTGAAAATTCCCTAGTTGAGATAGTCATTCATTGTCGTCCATGGACAGAAGTGGACTAAATCTATTTGTCCACTGTGGGAAATCCTGTCTTAGTGTATACGGGCCTACCTGCTCAAAATTCCTTGCCCAGTGCGTGTCTGGTACCCTGCCCTTTCTACCAAAGATGTAACTTGGGGTGTGTGTGACACGTGTTCTTGGGTAAAAATACCCTAGTGGCATGGATCGCATGGGGCTAGTCTCGTTCCTGATACAGTTACCCAGTATATATTACACTAAGTTGGTATTCCTAAAGTTTGCAATAATGCAGTTCCCTGCAATATCTTTCCTTCTGCTACCTATCCAATTTACCCTCCTCACATGGAGAATCTCCCCGCCTTCCTCACCTTGCAGGGGTCTGTGTATATTCAGCCAATTAATTATCTTGTTTTTTAAATCCATGTGTGACTCTTTCTGCCCCACCCTGAGTTCAGGTACACCGGCAAAAACAACAACATAGGGGCATGCTTCAGGGGTTAAATGTATACATGGTAGGGGATGGTTTAATCTGTCATTTGACTCGTGACCTGTCTGATGTGTTTCTACTAATCTATGAATTGAGGGATTCCCTATTTGTGTTGGCGGCATAGTTGTCTGCATTTGGGCCTTATCTATGTCCTTATTCACACTCTTTGACATATTTCTGACCCCCACCTGAGCTGGAGATTTAGGGAGTGCATGGACTTGTGCGATAGTACATTGCTCATTACTGACACAGTTATTATTAACAGGAGTTTGCCGGGTTGAAAGAATAGCCGATGATGTGGGGTTTACAGTTGGATTGCTGTCTATAGAACCCTTTATCTTACCCTGTTTGTTCAGTTCATTTGCAATTTTGTCTAATCTACTGACTAATGGTTTTATTTGGCTAACGATAAAGACTTCCAGGTGTTTTTGAATATCTGCTATTACTTCGTCCATCCATCCTGGTGGACGTGAGTGGCATGGCGATTCTACTGCCATGACCTCGTCCTCTATCTCTTTTGACCTGTGCACAGCGGTGCTTGATTTCTTTTTCCTGGGTTGATTCTTCCTAGTGCACCCTCTTTTAATTCTATTGTCTAATACTCTATTTTCAACCCTGGCTGTGGTCACCACCGCATCTTCTACCGGCTGGGCACAAGGAACGCCTTCAATCGAGATATCCAGGGTGCCATATTGGGAAACCTCCAATAAATTGGTTTCCGTAACTTGTGTAGGTGTAGAGGAAATAGTTACTGGTGAAATGGACAGGCTCCTCTCAGTTCGCTCAATCTCCCCAATAACTTTCCTCAACATTAAATCAATCGCAGTGGGTGGGGCTTTATGAGATGATAAGACATTAGGCTCAGGCCGTGTTGTACTAGGTGTGAGGGGTGTGTGTGCTTTTCCCTTGGCAGAGCGCGTTTTCGGCTTACTAGCCATAGTGGTAAGACGTGCAGGGGGTCTTCACTATCTTCTACCTCCCGCTAAGCTCACTCCGGGTATAATAGATGGGTCCTCCCTCCTCTGTAAAAGGATTACACAAGTTTTCACCCCTTCACACCTTCACACATTGATTTATAGTCCACTAATCAGCAGTCTCTCATCAAAGTCCAATATCCTATAACTCCCTGTTGGACCTAGGGAACCCCAAGTCACATAGGGTAGCTTGGCACTAAGTGGGAAGGCCTAACCCCAAGGAACATGTGCTAAGTTTGCGTCATACCCTTCAGCAACACAACATCCATCCACTCAAAAATAAGGACACTACACAAATTATGGAAAAATATGAGCTGTTTTATAAAAATACTTTGTTAACTTTTCTCTCTCTTGTTATGTTATGTTATGTTAAAATCAATTTATAGAGCGCTCGTACGCCCGTGGGCTTCATGGCGCTATAGGAAGAGTGAAGAATCCGTCCAATATAACACTGACATAACTCTTCTGTAGTTCAGCAATTTAATACACTGTACATCTTGACCTGACCTCCCCAAACATATCCTGTAACATCAGTAGAACTCAGTTCAACAATCTCTTAGCATTTCAACTTCTTACAGTGCTTTTACACAGGATGCATTGACTTAATACTCAAAATCGGCACCTTCTACAACAATGGTTTGCACTTACAAGAGGAGGTTTTCTGGTACCATACTTCTAAGAACCCAAAGGATTACCATCTATACTGAGGATCCCTTGTTAAGCGATCTCTGGCTATTATGCGAGGCACAGATTGGAAGACATGTCATTGGCAACTTGAATCAGGGCGTCAATACACCAGTTAGGTTGAAGAACTTCCCCCTAGCTCTGCAAGGAAATAGTTATGCATCAGTACTCCACTGGGTGCCAGGACCTTTCTCCCGCCTCTATTCTCTGCACTTCCAGTCAGGGGTCAGAAGAAATGGGGAAAGCCTCTCCTCTCTGGGACCTCTTTAGGAGGAAGACCTCGGACCCCCAACAGTACCCGCTTCACTCCTTACTTGTAACAGGCTAAGGAAGTCTGTTTCTGTCACTGCTCCAGCCCCGAAGGTCAGCGCTCCTCAGTGGGCTCCTTCGTTCCCCAGCAGCGCCTTCCTCGAGGGCCCGGTCGTACTTTACACAAGCCAGCCCCGAGGAGTGGTCGCACTAGGACTGCCTCTGAAGCTCGCTCCTCCCGACTCCCGCCTCAGGCCACCTTCGTCGTTTCCCTCACAGGGGGCGCTACGGCGCAGGCGCGGGAGAGTAGCGGCCCCAAAACGGAGGCTGCTCCATACAACTGGCGCAGGAAGTGGCTCTCCTTTGGGCCTGCACGATCCTAGGCCCCTCCTGACAAGGAAAGTAGTCTCCGCTTGGAGAATGCGCAGAAGTGCGCTGCCACAGGCTCGGTTGACCCCTTGATCCGCTCAGCCACGCTATCACGGCAGCGTCAACGATCCCCAGCCTGGCCCGTCAACAATGGCTACAGGACGAGCGGAACACCCACCAGAGCCCCGACTCTCCTCACCTCGGGCTTCACAGGTGGGGGGTGTAATCTCTGGCTGCACTTCTTGACGCGGGTGAGAGGTCACAACTACGCGAAGGCAGCAGATAGCACAACAGTCAAAGAGGAGGGAGGGGGGTAGAGATGAAGTCTCTCGCTTTTGGGCCCCGGTCCTCTCACTTCTGCAAGGGTCAAACTAGCCCTCCATACTGGACAGGGGAAAGAGGAGGGTATTTCTCACTTCCCACCCCCTCAGCAGGGATCTCCTACGTTTCACCTCTAGCTGAGGTAACTTCCTGTCCAGGGTCAGCAGGACGGGACTAACTCGGTCAGGTCAACAGGAATGGTGGGTGGTGATCCCAGTAGGGAGGCAACCCTTGAAAAGTAGTCCACCCTAAGAAGGCCCTACCCCTTCCAGACCCACAGCCTATACTCCAGCTACCCCTCTCTGACAATACAAAATGGTCGCCCTACAGGTGTCCTATTTATACCCTTAGCTCCCAAGGTCCAGAACAGGCCAGAAGGTTCTGGAAGCTTCCTATTCTACCCTATGGGCCCCAGTCCCTGAGTTGGCACTTGTGGCAGTTAGTAACCACCATTTTACGTGACCCATACTTTCTAGTCAGGGACAGGCTCCTAGGCCCCAGAAAAAGACTATGGGGGCCAAAGAGCATCTAACCCCTAGTCAACACCACAAAACATCCGGTAGACACAAAAAGATAAAATGGGTTTGAGGGGCAAAAAGGGGGCAAAAATAATTAATTAAATAGGAGGGACTACCAAAAGGCTGACAGGTCTAACACTCCCGTACTATCGAGCTGGGTGGGGTCAGTTGGATAAAAGTACCTGATAATAGACCCAAGGGGGATGGCCCAGCCCGGCCTCTTCTGGCCACTGATGGTCACAGATGGTCCCGCCCTTGTCCCGGGCTTCTCCCGGTCGCGACCCGTGCGCGATCCCGCGTCGCGGGTTATATGGTGCTACTTATGCGCCTCCTGGCGCAGGGAATGCGGGCTTCGGCGTCTTCCGCCGCAGGGGAGTCTGGGGATTGAAGTTCTCTGGTCCGCGTCCCCCTCCACACAGCGGCCGCTATGGGTTGAGTGTGCGGCGGCGGGAGGGAGACAAACAGGCAGCAGCTTGGGCCGTTGGAAAAGGCGGGTTGTAGTCCGCCACAGGTGAGCCCCCACAGTAAAGTTCCCCCTGTTCCCACAGTTATGGTTACTGTAATTCATGGTGCCCTGGTGGCGGGGCCAAAGACATGGCTAAGTGGCTACAAAGAACAAAATGTACTCTAAATATTTGTATTCGCCTTTAGACATCTTCATATAAAATAATGCGCATACTGTAAATGAAATAAAAATGTGAATTAAACTAATCGTTTGGAACACTTTCTTTTATGTTGTGAAACCTCAGTTGGTTAATGTGATCACTGAAGATGCATAATTGAATGACCAAAGAGTCACAAATGTGAATCCTGGTTGGCGCAGTGCGTAATAATGACTTGTGCCTTTGTAACGCTACAAAAAGCCATAGCCTGTAACACAAAACACTGTGAATATGCAAGGCATTGTTTAAAAATGGTGCTGCGCATTGTATCCGCATGGTTATGGAATTAGTTGTCATTGTAGGACTAAATTATGCAGCATGGCTGACTAAATTATTTGGCATAAAAAGACAAAATATGCTGCTCATTGTGGTCCTTGTTAGAATTACTTTCAATATTACTTCATTATTGTGTCAGTTTTACACATGCTAACACTGTCTTGGAAAGGTTTCTCCTCATTAGTACCAGTTTAGCATCCAAATACCGCAATGAGTAACCAGGCCCGGACTGGCCATAGCGGGCAGCGGGCAATCCCCCGGTGCGCCGCAAGGGTGAGAGCCGTTTTTGAGCTCCTGGGGCCGATTTTGTTAGAGGGACATTTTTGCAGCATAGCTGCAAAATCGGCCCTGCAACAAAATCGGCCGAAAACCAGCCCCGGCAAAGAGCTCTGCGGCACCTCCAACCCCCCGAGTGGGGAGGGGGGGGCCGACCGAGCAGTTTGCCAAGGCCGGTTTCGGTTCCCAGTCCGGCCCTGTGAGTAACAGAAAGGTGACTGGGCCTTCTACTGTGCAACATGTATTGTTGCTTTAATAGTAATTTTTTATGCGTCTGAGCTAGAAATACATTTTTTTCTTAAAATCTGCAGATTATACAGCAAGTGTGAATTATGCGTCAAATGCATAATTATGTGGAAAATTCTGCAGCAGCCAAATTGCATATTTTCAGTGGTCCTGAGTGTAAGGTAGGCTGCCACAAAATGATTCAGTGTTTAAAAGAATACAAGTGCTTTCAAAGAATACCTTTTAGTAATAGGTAAAACATTATGCATACATTTTTATAAGCCCACTAGCAGCCCGTCCCGACGTTGTCCGGGAGCAATTAGGCTTCAGGGCCCCCGCCCGCCCCGACGTTGTCCGTGGGTCCCCCGGAGCCTTCCTCCATATATTGCAGTATTATACCTCTATGTTTACTTTGTACGCTTTTGTAACCTGCACATGTAACTTTTTCCTCCTGTAATGCACCGTTTGGCTCACTTTTTTAATGCTCCGTTTGCTTCCTTTTGCTACCTGCACACGTCACTTTTTCCTCCTATACCTCTATGTTTACTTTCTACGCTTTTGTAACCTGCACACGTAACTTTTTCCTCCTGTAATGCACCGTTTGGCTGACTTTTGTAATGCTCCGTTTGCTTCCTCTTGCTCACGATGTACGCTTTAGTAACCTGCACACGTAACTTTTTCCTCCAGTAATGCACCGTTTGGCTCACTTTTGTAATGCTCCGTTTGCATCCTCTTGCTCACGATTTTCATTTTTGCTTCATTTTTCCGCTGCTCACCGCTCCTAAATAAATAAATAAATAACCTACCTCATCCCCCGCTCACTGCTCCTCCCTGCCTGTCCGCCGCTCCTCACCGCCTGTCCACCGCTCCTCACCGCCTGTCCGCCGCTCCTCACCGCTCCTCCCCGCGCCATGTCCGCCGATCCTCCTCGCGCTCCTGGATGCTGCTCCTCCCCGCGCTCCTCACGTCGGGCACGCACGTCGCGGCCGGCGCTTCTTCCAAGGGACTACTTTTTTTCGGTAAATTTTTTAAATAACGTATATTTATTACGTTTATATAGCCTATGTCCATCTGCACACCCTGCCGATTACAACGATGTATCGGGTGTCTGGATTGGCACTGTGGTTCCCGAGTTTACCCGCCTCAAAGGTTCTTCCTTTATAATAGTAGTATAGTTTAAAAGGAAGCTTTCCAAAACCTCTATTTAATCTCTGAAAAATAATAATTTTGTCACCATGAAGCTTCTTGTGACTCCATAAATTAAAGCCTATACTCTTTCCAAGCAGCCTTTATATTTGGTGATTAGCCAATTGCACACATTTACCTTTCTTTCAGGTGGCAAGTACCCTGGTGAGTAGGCCTGTTTCTTCTTTAGTTCTCTGTCCATCGATAGTATCAAAGAGATGGCACACAGGACAGGGTGCTATGTGGGGGGCTATGTTTTCATGTTTAAATGGACAGACACAGCTTCCTCAGGGAGATCCCCTGAGGAAGGTAGAGATGTGTTTGTTTTTTAAAATGGCCTTTAGTGCAGCAGGTGCAGTGACACTGGTGAATGCTATGAGGGACCACTGCACCCAAATTATGACTGTGTTACTAGCAAAAAGAAGGGTGGGAGCCCTGTTTTGCATTGTGGCCCAGGTGACCCTTGCAGCACAGGGGATAGTTCCAAAGCAACGGGCGGGATGTGGGTTTTTCCTCCCTTTTTTATGCAAGGAGGTAGACAGTCTGCTTTGGGTCTCAGGCTTAGGGGTGATGGTCAGTGGAATGGGTAGAGAAGTAGGTATAATCTGTGCAGCGGATGCAGTGTCACAGGGTCCCAATGGTGTGGGTTGCCATCTAAATTCTAACTAGTATGGATTTAATATCCTTCCTTGCTTGTGTTAGGACCCAGTGCACCATTGCTGTATCACTGTTACTTTGGGACTTGGACCAACGGCCCAAGAGAGGGGAAAATTAAAACAGGAGAGACATCTTAGCTTAGGCCTCAGGGCGATGGCAGAGCGGAGAACTGGGCAAGATGGAGGCCAAGGTCTTCAACAAGGTGCAGTGGAGACTGCCCTCTTCGCCAGGCAGTTGCTCTCATTAATGAAGCAGGTGCAATGGCACCAGGGCCAAGAGTTTTAGAGGCCCACCACATAACAATTATGACTGCCTTAATTTATAAAAGAGGATTGGATGCCTATTTTGCTTGCTATCATTAGGGCTGAGGGCACCCTTGCTGCACAGTGGTGGGCAAAATATGGGAGACCCTTTTATTCGGAAAGAGACAGAGAATCTGTTTCAAGACGGCCATGCATCGTGGGGAAGAGGTGAAAGAGGCAGAGGAAACAGTCTGCTACTCAGAGTTGCAGCTATCATTAGTGCAACAGTGCTGTTATATTGCATCCTAGAAGTGTGTATAGGGGCTCACTACTCCCAAGTCATAGGTAGTAGTGTTTTTGCTTGATATATTTTATTCTCCAATACGTTTCTCATTTAGTGTGGATATGAGCTACAGAAAAAGTACCTCTGAAATTATAAGTCCACTTCCTGGATTCAGCCCTGACCCTTCCACTCTCCCAAGTACTGCCATAAAGTTTCGGAGGGGGTCCGACTTAAAAACATTTTGCTTAAGGGGGCTCACAGCAAAAAGTTTGAAGACCTCTGAAGTGAATTAAATATGCCAAATGGGGATGAACCAATAGTTCCATGTTCAGGGAGAGAGCCCAAGCACTTTAGCACTGGTTTGCTCTGGTGTGCAGAGTCCGAATACCAGCAAAAACTAGGTCAGAAAAGTAGAGGAGGAAGGTAAAAAGTTGGAGGAAAGACCACCCTAAGTTGTCAGGTCTAACACTACCATATACACCTACAATGTCTACCTGCTTATTATATCCACTTTCATACTTACCCTTTGCACCTAAACCTACCATATCTACTCTGCCTACTTTGTTTACCAAGTCTAACCTAGCCTACCTAACTTTCATTGCTTCCTACCTCCAACATCAGCCAAACATTGCTCCCATACCTGCCATACTTACAAGGACTACCCTATTAAACATAAACTAAGGTGCCATATGTAAAATACCCACCCTACCTACCTCCCTAACTAATGTAGCTCTAACTACAGTGCTTAATTTGAGCCGTGGTTTCCTGTGCTCAGCACCAGCACTTAATTGTCAACACCAGCACTTATGACAGCCCACCACATGGTGGCACTGCTTGTCTTATTTAAAAATGAGCACAACAACAGTTATTTATTACTTCAATATGCATTTAAAATGACTAGTACCTGCCACCAAGACTTTCTTATAACTTGGGGCGCCTGAAATAGCCTGAATTGTCACACTTGTAGGAGTGTGATGGTTAGTAATTGTGTTGGTACTGTCATTAGCAGTGCCGACGAGGCCCCTGGGATTTATTTTGTTACAAATTAAGCACTGTCTAACTATAACAAATCTACCATACCTACCTAGCCTCTTGAGAATGTACTATATTGCCAGTATCCTCCCTCAGTTTCTGCTCTCAAAGTGTGCTAGTTGGAGTAGGAGTCTCAAAGTTGACACGAGAATAGACATAAGAATCATTTGCCTATGGACATAGGAAAGATTTGCATATGGTTGACCTCTATAATGGCACTGGGAACATAGAAAAAACAATAGAAGGGAATACCACGGGGAGGAAGTGGCAAGATGGCAGCTGCGTGAGCTGCGCGATGCTTGCTCCCTGACCGGCCCGTTCTTTGAAGGTGTTTTTGCGGAGCTAAACTGCTGTTTATCCTGACGTCTGGAGCCTGAAAGAAAGCTGTACCTGTCTCCCCGGTCTGAATGATCTTTTCTCCCGGACTCTGTTGGATCTGGCACCGCTCAATGGAACTCCGGGTTCTGCGGAGCCGAGCGTGTCAGGCACTGAGGTTGCGCCGGATGCTGGCTGCCGGCCGGCTGCCGGGGGGATACGCAGGGGCGTATCACAGGCCCCCGCAGCCCACATGGTGCGGGGGGGCCCTAGCTCCAAGGGGCCCCCTCGGCACTGAACTCTGGCCGGGAGAGCTCCTGATTGAGCCCGGAGGGGGGCCCCCTAAGTACCGTGCAGGGAGGCCCCCTCACTTTTCGTTACGCCAGTGGGGATACGCCGACTGGATTGAGATTGAGATGCCGCCCCGTCGAGCTGCCCCCAAGGATGGGGCTCCGGTTGTGAAGGCCGCCGTAGCAATAAAGAAACAACAGACGATGAGGAGCCTGGATGCGGCTGCCATCCCCAGCAGGGGGATCGAGAGACTACAGAGGAAGCAGTGGAGAGCGGTAGAACTCCTAACACGGTGTGGGTCTCACTCGATGAGGGAGTAAAGAGAAAGACCCCGAAGGTCCCTGGAATGTTTTCTGGCAAGCCGGTAAGTGGGAAACCAAGTTACCAGTCCAAGATAAACCTTGAGTGAGCACCAATTCAGTTAAAGAGCACGGGATCTGTTTCTACTGTAGTCTCATCTGTTACTGCTGCTGCTAGTGTTGCTACTGCTGTTTCCGCTGTTTCCAGTAACTCCATTGTGGCCTTGAGTAGTTCAAATAACATTGTATCCGGGACAGATAACGTGCTTACAGTAGCAGAAGCTGCAGTTATTCAAGCCAATCAGCTGCCTATGCCATCGGGTCCACCTACCGGGGTGCAGTCAGAGGGGGGTCCAGGGATGGATCCTGACTCCGATATTATCCTTAGCGAGCTACAAGACGGGTGGATAAAAATGTAATACCGGGCACCCCTGATGGGGAGAATTTCTTCTCTATGGCTGAGGAATCGGATTCTTTAGCGGGTAGCGACTTGGATAATACAGATGAAAACGAATCTGTAGATAACAGCGACACAGATAGGGCTCCCACAACCGCTGACACGCTTAGACAGGCTTCTAGTCATGTCAGGAGAAAGAAACACTCAAGTCACCGGCATGATAGCATTCATTCGGATTCTAATGCCCATCTCCAATGGGATTACTCTACTACCAACCCTAGTGATGAGGGTGAGAGGGGTATAAGATCTGGATTCCAGGATGAGAACCTCCATGCTTCATTATCTAAGAGTGAGCCGGCCCCCTCTATGTCTCTAATTTATGCGACTCTTAAGGCTATGCAAGTCGAGGCTTGCCAGGAGCATAAAAGAGCGCAATTGGTGACAAGAAAGATCCAGGGAGCAATTCAAAAGACCACTAAAGCTTGTACCCAAGTTATGGCTCGAACAATGGTGTTGGAGGAACGTGTAGTAGGTTTAGAGGCTGGGCTGGAGAGCATGGAGCAGAAGACATCTGCTAATGATGGGAAATTATGGACATTTTATGCAAATTTGAGGAGTCTGAAAAAAGACAACAAAGGAAAAATCTGCGCTTGCTTAGAATTGAAGAGAAAGCCGAGGGAGGTGATATACGTGGCTACGTGCTCAGGCTCTTCAAGTCTACTTTCCCAGAACTTTCACACTGGAACTGGGAAACAGAGATTCAGCGTGTCCAATGATTTCCTTTAATGGTAAAGAGCAATCCCGGCCCGGACCCAAAACCACGAGCAATCCTAATATTTTTTAGGAATTTTCTATTGCGGCAAGCGATATTTGAAAAGGCCCGGCCGGATGCTAAGAAGTCAGCGGAAAGGCAGACTTTTTTTGTGAGACCAGACTTCTGTCATACAACTGTCGAGAGAAGATGTCGATTGAGGATGATGATCTCCCCTTTTCAGAAACTTGGGTGTGAAGTATATTTGATAAACCCTGCTCGGCAAAAAGTTATACATCAGGGGCGGGTCAGGGTATTTGCTTCCGAGAGTCAGGCAAGGAGTTATCTAAAGGAGATATCTGGTGATTAGGCGAGCCTGTAATCCTGTTTGAAAATTGAAAGTCAGGGGTCTGGTGGTCAGGGGGGGCTCTGTTTTATTTATTTCTTTATTTTTTTCTCCTGGTCTTTCTCAGATGTCTCTTCTTTGTTATTTGTCTCAATAGTTGGGTGATTGGGTAAGGTTCTTAGCTTCCCTTCTCGATGGGATGAATGTATAAGGTCTTTTGAATAGGTGTATCGAAGCAAAATACAGCGGGGAATAGGAGAGGGATGACAGGGCTCGGCTCCTCATTTGTTGTTTTTTTCCCTTTAGGTCAGGGAGCAACAGGGGTCGCACCAACGTGGGAGGCATCACATGGGTCTGGTGACCTTTTTTGCCTTAGTGAGGGGTGTGTGGGGAGGTGGATCCACTTTAAGGGAAGGGCAATTGGAAGTTGTCTGTTTGTTGGGGTCTTCTGAAATGTCTTTTCTTTGAAGCTATGGCTATTATTTTCCCTTTTCTGTTTTTAGTTTGGTGTATGCATAATAAAGTATGGCTGTAAAGTATGAATGTGTTAGGATAGCCACTATCAATATTTGTACATTAGGTGATACAGTAAAGCGGTGAAGAGTCAAAGAAGATGTTGGAATTCTGAAGGCAGATATACTCTGCTTCCAGGAGACCCACATCGAAGCTAGCATAAGCAAGATTATGGAGCTGGATGGGTTTCAGTTGATCTTATGATCTAAGCAGGAGGTTAAGACTAGGGGGGTGGCAATATTCGCACGTAGGGTGGTGGCAACTTTTTCGCACTCCATGTCAGATAAATATGGTAGATGAGTAATTACTCAATGTTTAATTGATAACAGTCTGGGCACGCTGTGCTCGGTATATGGCCCGGTGTTAGATGACCCCGAACTGTATGATTGGCTGAGAGTTGAATTGGTGGGGTGGCCGCTGCGGGTTATACTGTGCGGTGACTTTAATATAAATCTGGATTGCGCAATATCCAATCATCCGCAGCTATGTTATCAAAGGCGCAAGCCAAAGGTGTTTAGATCTCTCAGTCAACTAAAGGCATTGCATGGGTTGGTGGATATCTGGGCATTAACACAAGGCAAGGATCCGGGCTTTACTTACTATTCAGTCCCACACCAATCACATTCAAGGCTGGATTACTTCTTTATTTCTCAAAGTTTGGCACAGGGCTGTAAAATTGAAAAGTTCCCTAGGGTAATGTCCGACCACAACCCTCTGGTTCTGGAAATAAATATTAAATGTCAGAAAAATGCTGCAAGTTGGACCTTCAATAGGGCTCTGTTGAGTGACAATTTGTATAGAGAACGTATGGCTGTGTGGATCACCAGATTCTTGAAGGAGAACCTGGGCAGTACTAGTGTCCAGAATGTGTGGGATACCCTGAAGGCTGGTATCGGGGGGAGACCACGCAGTTTGGGTGGGAGGCTCAGAAGAAAGAGAGAAGTAAGCTAAAGGTTTTGTATGAGGTGCTGACTAAAGCTGAGTTAAACTTGGTTAAAGTTATATCAGAGGGAGGGGATATTGACTTGGCTCAAACCAGGATTTTAATTGCTAGAGCTGCCATAACGGAGATCTCTTCTGCTAAAGCCGCGGCTAGATATCTTGCATTGAGGACTAAAGTATACGAGAGTAATGAGAAAGTGGGACATGCTCTAGCCGTGCGAGTGAGGGAAAAGGAAGCACAAACCTGGATTGTGGGAATTAATGATCTTGACATCGGTTTAGTGACTGATTTAGGTGCAATTCTTACCGCTTTCAACAAATGTTATCAGAGGTTATATTCTGAGGATGTTAGAGATTTATTTTGGCTACAGGCTGAAATTTCTGGATATCTCGATAAGGTGAAAATAAATCTCCTCGCCCCTGTAGACAGTCAAATGTTGGATGTTCCGATCAGTTTTGGAGAGAATATTACTGCGCTAGACTCAGTGCCATCTGGTAAAGCTGCCGGGCCGGATTTCCTACCAGGGGAATTTTATAAAAAATGTCAAACCCAGTTGGCACCAATTATGCTGGAGATGTTTGGTCTGATCCAGATGGGGAAACCGCCCCCTGTTTCATGGAGGTTTGCAAACATTGTTATTTTCTTTATAAAAAAGGCAAACTGGCCACGGATCTGGGGTCTTATCCAGACCCTCCAGGATATCGTGATTTCGCGATTTGCCGCGAAATCGGCACTTATGTAAAAATGCCGCGATTTTCACAAAAGTGCCAGCGAAATCGGCACTTTTGTGGAAATCGCGGTATCTTTACAAAAGCTAATCCATGCCACTATATCCTGGGGGGGCTGACTAAAAGTGGGCTTTCAGCAGGCAGGCTCTCAGCAAGGGCAGCAAGGATATTATGAGCTGGCTTTTCATATGTGCACCTCCAGCTGCTCGGAAGATGTCCCCCCAGATCCTGGGAGGTGGGAGGCATGAAGGTGCGGGCCCAGCGCTGCTCGGCTTTTAATCCTTCTCGGAGCTCTGGCCTCGGCTGTGCCTTTGATCTGTGTATCACGCTGCAGCCCATGCTGGCTCCTGTGGTGTTTTACCGTGATGTGCCAGACATTTTGAAAATCATTTGTTGACAGATCGAATGTACGTCAAAAATAAACTACCATACTTTCATGTCAGAAATACATTACTGATTTGAGGTTTTAGGCGAATTTAATTCTGCTCCTAATTCAATTAAGAGAGCAAATTATCTTTTACGTTATATGTTGCAGATATCTGTTATCTGCTTGCATCTGTACTTTGGGCTCGAAAATATTGGCTAATGAGTTCTCCCATCAGAAATCCCCTACAGTACAGTCTTTCTAACACTCAAAAACATAACGTGTTAGCTCTGCTATGTAATGCGAGAGGATTTCTTGAAAAGAGCAGCCATTTATTGCTAATCTCGTGCTGAGGCCAATAGGTCCATGCAGTGGCCCATGCCATTTAATTGGCTCTCGCCTTTATCAAACAATGTGTATAAGTTTGAGGTTATGCTCGCACGTGAGCAGTGATAACTAGAAATGTGGAAATTTGCAAAGTTTAAGTTTTAGGAAGCTCTCTCACTTATCTTTAAAACCTTGTCACGTGAAACTTCATGAGATTTAATGAAGAAAGAACACACCTTCCTGGCCATTCCCACAGAGAGATTGTAAAACAGCAATCAAGGAACCAAAACGAAGTCACAGAAAACTTGCTTCGTAATGGAGCAATGATTTCCACGGAAGAAAAACAAGCATTGAAAATGCAATAGGTCGCACCTTTGATTAAGGTAAACTCATTTGCTTTGCTAATGGTATTGTATAGCAAAGCTGATGGCTTTAACTTAATAGAAGGCGAGACATAATAGCGCCGGATGTTTATCTTTTTTTGTGACCTAAAAATGAATGCTAAATAATTCTAGCTAGGATCCCGTTGGTATTTAGGGCGTTAGGGTCTTATGTGCACATGCCTGGAAAGCTTCTGAATATCCTGTGTGACGTTTTCCACCTCCATGCCATTTTTGAGCCAACATCGCTTTGCATTCTGGGACTCGCAGTTCTGTTTCGGTTTTCATTGCAAACACGAGTTTAGAAATTCAGCATGCAAAGTGCTCTTGCTTAAATAAACATCTAATGCTGGTTAATGGCTCACAAGTATCACAGACTCACCTCTCACCTTGACACAGATAGTATTTGTGCAGTTTGTCAGCCTCTTTTATATGACCAAGTGTCTACATTGTAATTAAACCAAATATACATAGCTTCATGTTGTTAAATAACTAAAAAAGCTAAGACATCTGTGTTTGTTGTAGGAAAAATGGCCAAATAAAATGCCGCAAAATGTCCATATTTGTGCTGCTAAATTTCCATTTTTGTGCCGCTAAATTTGCGAATCCATGCCGCTATATCCTGGGGGGTCTGCTTATCGGCCAATCACATTGATAAACAACGATGTTAAAATCTACTCTAAGATTCTTGCCAGTAGGCTGGCGTCTGTAATGAAAATAATAGTCTCTCCCCCAGCAACACGGCTTTGTCCCAGGTCGGGAAACAATAGATCATATTCGTAGGACAATAACTTTATTTGACTATACTAAGGTGACAGGAGACATTATGGCCTTAATTTTATTGGATGCTGAAAAGGCATTTGATAGGGTCTCCTGGCCCTTTTTATGGGCAGTTATGAAGCAATATGGGATTGGGGAGGGCTTCTTACGAGCAGTCCAAAGTATGTATAAGGACCCAATTGCTAAAATTGCATTGATGGGAATACAGTCGGGAGAGATTAACATAAGGCGAGGCACAAGACTAGGGTGTCCTTGCTCTCCCTTGGTATTTGTGATCTATATTGATCCGTTAATAAGATTGATTCAAGAGAACCAGTCAATCCTTCCAATTTCTGCTCGAGGGGGAGACTTGAACATTTTAGGGTATGCAGATGATTTAGCTATTACCACCTCTGCACGGCCGCAGGCGTTCGAGGAAATAGGTATTTTAACCTCACAATTTGGCAGGATCTCTGGCTATCTCCTGAACGATAGTAAGATGCAAATAGTTGCCAACGATAAGGTTGTTCTTACAGATCAACGTATTGTGTCGAGTACTAGGTATCTAGGCGTGGAGATAAGCTCCAACCCTGCAGTCATTGTAGATCTGAATCTCTCACCATTAGTATGCAGTTTGAAATTAGACTCTAGGAGGATGAATAAACTTCATTTTACGCTTATTGGAAGATGTAACGTCATTGAAATGATGTTCCTTCCCAAAATACTATATTATCTCAGAGCTATACCGCTGGAAGTTAGCAAATTATGGTTCCAGAAATTTGACCAGGGATTGTCGTGGTTTTTATGGGCGGGGCAGTGCCCAAGACGGGCACTCAGGTATATGACATTACCGAGAGATCGAGGAGGCTGGTCTGTCCCTAATTTTCAAACCTATTATTGGGCAGTAACACTGAAGTATTTGGGGTAGTTGGTGAATGAGGGTAACATGGGAGGCTCCGAAATTTCGATTTTTCAATTAATATATGCGGTAGAAGCGAGGAGTCTCCTTTTGAGGCAGATAGACTTTGCATATTATAAAAGGGTTAAGTTAGTCTCACAGAGGGGCGACGCTGAGTAAGATGGACTGAGCCACGGGGCTCCGGGACTCTTTACCCCCATGAGCAAGTAAGACAGTTGGGAAAGGGAATATGCACTCTGCAAAGTTGGGGAAGCGGGCGGGGACTTGTCCGTGTAGCAGGGAAGCAGGGAGGGGGGAGGGTCAGGGAGTTTTAAAGGCAGTTTTCATGTTATTAGTTCTATTGTTAGTATTCATAGTCACCACTCACAGTACAAGGCACACGACCACTCTAAACCACGTACTATTCCTACGCCTACACAAAAAACACAACATATCTGTAGAGGCCACCAATGGGGCAGCTGAGACACTACCCAATCAATCCAATGGCTCATCAGACAACTGCTACACCCACCGGGGACATGCCTAAGGCGACTGAAGTGCCCCCCCTGCGTTTGCTCACTTGGAATGTCAGGGGTCTGGGGGATAAAATAAAGAGGGGTGTAGTATTGCAGGCAATTAAGCGCCAAAGCCCAGACTTAATATTATTACAGGAAACACACCTCACAGGGAAAGCGTGTAAAGCGCTTGACAGACGCGGGCACGTGATGGCCGTGCATGCTGAATTCACGACAGGCTCCCGAGGGGCGGGGATACTCATGAGAAAGGCTTCACCCTTTATGATACAACACTGTAAGACGGGCGACCAGGGCCGTTTTGCAGCAATACATGGACAGTGGGAAGGCAAACCCCTCAACGTAATATCCGTTTACATCCCGCCGGCACTTCACTCGGTTGCCATGCCGGCGCTGGGGAAATTCCTCCTAGACCTCCCAACAGGCGACACAATCATAGGAGGGGACTTCAATGCAATAGTCGACCCAACACTAGACACATTCCCCATTCGAGACCGCCCTCGGGGACTTACAACATTTCCCGGTTTCTTAGAGGCCATGGGCATTACAGACATATGGAGACACTTACACCCTACAACAACGCAATACACGTACTACTCATCGGTACACAACAGCCTGTCGCGGATAGACTACTTCTTGTTCTTGGGAGCTGGATTGGGGACAATAGAAAAAATAGACATCCTACCCAGAGGAATATCTGATCATTCGCCAATAGCAATGTCACTCACCACCGCTGAAAAGAAGCGTGCCAGAATTTACCCGATACATCCGAGCTTTTTGAAAATCCCTAAGATCAGGAAGGAACTAAAATCAGTGACCACACACTACTTTGAGGAAAATACGGACTCAGTGTCCTCTCCCACAATCTTGTGGGAAGCATACAAAACGGTCCTGCGGGGCGGGGCGATGGCAACCATAGCGAGGCACAAGAGGGAATCACGACGGGAGCTCGCGGAGCTCGAACTGTCGCTTCAAACAGCGAACAATGCACATATGGCTAATCCCACCTCAGAAACGGCACACCTGGTGCAATTAAGACAGCAACAATATCAGGCTCATCTTAAGACAAAAGTCCAGGGAGATATAGCGAATACAGCACACAGAATATACGACGTAGGCGATAAAGCAGGGAAAATGCTAGCATGGCTAGACAAGAGAAGAGGAAATGATAGAGGTATACAGAGGTTATACTCACAGGACAGGCAGCTGCAGACACATCCAGAAAAAATAATAGACACCTTAGCGCAACACTTTCAAGACATATACATCCCAGACCGTGTAGTCACTGCGCAAGAGGCATTACTCTCGCTTGACAACATTAACATCCCAAAACTTCCACAAGAGGCAATGCAGGAATTGGAGAATGACCCAACAGTGGACGAACTCCAACAAGCAATTCACTCACTACAATCAGGGAAGGCAATAGGACCCAATGGAATACCAGTAGAATGGTATAAAATGATGGCCGAACCACTTAGTACGCCACTGCTAGCAATGTATATGGAGAGCCTTGAAAAGGCGGAATTGCCCCGGGATCAACGCACTGCAACGATAGTGGCCATACCGAAACCAGGTAAGCCGCCAACTGAATGTTCCTCATACCGGCCGATCTCACTACTTAATGTAGAGGCCAAAATCCTGGCCAAACTGCTTGCCAATCGTCTGGTGCAGCATCTACAAACACTGATTCATCCAGATCAGTCAGGCTTTATGCCTCACAGGAGCACAGCACTAAATCTCAGGCAGGTTCATGGGGTGTTAGCACAAGCGCATCTCCTCTCGGAAAAGGCAGTAATTCTCTCCCTGGATGCCAAAATGGCTTTTGACCTGGTAGAGTGGGAGTATTTATTTGCGGTATTAACACGCATGGGCTTTGGACCAAAATACGTAGCTTGGCTACGGCTACTCTACACGGGGCCGGAGGCGCAAGTGGTGGCCAACGGTCACATCTCACGGACATTCCCGCTGCAACGAGGGACGAGGCAGGGATGCCCTCTGTCACCCTTGCTTTTTGCCCTGGTACTGGAGCCATTGGCAATCCTGATTAGACAAACACCATTATTTAAGGGAATCAAGTGGGAGGAGGGATGGGAAGACAAAATATCTTTATATGCAGATGACATCCTGATTTACATGGTCGAGCCTGAAAGTGGAATCCCAGCGCTATTAGATCTCTGTAATAAACACGGGAGGGCATCGGGTTATACCCTGAACTGGTCCAAATCAGTGATTTACATACTGAAAGGGCCGGAGCCGGTGCTACAACTAGAATGCCCGCTCGCTATGGCGCACAACTCCTTTAAGTACCTAGGCATAGTTATCACAAATACTGCCACAGACTTCTTCGATAACAACCTAAAGCCGCCTCTGGAACGCCTCCGGGCGGACGTTAAACACTGGGCGACCTTGCCGCTGACACTCCTCGGTCACGCGGCTCTATATAAAATGATGGCGCACCCCAGATTTCTATATGTATTAGAAAACACCCCGTTTCCAGTTGCCCCGAGATACTGCAAACAAGTCGCAGCACTAATATCTAACCTACTATGGAATAATGGCCCGGCACGTATAGCATACGATAAACTGACGAAAAGCTGGTATGAGGGAGGCATAGCATTGCCAAATATACAGCTATACTACTGGGCAGCTCACCTTAAAATAATAAACCATTGATTACACACGCCAAGAGATGATCCTGCCTATAGAGCAGACTGGTCACAGCTGGGAGCAGACTGCATGCTCTCGGTGCTATACAACAAATCACAGGTTAAACGGTTTCTAGGGCCGACACAGCATACAGCGGCCATATGGCACTTGGCACAAGCACGGCTAGGTTGGAAGGGAAAAATAACCAAACTGACCCCACTGTGGGACACACAAACCTTGGGAAATCTGAGGTCCAGTAAAGGGTTTGCGCAGTGGGACTGCATTGGTATATCTACAGTCGGTGACCTGTGGGACAAGGGCGCAGTGATCAAGTTTCCACAACTCCAACAACAATAGGGGCTGGGCCCGACAGAAACGTATCGGTATGTACAAATAAGACACGCACTGCTTCAGGCGATTCCGGTAGGCACCGACATTCCAGAGTCCTCGCCGCTGGAAGATAGGCTATTAACAGATTATATGCAGGAACGCGCAACATCCCTCACATATAAAAAACTGATTAATAACATAGAAGACCCTACAATAAAACTGAGAGAAAAATGGGTGGGAGAAATAGGCAAGGTTACTGACTCGGAATGGAATGAGGCGCTGGCTTCCCCGAGAGAGGTGGGCATCTCAGCTAAGTTTAGACTGATTCAACTTAAAATCCTACATCGCATTTATTACACGAGAACCATGCTGCATAAAATTCACAAAGCACCATATCCCTTTTGTCTTCGCGGTGCGGGGAAGAGGGAACACTGTTCCATACAATTTGGGATTGCCCGAAAATACAGGAGTTTTGGAGACGGGTTATGCGCACTGTCTCACAGACACTGAAGATCTCGGTTCTGCCGGAATCTCGAAAATGTCTATTAAACATCTGGGACCCCAATGATTTGGACAGGTATGGGATAATATGGGCCACCCTGGCCATGACGGTTGCGAAACGAGACATAGCGCAAAAATGGGGCGCACCTGAGGTGCCCACAACGAACATGTGGAACAGAAACATGGACACGCTGATGGTTACAGAAAGAGCGGTGTATGTGCTCAGGGCTTGCCCCCGTAAATGGAACAAGGTTTGGACAGCATGGAATATATATAGGGGGGAAATATGCGAGCCTTTGCCAGAAGACGAAGATATGGACTCTGAGGGGGAGGAAGAAGATGAATAGTAAATCAAGGGGGTGGGGTGTTACATTGCAGAAATGGATGTTGAGTCATGCAAGTGAAGGTTACTTAGGCTGCACGAGGCGATGCAGGAGGCGTAACTAAGGAGATAATATAGGCATAGTGGGAATGCTTAACTGTGAAGACTGTCTTTAAGTTTAGGACCTTATGTTAAAATGTTCTATATAAAATATAAAATAAAAGACCTTAGGAATGTGTTTCAGGAATGGAAATATACTTGCAAAGATTACAGAACTACATTATACGGATTGACTATGGCTCGCTACATGTGCATAGGACCTATGAAGAATGTATCCAACAGTAATAAGATTGTGAGATTATATTGATATGAGCCTTTTCAAAAACATGTAAGTGTATATGTATGTCAAATTTTGAATAAAGGTCTTTATAAATAAAAAAAAAGGGTTAAGTTCGAGATCTTGTGAGGGGCTTATAAAGTTTGGACTACAGTCAGGAAAAGATTCGAGATTGGGCGGCTCCATCGGTATTCTCCTTTAGTTAATAATTCTTCGCTTCTGGACATTTTTCATGTTACATACTTTAGAAGATGGGGCGAAAAAGGGATTCATTATATAGGGGATTTCTTTTGCGGTCTCGAACTACTTTCTTTCGATGCCATTAAAGAAAGATTTGGTATTGAGAATAAGGATTTTTTTAAATATTTAAAAATGTGAGATTTTTCTGCCAAAAAATATTCGAATCGGGATCGAATTCCGTTATTAGATTTGATCAATAGTAATCATCCGGTTACCTCGGCTATTTACAAATTAATAAACGAAAAAATGGGAGATGACCTTGCTAGGCACTTTGATAGATGGCAAGCAGGTCTACATGCGGGAAAGGGGCAGTGTGAGGATTCCGTTGCTTAGTCAAACATTGTGTATCTCAGCCAATTTACAGGTGCAATGTTTTAGGACCTGGTGTAATCTTTATGTAACCTCGGCACGTATACACCGATGGGGGGGGCACATCGGGGATACATTGCTCACGCTGTGGGCTGTTGGCTGCGGATAGCACACATATGTTTGCTACCTGCCCAGGTATTTCCCAAGTTTTAGTTAAAATTGAACTACGCCTGGAGTCTGTATTGGGCTATACTGTATCATTGACCCCGCAGGTCTTAATGTTGGGGATCTCTAATCAAGTTATGGAAAAAACTAATAGGAAAATGTTTTTTATTGCAATGGCGGTATTCCGTCCACGGCATGCCTTGACTCAGACCCCCCGACAGAACATGTGTGGTTTAGTAAATTCTTATCCACGTATAATTGGGAGATCTCTGTATATAAACGAAGGGGCAGGCGGGCAAGGGAAAATGGGGAAACATTGTGGCTGTGTCTAACTAACTGGTTAAGTAAGGATTGATATATAGTTCAAGATGTATGATTACGCCTGGGTCTCAGCACAGCATATAATTTTTGTTGTTAAGATCTGTTTTGTCGTTTTCCTTAGGAGGAAGGATCCACTGGGGTGGGGGGGGGGGGTGAAAATATCACAAAAATGGGGCATCAGTCACAGTCTTTTCCTATGCTGTATTCTGTTATTTTTATTTTTTGTCTTGTGTTCTGATGTCCTAATAAAGGTTTTTTTTTGTTTTTTTTTTAAAGGAAGGGAATACAACGTGTGAAATTACCAATTGCTAAAATGAAAAAATTCATTCAGTGTTTTTGTTGTGATGTATTCAGGGCTTACACCCTTTGTGGCACTATAAAGGCAGCTGCAGGATGGTTATGAAGGCTCTACAGGTGGGGTCTTCAAACTGAGGGCAGGCCCCCCTTGGGGGCCTCAAGTGATCAGGGGGGTATGAGGTTGCAAAACGAAGCATTATGCCAATAATTGTGCTTTGTTTTAAGCTGAAAAAAATAAGCGGCAGACAGTCGCTCTGTAATGGGCCATCACTAACATGTTGTGTCATTTACATCCTAGATGGGAGTATGTGTCAAAAGGGAGGGGACTCCAAATATTTTTCAAAACTCCCACCCCCAATTCTAATAATCACACGGTTGCAAATCATGTATTTCATTGCATTTTTAAAACGCTATCAGATCTTAGCTGCAATGTTAAAAATACGTCTAAACATATTAAACATTGCTAATTTAATAGAATAATTGTGAAAAATTCTGAAGGAGCCTGATGATTTTTTTTTCATTGGGGGGGCGCGGCACTAAAAAGATTGAAGACCACTGCTCTACATTCAATGTAATATAAGGCAATAATGTAAGGTGGATTTGTAGAGCACTGTTTGTCACCCGTGTTTGTCTCCAGGCACTGAAATGGAGGCTTATAGGAAAGGAAACAATCCACGTTGGTTACTGTGGGTTGTCATTTCCTCCCCTACAGCTTGTTGCCAGTAAATGATAGTTGAAGCTGAACCAAGTATCAGTTTGTTACAGTAGGAAGCCGGAGGCGTCGAAGGAAATGAAGAAGAACATTGGCGCAGCGGGTCTTAACCTTTTAACTAGCCCTAAGCAATTTCTATGATTTGAACCTCTAAACAATAAGCAAACTACAGAAACAAGTTCACATCAAGCAAATACACAAATTATTAAAGACTTTATTTAATTCAGAGACAAAAAAGTATACAGCCTTTGAAATTGTAATTTTAGAGGGAAAGTTGGAACATTTCAAAGTTTGGTTTTATTTCTGAAACAGGAAGCAGTATGCTAGACTCTAGCAGATTACAGATTTTCTTTTTTTTTCTAATGTATTCTTCTTTTTGTTGGCTCGTACCAGTTCTTCGATTGAGACCACTACATTCTGTTTGGAGCACTTATGCTGCTCCCATTTATAAGGCTAAGAATAATAACTTAGGGCATTATTATGATGCCACTCAGTCAGACCGCCAACCAATATTGTGACGGTCCGGAGACCGCACGACAGGCAGATGGCGGTCCGACCCCTGGATTACAATGACACCGCCATGATGGCGGTCGGAAACTGCTCCAGACCACAACAGTTTGTGCTGCAGCCATTAAAAAATGCTGCAGCACAAGCCGCTGTGGTATGGAGCACCTCCATGCACCATGTGCTATGCACCCGGTGCCATGTGGTGCATGGCACATGATGCATGGAGGTGTGTGGGGGGCACCACATGAGCCCCCAAGACCACATTGCTGTGGCTTACAAGGGACACGGGCCCTGCTTGACGTCCCCAAAACCCGTTTCTAACAGCCTTATCATGGCAGTCTATCCGACATGAAAGGGCTGTCGGAAAGGGGCATCGTAATCCCTTGGCACCACCTCTTTTCAGGACTACAATTTCGATCACTGCCCCGTCAAGATCTGAGATCCTGGCAGAGGCAGCGGTCTTCCCTCCGGCAGCTTGTGGTCTGACTTCTGGTATTGTAATCCGGCGGTGAGACCGACGGCCTGTCGGGGGCGGTCCAACCAAATTCGAATTCAGCCCCTTCATTTTTAACCTTCGCATTTACGAAGTGTTTTACAGTTTTGAATTTTGCCTTTTTTATGTTTCTATACTTTATTGATCTGATATTATGACTTCATTTTATAAACAGTTGCAGACTGTCCTGGGCCACAGGTTAAGAACCTCTATATCTCCTCCAGTCTGACCAAAGTGTTTGGAGTGTAGGAACTTTTTATAAGTTGCCTGCAGCAAGTACAAGTGCACTCAGTCTCCCATACCTTGCAACATACATATAAAGCATGTGTTTACAAGTTAAAACTGGCCTGATTTTCAAATGTTGGCCACTTTTTTAGCTACCCAGCTGACTAAGGGGCCACTTTTATTTGGTGCCCAGGCCTATTTTTTGCCCAAGTCCAACCCTGAGTACCACCTGCCACCTAATCACACCCCAAATGCATGCAGACAAATAGGAAAACTGGTTTATGTTGGTTTCATATCTCTGCTTCACACACAAACTTTGAATTCAAGAGTATAACAGTAGTTAGTGATGGCACCCAGAGCGTTCTGTTTGGCATAGGTAACCGGAGCGTTCCATTGGCATGCTAATAAGATTTGAAGATGCATGTGATGTCATTATCTTTATGAATGTAAATTATTGTTAAAAAATAATAGGTGCATAATCATTGTTTTTAAATATGTGAGAACAATAGAAAATATGGGCGAATAATCTGTGGGAAGAAATTACATGTTTCGTCCCTATCCAAGTTTAGGACCCACAATGTGCCTTCATCATGGATTGGAATAAACAATGATACAGAGTATTCAAATACCTACAAGAGTGGCAATGCACAGAGATTCATTCTCAAGTGGTCTACAGACATATGCATAGCAGCTACACATAAACAAAGCATTAAAACACTTGACAGTCATGCTCTGAGCCGCTGGATTTATGCAGCAATGGAGGACCATATTATGCGGCAGGGCAGGCCTAATTATGAAGCTAGAAAAAACAAATTATGACAGATTATACAGCACATTCTGTGGCATTATCTGGGCACTGTTTTACCACAATATTTACCAATATCTGAGTAAAACTGCCACCCATTCTAATGCCCATTTAGAACAAACAACGACAACAAACAACAAAGTGCTTGAAGGAATGCTTGAATTAAATTAAAACAAAGCTAGCAATAATTACAGCAATCAACAACTTAAAACATGGCCAGTGTGCAGCAAATTCAATACCCTTTGATCCACTTTTTGAGAACTGTGACTTATAAAGAAGTTGATTAATTATGAGCTAAATGTGTCAAATTCATATTTATGCAGAAAACACTACAGCCAAACAATTGTGTTTTTCAATGCCCATGGTTGGTATTTAAAAAAATATGTGCAGAATAATTGGTCTACCTACAAACTTTATTTAGTCAACACATGAACATGCATCAATTCATCACAGTTAATTTCATTTAAGTTAATTTATGAAAGCATAAGGAATTGTATTGTATTTGCATGTATTTAGTACTTAGGCCCCCTGACAAGGTACTGAAGCAATTTATGATGGACAGCACTCTGCCTCAGAGTATGAATTACTGTAGTGTATCACAGTTCCCGGGGGCTGTGATTGAAGGTAGAGGGATAGTCAATTTTTATGAGTTTCATCTCAAAGTACATGTGATGAGGTTATAGTCATAACTACTTCTTGTTGAAGAAGGTTGATAAATAAAATTATTAACCCAACGTGGACAAGTTTTTGTATCAAAATATATATATCTAAGAATCTGAAAATATGGATGAGGAAAATAAGAAAGAATTATAGCGCAAACAAGTCCAATTGTCCCACGGGTCTCAATGTGGTCTCTATGTTCTCCTTGGACACCATGTTCTGAATTATCTGTAAAATCATAGTGATTTGTTACAGGTGCACAGAGTTCTTTGTACTGTACATGTTGTGTTTCTTATTGACTGCTGTGTTCCACAGTCCATGAAGGAATGTATGGCCAGTTGACATTCTCACGGTTTGACGTAAAGAACCTCTCCTCTCACATTGTCTTGTAATTTTTATACATTTGTTGGGCCGTTGAATAGGGAGTAGAGTAGCTAGGGGGGTGGGGAGGGGGGGTTCACCCGAGCAGCACTCTTTTTGGAGGCAGCGGAGGTGAACAAGTCGGGTCTGTCGACTACCACCATCCCCCCACACCCGGGAACAAGTCATCTGTCAGATGCCACCCACTCCTCCCGAACAAGTCATTCGTCGCCTGCCACCCCCCAACCCCGCTCTTACCTGCACCAGGCAACAACCTTAGGACCCGCCCCAGGTGGCAGTAGGTCTAGCTACGCCACTGTGAATTGCTTTGTGTCTAGATCCTTGCAAGTGATGTCTGACGAAGGGATAAAGAATGTGAGTTTGATTGTGCATAACGTTGTTGGAAAGTTACAGTATGGGGTGCTATCTTAAAATGGAAGAATTGTAAGTAAGAATCTACCATCCTCTAAAGTTATCGATTGCTTTGATGAATCTAAGACACACCTAGATCTGGTCTTCACTACAGTAGAGACACCAATTACCCCACATTAACTCACAAAAAAGATCAGCAATTTATCTGCATTGGTGTTGTCATTCACAAGACAATCCCTTCTTGCATCTTTGGGATACTACATGGGTGATCGTTTCTTCATAAGATCATTTGAGTGTTGGCCATATTTCATTGGGTTCAGCTCTAACTATTACCAAGGACCCATCTGATGCAGGAATTCTCAGTGCACACTTTCCAAGAGTTTAGACATAGTCCATAGCAATGATATTAGAAATATGCTTATGAGGTAAAAGAGGATCTTTTCTATAAGTGTTCCTGCATTGTTTGCCTTCTGGCTTACTAGTACTGCTGAGATCTTAACCAAGGTGGACTCCACTTCCAGGCAGAGTCACTAGTGTTTTCCATGGGCGCTTGCGAGATGAGGCGCTTCACAATCCAAAGGAAATTAAACAGTAGCATGATTACATTTTGCACATTAACAGTATTTTTGCTCTGAAAGTTAATGCATGCTCAGATTAGAGCCAATTTCTTTTGCATTACAGAGCGCATTATCTCCCATATTGTATCTAAAGCTAATGTAACAGGGTGGTACAGGTGCAAAGACCTTGAAGATTTGACAGAAAGCTGGAATTACTGAATTAATTTGATCCCTGTTTGTATGGAATCTAATTTCAAATCAAACCAGATACCAAACGTGGGCACATGGATTTTTACATGATATTTATAGGTGGATTTTTGTTTGCGAGATTACACATTTTATGAAGCTTAGCCTTGGCGGTGCTCATTCCATACATATTTGACTAGGAGATTGTACTGTCACCAAGCTGTGACATGTATTGGAGAGAGGCTGCAAGGCACACAGAGCATTAAGATTAGAGAAATGTCCACTTTGTAAAAGTGGTATTTCTAAAATGGTAATGTCAAATCCAACTTTACTATTAACGAGGATTTATCACCACCATTGCAAAGTTTAAACATGAATAGCTACTCCTTTCCAATCAGAAATTACAGCTTAAAAGGTGTTTTAAGGATATCTCAATGTTAGCCTATGGAAGCAGTAGGCCTCACAGCAGTGAAAAACAAATTTAGCTGTTTGTCACTGCCAGGGCATGTAAAAATTAAAAGTACATGTCCTTTCTTTTAGTTATGCAGCTCCTACACTTAGGGTCACTTAGAACCACCTGTAGGGGTGACGTGTGTAATAAAAGGGGAGTTTACAGCTAGGCAAGTGGTTTTAAATGCCAAGTTGAATGGCAGTAAACTGTCCCTGGGACAGGCTTGAAAAACTACTTGTGTGGATGGCACAACCAGTGCTGCAGGCTCACTAGTAGTATTTAGTGTACATGCTCTAGGTACATGGTATACCACCTTACAAGGGACTTTCAGGTAAACTAAATATGCCAATCAGGTATATGCCACTGTCAAAATGTTTATATGAGAAGCACATGCACTTTAGCGCTGGTCAGCAGTGGTAAAGTGCTCTGAGTACTAAGGCCAACAACAAGATACAGCAAAAAGTGGAGGGAAGCAGGCAAAAAGTTGCGGTAAAACCACCCTAAAAATAACAGGTCCAACAAAGTAGTATTTACCTAATTAATTCAATTGACAGAAAAGGAATACTATAGCTATACTAAAAATTGTGAGAAGAATACAGTTTCTAATAGAGACATTGAAATGGCAAAACATGGAGCGCTTGAGAATAAAGAGCAGATGAAACGTACAAATAAGGGTTTGGGGAAAAGGGGCAGAGTGACATAGGAAAGAAGATGCAAGAGGATATTAAGAATGGTTAGCTATGGGCGAGACAATAAAAGAGAGAGAAGTGAAGAAGAGGAACGAAACAGTATAAGACTTGAGGAAAAGGGGTGGATGGATTAGGGAAGTGAAAGAATTGGAGAAGACGAGAATCAAAAGAATGGATAAGGTTGAGGGTTCATTAGTCTAAAGAGAAGAGGGAAAGAATGAAAAGAGTAGAAAACAAACTAATTTTAATTATAATATTCACCACTGTAGGTTAAGTTTATAACCAATTAAATATGCCAGGTTCAAAAGCTTTTACCTGCAGGTTACAGATATCTCAACAGCGAGCACAGTCAGTCTCACTGGAATTGTACAAGTACATGTGTGGGTGGTGGTGTGAGGACAGACGTAGATCAAAGGGTAGTAGTAACTGTAGTGCTAATTGTGCAGTTTTAGCCAACAGGAAGGAGGGTGTACAGCACAGCTCATGCAACGAACGTGATTATTGTGAAACTCTTCTGGGAGTCTTTTGGCTGTTCTGTCCCCTTGTGCTGTTTGGAGAACAACAAACATAGGATGTGAATAAAAGCAAAATAATACCGATCAAATGTCACTTCCCACAAGTTGTGACCTTGATAGTCTTGGAGAACAGAGATGAGTGGTACAATTCACCTTTGACAATAGTTTCATCATCCTAAAATGGTCTAACTGTGTTAGTTCCGTTGATTTTTATGACTTCTAAAGCAATGAAAGAGAATAAAATCAACACCTGAATCGCAAACATGCTTTATTGGATAAGGTATGTATAAACTGGAAATCCGTTCCTTAAATACCGGTTGAGTTTCGGCTTTCAATACAAAACAAAGGCTGCCTGGTCACTCCAGGTTAAAAATGTCATGCTTTTACCACATTTACTTTGATGATTGTCTGTAAAAGTCACAGTGAGGTCACACATTGTATATGATAGACCAAAAATGCTTGTTTTTCTTGCAAATCCTCATTGGCGTTCAATATGGCACCGAAATGAGCAATGGAGAATATTTAACAAGATTGAGTTAATATAACAAGTGCATTGGGTTTTAACTAATATATATATTTAAAAAAACGAAAATAATGCAGCAGAAGTAATGTTTGCTTCAGTGATAGTCACTCTTCTGTTTTTTGTTGATTTTATTCTTACATGAAGATACTGCTGGAATAAGTCTAGCGTGTAAGTATAAAACAAGACAAAATACAAACAATCATATTAAATATACCAACTCAAAATTGTGCATAAATGTACATATAATTTTACATGCATAAAGGTACATTATTTTTATTCTTCAACTGACGAATATAACAAGAACTGTTTCAATTGATACTTAAAAGTATTAAAGACAGAATTGTGGCATTTTATGCTCAACCCTCGATCGTAAAGTTCTAGTAAATTTGTGAAATCAAAATCATTTAACCAGGTGACTTGAAGCAGATCTCTGCCTCTGAAAAACGTATCTAAATTGAATCTGACTTTAAACCACAACCTTCCAAATGCATCATGATGTCCAGAGAACTGGTTAAATCTTTTGAGACAATAAATTGCGATTCATCAAATATCGAATATCGACAGGCTTACTAAGGAATACTACGTTAGAGTAAGATAAATTTATGAACAATAGAAAAACAAATCTTGAAAATCCGTGACCACATTGAAAAGTGAAGAAAGACTACTACATTGAGGAAAAGTCCAATTTCTTATCAATTAATCAAGTTGTGGTAGAGGACCTCAAATATAGTAGATACCTGCAGATCATAAGACAAATGGACTCAACTGGTATTTTGCTTTTAAATGTATGCAAGGTCATAAAGAGCATAAACAGTTCCTTTTAAAAAAAACACATTTGAAATACACAGTATGAAAAATCTGCCTATTTTGTTAGTGTCCCCGCACACTGCTCCGTGGTACATTCTATAAGCTTCACCTACTAAAATGCTGCAGCACAGCACCCATCATGTTTTTCTTCTGTTGCAGTATAAGAAGTTAAAGAACAACAAGGGTTTGGCTAAAGCGCAGCAAGGCCACGCCACTATCAAGTTAAACAAAACAATATGCCAGTACTGCGCAATCATTTTCAAAAAATCCCAGCGAACAATGAATCAAACAGTTGTTCTACAAAGACCACCAGTTCAGTCTGTATAAATCCTTTAATTGAATTATTTTTTCAGGAAAACATTTTTTGAAGGAGAATTCTTTTTACATAGTAGGACAAAATTAGACATATACCCTTTTACACGATGAATCCTTATTTTCAAGGAGAGAAATATTTACAAGAGTATTTTAGAAAAGGAAAGATTAGAACTGCTCATAAAACAATAACTAAAGTTGCCACTCTCACTCAATCTGTGATACTTTCATACACAAACCTCAATTATACATTCTTACTTACAAACACACAAAGGATTATGAAAGGTGAAACAAATGGAAAAGATGAAAAGCAGTGGGGAAGTACCTCACCTAGATTTTTTTGTAAACTCTATAAAAATTGTTTGTTTTTTTATGTGGTGGGGTACTATTTTATATCTATTTACATAGAGTCGTGCGAATCACAAAACATGGGCCATCCAACACAAAGTTTTTTTGTCATAGTCTTAAATTCCAAAGGAAATACATGGCAGATTGGCCTAGAGAACACAAAAGGTCGACGCATTTCGAAACCCCTGAGTTGTGGGGCTTCTCCTCAGGACCATGAAGAACAAATCCTGAAAGACATAAAACAACCGGTCTTACTCTCTGGTCTATTAGAGCAACCTTCAACTTATGTCCATTCATACAGCACTCATAGTTTTAAAGTATAAGAAGTTGGCAGTCTAGTTCTTTAGTAGAACTCTGTAGATCAGCCATCACATATGACTTCTTCAGTGTGACTGGGCAACAGTCTTATAACTAGTAACACTTTATCCTGGCAGTCTACCCAACACACCATGTATCCTCAAAACTAACAGCATTGTATGAGGTACCAGTGCTGAACTTGGTCGGACTGGGACAGAAAATACGACCTGGCAATAAATAAAAGTGGTACCTATTAGCCAATAACCAAAAAAGTGGCAAATTGGAAATTAGGGAATTTTGATCTTGTATAAACACACTTTATATAAAATATTTTCAGGGAATTGGAAACTGTATGCATGTGTGCTTGCTGCAGGCAATGTTTGTGATAATATCATGCAAATCAACAGTAAAAACGAACCATCAGATAATAAACAGGTCCACAATCTGCCATAAAAACAGCTCATGCACTGCTCTGTTAGACTCACCTTTCTGGTAGTGCCAGATACCTATAGGCTAGTCCAACCCTAGTGTTCGTGTCTGTACAGCACAGCTGCAGACCTCAGTTGGTTTGCTGGTCAATGGCTCCATGGTTGAACAATTACAAAAAAAGACTCAGGTTTAAAAAATTGCGGCTCGCTATTATAAATTAAAATATGAGAGGTTTTGCAGAACTCACGTTTTGATAAAATCCAAAGTACACAATTTTAAGAAAATGTATTCAAATTGGATTTTGAAGTACTTTGGCCCTGTAACAGGGTACAAATCTATTAGGGTATTAATTTTTATTTACATCAGTGATTGGAATTATCCACTAAAGAAACCTGGGTGTCATGATGTTATGATGAAAAGTCAGGACTCCAGTGCAAAGCCGAAATTATGTGATGGAAGTATAGATCTATAGATAGTAATAATAGCCCATCAGTCAGGGACTAGACGTTTGGTGTGGCCATATTGCAAGATCAGCCAGTCCAAGTCTGAAGGTTTGCGAAGAGAAGATGCATTGAAAACCGGGCAGAAGAGTGACGGTCTGAGGGACTGGTGAGGAGATACAACATGAAAGGAAGGGAAGTGAAAATATTTTCATACAGCACTATCACCTAATCATTTTCTATGATTTTAACTGTAAAATACACAAAAAAGGAGAGTGAATTATACATCAAAAATAGACTTCGTATTAAATATTTTGTTTAATTCAGGAACAAAAAACAAAAAAATTGAAATTTGAATGGGACGGTTGAGGCGTTTCAAAATGTACTTTTATTTCTAAAAGACGATATGGTAGACTGGAATAGCACTTGTGTTTTTGTTGGTGCATACCAGTATTTTACTTGAGGCGACCAATTGTTCATACGAGATTCTGTTTGCAGTACTTGGTCTGCTTCTTCAAATCAAGATAAGGATAACAACTTAATTTTTAGCCCACAGTTTCAAATTCTTTCACATTTACAGATATGCCAACAAATGTTGCTACATTTCCAGCAAAAAGCAGAACATGCCTTTAATATAACATAATACGTATATTTGTAAAGTGCAAATTCACCCCTTCCAGTACCAGAGCTGAGTAGACCCACCCAGGTTTGAAGCTGTGACTGTAGAGGTCAAAAACATGTCCCTAGAGCAGTGGCATAGGTCCACTGAGCCATCAGACATAAATGAACAACAACCATTTACACCATTCTAAGGCAGTGGTCGAAACACATTAAAAAAAGTACGGGGACTGTGATGCTGTGCGCAGGGGTCGGCAGGGTGATTGAATGTGGGGGTGGAGTCAAAGGCGTGGCTAACATGACAACATATTTCTTTTACCTTCTGGTAACTACAATAAGGTACAGATTCAATGAAAAATAAATGCAAGTTAAGTTATACAGCGGGATATGTACTATTGTACATTATGAACCCTTTATTATTTAATACAGTGCACCAGAGAGCCACACATTTGAATCCCAGTTGTAGTGGAGAATAGTGACTTGCGTATGTTTAGCGCTACAAGGTCCCAGCCCGTAACAGAAAGAACTGGGAGTATGTAAGTCATTATTTTAAACTTGCATTAACATACAGTATAAGCTAGGCTAATACAAATGTGCAAAATGGTTTAAGATAAAGTGCTTCCAAAATTTTTGTAATTCCCAGACTGTACAGGTGAATTATTTTTGTAACCGTCCATTAAAAGCACCCACTTGACAGCTCAGCTGGTAACTCCCTTGCAATAAAACTGTCATCAGGAAGCTCCATGTGATTACATAAATTAAAGCCAAGCACACTTTACAGTTTGCAGATGAACCAGTTGTGCACATTTAATTTTCTTTCAGGCAAGCAGGCACCCTGGCAAGATGTCTTGTTTAGCTCTCTGCCCCTCCCTTAGTTTCACAGCACAGAAGACTCCCTGCTTGACACTTCTGCTAATGCATTTCAGCTCTCAGAATTAAGCATCCCGGGACGGTTCTCTTTTCTCTAAAAGTAGGGGAACTGTTCTACTTAAATTAGAAAAGTAGGGGCACGTCGTGCCTCTCTGAACCCGCTCACCTAGACCACTGGTCTATGGTGGTAAAATAGCGCTGCTCCTGCTCTTCAGCTGTTTCTGACAACACCTTAATATTGTGGCCGAGAGTGGGTCTTAACCCTATCAGTGCTGCCGTCGGCCGCTGAACGTTCGGCGCACTACCTGGCTGGTGCTACGAACGTTCAACGGCCGATGCGGCCCCACCCACCCTATAGAACGCCCGCACTGCGCCGAAATAACGGCCGCAGTAAACAGGTTAAATTAGCGCCTCAAGTGCGCACTTTATGGGATAGCGCCACAGGAAGTGACCAGTGGTAGAAGAAAGAAGCTTAATCGAGACTAGTCAGCCTTGGTAGTTGACAACCCCTGGCTGGAACTCTCCTAAAAGAAATTTAGGGCACATTTTTTAAAATAATTAATCTCTGGAGATGAGTAGGGAAAGTGCATGACTTTGGAAACTGAGACAAGTGCAAGCTGTGCAGTTTTGTAGACCAGGAAGGTGGCACACAACAACGCTCATTTGGGAAAGTGATTATTGTGAAACTCTTCTGGGATTCGCTAGTTTGTCCTGTTCCCAACTGCTGTTTGGAGAACAAGGCAAAATGGGGCATGAATGACAAAAGTTCGACCGATCAAAAGTCACTTCCGGAAAAGTTGTGTCCTTGAGAGCCATGGAGAACTGGGCAGGCTCCAGATGGCAACATTAACCAGCTTAGAAACGGGAACATTTGGTATGCCACATAACAGTTCATGTACAATGTCCGCATGTCTGGGTGAGATGAATGGATGAAGATATGCATGGTGAAATGTGTGAAGTATATAATGTGGGCTATGTAACTCCAAAGATAAAATATTAGCATTTGTAGATGAATGTAGGACGTAATTAAATGTATTTTTGTATTTTATAATGTTGCTAATTATCAATAAAAAGTAAGTTTTGATATCACCCCGGGCGCATACTATTGTGAGCCCCTTTTAATGAGATAGGTTGCTAAGTTTAAAATTTTGAGTTGCCTGAGGTCTTTGTTCACTGATGTTCTTGTGCCTTAGGAACTCCAATTTCAGAGCAGGTGGTCCTCTCTTTCTTAATATTAAGGGCCAGATGTACGACCCTTCCAATTTGCGGTTCGCTACTTGGAATTTACAACGTGTCTCAGACACTGTTTGCGATTCCTAATAGGGTCGCAAATTGCCTGCCTCATTAATATTCATGAGGCAAGTGCAATTTGTGACCCATTGGGAATGGCCAGCATTTTCGCAGGGATGGTGTCCTGCTGGGGTCAGGGGACCACCATGTCTCCGACTGCTTTTTAAATAAGGCTGTTTTTTAAAAAAATGCAGCCCGTTTTCCTTAAAGGAAAACGAGCTGCATTTCAAAAAGAAAAATGAAACGTTACTGTTTCATTTTTTTAGAGTAGGCAGTGATCCGTGGGACCACTACCGGCTCTTAAAAATTATTTTCCCTGCCAGTCACAAAGGGAAAGGGGACCCCTGGGGACCCATACCCGTTTGCAAGTGGCTTACCACCTATTTGAAATGGGTGGTAAACTGCGAGTGTTTTGCGACCGCAAAACAATCTTACACTGAAGTGCAAGTCTCTATTAGGAAGGGACGCCCTTGGCTCGCCCCTTCCTACTAGGGAGTCGCAAGCCCTATTTTGCGAGTCAGTAATAGGTTACCGACTTGCAAAATATGGTTTGCAAATAGGGCAGACCTATTTTGCGGTCGCAAACGGGCCGTTTTCCCATTTGCAAAAAACAGTCATACATCTGGCCCTTAATACTCACCAACAACCTTCTATAGTAGAGCTTAAGAACCTGGGGGCATATTAACAAGGCGGCGCTATAAAATTATCGCCGCTTTTGCGGCCGTTTTCGGCCAAAAAGGAGCAATAATTTTATCGCCTTATCAGCAAAGACACCCTATCGCGTATTTTGCTGACTTAGCACCCATTTCCAGTACGCCTAACTTTGCATCGCTAATGAGATGCAAAGTAGGCATGTCTGTGAAACCAACCCGGGAAAATATCGCGAATGCAGCTTCGCGATAATAACAAGGAAGGGTAGCGATTATTTAAATCGCGTTAAGTATGCCTTAACGCAGGAATTTAACGTCTGTTAAATTCCTGACTAAGGCATACTTAACATAGGGGTGGATTCTGTGGCTAAGACTACAGGCCCTATCATCTGGGATATTGCTATTTTCCACCATGGAAAACGGCGATATCCACACAATCTATGTAATTTTTAGCACCTCGGTTGTTGATAACGAGCTAACCGGGCGATAAATTCCAGAGATAGCCGGCGATAAATATGCAAGCGCTAAGCGAGCTTTGCGATGTTTATCACCAGCTCTTGTTAATATACCCCCTGGTTATTTATAAATATACTAATATAAGCATTCTAATTAGCACAAAGTGAAAAAATGACCAATAAGGGTGCTTCGTTTCCAAAACTATTCTGATATTTTCATGGGAATTAACACATTTTCTAACAAGTGCCATCTAATCTCATTGACACTTCAAGCAGGCTGCATATTTCTGAAAATTTCGGTATATTTTCTATTTAAGTAGGCTACCAAGAGATATCTTGTTAAAACGTTATGGTATATTAAAATATTTTAATCCAACATTGGAAAGAGGCATCAAAACTAACAACGTATTTCTTGTTAGACAAAGATAACGACACTGAGAGTGACCCGGATGCTGCAAGATACACACTTAATAATGATAATAACAAAACGTTGTTTGGTACATGTAAAGATAAAATCAAAAAGATTATACAATTTATGTAATCAGTCATAGTTAAGGCAGAAGCACCAGGAGATTTCCTAGTGAAATGAATGTGAATGTCATACATTATTACTAAAAAACATTAACGTTAAGAAAACAAAATAGTAAAATTCCAAATCTATTTCAATAAAAATAGAATAGGCAAAATTATACAAAATGCTGTAAAAGGGATTAAGGGAATTCGAGTTTTTAATGTTGTAAACCAAAAAAATGACAAAAATGGCAGTGTCAGAAAACCACAGCAAATCAAACTGGTCAAACATTTCGCCATTGGATGCTTTCACTTTTTGGTCCTTCCCTCAGTGGAGCAAGAGATGATAGTTAATCCATTGAGTGTTGTTCAAATTCAAGGACATCATCATCATTGCCTTTATTTTTTAGCCACTAAAAGCTTGGGGCATCATAGCGGTGTCAGCGTGACACTGTTGAGGATTGGAACCGCCCAACCTTAGGTTGGCGGTTCCGACTACAAAATTTGGATGCGCGGGGCCTACAGTGGCCCCCGGCATGGCTCGTGGGTGGTAGGGCAGGTGCGGGGGGGGGGGTTGCAAGAGGGCACTGGGTGGGTCACGGGGGGGAGGGGGGTCGGGTGGGGGGGATAAAAAAATAAACGTACCTTGAGACCGGGTCCTGCGTCTCTGTTCCTGCTCTCCTGCCTCCGACTCCAGGAGCAGGAAGCAGGCAGTCAGTCTCCCTTCCCTAAGCCAATGACAACACTGCAATGCAGCGTTGTGATTGGTCTGATCGCTGTGACCCGCTGCTCAGCCAGAGGCTGGAGGGGTGGGCATGTTCTCCATGCAGGCTGTAATGCAACCTTCATGGAGAACGGGGAAAGTGTGCATGACTGGTTTGGGCGGCCTAAGAAAGCCTACCAAATAGTCATTGCGCAGTCAAGAGTGGCAAACCACTCTTCCCCTGCTCCAGGAAGAGAGCAGCCCTGTCCGCCCACAAAGCAGCAGGACACAAAGCATAATATGTTAATAACGCTAAGTTATTATCATTTTATGTTTCTACTTGGCAGTGCTTAAAAGCAGTGGAGCAAAGCTCCTCCGCAATTGCGGAGGAGACACCACTGCCAACCTATGGGTGGTCGGAAACATCCATTTTCCAATGGCAGGTTGTGCGGTTGGCAGAAAAGGCCCGCAGCACAAGCCGCCATTGGAAAATATATGTTTGTAAACATTACTGCTCTGTGTGGCAGGCACCTCACTGTGCCTGCCACATGGTGCAGGGATGTTATGGTGCCCCCCAGTGCCCATAGCAGAGGGGCCGGGGAAAATGGGGCCCATCTAGGGGCCCCCAAAGTCACTTTCCGACAGCCTTTCCATGTCAGAAAGGCCAACATGGTAAGGCTATCGGAAACCAACTTTGTAATCCCACCTGAGGAGCCGAGGCTTGCACCGCCATCATTCATGGGATTACAATTCCGCTGCTCTTCTGATGGACTATATGAGCCTGTTAGAAGAGGAGCAGGATCCCCTGCGGGTTTCCCTTCAACTGCCGTCATCGTAATACAGCGGACAGAGGGAAACCCTCGATGTCGGGTGGAAAGTCTCTCGAATGGCTTTCGGACCAACATCGAAATCAGGCCCTTAATGTAGGCTAAAGCTGGAATCTGTAGCCGTCAAGGGTGATTTATTTGGAAAGGCTGAACTCTATAACAAGGCACAGTTCCACATGGCAATGTACCTTCATTGAGAGGTGTCCTGTTTTTCTTCATTGCCAAAAAACTTTGCTTGGCAGTGAACTGGAGGGCAGCCAGATGATCCTTAGAGAGGAATTTGAGCCTCTGTTGTACCACTGGTGATCAGAAATCATTTGTTCTTCTGCTCTTTTTTCTGGCGTCCTTTAACGTCCAGGCATTCTTCTAAGGAGATGGTGGTGAGGTGTTATTTTCATCCTGTAATCTAGCCAGTGAATGGAGAATTACCTACATTAATAACTGGCAAAATCGTACCGGAGGCCGGGTGCCAGGGGCCCTAGTGCAAGCAAGGAAAAGCAACATAATTTACATTTTCTAAAAGCTACTTTTCTAGTACAGATGCAAAATAGATACTTTCGCCATTGAATAACAATTTTGATTTAAAAAAGTGGAAAATAACTTTCAACCAGGTTTCTAATATTTTAATATGTTAAATTTGTATTGAGTCTTCACCAATTAGGCTGCCTAGCAATAAGACGCATCTTATAGTAGATAAAACAGACAAAGCAGACAAAATAAATGCGGACTATGATATTAGTCCAAGGGCGAAGATGGCTCCAGAGAACCCTGGGGAAGATGCTACCAGTGGTTCGGGAACTATTGAGACTACTGAAACACTGGGCGATACTGTCGAACTAGTAACCAAACTCTCTCAGGTGGCAGACCAAACAGAGCCTCTCAAGAGGTCAGATCTAGGGAGCCACAACGCTACTTCTTTTGCTGACCCTGAGAAGGACAAGAATGGCAAGCCGGTAGTAGGGGCAGTGACTGAAAAAACACCAGATGATACGGAGGATATAGCGGACTTGTTTGCTGTTATCGCTAAAGGGGTTGAGGAGTGCTCGAATGATGATTATGGGGAGCTTGTAGAAGAAGATCTAATTAGCTCCCCCGCAGATGTAGCCAAGCCTTTGCGGCGTAAAAAGGGAAGGACAAAAGCTAAAAACAAATTTAAGAAAGGGAATTCCAGCATTTCTAACATCTCTACCTCAACCTCGAGTTTGAATCTACGAGGGAAGCCTATTAGTGACGAGAGTCCTCTTTGGAAATGGATCCAGGCAAAAGGGGGGGTCAAGAGCATGGCTTTGCGTCTATCAGGTACCACCCCAACAGAAGGCGATAATTTGAAAGATTGCTCCCTAACTGCCGGCCGTACCATATCTCCTCCTTTCTTGCCTGCAATACCTCTTATTCAAGTAGGCTTAAAACCAACTTCATTAGATGAGACAAAATCTCTGTCTGAGCCTAAGAGCATTACAGCAGCTACTGTATCAGGCCCTACCTCAATGGTTACTCCGTCTTTAACCCCAGCTACAGCCACAGTTAACACTATTGATGTGCTGGCCCAAACAGTGCTAGAGGACTCAGACTCCATTCTCTCCCCTGTTAATCTGATCTTAAAGACTTTAACGGATCACTGACAGGAAGCACAACAGCACTTCCTGCAGCTGAGGAAAGACAATAACAAAATGTAAAATTCCCTACAGGAGCTGTCTAGTAAACTTGGGGGGGTCACTCAAGAGATTGAAGAACTGCAGCAAAGAGTGGTAGGTGTAGAAGAAGCGTCCGCTTGTACCGAGATCCAGATTAACCAACATGATGTACAGATCGCGACTCTTCAGAACAAGCTGGAAGATATGGAGAATCGTCAAAGGAGGCAAAACCTTAGACTCTTTGGTATTCCAGAAGGATCAGAAGGGTCAGACCCAAGGACATATGTAGTTAAATTGTTTCAGAAGGCTTTTTTAGATTTCTCAGACTGGGACTGGGACTCACAGCTTCAAAGAGTCCATAGACTACCTTTAATTCAAAGAAATAGAGAGAGCAAATTCCCTCGCCCCTTCCTGATCTACTTTGGGAATTTTCTATTGAGACAGGCAGTATCATTTAAAGCTAGGTCTAATTCCCCCGTCACAATAGAAAATGTAACCTTCTTTGTCTGTCCTGATTTAAGTAAAGCCATGATGGAAAAACGATGGAAGCTACGTCAGCTTATAGATCCTTTCAAATCTCTGAGGGGGGGGCATGTGTACCTCCAGGAACCAGCGCGCCTCAAAGTAATCAAGGGTGGCCATACGTATTTTTTCACAGATGACAAGGAAGCCGAGCTAGCGCTCTCTAAATTTAGCTGATGAATATTAATACTGTATTATGCTTTGTGGCTTATTCAAATGCCAGAATGGGATGGAAAGGGAAACAGCATCTGGAATTTAGTAAATAAGTCCCTAGTTAATGGGGATTTACTTTGTATTATTTCCGAACTTTGTTTTGCTTCCTTGCTATTTTTTTCTTTCCGCCATTTCCCTTTCTTTAAACAACTTTAGACTAGAATAAATTATAACTGGTAGAAATTATCAGAGAAACATTCTTTTTCTCTTTTTCTCTCTTTCTTGTTTTCCTTTTCTCATAGCAGCATGGGATGCGGGGGGTAGACTCCATAGCTGCTACACTGCAAGGCTGCCGTAACAGCGGCAGCAGGACATAGAGGGGTGTTTTCCCCTAAGGGACAAGAGGGAGGGGGATGGGAGGGATGGGTGTAGGGGTGGCTGGTCTTGTGAGATGGGTGAAAATTTTAAAAATAACAACACGAGAATGAGATCTGTAGAAAATGACAATAGGGAAATAGCAACATTTACGTTCAGAGTGGAAGGGGAAAATATACTTCTGAAGTGTATCGACTGAGATGTCTAGCCTGGAACGTTTCAGGCCTCAACAGCAGAAATAAGAGGCGATTAGTTCAGGAGGAGCTGAAAATGTACAATCCCCATTTAGTATTACTTTCAGAGACTCATATTTCTTATAAAGATAGAAAGCTACTAGGGCAACTGGGGTATGATGTAATAGTCTGCTCAGCACTTAATGTTTCAGTCAGAGGGGTTGCTATTCTGAAACAGAAGCAATTAAGATTGGAAGTTATCAAAACCGCTGTGGATAAGGGGGGTAGATGGACCATAGCCCAATTAATTTTGGAAAACTGTAAATTTGTGTTCTGTGTCATATATGGATCAAATATTGTTCCTTCTATTTTTGACCGGTTAAATATCAAAATGTTGGAATGGGAAGGAGAACTTATACTCATGGGAGATTTTAATTGTATAATGAACTATGAGTTAGACACTACCAGGCGGGGAGCTTTTCAACGAATCCGCAAAACACGAGCTGCTATTCTAGAAGTAGGGCGCATACATAATATAAAGGATGCTTGGCGAACTGTATTTCCTAATGTGGCAGGAGATACCTACTACTCTGCACCACATAAACTATGCTCACGCATTGATATGGTTTGGTTTTCTGATAGCATTCTAGATACTAGTACCATAGAGATATGCCCACGGGTCACTTCAGACCACAATCCAATTCTTTTTGTTTTTAACACTTCACAAAAAAACAGGGTCCAAGGTTATTCTCATTTCCTAGGTATTTACTACTAGATTCAGAGTTCATTTTACAACTCAAGAAACATATCACAGACTTTATTTTTAAAAATAGAATTGAATCAGCAGACAACCCCACCAAAGAACTTTTTGGTATCTACAGAGAACTCACGACCCCAACCAGGCTTGAGGCTCAAGACGTCTACTCCAATGAGTTATGTGGATAAGGTGGACAAAATTCATGACACCTTTACAGCTGTTGACAACCTGCCAACCAGGCCTGGGGTTAATGTAGCAGTTCCCACACAAAAATCGCGGCTATCATGCTTTACAACGCCAGAAAGAAACGAACTTCTGGGTATTGTGAAAAGCATTCAATCCGGATCTCCATCTGACACATGCCCAGTGGCGCGGTGTAAAGGTGTTATGGAGAGCATGCTAATAGACCATATTAGCCACATGATCACTCTGTCTTTTCATGAATGTCATGTACCGGAAGCATGGAAGACTGCCCAGGTCATTCCCCTAAAGAAAAACCCAACATCCCCTTATTACAACGGCAAAACCTTCGCCCCGTCTCCCTTCTTCCCTTCTGTGCGAAGATTGTGGAGAAAATTGCTAATAAACAGCTTATGAAACACCTAGAAGAAGAAACCCATCTGCACCCATCCCAATCTGGATTTAGAACTGGCTACTCGACAGAGTCAGCCGTTCTATATTCCACTGAGCGCATGAGGCAGATAGCGGATGAAGGCGAGACAGCAGCATTAGTTTTAATAGATCTGAGTGCAGCGTTTGACACCGTGCTGCACTCCACGCTGATGTCTCGCCTGACGGAGATGGGGGTGACGGGGTCAGCGCTAGCCTGGCTGAAGTCTTTTCTGGCTGACAGAAGCTTTCAGCTACACTGTCCTCCCTTCAGATCGTCTCCACGCAAGGTAAGCCATGGGGTTCCTCAGGGCTCGAGTTTGAGCCCCACCTTGTTTAACATCTATATGGAACCCCTGGCTCGCGTGGTAGAAGCTTTTGGGGTGGACATTGTTAGCTACGCTGACGACACCCAGTTGGTGTTTAAACTTACACCCGACCATAGTCAAGACGCCAGCAACTTCTCGAACTGTATGTCGGCAGTGGCAGTATGGATGAATGACAACTGCCTACGCCTCAATGGTGAAAAGACAGAGTTGTTGGTGGTCGGGAGAGCAACATCTACATGGTCAAGGCTATGGTGGCCCAGTGAACTTGGAGACCCCCCCATTCCGAGGGAGTCGGTACGTAACCTTGGTGTTATGTTGGACACCGACCTCTCGTACAAGACCCACGTTCAGAAAGTTACAGGGAGATGCTTTGGCCTACTTAAGGTCCTTCGTAAGGTCCTAGACCTACTTCCTGCAGTAGCTAGAAAAACCATTGTCCACGCCCTAGTGACTCCACACCTCGACTACGGCAACGCCTTGCTGCTAGGGCTAACCCAAAAAGCACTTCACCAACTGCAGTGCGTGCAGAATGCTGCCGCACGTCTAGTGCTTGGCCTCCCACGCAGAGCATCAGGGAAATCGGCCCTGGCTAAGCTCCACTGGCTTCCTGTCAGGGAGCGTATTAAATTCAAAGCCCTCTGCTACGCACATCGCATAGCCCAGAACAAAGGTCTGGATTACCTTAAGAACCTCCTGGCCATACATCGCCCTACGCGCAATTTAAGATCTTCGGGCGCGATGCTGTTTAAAACACCTCGTATTCTTAGGGCCAGAATGGGCGGACGCTCATTTAGGCACCTAGCCCCCAAATACTGGAATGCTCTACCACTGAACATTAGGATGGAGCCATCTGAAATAGGATTCCGGAGGAAACTAAAAACACTCTTTTTCCCCCTTTCATAATCCCGTTATCCTCGTTCCTCTGTAGAATTTATCAGTGATTAGCGCGGGGACACACTGTTCTATGTGTAGCCAGGCGCTCTATAAATGATTTATTATTTTTTTATTATTATTTATTAATTTTTGTACAACAGTTTGTATGGAGACAGAACTCAGAATCTAGAAAAGGGACTAGAACCATGGTCGCCAATATTTTGTCGCTGGAAAATCAGTTGTAAGAAGCCCTGTGTCAAGGCTCCCAAGATACCGTGGAGTTGGGTTGTAATCTAGTGAATCTCAGGTCTGCTAAGAAAAACACCCTCAGAGAGAAAAGCAGTATAAAACTACATAAATATCAACTGTCCCAATATGAGAGTGGCGACAAAATTTGAAATTTTTTGGCATATAAAGTCGCTGACGATAGGGCCAAAACATTAATTAAGTCAATAATGGGACCTAATAACACTATTTACAATCAGCCTATACAGATAATGGAGCAATTTGTTAACTATTACAGAACTCTGTATACTCCTGAAAACGATTCTACTATGACTAGTATACAAATGTATTTGGATACCAACATGATAAAGAATATAGAAGTAGAAGGACTTGATCAATTGACTAGTAACATTACCATGACAGAACTCAGTCTTGCAATTGCTTCTCTACCACCGGGCAAGGCTACTGGGGAGGACATGCTCCCAGTAGAACTCTAACAAATTTGCACTATTGAATTAGTCCCCTTCTTCTGCCAGGTAATTAATTCAATCGGCGAAGGCTGAAAGGCTCCCAAGTCATGGAACATCGCAAAGATAGTTTAAAAAAAGAACAAATCTGCTAATGAGTGTGGGTCATACAGACCCATCTCACTCATCAATACAGATGCAAATGTATTTGCGAAAGTTCTTGCCACGCGATTGGCTCCTTTCATGCCAAAACTAGTCAATCCACAACAGCATGGATTTGTCACGGGTAGGGACACTACAGCCCATGTAACTATGGCTATAGCCGCATTTGATGTGGCTGAGACTAATTCCACCGCTTAGGGTCGTAGGCCGGATCAACTTAATCAAAGTGAAGGTATTGCCAAAATGTCTTTATTTATTTAGATCAATTCCTTTACACGTTATTAATTCCTTTTTTTTTTAAACTAGACGGGATCTTTTGTAGCTTCATCTGGGGGTACAAAAAAGCACGCCGGTCAACGATCAATTGCTTTACTTAGGCTTCCAATCAACAAAGGGGGGGCTGAATTTTCCCGACTTTAGGCTCTATTTTTTTGCAACTTTTCTTGGTCGCCTACTTAGCTTATTTAATCCAAATAATCAATATTATTTTCATCAGTTTATGCTGGGTGCGGACTCCAATCAGTTTTTAGCAAGAATAAATGACTCTAATTACTTCAAAAGGGTAAAGTTTAAGACTGTGAGGGAGACTGTGAGAATATGGTTTTTGATCTAGGCTATATGTAAAACTTATTTTTTTCATCCTAAATTATCTTTGTGGGGCAATCCGGGACTTCCTGGAATTTTTAATGATGGAGTGGGTAATACATGGGCTAATTCCGGTATAAAAACTTTAGGGGATCTTTATGGCATTGGTGTCTTTATGGACTGTGTAACACTTAAAGCTCTTTATAATCTGACTGAAACTATGAGGTTTAAGTATATGCAAATTCGCGATTTTTTATACACAAACTGAACATGAAGGAAATTTTTGATTCAGATATTTGGAACTGTCTTTACTCAGTAAAGACTAAATCATTAATTAGCGAGGGTTATAAATGCCTTAACTCCTATAAGGCGGACGACTGTGTGAAACTTGCTATGAAATGGAGCATAAGATTGGGTACTAACATAACTGCTAATAAGATATCTGCTTCTTTTTGTTGTATTATTAATTTAGTACAGTCTTCCAGTCTAAGGCTTCAATTATACAAAACCAAATGCCTTTTATACTATACACCACAAAGAATATCAAAATGGTCCCGAAATAGCCCAATAACCGACCGGCCTAAATGCCCCAAATGCGATCAAATAGCGGCTGATCTAGAACATATGCTTTTTCTGTGTCCAGTACTGTTTTGGTCTGGACTGGAAAATATTTTAAATCAAAAACTCGTTAAATTTTCTCCCCTTAGTGTAACAGCGGTACTATTAAGTATCCAACCACTGAATAGCCCACAGACAGATTTAATAACTATTTTACTCTTGCGTGCTAGACTGACTATCGCCAGGGCATGGATATCTCCGAAGCCACCTCACATCATGGAATGGTGGTCTTTGGTCAAAGAAACTTACACCATGGAATCCGCACTAGCTAAAATAAGGGGAGTGCGATCATTGATGAAATTGGTTAGAATTTGGGGGACCTTTGTTTAATCTCTGTTTAACCTCTCAGATGGCCCATATGCTGTTTTATAATTGATTAGCCTCTTTCCACTTGGTTAAATCTTATATGTGTATGGATCTGTAATTATTATATTATTTACTTTATTTTTTGTTTTTAATCTCTTTTTGCTAAAATTTATGTTGTAAACTTTATTCAAATATCTTCTCGTTTTGTTAATAAAAATATATATATATTTTAAATTGTATTGACCATTAGCCTTGCTCTAGGAAAATGCAACTTGTTCTATTCAATGAGAAACAGCATTTAGCAACTTTTCACTCTGGGGATGTTCTTTTCTTAGGTATTTGACAAAGAAAGTATGTCCCACTTTTATACATTAAGCATCCATTCTGGGTGCCTAATGGGTTAACACACAGAAGTGACTTACCTAATGTATAAAAGTAGATTTCCTACATGACAGAGCTCTGTGCTCTGTCATGCATAAGTACAGTGGTCATTTACTTGCTTTGTTGGAAAAGATTAGTTAGAAATTTGGTGTAAACGGTTTGCAGTACGTTTGAGAAAAAGGCACACATGTAGTGATACTAAATGAGTATCATACCGCACCTAGTCTTAATACCACTACAAATAAGTCCAAAAAGAAGCAAAACGTAAGCAATAACCGTCACAGAAAAGTGTAAATCACTACTGACACCATCAGCCCTGTTCCTGCGTATAGGAGTGGGAGCACTGGTGCTCCACTAGAGACAGTTGTACGAACAGATGGAAGTTGGACAACCACAACAACACTATTACTGAAATTGTTGTGATCACTTCTATAGAAGAACCAAAGCTTCTCAGGTATTTTTCAAACTATGATCAAGATCTATAAAACAGGGCAGTGTCTGGATACTCTGTCACAAAATATTTTGAGATGCAGAACAGGCCAAGGAGGGCACTGACCATATCGATACTTCCATTGCCTTATCAAAGTGGAAGCGTTGGATTAAAGTTTTTATTGGAAATTAAGTATTTTATTTCTGGTGAACATTGCAAGGTCTCCGATAAAAAAAAATTAAAAACTCATTATACTTTGGCTGGCCTTGCTGCTACTCAAGCTGGTCCGACAGCTCTGAGTATAATATTTCTGGTCTATATTTTTCAGAAAAGAGTTACTAATATTCTTTATGAACAATATTTGATCCACTTGTTTTTTCCCAAATGGATAGATGCCAGGGCCTTTATGTTCTTAAAGTTGTCCCTCTTCTAAGTCCATCGAAGACAATAGAAAGTCTTTCATACAAGATCAACATTTTTCTACTATTCAGATAATACTCATGTACATGCCAAAACAGAGCGGCTCACAACGGAGAGTCTCCAATCTATTTCTCCTCTCATAAAGGTTGAATTGCTTCTTCTTTCACAGATGATCTTTATTCATAGCAAACCCTCTTATTCTTGACAATGTCCATATAGTCCTTTACAGCACTTCATCTCAGCCTTTTTATCAACACTAACTTCATCTTTCACAAAGGCATTTAATCAAAGAAGAGGTGTTAGAAAATCTGCTGACACCCATGTATTGAGCTCATTTTGAATCAACAACTTTCTGTTCAAAAGGTAAAAAAAAGTTGAAAGCTGTCTCAAATCTCAAACTTTTCACCTCTTTTTAGGTCGAGCTCTCTCGACCTATTGTGATTGAGTTGCTCCTCAAGGGAGATAGATTGGTGCACGAGCGCCGATTGCACATCGTGCACGAGCGCCGATTGCACATCGTGGACACGCGCGCAACCCCCCTCCCAGCCGTGCACATCTTTTGCTCCACATTCACAGCGGCAGCCTCTCATAATCACGCACGCACACAGCCACACGGAAGCACACGCGCGTGCACACACGCTGACACACACACACACACATACACATTCTCCCCCCTCTCTGCCCCCCCACCCACTCACCTGGCTCTTTCCGCGTGTCCCTCTTCCTCTGCAGCGGGTCAGTGTAGGCAGCAGGCAGCCTCGGAGGTCTGCGTGTCTTCTCCGGCGATCCGATGTGCACGCTCAAGGCGACGTGCGCTCCAGCTGCGCTGTTTCGCGCCCAGCGATCCTCAGCGTGACGACCTTGGGCAGCAAGTGCTCCTCAACCTGTCGCTCAGTAGGAAGGCGGCCCGCGGGCTCGCCGACTAACAAGTGATGTCTGGCTTGTGAGGGCAGAGGCCAGCCACCACACTTGGGCCTTCCTCCTCCACGCCAAGGTGACGTCTTTTTGTGTGCCCTGCGGACTAACAACGTCCAGTAACCCCACACTTCCTGTCTCTCCTGCTTTGTTTCAGAGACCAACGTCTGCGAGCTGAACCCCCAGATCTGCGGCCCGGGCCGGTGCGTGCCCCGCCAGGGGAGCTACACCTGCGTCTGCAACAACGGATTTTGGCTCAGCACCCAGGGCACCCACTGCATCGGTAAGGCGGACATTTTCTCTGGGCTTTGTTGCAGGCCTGTGCCAGCGCCTCCCTTCCACCCAACACGCTATTTAGAGGATAATTACAGAGCTATATTTCATCACCTCCCGTGAAGAAACATAAACTTGCAAGCGAATTTCCGATGGCAAGAGTAGGGTTCGCTCAGTTGGTAGGCTAGCAGGGCTGGGAAAGAGTCACTGGTATGCTAAACAGTTCAGCGTGTTCCTTCCCAGGCCTTGCAGCCTTTCACAACAATGCGACCTCTCACTCAGGTCCCGTATTTCTCTAGAATGCCGGCCACGCCTGGCAGGGACTTCGCGTTTCTCCGCGAATTTGAATTTATATGGGAGATTAACCATGCGGGCATCTGAACGGGAATCGGAGGCTTTGTTTTCTGGAAACACTGTGCTGACGGTGTGGCTGTGTGAGGGGTTATTTGGTGGAAGGAAGGACGAGATGGGTGAAAAAGTCAAAGATAAATATTCAAAGCAAACATGATTTTTAGATAAATAAATAGATGAATGCATTTGCAGTTTTGAGCATCCAACAAAAATAAAGGGTGTCAACCTTTTATTATCCGCTAGCAACATTACCCAGGGTTCGGTTCCTGGGGAATCCCCTAACTTTTCTCTTCCCCTCGCGGGGTTTCGCTACTCGAGGTAATCACCGAGGTGTCAGGGTGAAAGGGGGCTTCTACAGAGGGTCCATGATCAGGGAGTTGTCAGGATTATTAAGGAAACAGACCCATCCACCCCATGCCTCCATGCAACCTCTTTACTCAAGGCAATGGCTCTATGACAGCAGAGTGAAGTAAACAGCTTCACCCGAAGTCTAACAACTCATAGGCACTGGAGGGAAGTGTGAGAAAACCAGGCCTGGAGCCTCAGCACTCCAGAAAATAAAGGCATGTGCCAGAGTCTCACTTTCCACGCATATCACTGGGCTGTTTGTGCAGTCACCGTCACAAATTAGGCACTCACCACAGGTACTAAATTGCCCATGCGTTTTGTGTCCGTCATTTGCAAGGACCCCCTATGAAAATGAATGAATGAATGATCCCCCATGAAAAGGAAAATTTGCAATTTGCTCACTGGATGCAACAGGGAAAGAAACAGTGTCGGACCTCCCTGTAGCGCAACCGGGCAGTGTCCCAGGGGCGGGTCTGATAGAATGGGGTTTCCCGTTTTTTTAGCAGTTTTGTTAGCCTGTTTTACGGCCAGGTGGGATGTTTATTTGATTTCCCTGATATTGCCACACTCAGGCACGGGCTACAGCAAACACAGGTGCATGCAATCTCGTATACCTTGCAAACTGCAATGGGGCGTGTTTTTTTTTAAACTAGCCTGATTTACAAAGCTTTAGCTTTTTTAGATATCTGGTTCGCTAATAGGGGGGGGGCACTTTTATATTGTTGTGCAGGCCTATTTTTAGGTCGAGCTCTCTCGACCTATTGTGATTGAGTTGCTCCTCAAGGGAGATAGATTGGTGCACGAGCGCCGATTGCACATCGTGCACGAGCGCCGATTGCACATCGTGGACACGCGCGCACCCCCCCCTCCCAGCCGTGCACATCTTTTGCTCCACATTCACAGCGGCAGCCTCTCATAATCACGCACGCACACAGCCACATGGAAGCACACGCGCGTGCACACACGCTGACACACACACACACACATACACATTCTCCCCCCTCTCTGCCCCCCCACCCACTCACCTGGCTCTTTCCGCGTGTCCCTCTTCCTCTGCAGCGGGTCAGTGTAGGCAGCAGGCAGCCTCGGAGGTCTGCGTGTCTTCTCCGGCGATCCGATGTGCACGCTCACGGCGACGTGCGCTCCCGCTGCGCTGTTTCGCGCCCAGCGATCCTCAGCGTGACGACCTTGGGCAGCATGTGCAGGCATCACCGCATCGATCAGCCAGTAGTACAGTACTACTGTGAGTCTGTGACTGTCTGGTAGCAAACAGCACCAGGCCCCCGCCTAATTGAACGAATCCGTTATTAAACCGAGGCTGAGCAAAGGCAGTGCAGCCAGTGTGTGTCCCCACCGGCCGGCCCACCACCATTAACGGTAAGACGCTAAGTAGAAAACAACTGACTTACTGTACTAGTACCTAAGCTAACTATTTCAATATTTTGATAAATATGCTGTGCCTAAACCAACGCTGTTTATTCTTTGTTAGCGTGGGATATATTGATGGCTCACAAATGTAAACTGGTGCTGCACAAGACCTTCAGCGTGTTGCTTCAAACTGGCTGCGTATAGAGAAGGGGAATTAGGGCACAGGACAAGCTGTAGGGAGGAGTCAGTTTTCTGTGCACTTTTTTGACCTGTCACTATGAGGACATTTACCTGTTATTGACGTGGCACATCCCATCGTAATCATAATGCTAACGAGAAAAGCGCCTATAGCGGCCAATGTGCCATGTTGGCAGAACTATGTGTAACACCATATATATTGCGATTAGTATCGCCTGCGTTTTGTATTGGTCGTTTCTTACACGTGCATCCCATGTACAACTTTCTGCACATCTAGATGTTTGCAAGATGGGGAGAAAGTTGTACATGGGATGCATATGTAAGAAACGATTTTCTTGACGTTTACCGATGCAGATGACTCGTGGAACAGTGCTGGTATTACATTATTTCAGCTCTATGAGGGGCGCCTGTCGGCATGCTGTCATAATGACTTTCTTTGTTTCTCCATTGTAAGCCGGCTGCACTGCTACTAAAATATTACAGGAACCACGTATATCTTATTTGTTTCTGCTCTGTGTGTGTGCTTCTGTTCACTTCGACTGAGTTTTCAATAGACTTGTGCAAAAGGTTACAATAAACTGTGCGTGCCTTTTCTCTTGGTGACTTCTTCTCAGGTCTCAAACATTTTAAACAGCATTTTAAGGACATCTTCAGGAGCCTGCGATCGATTCCTTTTCGTAGCGTGGGCGTGGCTGCCGGTAGAATCGAAATGTTGACTTGGGTTGTTTCTCAAAGAGGCCGGGACAGTATATGCATCCATGAACTGCTGGGCGCTATTTATTATTTTCATGTGTTATTTTCTTTCGTTACATCCAATGTAGCTCCTACAGACGTTTACCCTGTTTTTTTGTTGGTTTTTTTGGGGGGGAGGGGGGCATTAGGAGGAAGTGGAGAGGTTCAAGGCTTGCAGATATGTGTTGATCGTATTATTTGGGTACAAAGCCCAGGTACCGGCAGCACAGTTAAAATATTTTAGTGCATACCTATTCATTTTCATTTATGGTTTTATTTTAGATTTGTTTTTATTTATTCTCAAACCTTTTACTGTCTGTACACAAGATGCGTCACCTCCATGATCCTAAAATGTGCAGCCATACAGAAGTGGTTTAGTAGCACATTGGTATCTATTATTGAAGTAGAGGTGTTACAAGATAATAATATTCATCATCCTGATATGTGCACCCAATGCATCACCACCTACCTGAACTCCCATTGATTTTTTTCTTAGAACACTGTATTTTTATGATACGTTCTATAAGGACCATAGTCCATTGTCTGCTGCTCTTCGGATAGTTAGGATGAAGGATGCATCTGCTACAGCCTCCTGCATGACTTGGACACAGCACATGCTCCTACAGATGTGTACCTCTTGTTATGTACTTTTTAGTGTGACAGTGTAAATTATGACACACTCTTCCCCGTTAACACACAATTGGTGGCTGCCAACCTTACATTCTAGCTAGGCAGGTTTGGGCTAATAGCCAACATTTGCTACAGCTCTCCCCTCGGACCCGTCCATGCGTGGCCTTTCACCCTCGAGGTCCAAGTATGTCTGTCCCATTCCTTACACCGCCGCCCGCTACACCCTTCAACCCCTAGAAAAGCACATTCAACTTACTTTTTTAAAACAGTAAGTACCAGGGCCCTTGTTCTTTTGACTGCTCCTGGGTGTGTGCTTCTGATTCTGATCCTCACCCCTCTCCCTAAAGGTTAGCAAGAGCACGTCATTTTTAGGGAACAATATATCGCTTAGCAGTGCCAGTTCACAGAGGCATTTCGTGGCAGGCACCGATAGTCTGTCTGGAAACCACCAGATCACAAGCATCTGCAATGCAATTGGTTTCGCATTCACGCAAGTTTGAGCTATTGGCATTTTAAATGACAATGCCTTTTATTTATGTTTTGGTTTTAAAAACATAAATAAAGGCCATTGTCATTTACAATACCAATAGCTCAAAGTAGCGTAAATGCGACACCTATTGCATTGCAAATGCTTGTATTATTTCTTTCTAGCCCCATATGCCATTTTCTGCCTCATGACATCAGGGAGCAGCTCTATTATCACATTCACAGATCTGTCTTAAAATGTGAGAGGCGTTTCGATTTTGCTCAACCACAGGGAGAGCGGATAAGAAAAACTACAGAATATACAGAAATTGACTAGAAGGGTTTCTGCTTTAAAATACTCTGAGGTGTCTTGTTTGAGCATGTACTTCAATTGTAATGTAGGATAAAATGATAATAAAACACAATTTATGGAAGTTATATTTTTATTTTTTGTGCTGCAGGAGTAGCAATTGCATCGCTTCCTAAAATGCATATTTCTTTTCTGTACTTGAGGGGGGCAGTTGCACAATTCGTATTGGAGAATATTAAGAAGGTTCTTGTCATATCAAGTCAAATTTATATTGCTGTGACTTCGAATAATTTTTTATTCAGCTATTATAGTCAACCCCTTCGTGACAGGCAGCCCTTATTATTGAGCTAAATTGGGGTTTCGCCTAAAGCTCGTTCCCATCATCCTCTCAACTCAGGGACATGAGCAGCAATGAAATGAGCAGCTTTTTTGTCGGTCATTGTTAATGGGAGAAAGAGTCTGCTTATGTGATACATGTTCACTCTGTTGTGGAGGATCCAGATGTATGTTTACAATCTGCTGTTTTTCACCCATGTATGGTCCAAAACACACTATGGGGCCTTTTTTAAACGTTTGTCAATGTGAAACAGTATTTTTTTACCAAATACAACTCGCTGGTGTTTTGTAGCCTTGTTTAAATGGTATCATTTTAAGTATGAATTAATACAGCCATTTTGTTTTTAGTCCAACATTTAGAGATTGTTGTCGATTTCCTAGTCACTCCTTAATGGTTGTCATATCCCTGACCTCTGGATCAGTTGCTGGGTCATTGTTGCCTTCTGTATTTGGAAAGACATTTTCATATTCATGTTAATCTGGAACTTTACCATGCAGCCAGATTTTGACAACTTAGTTTATGCAAAATTAGAGCTCAGGTTCCTGAGGATTTCCCATCTGTGATTACAGTATCAATATTTAGACACTTTGTAAGGAAATTCTATGGAATACAGTGAGTGCCTTTCTCTAAATTATGTAAGTTTTTATTTTGAAAAATAGGAGAGAGATGTACATTTCCTTCCATTGCTCTAATGCGCATTTGTGATTTTTGAGATTGACAGTGTCCACAAAACCAGAGTAGTTGCTTGTCTACTGTCGAAATATTTTCAAAGTCTCTCTTTAGCCTAGCAAAGGGCACATAGATGCCACTATAGCAGCAGATTGTGTGGTATACAACTGCCAGTTAACATTCACAATAATTGGAGCACTGTAAGACCCATAGGATCGCTGAATTAGTGTCTAGTGGATGACTTGAACTTCTCTTGGGTGGGTTATGTGCTTGGTGGCATGAGTTTAGCTTGATAAACCAGATGCAAGAAGAATAATCAGTCCTGCCAATGGAGGGGTATGAAGGAGGGGTGGGTAATACCTTTGTGACAGTGTAGTCAGCAGAACCTGTCTAAATAGGGCTCATTCCATTTCAGGTCATTCTTGAACATTTGGCAAATTCGTTGTGTTCTCAATGTTTGATTAAGCATGTCATGAAGTGGGGGGGCGTGGCCAACCAGGCAGCGAAATGGCCGCTCTGTAAGCGTGCTCCGCCGGCTACAACGATAAATCCTGAATAATCCTTCTCCTGGTCACTGAGTTGCCTCGGTGCAACAGCGCTGTGACGGAGGACACTTCCCTCCACCTCCGACCCGAAATTGGTGTGTGCTGGTGACCGCGGACCACAGGTGTGGCCTCCCGAACTTACGGCGATCTAAACTCATCCACGGACCTCACCGCTACGGAGCTGCTGCTGGCCTGGGCTGGCGACTACAGGCCGTGGCTTGAGGGGCCCTCCGGAATCCGAGCGTGATTGCTGCGGGGTCCGCGGTGAGCCTGCGCCGCCGCATGTGCGGACAACCGCTGGACTGCAGATGAGCTGGAGCGCGACCGAGAGCTGCGTGTGCCCAAGAGACCCGGATTGGACTGCTGCTGAGGGTCCCGGTGCGAAAGGAGGGCGCGAACTCGAGGTGAGCACGCCATTTTGGAGGCGCTTGGCTGCATTAATTTACGAGGCGGCTGGGACCTGATCTGACTCCCGTGTCCGGGGGGCTGCGATATTGGGACATTGCTGACACCAGGGAGGCCCCTAGAAGAGGCCCCCTGGTCAGAATTAATACACCCCTGGCTGCAGATAGAGCCCGCTCCCACCCGCCGGGACCTTCTCCTAGCTGTTGGGACAGACGATCTAAGCCTGCTGGTTCACCGAAGCGAAGCTCTAGTTGCGGGGAATTGCTGTGGGCCTCGCACCTACTGGTGAATGCGGAGACCTTCCTTTTGCCGACACATTGGGAGCTGGAGGTGCCCGCCGGGACCGACGCTGCGACTCTTCCACCCCCCGCCTACCTGCACTAACAGTGAACACTCGTACATAGGCTGGGAGGCCTAACTAGGCTGAATGTGACACGCGCTTACGGAAACCTACGCCTAAAGCTGCCCTGATCTTTGCTGACCGTCCCGACACAAAGGTTGTTCCGCTTTATAACATCTCAGGGGCCACTAACTTAGCTGCACAATGGGGAAAAACAACGCCAAACAGCCCAAGATTACTTTTGAGCAGAAACGCTCTGATAAACAGATTCCGCCAGACCAAGCCGAGATAACTCCACTACCGCTGGGTACAGGTGCGGGCATTGACTTTAATACGCTGATGTTGGAGGTTCGAACGAGCCTCAAGAGCATCGACGCAAAACTGGATGCGATGGCCACTCAGCTGGAATCTGTAAAAGCCAAAGTGGACACCCACGAAACAAGGCTAGACTGCTTGGAGAACAGGCAAACTGAATGCAGCGAATTTCAACAACACACCAAACAGCATGCTGCTAGCGTCGAAAAAGAACTAGAAGCCCTACGAGCCAAGGCAGATGATTTGGAGGCGCGCTCCAGACGATCGAATATCCGCATCACGGGAATTCCTGAGACGGACAATACAGGCAAGATGGAGGTGTTTGTAACGGAGCTCCTCCACGAACTCTTTGACCCGCACCTCTCACAGGTCTTCACAGTCGAGCGAGCACACAGGTCGCTTGGGAAGATTCCAGCACTGGGCACCCCGCCCAGGCCTATTCTCGCCAAATTGCTTAATTTCCAGGATAGGGACCTCATTCTACGTCTCGCGAGGGAGAAGGGTAAGATTATACACAAAGGTAATAACATCTCCTTTTACCCGGACTTTACCCCCCTGGTCCAAGCTGCGCGTAAAGATTCATGCCAGCGAAGAAAATTCTTCTGCAAGCTAACATCAAATACGCCCTGCTGTACCCAGCCAAGTTGAGGGTAATTCATGAGCATACCTCGCACTTTTTCACTGACGCGAAATCAGCACTCAAATTTGCTAAGCACATTAGTGGGCCTGGTGCGAGGCGAAAGTCGCCTAGACTTGAAACTGATTCTGATCGACTGAGTGACAATGATTAATGTGCTGGCATTGATATAGTACTGTGCTTGATATCTAATTTCTCTAATTTTGCCTTTCTGCCATAGGTTCCCTGTAAAGATGAGGCGGAAGCAGGAATTAGTTGATGGAGATTTATTCATTCAGGAGGAAAGAGCCGTCCAGCTTGAGGGAAAGACAGAGCAGCTGCAACTGCCAAAACAGGGAACACTGGGGAGGAATGTTCAGTACATAGGAATCCAATGAATCCAATGGGTGACATCACAGCAGTACAGATCACCACACACCTCCCCCCTTTTATAAAAAAAAACAATTTTGAGAACATAGAAAAGCAATAAGGAAAAGTAAATCAGATGAAATCACGATATTTGTTAGGCCTAACAGTTGCCCTAGAACTTTTCCTTAAACAATTATCAATATTAACATCCGAATCTTCAACTAAGTCATTACCAACATTGAAATTTGACGGGGAAGCAGTTGCACGGGAAGGATCTTTAGCAACCCGAGAAGTGCTCCACCAATTGCCATTAGACAGTTTGACAGCATTTTTGCGAACATCAACAACCTGTTGGGATTCAAGAAACTTTGAAAAACCTTTCTTGACTATGACAGGATTCTTGATTCTGACCCAGTCACCAGCGTGAATGTTGTGGGAAGACTTTTTTCCTGACTCCACATAGCGAGGCAGAGAACCAGAACCAGAAGATTTTTTATTGGCACACCCCCACACTTCTTCTAAATCACAGCCACGGTGGAGACTTTTGACCATCCAAAAGGGGAAAGCTTGGGAGCAAGCTTTTCTTCCTCTCATCAATTCGAAAGGAGAAAAGCCTGTGGCAACATGGGGAGAAATCCGATAAGACCATATAAGATCTTTTACAGCTTGAAAGATACAGTTATTCGATCTGAAAGCAGCTTGCACACATTCAACAATAACTCTATTAAATCTCTCAGTTTTGCCATTGCTCTGGGGATGGTACAACGGAGTTCTGGTATGTTTAATGCAGCAATTATTCAAGAAAACACCCATTTCCTTAGAAATGAATTGTACCCCGTTGTCGGTGAGAATTTCTTCCGGACAACCCTCCCTGAGAAAGATTCTGCTTAAACAATCAATAACACTCTTAGAGTTGGGAATATTGATGGGTTCAACTTCAACCCACCTGGAAAGATGATCAACAAGAACCAAAAAATATTTGGAAGTGTTGGGAAGGACATGGAACGGACCCAAAAAGTCCAGACCAATTTTTTTGCCAAGCTCTAGCGGGAGGGAGAACAACAGAATCACAAACACCTTCTAAAATGAGAACTTTGTCACTAGTGTTGCAACGTGAACAAAGTTTGATGGTTTCGACAATCTGGCTGTCCATCCTTGGCCACCAAAAATTCGATCTGACATTTCTTTTGGTAATGGTGGCTCCTAGATGTCCAGAATGTGCATCAGCAATAATCTTCTCCCTGTACACAGAAGGGGGAATGAATTTATCACCCCTAACAATTTTGCTATTTTCCAAAGAAAGTTCTGAATTAATTTTCCAATAAATTTGAAGTTCAGGAGAGAGGGATTTTTCTTTGGGCCAACCTTTTTGTATGAAAGAGATAACATCTTTGAGAATGGCATCATTTTCAACAGCCTTGATCCAATCACATTCAGCAAAGGAAATAGAACTTTGAGAAATATTGGCTACAAAACATTCCTCAATGTCAGTTTCACAATCATTTCCATCAGGTTCTTGTAAGGGTAACCTGGACAAACAGTCAGCCCGCTTGTTTTTACCACCCGGGATATAGATGGCTTGGAAGTTGAATTCCAATAGTTTAGTGGAAAGTCTAGCCAAACGTGCAGTGGTGCGATTGGTGTTTCTGCCTGACAAGATATCAACAAGGGGACGATGGTCAGTTTGAAGAATGAACGGTCTACCCCATAAGTAAGACTTGAATTTCTCAACACTCCAAGCACAAGCAAGCAGTTCCTTCTCTATAACGGAATATTTTCTTTCAACAGGACGGAGAGTCCTGGAGGCAAATCCGACAGTAAATTCTTTACCATAGGCCACCTGAGAAAGAACAGCTCCTAAGCCATATTCGCAGGCATCAACAGTGACAACAGTTTCTCTATTGCTATTAAAAGGTTGAAGAGCTGGAGCGTTGGTAATGTGCTCTTTAATGAGTTGAAAGCCCTTTTGACACTCCTCAGACCAGCTGAAGGTGGCACCCTTTTTCAATAAAAGTCTAAAACATTCAGTGGTCTTGGCATAGTCTCTCATGAATTTTGAATAAAACTCACAAAGGCCAAGGAAGGACAAGAGCTGCTCTTTGTTGGAAGGAGCGGGAGCTTCAATGATGCTTTTCACTAGACCTGATCTTGGTCTGATGCCATTTTCAGAAATGGTATGACCAAGATATTCTACTTCTCTGGTTTTGAAAATACACTTACTCTTCTGTAAGGTCACACCTCTTTGTTCTAGAATACGAAAAACTTGGTCAATAACTTTGTCATGTTCGCTCTCAGTTTGAGTGAAAATAAGAATATCATCTTGGAAGATGACTACATTGGAGAGTTCTTCAAACATTTCGGACATGATACGCTGAAAAACAGCGGCGGCAGAAGCCAACCCGAAAGGGAGGCGACGAAATTGGAAAACACCATCAGGTGTTACGAAGGCAGTGAGGTGTCGTGAGAGAGGATGCAACTCAATCTGGTGGTAAGCCGCCTTTAGATCAAATTTTGAAAACCACGTAGATGACCCTACTCGTGCTATTAAGTCTTCAATACGAGGAAGGGGAAAGCCATCAACCCAGATAACCTGATTGAGACTGCGTAAATCCACACACATCCTAAGGTCACCAGACCTTTTTCTTGCAAGAACAATGGGAGAAAGCCATAATGTTGATTCTACTTTCTCGATAATTCCTTGTTCGCATAATGATTTTAAATGTTTGGACAGATCCTCTCTGATACTGAGTGGGACATTTCTGAGTTTGTGTTTAACTGGGGTAATGTCATCTTTGACTTTGATAAAGTGTTGAAAGTTAGTGATCTTACCCAGACGATTTTCAAAAACTTTTTTATATTTGTGCTCCCACAATTTGTCATTCATAATATTGCAAACAGGGGCAGAAGATGAAGACATAGAACAAGGAAGATTGCATTCTTCAATGAATACTGGATTAGGTAAACCAGGTTTAATGGTAACACCAAATTCTGCCTGGTGAATGAGACCTAGAACATTGATGCCTCGCTTGGCAACATAAACTTTCCCTTTAATAAATTTCCCAAAAATGGAAATTTCGACCCAGAAATAACCTAAAAGGTTAATTCTACTTCCTTCAAAGGCTACAGAAAGAACATCAGGAGGAAGCAAATACTTGTCTTGCCAGAAGTGAGAATATTTTTCGTGTGAAACTATAGTGATGCGAGCACCGGTGTCAACAAGAAGTTGCACATGATGTTTTTCAATAATGGCATCAACTTCAGGATCAGGAACAAGAAAGGTATGACTAACAACATCATTGTCTTTCACAACAACTACATACTCCTGATTGGTTACATCACACTCCGGATATTCAGTTGAATGCTCAATGGAATTTAAATCAGGGGAAGATTCATTTTCATTCATAACACAACGCACATTACCTCTTCTACCTCTCATGCAGACCTTAGAAAAATGGCCATTTTTGCCACATTGACTGCATTGTTGATTGACGGCAGGACAATTTTTGAAGTTAGAAACATGGTAAGAAGAACTGCATCTAAAGCAAAAAGTACTTTGACTGAATTGTCTATTGGGCATGAAAGGTCTCCTAGTACTGGTATTTCCCATTCTTCTAAAATAACCACGTGAATCACGAGGAACAAAATTAGAAGTCTTAACAGGAGTAGGAGTTTTAGTGGAAACTGCACTAGAAATGGAAGTATTAGAGAGAGAAACTTCTAATTGTTTGGAATCCTCCAAAGTTGTTTCAATACTTTTAGCTATGTCAATAGCTTTATCTAGAGAAGGATCTTTGCAGGATAATAATTTCCCTTGAATTTGTTTACAAGAGCAACGAGCAACAAGTTGATCCCTAATAAGTTGAGAAGTGAAATTGTCAAATTCGCATTTAGAAGCAAGTATTTTCAAAGCAGTAACAAACGTATCAATGCTTTCTTCAGGTTTCTGAGCCCTGGTGAAGAATTTGTAACGATGTACAACCATATTTTTTGTTTTAACAAAATACTTGTCCAATTTGGCTATAGCTATGTCGAATTCATCAGGAGCTTCACCAGAGGGTGGAACATAAGGAGGAAGATGATCGAAAACATTCTGGCCTTCTACACCAAGATGGTAATACATTAAGCTCTTTTTCCTTTCTGCACGATATCTAAGACCGTCAATTGCACCTAAGTAGGCCATGAAAGATCTTAACCAAAGCTTCCATTCAAGGGGAGGATCTCCGGGAGTCTGAAGGAATGGAGCTGGAGGAGAAACACTTTGCATTATGATATCTTCTATTTTCCTTTAAAATTGAAAGGTTTAAATTCAAGAAACAACCTAAAACAAAAATGTAAATGTGAGAAAAAAAAATAAATGTAAACTGTGCCCAACAGAGTGCAGAAGCTGTGCACTTCAGCGTGATAAAGATGATGTGCACATTATTATGCAAAAGTAGTGTTTTGATGCTGTTCAGCGTGTAGATACTGTGTACGTCAGCGTGCAGATGCTGTGCACATCAGCGTGCAGATGTTGTAGATGCTGTGCACGTCAGCGTGCAGATGTTGTGCACATCAGCGTGTAAATGTTGGTAGAAAGAGTAAAGACTGTGCGCATCTGATGCTGTGCACATCAGCGTGCAAACGTTGGTAAAAATGGTAAAGGCTGTGTGCATCAGCGCGAAGTTGTAGTTTTATTTTTGTAGTGGGTATGAAAAAACTGAGCACATCAGCGTGAAGAGGAGTAAATGATTCAAAATGTGCTTAACCCAACGTTGTTTAAACTGTGCTTGAGCTGTGCACATCAGCGTAAATGAGTGAAGCAAGGTGCAGGAGGTTGAATCAGCGAAGGAAAAGGCTCAAAGGCTGATTAGCTATACACGGCAAGGAGAGACCTTTGTGACGTGTTGCAGTTGAGAAACCCGGCAAAGACAATGAAAACTGGAATGTAGAAATTGAAGGCTTTATGACGTGAAGACGTGGGACGTCGGAGACAAGTAGTGAATGACACGCAGAAAGAGTGTCTAAGTTTCCATGGTGACAGGAATGCGTGTTGCGTGAAGACGCTGGATAGCTTGACGACGTTCGATGTGAAGATTCTACTACGTCATCATTCTGAGGCGCAGCCCGAGGGAGGAAGAGCAAACGGAGGGAGAGCACACAGCGTGGAGAAGATGAAGGTAGAGGTAGGAAAGTCTTTAAATCGTGGCAAAACGTGGCAGGAAAATCTTGCGGGAGTCAGGTGGAAGCAGTGCGGGCTTGCGTAGAAAGTAAAGTAGATTGTACAAAGCCGGGTGAAGCGCCGTTAGGAAACGCGCAAATGAGTTCAATTGGCAAAAATTGTAGCAGGGCCAATAAAAATGAAAGGAGTTCAGAGGCTGCGACGGCTCTTGCAGAAAGAATAATTAGTAAATGTACTCACATGGCCGTGAAGATCGTAGGAAGAGAAAAAAAATCCTGAATTTCAAAATGTTTTCCTTAACGAAGTTGTTTTGAAACAGCAGCTGAAGAACCGTATCCCATCCTCTGTCGCCAATGTAAAGATGAGGCGGAAGCAGGAATTAGTTGATGGAGATTTATTCATTCAGGAGGAAAGAGCCGTCCAGCTTGAGGGAAAGACAGAGCAGCTGCAACTGCCAAAACAGGGAACACTGGGGAGGAATGTTCAGTACATAGGAATCCAATGAATCCAATGGGTGACATCACAGCAGTACAGATCACCACACTCCCCTTTTCCAATATGATATAATGGGCGTCTCGCCTGAGGGGGATGGAGGAATCTGAATGGCTACCCCACAGCGCTGTAGAGCCTTGTGGGACGCATGATGTTTTTAGTATTTCGATATACCATCCTTTTGCGGCCCTGTGCACTGATGGCTGTTAGTGACGTGGAGATTTCTAATTGAATGTAGCCACCCTGTGCAAACAGGGGTGTAAACCTGGAGCGCCGCGCCTCACGGGGTGTCTCCCACCGTTTGAGTGTCAAGTTTGCGACACGACATGGGTTTTGAAGGATGGGCTTTGTCACAACCTGATTGGGGGGTTGGTGAGGGTGGGGGGTGGAGGGGGGTGTTGCTTTGTTTGTTAACTGTTCATAGTTGGTGCTTTACAGGATACGATCATACTGCGGTCATGATTACTGTACTACTACATTTGATTTGGGCGGGGAGGATTGATGCAGAGGGCGCTGACACTGGCCCAATAATTGCTGTGCTAACTGTAGAGAAACATGGGAAGTGTTAAAATGTGGACTTGGAACATTAGAGGGCTGGGGGACCACAAGAAGGCCAGATTGATGCATGGCATGCTTGCTAGACACTAAGTCGATATATGTTTTTTGCAGGAGACTCATGTAAATTCCTCCCCTTCATCTAGACTGAAACACTCAAGATGGGCACAGGTGTATTCTGCGATCTATTCAAATTACGCCAGGGGTGTAACTGTACTCATTCGCAGAGGCCTCGACTGGCGAGAACATGATGTTGTACTGGATGGGGAGGGCAGATATGTCATTGTGCATGGTTCTCTGCAGGGTAGGCCTCTGATATTTGCTGCCATCTATGGCCCGAATGTGGATGACCCAGAGTTTTTTAGAACTGTCTGGGCCCGGATGATGCTATTGGATTGCCCACATATTGTCATCGGTGGGGACTTTAATGTTACACTTAATGATGATTTGGACCGTAGGGGGATGGGTAGGCCCACACACACTAGGGCCAGACAGGCCATTCTCGATGTGATGGAGGAGGGGGCGCTGACTGACGTGTGGAGAGCTAGACACCAAGCTGACACTGTGGGTACATGTATAACTGGCCACCATGCAGCCTGGTCCCGACTAGATTACTGGCTGGTGTCCCCGGCCGTGGCATCGTGGACGATAGACACTTCCATACAGGCTAGATCCCTCTCAGACCATGCCCCCTGCCAATTGGACTTGAGCATACCCGGGGTACCTAAACGGGCGTTTACTTGGCGGCTACCCCCGCATGCCCTAACTGACACTGTATTCACAGAGGAAATATGCGAGGACATTGTGAATTATTTTGTAGAAAATGAGGGTTCGGCGTCCTCGGTGGCTACGGTATGGGACGCCTTCAAGGCGGTGATCCGCGGACAGTGTATTGCTAGACAAGCTGGAGTGTTACGATCTATACGTCTCTCGCTGGCTAACCTCGAATCGGAACTGCGGGAACTAGATCTGAAGTTCTGCCGAGATCCCTCTCCGGAAACGGCGGGTCGGATGAAGGAAAAATTGCTTACCTATAATGAGGAAGCAAAGCGAGAGATAGCCTTCCTGGGCAAATATGCCGAGGCCCGCAGATATGGGGAGGAGGACAGGCCGAGCAGAACACTGGCGCGAATGATAGCTCCTCGCTCTCAATCAAACTACATACACTCCATCAGAAGGGGTGATGGAACGATGGTTGTTGGCCAAGAGGCAGTGCTGGAAACGTTCGCTACATTTTACGAATCTTTATACACCTCCAGGCAGCCCGAGGTCCCTGAGTCACTTGATGGCTTTCTGGACTCCATCGCCGTTGTCTGGTTCAATGACTTCCACCGCCAGTACATGGACGTCCCGATTACTGTCCAAGATATAGCCCAGGTTATTAAGAGCATGCCTGCAAGCAAGGCCCCGGGCCCAGATGGTCTGACTGCGGCCTTCTACAAGACATTTGCCGAGGAATTGGCGCCTAAACTGCATTCTGTCTTTGTTGAAGCTCTAGAGCTGGGTGCCCTACCAGAGACAATGCGAGAGGCCTTGATTATAGCGTTGCTTAAACCAGATAAGGACGGCTTGAACCTTGATTCTTACCGCCCTCTTTCCTTAATCAATGTGGACGCGAAGATCTATGCCAAGATCATTGCGGACAGGTTGCAGCCCTTGCTGCCGATGGTGGCACTGCCTGATCAATCTGGTTTTATCCCTGGTAGAGCGACGTCCCACAACCTTAGGACGATTTTCTCAGTTCTTCATTACTTACACCCCTCTACACAGGCTGCGGTGGTGTTTCTAGATGCTACCAAAGCATTTGATTCGCTAGAGTGGCCCTTCCTTTTTAGGATTCTTGCAAGAATGGGATTCAGCCCACTCTTTATAAACTTGATCAAGTTGCTATACGTCGTGCCTAGAGCTAGAGTAAGCATAAACGGGCTTGTCTCGGAATCATTTGCCATATCCCGCGGGACCAGACAGGGCTGCCCTTTATCCCCGCTACTATTTGCGATCGCAATGGAGCCCCTTGCCGCTCGAATTCGTCAACACCACACAGCGAGAGGGATACGATTCAGTTCGCGAAGCCTGCTTATATCTATGTACGCAGATGACGTCACGCTGTACGTTCTCGATCCCTTGGAGAACCTGAACCCCCTACTGCGCGAGTTTGTCCGGTTTGAGGGGTTGGCTGGGATATCCATCAACTGGTCTAAGTCTGTAATCTTCCCTCTAACTGACGCCACACGCGAGACGCCCTCTGATTACCCTTTGCGCTGGGAAGTTGATGCTGTAAAATACCTGGGAGTTTGGGTGAAGCGTGATTTGCAGGAACTGTGGTCTCTTAACTTTGGGAGAGCAGTAAACTGGCTTGAGGGCAAGGTGGAAGTATGGAACAAACTACCCTTATCGCTGGTAGCAAGAATAGCTCTAGCGAAGATGGTTGTCCTCCCCAAATTCTTGTATTTATTTGTTAACATTCCCATACCACTGACGTCGCACTTTCACGCTAGAGTAAGATCGCTACTTCTGACACTTGTGTGGGCGGGCGGACAGGCGAGGGTGTCTTGGGCACTACTCACGCTTCCGCTGCGGCAGGGAGGCCTGGGAGCTCCAGACATGAAATTATATTCGTTATGTGCACAGGCGCAGTTCCTGCACTTCTGGGTTTTTCCTACCCCTTACCAACCGCATGTTGCGGTGGAGATGGATGTGGCGGCCCCATCCCCCCTTACTGTAGCACTGTATGGAAAGGTGTCTCGCCCTACGACGGACGTGGATACGGTGGATATGCTTTGCTGGACATGGCGCGAATTGCGAAACCGGGCCAAGCTGCCCCTGCTATATGCACCTGCGATCCCGCTCCGTGGAAACCCTATGTTGCCCTGTTTGTGTATGGGCGGAGGCGTACTTAGGCTTCGAGGGCAGACACTGCATACGTTTGCTGATCTCTACCCGGGGGGCAACTTTCGAGACCTGGGTGCATGGGAGGAGGGGCACCCGGAATCTTTTTCGGACTTGCTTCTATACCACTCATTGAAGGAGACCTGTAAGGCGATGTGGCCCCAGTTCCCTGAGGAACCGCCGCAACTCGTGGCTCTTCAGAATCTGCTCTCGAGGCCCTCCCCCAAGAAGCTTGTGTCCCGACTGTACAGCTGTATGCAGGACCAGTCCCCCGTCTTGGTGCCTTCTTCCATGCAGGCCTGGAATGCGGAACTGGATGTGCCCCTTACAGATGAGCAGTGGGACTTCTGTTGCGGACAACTTGCTATGTTGTCGCCCAATTACAGGCTGAGACTAGTACATTTTAAGTTTCTGCACAGATATTACCGCACGCCGATCTCGATACATCGCATGGGCCTTAGGGATGACACTAAGGGGTCGATTAGGATCGCGGACGGACTTGAGTCCGTCCGCGACCCCTGAGGAGGAGGGAACGTCCGCATGGGCTGCAGCGTTCCCTCCGATCTGATTAGGATGTGACCGCCAGGGTGGCGGTCACATCCTCTATCTCTAACATTGCGGCGGGTGCAGCTTCAAGCTGCACCCGCCGCAATGTTAAAAATGCATGCACCGCATTTGCATGCACAAAGCGGCAGGCACCGCCCGGTGCCTGCTGCATTGTGCACGCAAATGCAGGGGGGTACCATAGGTACCCCCCATGTGCACCCCCCACCACCCCTTCACCCAGGGTGCCCGCAACGGGCCCCCGAAGTGACGGTCGGTATGCTTTTTCACGGCGGAAAAGCCGCCGTGGAAAAGCATAGAATTGCAGACATCCTAATATGCCTGGCGGTGTCTGATAGACACCGCCAGCCATGTTAGTGCTTTTCCGCCGTGGTCGCCTTCCGACCGCGGCGGAAAAGCGGCGGACAGATTGTGAGACCCACCAGTCATCCTGATTTGGCGGTGGGTCTTTCAGGCCTCCTCGGCGGATTTCCCGCATACTCCGGGCCGGCGGTGGCTTCCGCCGGCCCGGAGTATGCGGAAAATCCGCCATCATAATGACCCCCTAAATGTTGGAAATGCGGCAGCGAGAATGCCTCTTTTCTACATGTGGCATGGAGTTGCCCTGTACTGGAGCAATACTGGCTAGACATCTTCACTGCTATCAACCAGATACTCCATAGGTCTGACGCACCGTCCCCACTACTGGGAATACTAGGCTGGGTTCATGGCACATTGCCCGCGCACAGAAAGTTACACGCGCTATTGCTCCTTTATGCTAAGAGGCAGGTGGCGGTTAACTGGGGCAGGCTAGCGACTCCTACATTTGCTGCATGGGTTCGGGATGTGACATACGGTAATGCACAGCTTGATTGCTACTGGGAGCTGATGCCTTCCGCCTCCAGGCCTAACGATATCTGGGAGCCATTTGTGCTGTGGACACATGAACGTCATTCCTCTCCTGCCTCTACACAATCGATACCAGGAGAAATATCAGATGATATGGGATGATCCCTCTGTCCCTGCAGCTGCACTCGGCTGAGACGGCGCGCCTTGGGGAAAAGTTGCATTGCATGTGAGTTATCCATTTATGTTGAGGTCATGCGTGTGGCTTTGCGCCTGTGAGTGGCCAGGAAGTGGTCTGCCTTTCCCAGGCACTGGACCTTCTCCCCCCCCCCCCCACACGAGTGCACTCCTCTCCATCCTCTGCGCTTCCATGCCCCCCCCTCTACTGCACAAATTTCTGCTTCCACCGACATGTACACTCTGTGTCACCCCGCCCCAAGACATCAATACTTCCTTACACCTGGTCTGCTGCCCGTTAGTAGTTTTATCCCACGCACCAGAGTTAGGTTTTGTTCCTGTTTATCTTTTTTAGAAGGAGGGATGGGGAGGGAGGGTGGGGGGAATACATGGTAGATAGACGTTACTAGATTTGGACTGGGCTGCTTTCTGCTCTTAAGATATTCGTACGTACACAGACACCCTGTACTCCTGTTTCTTTGCCTACGGAGTGTTGCATGCCTATCTACCGGATACCTGTAACCGTTAACGTTTGTTTCTTGCTGTTGCATATGCTCATTGTTGATGTACTCGAGGCGCTGCCGCTGTTCGCATATTGCATTCTGTGGACTATGATATGTCCTTAACGTTGATCTGTTGCTTGATAGCGGCCGGCCTCAGGGTTGTTGGCATGACGCTGTGTGATTATAACGTGATCTCAATAAAAACTTTAAAAAATTTTTTTTTAAAAAAAGCATGTCATGAAGTGAATGACTAGTGGCTGGCCTCGTTCATATTTTTTTTTTTAATCAGAGTTCAGTGTAGTTGATCTGAGCAATTGTACTTGATTTCAAATTGTTGGTGCTAATGTATTAAGGTTTTGAAGATAATTGCCCTAGAAGGTCTTGTGCAGGTTGTACAATCGGTCAACATCATGGTAGTGGTTGAGTATATGTTAATTCAGTTAATGTATATGCTGGCCACTTGAGTCTGTATCTCTGAAACTGTTGTATGCTCAGTAATATTGCTGTAGTCTAGTCCCAAGAGGACCAGATATCTGTTAAGGTCTATGAAGGGAGCAGGATAAGTACGTTTTCAATAAGGCGAGTTAATAACGATTGATGGGAGCCATGTTCACTTTGCAGGCAGGATTAAATCAGCAATTTAGAGTAACAATTTTCTGATGTGAGTGCACTAGATCATGGACTGACCGTTTTTAGGTCTCGGCCTGCGTAGGCTGCACTTGCGCATTCTCGCTGGTGAGACATTTTGTTTTACAGTATGGGGGGTTGAACCCGCCCCTCTTCTCCATTGGCTGGCTTCCTAAACCGAGGCCAGCCATTGGAGGAGAGGGGCGTCACTCCGTTCAAGCCCGGATTTGGGGTGGTGTTTTTTACGTTCTTTCTATTTTCTTTCTCTCCTCTTCCAATTGGATGGAATTTTACATTCCAGCCAATGGGAAGAGGAGAGAATGAAAAACACGCCCCCCAGTCCTAAAATGTCGGGGCTTTTTCGGAAGCCATTTCTGCTGGAACGCCACCGGAAGAAGTAGAGAAGCTGCCGAGTCCTCCGGTGAGTGCTCGCTTTTCTTGCCTCTGTTCCCTGATTGTGTCCGTTTTCTGGCGTCTGCCCCCTCGTTGTTCTTGCTTTCCTGCCCCCTCGTTCTTTGTGCTTGCTCTCCTGCCCCCTCGTTCTTTGTGCTTGCTCTCCTGCCCCCTCGTTCTTTGTGCTTGCTCTCCTGCCCCCTCGTTCTTTGTGCTTGCTCTCCTGCCCCCTCGTTCTTTGTGCTTGCTCTCCTGCCCCCTCGTTCTTTGTGCTTGCTCTCCTGCCCCCTCGTTGGTTGTGCTTGCTCTCCTGCACCTCGTTCTTTGTGCTTGCTCTCCTGCCCCCTCGTTCGTTGTGCTTGCTCTCCTGCCCCCTGGCTGTGCTTGCTCTCCTGCCCCCTTTTCTGCTTGCTCTCCTGCCCCCTGGTTGTGCTTGCTTTCCTGCCCCCTGTTCCCTCGTTGTGATCGTTTTTTCAGGCCTCTGTTCCCTGTGTGTGTCTCTGTGTGTGTGTCTGTGTGTGTGTGACTCTGTGTGTGTGTGGCTCTGTGTGTGTGTGTGTGTGTGGCTCTGTGTGTGTGTGGGGCTCTGTGTGTGTGTGGCTCTGTGTGTGTGGGGCTCTGTGTGTGTGGGGCTCTGTGTGTGGGGCTCTGTGTGTGGGGCTCTGTGTGTGGGGCTCTGTGTGTGGGGCTCTGTGTGTGTGTGTGGCTCTGTGTGTGGGTGGCTCTATGTGTGTGTGGGTGGCTGTGTGTGTGTGTGAATGACTGTGTGGGTGGCTTTGTATGTGTGTGTGGGTGGCTTTGTGTGTGTGGCTCTGTTTGGGTGCAAATGCAATAGGTCTCGCATTTGCGAGCGATTAAGCTATTGGCATTGTAAATTACAATGCCATTTATTTATGTTTTAAAAACAAAAAACATAAATAAAAATAATGTCATGAGCAATGCCAATAGCTCTAACTTTAAGAATGGGAAGACCATTGCATTGTAAATGCTTGTTTTTCTTTACCGTCATTACGTAATTGACAGGATATTCAGTCTGAGGACTGTTACCAGTTGCTGATCAGATGGTCCAACTGGATCTTAAGGATGCCTTATTCGTTGTCCCTGTTCATCAGGCAAACAGGAAATTTCTTCAACTCGTGCGATTAAGATATAATTTTCAACATACAGCACTTCCATTTAGCATTTTTCTGCACCAGAAATTGATAAAACCAGCTGAATATCACTTCAGATTTAACAAACCTAGTACTAATGTATCTAGAATACACCATTCCAATGACCCAGTATTAGACAAGGCTTCGCTCTCATCATTTATCGTATTTCAACCCTGATGATGGGTTTTGGATATGCTTAATTGATGTGAATTTGAGCTAGAGGTTGAATCCGAGGGTACAATTACGTTTTGATGAATTTGAAGTAAGAGGGACTTTCTCTCAAGGAAAATGGAAAGCTTTTGGGTATTATGACTGGGCATAACTTGAACCCAGATGAAGAGATGCATAATGATTTTATGAACAGTTATACTTTTACACCAATTCCTATCCATCAAACTTGTATACACTGGTGAGAACCTTAGAGGTTCCCCACCACAAAAGTTAATGACACCATCAACCTAACCTTGACTGTACTGTCAGAAGAGACACATTCCCAAAGTAGCAAGCCATTTCTGGGTAGGTCACTCTAATCTATGTAACTTGTACTAATTCTGTAATGCTAGAATATTTTGAAATATTGCAATCATTGGTCCAGTGGTACTCCGTGCTTTGGAAAGGCCTGAGAGGTGCAGAAGACCAAACTCTAGGCTAGGCCAAAATGGTGGTTCTGGCTGCCAAATTCAGAACATATGAGGTCAGGGACAAGGCCAGCGAACTGATATAATGACTGGCAAAGAGGGAGGTGGAAACAAGATTCATCCTCGGAATCTGTATTGAGGGTCACGGCTTGGTCAATGACCCAATGGGAATAGCTTCAGCATTTGCAAATTACTAAAGAATATTATATTAGACAAGGAATCGTCCGACTGCAGTGGTACAAAGCCTACCATCGAGGACTTGCCCCATCCCAGTTAACTACCCGGAGATAGAGAGGCATTAGATCAGCCAATATCTGAAGATTAAATCTGAGTGCAATAAGCAGTATGCCTATCGGGAAAACCCTGGGTTTCCCAATTAGTTCTACAGTTGTCCTTGTTATACCAGGAGGCCCTGCTGTATGATTTCCGCGGTGCCCATGTAGTTGTCATACATAAACAAGGTAGGGGGCGTGGCTGGCCGGCCAAGACGGCAGTCGCAGCCTGATAGAGCTCCGGTCCATCTTGGGGGAGAGTTATCCTGAAGGCGCATTTCCAGCGGTGCCTATACCTGCAGGGGGAGCTGCGAGAGGCCCTGGGCGAGGAGAGACAGAGGTGAGGAGCCATGCCGGGAGCTACGAGAGCTGTCGCACTTCGGCGAGACCCAGAGGCATCCTGCGGGTGCTGAGACCAATGACGCAGCCGGCTGGCCGCTGCGGGGGGCTGAGCACTGAGCACGCTTCGCAACTGCCGGACCCTGCGGGTAGGCCTTACCGTACGACGCTGTGGTGGGCCCAGGGTCGGGGAGGAGCAAAGGAACCCGAGGGACCGGAGGCCCATCTGACTCACCCACTAGGACCTAGATGCGGGCCGCGTGGGCCGGGTCCCCCGTTGCTATGCCCCGTCTGCGACTGCTGTGAGACAGGTTGGGATCGGCACGACAGGGGAAACACCCAACTGCGATGGCGGAGGCCTGGGTGGGCCGGTGGCGGTAAAACGCCTTCCTGTTTTGTGCGACTGCGGGCAGGGGAGTGAGCTGTAGTCACCGCTGCGGACTTGTGGAGCGGTGCGCCTGCTTGCTTGGACTGAAGTGCGGCCTGCAGGGGTCTGCCGCCTGCTCCCGTGGCGGTTTGATCCGTACCCCCTTGCTGCCACGGGCTGGAATAGAGACCTGTGACTGCTGAGACGGGGATACGCATTCCTGGGACCCGGCGGTGCCACCGTGAGAACGTTACCCCCTCCCCCCTGAGGGGTGGCCCTTCCCCCCCTCCCTGTTGCTTGGCTTGATCTACCCCTTGCCTGGTTTTGGATCACGACGCGACGTCCTCGCTGGGCCCTGGCTTGTGTCACCGGTCGATGCTGGTCCTGCTGAGGGCTGCTTCAGATACCTGGGTCTCTTGCTTCTGGGGAACCCGCCTGGAACTGTCTGCATTGCCTGCGCTGGGAGCTGTTCTGGACTGTTGCGTGGTGGCCTCTCCTAGTTTGGCGGGCCTGGTTGGGGTGGATTTTCTGCCTTCATCTGGCCTGTTACCCACCTGTCTCTATGGGCAGAAATCGGACGAGGGGTCAGGACCCACGAAGTAACTCTGCTGCCCCCCGCGTCATGTCGGGCGACGCCAGCGGGAGTTCCTCGCCGGGGGCCCCCTCGACTGGCCACGATGATGGACAACCTCCGGATAAATTGGACCTGATCCTTTAAGAGATCCGTGACTCGAGGGCAGCGATGGAGCTACAACTCGGCACTCTTACTAGTGGCTTGACCCTCCTGAAGGCAGACCATGGCAAACTGGCGGATAAAGTTAAAGAACATGGCCGAACCCTAACGGATCTTACCCCGACGGTGACGGAGCATTCCGCCTCCTTGAATCAGCTCCAACAGCAGGTCACTACGCTCTTCGATCGGGTGGAGGATGCCGAGGGGCGCAACAGGCGAAACAATATATGCGTTATTGGCCTGCCGGAGCACTGTGAAGGGGCTAAAGTGGCGGAATTTATGGAACAGTGGTTTAGGGACCATGTGGCGCCGGAAGGACTTTCCCCGTATTTTTGTGTGGAACGGGCGCACCGGATCCCGGCTGGCCAACCTAAACCCGGAGTGCCACTCCGACCCTTGATTGTGAGGGTCCTCAATTATAGGCACCGGGATGTTTTGCTGGTGAAAGCTCAGGAGAAGGCACTCATTCAATTCGAAAACCACCGGGTGTCCTTATATCCTGATTACACACTGCTGTTCCAGAGACAGTGATCCTCTTATCTCGCAGTGAAGAAGAAGCTCCAGACTGCGCAACTCAAGTATGCATTGTTATATCCCGCTCGCTTGAAGGTCATTCATGGGATGAAAACGCTTCTTCGAAAGCCCTGCTGACGTTGAAGAATGGATGGAAGTAATGTGTATAGGCTCCAGCCAAGTCAGCGCCTCGGAGGGATTCACGCAAGGCTCGGGGAAGGCCTCTGAACGGTCCCCCTACCATTCCCCGAAGCTTGATCGCGGTGGCAGAGGCGCTGGCCCTTCAAAAGAACAACAGCGGAGAGACCAAGAGGGGGCGGTGGCAGCGGTCGGAACATTTCGGGAGGACCCGCACAAGATAGCCATGGACTCAGAGGACAGTACCCTGCATTCAGATTCTGAACACAGTGCCATATTGTTTCCCACCCTTACGCCTAGAGCGGCTGATGACTTACTGGATAATTGATTGGTGATACTGTATCCTTATACCGGCTTGAGCTATACATATGTACACTGTTATTGTCATTGCTGTGTTGCTTTGAACTGAACAAACGGTTTGTGCCTCTGCGAAGGGGTCTACGAGACTACAGTCGAAGTCACGTTTGGAATAAGTATTGTGTGTTGAAGTGTTTGACAGTACACCTTATGTGTGCGTTTCATAGACTTAGTGATTCCGTTGTCAAACTCGGGGGTTAGGGAACTCCCGATTGTGGTAGGCCCTTCCGGAGGACTGGAAACACTTTGCCACTCCCCCTCATACTTATACTCATGGCTTTTATCCCCCCCAGGGATGGAGTACCGTAGAGCCGTCGGGCATCTATGGCTGACTGGTGGATGGCTGTGTGGGCGGCTAGCCACCTCCCTCGTAGCGTACGTACGCTCATTTGTTCTAGGTTTTGCTTGTTGCAAAACTGTTGGGCTCAGCGCGGTTCTAGCGCTATGCCGGGTTTAGTTCACGTTCTTGGGGATAGGGATTCCTGGTTATGCTTACCTGAACGCTTGCCACGAGAAAAGCTCCTACTTTACCATGAGCGACATGGCTCGATTGGTTAAACCTCCGGGGTCCTATAATCTGGTTACCTGGAACGTAAGAGGGTTGGGTTCCATCCAAAAGTGACACCGCATTCATGCATTCCTACTTCGCCACCAAACACACATTGCGTTCCTCCAGAAGTCTCACCTTATGGAGGCTCAAACACAGAAAATGCGGAAAACATTGAGGGGATGTATTTATTCTACAAACTACTCAGCCTTTGCTAGAGGGGCTGCTATTTGGATACGTCCTGTGGTTCCATTTGTTGAAATTGAGAGGCATGTGGATGACCAAGGGAGATATATTTTAGTGAAGGGAACGCTAGATGGCTCCCTGTTGATTCTGGGGAGTATTTACGCCCCTAATTTCGAACAAGACAAATTCCTGCAGAGGCTGGGGATGGCTCTGGCGGACTGGGATGGAGTCCCCTGGGTTCTGGGAGGGGACTGGAATGTGATACTAGTTATAGGATTGGATAGATCGAACCCCCCACTTCAGGCCTCCTCCACAATTAGACTGAACGGTTTACCTCCTGGACAGACGGCTGGTCTTTATCTGATGCCTGGCGGACACTCCTTCGCACACATAAGGAATACTCCTTTTACTCCCCTATGCACAATCTTCACACTAGAATTGACTGCTTCCTATATTCTAAGGCCATTATCACGAATATGGGTGGGTCGGAATACCTCGCTAAGACCTTCTCCGATCATAGGCCCCTCACACTGATGCTGCTCTGGGGCAGGGTACCGACCCCGGTACCTACCTGGAAACTGAACCCACGGTTGTTAGAGGACGCTCCCTTTCGTTCTTCCTTGTCCACCGCTATCTCTGACTACCTGAGGGAGAACTGGAACATGGCCTCCTCGAACCTGATAGTATGGGACGCCTTTAAGGTAGTGATAAGGGGGACGGCGATAGGTCAACTGGTAGGTGGCAGGCAGGAGATACACCAAAAACTGAAGGACATGGAGAATAGACTGCAAATACTAGTAAGGGAGGTGGCCCTCGATCCCGGGAAAAGAGCAGAGTTACAAACAGCCCACATTGACCACGCTGAAACACTAGAAACTGTCAGAGGGATAGACTACAAGGAGTACATAAGCCGGAAACACACTGAGGCGGATAGACCTAGTACGTTGCTTGCCCGACTGGTCAGAGACCAGCCTGATCCACCCCACATCACCAGCATAGGCGACCGGATGGGGGTCATGGTTCAAACACAGGCGGAAATAAATACCGCATTTCGTGCTCATCTCCAAACACTCTATTCACTCCCCGAGCCAATAGACATTGAAAGGATTATGAATACCTGCAAGACCTGCCATTCCCGACACTATCGGAAGCTACTAGGAAAGATATTGATGGCCCCATCACCCAATCTGAGATCCACTCAACAATTAAGGGTTTAAACCGAAATAAGATACCTGGCATGGATGGTCTCCCCGTGGAGTTTTATCTCACATATTCGGACCTCCTCGTCCCGGTACTAGAAGCGGTCTTTAAGGCGGCGTCCGATGCGGGTTGCTTGCCTGAATCCACCATGCAGGCGCTGGTTGCATCGATACCAAAGCCCGGGAGAGATTATTTGGACATGACCAATTATAGACCCCTTTCTCTGCTCTCGACCGAATACAAGATATTAAGTAAGGCCCTTGCAAACCGGATACAATCGCACCTCCCCACCCTTATCCACCACGACCAGTGCAGATTCCTTCCAAATCGTAGTACCTGAACACTCACCACTTGCACTCGATAATGTCGGCTGCTACTGGTACCTTCCCTCAGGCGGGATGTATAGCACTGGAACTCAAAACAACAAGCATTCGACTCCCTGTCTTGGGAGTTCATGTTTGAGTCCCTAAAACGTTTTGGGTTCCCGGACAATTTCCTGAGATGGATTAGCCTACTTTACACACGTCCCAAGGCCAGGGCTCGCACTGGTAGATACATCTCGGACAGCTATGAGGGGTGGAAGATGTTGGTTCTTTCTTTGGAGAGGAGGTGCTCCTCGACCACGATTCATTCATGCAGATCACGGGCGCTCCACCTCGTTTATATCTGTTACATGCCACGGTAGCGCATTTCATTAGGGCCACCTGGGCACCACAACAAATTAAACCCACACAACACGAACTAGTACACCTATTATATTACATGGGACCGGGAGGGCATTTGGTCCGCTGGCTTTATACCGGGATAAGGACACATGCAGCGATCCCTCTCGCGGCCCTGAGAACTAGATGGGTTGACGATACAACCACAGAAATAGCAGATAGAGCATGGCAAACTATACTGGAACATCCCAAAAGGGTATCACGCAATGTCATGCTTAAATTTATTCAAACAATGGTACTCCACAGAGCATATCTTACCCCCAAGAGAATACATCTTATGTTCCCGGATTCCTCTCACTGCTGCCCTCGCTGCGGGGAGGACGAAGCGGACTTTATCCATATGATATGGTTCTGCCCACGCTTACGCGATTACTGGAGTGAGATCTGCCGAGTCCTTAACTCCCTGGCACAATTGCCGGCCCCTACTGAGGCCTTACCCTGTTTATTGGTGTTAATACGCCGTTCCGGGAGGCAGAAAGTCAGATTAACATTTACAGACTTATCATATGTTTTGGCCATTAGGACCATAACCATGAAGTGGAAGTCCCCCAGACCTCCCTCAGTACCAACGTGGCAGGCTGAGTTGCTACAATGGGGTAGAGCGGAAGGGGCGGCCCTTCGTAGGGAGGAAGAGAGGGGGCTACGTAAACATCCTATAGCATTGGAGTGGGAAGCTATGCTGATCGCCCTAGAGGCAATGGACCTCTCCCCAGCTTTAGTGGCTAAGACCCAGTAGGACACATTTGCCCTCACCCTGTAGTCTAAGTGCTACCCGGAGTACCTACGGGCAGTGTGAGTTCGGGATGGAATGACCAGGAGTGGGTGGGGGGTGGGAGAGGTTAGGCTGGGACGGGTTAAGTTAATAGATTTGTTTATTGTAAAAAAAAATGTACGTCAATGTACTGACAATCGGATTGCACATTGAATGGTCCTGCACTGATCAGATGGAGGGCGATCGCGATATGCTGTTTATATGGACAGAGGATACATCGTACTGTACATGTACAATGATTGTAATTCGTTGCTTTTGATCGATCTGAGATTGGGGAGAAAAGTGAAAATGACTGGCTATGCTCTTAATTACTCTGTATTTTTTCACATGCCAAGTTGCAGTCGATAGTAAAGTGTGTTAAAAGAAATACATAAACAAGGTAAATCTACCCTTGAATGTGCCTCCTACCACCCAATCTCCCTGATCCAATACCGTATTGCTTCTTTTGTCACAGAATACAAAATCCTTGCTAAAGTGCTGCCCACGCACCTGGTGGGAGTGATCCGCACCTTGGTACACTGGGATCAAAAAGTCTTCATGCGCAGGAGGGGCATGCAGCATTGTATACTCCACCTACATGTGTTGCAGCCAATAATCTCGATTGATTTCGAGAAGGCATTTGATACGATCGAACGGCCCTATCTGATGGCTTTCCTCGAAAAGATGAATATCGGTCAGAGATTTTGTGCTATTGTTAAACTCCTCTATAAACTCCCATGGAAAGCAGGGTGGGTGAATGGAGCGATATCTCCCCTGTTCCCAATAAGGCGGGCCCGAGGCAGGGATGCCCCCATCCCCTCTCCTGTTTGCATTAGCAGTTGAGCAGCCGGCAGAATGGATACGCATCAACACCCGGTTCTTGGGAATCCAAGTACATAGAGACCATGAAGCGCTATATGCAGATAACTCCTTACCATATATTAGATGCCCAAAGTACACCATCCCCCGCCTAATGCAGATATTAAATATATATGAGGAAGACTCAGGCCTTAGGGTTAACTGAGATAAATCAGTGGTGTTCCTTGGAGGGGCCTGGGAAGGAGGTCTACGGCCCTTTGCGGTGGGCCTCTGCCTTTAAATACCTGAGGATACATGCGCCCCTAGATCCAATGCGCTGCCAGGAACATAATATAGATCCAATCCTCAGCCAGCTACACTCCCGGTTCGATGCATGGGACAAGTTGCTGGGTTTGATCATGGACTGGCTGGGCTGGGGTGCCCTTTTTACAGTGATTGATCTATCCCAATGGCTATATCTCCTTCACAATTACTCACGTACCCTCCCTGGGGGATTCTTCACCTAACTACAAGCTACTATTATATTTCAGGTGAGAAAGCCCCCACGATGGCATTCAATAAATGTGTGCAGCACCCATATGGTGGGGAGTTGGGGCTGGCGGACATTTGAGGATACTATCATGCCTCACAGTTATTGCCTATTAATGACTGGCTATACGCCGATAAGGTGGAATCCTCCATTCAGTTGCAGGTGACTTGGGTGGGTTTACCGATGCTCATTGCACAGTTATATAGCCACAGGGTGTCCAGGGATCTGCCTGAGGTTACCTGGACCATGACTGCTTGCTGGCACAAGGCACTGCGAGACATGACATAGTGTGGGAGGCTTACTAAGCAAACCACTCTATGGTTTGGGATGCGGCTACCTGCGGTCCCTGATCTGGGAGTATTTGCAGAGTGGGAAACTATTGGGATCTCTACAATAGGTGACATATGGGAGGCAACACACATTAAATCTTTTGGTACGTTGTAGGATGAGCTTGTGCTCCACAGAACACATTTTCTTTATATCTCCAGCTCCGACATGCCCTGGAGAAATCAGTTGAACGGTATGGGGAGATTCCAGATTTTAACTCAGACCTAAGCTCAAACCTAAGCTGTTGATGGAGCGGCGAGGGGGAGAGGCCTTCTCCTCTATCTATAGAACTCTCATAGTTAACATGCCGGACCCGATGCATTTACTGAGGGAAAAATGGGAAAGCGACCTTGGTCCACTGGAGGAGGAGGACAGGGAAGAGGAGAAAATGGCATCTAGGGAGCTAGTGATACTGGTTATGCTCCGCCTCATCCAGTTCAAATATTTCCACAGGGAGTATTTTACCGCCGGTACGTTTACAAAAAATGGGAAGGAGCCCCACCCCGGCTTGCACTAAATATGGAGGAGCTGAGGGTACTATCTTGCATATGGTATGGGAGTGCCCAGCAATAGCTAGATATTGGTCAAGGATACATGCAGGATGGCTGAGGTAGTGGGCATATCCATTGAGGTCACCCCCTGGATGGTATTACTGGGAATAATGTCAGGCTGGGAAGACATTGGGAGCACTGGCCTTGATGATTGCTAAATGGGGGATAGCACAGAAACAGAGAGCAGCTTCTACCCCAACTGTGGCAGATTAGAAGAAATATTACACAATCTAGTACCCATGGTGGAATATGGTGGACTAGCTGGAAAATGGGACTGCAGTGGTGAAGGGTGAGGGAGGGTGGGTTATTTTTTGTACTAGAAGGGATGGTTGGGGCAGAAACACCAGGTGGGGTCAGCTGTATTGTTGTTGTCTTTCTGCTGTTCTACCTGCCTAGTTTTCCAGGAGAAAGTTAATAAAAAGAGTTTTTTTTAAAAAAGATTCCAATCATCAAGGCACGGATCTATCTTTTCCACATACATTGAGATTACATATCACTCTCTTTAACACATGAAACCACGGTGTAGACATATTTCACATGCAGAGTGGCCCAAATGTAGAAGGAATGTTACTCACTCTCTCCGATTATGCCGCAGTACCTCTCGGATACTATGTGCGAAACTTTGAAAATATTTCAATGAAAATGTTTTTTTTCTCTGGCAATAATGAAAATAACGTATGAATGAACTATTTCCTGATTGACAATTCTGTGTTACTTAAAACTATGCCTTGGCTAGGTGAAATCAATATTTATATGTTTTACATGCAGCGTAACCCACATGCATTAGGGAAGATAGTAGTCCTCTGAGTTTGGTTCTCAGGCCCTCTGAAATATATATTTCATTTTTTTGAACAGCTGCAAAAAACGTACTTATTTTTCAATGATGACAATGAATATAATGTATGACCAACTTCATCGCTGTGATAAAGAGATGTTACTTTAAGGCATTAAACTCCCTTTCCACTCAAACAACTGTTAAAACTCACTCAATAAATGACTAATCACTACAGGCTGACAGAAATAAACTGTCGCTACTAGAGCCACACTTGACTTTAACACCCCCTCATAAAATAGGGTACGCACCTACTCCATTTACTGAAATTAAAATTACTATTTAATGATAGAACATTTCCTGTCATAAACACATGCCTACAAAATATCTCCTATGGACCAACTTCCTAGACAATCCAGATGCCAAGTACCTAAAGTACATTATCTAAGGAAGGCTCCAGACAGTCACCCTCCATAGACCACTTCTCCCACCTCACAGAGCGGGAGGGACAATAATGAGAATGGGAAGTTCATTCAAAAAGTTAAAGAATTCCTCAAAAGTGAATATAGCGGAAAGATGGTTTTATAGTTTTAGGTGACCTGTGTATACGCATTGTGGATAGGACAATTGTGTGATTTATATGGAATTTTTTATGATGTTTTAAGAATTGTGATTTTATGATTTGCATTTATGTACTTTTAAAAACGTTTAAAGACCATTGTTCTAAATAAACTTGTTCTTGTAAAAAAAAAAAGAAAATTAATTTTGATAGAATCCATTTGACGCAAGGACTAACAACATACCCTTCTGCACTGACTGCACTCATTTTCTGCCACCAACAGGTAAGGGCTTCCTCCATGAAAGCCAAAATGTTTCTACCCTGGATTGCCCTCCTCCCCTAAGATCTAGCTACCTTCTCGAGGACCATACATTTTAGTTTCCAACAGTTCTTTCTTGGGAAAATAGTCTGTCTTCCGCAAATTATACACTTGGCCATGATGGTAATTCTTTGGTGCATGACACAAGTATACAGTGTTACACAAGTGCAGGAGAAACAACACTGCTTGCACAGTCAGTATGATGGGTGCTTTTGCGTGAGAACTAGTGCTAACTATTCCATGTACGTTTTTACAAAATTAACTTACGCACAGGGTTTAGATGAACAGGACGAAACACATATTTGCTGTTTCTCTGGAACTCTGAAATTCTGAAGTCTATGATCATGATGAAACAAGGATTGTGCAAGCAAGAAGAGTAAAGACTACACTAAATGAAAAGTGTTTATGGTCATTTGACCATTTGAATTATTACGCCAAACTCAAGATTTTCAAACTGTACAAATACCTTTACATTATAACAAAGCATATGATTATTAATTACACTTGTGGAATTTCCAAACTGTAGACCTTTTGATGTGTCCATCAATATGTCTTCTTCTTCACACTTTAGTCATCTGTTACAAAACCTATTAGGTTAGTTCGAAGACGTTATCAAATTGGGAATTCTGGAAATAAAGTCTTTGAGGATTTTAGGACAAGATGGTTTATTTCAGTCTTTTCAGTACAATTTATGAACCTTATAAAAAAATATTGGGCACCAAATTCCATAAAATTGTACAAACCAGCTTGGAAGTCCTGTTCTCACAAGTGTGAGGTATCAAACATTAATTCCACTTTGACACAGGCAAGTATAATAGGACAATGAATACTCTTTAGTTAAATCCATGGGCAATCACCCTTTAATCTACAAATTAATAGAGGTATTAGATTATCAAAACCCATTTTCCAGTTATTCTTCGATGTGGTATGTGATCTTGGACTCCAATCCTGATTTATGCATTATATTTTAATATTTGCTTTTTTTCTGTAACACAGTCCTCAAAAGTACTCTGACATTGACATGATGTGGTCCTCGATGTACAAAACCTCAACTAAATAAATAAATGGTATAATCATGAGAACAATAAAGTTTAAGCTCTCTCGCAAAGTGTATTCATCATTTGCTATCCTCTCAGGTGTTGGGCTTCAGACGCATCCTTCAGATAATTTACCTTTTCTTTACACACATACGCAGTTAAACCTTTTCATATATTATCTTGGTCTATCACTTCCTAGCAATGTTAAGCGGTGACAGTCACTGTACATCTTTGTTTCCACTGATGGGTCACAGAGTCTGAAGGCAAGCTGCAGCAGTATCTAGCTGTGCTGCCTTTGTCACCTACTCCTATCAGAACACTAGTCTTTTTGGGAAAACAGAGGTATCACCTCCATGATTCCCTCAGGTTCTCTAGGGCAGAAAGCATAGCCTTCTCTATTACGGCCTATTCCGCAACCAGAAACAGTCACTACCAACTATCGGCAGGCTGGAGCCTTTATTTTGTTTTCATGCAAATTCAATTACAGACTTACATTTTACTCGTTTTCAGAGAGGGAAAAATGCAAATTCCACTCCTGTTTTTTTTAAATTTCCAAACATTTTATCACATGCTGAAAAATATTTTCCCTGACTTTTACCCTTGATTGAGTTGTACAAGAAATTATCGATTAACTGGAATATATTACGCATAGTAATATTTTATTTCTTTTTTTCTGTTATTTTTGTCTTGCAAGATGTTCCAATAATACAAATAAATGTGCATTTACTGCTCTTTAAAACTTGCCCAAAAAACGTTATACTTGCCAAAAGAAATTGAGAGTATAAAGGGGACTCTATACAAAAAGGATTTCTAGAGTGAAATCTTTTTTTTTAATTATAATATTTTCCAAGTAACCCACACCCCTATCGTTTACAAAACACAACATAACCATTCAATAAGCTCTCTGAACATTGCCTTGTTTAAGTGGGGAACTGATTAAACACCCCACCTTGACTCTCCAGAAAGTGGGTGTTTCTACACTACTGCTCTTAAGAGCCGAGATTGAAAGACTGCAGCTAATCAGCGTAGATGGTCAATTTCTCAAAGGTTAGCGTGCATACATTCTTCACAATGCCCTACACCTGGCCATTTTCAAACAACTTACAACCATCATAGTTACTTGATGTAATGATGTAATCAACTCAAGGACTTTTGCCCACCATTTTCCTGTAACTCTTCATAACAACTGCTGTTGTCCTAGTTTGTCTTCAATTGCAAACTTCTAGAAATAGATGCAACCAGCCAGTTGTAATGCTTCATTGAATGAAACGTGCTGGTCAAATCACTGAAACCAGGATGCACACTTGTTTGAGGCACTGATTCTGGGGTCGACTCATTGAAAGTCACTAATCATAGTTGTTATTGACATAGCTAAACTTCCAATGAGTGTCACTCTCCGCAAACACAAAATTGTTCTGAATTAAAGAACATTTAAAGACCTGTTGCTTCTCCAGCAAATGATGCAGGGCCACCATTTTCAATAACATGTACTCTATTGACTGCAGGAGGAAAGTGTAGAGATGATTCAGGACTAGATCAACCAAATAACAGGAATCCCTTCAAAAGCCTCAAGCATGATCATGTGTGTAACTCTCTCGCTCTACTTCATTGCACTTCCTGAGCACAGCTGCAAGAGTAGTGCATTCCACTACTCGTCATGTATGACACTCAATGTTAATAATGACCATTGACTAATGCACGCAATATCAATAAGTCAACCAAATCTCTTTTTTCAGGATTGACCTCTTGGACGGCTTGCGCTTCTTTGTTTTTTTAATAAACTCAACCTGGGGTGTTGTGCTTTTGCATCATGCACTAATTTAATCTCACAGTGCACTTTTCTCTTGCCAGTGCTCTCCATCCAGTCAAATCTTTGATGTCCTCTAACACACCCCTCAGTGTAGTTTTAGAAGTTTTAGAAGGTTGTATTGTTCCATAAATATGGAGTCCTTCTTTCGCTTTCACACATCTCTGTCATTTAATTTGACCTCTACATATATGCACTATTGACTAATGAAACTGTGATTGCCAAATACCTCTTTAGATAAGTATGGGCAGGGTGAAGATAATAGTTTATTTAAGCATTCAAAACTGATATTCCAGATAAATCTTAAATTTGCCAATCATCCATCTTTCTGATTACTGAATACAGGGGCGCCCTTTAATACTTAGAAGACAGACCACGACTGTAGGTTTCTGTCCTAACAACTCAGGCTGGTCCTTTGTCAATAAGAGAAAGACCATTATTTGTGTTGGTTAGCTTATGAAGACATCGTGCAGCAACCTTTAGGTTTTAAACCTCTATCAAACTAATATAAAAGAGGGAAGCTTCTGAGGGCAAACATCAGTGAAACTGTTTCATATGCCTGTCTTCAGCAATGATTTCTGTTGTGCCAGCTAATTGAAACACTTTTATTATAACTATTTATCACAAGGAAAGGGAGGGGAAAGTAGGCTCTCTGAGGGTTTATCGCTCCCCTCAAAATAGATTACAGGACAAATCCCTCCAGTCCTGTATAAGCAAACAACTAAACTTAGACTGTATTTGAAGTCAATCTAATGGTTAAATATGAATCTTAATAGTCAAGAATTCTTAAGTCAAGTAGAAAAATGTATTAATTTCAGAAATTCTTCTAAGGCCTATGAAGAATTTCTGAAATTAATGAATCTTCCTCCTTGACTTGAGATTTTTGGTTATATTTAATCATTAGATTGACCTCAAATACAGTCTAAGTTTACTTTTATTATAACCACCGCTTTGCAGATGTAGAGAACAGAAATGTGCTGGTTTGCTGTGTGTATCAAAGACAGCTGCAATAATGTAAGCACAAAAGATAAATATAATATTCCCAGAATGTTGGTATAAAAAACAGGCTATTGCTGCCGATGGGTGCTGCTATGATTTCCAGATATGTACTAACTGTGGACACTAAACAGATCTACAGAGATACAACTCCCTAAAAAAGAATGGGGTTCTGTGCTTTACAATAGTCCTATGCAGATTACAATTTCAGATTTGTATTGATAGTTTGGTGCATTTTCTGCAGGGATTTGTACACAAACAGCATGTCAAATACAGATGAAGCCTATTTAGTCTTTCACACTACTGCAACCATTTAAAGTAGTTTTAAGTTTATTGGGTATTTGTAGTTCTATTTCAGATGTTGTACATATTCCTAACAGATATTGACAGTTTTAAAAGTTATAACACTTATTATTAATTAATAAGAAGGTCTAGTGAAATAGGCATCTATTTTGGATCTTAAACAATTAAAATTATTTGTATTTCTACAGTGCTGCGAAAAGATGAAATGGAAAGGAGGGGAGCCATTTGCCTTACAAGCACCTGAACAGTTGAAAAATACATATAGTTTCACCAATATTGCAAAAGCAAACAAAGTACCACAGGCAAGGATGCAGATTCAGACCAGGTGGCTGAGATGGTTTCAATCAATCATCAAAGGACGTAATTGGTTGGAATAGAGAAATCCCTATAAATACCTGTTATACCTTTCCCATAAAAACATTTTCACAAACACAGAGAAGACTTATTTCTTAGTTATGTGCTCTTTATTTTCAATGAGACACACTGGTAAATACTGTACTGCGTTAACTTCCAAAAGAATAAGAATAATTTTTATTTTAAGAAGCTGAAAAATGCCATCTATATTTACAAAGAATATTAACATATATGAAAATGCAAAGAAACATGAAAAATACAGTTTCAATATATACAATCTATGCTTTCCAAACATTCACAAACAATAAATAACATTTTATGAAGAGTCATCTGTATTTGTAACAGTCTTCAAAATATTCAAGTTTCTTGGTACAAGGAAAACATGGTTGCAATGTGATTATTAAATCTATTCCTCATCAATAACATGTTGCATTTTTATTTCAAATTCAATAGTTTTATAAATCACGTTGTGCAACGACCTTTCCATTAATGAAGCAACATATTACTTGCAACCGCCTTCTATCTTCAAGTTATGTTTACAGCCTGCCATCCATATTCGCAAGTCCAGTGATGTGAGGCTGCGAGAGATTAACCAGTGTTTCACTTGGTCCGTGCATGCTCTTTTTTGTAGGCCGCAATGCAAAACAACCATCCCTGCGATATGATTTTTCATACATAATGAATAATGTTTTTGTGTTCCCCTTAACCCCTTCGCTGCGGGGGTTATTTTCCCGCTGTGCTGGGGGGCGCGCACGGCGCCCGCATGCTCATGGCGAGCTGAGCTCCTCATGAGGCACGGCGCTCCTGTGCTCATGACGAGCTCAGCTCATCACAGGTGCATTACCTGCTGTGGAACGCTCAGCACAGCAGGGGAATTATCCCCGCATGCAAGCGTTCCACGGCTCATGACGAGCTCAGCTCGTCATGCGCACCGGAGCGCCGTGGCTCATGACGAGCTCAGCTCGTCATGAGCATGGAAGAGGCTAGATGTAGAACATAACACAATATTCAAATTGGTTGGTGAATCTGAGAGAGGCTACCAAAAAGTCAATTATAGCCTGTATCCTAACTTTTGCCCAATAATTTCTGCTCACTATGCGACTGGTTATGGAGAGTGTCTGTGGGAATGTTTATCAATAGAGGGCTGGCCTTTAGGAGTGAGTGTGGCAAACCCGTGTTTGCTTTGTGTGCAAAACTGATTTAGAAAACAGGCTGGACAGAAAGTTAAGACAGTCTTAAAAGAATAAATGTCTCAGTAAAGTGGTGATTCAATCTTCAATATCTTCCCTTAACAGGAACACCATCAATTTGGAAAACACAAAGAGTGATTTATAGGTTGTCCTTACCCAAATATTTAAGACACAGTAAATTCTAATTCTTTAATAGCAGTCACTGCAATATTCCAGCAGAAATGAAATGGATCACACTAATTTCGTACAAAAACAGTTACATATTACTTTATTTCATATCGATGTTCTGGGAGGCAGAAGTTAGACATTTTCCAGTTTGATACACAAGAATGTAACAAGTATGTAATGCTGTCCTGTAGGAATTTAGGTCCTTTTTCAAATAACCACAATGTTTTCTCAGTCTATATAGCAATACGTACTATAGTAACTTATGTATGTTTACATATTCCAGCTTTTGTATTGTAAAATGCTTCAACTATGCATTTCTTTCCAGGTCATATTAAATATACTTTCCAGTATTGTAGCCAAAACATTTAACAGTGCACCAGAGCAATAGATAGGATTTCCAGTGAAATACTGATCTGCAGAAGTAGGAAAACTGGCTATTCCTATAGAATGCGTACGCATCTGGGGCTTATATAGCACACAGCAAAGCATGCAAAAGGCTTCCAGGTGCTGTATTTTAATTTCACGCCAGGAAGTGCCTAGATCAGGGGTCTCCAACCTTTTCTGTAGTGAGAGCTACTTCTGATCAGTGAAAATCATTGTGAGCTACTGAAGGTCAAGTCGCGCGCACAATGTTAACAGACACCCCCACGCCCAGTTTCATTGAATCTAAGCCTAATGTCCATAGAGCCAAATACTCTAGGGTTTAAACAATAAACTTTGACCAGGGGCACTATGACAGGGCTGCCATGTGTGTCAGTGAGAGCACGGTCTTTGGTGGATATATGAACATGTATGTGTGTGTATGAATGGGGTATATGTACATGGCTGAATGGGAGTCTGTGTTGTAGGTGCTGTGGCAGAGGACATACCTTTCACTATATGTGGCACTACTACATGCATAACACAAACATACAGCCACTGTTGTAAATGGGAGAAATGTACAGTGCAGAAAAAAGTTCTGCAAAACAAATTCAGAATATTAAACATTTGTCTGAACGTTAAATGTTTCCCACTTACAAAATGGCAGTATTTGTCAGCTATAAATATGACACAATGTCTACCAATCACTGGGAACAAGATCCCTGCTGTGTGAAAATGCGACACTTTGAAATGGAAGAACATTATACTGAAGAATTAACTTTATGTTTGTATGAATTTCATAAACCTCATCATTTAACTTTTCTCCCATTCCAAAGTGTGACATTTACAAACAGCAAGCATCGTGCACCCAGTGGCCTGTAGACACGCTGCCATGTTTTTAACAGAAAAATACCACCATTTGTTTAAATAGGAGGAATTTAAAGTGAAGAAACATGCTTCATAAAATATTAAGACACAATTGGCATTATTGAAAGTGGAGAAACACATTGGCTCAATGTTTCATAGAAACACTTTTATCCACTTAAAATGTCTACCATTTAAACAATGACAGTATTTTTCAGTTATAAATATATCATAGTGTCTACTGGGCATTGGGAGCAAAAGGCCTGATGTTTGTAAATGCAACACTGTGAAATGGGATAAAATGAAAATGAAAAGTTGACTTAATCATTAAGGGAACTCTTCATTTCAATTGTCTCCCATTTAAAAGCATTCAGAAACATCATTTTGTTCTCATTCTTCAATATTGAGTAGACAATGATTACTTGATAGTTAAATACCTCACTGCTTCGGTTCTTCACTTTTGTGCCCTGGGTCATAAGTCAGACTCCAGCACTGCTCATTATCAGGCCCTGCTATCTGCAGCCTAAAGATAATAATGTAAAATAAACATAGCCTTCCCCATAACTTTAAAAGGGAAATGTGACCCTGTGTTTATTTAAAATTTAACTTAAGTCTGTGAGCAACTCCTAAGGTGTCTGTCAGTTACTGGTAGCTCGTGATCAACTGGTTGGAGACGCTTTGCCTACATGTTTGGTGGAGCTGCTATGGTTAAAATACAACGTCATAAGGGTAACCTTGTTTCAGGAGTGGAGAATCCATGCTGGGCTTCAGAATACCTATATGAGGTGCCATTTAAATACTGTGTCCCTAAATGGAGATTAATTGCATAGTCAATGGCTAGCCTAAAATGTGTCAAAGACTCTGTCCTCCTGGTGCAATGTTGGGTTTCCTTGTCTCAAGCTCTTTGAGAAATAGGTGCACCTATTTATTCCAGGAGGTTGCTGCGATGTGTGTTGCAGGGTACAGAGGGTAGCTCCCTTGAAGGAGAGACTATTGGCCACTTCTGTGAACTGTGCGCACACATGGAATCACAGAGGGTTAAGGCAGGAACTGTGAAAAATATAAATCTGTCATAAGAATTCAGCATTATTTTATACACAAACAGAAAAACTGAGCCACCAAGGCCACTGAATAAACAGCTGCACATAGATCAGGAAGGTGTGGATACTGAGCTGAGGGCCATATAGAACATTACGTTTCTGTGTTTTTGCATATTTCTATATTTCAGCTTCCCATTTTACCACTGCTTTACTTTAGTCACCTTAACATTGATATTTTCTACAATTTTCTTACAACAGTGGCAAATATGAACAAGGAAAACAATAGCATCCTTTTCCAGGGTTGTTCTTTTTTGCAAGATAGTGACCGTACCCTCATCCATGGTCAGTTGTAAAGCAATGTTAGTGGTTATTGAGCACTGCATTATGGGTTGGGAATATAAGGTCAAACTACAGTAAAGTAGTTCCATTTGTCTAGCTGAAGGGCAAAATGTCACTTTGCCTAGAGTTGGAAAACCCTTTGCAATAGCCCAGATTATATCTGTATGCTGCTTCAATCACTGGCTCAGAATTCTGAGATATGGTTTTATTTAGAAGGTCATGTCTAAAATCAATAGAGCATAGAGCTAAGTCTGATGCACCAGTTCCTTACTTAAACATGTGGCAATAACTACATGGCTGTAGCATAAGATCACATTTTGTACTTCGAACAAAATCACGGTGGACCAAGACATCAGAAGAGTAAACCACATGTGAGATGCAAAATGAGTATGTCATTAAAGATATGTGCTCAAGTCATGAGTACATAACAAATTAATGATGCACAAGTATTTCTGTTATTGAATAATATGCCCTATACAAAAATGTTTTTGAGCTCTTACCCTTGCTCTAATGACAGGGGAATATATATCCAATTAAGACTCAAAAAGATATGCTTATGTTAATAACTGCTGGACACTACGACCTTTATTCGGTTTTTAAATCTGATCTTATATCGTCTCAAATGATTGGCTAAAATAAATAGAATTAAATATGATGTTTAACACCCAAGATCATTCTACTGTAAAGTGGTACATCAAAATGAGAACATCAATTATTCAGGCACCGAAAACATATGAATAAGTCATGTGATTATGTACTTCTTGAACCAGTTGAGATGGGTAACTGTTTTGCCAACAGGCAATACTGGTATCAAGCTTTGTGTGTGCTTGGTCAGTAACATCAAACTCCTTCTTGATTCTGAAAGTTGAAATTGTTTTTTAAATATTGAAGGTCTATTTCTTAAACAGCAAAATGTCTTCTTCCATACACCTTCTCCACTGCTCTGCAGCAGCTCTGTATTTGCAAATCGTAATCTATAACACAAATGAAAAGCATGTGTGAATTCCAGCAAAAGTGTGCATAAATAACATGAAAGGTAAGAAACAAATCAGTAGATACAATCGATAGACTTTCCCAATCATAACACTTTGATTCCACTCCACCAATCCCCCAACTTCTGAATATACATCAATGTTAAACAGTTGCATTGTTTGGTAGCTGTAAAAAACCTGAATGTTCAAGCAATAAAGTTATGTTAAATTTATGTTATTATTACATGTGTATATTGTAAAAGTAGAAAATACTAGAAAACAGCAGTGGCAGCAATTCAAGACCAGTCAAAACATTGCCTTGAACTGAATGCTTGAACTAAACATTACTCATGCAATTTTGTGAAATATTAAGCATGCAGAAATTTCCTAAAAAATGTTTCAGAATGTTAGGGACTTTCTTGAGTCAAAGGAATTTCAGAAAGAAAACATATTCTACAAAAAATGTAATTACATTCAATTGAACAAAGAGAAACAGCGGCCTCGCTAATTTAAAATGTTGTCCCAGTGACAGAAACAATTCAACTATACAACAGTGTTCCAAATAACTTTTGCAGTTTTCAAGAGTTAATCCCAAGGAAGTGGCAATAAAAAACAACGTTTGAAGTTTCACTAAAAGATATCTTTTAGTCATGGAAAATCCTCTTCAAAAGAACACTGGTACAAGTCATTAGCGAAAGATCTCGAAAAAGAATAGACTCAAGCAGATACCTCATCAAGTTCATAAACCTTATTCTAGATCATTACCCCATTTCCTACATGGAGGAAACTGGGCCGGTAAAAGCATGTGGAAATGCAATATGAAGCGCTAAAATGGTCGTAGAGACAGTTTTCCCACATTAGAAAGTAAAAATTAGAAGAGGCAAAACAGGGCATAAAGACAGATCCAATACTGTGCACCAACTGGGGGATTTCCATGCCAAACGCTACAACAGAACTTAAAATGAGACCGTTTGCGTAACAACACAATTTCAGCATATCATTAAAGAGAGATACAGATGAATACAATGAACTTCCATAAAATAATATGTGTTTCTGTGGCATGTCTGTGCTGAATTATCCTGGGGTAAGGAAAGAGTGTTTGCCATTGATGTGGGAGCACTCAGTGTGAGGTACTGTCCATAATCACGACAGGTTTACCTCGCACTGCACCTCTTTTAATAGTACCAGCCCGGGGTCTTGAATAAACTTTTTTCTAGTCAACCCACGAGCCAGGTGCTTTTTAATTTGTTCACCTCAATCCACCACTCACATATAATATACTCACTCACTTGCACCACATATAGTCATTTCTATAAGTGCTCCCGCGTAGTCGTAGGTCGCAGCACGCCGCATCCCGTTAGAGGGGTGCGAAGTCCCCGATGATGAAGCATGACACCAAGGGGCCTTTTGGTGTGTGAGGGGTATTTTACCAAACACTGAGTGCTCCCACATCAATGGCGAACACTCTTTCCTTACCCCAGTAGGATTCCTTTTGTTTATATGAATAAGTTTGTGGAGTAAGAATCCTTCTGTGTTACTCTACCTCCCTCTTTTGTTAATTTGTATGTGCTGAATTATCTGCACTTTCCACCAAAAAAGTGATGCAATTAGCTGTATGCTGAATTTCTGATCCGTTCAGCGTAGGTCACAGAAGGCCCAATTTCCAGCATATCCACATAAGATAAACTTTCACAAAAGGAACCTAAATAAAACTCCAGGTTCCTAGCACATGCATGTTATTAGTATGTCCAAAGTGCAGCGAGGGGGTCTCGGAGCCAACAAGGCAGAAAGGTGGATCCTTGTAGTATTGTACGAGTTAAGCATTGACAATATGAGAGCCACTCAAGAATTTAGTTTGAAGGAATGGAATGAAGGCAGGGAAAGAGAATATCTTTGTATTACTGGCTTATAAATTGTACAATAACATAATAAAGATGATGGGTTTAGTCAAAGGAAGGGGTGTAAATGGAAAAATGAGAGAACCTTGTTGCACAGACAAAGGAAGTTAGTAGTGATGGCTAAGAATGCCAAGGATACCACGAAGTGATGGCGGTGAGCAGAAAAGGAAGTGAACTCTTGCAGTGTCTTACCCTCCATGCTTTGGGAGAAACCATGGACATATTGCACAGCTTGTCTACTTGAAGAAGCCCCAAGTTGAGAAGTACATTGAATGTTAGAAATGGAATTGGCAATGTTTGGGAATACCATGATTATTACATCTTTGTTGGTGTCCCTCCCATTATCAATGGCGTCTCCCATTGCCGTTACATGGGAGCACCTATTTTGTCTTACCCATACCAACAACTACAAAAAACTCTGACCAATTAGTGGGTAGTCATATTCATAAGCACCATATGCTTGCACAAAAATCTATGGTTCTGATTATACGAGCCAGGGTATCTCATTTTCACGCCCTGACGACCATGAATGTCATAATGTACACAATATTTTAACAATCAGCCATATGGTCCATTATTGAAATATTCTCTAAAGAGCTCACCATAGAGACTTAAAGCCACAAGAAGCAATCATAACTAGATATTCTGGAAAATTATTTATAAAAGTGGAATTATTTTGCAATATTTTTAAAATGAACTATAATGCAGATCTGTGGCTTTATTATGTTTTTTTAATCTGTGTTAATATTTGAGAGTGGGAACATGAGGCCTTCTTCTCATTGTTTTTTAAAAATAAAAATTCCTCCAGCAAGCTCAACCATGTGTCAATAGCTTTGCAATGGCTTTGTAATAGAAGTATGCAATGAAGTACACAATAACATGTACTGTTTGGGGTCAGTTCAAGGAAGCAGCTGTAATTGCTTCATATATTTAGAAATGAAGTTCGAAGCTGAACTTGATCGAAGAGATGGGAAGTGCCTGGACCATTTTACAGGGGGCACTCTGACTAGAATTAGTCACAAGATTTATTGCAGTCATATAATAAAGTCTATGCACTAAGGCAGTTTGGAGTACGTTAAGTACTAGTACTAATTTTCTCCTCTTTTACACTTTCTTACACGCTTTTGTGATTTGGGTCAAAACATATAAAATGCCAATAAAAGGTAAATATTGATTGGAATATTCTTATAAAGTTACCACAAATAGAAAGCGCTATGCGCTTGTTGCAACTTCACTAATCGGGATTAGATGTTTTGTGGTTGATTCACGAAAGAATGTAAGAGTACGCAAAACATTACTCCTGTAGTACTTCTTCCCCTTCTCATAAATGCTACATTGATTTGGCCCCAGATGATTTTTGTTATGATGCTAGATTGAACTTAGCTCTTCTCATTCTGTTAAGTCTTAGCTCTTAAAATGTATTAAGAGGTGCTGTAGTGCGTTGTGCATCAACTCCTGATTACTTTTACCCTTAGGGTATATTCAGTGAATTCCACGGTCTACAACCCTGAATTCCTAAGACTCGGACCCCTTGTTCAATAATTTTTTAAGCTATTCAGCATAAAATTGTGAGCAGTCCATAGGTGTTTAAGGGTGTTCTAGGTTTTGTTGGGATCTGGCAGTCTCACCACAATAGGCTGGAGGATAGTGAAGGCTCTAAAAACTAGGTCTTGACATCTACTAGGAGCCAAATTAGCACTTAAAAGGCCGACTTAATGTGGTTGCAAATCCTCGGCCTCTGTCACAGCCTAGCAACCTGATTTTACAGGAGATGATGTGGCCTTATGGCTAGAGGGGTCTACCTTGAAGCTGGGAAACTGGGTTTGAGTCTTCGAAGGGAAGCTCAATATCCTGTGATTCTGGGCAAATCACTTAATCTCCCCGAGCCTAAACAAATTAATGTGTCCGGATGTAATGCAATTGGTGCTCGAGTAAAGTGTTCTGATACCTTTGGGTTGAGTTTGTGCTATATAAAACTCCCCCCCAAAAAAATGTGGAGCCTTTTCATATTGGCAATAAGATTTGAAGAGCATACTGTGCACACTGTTGCAGGTAGTACAAAGATCTTTTCAATTCTATCAAACTCTCAATTGTCTCATGAGATTTCTATTTCATACTGCATACTTTCTTTTCACTGCTAATATTAAAGAATCAAAATATTTGAACAATTCCAGCAAAGTCATTTAATGTTCCTTCCCTTGTCACAAAAAGGAATGTTTGTTGACAACTACGCTCTTCTGGGTTTTTTTAACTGCAAAACTAAACAAAGTGAAATATTTCACATTGATATTTATAGAGGAGGTGTAATGTAGAGGTCTTACCAGTCATTCTGTTTGCTGGATGCATGATCTTGACATTTCACAAATACCACATGTCCCTTGCCCCTTTTCAAATGGGCGAGTGTGCCGTCCTTCGAGCAGAACACCAACCTGTGAATAAACAAACAGAGCCAAAGAGATAAGTCCCAAATCCTGCTCTGTGATCAAATCTATCTTTTTAATTGACAATCAGGAGTCAGATCATCGCCAGGTATTCAGAATTACAACTAAGTAAATGATTGGCATTTGAAAATTTACCATGGAGCAAGCCATAATGAACCCCCAAGGACTGAATTAATCAAACTAAGATACTTATCTCAAATGATAACATGAACATGCCATACTGAGATTCAAACAAGTTGGATCAGCAGAAACGCAAGAGCTTGCATGTAGCTGTTTCACTGGACCAGTTAGGCAGAGGTCTTCAAACTTTTTGATGCCGAGACCCCCTTGTGAAAATGTTGTAGACGTAAGGAGCCCCTCCTGACAAACATTTGTAGAATCTAATACTCCTCGTCATTGACAACCATAAACACCCCCAATTCCCACAGCAAATAATTTTTACAGTGGGGAAATAATATTAAACAGTGTTTAGCAAACCAAAGGTCAGTGAGCGTGGAGACGTGGTCAGAGGTGTCGCTAAAAACGAAGGGTCTTGTTTATGAGGAATTGGCATAGGGCAGCGCTGCAAGTGTTCTTGCTGTGCTGCCTTATGCCAGTGTGAAAGGGCAGGAATGACCCCTATTTCTGAAATACGTTGCATTCCTGTCTTTCCTCTTGCGTTGGTGCACTCATTGCTGCCTAGCACCAACATAGGCAGGATTGTTTTTGTGCCAGAAGGGGCACCTTTCTTCACAAAAACAATCCTGAGAGGTGTTTTCTTCTTTCTACGTGAGCTGCAGAATGCAGCATACATGGAAAGAGGACAAAACGAGGTGAAATTAAAACAATTCTCCTCGTTACACCTCCGCTGTAGAGGCGTACGTTTTTGGGGCCGCCCCAGGTTTACATGATTTTGTAAATATGGGGCAGCATCAAAATCCATGAGAAGCCCCATGGAACGCCCATAGAACACCTCCTTGGCGCAGAGTAAGGGAGCGCAGTGCATTGCACTGCTTTGTCTTATTCATATCTATAAGGCCATGCAAAGCTGTGCCGGGTGATATTGCACCGCCTCATAGGTATGGTCGAGACGATTGTGCCGCTGGAGTGTTTTTCAGGTCTTTCACTATCAGGCCCTTACATATAAAATAATGGGCAGCGTAAATGAAAAATAAATGTAAAAAGTTGTTACTCAGTGGGAAATGCACTGTAGTACATCATGAAACCTCTATTAGTTAATGCACTGCAGATATCTGTGTGTAACCAGAGAGACACAGAATTAAATCTTGGTTGGTGCAGTGGAGAATAGTGACTTGTGTATTTTTCGTGCTATGAGGTCACAGCCTGTGACAGAAAGCACTGTGAATATGTAAGTCGTTATTTTATACTTGCATTGCATTACACACAGTAGAAGATAGACTGATACAAAATGTGTAAATAGTTTTACGATACAAATGGTGCTTCCAAATGTAGATATTAGTCATTCCAGGGCGCTTGTAATGTATTTTTTTTCTCACATAACTGTCCCTTCAACGCCTCCTCAGGGGTACTAAGGGCTGTGTAAATACAGTTATGATTGAAAGCAAGCACTTCACAGCCCAGTTGTTAACTCTTTGCACTACCACTAAAAAAAACAAATCTTTGTCAACACAAAGCGTGAAGTGATTCACTGGTCCCAAGCACCCTTTGCACTTGCAGATTAACTAATAGGGCACATTTGCATGTCTTTCAGCCAACCAGGCAACCTGGCCCAGAACCTTTTCACAGCACAGGAGACTCAGCTGGAGGATTGTAAAATCGAAATTAGCTCTTTCAAGATGGCTGTCTTTTTCCAAAACGAAAGCAAAGATTTTCGATTGCCGGCACAAGTGAGGCTAGGGAATGTGCAACCCCTTCCCAGGACTACTCAGCCCCACTGGGGGTCGCACCCCACAGATTGAAGACCACAAAACTGAATTTTATTTGCATACTCTGAGTATGCAAATAAAATTCAGTTTTGTGGGCCCATTCAAGCATAATTTTTGTTTACATAAGGCTTTTGATTACAGGGTGGCGGTAAAAGGCATTTTTACTGTTTGGATTTAAGAGGGAGGGAGAGAATATGAAACACTTTTCAGCAGAGTTAAGTATAATCTTTTTCACAGTTTGAAATGGGGTGCTTGGAGTAGTGGGGAGGCAGTCCTGGGTATAGGAATGTAAGACAGGAAAGGGTCAGAGACCTACAAATGGCACTTTAAGAAGGTGTTTGGAAAAGGGAAAAATGCTTCTTAGGAAAAAGGTGTGGTACTTCCAAGATTCCATTGTGTAGGGTGCCCATGGGTGAGAAACAGAAGGATTACAAAGGTAAACATAGAAAGATGGGACTGTTACTATGTGGACCATTAAAGTACTATGAATGAGGGAAAATAAACACACATTATGGCTTAAAAAGCGAGAATGAATGTTGAAATTAAAGTTATATACTGTGCCGTAATAAAACATAAGGAAAATTCTGAAACTATTAAGTTTGATTTAAGCAGGAACTCACAGCAAAGGAAAAGGCCCTACTTCATCCTGAGGTAGTTAACTCCAACAGCATCCTAGTGACAGACCACCATCTAGAAAGAGGAATTTATAAGGCCTTTCCCTTAAACTCATTGAGTTAGTTTAGCACCCACAGAAGAAGCCGAAGTATCACATCCTGTACCTAGATCTTAATTCCTCAGTCCTGCACTTTATGCCTGGTGTTCCATGCATCTTGCAAAACATACCTTGGGGTGGCAGTCACCAGAGCAGTACAGGTGGTGAGAACGATCAACCACATACAATATCCTATTTCTGCAATGATTTAATTGTGCAGCACGATTGCTAAAATCTAATTTCAATATGCTTTATGATAAATATTGCAGAAACATGCTTTAATGTGATGGAGATATGATACGCTGTGACAAAAAGAAATATAGAACATAAAAGCGCCCTACCCACCTCCATACCTATACCCAAATTTCTCTCAAGTAGGATGTTGTGGCCCTTTACTTATGTGTGGTCCTTTTTGTCCAACTTGCATTTCATTTTTAATTACTCTAGAACACTTCTCAATGTGTGACTGAATGATACATAAATGTAATATAACCTGGTTATGTGATTCATCCATCTCCCAGATCTATCATTCATACGGCCTATGTAACCCCCCTGCATCCATCCCTTTATTTATCATCCATCTACAATTAGTAATGTTTAATTGTCTTTATCAATCTTTCAACGTATCAACAAGAACTGGCCTTCAAAGGAATGGTAAGTTTGTGTCCAGGGAAAACCATTCGGTTTTTTAAAAGAACCCTCACCCAACAACCTAGTTGGTGGTATGCTTCATCATCGGCTTCACACCCAAGTCGCCGACTGCACCTCAGGTGTGCTGCGATGCCTGAACTACAGCGGTGCGGGATTCTTTGGTGTGTGTAGTGATTTGTGATTTAAAACTGTCTATAGGGTCCCCCTAAAAAAAGTGTACATTTAATAATGGGGCCCTATGGCAGGGTTAAAAATTACAGGGGAAGTGAACTAGCCTCCCAAATTCCTCACTCTCTTGTTGATATTGATTTAACAATCTTTCCCCATCTATCTATACACTTTTTGCTTTATTTTCCTATCTGATATTGATTTATCAATCTTTTCCCATCTATCTATACACTTTTTGCTTTATTTTCCTAAGTGTTCATCTTTCTTTAACCCCTTCCATGCGCATGACGAGCTGAGCTCGTCATGAGTTGCGCCGCTCGCATGCTCATGACGAGCTCAGCTCGTCATGTAACGCGGCTTTTCGCAAAAAGCCGCACAGCGCAAAAATAGCGGCCGCACGCATGCGGTTAATAGTTGTATCCATATATCTTCATCCATTTATTTTAATTGATCTTCAAGTATCCATTAACCTTTCTCAGTCAACTTTGATCCTTCTGTTATCCATCAGTTGTTTCCGCTGTCTTTATCCAACTACACAAAATAATGTGTATCTATAGCATTAGTCACTCACAAAACTTACCAGAAAAATTAAATCAAATCCTTCACATTTATTAATAATGCCAGCAATGCACATTTGATGGACATATTAATCTTATGATGCCTGTGGCTGCAGTTGATAAGCTAGTAGTCAGTTAATGTTACTGCTGCAGGAAACGTCACTCACTCTACAATAATGGATTGGTTGTAGACACTAAAGTATTCTTTTTCTAACTTGATAAATGAATGACAGTGACAGAGTAGAGAAAAACAATTACTTTTTTTGTGTTTCTCCTGATTTTACTCTGACTTTCTGGATGTCCAGCGTGTAGGTGGTCCACCAGTCTGACCAACTAAAGATTGAATCTTTTTCCCACTGCATCTTCAGCATTAGCAGATCTCCAATATCCACCTCAGTGTACAGTAAGAAGGAATAGGTCTTGTTCGTGGAAACCTCCGGCCTGCAAAATAAAACAGATGTATCACAGACTTTAATATTGTCAAAGTGTTAGGTCCTAGTGACGTAGGAAATTCTCAATGTGTGGGAACAAAATTACCACATCATATCCAATGAGTGTAGTCCTGCAAAGGTAGATATATGCTAGAGACTGATGTAATGATGATCAAGGTATTAGCTTCAGTGGTTAAAAAAGAGTGAGTTATTGGGTCATATTGGGTCATGCAAAGAGCCTTCTCTTATACTAAAACACGTAAGTGATTAAATATTCCGAAACCGACTTGGTTCTGAGCTTTGTGGAACTCATCTGATCCAATTAAGGATCGACCCAAGGCCATAAAAACCTAAAAGTTAACCATAGCATATGAACAATGTGAAAATTATAGATCTGTAAGAGTAGACAATTGTTGGAGTAAACGGAAAGCATACTGCATATTATCATAAACTCATCATTAGAAACTTGGATGAAACATGCAATGATAAGGATCCGAAAACATCATGGAGTTGACTCACAATATAATTGCCATGTCGACGTGCTCGTCGTGGGTGCCGTAAAGAGAGACCAGGAGTGGCTGATTGGTCATTGTGAAGTTCTTTTTCCCGAAGAAATGCACTTTCACTTGATAATGAAACACTGCAGTGGGAGAGTAAACACATTGTAATGAAACACTGCAGTGGGAGAGTAAACACATTGCATCACTACAAGTTCCTGAATATGTTGTAGCAGAAATCATTTACTCATTTCTGTTTCCTTTCAAAATGGGTGTCAGAGATGGAGGGTCCAATGTTAGTACATGAAGCCAGATTTTGATGATATTGATCTAGGATACATTTCTATACAATGAGTATCAAAGGGAGTCCTTCACATTTTTAAGGTCAACCTGAAAATCAGTCATGGTACAGGATGGGGTTTCATATTTTCACCTACCCATTAGGCCATACTGTAAGATGCTGCAGTTTAAGTCAAACATGTCTAAACAAACCTGTATGAATCTCAGTGAAGGATAAGTGTTGGTGTTAAATATACATCTGACTTTTTGACTAGTTAGTGTACGGAAAGTTTTGAGGTGTTCCGTTAAACAGGAGCCGAGAAAAAAGGGAGGTCCCAAGTCACAAAATCCCCATGCATTTTCCATAGACTTCTACAATAAGGTCTACAGCAAAAACTTCAGAACGGAACTACACCAAATTTAGCAGGAAACTAGATCTTGGTTCGCAGATTGTGCTTTTTGGTGATTTTGTGTAAATCCATTCAGTAGTTTTTGAGAAATTAAGGGTCCGAAATATTTGTATATCTGGATGGTTGGGTCTGTGATAGTCTCGCAAGACTCTCGCGGGTGCACCAATTAAAAAATAGAGTGTTCTGATTGGCCCGGGGAGCTATTTTTTTCTTGGGCAATTTGCTCCCGCAGGACTCAGATACCCGCGGGAGCGAAAACTCTGATTGGCTGCCAGCAACATCAGATTAATGTTGCTGGCAGCCATTACAGGACTCAGGACTTAATCCCCTGTCCTGAAATTTGCACAAAAAAAATAATATAGGTGGCAGGGTATGGAAACCCTGATACCCTGATATTCTGCCCACCTTGCCTCATGGGGTGAGTGGGACCCACCCAGCCAAAACTGAAAAAAATACTGTAATTTTTTCAGCAATCCTGCTGGATTGTTAAAAAAAACAAAAGAACTTTGAGCTTCTTTGTTACCCCACAGAACCTGTGCTTATTTTCATGGATGCTTTCAAATACCTTTTAAGGTTGAAATAGCTCACATTTAGCAGATCTGCCAGATTTAGACTAAAGTGCTTGAGTGTGTTCAAAAGATTTGTTATCAACGTGCAATCCCTCCTTATTGGGTCAACGCATTCTGTGCCTATAAAGTTCCTAAGAGTATCCTCCGGCGTATTATGGCTGCCAATCCCATTATAAAAGTACTTACCAGACCCATTACAAAGCGCAATGCCTCGATTGGTGCCATCATATTTAAATTGCAAGTAGAACGCAAGATCTACCCCGCACCATATAACAATGTCAGAGGGATTTTCATCTTATATACTGTTATTAAATGGTTAAAATACCTTCTTCCCATTTCGCCATAAAGTGGTTTATGTGCTTTAACATGAATCGTAATATTATATAATATAAGAAATAAAGGAAAGTACTTAAAGGCCTCTTTTTAATAGTCATATGGCCACTTTTTCTGTAGAAGTTTGTCCTTGGGACTAGAGATCACAATACACGACTGGAAGGGGGGAAACATCCTTTACAATGCAACTTTTACCACGCAGTGCTTTTACATCGCAACTTTTACAACGCAAACCATTACAACGCATTGCGCTGGGGGGCGCTCTAGGATAGGGAATAGATTTAATTTACTATCCAACACCTTCCCTAGTGTCCACGGGAACTGGAGTTGGAATAGTAAATTAAACTATTCACTATCCAGCACCCCAAAGCGCTACGCGTTGTAAAGGTTTGCGTTGTAAAAACTGCGATGTAAAAGCATGCGTTGTAATGTCATACATCCCTGGAAGGGGTAAGCAAGTGACGAAGGAGTAGCTTATTGCGAACTACATTTAGATGTAAAACACCAAGGGGAATGCACATAATAACCAGTGCTTAATTTGTCCAGGTGATGGGCACCAACTCTAATTTTTAGTGAGTGACTGAGATTTATATTTCACCACTGGTATTGTATTCCATAATCAGTGAGAGTGAAAGAAAGAAAAGAAAGGAAAGATGGTGGAAAATGACAAATGGAGAAAGCAATCTGTAGGATTGAGATAAAGAGACAGGAAGTGCAAGGTGGTGGAAGAGAAAGGCATGCGCTGGAAGCAAGAATAGGGAGCCTTGGTATTCGGTAACCATAGCATTTGGCAATTCCAGTGGCAGGCTTTTAAGAAACGCTTTGAACTCTTCTCTTCTGTTTTTTTTCACAATTTAAGCACCAGTACAACTTCCATGGTGGGTGAACATTAAGGGACACAAAACCATTACAACGCATAGTGCTGGGGGGCGCTCTAGGATAGGGAATGTATTTAATATACTATCCAACACCTTCCCTACTATCCACGGGGACTGGAGTTGGAATAGTAAATTAAATAAATCACTATCCAGCGCCTAAAAGCACTATGCGTTGTAATGGTATGCGATGTAAAAACCGCGTTGTAAAGGTAGGCGTTGTAAAAGTATGCGTTGTAACGTCATACATCCCTAAATACAGATGGACACTGCATATTCTTTATTGTCATGAAAATCATCATTACAATGTAAAATCTACCAGCTACGACCCCATTTCTTTTTCACTGAAAATTAGAACGTGGCGTATAAGAGATCACATACAAGAGATCACATACATGTGCAATCTACCTCAATGACTAAGTAGAGCCAGTTGGTACTCAATAGCGAAGAAGGAAAATACTCTAACCACCACAGTCAGACTGCTTTAGAGACATACCTTTGTATGGCATCTGAGATCGGGTCTTCAAATACATTTTGCTGCTTCGCTTGCCCCGAACCTTGTTGACCTTATAGCCCAGGGTATTGCAGCGGTTCTTCCGACAGCTGAGACAAAGCCCCTTCTCAAACGCTTCCTTCGAGTTGCAACGATAAGCCATACTTTGCTTCTCGTCATGAAGCAGAGAGTCAATAAAGAGGTGAATGGAACGTTCATGAGAACACTTGACTAGCTGGTCAATATCTTAGAAAAAGGAAACCGGAAATAAATTAAATTGACAAAAAGTGATATCATTCAATATAAGGCATTCCTGTCATGAGTTTAAATTACAGATATTTGGTGTCTCCTCCCTACCTGTAAAAGTAGTAAACTTAAAAGTAAGATTTATTGCTATATTAGAGCCATTCAAATATAATTCCTGGACTTGTATCATGAAGTAATAAATGACCAGAGATTCACATAACTCAAATTATATAAAACCTCCAACTACTGTAATACACTGGATCTTAATACATTTGAATACATTTATAAAATCACAAAATAGCTACCCCAAATTAAGATACTAAAAGTGAAAAAAAGTTAACTGCATGACATGGTTGCATAATTATCTAACACCTATCAAACAGAGGAAACCTTCTCTCTAGATTCTTAATGTCTCCAAGTGTTAAGCTGCAAGGGCATAAAAATAGGCTTTAACAGGTCTCTCATCCACTAGAAACACCTGGAGGAATGTTTCATCATTGAATCCTTGCCCTGATACCTCTAGCATATGAGCAGGTTCTACCTTGACCCTCAAGGGAGCACTTCCTGGGAGAGGGGATCTAAGAATTACAATTTCATAATGATTTCCCAATTCTATTTAATTCACATATCCTTTGAGAAGGTTAAAGGAAAGTACAGTGCTTTGGACGGTTAATTACTCCTGCAGGTCAACTTCTATCTGAAAGGACTATGGTAGTGGAAGTGGAGACAACCCTACAGCATACTTCCCTCTCCATATTGGTTTGATTTTGTGCATAAATATCTAGAAAAACACAGCAGAATATACCTGCTTTTCTATACATATTCAACATCCAGTCTTCTGAGATATTAAAAGATTCTTGAAATTTACGAGGAAGGTTGCAAGGTCTTAGAGACTCACCATAGAAAGATAAAACCTCAGTTGTCTCATCATTTAACTCACCCACCCTCTTGTATAAGGCTGATTGATCGCCTTGACTGGAGATATCATGTTTCTTAAATATTCATAGTCAAAGAAGCAAACCCTAATTTTGTCTGTCGTCCAAGACATACATTTGGTTATAATCTTGCCCAATATCTTTGGAACCTAAATTGCCTTCTTGCTCCATTTACAGGTAAATTTATCGTAATGTAATTCTATTTATTCTAGCAATGTTGACAAACTACTTTTTGGGTAATCAGTCTTTTGCCTTTCTCTGCAAATAACACTATCAACCTATCATGGCACGTGGCCTAATCTTCTGTAATACCACTCTCTTATTATTGAGAAAAAGATTCAATTGGATGGGGGATAAAACAAACTGGTGCCTGCCACCCACATCATGGGGAACAGTTGGAATGTGTAAGGGGTTGGTCTATATTACACTGCCTGAATTACTACTGTGTTGTAAACTGTAATTACAGTAAAATCGCTCTTCTCAGCAGAGAACCTCCCAAAGATCCATCCAGTCTACAGAATCAAATGCTATTTTCTGATTCACAAAAGCTAAACATAGAGACACTTCTTAAGAACAACAGACTTCGGTGAGAAAAATGAAGAATGGAAAGAGCTTCTCTCAGTTTATTCTTGCTCGTACGCCAGCTTAAGGGGCATATATATATATATATATATATATATATATATATATATATATATATATATATATATATATATATATATATATATATATATATATATATATATAATTTATTTTTTTTGTCTGCCGAGGCAGCGGAATAAAAGCAAATTTGAAAACCACGGAGAAGTGTGCGCCGCTCCTTTTTTGCTAGAAAAGTACTTTTGGAGTAAAAAAAGAAATATATATATATATAGAGATATATGTATATATTTATTTATATATATATATATATATATATATACACACATATACACACACCCCTTAAACTGGCGTACACCCACACAATAGTAATTCCCCACAGTGCTGCTTTACTGAAAAGGGGACACGGACTACACTTTGTGCTGATCCATCGATATTTATTAATCGGATGGCAGGATATGTATATATGTATATGTTCTTTTTATCCTTCCAATGAATCTATTGAGAAGCAACTTCACAAAAGCAGTACTTAACGTGTCAATAGGATAAGGAAAAACGTGTGTCACTAAGTATGAGGTTTAAGGGTTTTCTTTTAACGGAAGGCTTTGCTGTGAAATAACTGATTATGTTCATAACAAGGATAAGGAAACCATCAAAAACCGTAAATAATCTTTAAAGATTAAATATATTAAGGGAGGTAATGCTAAACAGTCTGAGATGTGTAAGATTGCGCATCAAGTTTATAGAGTCATTGGTCAAATTCAACCTTACTATAAATGTTGTTTTGTAATTGGAAATTCAGATATGGTGTTGAAATGGGCGGTGGTTACCATCTACTTTTGGAACTTGAGTGAAACATTGAGTAATAAAGTAATTCAGATATCCTAATGGGAGTATTATAAAGGAAGTATTTGGTTAAAAATATGCACTTAATTTTAAACCATGGGTATTTATTTATGAACTAATTTCTTTTTAGCTAGTGTTTTATGTACATGAAAAATGTATTGTTTTATCGTAAAGGCCCTTTTATAAAAATCCAGCCAAAACAATAAAGTGAATTTCTCTGCAAGTCTCTGGTTTAAACATGATTATAGCCCTGTTGGTGGTGTCGCTGTTATTCAAAACTTTTTTCGGTAATTACCAATCAGAGTACATAAAAGGATCTCAGCTGCCTGCTTGGTGGAAAGTCAAGTGCTACAAAATGAATTAGGGTGAAATATTCCGATGTCTGAACCCATTGGCAGTCATCATTTTCATAAAATTACTTGGATCAGTTGAAAACGGTAACCCCTTGTGGTGAACAGTCCTTATTAGCTAATTCTTCTAAAGTGTCCTGAATTTCAAAACTAACTGTAAAAAACTTAAGTTTCCAAGAAATACCTCCAAATCCATTTCCTGCTATTATCCGTAGAGCTTCTCCGAGGTTGCACCCTGGCTGGAAACTTCCTCCATTGGGATAGATGTCTATGTGCCCGACAGGTTTTTGAATACCGATACTGCGGTCTGGAGATCCCCTTGTGTACGTATGCAGAACATCGACAAAATCGGCATCATCAGGAGAAAGGCGAATTAGGTCTTCGGCATATTCAAAGTTTGGCCCTGCAGGATCCAGACCTGAAGGAAAGAAAAGTTGTAAGTGTTTTAATTCAAACAGCAGTTAACTTTGCAGAACATATTTTCAAGTTATGTGGGTGGACAGCTGGAACGAACGAGGTAATTTGTAAATACTTAGTTATGGATCTTGTATATATAGGATAGTCCTGTTCTAGTGGTTGTTAGATGAGGGAGTTTTGCTGTAAAATCGTGGAACTCCCCATCCTAAACCATTGCCCCTGCCCCCACGTCATTTAGAGTTGGGGACACTTTTGCAGTCAGAGGTGTAGGATTCGATAGTCCACACTGGACAGCGCAGACACTGGGACACCTATAGTTCCATCCGTGAAATGCCAGGTCAAAGAAGGAAAAATAATTGATGCACAAGCTAGGAGAAAGCTCCCTACACATCATGGAGGTTATTTTTTGTTGAATTTCAGAAACAAACTCCTGCATTGGGGTTTGTTTCTGAAAAGCCAGTAGGCCTTCTTTTTTACAGTTTGGCGTAAATGCTCCTTATGGACCAGCAGTAGCTTATTTGCCAAATGTATCCCCTCCACGGCCCTCAGTATGAGGCTTGGAAAATTGCCCACTATTTCACAAATCTTGAGATTATGGATAACATGAGTGATGAAAATCTGGCCCATTACGACTTGGGGCCTGAGGGTTCATTATAAAAGGAGGAATTACTGGGAAATTTGTAAATTCGAGCCTGATCCCTCAGTAATTCCTCATTTTATGTCTGCCCTTTAAGACTGAGATTTCAGCAGTTTCCACTAGTGAAAGTCTTCTTGTTAATTTAAGAGATCTGCTGTGTTCCCACAAACCTCCCAAATCCAATGGGAACTGATAACTGATGTCGACATCCTATCGGAATTATGGGGACCCGGGGGGACATTGGCGCGAGCCGGTGTCCCCTTGGGAGGTTTTGCGCGGTGGAACAATCCACCTTAGCGTGATTGGTCAGAAGGGTTGGGAATGGGGCGGGCTTAGTTAAGTTATTTAAGGAAGTGGTGGGCGGGTATGACGTCACGAGTGAAGGCGGGAGGAGTGTGGCGTACTTTGTTTCCCCACCCTCCCTTCCCTCTTTTGTAATTTTATTTCTTTTTCTTTATTGGTTTAAAAAAAAAAATGGTCACGTTAAGACAGTTTTACAGTTTTATCCTTTCTTGGTATATAATCTCGTTAGGCGCTCTGTGGGGGGTCAGGATAGTCTAGAGCGGGCTTATCCTTTCCCTCTGGGGGTGGGGGGAGGGTAGGAGAAAAAATGGTTATGGAAAGATAATGAGGAGAAAAACAATTGTTGGGATTGGACAGTATTGGGGGTATTTATTGATAAGTTTTTGGGAATGTTTTTGGTTTTACATTTATTATGGAAAATGTTTGGGAAAATTTACCAATGTGTGTTCTTTCGATCGTAGAAATGCAAAGAAATGGATTATCTGTTTTTGACTGTCTTAAATAAAAAGTGACCTTTTTTGCTATAAATATTTAAGTGTGGATTGTTCTTATGGCGCGAAGAGGCGACTTGTAAAGAGGGACCAAGTGGCTGCACCAGCAAAATGCCCATTACCTAGCAGTCTTAAAATGGCGATCTTGTATGTAAATGACCTAATACAGCATTTTCAAAGCTCCGTTGAGGTGATTGGCCAAGAATGAATGCTCAGCTCTGGGGCAGCACGTGCACCCACTCAAGGGCCTTGCCTCTCTAGACCAATCACAGGATAGCGGAGTCTTCATTAAAACCACCTGCGCGCGAGAAGTCACGCAACAATCTTCAGTGTCATGGCGTGCTACGTCTACCCTTTAACGAAGAACGTATGAACTATAATAACCTCAGTGCCCAGCTGGAGTCAGGAATGGCGGGAAACACGTTGGCAGAAGAGCAAAGGAGACCAATTCAACTCAATAAGGGCGGAAATTACAGGCCATGCTGCTATAGATTAAAAAATAAACAATACAAAATAAAGAGGGGCCGCCAAGAAGCTTGCTTACGCTATAAACAAACAAACTAATCAAATACAGAGTTTGAGAAAGAAAACCGTGCAGCTGTGAAATGAAATGAGTAACTTTAAAAGCGGGAACAAATGGCTGGCAGAGTTTTGAACATATGTCCGCTTTGAAAAATGGCAGGTTTGACGTGCAGGTCAAGCCTGAATTCATCCTCAAAGTTTAAACAGTTACAGCTGAAAATGTGTGTCAGTCAACCCATCTTTATTCGGCAGTAGGCCATAAAAAAAATTATAAATACAAAAATAAATACAAAAATATTATAATTTAAATCAGACACATTCAACAAACACATCGATTGCAGAAGGTAAAACGGAATCATTTATAATAACATAAATGAGTGATGTTTTAAAGAGACAAGGGTGGATGAAAAGAGGGTCGAATGAGATTAGTTAACCCCTTTAAAATCGTTTCTCCTCAATTGAGTTATAGAATATTTTAGATATTTACTGTAGCGCAGAACTACAGCCTAAAAAACGGGGAGAGGTTTTTGGACACAGGACCCCGCGATATATCTCCAGATGAAAACAAGCACTGGGAAAGCAATAAGTCTGGTCTTAGCAAACTGGGTTTGACAGTTATTGTTTATTTTTGATTGCAAGGGAAGTCCAAAAAGAAAACATGATCAATAAAAACAGTAAATGAAAAATAATATTATTCGTAGACTATAATGTTAATAGAAATGTTGGGGTGCTTTCAAGCAGCCTAATGTACTTAGGATAGGTAGGTAGAGAAACCCAGATTAGTTTCAATTATCATCAGAGAAAAATATATTAATATTGATGCTTGATTTACTGCAATCTGAAGACATCATAAAAAAACAATGGTCATGGATGGGAAGGAAAAAAGGAATTGGCAAAGCAAACTAATGGCCCACCAGTGAAGCAATTGAAGTGCATTATTTCCAGGCTACCATGCACATGTCATCAGGTAAAGTGCCATAACACACAGTACAAGAGTCGATGGCTCAAATAAGCTACTCTGTTTCGCACTACTGCATGATGTGGTGGGCTTAAACAAAATGCGAATGACAGCTGAACAGACCAATAGATAAAGTTGGCTAACAAAAGCCTTGATCCCACCTATTGCCTATTTTTTCATCCACATTACACTCCCTGTCTTTTTATCTCCCCACTGTTTCATCATGGTTTTGTTACTGCTGAACTCTCTTTCACTTCCTCCTTCACTTTTCCTTTGCTACTTTTCTATCATCCTCTGTTCTCCGATTGATGTCTTCTTCTCTTTGCTCTGGGTCAAAGTCTAAAGGTCAAATGTAGTCCTGGTGGCTACAAACGTGTGCAAGTGTCCACTACCTGCAAGTACCGGCACAAATTAAACACAGTACACTTTACTGAAAACCTGATCAATCACCAAACTGAAGATCCAACTCTCGGGGAAGCATCAGTTTGAGGATGTAATATCAAAACCATCCCAATGATCAGCTGTCCTTTGGTACATCAATAGATGTTAGGAGTAGATGTTTATATATTTACTTATTTATTTTATTTGAAAAGTTTCATAAAGCGCGAACAAGACCCAACAGGCTTACCAGAGCGCTGTACATAGTTGGCGAAAGCAAGGGTACAAACATAATGAAGGTAAGTCAAGTTACAACCTGTGGGAAAACTTTCAAGTTAAGGAGTAGTGGGGTATAAACAGTGCCATATAAGACGTAAAGTAAAAATATCATACAATAGTAAGAATTAGGACATGCTATATGACTCAGGGAATTTTAACAACAGAACAAGAGCAAGATCATCAGTTAATGCAGTTCCGGAGCCAACGAGGAATAGATCATAGAAAGATAAAAGAAAACATAAAATAAGGCATTGGTGTAATACCTATATTCTAAGGTACAGTTCTATGGCCGACGGTTCAAAGATTTTGGACTTTAATGGGAAGCTTAGTTAAAAAGTTGCTCAAGAAGGAGGTGCAGAGAAGAATCCTTCTCCTGCAATGATTAGAGAACAAGGTGTTGTGTCATGGTTCAGCGGATCTTCAAGAAGGGACACTTTCTAGCTCACTGCAGTGAAGCAGTTTGTAATCTCTGCAGAGGGCGAATCAATTCTCCTTTTTGGCGATCAATGGTAGAGACTATGGAACTTTGGAGGACTTATGGCATTTCTTCTTTTGACCGTTAAAGGTCCAACCTTAACCAGTGAGCAGTTTGTGAGCCCATTAATTCCATGTCAAGACCTGGTAATTTCACTGTGGAGAGTATGTCCCAAGCGTGAAGAAAACAGAGAGGGTGAGGTGGTAAAAATTAGAGTAAATGCTGCCATCACCCAATCTAGCAGTGTTTTAAAACCTCATAGGTGGAGGAACTGAGCAACAACCCTCCTTCATGAGTTCGGATTCATTCTTACAGCTCCGATCTGAGCTCCGGTGTTTACAAGGAGAACTTTTATAGCAACTGTTCGTCCATGAGAACTCATATAGTTATTTTTTCCCTATCGGCGTTCATAAAATCATAGCAAACTCATATGTGGCCAGATTGTAAAGCATATTTGACATGCGTTATTTGTATCACCTCTGTGGTAATTTAATGTTGTGCTTGGTGCACACACCTTATACCACCATATTATGGAAGTATATTTCTCTTGAGATGATAATATGTCATATATTTGTGAATGTTTTTTGATTAGCATTCTGATGTGGTGGTGATATGTTCAGTTGTTGTTTTTTGCAGCTTGCTTCTTGTCCAGCTATATTGCAATGTGATGTGTTGTTCTGTGGTTGTTGTTTTTGTTTCTATTTTGACTATTTAATTGTACTCTGACCTTTTATCTTTTCACTGTGCTATAATGCTTTGTATATGATATTGTGTTATTTTCTGTTGTTTACAGTAGCTGTTCTCTCATGACAATCAATCAGTATCCACTGTCTAAGGTGGTAAAATAGCACCGCTCCAGCTCTTGAACTTTGTAAAGTACAAGTCATCCCAAAACTTTGGAAGAGTCCTTGTCTTAATTAGAGTTTGTAGCCCACACTATACGTGAGAAGGCCCATAGTGTGCTGTATTTTATATTCACATCAAAGATAGCAAGGCGTGAGGACTAGCTGTGCCAAAAATGCATAGAAACTCAACCCAGGGAGAAGTCTCTTGTGAAACCCCATTCCATAATCATTTCCAGTGTTTGCAGGAAACATCTGAAGCAAATAAACCATTCCAGCACTCTGGCTGCCCCATTCACTGAAAGACACTGTAGCCACTCGCTGTGAAATGGCTGAGAAGTCATATACATAAGCTCTTTAGATGCCTACAAGCCTGGCTGGTACACAAAAGAGACAATATCTGCACAGCAGATGCACAGTGACCTCCCAGCACCAACCGAGAACAGAATAAGCAGATTAGGTCGAGGGAAGAGGCAGCCAAACTTCAGGGGTGCAGTCCTGAAATTGACAAGTCTTTAAAGGCACATCCCTTCCTTTTAGGATCCCATTTTCTATGTAGGCCAGCCCACCTCTATGCCATTCAAGTCACAGGGTATCAAGAGCAAACCACAAGGGGACGCTCCAGCACTATTGCAGCTGGGGCTCAACCAAAGTGGTGCCTATTCATCCAGAAGCCGTAGGTCGTTTTCCGTCCATGCTTCCTGTTGTATCAGTTATCTTATTACCCAGTTACAGGACTTTTGGTCCACCAGGAGGCATGCGCTGCAGGCACTTACAGGCATGTTATCTTAAAAAACACCAAAACCTGGTTTCTGAGGCGCCTCCTTGTAGGTTCAATACTTTTAAAAAACGTATGCGTGTTACTGTTGATTTCTAAATTCCATACGCTCCTCTTTTTTCCTTTTTATGAGGTAGCCACAAAACGTTTTCCGCCTTTTCTTAAAACCCAATTTTTACAATTGATAGTCTCCTAAGTGTTGAATGCAAAGTCCTTTCAACTTAACTCTGTGTACATTCAAAACCAAAGTGATTTCCCGAATCAGCAGGAAAAAATGTGTGAAAGACAAAATGACCCCTCACGTGTGCACCACCAACGGGGTCACTGGTTGGTACTCACCAGTTGTGCCCACACACAGGCATAGCAGGAAGTTGCAGGACCTGCTCATGTGGCCTGTGATGTATGCCCAGGAAATGGGTACTGCACATAGGTTGTGTCATGTGTAGCTGGAAGCAGAAGCTACACTATGTCCCGATAAAGCGCGCGGTAAGGCAGGAAGAAATAGATAATCTCAGAACCTGTGATGGAGCACGGACCAAGCACTGTATGCAGGCAGGTTGTCATGCATGCAGTAAGATGCAATAGCTGCACTATGTAGTCTTAAGGTGTGATGTGGTCCAACAATAACCAAGAGGTGGTCATAGACTCTTGGGTGTATCATGTGTCGCATCGAAGTATGCGGAGTCCCAGACTCCTGCACATATATTCCTGCTTGGACTTCTCCTGTCATTATAGTCAAGTGATATGATCAACAAGTTAATGCAGGTTAAATCCTGTGCTCAGAGGAGTGCATACTACCCACATAACGTGTCAGTGTGTCACATGTCAGTACACCTCCACCATACGCGCACTGCACCAGCACCCTTCACACATCCTCCAATCTAGCACATACCTTTTGCAAAAGGAGTAGTCCAAAATAAGTCTGACAGCGCTAGACGATGGCAGAGTTCATACCAGCTACTAGAAGAAACTGCATTTAGAAACTATGTAAAGGAGCACTGGCCTTCAGGGACAAATGGAGGGCTTGCCTCCATTTTAAAACCCAGCGGTCTGATGCACAATGTTGCGGGACGTGTTCTCAATGTTGCAGTGTATGCTCTGCACATCACAGAGAAACCTAAACAGGTTTGCCTGACTTTTGTCTTACAAAAGTGTTAAACAAGTTCCGGTACACATCAACAGGACACCTGAAAGTACAGATTATCTAGAAATTTCAGGAACCATTCATTCAAAGTCTCTGCTTTCAAGTTGAGAATTTGAGGCGGGGCCTTTCCTCAGAAAGATAGGGTTGTTGACAAAAGCTGTCATTATCTCACTGACTTGCAGATCCTCTAATGCATGGGTACTCGCAATCGTTTTCCCAAGGGGCCGAAACGTGTTGCTGACAGTAGGGTGAGGGTCAGTGTGGTATAAGATGGGCATGGGGGAAGCGAAATATGTAGATTTTTTTTTTTAAACAGATTTTTATTGGCTTTTCAAGGTGACATCATAGGAAAAACAGCCCAGAGGGCACAACATGTGATCAAACGGTGCAATTAAAGTCCAGTGCAGTTACCCCCCCCCGCTCATTGTCATAAGGTCCGCCTTCTGAAGCATGTACATGTTATGGACTGTGACTGATGGTGTTATTTTGAGGGTCAAATTATATCCTTCCTATGCCTTTGTCCCCTCAATTGCCATTATGTGATCGAGGTTGCTGCACCACAGAAGGCTCGAGTCAGATACCCGGCTCTGACTCAGCTCAAGGTTCTCTGGGATCCCCGAGCCCAAAACTAACCAAGCCTTCCTGTGGCTTCTGCCTGCTACCCACACTCTAACCTCATAGCCAACAAGCATTGCAAATGCAATAGGTCTCGCATTAGAAAAGTTGGAGTTATTGGTCTTGTAAATGACATTTTATTTATTTGTTGGTTTTTAAAATTGCTAAATTGATGGCTTTGTCATTTACAATGCCAATAGTTATAACTTTCGCGAATGTGACACCTATAGCATTTGGAATGCAACATGTTTTGTATTTACGTGACTTAGATGGCAGCTCTGGTCGTTAGGCCACATCTCTAGAGAGCAGGAGAGTGCAGCAGGGGAGAGAAGCACAGCAATGCAATAGGTCTCGCATTAGGAAAGTTTGAGCTATTGGTATTGTAAAGGACAAATTTTTTATTTATGTGCTTGTTTTGAAAATAGCGAAATTAATAGCTTTGTTATTTACAATGCCAATAGTTTTATCTTTCGCAAATGTGACACCTATTGTAACACAATATGTGTTGTGAGGGTGGGTGAGGGTGAGGGGTTGAGGGTGAGGGTGAGTGAGGGTGAGGGGTTGAGGGTGAGTGAGGGTGAGGGGTTGAGGGTGAGTGAGGGTGAGAGGGTGAGGGTGAGTGAGGGTGGGTGAGGGTGAGTGAGGGTGAGGGTGAGGGGTTGAGGGTGAGTGAGGGTGAGGGGTTGAGGGTGAGTGAGGGTGAGGGTGAGGGTGAGTGAGGGTGAGGGGTTGAGGGTGAGTGAGGGTGAGGGTGAGGGTGGGTGAGGGGTTGAGGGTGAGTGAGGGTGAGGGTGAGTGAGGGTGAGGGTGAGTGAGAGTGAGGGTGAGTGAGGGGTTGAGGGTGAGGGGTTGAGGGTGAGTGAGGGTGAGGGGTTGAGGGTGAGTGAGGGTGAGGGTGAGGGGTTGAGGGTGAGTGAGGGTGAGGGGTTGAGGGTGAGTGAGGGTGAGGGTGAGTGAGGGTGAGGGTGAATGAGGGTGAGGGGTTGAGGGTGAGTGAGGGTGAGGGTGAGTGAGGGTGAGGGTGAGTGAGGGTGAGGGTGAGTGAGGGTGAGTGAGGGTGAGGGTGAGTGAGGGTGAGGGGTTGAGGGAGAGTGAGGGTGAGGGGTTGAGGGTGAGTGAGGGTGAGGGTGAGTGAGGGTGAGGGTGAGGGTGAGTGAGGGTGAGGGGTTGAGGGTGAGGGGTTGAGGGTGAGTGAGGGTGAGGGGTTGAGGGTGAGGGGTTGAGGGTGAGGGGTTGAGGGTGAGTGAGGGTGAGGGTGAGGGGTTGAGGGTGAGTGAGGGTGAGGGGTTGAGGGTGAGTGAGGGTGAGGGTGAGTGAGGGTGAGGGGTTGAGGGTGAGTGAGGGTGAGGGTGAGGGTGAGTGAGGGTGAGGGGTTGAGGGTGAGTGATGGTGAGGGTGAGTGAGGGTGAGGGGTTGAGGGTGAGTGAGGGTGAGAGAGTGAGGGTGAGTGAGGGGTTGAGGGTGAGGGGGTGAGTGAGGGTGAGGGTGAGGGGTTGAGGGTGAGTGAGGGTGAGGGGTTGAGGGTGAGTGAGGGTGAGGGTGAGGGTGGGTGAGGGTGAGTGAGGGTGAGGGGTTGAGGGTGAGTGAGGGTGAGGGGTTGAGGGTGAGTGAGGGTGAGGGTGAGGGTGAGTGAGGGTGAGTGAGGGTGAGGGTGAGTGAGGGTGAGTGAGGGTGAGTGATGGTGAGGGTGAGTGAGGGTGAGGGTGAGTGAGGGTGAGTGAGGGTGAGGGTGAGTGAGGGTGAGTGAGGGTGAGGGTGAGTGAGGGTGAGTGAGGGTGAGTGAGGGTGAGGGTGAGGGGTTGAGGGTGAGTGAGGGTGAGGGGTTGAGGGTGAGTGAGGGTGAGGGTGAGTGAGGGTGAGGGTGAGTGAGGGTGAGTGAGGGTGAGGGTGAGTGAGGGTGAGTGAGGGTGAGTGATGGTGAGGGTGAGTGAGGGTGAGGGTGAGTGAGGGTGAGTGAGGGTGAGGGTGAGTGAGGGTGAGTGAGGGTGAGGGTGAGTGAGGGTGAGTGAGGGTGAGTGAGGGTGAGGGTGAGGGGTTGAGGGTGAGTGAGGGTGAGGGGTTGAGGGTGAGTGAGGGTGAGGGTGAGTGAGGGTGAGGGTGAGTGAGGGTGAGTGAGGGTGAGTGAGGGTGAGTGAGGGTGAGGGTGAGGGGTTGAGGGTGAGTGAGAGTGAGGGTGAGTGAGGGGTTGAGGGTGAGTGAGGTGGTGGATGTGGTGGTGGATGCGGTGGTGGTGGATGTGGAGGTGGTGGTGGATGTGGTGGTGGATGTGGTGGATGTGGGGTGATTGCGGCTTGCAAGCTTATTCCGCTCACGTTATGCAGTTTCAAACATGATTGCCACTATTACTCTCAAATTCACTTGGCAGCAAACTGGTGAACTAATTAAAAGAAAGTCGTATTCAGCGTTATGGCCGGTACTTTATTCCAGCAAAGTGGCAAGCCAGTACACACCAATGAGCTAGTAAAGCTAAAAACACACCACATGGCACAATTGCTGGCTGAGCGAGCAGAAGTAAGCCAAACAGCTTTCCCGTAGCTAAGGAGAGCTGAGCTCTTTTTGTAGCAGCACGCATAAGAAAAGTCCCGTATTTTCACCAAAACACTCTCTGATAATGATCAGCCGAATTCAGAAGGCTTCCTGCCCTCATATATTCTCAAGAGAGCAGTAATCTTATAAGGAAATGCTGTCATCACACCTAAAGCTACGGATGAGGAGAGCTTGCTGGAAGACATTCAATTAATGAAAAAAAAAAAAGAAAAGGAGACACGGCCGGCCGGCCGTGAACTGAAAGCACGGCCGGCCGGCCGTGAAAAAGCCTTTGATGCCGCAGGGGGTAATTAGGGGAGGAGAATGGCTGGGCTGAGGCACAGCGCCAAGCCTTTGATGCAGCAGGGGGCGGAGCGGGAAGAGCTGCTGGCGGCACTAAGCTGACGATTTGATGCTGTGCACGCGCATTTTAACTAATTGCGCTTGCGCATTGAGTTAAAAGTGCACATGCACTTCATCAAATCGCCAGTGAATCGCCAGTGTAGGTAAGCTTTGTTTAAGCCCCCATAGTCTCGCTCTGCTCAATGCGCATGCGCATTGACAGGCGAGACCTAAAAATGAAAGACAAAGCATTAACTTTGATGTAAACCGTGAAATTGAAAGAGATACCCATCTAGTGGCTAAATTGTACAATATGAAGCCGGAAGACGTGGGCTCAATACCGGCTCCACCACTTGATCAAATTGTGTGATCCTAGGCAATTGTTTTATTTCACTCTGCCTCCTTTCTCTTCGTTATGAAAGTACATTGAAATACATACGTTCAGAATATGCTTGGTGAAAACTTTTTCTTGTGTTTGATTAAAGAAACTATACATTTGTTCCAAGTACAATAACAACCTTTTCCACCCAGAGGGTGCACTTGACAAATAACTTGTCTCTTGGTTGACTTAATGGTTTTGTTGGCAGGGCGGCAGAAGGCATTATTGTTTCCAATTTCATGTACGAAAATTATGCTTCTAAAACTGCCTCTCAATGCAGTGATATAATCTTATGTACTGAAGTGAAATGCTTCCGCATGTTAATGAAACACAATTTTGAATTGTGAAGAGAATTTCTTTGTTTGTTGCACAATGTTCTTAAAATTAACACATCCCTGAAGATGAGGCTGCAGGACACCTTTCTTGTTTCTCCTCATTTAGTTTAGTTAACATGTAAATAACTGTTTGCCCCTTTAAAAGCTTTCTAAATGCCAATTCTCTGTCAAGTAAACAGCAGCTCAGTGCTGCTGTTCACCAGGGGGTACATGTAAAGGGAAGCGGGGATGCAAGCGTTCTCTGACCCTTCCTTGAGTATCCCTGCTCTAATGAGTGTTTCCGCGAGCCACGAACCCCACAATTCCAGGGTATAACCCCTTCCCTGCGGGGGTAATTCCCCCACGTTGCGGGGGGGGGGGGCGAGCACGGCGCCGCGGTTGCTCGTGACAAGACCAGCTCATTATGAGTCACTGTGGAGCTGTGCTCATGACGAGCTGGTCTCGTCATGACCCCGCCCACTGATTAATTCACCCGCACAGGTGGGGAATCAATCGCGCGTGGGCGGCGTGGAGCCGTTATGACGAGACCAGCTCGTCATGAGCACAGCTCCATTGTGACTCATGATGAGCTGGTCTCGTCATGAGCACCTTAAGAGCAGAGCATGTGAGTGAGGTTAGCAGCCAGGGCCGGACTGGCCGTAGCGGGCACCGAGCAATCCCCCGGTGCGCCGCATGGGTGGGGGGCCGTTTTTGTTACAGGGCCGTTTTTGCAGCATAGAAAATCGGCCCTGTAACAAAATCGGCCGAAAACCGGCCCGGCAGAGAGCTCGGCGGCACTTCCAACCCCCCGAGTGGGGAGGGGGGCCGGTCGAGCACTTTGCCAGGGCCGGTTTTGGCTCCCAGTCCGGCCCTGTTAGCAGCAGGGCGATCTTGTGGAAAGTCTCTTCACCTCTTTGTAAACCAAAGGGCCTGATTTTGAGCTTGGCGGTATAGATATTTAAATCCACACTGCTAAGACTGTGGTCCACCCACCTGATTTTAATGCGACAGAGCTCTGGTTTAACCACAGGGGAGACTACCCCATCTCCGCCATAATTGAATCCCTCTGCCGGAGTAAGGGCTGTCGAAGGCTGACTTCTAGTTCTGCCCACCTAAATTAAATGGGCAGAATTAAAGGTCAGTTTTCACTGCCTGCTACCACCTGGAAAACCCTGGCGTTAAGAGGTAGTAAAATCATATAACACTCCCCTCACCATGGAAGAGGTCTCCCATGGGAGCATTGTCTTTTGTATTTTCAAGAAGACAATCACATTTCGGGATTTTGTTTTTGAAAAGAAAAAAGAAAACAGTTTGCTTAATGGCTCCATCATGCTTGACGTAGCCATGCATCAAACTGCAAAAAGAATTGACGGAAACCGCCGTGACAGTGGTTCCTTGCAATGCTTTAAAAAATGACCGCCCACCTGACTGTGGTTTCGTAAATTGGCGGGCGGAGGTGCAGTCAAGGCAACAGAGTAAATTACTCCATAGTCAAGACTGCCAAACATCCATCCGCCAAATTATGATCGGCCACTCGGTGTTTACAATTGTGGGTTGTAAACTCAGCTGTATCACCAGAAATTGTTGATGAGCTTACCTTGTAGGGCTAGATCAATTATAACTCACAACTAATTAATGCTGAAGCCAAGTGGGATTTGTATCATAACAAATAACACCTGCACAGAGAAATACATTTACAGACAAAGAACTGCAGAAAAAGTAATTACAGAGAAATAACCATACAGAGAAACCCTTACAGAGAAAATTAGTTTCACAGAACAACTTTACAGAGAAGACCCTACAGAAAAAATAAGGCTTCAAAACCTATGTTTACAGTGAAACTACATCAGAGAAATACCCTGTCAGAGACTCCCCTACAATGAAAACCAGATACCGAGAAATGACTTTGCGGAGAAATGACAATAACGAAACTTCAACAACCACTTTTCTTTTAGCATTAGGAATACTGCAACCTCTAATGAATTTATTGACATTAAAAAAAGGTGTATTATCAACTGTCTCTTACATTTTTACCTACCCTAATTCCGAACCTACCTCCAACAATCCCTGGTTAACCGTGTATAAAATATGGATAACCATAGTTTGTCCATGAAAATGTAACCTAATCCGTCCATCCTACAAATTTCCAAGAGTAGGGGCATTTGTATTGCATTTGCAATGGGCGCGTGTCCTGGACATTAAACATGGTGATTCCCTTTGTTTCTAAGAAGCCACCAGTGGGACTTTGGTGCAGATGATTTCACCACTTCTGCTCTCCTCAGGGTCTCAGACCACTTTGAGTGTTGCCCTCCTGCTTAAAAAAGTAGGCAGAATAGGCAAGTGTTGACACTAGGGCGGAAGGAGATCTTAGCGCCATAAACCTGCATGTTTGCTTAGCAGCCCTTTTAATGTAGCCTCTGTGATCAAGGGACAAGATGAATGAGGCCAAAACTGGCATACTAGCTATGCAGCTACCAGAAATGTAATAGGACATAAGATACTGAGCCTTTTGGAAGGGATGATTGGCCTCCGGCAACCTTAAACTCATCATTAAGCTGAAGATATATTGGGTCTCATACGGAGGGAGAGGTTCAGCAATGCCGGTCGATCCCCTCACCATTGATGAATGAATGAATGAGCGATTTACACAGTGCACGGCTACCCCGAAGAGTGTGTATGTGCTAATGGGCTAAGCCCAGGTATGTACAAACCAAAAAAAACGTATTGCCGTATGAAGAAAAGACAGGTATTAGGTATTTTTCGGAATATGGTCTCAGAGGGGATCAGGCGAGGTTCACGAGGAGCTCATTCCATTCCTTGGCAGCAAGAAAAGAAAAGGCCCTGCCTCCCTTTGGGACATGTTTGGAGCATGGGATGGACAGAGAGGAGGCAGAAGCAAAGCACAACAGTCTAGAAGGAAGATACTGGATGAACTCCTAGATTATGTTGCCACCCCTTTGAGTCCACACAGAACTTGGGCAGTGGGGGGTATTAACTACTTCATAAAAAGTGGTACACTTTGGGGTGCCTCCCCCAACATAAAGGGTCAGCTCTCAGTGGGTTCATCGATTGGGGTCTACTGCAGACCCGGTGACTATTAATGTCTGCCTACAAGTATCGTCTAAATATTTGTGCTCTTGGAGTGTAGTTTCCGGATGGAATAAAGATTGCCTTTTGCAAATGGCAATACCAAAAGACATCCACCGGTAGCATAATTCACCTCTGGGCACTGCTTATGCCTGTATGGCATGTGCTTAAAACTGTAGGATACAGACCACCCAACATCACTAGGTATCTGCCACGCCTGCATAACCACATCTTTTCCCGCTCTTTTCTCCTACACTTGTGCATAGACGGTGGAACGTGCTTACTGTGACATGGTTTGAGCCATCTCAGCTATAAACGTACAACAGCAAAACAATTTCCATGTATGCCAGACTACAGGGGTGTAACACAGGCTCCTGCAGCCCGTGTGGTGCAGAGGGGTCCTCAACCCTTCAAGTGGACGACCCCCAACTCAATTCAGCCCAAAACCAATGAAACCTTGGAGGTTCGGGCCACCATCACATGCTGCAGTGGGGCTCTATCATTTTCCGTTACGCCACTACCACACTACACTCAAGTCCTTTCTATCCAGCCATAAACCAGCATCTATCTACCACTCACTACTTTTGGCAACATGGTCGTGCGACAGAACAATAGAACCACAACATCAAAAAACTATCCACATACGCCACACAACAGACACACTTTTCCATTCTAATCACTCCAATGGAGCGTGGTAGGCAAAAACAAATTACTTTGGTGCCTCCTTTGGAGTATGGAGAACTACATAAATGCAAGAACAATAACTTGAGTGGACGAAAATGGTAGTGTGGGATGGCAGCACATGCGCCATTTTGTGTCCCATCCCACGCATTGGAGACTCTTCGGTCCTTGAATGAGTGGCATTCCATTCTCGACTAGTGTTATAGGAAAAAGGTCTCAGAGGATAACATCACCTGAGACAATGAAGGCCCCTGCAGAAACTCTGGAGACTCTTTAAAAGATGCACCAATGGCAGACACAGATGAGCACGACATGATACCAAGCAAGAACTAGAAGCATTGCTAAACAAGTACGCAGCGACAGGGGAACACACTGAAATCAAGATTTCACAGCAGTGGATTCCCTGAACAACCTTTTGAAGATACATGGGAAACCAAGATCTCACAAGGGAAAGTGCTCATCACAGAGGTTCAATTCCAACAAGATAAGACTAAAGTCTTAGAAATGCTCTCACTACAACAATGTCCACTTGGTTGGAAGCCCAGAGAAATCATAATTAGGTCTTTGAAAGAATATCTGTAGCATCTCTTCATAGACATGCTTGGCCTTTATGTGATCCTGAAAGACCCCAGAATCAAGGTGCAGAGATTTAAACTATGTCCAAAGTGTGGATTCAGATATGACTTCAAGAGTCCGCTAAGGCTCTATCTAGGTTAACAACAACTACCAGGAAGGTGCTTATAGAGTTTGATCTAGAGGCCTCAACCAAGTTACTGTTAGTTTCCTTCCCAGCAGTGACTGTCCACTTTTTTGGGGAGACCAACAACCTACACGGAGAAATCCAGAACGTATATCGATTATTTGATTTCTGATTACACACCCTTCTTGTTTATCATGGCGAGCTAAGTGGGTTCCAAGGACCATAACGTGAGGAAGTGGTTCAGGCTAACTATAGGTAAGAATTATAAAAACAGGCAATTTGCATTCCATTAGGATTCAGCTACGAAGGCCTTGCCGGTATTCTGTAAAAAGCTTAACCAGAGATGTACGTATTATGAAGGAGGAGCAGAGCCTGGGAGAGCCTTTAGGTTATCAAACCCCAGAATATCCCTATGGAGAGTTCCATCGAGCTTTCACATCTCACCGCTCCGTGACTCCTCGAAGATCACCAGAAGGCATTCATGAAGCAGAAGAGCCAGAGACTGTACTTAAGCCTTTCCTGATCCTTTTATTGAAATGATGAAAATAAACCTTTGGCAAGGAACTGCAATTCCTGGTTGCATTTCCTGTTTTATTTTTAATAAACAATGACATCCAGATACTCGCTAAAGGGCGAGCCAACATATTGCATTCAGACATGCGCTCACCAGTTAATGAAAGCCAGATCATCGTCATCCCTTGGAAGTCGTTGCTGAGCAGCCTGTACCACGTATGCGCAGTTCTCAATGCAGATTCTAGTCTAACAACAGCCACTATTCCAGAGGCGAACTTGGAAGCATCCGAACTGTACAGACCAGCGACAGATCTGACCCAATTAACATATTCAAAGATACAGGTGGCTCTTGTCCATGTATTGTGCCTCATCAGTGGAAGGGGTAGACTAAAGCTACATCCTGGGACCACTTGAGTACTATCCTCTAACCCACCCTCCCTTGGGATGTGAAATCATTCTACAACGTTGTCGGTGATCTTTATGCTGAGCAACCCCAAATCTTTTCTTTCCCAATTCTTATGCCCTAAATTCTAGTCAATTGCTATGAATGGCCTTTAAGGACAACCAATCAAAGTGGCTCAAGTCGCTCTGAAGTGTTTACAGATATGCGTGTGAAATAGCGAGATGAGACTGAACTGATCTAATTCATCGCTTAACTTGGCGGGGAGCCACAAGCTCCAATTGAATAGGACTCCCAGATTCCACGCGGGATGAAAAATTAAAGTGGACTAATAAGTGCAGGCCGATCGGACAGGAAGAGTCTGTGTGTATCTGAGAGGAGGAGGATCTCGGTCATGCTGCCACTGGGACAAGGCCAGATGCCCAGCTTCCAGGAGCTATCTTCTGGTTGTTAATGGAACCTTGACTTAGCTTGAGTGTGAATTGTGTGACACTAGTGTACCTCCTTGTTAGAAAATCATTATCTGCGAACAGGTTGGCCAGTGGTTGCATGCAAATGTCAAAGAAGCAGGGAACAGCAGCAACCTTGAGGCATTTCTCTTTGCACTTTGCCCATCTCAGATACAATTCTCCGAATCTGACAATCCCTACTTTGAGCTCACTAGTTGACATGTGTTCATAGTAAACATTGTCATGTGCAACATAAAAATATTGCAGGTGAATGTTTGCACTTGATTATGATGTTGATGCAACGCATGAGACTTTCCGACAAGTTACCTTTGAGCAAAACAGGGTTTCGTGCAAATTTAGGATGGCGCGTTTTTTCTCCTACAAAACCCGACATTTTATTAACTCTTCTGAGTTCCATGTGAATCATGATTTGTGCGCAAACAGGAGTTTGTGCACAAATTAGCATTCTGTGTTGTGTAGGCAAAACCAACACAGCAAGTAGTTTTCTTCCACCCACCACCCCAATATTTCTCAATTGATACCCAGGGAAAATACCAACAGTGTAAACAAAAAAAACAAAAAAAGGCCAAACATGTAAATTGAGCCAAATCTACTATTTTTATTTTGATCTCACATTCTAGCAGAAGTACTACGAATCAGACGAGACGAATGCATAGTAAAATAGTGTTGTCTGAGGCACTACAATTTGCTGGGTGTGGCATTACTGCATGAATATAGGGGCAACTCATAATAAAGCCTATGGGGTGGTGGGGGTTACCATTGGAAAACTTTGTATTACCCTTGCACTTAAAATGAAATGAGCAATAACTTGGATTGATAGTTATTGCAATTATTTCCACATTCTGTTGAATTAAAAAATACTACTCTAGAGTAAACACTGACCCTCTTTTACTTTTGGCAATTTTTGCCTCTGCCGGGCATTGCTTGCCGCGGTATTTCCATGAAGTAACGCAGCATTCCCAGGATTACTTAAGGTTGTTCTTCTGTATTGTTTTAACTAGTAGAATATTAGGATTATATGGTAATCTGGCTCCCACATATTCCCCTCATTGTTGTGACAATTTAAGTTAGGGCCCTACTTTTTTTCCTCCCCTAATGGTGAGATGTATTTGGTACACAAGACAATTGCAAGTACTTCAGCCAAGGGACACCACAATGTCATAAGTGCTCTTACCTGTAATTCTTTGAACTTTCTTTTTAGTTAAACTTCCTGCAACCCCAGCAGCGTGTGCACCAAGACTATATCCCAACAAGTGAACATTATCAACTGGATAATTAAACTCCCCCTTGGAAAAGCAAAACAAAAAAAACTTGCATTTTAGAATGTACCCGCAAATTTGGGGATATCAATTTTCAGATTAAAACAACATCAATAAATAAGTGGAATTTACAAGAACAAATGTACAGTTTTTTTCATCAGACATGGAGGTTAAGGTTTACTATCTCTTAGAACTGTAAATGGTCTGTGAGTGGGGTGATGATTTTTATGGTACCAACACAGAATAGGCAGATGTTACAGATACATATGTCAGATTTCAGGATCTCACAGGGCTTCAAGTCATGTGGGCCAGTGAAGGCCTTCCATGCCTACCCAAGTGGAGAAGCTATCACCAGCCTTGGGTCAGAGTCCCCGCAGGCCACCAGCCCAGGTCTCCAATCCCCGGCCTCTCGGGTTGTATGCTCAAGGCCGGACTGGCCTTAGCAGGCACTGGGCATTTCCCCAGTGGGCTGGAGGGGTGAGGGCCGGTTTTGTGGCTGTGGGGCCCTTTTGTCGTGAGTACAGTGTTGCAATATCGGCCCTCTGTAACAAAATGGAGATTGGTGTTTCTTACTAGCACACACCCACTCCCAGGACCAGTCGAGCAGCAATCTGCCAGGGCTGGTTGCTGTTCCCAGTACAGCCCTGTGTATGTTGACCTCCTACGGGTCACCAACCAAACAAAATAGTTTGCTCAGTGGTTGCTACTACACCTTAGGGTCTCAGTATTCTGTAACAGGTCAAACTAATTTTCTTTAGGATTTTTTAAGAGCATTTTATAGCACTGCCCTGTATGCAATCGCCTTCACATCTTGCTGTCTTTGAAGACTCATTTTGGTGGATTGAATTAATCGCTCAGTACTCATCTCTGCCATTATCTAACAATTGTAGCAACGGCAAATCACCCTTGCATCCTTCCCCGTCAGCGAACTGAGTATTGTTTAATTGGGACTACATGTTATGTAACAGTACTCAGAAGTGCAATATTCAGCCCTTAAGTCATAGGAAATAATACTACTATCCAATAGCAATTATATCTCAAATCTTATAGGAGTCGCCACAAGGATTCCAAGTTCATCAATGGTTTGCCTAGATTTCTCCTAACCCCATGGAGATCCACTAGGGATTATTAAAGAATGCCACGCCAAAATAGTACTGGACAGTGGTTAAGACACAAATGTGGCGCTACGAATCAAACATAATTCAATGCAATATGACTTCCATCACAAGCTTTCCAAGGCACTTACCTCCATCCAGTCTATAAACTTGGCAACATCCTGTCCCACCAGCTGCGTGTATCCAGCAGATACCGGATAGTGCTGCTGAGCGCGGCTGAGCCAGTCCACCACCACCACGTTAGAGTCAGGCTCCCGCTTGTACAAGGCATCTACCAACTTTGGTACCCAACTCTCGTACATTCCCGTCACCTGAAATTGATAAAAGTTAAATTTTTGCTTAAAGATGCAGGAGCAGTAGCGTCATCACAGGCATACCTTTAACAAATGGTACATCTATATCAACAAAATATACACTGATTTTTATAATTTCATTTTTTAAATATTTTTAAAGAGTACAGGACTTCTTAAACAAATCTTAGATAAACTTCAGGCTGTAATGGAAATGGTACAAAAGTTACTAAAAGTATTAAATACACAAAGACAAAAGGAAGGAGGCATCATCATTAAATAATTAAAATCCTCCAATGCCTAATATACATATTTGACATACACAGAAACTTCAAACATCACACTGAAATAAACAAGTATACGCTACACATCAAAACAAATATAATTTTAAGCCTATGCAATAGTTTACAAAACAGTAAACTGTGGCAATCTATACATTTAAGCTCCCTATTCAAGCAGTGTCAATATCTAATTTTGAAAGGATTTAAGTGTTGTTCTTCTGTGGACATAGTGTTTCGGTTAGGCATGTGTGAAGTTTTTATTACACGTGAGAAATATCGATTATCACCCTACCCAAAGTTTTGTTGAGTTCCCTGCTATGATCCATATTTAAGCCCTGGTAGAATATTTTCCCGCAAATGTGCAATATTTCCAAAACAACTCCCAAAAATGAGTTCCCCCGACTTCTGCTAGAATCATTCAGCTCCCACTGAACCGTTCAGCATATCCAATTGCCGTGTAAATACCAGCTAGACAGCTAGGATATTCCTAAAATCATGGTAAAAGGATACGTCAACTTTCTTCCCGATCTAGCGATACACACGAACACCTCTCTAAAGACCAGCACAATTCCCATGCCTAATGCCTAGCAAGTGGTGACCCTTCATCCCACGAACAATCCTTCAACTGCGCAATACTACAAAACTTGGATCTCAACAATACTTGGAAAATGAAGACCATGGATCGGATTGCCTTTGTTGTTGGAATATAATCCCACATGACAACAGTGAAATCTGAGCTTTCGTCCCAGGATAGGGGATTGTTCTAGTGGCAGGATTAGGGTCAACATCCTAAATTCTGGTGGACCCACACTTCTTATTCAGGATAATCTCTCTGCTGGCATTGTTACAATTCTTCAAACCACTATCACTGGAAACCGACAGAACCCCGGGATCACGAGTATGCCCATGGATTACAGGTCACGGCAGTATCAAGGACAGGAGATCTATTTTCCCTCCATGACACCACTATTAGTGCATCTTACGTAGCATGTACTTTCTACCGGCCTATGCAAACAAGGGCAGGAAACACGTTCCTGCTGAAGGTATGATCTGCATAAATAAACACCGCAGTGATACTTAACTGAGAGGCACCTTAGACTGGGTTTGGCACCACATCTTGACCATGGATTACTCCGCAACTCTATCAAAAGCTAGTCTACTGCGTCAGCCGTTTACTCAACTGAGAAGGATTCAGCATTGGTAACAGCAGTCCAATAAGGCTTCAACAAATAACCATGAGATCCCTCAAACGCCCGAAGGCCTAGCCCTAATGTACACAAAAAATACCTTCCCAATACTACTTCCCCATAGAGCACCAGAAGTCTAAATACAACTTAAAAAACTTTCTAACACACCATTGATCTGCCATCTTTAGGGCGGTGTGACGGGTGCCACCGCACAGGGTGCTGACTTCCTGGGGGTATGTTTGTTTTGAAAGTCCCTGCTGCCACTTTCCTTGCCTCCAATTTTCAGCCAACAATAAAAATATGAAGATAACTCCAGTGATTAATGTTCTGTGTTTTGTCTAGTGGAAGTATTGACTCATCATAAAGTAGCGCAGAGGGTTTATCTGCCTGCTGCAAAGGACGTATACCATGCAGATCCCGAAGTTAATATAATGTAAATAGGCCAGTAGGTTATGGCTTTTGTTGGAGAGATCCTTTTCTGAGTTGCAGTTTATAAGTTAAAATCCTAATATCGAACAGTGAACTTTTAAAGGGCTTTCATTATTCCAATGTTGCAAGAAGGATCATTTGGGTAGATATCAATTCTTAATATTAAAGAGAACACCCAACTGTGGTGCTACATTTCAAATTCTGAGTCTGTGCTTATTTAACATTTACTATACACTGATTTACACACGTACGATTTACTGTCTCCATGTGTGTGTGTGATGTAAATTGCTCTGACACCCTACACTGGTATGAGTGACAGTATGAAACTAACTAAATGCATCGAAGAGAGTGGTTATGGAGACTCGATTACCACTGTTAAAGGGCGGCAGTGAGGGAATCCGTGGCGGAGGTGGTCATTGGGGGGCACTAACAAGCATTACTGCACCGGGTGCCAGCAGTGCCAAAGCCGACCATGATCTTGCAACCAGTGCCTACAAGCTGCCAATTCTGAATGACTCAGAAGACAAAGTCACTCGGCCAACTTAACTTGTTGAAAGCTTTGACAGCTCATAAGGCCACACACTGGGCTGTATCCTTATGAAAAATTCCAGTATCAAGCATTTTAGCATAGGCCAGGTTAACCTTTTTGACAGCCACACAACGCACGTTAAAAATCCAAACCCACAAAAGCTAAGCGACACAAGACTCCCTCAATCAGGGGACTAATGAACGACAGGAGCAAGACAAGGCTAACCATGATGCCCCTTCTTAAAAAAATCTAAATCATATTGTTGAAGCTCTGACTGAACACAGGTGAATTCACACATTTGTCTTCTTACTTCACCGCCTCTTTTCTATCAATTACTCTACGCTGTCTGTAAGCCCTCCTGTATCTTTCTTACTTTATACTGTCTGTACTAGCTATCTCTGCATCACTTCTTTTTCAGTTTTACTTCTCGTTTTTCAGAGTTCCCGGCTTTCTCCTTCTTATGCTCATCACATTCTTCGAATGTGAATACATTTGAATATTTTTCTCCTAATCCAGAGATGGTTTCAATATCTGTGATTATGTTGACTTGTATAACATAAGAGAGATATGTGTCAAACATGCTGATTATTCAGAGCTATACAAATATATAAAATAAATAAATGAGTTTGATTACCATCAGCCTAGCACCAATGAAACAACAGACAAAAAAGCCCAAGTCCTACCGAAAATGGTTGACACAGGATCTAAAAGAGCAAAATCCTGAACTCTGGTGACAAGAAAAGCCCTGGTGAAGACCATCATAACCAAACATCAGTAGAAACCAACTCATCAGTCAACACCAGAAATAGCTTAGGGCAAAACTGAAGATCAAAAGCCTATTCTAAGCATCTGATATTATCCACTATCAACATTTAGCTTGTCAGCTTTCCCCCGCCCAACCTCCGATTTACAGTTGGTGACGACACTTCACGGAAATTGAACCAGCGGGACTTTTTCAACAATTGAACTCCAACACGTCTGGCACCGTCCAACAAACTTCAGATATGGTCCACCCGGTTTCCCATCCTGTTCCTGGACACAGTGAGCTCATGATCCAGAAGGACCTCGGGACGTGGGTTTGAGTTATTTCCCGGCATGCTGCGCGGTCAAGAAAATCACACCTTCTTCAGAAAAACTGGGGCACCAAGAAATAGAAAAATTAGTTATGTGCAATTTGAGGTCCCAGTTCTTCTGGAAGGCACCTGGATCTGAAGCCACAATTAATTTTATTCATTTTTCATAGTTTCCCCAGTTTCTAAGTGTAAGAATGAGGAAGCCGGTGGAAGGATTACCTCCTACAGTTCCTACCATGTCGCACTCTTTCCAAACCAAACCACATTCCCACAAACGCGGTAATTAAATGATTAAAACGAGCAGGCAAGCCAAAAATATGAAGGCTACATAATTAAAACAAGGGGTGGTCTTTTTAACACAGAGCTGAGCTGGAACTACATAACATCAAACGTTTTACTACAAGAAAAGGGGCACAGCATACAGAATACCAGCTAAGAAGATTATCCCACATATTAACAACCGCTCTTCACCCTCCAGAGAGTTTTCTAACAGGGATTATAAAATAGGGGCATTCCATAACTTCTTGAGTCTGCTATAAAAAAATGAAAACCTCATCCTAGATGAGAACAAGGTCTGCTGGGCCCAGGTGAGGATATTGAAGCTGAAATGTGAATGAGCCCAGTGTTCAAAGCAATCATCAGGGTCTGGCGACTTCAACTCAGCTACGCATAGTAAGTCTCCAACACTACTAGAGGGAAAGAGCAAATCCCACTTATATACACAAGTCTGGAACAAAGTAAGAATAGCAGCACTCCAGACAAAATAGGTTTTCGCTACTGGAGGACTCCCCATCGACTAACAAAAAAGGATTATTTTTGGAGTATTTCTTCTGATTTAGTGTCAATAGAAGCCTTCGGGTTCTGCTACTTTTAGGTGCCAGCTCATACACTCATCAATGTGTGACCTTGGTCCTGTAGTTGTTTAAACTGTTATGAACCAAGAATAGCAAAAAGTTAGGGAGACTTTGGAGACTGGTGTAAGGTGATCAGCCCCCCCCCACACCGAGTACAGGTGAGACCGCCACTAGGAGGCGTTTAGTTGTGGAAAATGTCTCCGGTGATGTTTTGCCGCCCTAAGGTACTTGTCTTTACTAGTTTCAGCCGACGGCCGCAGGCAAAAAGGCGGAGCTACAAGGTCTGAGAGGAAGGAATTTGTTTAACTAGGTGCAAAGGTGACACTGGTGTACACAGAGAGAGACTCAGTTGAACAAAGAGTTCATATGTTTGTGGAAGGGGACTCTGTCCTGGAGGTCTTCAAGATATGGGATTCTGAAGGGAAACAAACTTTACAACGCAACTTTTACAACGCACTACCATTACAACAAAACTTTTACAACACAAAATCCATTACATAGCTTGCCATTACATTGCAACCATTACAACGCATGACACTACAATGCATACCATTTCAACCCATGTCATTACAACGCAGTAAATACAACGTATACCATTACAACGCATACCATTACCATCCAACACTTACCCTACTGTTTCACCCCCTGGAGTTAGAATAGTAATTTTTACCCCTACACTATCCAACTCTTACCCTACTGTTGCACCCCCTGGAGTTAGAATAGTAATTTTTACCCCTACACTATCCAATACTTATCATACATGCAATGTAATGTTATGCGTTGTAAAGGTAGTATGTGTTGTAATGGAATGCGTTGTAAAGGTAGTTTAAAAAAATTCATTGTAATGGCATGCGTTGTAATGGAATGCGTCGTAATGGATGTTGCGTTGTAAAAAATGCGTTGTGAAGGTGTGCGTTGTAAAAGTATGCGTTGTAACGTCATACAACCATTCTGAAGGATGTGGTTGTTTCAGGACTGTTTGAGCCTCTGAGTTTGAAATTATATTGCCCAAACCTTGGTGGTGTACTGTCTGGATTGGAATGTCGGAGGCATCATGGGCCAACTTGGGTTATCAGTAATTGACTTATCGATGGATCTTGTTTTGTTACACCCGTTTCTATCGCTATCTCACCCACAGCCCTGCACATGTTTCTCCTTTACGTATGTTGCCGTAGGGGTACTGTTTTTGATTGACATGGGGTTGGAGACCGGTAATTCCATGTATTTTCATTTTGAGGTGATTGGCGACAACAGTTACACGTAGAGTATTGCGGAGTGATGTTGCTGAGTTTTTCTTACAGACATAGGGGTCGTGAACAGGGGCGGCCTTAGGCATGTGCAAGCTGTGCACCTGCACAGGGCCACCAAACCCCAGGGGCCGCCACGCCAATATATATCCTTAATATAATAATCCTCTGAGGATGGATACATATTTGCGTGGCGGCCCCTGGCAGGGATTTGGCGGTCTCCAGCTCTGTTCCACTTCCAAACACCCTGACCCCCCCCCCCACCTCTTCACTGGCCTCCACGCTCCGCCCCGCCCGGACCCCCTCTTCCAGGGCCCCGTACCTACGCTCCCTGCCCAGGGCCGCCATGAGTCTAGAGCCGCCCCTGTCGTGTAACTCTATATGTTTTGTATTTTCCATTGGAAAGATTTAAAGAAAAAGCCCAATTGGAAATATAGGTTTCTAAAATTCTCAAAGCACTCCTCCCCCATGTACAAACGTCTATACTTCCAACTATTGACAATTGCTACTGTCGCGATATGCCTTAAAACAAAACATCTGGAATTAACCCTGAAAGACAGATTGGAAGAGAAGAAGGGTGGCCCTGCAAAGATTACCGAGGGGCCCAAAAAACCCTTCTACCAAACCTGCTGTATGAACAGGCGTCAAGTCAGAAGGGATGGACGCGGGTGTTTTCACATCTATCACTCATCTGCCGGCCCTTCCAAAATTCTGAAACAGGTCTCCTCTGGCACTCCGGCTGAAATAAAGGACTTAACCTGCCAGCTGCCAATGGAAGGTAGCTAAGAGTCCAAGGCGGTGAAAAGTGCACTGAGCATGGCTAAAAGTCATCTGCATCAGAGCCGAGATTTGCAACATGTGCTTCTTAGTAGGCATTTTCATACTGGACATATATTATCCGTATCTAAATAGAAGAACCCCAGGACCAGTGCATGTATGTGCCTACATGTGTTTTCAAAACTCTCCCAGATCCTGAAATCTTCAATTCTAAACAGCCTAATGTTTATTTTTAGGAACTAAGAAAAGAGCTTTCACTGTACTAAAGAGAGAGGGGTTAGACTCCGCCCACACTTGTTTTACCCGGGAACAGGATTTGATTCGTCAGACTGGTGTGTGCTTCCACTGAAAAGGAGTGCTTAAGTTTGCACTTTTTGGCTTTTAGCAGAGCTTATACTCAATACAAGCAGGACTGAGGTTTTTTTATGGAAGCAATTCAAAGAAAGGTTATAGGCCCAGACTTGCCAACTAAAACAAACATTTAAACGTGTAAGGATGGAGCTGGGCCCGGGAGGGGCAGGACCTAATGCCAAGAAGTACCCAAGAGGCACTTTTGCTCCAATCCCCTACAACCCCCAAATAAAACAGATAAAAAAGGATATTGAGGCTGGTGCCGATGCCCTGGGGTGTTTTCACTCCCCTTAATGGAAATCGGGCAATTCAAAGCCTTCAAAACGAGCTAAAACGCCACTGTTAACACTGGTTTTCTGCTCTTACCTGTGACCGTGACTGTGTGAGTTCTCAGTTCTGTATGGATGTGCTCAGATTTCACTCATACAAAACCACTGAAGTTCAGCAGTTAGTTACTTAAGCTAACTATAACTCAGGCCTCTGCAATGCACTGCTTATGACCTCACATATTACATCACTCATGACATGGTCAGTGACATACGTAAAAATCTGTATTTGTAAAGCACAAACTACTCACCCTTAAGGGTCTCAAGGCACTGGGGGGTGTTGTGGAAATTAAGTGAGCTATTGCCCAGAGTCACATGGTGCCGAGCTTAGTTGCTGCCGGAGCTGGGGGTCAGACCATGAACCCTGTGCTCCGAAGTCAGCTGCCCTGGCCGCTGCACCACACCTCTCCAGTGACATCTCTGATAACATCTCAAATGACATTACTGATGACATCATACACAGAACCACTCTCACGCAATGTACTTTTTTTGACCACACCCCCCCTTTTTCTTGACCCCCCCCCCCGACGAATCCCTCCAAAAATGTCCATGTGCAACACAAATTACCGGCACACTCTTTTGGCAAAATTTCAATAAGTTTCGCCAAACTGCGGCAAAGTTATAGGCAAGTCAAAAAATGCTGTTCCTATGGAAACATGGTCCTAACTATAACTACCTACTGGCAGTTGCCAGTAGGTGTAATATATATATAACCTTAAGTATGTTTGTGACTGCACAAGCAGCAACTAAGCACTCAGTGGTAACTAACTCACTTCAGCTGATGGGAACAACTTGCAAAGTGAAAGCGGTGAAGACGGATCACTTTCACTTTGTAAACAGCTGCTTCCATCATCAGCTTTCCCCTCTATTAACTGTGTCCTTCTCGCACTAGGACAGCTGTGGAATGAGTTATATGTTCTGTGACCCCGTCACCCTGGGGGCAGTGCGGTTACCTTATAGGCGCACTGAGAAAATGTGTTCTGGGATACATTTCTGCTGTTTCTTGCAGGGCTGCGGCCAGGGCCAGACTGGGAACCGAAAAAAGCCCTGGCAAATTTTCTCAGACCTGTCCCCATATGGTGCATAGAGAGTGAGCGAGCCGGACCACTACAAAGGGGGTTTTGGGGGGTTTCTCCCGGACAAAATCTGGGGGGAAAATGGTGTATTCTACAACACGTGTCATTATATACTCAATTGTACTAGCTTTTAAAGCATAGTAAATGATGACCCTACAGTGCACCATGATAAGGCAATTTTTGGGGGTTCTTCAACTATTCCCTCATTATCACACCCCAACGGTGCCTCTCATCTCTCCATAGCCCCTCTCTCTATGTGTGTAATTTTTTTATAGCACCTCTCATACCAGTGTAGGGTGTTGAAGCACTTTATATCACACACACATATAATGACAATGAATCATACATGTATAAAGCAGTGTATAGAAAATGGTACATAAGACAAAGGGGACTACAAGGAGTAGTATTCACGTCATCCAAACTCATAGGCACTTTTTAAGAGTGCTTGTTCTGGAGATGAAAAAACTCAGGATTCAGAACATAACACAGTGGTTAGGCTTGGGTTTAGTAACAAAAGAATCTCTGTGACAAAAGCAGTAACCCACTGAGCTATGCACATAAAATACTGTTCTTTGATATGCATGGTACACATTCTTTGCAGCAGACATATTAACCCTCTGCGCTACCTTAGATGAGTCAAAACTGCCACTAGACAAAACTTCCATCTCTCTCTAGCAGGTTCACTGTTCACCAAACTTGACACTTTAATTGCTGCCAAAAACTGCTCAATATTCAAGGAACTTTGCAGTGCTTTTAAAACTGCTGCACTGCTACAAAACCGGCCCCTCTAACAAAACTGGCCTCTCACCCTTACAGCCTACCGGGAAATGACCAATGCCCAGTACGGTCAGTCCCGCCTTGGGGCCCAGCTTCAGTTGCGGAGGCACACAGGCAGTGGTAGGCTGCTCATTTTGGGAAATGACGCTAATACAGCACCGTGTGTAATTTTCGTGCTATTCTTGGCAAAAAACTGACACACGTGCTTGGGAACAATGCAAACTTCCACACTCGAACGGCTGCACTATGGGGCCTTTCTGGGGCTGAGGGGGCATTTTTTGTGCCTTTTTTTTACTTCAGAAAAAAATCACGTAACCCTAAATCACCTCACCGGATCCTGACTTTGCGTAGTTACGCGTAATTCCGGTTAGGCCTGACCTTTCGCGCACTATGTGGCATATTACCAACAACTAGCGATATTTATTTATTTTTTATCGCCAAGCATCGCCGGATATTATCGCAGAGATAACGTGCTATTAGCAACGTTTATCTCTAAAGCGATAAAATATCCGGCGATAGCGGTGAAATGCGTGAATATCGCTGAGAATACAGCGATATTCACGCATTAACGCCAAAAGGGTCTTAGCCATAATATCCACCTCCCATTGGATATAATGGCTAAGAACTGGTCTGAGCAGGCGTTAGCTTTTGGAGATATTCGTGCTTAGCGCGAATATTTCCATCACTACGCCTGCGTTCATAATAGGCGATAGCGATGTTAGCGACTGTTTTTAGTTGCTAACAGGTTGGGTACGCCCACTTTGCATGTCATTAGCGATAAATATAGCTGACATGCAAAGCGGGCCCCAAACCGCTCGCTATCGCCTCTAAGCTGTCGCTAACATCAGTTAGCGACAGCTTGCTAATAGGGCGATATAATTATTGCCGAAAGCGGCGATAATCTAATATCGCCAGGCTTGGTAATATGCCCCTATGTTCGCTTTCATATAAACTGTTCATGCTTTCTTATTAGCATTGCTCAGTATTACGCGCAATGACAAACCCAACAGGTGCCCCTTTTGAAAAGTGTGACTGAGGCCTTCTCTGTTCCGACTTCATTTTACTAGTCACTTTGTAAACAAACCGTGGCCTTTCAAAGGCAGCTGAGCACTGCTGAGGTTCGAAGTGTGCAAGGCTGTGACGGGGACATCCGGGGACTCGAGAAGCATTATTGCGCGAGGCTTCTCAGGCCCCTGAGTAGACTCCGCCCACAGTCCAAATCTGTCTCATGAATATTCATGAGTCGGCCTGTACTTGCACAGCGCCGCTCTATAAATAATATCGCTGCAGAGGTCTGCCTGACTGAGGTGGTGACGTCGCAGCGGGTACACACAGGCCTACATCTGGCCGCCTGTGGCCACCTGGGTTAAATTATTGGCAACTACAAAGGGTTTTGTGAATTTCACAATTTCATGCATTTGCTGTTCGGTTTTAAAGGTCAGAGCTTCGAAAGAAATCAGTTCCGCCAGCTTCACAATGAATACCTGATGTGAGTCATCAACATACAGATGCATGCACGCACGACAAGATGTATCCTGCCGTGAGCTTTGATGCATTCTGGGAAATGTAGTCTTGGTTTGCGTCCAAGAAACCAAGTGGAGCAGCATACATATGAGGAAGCTTAGTACCTGAAAAGCACTGTCTGAAAACAAGACCTGCACTGCCAACATGCAGCCAGCTGGCAGACACATATTCCGTGGTGCACCACCCCGAAGCTTTTTTTTCTAAAGGATATCAGCAGTTGTTGCAATTTATTTCTAAAGGTTTTCCACAGAGCTGCTATGGTGACTGGAGTTATTTGGGTGCAAGGTACGATTGTGTGGTGCTGGTAAAACAGTTTTCTTTTGTTTAGACATTTTTGAGGTTCTAAAATAATTTTTCTAAAACTGTAAAAAATAAAACTGGTTGTAGTCTTCCCTCTATTTCTAAGTCAAGGGCACCCACTGTTGCTCCAGACTGATGCCATATTTGAACGAGATGCATTTATAAACAATACAATCTAAACATTACTCATTTACATAATCGTATATTTATGTGAACATGGGTCATAGATTTGGCTCTCTTGGACATACGTTGGACACCTGCCTGATCTATGCTGTTGGGGGCTATGACTTATCGCTTGAGGAAATGGATTGCTATTTGATAACCACTTAACATCTTTGTGCCTACAAGAGCTTTGTTATTGATGAGGGTATCAGTGAAAAAGAACGGCTCATGCACCCTGTTGTGAAAAGTTAGAATGTGGAAAATCACAAGAAACAAACAGACAGGGTCTTAATGAGCCTTTTCAGAGAAAATTTATCTTTGGATGATATCTAAAAAGATTCGAAACATGGCCACCTCCACAGAGGCGGGAGTAGACTTTCTCTGTTCTGTCTGTAATCGTCATACCAAAGGGCGGTCTGGTGCAAGATCCATGCCAGGTTTTCAAGGCAGCTATCTCCTATGTTAATGATGAATTAAGATTCACAGTGATTGGATGAGTCGAAACTGGAGGGAACAAAAAAGAGTGACATCACAATGAGCATGTGACCTCCCCCACAACCTAGATATCCCTGTAGTAACTTGTTTGCCACATCCTGCTTGAAACCCAAAATGTCAGAAATATCTGGAGGCTAGCTTTCAACAAGCTCTATTCTATCCTTTACAACGAGGTAATGACACCGCAGTGCCATTACAACGCGGGTTTCACAACGCAAGTCGTTACCACGGTTTGCGCTGGAGGGCGCTCTAGGCTAAGGAATAGTAGATTTACTATTCCAGCACCTTCCCTACTGTACGTAGGCTGGTGTTGGAATAGTAAATCTTACTATTCCTAAGTCCAGCACCCTACAGCGCAAGTCGTGGTAACGACTTGCGTTGCAAAACATGCGTTGTGATGGTCTGCGGTGTTTTATACCGCGTTGTACCGTCATACATCCCTCAATTCATATTGCGGGGGATGAAGTAAGCTTTTGTGTCTGCTCTTGGGAACTTTCTGTCCTTCCTCAGGGTTACCTTGGTACACTTGTGCTATAATTTGAGAGGTGTGCCACTTCTGGCAAGCTCTCTTTATAATGATCACATGCAAATTTATATTCTGTGTAAATTGAAATTCGTTTTGTTTCAAAAACTTTTATTTCCGTCACTGGGACCATAAAATTCTAATAGAAACCGGGCACGCCATGGACAATGCTGGACACCCATCCAGGAATACAACTACAAATCTGGTGTCAGCCTGAGATGCTAATCCTGGTATTAAAAACAGAATTTATATTCATGAATTAGTATTTGAAAAAGTTGCACTCAAACTGGTGCTTTGGGATGTTTTGTGCTTATAAAATTGAAACAAGCCTTAGAAACGCTGTAACAAAAATGTATTCAAGTATTTACCTATATTCTTTTTTTTTTAAATGTGTATAGTTTTTTGAAACTTTACTGGACAAAAAACCCCTAACTATTTGACTAAGTATTTTCCAGGTAAGTACTCTGCTTCAGGGGAGTGTTTAATTGTTCTGTACCCAGTACTGTACTAAAATGTTTGGTACACCCTGGTAGGTGCTGAATGTAAACCAAGGAGGCTCAAAGTTTTTTTTCCTCCTAGGTACTTTTTAAATTTTTTTTTTATAATTCTTTTTATTTAAACAAAGCATCAATAAAAATATACGATGCAGAGCATCCATGTCACAAAAAGCGAGTTACTTGCCTCCTGGGTACTTTTTAAAGACTACAAAAGCAGAATGTTGGTAGGACTTTTACTATCTTTTGGCTTAAGAACGGTTCATTATATATTTACGTTTGCTAAAGTGTATTTTCCCTCTTTGCTGCCATTGGTCACCGGTAGCACATTCGATCGATGACAAGCGGGCAAGTTGCTTTGACAACTGACTTTGTGATGTATGTGCTTTAAGGTGCTTAGAAAAAAATAAAATAAGTGGAAAGGTCATGTTTTTTTTGCCCGTCAACGGTCCTCGGCTCACACCTTTGCCTAACATACTGGGGCAGAGTTCCACCTCTTTGTTTTACTGATTTGGTTATCTGTAGATCTAAGAAAGGTAAGGACAAACACAGTGTAAACATTTAAAATCTACAAAAATATTTCAAAAGGTTCTCCTCTGCGTTATGAGGGCATGAGTCTGAACAGAATGTTCTCAAAATAGTTTCCCAAGATTTAGACTGGCCTGGCGGGAAACTGCATTCGGTTGAAGCTTGTTCCATTGCCAAGTTTGACACTGAAAAACGTCATCACCATGAAGATCTTAGGTGCTAAAGGTGAGTCGCATTGTGCAGGAAACAAATATGTAATATACCACACCAAGAATGCTAAGATATGTGCATTGGTAAATTTGGAGATGCTTAATAGTTTCTAGTCTGCAAAATCAGGTTCTTCTTTAGTCCTCACAATTGTATTAGTCACTTTACCAAATCTAGGACAAATATCCAAAAATGCTCATCCAGTTAGTAAAATAAAAACACAAGTGAAAGGAGCTGTCACAAAAGACACAGTGGTGGCTCCTCCGTTAAGGCAGAGGTGCGTCGCCCCACCGCTTTTCACAGTGTAAACAAAGCAAAAATAAAATGAGAATAACTCGATGTTATTAGCATTTTCTTATTTCCTGCTGCAGCAGCTTTGCGGAGCAGGGCGGGGCTACTCGGCTCACAGAGCAGGGAGAGGAGTGTTGGGCACTCTGTAAGTGCGCATGAATGTTTAGCCGGCCGTCTTGGGCCGGCCACACAGTCATGCTCACTTTGCATGTTCTTCACCAAGGTTTTACTACAGCCTGAGCAGAAGACATGCCCAGGCTCCCAGTCCCAGTCTTAGCACCGAACCACAGCGCTCAGACCAAATCACAACGCTGCATTGCAGCGTTGTGATTGGCTTAGGGGAGCATGGGTGCTTCCTGTTCCGGCTGGACGCGGAGAGTCGACTTAGAAGAGTCGCAGCAAGGAGGTACGTTTCTTTTTCTCCCCCCCCCCGCCCTCTGCCCCACCACCCTCAATCTGTGCCGGCTGCCACTGAAGACACTTTCCCAGGATTCATAGAAGTCTTTGTGAATGGCGCTCCCATCGGTATCACAAAGATCCAACTGAATATCATCTGAACTTCCTGAAAATACAATTTTGTGCCTTTTACCTCTAAACTGCATGCACTTTGTGAAACTTTCAAAACCAACGCAACATTTTAGGTAAAACTTCCTCTCTTTCTATAAGGAGAATGCTCGCCATATACCCACGGGCGGCTAATCCGCTAAGGTGGAGGAGCGCCGCCCCAAACGAAAAATAAAATGATACTAACAGCATGTTATTATCATTTTATTTTTCAGTACTCCTCTGTAGGGGCGGGGTGGACTGCCCACAGAGCAGGGGGGAGGATGGTGGCCTCCCTAATTCGCATGACGGTTTTGCCGGCCGCCTTGGGCCGGTCAAGTCTTCATGCACACTTGGCTTGTTCTCTACCGGGCTGTGTTGCACTGCCTGGGTGGAGAACATGCCAAGGCTCCCAGTCCATGTCTGCGCGCTGAACCACGGGGCTCAGACCAATTACGACGCTGTTGTTATGCAGCGTCGTGATTGGCTAGGGGAGTCTGGGAGCCTGGGTACTTCCTGTTCCAGCTTCCTGGCGTTGACGGAAGAAGAAGAGGATAAAGGAGAAGCGGTGGCTGCCAATGCCTGATAAGGCTAGAGTTGGTAAAATTGCCCAAAAAGTATGAGTTTCGTTATGATTTTTGTTAGGTATGGACAGACTGGTTCAAGCATCCATTTCTAGGGCTCTTTAGAGTTTAGACATTTGGAAGTATTGTAACAATAATACAAAGGGATAATCACTCATTACCTGACTGGGTCTCTTTTTAATTCAGTGTAAGTCAACTCTTTTTTTTGTGATATCCTGAAAATCGGGCCCGGATTTTGCCCACCTGGACCGGCACAGGACACATAGCCATGTTTCATGTGTTTTGCACTGATTGTGCCGGGCCTATAATACTGTGCACTTTCCTCAGGTCGGAGGTCCTCAAAGATGGTTTCTCATTTATGCTTGTCTCAATACACTTATTTCTTTGCATTTATTATTATGGTTTATATTTATCATCAGTATTGACAGTGTGGTTCAATTTCTATACTATAGTGTACCTTTAATAGTGTTCCCATTTACATATAGAGAGTGCATGTGTAAAATGCTGGAAAAATTCGCAGGAGCTTTTTCTCACATTAGATCAGTAACGACAATGTTTTTTACAAAGTATTGCGAGGCAGATTTACAAGCCCCTTGCGCCTCTTTTACGCAGCCGTTGGCAGCGGCGGCGCAAAAGATGCACCATGCTGCGGGGTGTTTACAACGTGACGCATCTGGGAGATGCGTCACGTTGTAAAGCCCTGTGCCAGAAGGAAGCGTTCCTGCACAGGGGGGATGGGGGGGGCTTCCAGCGCAGGAACGTCTCCTAAAAGTGGCTGAGTGAAATCTATAAGATTTCACTCAGTCACTTTTGAGCCCATGCTGCGTCAAAACCCTGCGCCTGCTTGAAGCAGGCGTAAGGATTGACGCAGCATTGCAAAGATAGGGCCCCCCAGAGCATTGCTGGAGTTGCGTCACGCTTGCGACACAACTCCAGCAATGCGCATCTGTGCCGTATTTGCCCCATGGTGCACCGCATTGTAAATGCGGCGCATCTATGGTGGCGGAGGCGTGGTGCACAATAACTGGCGCATCCCTGTTGATATACAGGGATAATCTGCCCCCATGCTTAGATTATAGTAGTTTCGCCAGAAGTAAAACACGGGCAAAGAACAGCCGGGACTACACTTCTTCACGCAGTGTTGCAGTCTCCTCGGCCATGGGAACACATACCTGCCACCACTTTTACAAAAGCATTTTATTTATGTGACAAACTTTGACACAGAAGGCAATGCTAAACTGACATAGAAGTACAAAATCTTCCCAGGCCCTGTGCTTGTACCACAAAGAGCAGCGCCTGCTTGCCTGCACTGCCATTTGCATGTATTAAAATATATTTTTACTTCAATGGGCACAGGTTTGGCCATAAATGAAAAACAGCCAATGATAAAGCCAGTAGGTCTTGCTTCAATGTGCTAACACGTTTAATCACAGACATTTACAAATGCTGTGTACATGCGTTACATGCACAAATGTTAATTTTGCACATTAAACCACAATGTTAGGCTTTACCAATGATGGTAAAAAAAAGTAGCAAAAAGGATTGAGTTCTATATAAAATGGTTGTATAATATATTCGAGAAAGAAATGAATGTGACAAACAGTGTAATGATTGTGTGAACTTTCGAGAGGTAAATTAGTCCATCGTACATTCCCATTTGGGGCGGTTTCTAGAGGTTGAATCGGTGTTTTGGTCTCGAGCTCCACGCAGAAACCATACAACGTAGCGTGCTTGTCGAAGCACGCAATTAATCTTGGGTAAAAAAAAGTCCTGAGTCAAGAAGGAACGTTTGCCTACTGCACGTGCCCCCCACATATCCCGCCCAATCAAGCAGCAAGGAAGCTGAGGTCGAAGATTTTTATTTGTTCCTGGACCAGCCACCAATGTCCTGCCAGCACAGCTGCTTCCCCCTACAGACTCCTCGACATTCCCTATGACCTCACACACTTCTGCGCCCTGACAAAGCACAACACACAATCACACGTGACACTTTACCAACTGCCAACACACCAGAGTAACACTCCAATAATGTTGTGTCTGGATATCTGTAACATTTTCCAGCAAGACATCTGAGCATCAGTCTATTCCTGGGCATGCAATGCGTCCAGGAGAAGCAGGTGGAAAAAGTGCCCTCACTAAAACATACGTCATGGGGCTGCAGCTCAGCAGACCACCACGAATTCCCTGGCACAGCAGGGACTGAGCCGGTGCTAACGTCAACGAAGCAGCACCGCCAAGTTTCCCAAGTCCACACGTGTCCAGATTCTTTATTTGAATTCTCGAACTTGTGGTCTTGTTTATGGCATTATAACACAGGACTACAAGTCCCAGGATTCAAAGAAAAAAACGGGAATGGTGCAGCACATCATGCATGGACCTAGGAAAGTTGGCAAGCTATGTTGATGTGACCATTCTTTAAAGTTTTTGTTACATTTTTAGGGCCCTTTGCTGGCACTAATGGACTATTTTCGGCTCTGAGGCTATATGCTTCCAGGAGATGTGTGTGTGTGTGCTGGGGTAATCTGCAGAGTTTCTTCCAGTGCTTAATTTGAGCCGGCGGTGTCTGGTGCTCAGCACAGGCACTTAACCTCTTCGGTGCTCATGACGGCCGGGCAATGGGTGATGTTCGTAAGTGTATTTGTACTGTCACCGGCAGAGCTAGCCGGGCAATGGGTGGTGTAAGCTGCAGAGGCCTCCTGACGACAGCCCTGGCACTTATTTCTTTACAAATTAAGCTCTGGTTTCACCATATGTATGCGGGAACTTCTGAAATTAGATGTTCAGACAATGCAGACATTTCGGCACTGAAGTTGTAACAGAGTGCAAACAATGTGCTAAAATATGTATAACATAATGTACATGGCTTGTTCTATTTCTACTGGAACCATAACTGACATAGGTGCAATGCAGTAAAAATATTTTTGCATGTATGTGATATTCATATGGTTGCCAGGAGACTTAATGTCACTTAATGTCACCAAGGACACCGTGCCCCCATTTGGGGGTTTTTGTTTGGCAGTCTGATGCATTATGGTTCTTGAAGTCCTTGTTCATTTGAGATGATTCATTATTACTAAAACACATGAAAACAATGATCTATAAAAGAAATGCCCAGGAGAGGAGTTTAGACAAGGACTCTTCAGGTAACCTAAATTCTAACCGTTAGAGTGGTTTTCAGATCAATTCATAAAAAAGAAGTAAATCCGCACCTGTAAAAGCATCTACGAACAGAAGCAGATTTGAACCTTTGTGAAATCTACGAACAACTGCAGTGGTACGCAGGCCCGGCTCCAGGAATTTTTATTTGGGTGGGCCAAGGGTGCATTTGGGTGGGCCACTGCGGGCTCGATTTGTCGCATATATGTCTGGGCAGGCCTGCTTCAGGGCCCTCCTTTATCACTTCTTAGTCTGACAAGGCCCTGTAAAACACACTCTTTTCTAAATCTCTTTCTACATATTATCACTCTCAAAAAGTGTTTTTTCCATGCAATGTTCCTTTGATGGGAAGAGGAGGTTTCTGAGGTGGGAGTGTCAGGCAAGCGACACTTCTTGGGCTCCCTCTGTGCGAGTCTTCAGGGAGAATCCCTCTTCATCACTACTTCCACCTGACCCCAGACTCTGCAACGCACTCCCTTACAGGCTTGATTATCCACTACTCCTCTCCAGTGCACCTTATCTCACAGCTGACCTTGAACCCCAGCCCCATATCAGACACTATCGGGCTCCACTTTCATTTTTCTCGGTAAAAACATTAGTAAAGTCACCTTCAAGCTTAGAACATTGAATATAGCAGTAAATATAATTAGCACGCACTTTAAAGTATGTTCCACAGTAGTCCTTATGACCCGACTGCTAATTAAATAAACCTAAAAAACAGAAAGGCCATGACAGGGCCGGCTTTAGCACTGATGCGCAAGTCTTTTTTAGCGCCACACCAATGACCTCTTTCTAACATAAATACCTTTACTACCAACTTGCAACAGTCCCCCTCATCCCTCCATTACCCCCCCCTATTGAACTCCTCCTCGGATTTCCACACTGCCACACGCCACAAGTGCACTCATGACCCCATAGTCCCCCCCTCATGAACTCCTCCTCGGATACCCTCACTGCCACCCTCCAACAGTGCCCCTCATCTCTCTGTAGCCCCTCCCCTTCATGATGTCCTCCTCAGAATTCCTCACTGCCACCCTCCACTGGTGCCCCTCATCTCTCTGTAGCCCCCCTCATGACCTCCTCCTCAGACTCCCTCATTACCACCCTCCACCAGTGCCCCTCATCTCTCCCTAGCTCCCCCTCCACCCCATGACCTCTTCCTCAGATTCCCTCACTGCCACCCTCCACCAGTGCCCCTCATCTCTCCGTAGCCCCCCCATTGACCTCCTTCTCAAACTCCCTCACTACCACCCTCCTCCAGCGCTACTCATTTCTCCGTAGCCCCTCCGTCAAATGAATTTCATTTGTTGTATAGCGCTACTCATATCAGTGTAGGGTGTCACAGTACTTTACATCACGCACACATTATAGAGACAATCAATCATGCAGGTATGTAAATCAGTCTGCAGGGAATGTCATATAAGCCATTGAGGATTACAAGGTGTAGGAATCACATGTCATCCATACTGGTGGGCAGGATATTTTGAGAGGGTTTGGTCTAGAGAAACACAACCTTAGGATTTAACCCCTTCGCCACGGGGTAATTCCCACGCTGTGCTGGGGGGAGTGGGGGGCCCGCACAGCGCCCCGGTGCTCGTGATGAGCTCAGCTCGTCACGCAGCACGGTGGCGCTGTGCTCATGACGAGCTGAGCTCGTCACGACCACACCCGTTTCCTCAGAACGCTCAGCACAGCAGGGGAATTATCCCCGCGTGTAAGCGCCACGGCAGTTATGACGAGCTCAGCTCGTCATGAGCACAGCGCAACCGTACCTCATGACGAGCTGAGCTCGTCATGAGCACGCCTGAGGTTAAAGAGTATTCCAAGGGGGTCAGCTTTACTGATAAAAATGTATATCTGCCCCAAGATACTCATTTAATGAAAGACTGAGGCAGTTCTAACTATATCCCAAAACAAAAGAAAGCGAAGTCCTAACTATACCATTCATGTTTGTATGCAGCTCTTTGGTGACAGTTCATTGGTCACTGTCCTATGTTAGGATTGTAACTTCCGACCCGCAAGTAACACAAGGATCTCTGTGAAAAAGGCAGTAACCCACTGAGCTTCCACATAAAATACAGTTCATCTGTACTAACAGACAAACGATTGCTCTCCAGCAAGATCATTAATCACCAGGGTTATCTGGGCATTTTGTATTGTCTTATTGTTGTCCTGCATCAAGCATGATAATGATAAAAACTGTTCAAATGAAGCACACATGAAGTATGTGTCCTGCTGGGCCAGTGCAGATTTTAAAAAGAAAAACAAATAGTAACACATTCTCTTATCTACTCCTTAAAACAAACTTTGTGTCACAGCCTGATCAGATAAGCAGCTGCAGGGGTCAGGAAAGGTGAATAGGAATGAACCAACTTATTTTCTCCTGCACTGCATAGAAAATGAAATATCCACACAGCAGAACAGTAGGCAAAGGTGACCGTTGTCAAGGAAAGGATTTGTCGCCTTTCGCCATGTGGAGATAAAAACTAAACAAAGCCTCAGTACTCGAGTGTGACAATAATCTAAAAAACTGTCTATGTGTGTGTGTGTGTGTGTATGTGTGTGTGGGCCCGGGAAGCTGTCTCAGCCCGGGCGCACACACACACAGACAGCCCTTTGAGCCCAATGCCGTTGCACGCCTGCCTTCAAGCCCTCACTGCAAGGGCCAAGGCTCCTGTTTGGATGGGTCAGGCTCATGTTTGGGTGGGCCTGGCCTACCCGGCCCACCCGCTAGAACCGGGCCTGGTAGTACGCCTGGAAAGATGCAGCAGTCCTGTCCATCTCAGGGGACATTTTTATGATTTGCTGTTTCGCCCATCAAGAAGAATTGCGCTTTGGGAAATGGCAGCCCACTGTGCAAATGCACATATCTTTTTTTGTCTACTCCGGGAATACATTTCCCTGTGGAAAGCCCATTGACCTCACGCCATCAAGACGTTTGGGAGTGTTCCGTAGGCCTGGAAGTAAATTTACTCTAGCCGTTTTCTGGGGGACACCTCCATCATTTCCAGGGTGAGAAGGGCTCATAGACAATTTTGTGAATGTCCACAAGGGCATCAATTTATAGGGGTTCATAACTCTCATGGCAAAACACATCTGGATCGGACATACTGTGTATTTATAAGAGCGCTCTTACCCAAAGGGTATCGTGGTGCTGAATAACAGATGTTTGTTGCTACCCAACTCAACAGTACTCATTTTATCGACCTCAGAAGGATGAAAGGCCGAGTGGCCCTGCAGGGATTTGAACCTGTGACCATGAGGTCAAACACAGGTCCCTACTGCTGGCGCATTAGTTCACTAAGCCTACATACTCCATCTCTTGCGTGAGGTTGATTATAGTGCATATGCACACAGTTGTGATGGAAAATTCCACAGCAGGAAATGAATTTATGACTGCTAGAAATTCTTCAGTGGACACCTAACAGGTGAGCAATTTTCAGCCACAACCCTATATTTACATCTAAAAAAGGCCTTGTGCATTGAAACATTTATGTTTATAGAACAATAAAGCATTGCTACCACTACACGCCAACTGTGCTAGACAGAAGGGGTCCTTACCGTCCATCCGTGGATCACCACAAAGGTCTTACTCGTGTGGTTGAAGTTACAGCGTGAGACAGAATCTCCTTCGCCTGGGACCAGGAAGCAGAGATCTTCCTCGGGTTCTTCAATTGTCCTCAGTGAAAATTTGCTTTCGATGTCATTGAAGTCAACTGTGTCCTGGGTGGGGTTGACTGCAAGAGACACATGCAAAGACAACATTAATCTTCACAAACTAGAGGAAATCACCTGTGGCTTCTCAATAAATATAAAGATCCAGGTTTTAGTCAGTTTTTAAATTCTTAAACTGTTGCACATATAGTAAACGAGCACTTGGAGATAAAGGTGGTGCGTTACTACTCCATTCGCAATCCATGAATGTACAATTTGCACACTATCTGGTTGGCGAATGGGACTACAATTTGCGATGTAACATATGTACTAATAGGTCATATCATAAACTGAACATTTTTAGTGGGTCACAAAATTATCTACCTAATGAATATTAATTGGGCCTGTTGCCAAAAATCCTCCCAATATGTCGAATTCAATACATCCACTTTCCAGCCAGGAATAACTCTTCTAACAGCCAAGTATAACATTAAGATTAAGCTAAACTTTAGGACTGCCATATTAGGAAGCAATGGTTGCTTCGAGCTCTCTCCCTCCCAGGCCACTTCCTCTCATTAGCTGATCATTTGAAAGATCAGCCAATTGAGGAGCAGGCGCGGACTTGAACGATTGGCTCACCTCCCATCAGGGCTCTGGGTGAGCCAATTGCTTGTCCTGGCAAAAACGACCACATTTGGTAATGCCTGCCGGCTTACGCGACTGCCTCACAGACATGCAGGTCAGGAAAGGATACGACCATTTTGAAATCACCCATCCGGACATGCCCAGTTTGGGTCTCTGTAAAATGCTGCACAACCCTACAAGTGTCTGTCAAAGTCAAGAGTGGGACAGCAGCAGACCAGTCTGCCAGCCACCCCCTGCTTTGTGTGGGAGTGGTGGGCAATATTCTGGTGAACATTTTTCTTTCACACTTTATCACAGTTCATAAAGTCATGTCCCAACAATTTCTAGTCCTATTACCCTCAGAGATGGCAGCTGTAGGGCACACTTCCTGGCAGGTACCTGCAGTAATGCATCTGTATATGCTACTTAGGGGAATCCATATCTGCCACATTTTCCGTCCTTTGGCGGGTAAATCTACACATGTACCAAGGTGAGAAGTAAACTGCTTCCAGCTTACATTTGTCTCAATTTTCTCTTGTTTTAGTCAACGTTACCCCGAAGAGTGCTAATATAACCTGGACTAGTCCACCCAATCTTCCGACCCATGATTCAGCCATCGGTGGCTTGGTCGGTGTGCCAGGCATCTCACCACATTGAAGTAAGAAAACATATACCCAGCTGTTTTCGATAAAGCAGAGTCAGAAAACCCACAGATGTCTACACCATAATGAGTCGCAGTTGCGACTTGGCACTGTAATCCTAAATTGCTGTCAAGTTTGGTGTCGAACCTAATGATACTTCAAATTGAATGAAATAGGAAAATGCACTATTTGAGACTCAATGTGGTTTTCCATTTCCTCATCTGAACAGACTAAGTTCTAAAATTGTCAAAGTTCTGGGCATGACTCAGCACTGTAACCCCTATAAGAAATTAATATTCCACTTTACATTCCTGGGAACCCAAACTTTTCAAAATCTTCAAATCATAGGTACATCAAAAAAGAGTTCCCCAGTGTGCCTTTTATAAAACTTGAAGAGTCCCTTGAAGCACAAGAATAAATATTACTTTAGCAGCGGAACATATCGATACTCACTGCTCATTACCTTACTGACTAACTTTGCTCTACGCGCAGGGGTCTCCAATCTGGTCCTGGAGGGCCGATCCATGCCAGATTTTGTGCATATCCCCATTTAGATACATGTAGTTATCAGGGCTCGAGTCGGAGTACCACGCGGGTGACGGCATCCCCCCACTTATTTTACCGGGGGAACGCCATCCCCCTGCCAAACAGCTGGACTTCACTCTTTGGCCTCTCTGGGACGAGGAACTCAGCACCTTTTGTGATGTCACTTCCTGTCGTGACGTCACTTCCGGTGACAGCGTCCCCCCCACTTCTTTTTTTACGACTTGTGCCCTGGTAGTTATTTTAAAAATCTGGCATGGATCTGGCCCTCCAGGACCGGTTTGGAGAACCCTGTGGCTACGGCATACCTGCGGATGCATCACTTAATAGCAAAAGACAAAAAAAAGAACACTCATTTGTTTTTGTTTTTTAAAACTGGAATATCTACCCACATACATTGAAATGGCTTTGTGTGGGCATGACATTTTCTGAATGATTTATGGTTCAGGAGTCGGAAGAGACGGGTTTCTGCAGACAGGGCTTAAAGTATCAGGAAACCGGTTATTTAGTTGCAGACACAATGTTGTATGTTTTGTCACATGACTCTTTTTTTTGCTCCCGTGGACTGGCGTGTTAAAGGGTAAGTCTTCGATTCAGGCAACACGAAGTATTATTTGATGATAGATAAAATGTGATTACTGCACATTTTTTTGCAGATGAGTTTATATACTTCAGAAAACTCTTCTGAAATAAGTGAACCTTAGATTCATAGCATCTATATACTAGATTGGAGAACATTTTGAATAAGTGCAACAAATATAAGGAATGTCCTAGTAATTTACCACCATGTTCTTGCTAGCCTTGCTATATATCCAACCTGTGTCTTCCACACACTGCTGTTTTATTGTAGCTATACCTCGGAAAATGACCATAACACATAGGTCAGTCAAAACAGTTGACAAGCAACGCAGAATTTAAAGTGACACAACCCCTATTTGTAAAAGAATACCACAGGGAAACTAGTCTAGTTAAGAATCAGAAATACAACTTAAAAGTGTTCCTCAAACCCTGAAGAAGGCTAATCACAAATCAAGGAATAGCAGAAACATTTTACCACAATAGCATATTTTTCTGCAAGCTAAAAAGCCTTATGTCATTCGTGACAGTCAACTGCAAAGGATTATTACTCTGTTCACACTGTTTCACAAGTCAAGCTAAGCATGTGCAGTGGAATTAGTTTTTACGAAGAATGTGAGGGCGAACCCACTGTAGTCCTGAATGAGCTAGTCAATGTATACTTTTGCAGGAGATGAGAACTGAAAGTTACAATATGTTTATTAAACCGTATTGTTTTAATGACTATTTTATTCTTCCTATGATCAAATTGTAGTGTTTGTTCTTTCGCTGTATGTGAAAGTCAAAGATCATTTCACATCAGGAAAAAATGTACTAATCATCACCACTTCATAAGATCTAGTCTACCATATTCACATTACTAAGAGTCAGACCTCTAAGTAACAGGGAAAGGCATATTAAGATTTGACCTTTTTGTCAAGAACTTTTAGTAATATTTGTAAACAAGCAGATGGTACATTGACACACAAAAATCAGGTTGGAGAGGGCGATTCGGCAGACGACAATGAGGGAAAATTAAAAAAATAATTTCCCCTTGTCGTCTGTCAACATCCTCCCCCCCTCCCCAAGCTGGCCCCACCGCTCTTACCTGCACGGGCCGCGACTGGGTTGGACTAAAGGGTTGGGGAAGAGAGGGAGAGAGTACAGGTTCTAACCTAAATTCCTAATGATAGCCTGCCGCGTCATCAAAAGAGCCATCACTGAACGATGATATCTTGTTGTTTTGCACAAGTCTACCATGTTCTCCACCGTGCCCGGGGCCAGTGTAATGGCGTAAAATCAAACCCTGCTGTGGCACGTAATGGACAGCATGAGCACAGTGAAAAAAGGAGCATGAAACATGAAATCATATGGTGGAAAAGCAAACAGATGTTACTTCGCTTCGATCCCGCGGAGATCAATTGAAGCCACGTTTTGCCAAGTCTGATCCAAATTAGCGTGTGCAGATTCTGTCATTAAAATAAAAGGCTCCTAAAAATACATAGCATTCCTTCGATTCTTATGTAGCAGTTTAGGGGCCACTAGCTACAGCCGAACTGACGGGGCAGTCTACCATCCTGTCAGGCGGGAAGTGTCTACTTAAAGGCTGAGGGGCCCACTGCGTGCCTGTCCTTATAATCCATAGTATGGACTGGAATTTCATTTGTAAAATGTATCGACCAGGGCCTAATTTATATCCCAGGAAGAAAACCAGGGCTTCCACCATCTACAGCCCCTGCTAGGTCGGCCAAATACTAGTTCCTGTGCTTACTACCAAACATTACACTGATTCAAGTGTGATATTTTCCTCTATCGCACATCACCTAGAGTTGTAAGGATGGAGTAGATGAACTATTTCATTATGTTTCTAAGTATATGACCTGGCAAATACCGGCTCAAAATAAGCACTGGCGTGGACATCGAGGGACCCTCTAAACACCCCATTTAAAGTGAGCCGAATGACTCACCCCTTATTGTTTCCAAGGTCCTTTTCTGCAAATATATTATGGCTTGGTAATAATTTTATTTTCACCTGTCCTAGACTATGTGGCTCAGAGCATTCACATAGGCATCAAGTTAGCTAGCTGGCATCTGGAGAGCGTTGTCAGGGCAACCAGCCATGAGGCAGCCAATTACTTGAGAACATGACGAATAAGGTTACATTGATTCAATTGTTGGTAGGTGCAAGTAGCAATTTTTCCCTATCTCTTTAAGGGAATGCAGCGAGCAGCACAAGCTAATCGCAGTTGGAGCTCTGAAGCCGTGAAGGACAGGAGGTGAACATTTGGTTGGTTCAAACCAGTTGGCACTATCTCGTAGTTCATCGTGTCCGGGATAATGATCCCGTCCATCCCCATATAATGTCCTTATGGGGTATTCACAATTTCCATACAAGCCTGCCTACCCATCAAGTTGCCCTGTTGGACCCGGCCTCATGGCGTGGTCCTACCCCTCCCGCATGGCGGGCCCAGGATGACATCGGCCCTCCACCCAGCATCGGGCAGCCCTTTTGCCCGACACTGCACGCCCCAACATTGCTGGTCCAGCCACCATCCCGGACCCCCACTACCAACCTGGCTCCAGCGTGGACCCCTCACGACCTAAGCACGAGGCCGCGCCCGACTCCATCTTGGGCCCACCACGTCACGACTCACGACCACGTGGCCTCGGCCCCGGCCCAGGCCCCAGCGCAGCCCAGACATCGAGGCACCAAGATCCACCCAGGTGGTCGAGTGGCCACTCGACAGATCCCGGAGAAAAGGGGGTTTCGATGGCCCTCCAGCCGTCCCCGGACGCCTGGTTTCGATCGCCCTCCAGCCTCCCTGGGCGCTGGCTCCACCCCCCTGCTGGGTGTCTGGACACCATCATCCCGGCCCCTCTGACCCCCAGGCGCGAGGGTCCGGATATCAAAGGACTCCAGTCCTATATCTGGGCCAGCCCTGGATTAGAACGTCAGTTGTATCCTGGACTGGAGAGCCCTGCTGACGCTGTCACGGCCGACCCCAGAAGAACTCATTTCCTGTAACCTGAAGAGAACCTGAGAGCCTGCTGCCGCTGCCGCGGCCCACCTTTGCCGAACCATCTTGAGAGCCTGCTGGCGCTGCCGCGGCCCACCTTTGCCGAACCATCTTGAGAGCCTGCTGGCGCTGCCGCGGCCCACCTTTGCCGAACCATCTTGAGAGCCTGCTGGCGCTGCCGCGGCCCACCCTTGCCGAACCATCTTGAGAGCCTGCTGGCGCTGCCGCGGCCCACCTTTGCCGAACCATCGTGAGAGCCTGCAGGCGCTGCCGCGGCCCACCCTTGCCGAACCATCTTGAGAGCCTGCTGGCGCTGCCGAGGCCCACCTTTGCCGAACCATCTTGAGAGCCTGCTGGCGCTGCCGCGGCTCAACCTCTCGGAACCCCCGGCTCGAGGATTGAGAGCTGTGCGCAAGGTATCCCTGCCTACACCCCAACCGAGACTGTCCCGCTACCCTGATCCCCTCTTGCGAGACTTTACAGACCCCTCGGTCTGCTTGTACATATCACTGAGAACCAGCAACCTTTATTTCCTGATAAAGCTTACGAACTCGACTTCTGGTGTGGTGTCCATTTGTAGTGTGTGGTTACTCTGCTGTGCGATCCTAGGAGAGGGCCCTCACCCAGGAGGCCTCTCAGTAACGCTCGGCTACTTCTTGACGGAGAGGTGGACCTAGGGGTGGTCAGTCAGACATCTTCTGCCTCCCCCGGGGTCGCCTTTCTAACATGCCCACACTTGGTGTTAGTCGTCATCTTTTGAATTATATCTGCCCGAGACTTTTTAAGGCTTGGGCAAAGTGAGCTCTGGCCCGGGGACCTAGCCTTTCAGGGGCCCCCTCATAGAGCCAGTTCTGTTCTGCAAAGAGTCTTGCCCGGAAGACCCAGAAGACCTTTAATAATTTTTTAACAAATTGTTTTAAACGCGGTTTCCCTAAATAATTTTTAATGTGGGTGATGTGTGAGTCTTTTACAATTTGCAGAGAAATGTTGTGTTAATGTTTCATACAACATCCATGTTTTTTTTTTGGTATTTTAGATCGAAACAGGACCTGACATATTAGAAATGGGACGGTGTCACAGAGACTATTTGCAGTAATCTGAGTGACCTGCAACCTTGTTACAATATTGAGAACACACGTCACTGTCCCTGAATATTACATGTAAACACTTTTATCATTTACATGAGTGCTCCTGTGCACTGTTAGTGATTTGGCTGAAAAGGTTCTGAAAGAGTTGAAAGTGGTTCTAAATGTAAAGCTGTTTTGAACAGGGGCCCCAAAATACGTTTGGCCCAGGGCCCCCTCATCTGCCCTTCTAAAAAAGGACCACGAATCCATATACTTCAGAAGGTTACCCTCTACAATCCATTTGTTGTTTCAGAGGATTTATGTTTTTATCTATTGTGCCAAATCGTTAAGTACGTGAAAATGTCACAAGTTTCAGTCTGAATTATTTCTAAAAGCTATGGATTTTCAGCTATTATACTCCCCAATTTAGCTCAGACCCAAAGGCTGAAAATAGCTGTTCTTGAATTACAATTTTCAACAACATTGTCTGAAATGTTTAGAGGCAGACAGGGAAATTGCAGCATAAACAGGGGTAATAGTGTAGCACCTTTCATTTGCCTGTCTTCACTCTGGCAGCTAAGCAGTCAGAGACATTCAGGAGAAATTCTTGGAAGTAAGGGGTATTAACATCCAACCGCACTGGAATTTCTGAAAATGTTATCTTGTACAAAGAACAAAGTTCCCTTTGTGGAACTACCTGTTGGCTCTAAATAACTCTCTCAGTTGGAAAATTGTTCTGTAACACTAAAGCTTAAGGACACTTTAAGAAACAAGAATCTTGGGGGGACACGCCCCAAGTCCCTCTATCTATGCAATGTGAGGTGCTGTTAAAGAACTATCCAGTCCTCCCTACCTTGTCTATTCTATCTCCCCCCTCTCTCCCTAACGATGGTATTTCCCTTCCCCTTCTAGCACTGGAGGGATATTCCATCGTTGACAAAGCGGGTGTTGACAGTTAGAATGTGTAAAATCGCAATGCTGGAACGTGAATGGAGAAAAAAAACAACACAAAACATAATATAATGCTATTAAACTGCCTTTTGTGCTTAAAGGCGGCCGAACACAAAACGGAACTGCCGTCTCTATTTCAGTACAAAGAACCGCCTGAGGGAACGACCGAAGCTTCTCGAAACATGAGCGCTAGGAGGCAGTTAAACTGTCAAGTGAACAATTCGAAGGAAGAAAGAAACCGTGTCTGCCGGTGTTTGAAAGGCACGTTAGCACTCAAGAATGAGGGACGGCCCTGTCACCCACGACAGCCGGAAATCAATACTCCCGCCCAGCACTGGGATCCCAGCAGCAGGCGGCTGAGCGGGTTCTGTACTCACCTGTGACCCTCTGCAGAATCATAGTACCGAGACGCTATGCAGAACTTCCTCACACAGGTGACTCAAACAAGTCCAGTTTGACACTTCTGCATGCCCTCCGCTCACATTTTGCTTTTGCTCAGTACATTTTTATTTTTATTTCAAAAGGTAACTTTATCTTATTTGTTAATGGCGGTGTTGAGCCGTCCAGGCCCTGACATGGAAAATATAGGAGATTGGTTAAGTAGCAGGGCTGATTACACTTATCTAACCCCGTACTCTCTCCAAGGGACAGGCCTAGAAAAGATGCCACATTGTGCTGCCCTGTTCTCCTCAGAATTAAGTGGCTGCAACAGTGCATTGATGCTGACAATGAGAAACAGATGGTGACCAAGTTTGATGTGAAGTTTCTCCTCCCTGAGATGAGGGATGTATTTTTTTCAAAAGTCACGTGCTGGTCAGGTGGGGTTGTGTAGTCTCAGTGGACATCAAAGTGTACTTGGATCCTTCTTAAATCTGAGCAGCGTAAAATAACAGCCTTCAAAGAGCGGTGCAGGTGGTGAGGCGCGTGCATCATGGCCCCTATGAAGAAGGACACACATGTGTCTCCCTGGAAAGGTAGAGACAGGTGAGAGAGGCACATGTTATTATATATGGGGCCCTATTGGAGGTGGCAAGCAGATCCCAGTGGACGTGTACCTGTGTAGAACAAGAGATGTGAGGAGGGCCGGACTGGGAACCAAAACCGACCCTGGCAAAGTGCTCGGCCGGCAACACTGCAAAAACGGCCCTGTAACAAAAAGGTCCCCCAGGGGCCAAAAACCTGCCTCCACCCTTGCGGCGCACCGGGGGATTGCCCGGTGCCCCGGCGGCCAGTCCGGGCCTGGATGTGAGATGAAGCTGGTTAAATATGACACTGTGGAATAACGTAAACTAAAGGCACTCCTGAGAGAGAAGAATGGCATATGCAGTGTGCAATTATCTGCAAGGATGGCACAGTGGAAATCAAAAACAAAACTGAGGCACGTAAAGTGAAAACAATATATATTTAAAAGAGCTATAAGCTGCATAAGTCCACAGTAAGTGAGTAGAATGCTAGTTCACAATGGCGAGATACATGCCAGACTTTCAGGCTATCAAAATGGGAAAATATACATTAAATACATTTAAATTAAGGAAGTATCACCTTGAGAATTAAACATGTAGGCCACTGGAAGGAAGAGAACTTCCTTTGTGTAAAATGAAGAAAGACTAATATCTTGGGGGTAATAGAAATTAAGAAAACACTCTCATTCAATTTATGTTTGTTGACACAAAACTCTACAGGTGTAGCCTAATCTACATGTAGGAATTGGATTCAATACCAGTTTTACATGCATGAGGTGCTTGTAGTTTATTTAAAATTTAAAATGACATTTTTGAGACAGGTGGTGGCCAACTCACTGAGTAATATATTTTTATACAATTAATTTGAAAACAGTTAAGGGGGAAAGGCATTAGAAATAACTGCTCACTTTAGAAAAACACAGTCTTGCATTGTGCACTTTCTGAGAGAGACTAGAGGCCATACTTTCGGTGCCACCACACTGAAGCAAAATTTGGGAATTTGATACAGGAGAGACAGGGGGACGTCTCTGACTTCAATTTCTGAAGAAGTGAATTATAATGCCACATTTCAATCCATTAACAAATGAGCACATATCACGTCAAATGTGCCCTTTCCGCTTCTTTGCCACATGGAGTAGATTCGTTCCATATTTTCCTTCCATCCGTCTTCCACTTTTTACCTTTAAAGTCCCCGCAATGTGAGACGCCAACTGAAGCCTACAGGCTTGGCATCTGAAACTTCCATTTCTACAATAATTTATTGCAAATATGCTACTGGGCATTTAAGTCTCACCACTGCTACTTCCAGTGAATATTTCTTCATCATGGAGCAGAACTTTGCTGGCAACAAAGAAAGAGGACTGGCACTGCAACTGTTATTGTTAGTTACTGCCTCATGCTCTGGTTGTGATTGGTTGATTAAAAGCCAATGAGGATCAGTTTGTAGGAGATTTCCGGCCAGGTTTAACCGAACAAGCACAGAACAAAATAATTTGAGCACTAGATCTACAAATAGGAAATACTTGGAGAGCATGCTCAAGAAAGTAACACAACTTGTCAACCTTCAAAGGAGCAATGGAGGCAAGACTTCAATGTGGACTTTAACGCTCTTCAAGACAAAAACCAAGACCTCACCTAGCCCACTTATATGGAGGGACCAGATACCTCCAACAAGCAACCTCAATACATCAAATAGGCCATCGCCAGCCTGATAAGAGAATCCTGCAACCTCCGACACACATCTTCTACCACATCCAATGGAAGACTCCTCAAGGGGTCCCAAACCGAACAACTTTCCAGTGAAAATGCCAGCAAAGTGTCACAATATCAAACAACTAAATAAAAAAAAATCAAATGCTATTCTTCCACCTTTTGTTTCTCTTTGTACTTTCAATGTTATGTAAACACTGCTGAAAGATGAAAGATGAATTTATGTAGTTTCGCTCTTTTTCTTCGATAACACTGTGGACGCAGTCTGCGATCCAGCAGCTGATAAAGTTATAACATGGCCATGATTTGACGCCAAGTTCCAGGACTGTATTCTGCGTTGCACAATCTCGAATAGTGTGGAAGTCTGCGCCACATATTGCGATTTCATTCCTTTGAGTAATATCAAAATTTCTAGTAGGCTCCTGTCAACAGATCTTCTCAACAGTAAATTCCCACAGAGGCCTTTTTCCATGTTTTTCATCAGTATTTCTACTCTCACATATATTTGTTTTCATCTATATGGAGCGACTTGACACCAGTGTCCAGAAGGATCCGAAGACGGACATCAAGTGACTATCAGAAACTTTAGAAAGGATCAGACATCTTTGAAAGTCAAGGATATCTTTGAAAACCATCTATATGAAGGGCCTGCTACATATAGGTGGTAATAACTCATGGCGACAAGATATTCACAGTCAACAAGTTTCAGGTTTTCTATCTAAGGTGCAGCAGCAGGGCGCGCTTGTTGGTTAGCAAAGCGCTTTTAATATCATATACCATGTAATACTTGTTCACTTGCTGGTGGTGGTGTTTTTAGGATAGAGTCAGAGCCAACATTTATACCCAGAGGTCCAATTGTTAGCAATAATACTCTAGCTCGAAGTGAGCATCTCTTTCCGCACTCTCTCAGCAGAACCTGTGCTCTATGCATGTCTCACTGCCTTTGCTATCTCTGTCTCTGCTGCCTGGCTCCCTCTTTTCTCAGTAGTTCATTCTCTCGCATTTATTCCACCTCTCCCACAATGTTCTTGCCTTTCCTCCACCCTCCCCACCTGAGTGTTCGCTCCGTCTTCGTCTTTCTCACTCCCCCCAGTTGTTGTTGCTGGTTTCATTTAGTCTCTTCCTCTAACGTGATTGGTCCCTGCTCTATCTGTCCTCTGGCCCCATGCTCTCTACAAGCAGTGTTATCTTAAGAAGTATTGGATCCCTGGGCAATACTTATTTTGGGGCCCCCTGTTCGGAACAACTTTGAAGTTTATTACACATTTTCCGCCATTTGAAGCATTTCTGAATCCAAAGATTATATTTAAAGTTTCAGAAATGGGGTTACACAAAAATTGATTTATTAGTTCTTGCCTTGTGCCCCACAAATTCTTAGCATGGCACTGGATAGAGATAGAAAGAGTGAGAAGCAGAGGTAGTCAGTAAAAGGGGAGTGGTTGAGGGGGAGAAAGAGAGGGAAAGGAATATCACTGGGGGGCGGGGCCGGTAGGGGTAACTCTTGCTCCCCTCCTCACCCCACCTCAGCATTACCTCCTCTGAATTTTTCTCCCTATCCATTTTTCAGTTTTAAATAGCGCTTACTCGACCCGAAGGTATTGGAGCGCTTTACATGAGCACCAGTTACATTACACATGAAGCTCCTGCCCTCCCTCGCTCTTCCATTGTGTGATTGTGTGTGCTTTAGCTTTTTTTTTTTTTTTGCAGATTTGTATAGCGCGAACTCTGTTTTCTCTCTCTCTTCTCTCTGCACTCCCTCCAAAGTTCCTCCGTCTCCCTCTCCCCGCCTCGACCCTTCTCTCCAAGCCCTGCCTCTCCACAGCACCCTGGGCTCGGCTGTGGTATGATTCGCATCCCATGACGAGAAACCGACCAATCAGCGGCGAGGAGGGGGGCAGGGTGACCTTGGCGCCGGTTCCATTCATGGGAAGTAACTTGCTCCCGGGGTAACTCTCGGTCACAGACTGCACACAGGCACACCGCGCCCCAGCGGTCTCACAGTACCCCCAAAGAGCCCGGCTCACACCACAGACCCTTCTGTAAACACGCGCACAGACCAGATCTGACCACCTCCGAAAGCCCTCTGGTGAAAGTTGGGCGTTTGCACGAAACATTCAACATTTTGAGTAAAACAATTGAATGTGTTTGAGCAGGAGACCTCGAATAACAAGACTGTATTTATTTAAAAAAAGAAAAAAATGAAAGAAAGAAAATAGGTGTCTCCTTAAAAACCCTGACCACTAACCAGTGAAAGCAAAATTCACTGGCTGAGATCTGCTCAGAAGACGCAGACACCCCGAATACACCCCCTCCCCCTTCCCCCGCACACCAGGAAGCAGACGATCTGTTCTAAGAAAAGTAGGAACTCACTTGAACTTGAAAACGTAATTGGGGGAAAATGTATGAACGCTCACAGCAGGGGACTGGCAATTGTACTGAAATGAATGAGCGCGTGTCCCAAATGAGTGTTGTGTGAGGCCCCAGTCATCAATAACACCTGATCCCCTACAAGTGATTTTGTGTGTAAACACAAACAGGTCGTCTAGAGACGCAGATGTCTCGCCTCGGACGTCCTTTGGGAGAGACGCCTAGAGGCACCAAACCCGGGACACTCCCCTCACACATGGCTCCTCCTAGCTGCCACTCAGGAGATGCGCTGTCTCTAACATAAACACAATCACGTCTTGTAAACTTCCCTGACTGGCCTCTCACCTGTATCCAACTTCGGGCGCCCCCTCTCATAGACGCACCCACAGGTGAAGTCTAAACAACAGACGCTCCCATTCGGCGGATATCCCTACTCCCAGGAGACACCCTCAGACACTCAAAGAAATCCCATCTCGTGAACGCCACTCAACGGGGTGCAGCAGGTGCAGTGGCACCAGAGCCCAGAGGGGCCAACCAAATCTTGATTATTACTGTATTGTACACCTCAGAGAGCGGTATTAAGGCCCGGTCCATCTGTCTCAGCATTCCAGGCGAATTCTCTCCCGCGTGCACCGCACACATCTCAGAGCCATCTTCTAAACACCCCCACGCTCATCCCAGGAAGCCCACTGACAGATGGCCCCTCTGGTGGGTGTTTCAGCAGACAAGCCTCTCTCAGGTACCCCGTTTCGAATACCCCGAAGGTCCCCCCGTCACGCACATCTCACCTCTCACGTCCCTCTAGCGCTCACATACCCCAGGCGCCAACTCAAGCACTCACTTCGAGGTGAGGCTACGGACATGTATTTTCACAGCTACCTACTACATCCAGCGCTCTGAAGCCCTGACCTACTCAAGTCAAGTTCGCGCTAGATAAGACAGCCAATGAATAAATAAAGGCGAATCTTCTCACGCGTGCACCCATCCCACAGATACCCTGCCTCGCCTCTTTGAAACACAAAGAGATCCAGTGACAGGAACTCCGTGGGCCCTCACATACACCCCTCCCGATGGAACCTCCCAACAAACGACCCCTTCTCGAGATATTCCTCCTTGGGCTCCGGTATCACTGCACCTGCTGCACCAATAGTACCCACGCCCCGAGGCAAATGCATCCTCTCAGACGTCAGTGCTCACAGACGTCCAGATACGTTCCAACTCAGCTCTCTCGGAGGTTTTCAAACCTACAGATGTACAGCGCGCTCTGAACACCCGGTGGGTGAAGTTCGCGGTATAAATACCAACTAATAAATAAAATAAAATCTTCGCTCATACATGAACGAATGCGAAAGTTACTTGCACCACTTCAAAAACGTTTGAACACCAAAAGTTACAGTCTTCTCAGGGACGCTCCGGCCCTCACAGAAACCCCTCTCTGCTGGATTCCCCCACACCAGAGACATCCCCACCTTGTATGGAGCCCCGGACGTCACCTGTCACACAGACACCTTCTCGGACGTCACCGCTCCGAGAGGTCCACAGACACCCTCAAGGGTGAGACCGCTCCAGTGTGAATTCAGTCACAAAGGCGCCCACCTCACACAAATCCACCTCCCTGCCTACAAACATTCCGAGTTCGGAATAAGACACCCATATGCCCGTCTCTTAAGCCTCATATATTCCTCCGAACTCTCTGAAGGTTTTGAAATCAGTAAAAAGAAAAATAAAGAAAGTTCTGTGTCCTGCTGACAGCTGTAATCCTGCTATTGAAACATCCCTGTTAAAGGTGAATAAAGCAAGGTTAATTTGTATCAGGGCTGCTGCATATCCACCCACTCCCCGGGCACAGAAGGGGCAATCTGAAGTTCGTGGGCACCCCTCTGTCAAAGCTGCATGAATCCGGACCTAAAGCCAGGACGCGAGACTTGATTGGTGAATCTGCTCAGAGTGAAGTGCCGCAGGGCACACGGTGCGTCAGCCTTACCTGTGCTGGAGGCGGGAGTCTGAGGGCGCACCCCGGGCAGGGCCCAGGCGCAGAGAGTCCAGGACAGTAGGATCCAGGTGACGCCGCTCCTCATGGTGCCCAGGATCAGTCTGTGTGTGTGCGGAGCAGGCAGGCAGGGAAGCTATAGGGAAAGTCCTGAGTGACAGGGCCTAGAACTTAAGAGAGGGGCCCAATGAGAGGGGGCGGCGGGCTGCCCTCCCACGGACTGCCCCTGGCCACTCCCCCCTCCAGCCCTCCCCTGAGCACTTCCCTGCCTCCGGGATTTGCTCCCTCGACCCTAATCCCCTCCAACCCTCAGAGCCCTCCCAGGGCGGGGGCTCGCCTCACCCCCCAAGTCACCTCACCCCTCAGCCTTGAACTCTACCCAGCCCCTGCCCCTCCCCCACCTGCTGCCTTCCCAGCAGGGCTGGTGGTGTGCCACCACCAGAGTGCCAGGGTGCCTCATGGCAGTGCAGTGTGTTAAACTGTAGTGCACACTGCACAGTGTCTGGGTGTAGTGTGCACACGCACAGACTTCGAGCAGCCGTGTGAGCTCCATACTCGTGCACACACTGCACCAGATTGAAACACCGTGTGTTAAAGTAACTCTGATCGCCCGTGTGCTGCTGAGTGAGCCGGCAGTGGGTGGGTGGTGGGTGTGTTCCTGCTTCTCGCCCGGGATTGGCTGCCGCGACTGGGCGCTGGCGCCTGCTCACGCGAGAAACCACGCGGGGGCGAAGCGCTGGGATCGGCTCCTACTTTCCAGGAGTCGTGTGAAAGTGGTCACATTAGCACACGATTGGAACTCGTGAGCTGCGACGGCCCCGGCCAGGAGCCGGGAGGAGACAGCACCCCTGGAGAATGTGTGGGGCCAGCGCCCTACAAATGCGGGACCCGCTCGGGGGTTCGGAGAAGACTTACAGTGAACACGCGATGGAAGGAATAGAAGTCTGTGGAAAAATCACAGCGAGGGAGTAGATAGGGAAATAACATTCATACCCGTTTGAACCACATATCCTAGTGGCACTGAGTGCGTGCAGAGTGATGCGGGTGAACCTGAACCGAACCAGTCAGCCCGGCAATCCATCCATCAATCCATCCATCCACACACACATCCATTCATTCAGACATCGGCCCATCCAACCAACCACTCCCCCTCAGACACACACCCCCATCTATACATCCATCCATCATCTGTTCATCCGTCTATCCAACCACCCATCCATTCATCCATCCACACACCCACCCTCACACATTCATGTATCCATCCATCCACCGTCAGACATCCACCCATCCAACCACCCACCCTCTCTCAGACACACATCCATCTATAAATCCATCAATCCATCTATCCATCCATCTATCCATTCATCCATCCACACACCCACCCTCACACATTCATGTATCCATCCATCCACCATCAGACATCCACCCATCCAACCACCCGCCCTCTCTCAGACACACATCCATCTATAAATCCATCCATCTATCCATCTATCTATTCATCCATCCACACACCCACCCTCACACATTCATGTATCCATCCATCCACCGTCAGACATCCACCCATCCAACCACCCGCCCTCTCTCAGACACACATCCATCTATAAATCCATCCATCTATCCACCCATCTATCCATTCATCCATCCACACACCCACCCTCACACATTCATGTATCCATCCATCCACCGTCAGACATCCACCCATCCAACCACCCGCCCTCTCTCAGACACACATCCATCTATAAATCCATCCATCTATCCATCTATCCATTCATCCATCCACACACCCACCCTCACACATTCATGTATTCATCCATCCACCGTCAGACATCCACCCATCCAACCACCCGCCCTCTCTCAGACACACATCCATCTATAAATCCATCCATCTATCCATCCATCTATCCATCTATCCATTCATCCATCCACACACCCACCCTCACACATTCATGTATCCATCCATCCACCGTCAGACATCCACCCATCCAACCACCCGCCCTCTCTCAGACACACATCCATCTATAAATCCATCCATCTATCTATTCATCCATCCACACACCCACCCTCACACATTCATGTATCCATCCATCCACCGTCAGACATCCACCCATCCAACCACCCGCCCTCTCTCAGACACACATCCATCTATAAATCCATCCATCTATCCACCCATCTATCCATCTATCCATTCATCCATCCACACACCCACCCTCACACATTCATGTATCCATCCATCCACCGTCAGACATCCACCCATCCAACCACCCGCCCTCTCTCAGACACACATTCATCTATAAATCCATCCATCTATCCATCTATCCATTCATCCATCCACACACCCACCCTCACACATTCATGTATTCATCCATCCACCGTCAGACATCCACCCATCCAACCACCCGCCCTCTCTCAGACACACATCCATCTATAAATCCATCCATCTATCCATCCATCTATCCATCTATCCATTCATCCATCCACACACCCACCCTCACACATTCATGTATCCATCCATCCACCGTCAGACATCCACCCATCCAACCACCCGCCCTCTCTCAGACACACATCCATCTATAAATCCATCCATCTATCCATCTATCCATTCATCCATCCACACACCCACCCTCACACATTCATGTATCCATCCATCCACCGTCAGACATCCACCCATCCAACCACCCGCCCTCTCTCAGACACACATCCATCTATAAATCCATCCATCTATCCATCCATCTATCCATCTATCCATTCATCCATCCACACACCCACCCTCACACATTCATGTATCCATCCATCCACCATCAGACATCCACCCATCCAACCACCCGCCCTCTCTCAGACACACATCCATCTATAAATCCATCCATCTATCCATCCATCTATCCATCTATCTATTTATCCATCCACACACCCACCCTCACACATTCATGTATCCATCCATCCACCGTCAGACATCCACCCATCCAACCACCCGCCCTCTCTCAGACACACATCCATCTATAAATCCATCCATCTATCCATCCATCCATCTATCCATTCATCCATCCACACTTCCACCCTCACACATTCATGTATCCATCCATCCACCGTCAGACATCCACCCATCCAACCACCCGCCCTCTCTCAGACACACATCCATCTATAAATCCATCCGTCTATCCATCCATCCAGGCATACGCACGCGTACTTGTGAATGTGCGTGCATTGCGGAATGCGCGTGCGAAATGATGCTCTCTGGCCATTTTATGCATCTTGTTAGAACGTGTGCACACAAACGAGGACGCTGAGTATACTCCCCTTGACCTCTGAAGAGTGGGTGTGTGCAGAGAATGCTGCCTCGGTACTGTGCACGTCCACTGCGGACCGCTAATGATCTATGTGTGTGCACGTCAGAATGTGTGTGTGCACATATGGTGTTCAGTGTATTGGCGTGTGTGCATACTTCTGAATATGAATGGTGTATGTACATACTTAAGAAACTGTGCATAGAGAGTGAGCACTGTACCAGCTTATACGCATACTTAAGAACGTGTGCACGAGGGGGCTCACTATACTGGCATATGTGCATACTTCGGAATGCGTGTGCACGGAGGATGCACATTGTGTTGGCAGTTACGTATACTTCAGAATGTGCGTGTACCAGGGGTGATCTCTGTACTGGATGCATACCTCGGAATGTGTGCACAGAGGGTGCTTACTCTCCTGGCATATAAGTGTACTTCAGAATGCGTGTGCACAGAGGGTGCTGGCATATAAGCATAGTTCAGAGTATGTGTGCACAGAGGGTGCTCAGTGTACTGGCATATAAGCGTGATTCAGAATGTGTGTGCACAGAGGGTGTCTACTGTACTGGCATATAGCGCGCTTCAGAATATGTGTGCACAGAGGGTGATCACCGTACTGGCATTTAAGAACGCTTTAGAATGTGGGTGCACAGTAGGTGCTCAGTGTACTGGCGTATAAGCACGATTCAGAATGCTTGTGCACAGAGGGTGCTCTTATACTGGCATATACCGCACTTCAGAATGTGGGTGCACTGAGGGTGCTCACTGTACTGGCACATACACGCGCTTCAGAATGTGGGTGCACTGAGGGTGCTCACTGTGCTGGCACATACACGCGCTTCAGAATGTGGGTGCACTGAGGGTGCTCACTGTGCTGGCACATACACGCGCTTCAAAATGTGGGTGCACTGAGGGTGCTCACTGTGCTGGCACATACACGCGCTTCAGAATGTGGGTGCACTGAGGGTGCTCACTGTGCTGGCACATACACGCGCTTCAGAATGTGGGTGCACTGAGGGTGCTCACTGTGCTGGCACATACACGCGCTTCAGAATGTGGGTGCACTGAGGGTGCTCACTGTGCTGGCACATACACGCGCTTCAGAATGTGGGTGCACTGAGGGTGCTCACTGTGCTGGCACATACACGCGCTTCAGAATGTGGGTGCACTGAGTGTGCTCACTGTACTGGCACATACACGCGCTTTAGAATGTGGGTGCACTGAGGGTGCTCACTGTACTGGCACATACACGCGCTTCAGAATGTGGGTGCACAGAGGGTGCTCACTGTACTGGCACATACACGCGCTTCAGAATGTGGGTGCACTGAGGGTGCTTACTGTACTGGCACATACACGCGCTTCGGAATGTGGGTGCACAGATTGTGCTTAGTATACTGGCACATAAGGGGGCCTCAGAATATGTGTGCTCAGTGGGTGCTCACTGTACTGGCATATAGCGCGCTTCAGAAAGTGGGTGCAGTGAGGGTGCTTACTGTACTGGCACATACACGCGCTTCAGAATGTGGGTGCACTGAGGGTGCTTACTGTGCTGGCACATACACGCGCTTCAGAATGTGGGTGCACTGAGGGTGCTTACTGTGCTGGCACATACACGCGCTTCAGAATGTGGATGCACAGAGGGTGCTTACTGTGCTGGCACATACACGCGCTTCAGAATGTGGGTGCACTGAGGGTGCTTACTGTGCTGGCACATACACGCGCTTCAGAATGTGGGTGCACAGAGGGTGCTTACTGTGCTGGCACATACACGCGCTTCAGAATGTGGGTGCACAGAGGGTGCTTACTGTGCTGGCACATACACGCGCTTCAGAATGTGGGTGCACTGAGGGTGCTTACTGTGCTGGCACATACACGCGCTTCAGAATGTGGGTGCACTGAGGGTGCTCACTGTGCTGGCACATACACGCGCTTCAGAATGTGGGTGCACTGAGGGTGCTCACTGTGCTGGCACATACACGCGCTTCAGAATGTGGGTGCACTGAGGGTGCTCACTGTGCTGGCACATACACGCGCTTCAGAATGTGGGTGCACTGAGGGTGCTCACTGTACTGGCACATACACGCGCTTCAGAATGTGGGTGCACTGAGGGTGCTCACTGTACTGGCACATACACGCGCTTCAGAATGTGGGTGCACTGAGGGTGCTCACTGTACTGGCACATACACGCGCTTCAGAATGTGGGTGCACTGAGGGTGCTCACTGTACTGGCACATACACGCGCTTCAGAATGTGGGTGCACTGAGGGTGCTCACTGTACTGGCACATACACGCGCTTCAGAATGTGGGTGCACAGAGGGTGCTCACTGTACTGGCACATACACGCGCTTCAGAATGTGGGTGCACTGAGGGTGCTCACTGTACTGGCACATACACGCGCTTCAGAATGTGGGTGCACTGAGGGTGCTTACTGTACTGGCACATACACGCGCTTCGGAATGTGGGTGCACAGATTGTGCTTAGTATACTGGCACATAAGGGGGCCTCAGAATCTGTGTGCTCAGTGGGTGCTCACTGTACTGGCATATAGCGCGCTTCAGAATGTGGGTGCACTGAGGGTGCTTACTGTACTGGCACATACACGCGCTTCAGAATGTGGGTGCACTGAGGGTGCTTACTGTGCAGGCACATACACGCGCTTCAGAATGTGGGTGCACTGAGGGTGCTCACTGTGCTGGCACATACACGCGCTTCAGAATGTGGGTGCACTGAGGGTGCTCACTGTGCTGGCACATACACGCGCTTCAGAATGTGGGTGCACAGAGGGTGCTCACTGTGCTGGCACATACACGCGCTTCAGAATGTGGGTGCACTGAGGGTGCTCACTGTGCTGGCACATACACGCGCTTCAGAATGTGGGTGCACTGAGGGTGCTCACTGTGCTGGCACATACTCGCGCTTCAGAATGTGGGTGCACTGAGGGTGCTCACTGTGCTGGCGCATACACGCGCTTCAGAATGTGGGTGCACTGAGGGTGCTCACTGTACTGGCGCATACACGCGCTTCAGAATGTGGGTGCACTGAGGGTGCTCACTGTACTGGCACATACACGCGCTTCAGAATGTGGGTGCACTGAGGGTGCTCACTGTACTGGCGCATACACGAGCTTCAGAATGTGGGTGCACTGAGGGTGCTCACTGTGCTGGCACATACACGCGCTTCAGAATGTGGGTGCACTGAGGGTGCTCACTGTGCTGGCACATACACGCGCTTCAGAATGTGGGTGCACTGAGGGTGCTCACTGTACTGGCACATACACGCGCCTCAGAATGTGGGTGCACTGAGGGTGCTCACTGTACTGGCACATACACGCGCTTCAGAATGTGGGTGCACTGAGGGTGCTTACTGTACTGGCACATACACGCGCTTCAGAATGTGGGTGCACAGAGGGTGCTTACTGTACTGGCACATACACGCGCTTCAGAATGTGGGTGCACTGAGGGTGCTCACTGTACTGGCACATACACACGCTTCGGAATGTGGGTGCACAGATTGTGCTTAGTATACTGGCACATAAGGGGGCCTCAGAATATGTGTGCTCAGTGGGTGCTCACTGTACTGGCATATAGCGCGCTTCAGAATGTGGGTGCACTGAGGGTGCTTACTGTGCTGGCACATACACGCGCTTCAGAATGTGGGTGCACAGAGGGTGCTTACTGTGCTGGCACATACACGCGCTTCAGAATGTGGGTGCACAGAGGGTGCTTACTGTGCTGGCACATACACGCGCTTCAGAATGTGGGTGCACTGAGGGTGCTCACTGTGCTGGCACATACACGCGCTTCAGAATGTGGGTGCACAGAGGGTGCTCACTGTGCTGGCACATACACGCGCTTCAGAATGTGGGTGCACTGAGGGTGCTCACTGTGCTGGCACATACACGCGTTTCAGAATGTGGGTGCACTGAGGGTGCTCACTGTGCTGGCACATACACGCGCTTCAGAATGTGGGTGCACTGAGGGTGCTCACTGTGCTGGCACATACACGCGCTTCAGAATGTGGGTGCACTGAGGGTGCTCACTGTGCTGGCACATACACGCGCTTCAGAATGTGGGTGCACTGAGGGTGCTCACTGTGCTGGCACATACACGCGCTTCAGAATGTGGGTGCACAGAGGGTGCTCACTGTGCTGGCACATACACGCGCTTCAGAATGTGGGTGCACTGAGGGTGCTCACTGTACTGGCACATACACGCGCTTCAGAATGTGGGTGCACTGAGGGTGCTCACTGTACTGGCACATACACGCGCTTCAGAATGTGGGTGCACAGAGGGTGCTTACTGTACTGGCACATACACGCGCTTCAGAATGTGGGTGCACTGAGGGTGCTCACTGTACTGGCACATACACGCGCTTCAGAATGTGGGTGCACTGAGGGTGCTCACTGTACTGGCACATACACGCGCTTCGGAATGTGGGTGCACAGATTGTGCTTAGTATACTGGCACATAAGGGGGCCTCAGAATATGTGTGCTCAGTGGGTGCTCACTGTACTGGCATATAGCGCGCTTCAGAATGTGGGTGCACTGAGGGTGCTTACTGTACTGGCACATACACGCGCTTCAGAATGTGGGTGCACTGAGGGTGCTTACTGTACTGGCACATACACGCGCTTCAGAATGTGGGTGCACTGAGGGTGCTTACTGTACTGGCACATACACGCGCTTCAGAATGTGGGTGCACTGAGGGTGCTTACTGTACTGGCACATACACGCGCTTCAGAATGTGGGTGCACTGAGGGTGCTTACTGTACTGGCACATACACGCGCTTCAGAATGTGGGTGCACTGAGGGTGCTTACTGTACTGGCACATACACGCGCTTCAGAATGTGGGTGCACAGAGGGTGCTTACTGTACTGGCACATACACGCGCTTCAGAATGTGGGTGCACTGAGGGTGCTCACTGTACTGGCACATACACGCGCTTCGGAATGTGGGTGCACAGAGGGTGCTTACTGTACTGGCACATACACGCGCTTCGGAATGTGGGTGCACTGAGGGTGCTTACTGTACTGGCACATACACGCGCTTCGGAATGTGGGTGCACAGATTGTGCTTAGTATACTGGCACATAAGGGAGCCTCAGAATATGTGTGCTCAGTGGGTGCTCACTGTACTGGCATATAGCGCGCTTCAGAAAGTGGGTGCACAGAGGGTGCTTACTGTACTGGCACATACACGCGCTTCAGAATGTGGGTGCACTGAGGGTGCTTACTGTACTGGCACATACACGCGCTTCAGAATGTGGGTGCACTGAGGGTGCTCACTGTACTGGCACATACACGCGCTTCAGAATGTGGGTGCACTGAGGGTGCTCACTGTACTGGCACATACACGCGCTTCAGAATGTGGGTGCACTGAGGGTGCTCACTGTACTGGCACATACACGCGCTTCAGAATGTGGGTGCACTGAGGGTGCTCACTGTACTGGCACATACACGCGCTTCAGAATGTGGGTGCACTGAGGGTGCTCACTGTACTGGCACATACACGTGCTTCAGAATGTGGGTGCACTGAGGGTGCTTACTGTACTGGCACATACACGCGCTTCAGAATGTGGGTGCACTCAGGGTGCTTACTGTACTGGCACATACACGCGCTTCAGAATGTGGGTGCACTCAGGGTGCTTACTGTACTGGCACATACACGCGCTTCAGAATGTGGGTGCACTGAGGGTGCTTACTGTACTGGCACATACACGCGCTTCAGAATGTGGGTGCACTGAGGGTGCTCACTGTACTGGCACATACACGCGCTTCAGAATGTGGGTGCACTGAGGGTGCTCACTGTACTGGCACATACACGCGCTTCAGAATGTGGGTGCACAGAGGGTGCTCACTGTGCTGGCACATACACGCGCTTCAGAATGTGGGTGCACTGAGGGTGCTCACTGTACTGGCACATACACGCGCTTCAGAATGTGGGTGCACTGAGGGTGCTCACTGTACTGGCACATACACGCGCTTCAGAATGTGGGTGCACTGAGGGTGCTTACTGTACTGGCACATACACGCGCTTCAGAATGTGGGTGCACAGAGGGTGCTTACTGTACTGGCACATACACGCGCTTCGGAATGTGGGTGCACAGATTGTGCTTAGTATACTGGCACATACACGCGCTTCAGAATGTGGGTGCACTGAGGGTGCTTACTGTACTGGCACATACACGCGCTTCAGAATGTGGGTGCACAGATTGTGCTTAGTATACTGGCACATAAGGGGGCCTCAGAATATGTGTGCTCAGTGGGTGCTCACTGTACTGGCATATAGCGCGCTTCAGAAAGTGGGTGCACAGAGGGTGTCTGCTATATTGGTGTAGGTATAGCATACTTCAGAATGTGTGTGCACAGAGGGTGATCACCGTTCTGGCATATAAGCATGCTTTAGAATGTCTGTGCACAGAGTGTGCTCAGTGTACTGGCACATAAGCGCTCTTCAGAATGCGTCTACTGGATGCTGTGACCGGTACTCAGGAGGCGCTTTGCGGACGCTCACAGACCGGTGTATGCACATTTCCAAATGTTTCTGCAAACATGATTGTACTGTGTATGTGCAAGCATGGCACTTCCAAATGTGTGCATACTGATGTATGTATGTCCCTATCTCGAATACCATGACTCCGGATACGGTCTCTTCTCCATTAGGTCGACCTACCTAGACTTTGCATCCCTCGTACTTTACATTACCTAATAATTGTAATTACATTTCTTTAACTTCTGTTACTTCTATTTATGTAAATAAAATTGTTAAATTAAGAAACGAATGGCTTGCGCAATCCTTTACCTCAACCCCCTCTATTAATTTTGTGTGGTTTTCATTATACGATGTTATAAATATATGTATATTTATATATATATATATATATATATATATATATATATATATATATATATATATATATATATATATATATATATATATATATATATATAACCTACTGGCGGTCGCCAGTAGGTATATATAGTTAGGATTTTTTCCCTATGGGATTTTTGAAAATTCTATGTCTCATAACTTTGGCGTTTGTGGACGGAATTGGCTGAAATTTTCTGGAAAATGGAACATTTTGTTTCTGAGCAGCCCCTGGAAATTTGGGGGGGGGGTTCGTCAAGGGGGGGCCGAGAAAAAAGGGGGGTCCCAAAACGTGTTTTTAACATTGAGTTTTCCATAGGGCGGTTGGCCTCACTTTTAGCCCGAACGGCTGAATGGATTTCCACAAAACTTGGCAAAATTGTAGGGACTGGTAGCCCGATGTGCCTTTTCTAGGTCTCAATATATGTGCTTCAGTGGATTTTGAGAAATTAACGTTCAAAAAAAGATATATATCTGTAACAGCGGACCGGGCAGCGCTCCGGTTCGCGGACTTTACGCGTAACGGAACTTCGCGTAGCGAAGCTGATTGGCTCTCCGGTGTCTGTCAACATTCTAAACAGTCCGGAGCGGCCGCCATCTTGTCTCTCGGTAGGATTGAGAGACAAGAGGAGGCCAAAACAAAGGGGGAAATGACCATAAGGGGGCATAGTAGATCCTCCCTGACCCCCTAGGTTTAATGTGGAGGCTTTAAAAGGTCCCCGCGGGGCAAAAAAAAAAAAAAAATTTTGTTTTTTTTGCGTGGGTAGCGCCCGGTTCGCGAACCGGGAAGCGTTCTGGGCAGCGTACTATAAGGAAAAAAGAATGATAGACTTTTCAAATACTGTATGTTAATTGATTGTTGGTTTTGTTGATTATTTTTTAATTTTTTTTATTTTTTAAGCAATTATTTATTATTGTGATTGTGTTTGAAAATTTAATAACATTTCTAACATTTAACTAGTTTATGAATTACATATAAAAATGATTAAAGACTCAAACAATTTTTTAATATTACATACAATTTTATTTTTCGGATTGTTTTTCAAAATTTAATAGAACGTCTAGCATTTGACTGTCCGATATGTCCTCTTGTTGAGTGAACATAAGTTCCCAAATTTGACCGTCATCATAATGAAGTAAATGATCCACAGATTCTACACATTGAACTAATTCATGGTCCCGTGATTCATCCATGAAATCTGAGTCATCATTGTCCTCAATATCTTTTTCTGTGTTGTTCTCCAGAACAATTTCGAAGGAAACATTCTGCTCACCTTCCATTTTATTGCTGTAATTTGCATAAAAAATAAATATATCAGTAGAGATAGGGCACTGTTGGGTTTAAGTTCAGACAGGTACTTGTGAGTTTATAACAGAGAAGTAATCTATGGGCACTGTATGGTTTCAGGCGTGAAGTAGTACTATTAAAAAGTGCCTGTGAAGAAGCCTAAGTAAATTCATAATTATACCACAGAAACCTAAATCAATCCATAATTATAATAAAGAAGCCTTTCTCAATGTCTAACTCTTACAGAGGGATAGTATATAACTATCTGAAAATGTTTTCAAATTTATAAAATAATATCTCACCTTCTAAAAAGAAGTTTAAGTTGTGAGTGAAAATGATCTTGCAATGTAGTTCAGGTAGTAGTAGTTAAAATGGCTGTGTTTCTCTCTCTTCCTTTATATATATTCAGGTACATAGCCACTCAAATGTCAGGTAAAAAAAGTAGAAAATGAAAGTAACATTTTAATTGGTTGTCAATTCCAACACTTCAGATGTGTTTTGTGAAGTAATTTACCTCAGGGTATTTAGAGAGGTCTACAGGCTAAATGGTTAAATGGAATTTCAATCAAATTTGTGAAAATGGTAGGCATTGGTATGTAGTATGAGGTAATCTATATTTGGTGAAATTGTCTCCAGTCGCTTTTCTGTAAACTACTTTCCCACCTTTTTTGATGGTGCGCTTCCCAGGGAGCGACCCGGTACGCGAACTGGCGAGCGCCCCGGTTCGCGAACCTTAAGCGTTACGGGAGTCCACCATTTTGTGTTTCGGTCGAATTAAGATACAAGATGGAGGCCAAATAATGTTCAGAATGGGGAGAAGGGGGCACGGTAGACTTATCTTGACCCCCTAGGTTTTCTGAGGGTGGCTGAGGAGGCCCATATGTGAGAAAAAAAAACATTTTTTTAAAAATTTTGCGAGGTTAGCTCCCGGTTCGCGTACCGGGTAGCGCCCCAGGGAGCGTACTTTGTTGAAAATTAGTGAAAAATGTTAGAGTAAAATAATAATTGTGAGTGATCAGATGTAGGGTAGCTCTGAGAAGAGCTTTTGGGTTTATGGTACATTTAGGTACTTATAAGTAGGTACCAATGCACAGTCTTAAATTCAGAATGAAAATTCTGTTGCCCTGATCTGAGAAGTGAACTCCATCTCCTCTGTAGATATCTTGCATGTAGTTACGCAAGTTATTGTTGTACAGGGAGCCCATTCCATGGTCTCTCATGTAAGCTGAAACAGATTTGTTTACATGCTTCCTCGACTTCTCAATTTGTGGACAAAATTGGTTTGACCACCTCCATTTCTGTCTTTGGCATATACTTGAATATACCAAGGCAGTCTGAGGAAAAAGTGCCATCAATTGCTCAAAGGTGTCCTTTAAAAGCATTTCCAGACCTACCCCAGTCAAAGTGCCCTAATCATTACCTCCACAGTGCACAATTAACAGGTCAGGTTTTGGCAAATGCATAAAGGTTTTCACCAATGGTATCAATTGGTGACATTTTAATCCTCTGTGGCCAAACCACTTAATTTCCACATCTTGTAAATTGAGGTTAGGTAAATTCCTGTTCTCAGCATACCTCTGAGCCCAATAGATGTAACTATGTCCAACAATCCAGACAGAAAACATGGTGAGAGAAGGTTCTCCTGCAGTCAGATGAAGTGTGGCAATGAAATGGCAGTTGAAAAAATAAGAGTTTAAAATGAAAAAAACTGTGGAGTTTCTGTGTTAATGAAGCAGTAACAGTGATTGGTGGATTTTGATTGCTGAAAACAGAAAGTTAGGGTGCATGGATGAGTTGTTTGAAAGATGTATTTTGAGTGGTCAAGAAAAAAATCATTAAATGAAAGAATGCACTGGATATGAGGTGCACTGAGAGTTCAGAGTTCAATTGCAACATTGTTGTGTGAACTTGCAAACACCAGAGGTCTTCCAAGACGTGGTTGCCATGCAGAAAAGGCATGAAATGGCAGAGGGGGGAAGGGTTTTCATTTGAAAAAAAGTGAGGGAAGAGTTTTGATTGGGTGACATGAGAGATATGTGTGAAGAATTACAGCATTTCTGTGCTTTTGATAGCTGCAGACTCTGGAGTGCATACCTTTTGCTCTGCTGAAGACAAATTGGTGTGTTTCTGAGACTGTTTTGAAACTCAAAGTATTTGCTAAGGTGAGAAAAGATTTCTTTAATTTAGATAGAGAATAGTGTGCTTTAAGGAGAAAATTATGAAGAAAGTTGTGTTCTTCAAATGTTGCTTTGTCTCAAGTGTTTTACAAATAGATTTTGTTTCTTTGAGAAAATGTAATTGGAGAAAATGTGAAGTATTAGTACTGACAGGGTGTTATTGTGCATAGGAGCTGTGGAGTCTTTTCAAATTATGACTTGAAAATCGTTTTTGAGGAAAATGAATGGTTATAATATTTATGACAAGGACATAATGGTGTATGCTTCATTATAAGGCAATTGAGTGTCTCTGATGTTATTTTTCCCATTTTAATGTAAGACCTTTCTCTGTGGAGCAAATTGCTTGTAAATATGCTCCCATCTGTGCATGGCAAATTTAGATTTTGAATGTTTGCGTTACATAGCCATGTTAAAAGTGACACAAACACGCTGCAAAGGCAATCAAAAAACGCTTTTATGTGTCTTAAGGACATTTTAAGTCATTTCTCCATGTGCAGTGTTTTGAAATTATGATTTGAAAATCGTTTTTGGGGAAAAGGAAGGGTTTTTAAATTTATGACAAGGACATAATGGTGTATGCTTCTTTATAAAGCCTTTCAGTGTCTCTGATGTCATTTTTCCCATATTACATTAAAAGACCTTTCTCCGTGGGGCACATTCCTTGTAAATATGCTCCCACCTGTGCATGGCAAATTTAGATTTTGAATGTTTGTGTTACATAGCCATGTTAAAAGTGACCCAACCATGCTGGAAAGGCAATCAAAAAACGCTTTCATGTGCCTTAAGGACATTTTAAGTCATTTCCCCATGTGCAGTGTTTTCAAATTATGATTTGAAAATCGTTTTTGGGGAAAAGGAATGGTTTGTAAATTTATGACAAGGATATAATGGTGTATGCTTCTTTATAAGGCATTTCAGTGTCTCTGATGTCATTTTTCCCATATTACATTAAAAGACCTTTCCCCGTGGGGCACATTCCTTGTAAATATGGTCCCACCTGTGCATGGTAAATTTAGATTTTGACTGTTTGAGTTACATAGCCATGTTAAAAGTGACCCAAAAACTTGCAAAGGCTTTAAAAAAACACTTTCATGTGTCTTAAGGACATTTTAAGTCATTTCCCCGTGGGCAGTGTTTTCAAATTATGACTTGAAAATCGTTTTTGAGGTAAAGGAATGTTGTTAAAATTTATGTGCGCCATATGCCCCCAAATTTCTTTTTCAGGGGTGCAGCAGGGTGTTCTTGAGACACCCCTGCACCTTTGGAAAAATTCGTAATTTGCGATGAGCTAATTGCTAATCGCAAATTTCACCTTCATTCCTATGGGCCTCCTGGCCCATGGAAATGAATGGGTAATTTGCAATTAGCAATTTGCTCATCGCAAATTAGGAATGGTAAAGAATCGCTATTTATTCCTTAAAATTCGCTATTTAGGAAATGCAAAATAGTTTGATGATACATATGGCGGTTCATCTGTAACAAGATAAGAAGCTTAGGGATACATTTATGATGACTGGCGCAATGAAGTGGACATCACTTACTTCATTGGTAGAGCTTTACATGTATTATCTCCTCTGTATTCTTCATCAAGCGTAACTTTCATCTGCAATCCTGAGTAGGCCTCACCTTAAACAAACCTCTGGATAGGGCACACCTTATCGTCATCCTGAATTAATCATTTAAAATGCTAGGGACAGATTTATAATAGGTGTATGCCTCTTTTGCGCCACTGTGCGTCACTTTTGTGATGCAGTGGCGGTGCAAAAGATTTGCTATGAGGCGACAAAATTACAAATTGATGCATTTAGGCAGATGTGTCATGGTGTAAAAAACACCGTGCCACATGAAACTGATGCAGCAGTGATGCAAAAGATGCACCATGTTGCAAGACAGGCCTCACTTGGGGCCATATGTATGAAGCTAATTAGCATTTGCAAAGGCCGAAGTTCTGTGAATTTCGGCCTTTGCGAATGCTAATTAGACAAATGGTATGTATCAAACAAGTTTGATGCAAAATAAGGAATAGCAAAATTTGCTATTCTTTATTTTGCGATTGCACTGAAGGATTTGCAAATTTTGTGATTTCTTAAATGCAATGTATCAAACAAAAAATATGCAAAAAATGCCATTAAGGATTTGCAAATTACCACCAACTTCTAGTTGGTGGTAATTTGCGAATTCTTTTCAAAAAGCTTTTTTTCCAAAAAACAAAAGGTGCCATATGACGCCCATACATGCCCTTAGGGCATGTATGTGCACCATATGCCCCCAAATTTCTTTTTCAGGGGCTGCAGCAGGGTGTTCTTGAGACACCCCTGCACCCTTGGAAAAATTCCTAATTTGCGATGAGCTAATTGCTAATCGCAAATTGCACCTTCATTCCTATGGGCCTCCTGGCCCATGGAAATGAATGGGTAATTTGCAATTAGCAATTTGCTCATTGCAAATTAGGAATGGTAAAGAATCGCTATTTATTCCTTAAAATTCGCTATTTAGGAAATGCAAAATAGTTTGATGATACATATGGCGGTTCATCTGTAACAAGATAAGAAGCTTAGGGATACATTTATGATGACTGGCGCAATAAAGTGGACATTACTTACTTCATTGGTAGGCCTTTACATGTATTATCTCCTCTGTATTCTTCATCAAGCGTAACTTTAATCTGCAATCCTGAGTAGGCCTCACCTTAAACAAACCTCTGGATAGGCCACACCTTATCGTCATCCTGAATTAATCATTTAAAATGCTAGGGACAGATTTATGATAGGTGTATGCCTCTTTTGCGCCACTGTGCGTCACTTTTCTGATGCAGCGGCGGTGCAAAAGATTTGCTATGAGGCGACAAAATTACAAATTGATGCATTTAGGCAGATGTGTCATGGTGTAAAAAAACGTGCCACATGAAACCGATGCAGCAGTGATGCAAAAGATGCACCATGTTGCAAGACAGGCCTCACTTGGGGCCATATGTATCAAGCTAATTAGCATTCGCAAAGGTCAAAATTCTGCGAATTTCGGCCTTTGCGAATGCTAATTAGACAAATGGTATGTATCAAACAAGTTTGATGCAAAATAAGGAATAGCAAAAATTGCTATTCCTTATTTTGCGATTGTACTGAAGGATTTGCAAATTTTACGATTCCTTAAATGCAATGTATCAAACAAAAAATATGCAAAAAATGCCATTAAGGATTTGCAAATTACCACCAACTTCTAGTTGGTGGTAATTTGCGAATTCTTTTTAAAAAGCTTTTTTTCCAAAAAACAAAAGGTGCCATATGACGCCCATACATGCCCTTAGGGCATGTATGTGCGCCATATGCCCCCAAATTTCTTTTTCAGGGGTGCAGCAGGGTGTTCTTGAGACACCCCTGCACCTTTGGAAAAATTCCTAATTTGCGATGAGCTAATTGCTAATCGCAAATTGCACCTTCATTCCTATGGGCCTCTTGGCCCATGGAAATGAATGGGTAATTTGCAATTAGCAATTTGCTCATCGCAAATTAGGAATGGTAAAGAATTGCTTTTTATCCCTTAAAATTCGCTATTTAGGAAATGCAAAATAGTTTGATGATACATATGGCGGTTCATCTCTAACAAGATAAGAAGCTTAGGGATAGATTTATGATGACTGGCGCATCACCAGGGATGTGCCAGTCATCCTGCGCTGCTGTTCCGCCACACATGGTGTGCTGCATTTACAATGCGGCGCAGCATGGGGCAAAAATGGCACAGATGCGTGACGCATCTGTGCCGTAAAGGTGGCGCATTGCTGGAGTTGTATCGCAAGTGTGATTCAGCTCCAGCAAGGCTCAGGGGTGCCCCATCTCCACAATGTTGCGTCAAGACCTATGCCTGCTTCAAGCAGGCGCAGGGTTTTGACGTAGCTTTCTCCTATCTGATTGTAAATGCGGCACACCATGAGTGGCAGAGCAGCGGTGCACGTTAACTGGTGCATGCCTGGGGATGTGCCATTTAACATAAATCTGCCCCTTTACATTTAAGTATGTGCAGGGGACACAGAGTCGGTGAGGCTTATCCAAGGTTAAGAAGAGATGAGTCCTGTTCACTGAAAAATTAGACATAGGCTTCACCTGCTCAGCATCGTTGGACATGGCTATATAATAGCTGCAAAATGTTACTCTTGTTAAACAATTTTACTATTATAATCTCTGAGATTTGTCTCTTACTCTGCAACATCTCATTGTTGTTATCTTTCTTTAAAGATAAAGACAACATCAACATGAGCGACAATCAGCAATCAGTTGATTTTGACCTCATCATTGAACTCGTAATTGAAACATCAGTGGATGTTGATCCCTTGGATGATTTAAATCCTGAGGATGAAGAAGAACGTGATGAGGATGCAGATTTGTCCGAATTATATGACATAGGATGGGAAGCTGACGTGCTTGAGCCTATGGAACTATAAACATTTATTTTAAAAATGTATAATAAATAAAAAGTAAAAATGTAAACCGTTTAATTTAAAAATAAAGACACCTTCAAAAACAGGTTATGTGTAGTGTCTTCAATAAAATATTAAAATATGCTCATAAAATTAGATCAGATTCACATATAAAATAGCACAGGTAACATGAATATAAATTCCATTTCTTTTCTGCTATTTCTGTATTCTAAATTTGCCAAGCATTAAGTAGTGTTTTAAGTTTTTGATTACTGTTATTGATTTACTGTTGGGTAATAGTGGTTAATAACATTTTTTATTATATTTTACCACAGATTCAACTGCAGATCATTTCAAGATTTCAGCATGCCAACCAAAGAAAGAGTGAGAAAGGCTGCAAAACGTCAAAGACAGCAGGTTAATGAAAAAAAGCAGCAGTCCTCTAACAAAAAGATTTGTCAAGTCACCAAGAAAGCACCGGGTAAGAGTACAAAAACATTCATAAGAAATATTTGTAGTAAAAAAAATATTACTACAGAAAATGTTTCAGTCCAGAAAAAGAGAAGCAATTCAAACGGAAAGGAAAGGCCAATGAAAAATGTTACTGCTAGAGCAAGAGATAACTCTGTGCATGATAGTAGAAGGAAACAACAGTTTAGGGACATTCGTAAACGAATGTTCCGCAACAGGATAATTGGCAATTTGTTAAAAAATATTAAGAAAGGTCAACAGAAAGTGGTTTTTTATAAGAGAAAAAAAAAAGTTGAGAAAGTTATTGATCAGGCATTTGAAATTAAACATAAGTTATTTATTTTGATAATCAATAGAATTAGGTAGCTAAACAAGGCAATTTATGATTTCAAAAGAAATAGTAGATGGAAGAGAATAGTTAATCGTAGTAATTTTTGTGAAGTTTTTTCTGGAGAATGGATGCATAGTTCAAGCTGTGAGGCATTTTTTAATGAGGAGAGTTATTTCCAGGATAATGATTTGGTGCATGCAGTTGACACCAGTGGTCGAGCTTATGAAGTGAAAGATGGTTGTCCAGTTGAAAAAGAAAAACTTGTGACAACAGAGGCAGAAGAGGTGTTAGGTAATGAGGTTTTAGGAAGACGTGCTAAGGGTCCTGTGTACACCTGGAAGTGTAGTAGTATTTGCAGTGTGCGACAGGATTCCATCAATTTGCTTTGTGATTTTGTACGGTCATTTAATAAGAAAAGTTTGAAGCAGAAAATGAGGTTGTTGCAAGAATTAGATCCTTGCAGAGTGAGAGAAGTGACAGGTTTGCATGGTCATTCACTGGCTTGTCTTTCCAGGAGAGTATGCCAGAGTGTTTTTCATCATTTCAGGATGCTAGCAGTGCATCATAATAAAGTGAGGAAATTAGTTAGAATGTTGTATTATGCTAAGAGTCCAGCAATTATGCTTAAACAATTATGCGCTGCTCTTTTGCATGGTTCTGAAATAGATGTGAAGAATATATGTGAAGAAATTGAGTTTTGTTACTTTGGAAGTAAAGAGGAGAATGTTGAAATTGACCAAGAAGAAGCGGGTAATGTGGAAGATAGTGTACAGGTTTCCAGTACAGATAATTTCCAGAGGGAAATTGCGACGTTTCAGGTCAAATCAAGTGAGAGGCCAAATTTCACTTGTGTGTGTTGTCGACGCACTTATTATAAGAATCAGACTAAGTTAGTGGATTTATATGCAAAAAGTGAAAGGGAAAATAATAGTGAATGGAAGGATTTCGCAACATACTTGATGGCAGAAAATTGTTTTGATTTGGGATTGGATCAACATGTGTGTACTTATTGTTGTTGCAAATTAAATCAAAACCAGATGCCTGCTAGAGCAGTTCATAATAATCTGGAATTGGTTGAGATTCCTTCTGAATTGAAGGATTTAAATACTTATGAATCTATTTTGATTCAAAGTATCCATCCCTTTCAGGCTATTGTAAGAATGGAGCCAAAGACAGGGAAATTGCCTCCATCAGATTTACAGAGAGGATTAAAGGGAAGAGTTGTTTATTTGCCTCTAGATTTGAAGAAAAACATTAACACAATTGGAGTAGAAAAAGTGGAAGAGGAACCTCTGGTTATCTTAGTTAATGGGGTTCCGACAAAGAATAAGAAAATATGGCAAGATTTATTGGATGTTAGGAAAGTTAAAAAGGCAACATTGTATTTGAAAAAAAATAATAAATACTATAAGAATGTATATGTTGCAGAAGAGGAAGTAAGTGAGGAAGAGGATAGCGATTTGTGTGCTGGTCAAATTGAGAAAGTAGAACCCTCTACGAGTGAAGAAATATATGAACATTATAGTGTTCATCCTTTGCATTCCAAGGAAGTCATGGGGAATGCTATTGAGTTGTTTCAAATGAAACAAGCCAAAGGGAGTCCCATTAGTGTTTGGGAGGAAAGTTTGGAAGCTCGGTGTTTCCCACAGCTTTTTCCAACAGGTCAGGGAGGAAGATATGATGAGCGACCTCATCAAATTCCTACTTCTGAATACCGGACTTTGCGATTGTATGCAGGAGATGCTAGGTTTCGACAATGCATTCCTTATTTGTTTCATCTCCTGTTTGAAAGCGATCTGTCTGGACTGTCATATGCAGTGAACCACATCTTGAAAAGTGGTATACACATGCAAAACATCTCAGCAAGTGACTTTATGGATAAAGTCAATGTCCAAGACAGTATTTTGGATTCTCACCTGATTAATCTCATGGCGTGTCAGCGTGGTACTAATGAGTACTGGTACCGTCGTCATGGTGATTTAAAATGTATGCTGAGGAACTTAGGAACTCCCACATGGTTCCTCACTCTGAGCTGTGCCAAATATGGCTGGGAAGACTTACTTGAATTTCTACGAGAGGCAAATGCTAACGTAGAAAACATCGAATTCAAGACACCCGGAGAACTGTGCTCTTTGGATCCAGTCAATGTATGTAGGTACTTCAATCATAGATTTGAAGCTATGATGTCTTTCATCATGAATAAGAAGAATCCACCTCTTGGAGAGGTGTTGGATTTCTTCTGGAGAAAGGAGTACCAAGCAAGAGGTGCTCCTCATATACATATGTTGCTGTGGATCAAGGATGCACCTAAATTTGGAACGGATCCAGAAGACTCAGTGATGAGTTTTATACAACAGTATTCTACGTGTGCTGTTCCAAACGCAAAGGAGAAGAAAAGCCTAAGAGAAAAAGTTCTGCGTTTCCAAAGCCATCGATGTGGAAAGTACTGTCGTCGTAAATTCCGAAACAAGGACAAGTTCTACACCAAATGTCGTTTCGGCTTTCCACGACCGGTGATTTCTAAAGGAAGAGTAAACAGTTTGATGTCTTCGCTGCGACATAATGTGATGAAGAAATCACCTAAAAACACATACAATTTGAAGAGGAACGAAGAGTCCAAGTACATCAACGACTACAACCCGGTGATTTTGTCCATGTGGAATGCTAACATGGATATACAGTTTGTGGCTGATAACTGTATGGCTGTGGCTCGGTATGTGACGTCTTACATCACCAAAAAAGAGAAGACAGAATTGAAGGATATGTGGGAGGACATTTCCCATGAAAAGAGCCTCAGCAAGAAGTTGTACAGTTTCAGTCTGAAGATGTTGTCGCATCGAGAAATTGGAGCGTACGAATGTTCTGACCGGTTGTCTTCAGCAAGTCTCTATGCCAAGTCCAGGAGTATCGTTTGGGCGAGTCTTGGTCTTGCTGTAACGCGTAATCGGGAAATTGAGTATTTGGCAGAAAAGGAGCCAAACAGTACCGACATTTTGAAGACCAACATGTTGGATACATATTATCCAAATCGAAGCATTCACCTCGAGAATGTTTGTCTGTATGAGGTTCTTCAAAATTACATATTCAAGAGGAACATCAAAGAAGATACTGAGAAAGGAGTGTATGCTGTAATAGGAAGTGAGGGATGTCTGGTCAAGCAAAGAAAATGCCACTTGGTAAACCATCGAAAATTGAGTGGCAAATCTCCTGAAAAAAGGAGTTTTTCTATTTAGCACTTTTGCAACTTTTCAAGCCTTGGCGTGCAGAAGAGGAACTGCTTGGAGATTTTCTCTGTTACGAAGACTCTTTCAATGCCGCCAAGGAGACCATAGAATGTCCTGCTTTTCCCAAATATGTAGAAATGTTGAATGCGGAAATTGAGCAGGAAGCAATGATTGCAGCCGAGATTGCCAGAGACAGTTGTCAGGACAGTCAGAGTTCTGCTTCATTGAGTCAGGATCCACTAGGAGGACCTGTTATCGAAAATGAAGCTGCCACTGCTATGAATGAAGTGGAAAGAGCCATGGCACATGCTCAGGAGGATGCGGTTAACTTAGAAGAGTTGGAAAGACAACTCAACGTTGAGCAGAGGAAAATATATGACGAAGTTACCATGCAAATTGATCATGGATTAAGTCATGACAAGAAAGAGTGCTCATGTACGTCGTTGAAGCCTGTCCGACTGTACGTGAGTGGAGAAGCGGGAACTGGAAAAAGTTTCCTTATTAAAGCAATTTCATGTTATTTGCAGGAAAGGACAGAGTCATCGCTGTCTTGTGTTGTCACCGCTCCAACTGGACTGGCAGCACATAACATTAAAGGGATTACTTTACATCGTTTACTGATGCTGCCAGTGGAGCATGACAACAAATTACAATATCACAAGCTATCTGGAGATGCTTGTTTTGAAGTTTCAAGAATCTTGAGGAAAATGAAACTTCTTATCATTGACGAAGTAAGCATGGTTTCCAATGTCATGCTTGCCTTTGTGTATTTGAGAATGCAAGAAGTTCTCAAAACAGAGTATGATGTGTTATTTGGTGGCAAACACATCATTGTTTCCGGAGATCTTCTGCAGCTGACACAAGTGAAAGGGCAACCTGTGTTCAAAATGCTCACGCATGAAGATACCAGGAAGTGCCTAGGCAGCATTGGCAACGTCAATATATGGTTAAACTTCAATTATGCTGAACTGCATGAAAATATGCGTCAGGCGAAGGATGAAGTTTACAAGACTATTCTACAAGATGTTAAAATTGGAAAAGTGTCCGAGCATGGGAAAGAAGCTTTACATGCACGATTACTGTCAAATTTATATCCAGAACAAGATGTTGTGCCTGAGAATATTTTTCAGAAAATTACTGAGAAGAAATCTGGAATATGTTTGATGCCAACTCTTGCAGAATGTGCCAAATTCAACAACAAAATGTTGCATTTAGAAAAGCAAGAGATTGTGAAACTGGAAGCTATTGACAGAGTAGAGCATATGGGATCAACAATTATTTTGTCTGAGAATCTGAAAACAAAATTGGATTCATTAGAGAAGAGTATATCTAAAACTGCAGGTTTTGAAAAGACTCTGAATGTGTGCTTGAACTGCCGTATAATTTTAAGAAGGAATTTACATGTTGAAAGAGGTCTGGTAAATGGATCAATGGGTAATGTTGTTGATTTTGTAAAATACAGAAATAGAGATGGAATTGAATTTTTAAAAATTAAATTTGATGGCATTGAGGAAGTACAGCTAATTGGTCGTTGTTCTGCTAGATTTTTGCTTGTAAAAGACTTATATGTTCGCCGTAAGCAGTTTCCTGTTTGCTTGGCATATGCGGTGACAATCCATAAATCGCAAGGTTTAAGTGTAGACAGTGCATTGGTGAATATTGGCAGTTCTGTGTTCAAGGAGGGTATGGCATATGTGGCATTGTCAAGAGTTAGAACTTTATCGGGATTGTACTTGATTGAGTGTGATGTCACAAACATTTGTGCGGATCTAGATTGTGTTAAGGAATACAATAGGTTAAGAAGAGAGTATGCGCCACATTTGCCTCAATATCCTTTGTTTGAGAAATGTGTGGTAGGCCGGAAACGAAGAAATGTGACCAATACTGGTGAGGTTGTAGCAAAAAGACGAAAAGTCGATGAACCTGAAATTATAAGCAGAAACAAAAAGGATTCTGTTGAAGATGTTGTTGGTTTTCAATTTGAAAACAGTTCTGGTGTCAACTGCTATGCTAATGTAGTGGTTAATGTTTTGTTTTCTCTAGAAAATGTAAAAGAAGAGATTGTGGTCAATTCTGATCAAAGATTTTGCAGTTTGTTAAATTCTGTCTTAGAAAAATGTAGCACTGATAGAACAAACATAGAAAGTGTGTCTGAAATTCGAAATCTGTTAGACAGATGTTCAGGCCAAACACAATTCTCTCAAAATATTCAGCAAGATTGTCAGGAGTTTTTAATGTATATGCTTGATGTATTGCATGCTGAAGGTGCAGATGTAGATCAGCTGTTTGGGCTTTCTTATCAATGGCAGCATGACTGCGAGAACTGTAGGGTATCAAGTACTACTAGTGTAGACTCAGAAAGATTTATATATTTAACTTTGCCAGACAGTAAATCAGTCTCCTTTAATAAGCTAGTAAAAGCAGCTGATCACAACATGGAGTGTAGCCAATGTAAATCTGAAATGATGTCCACATTATTTATACGAACATATGGCCAGTATGTCATTTTAATGTTCCAACGATGTAGGCCTGATGGAACAAAATTGACAACTTTAATTAAAAATTTTGTGGCTTCGCAGTTGTCAATATCAGGAAGGACTTTTGTAACTGCAGCAATTATATATCATGACGGTCCTTCAACAACATCAGGACATTACACAGCTTATTTAAAGTCTAGAAATGGCTGGTCATTCTGCAATGATTCTGTTTTAATTTTCAAAAAAAAATTGCCGTATGACCTTAAAAACTCTTACCTGGTGTTTTTAAAACCAAAATTTTAGGGAAAGAATCTCGGGATGTGCTCTGAGGAATTTCAAGAAGTTCTAATGGCTCCTACACGATTTGGCCTTGAGGATAAGTGTAGTTCAGAGACATAACTTCTAACGATAAGACTGGACGTCATGGAGAAATAAGTGCACTTTGAATGAGTTCAGAAAAACTATTTCTTTTTATAAGCTAATTGAAGCAGCCAATCAAAACATAGAGTAGAGGGAATGTAAGTCTGCAATGCTGTCTACTGTTTTACATTGCTTTGTGATTAAAAGTGATGTAGAGAATTAAATAATTGTAGTAGTCATAGAGGTAGTGTAAGTCTGCTTCATAGTAAGCAGTATCAGTGTCATAGGAAATGTAGAACATGACTGAGGAAGAAGGGGAAGATATTACTAGTCCAGGATTGTGAAAATGATCTTCAACATTTTAATTCTGAAAGTTGCGGAAATGCCAAATGACGGGATTGGCTTACAAGAAATCCAAGAGTTATAAATGGCTCTGACAAGATTTGGCCTTGTGGAAACTTGTGGTAGAGAGCAAGAAGTCATTTATTGTATGTAACATGTTTTTCAAAACGATGGAGGTTTTCTTTCAGAAAGTGGCGGGCTGAAAGTAATAACAGCACAACAGAGTGTAAGCTGTTCATAGGACATCTTTTGACGTCATGGAAAGTAAGTTAACTTTAAGGAGTTCTGAATTCTGATTTGTTATGTTGTATGGGTTTTTTAAACACAATCATTTTGATTGTGTTTTTTTTCCCCGCTGTTATATGATGAATACCTTCAAGTCACTGTTTTTAGTGAAATTTGATACATTCTGAGAACAGCAAAAATAAACCATTTAACATGTATAATTAATTCTGAACTGTTTCCATTTATGATGTACATTTAGAACTGTGTAAGAGGCATTGAGAAGGAGAGGCTTCTGTAAGTGTCAAAATTCTTGCATACCGTTCTCATATTCTACGTAGTCTTTCATATGATAGACTACATTTCCACAATGAGATACCTAAGCAAAGGAAACACAGGTCATATGATTGTGGAATGAGCAAAAAAAATTGCATGTTTTTCAATTATATTACCTGTGTTTCCTAACATTACACACCACATTGTGTAGATGAGGTTTAGGCCTGTTCCTGGAGACAGAGGAGGTCTGACATTTGTTCAAGAGTGCAGTGGACATTACTCACTTCGTTGGTAGGCCTCCACATGTATTATCTTCTCTGTATTCTTCAACAAACCTAAATTCCATCTGCAACCCTGAGTAGGACTTACCTGAAACAAATCTGTGGATAGGTTACACCTTATTGGCATCTTGAAACAATCATTTAAAATGTTAGGGTCAGATTTATGGTGGCCGTGCGCCTCTTTTGCTCCATTGTGGGTCACTTTTGTGTAAAAGATGCACCATGTTGCAAGATAGGTTTCAGTTCATCTCCAGCAAGATACCATCAGTTTAAAATGTATATAATTAGCATTGTGTAGGGGGCATGCAGAAGCAAAAGCTTTTATAAGTGTCAAAGTTGTTGCATGCAGTGCTGCACTTCTAGGTACTGTTTAATATGCTGGACTACATCTGCACTATGAGATACCTAAGCAAAGGCAACACAGGTGATGTGATTGTGAAATGAGGAAAAGAAACTCCACATTTTTCAATTACATCACTTGTGTTTCCTAAGTTTTTGAATGACATTGTGCAGATGAAGTTTAGGTCTGTCCACGGACACAGAAGAGGTCTGGCCTTTGTTCAAGAGTGAAGTGGACATGACTTACTTCATTGGTAGGCCTTCACATGTATTATGTCCTCTGTTCTCTTCAAACAACTCGAAATTTCATTTGGAACCCTGAGTAGGTCTCACCTCAAACAAACCTCTGGATAGGACACATCTTATTGGCATCCTGAAGCAATCATTTAAAATGTTAGTGTCTTGCGACACTTTTCTGAGACAACAGCAGTGCAAAAGATGCACCATGTTTTAAGATAGGCCTCACTTCATCTGCATCAAGATACTGTTAGTTTAAAATGTATATCTTTAGGACTGTGTAGGGGGCCTGGAGAAGCAGAAGCTCTTGTCAGTGTCAAAGTTGTTGAAAAACTGTTTGTCCTTCAATCTTTTCCCTTGTCTTTTGTAATTTTTAAATACATGTTTTAATATTTTTCAAATGTTTGTTCTCTCTTTCACAGATTGAAAGTATAAAAACAAAAAGTGAGTAATTTAACGACAATTATAAGGTAAATGTTTTGTATTCTTTTCGTTACATTTCTATCACATTCACCTACTATTAGTTCCACAGCTTCATTTCTTTAACCCTCAGTTTCCTGCCTTTGCTACTTTCCTCATTCCTTTCTCTATTACCTACTTACTCAACTCCTTCCACTCTTTTTCTCAGTCCCTCTCTTCTCATAGTTCCTCACTCTTGTTCACTCACTCCGTCTCTATTACTCTTAGTGTCTTTGACTGATCACTTTTTCACTACTTGTTCATAATGCTTTCTCTGTGTAGTTGAAGCACACTAAGGGGCATATTATGAACACAGCCAATAAAATTATTGCTGTTTTTATTGGCAGAAAATTGGTGCAAAAGTGGTTTTAGCGGCAGTTTTCTGCCGCAAAAGCGGCTTTGGTGACATATTTCTGCCGATAAAAGCTGCAAAACTTTTATTGCCTATGTTGATGATATGGCTCTATGTTATTTACATTTCTTTGCTGTTTCAATTAATCTTTTTCTGTTATTTTTTGTTTTCTGTTTTCTATTTTTTCTCTCTGTTATTCCCCATGTTTTAATCTTATTTTGAACATTCACTCACATTCTCCAAGAAACTCTTCTTTGTTATTGTTCTACTCTCTTTTTTTTCTTTCACTTCCTTATCTATTTTGTTTTCCACAATTATACCCTCTTCCGTCTTTTCTTCGGTAAATAGATCTATTAAACAGTATCTCTGGTTTACTCCCTATAGCTGTCTTTCTTTTAACATCACTCTCTGTTTACTTTCCTTATACTTACTCTTCTTTTTTTTTTTTTTTTGGTTCGCTCCCGGTTCGCGAACCGGGAAGCGAACTGGGAAGCGAACTAAAAGAAATAGAGCTTGCCAGAGTGCTAAACATTCTAGCAATTTTTTTTGAAAGGGGAGGTAGTTCTGAAAAGAACTTTTTTTAATGTTTTTGTTGTTTTATATATATTTTTTTTAACATTTTTTGTTTTTTTTGTATTTTTTGAACAATTTTATATTTTTTTTGTTTTTTTGGGGGGGGGAAACAACAAAAAACAGGCATTGAAAAGGGCTCAACAGGAGCAAAAAAAAAATTACTGTCTGGGGCGGTTAGGGCAATTATGATTGTTATAAGCCAGGTTGATGGAATTAATACTCATGTTACCACATGATATCAATGCACCACAGTGCAGACAAGTAAATTTCATATGCCCAAAATTATCCTGGATGTTTGGCACGGTTTCCCGTGCCTCTGCTGCTGTCAATGATATTAACGATGTTGACCTGGCCACAGGAGTTGCTGTTGGGTTTTGTTCCATGTCACGAATTTCCGCCCGGCTGTAATTGAGTGGATGCCACCTGTTCATGTGCCTATGCATGGTATAGTTCCCATAGCTATACTTTTTATCAGTCCCTCTTGATAATTTCTCTTTGCAAATGAGGCAGGTGACATACCTCGCATTCACTTTCTTCTGCCCTGGAGGGATTGAAAAAAACTGCCAAATGAAACTGGCTTTCCTATGGGAAACCCGGGGCACCTCTTCCAAGAACTGTGGTCCTTCTCTCTCCTCTTCCTCTATTTCTTTCTCTTCCTCCTCTGTGTTGGTGATGACCTGGGGAGGTGGTCCTCTCTTCCCATGAGGAGGTGGAGGTGGTGGTGGGGGTGCACCAGCTGAAGCAAGTACTGAAGCCATTGCTCTACTATGAATAAAGGTCTTCCTCTCACAATGATGAAAGTCAGAGTGAGGAAAGAAGGAGGGGTTTTCATCATTTGGGAAAAACAATAGTTCTAAACCAATGAAAAGTGTTATTTTTAGGTCACCTGACCTAGCCTTACATGATTATGAAACCAAAAGTTAAATGAACCAATGAAAAGTTTTATTAACAAGTCACATGACCTCTCACGCTTATGTTACGCGCTGCGGAACGCGCCCCGGGTCGCTGCGCTTCGCGCCTCGGTTCGCGTACCGGAGCACTTCCGGGTGCGCTAACGCAGCGCGTCATAAGACGCATTACGCGACAACGTGATACGTCGCGCTTCCGCGACGCGTCACGATGTTGATTTCTAACGCAGCAGTTGCGCTAACGGAACGTTTACCGGTTCGCGGACCGGGTCGCGGCATCAAATTGAGCTAACGGAAAGCTTCCCGGTTCGCGAACCGGGAGCGAAACAAAATAAATATTAAAAAAAAAAATTATTAATAAACATATAAAATATATTTTTGGATTTAAAGAAGAATACATTTTACAGCTACAGATATTAGCTTTTAAAAAACCAATGAAATTCACTGAAAAAACCATAGGTTATAGACCATATATAGTTAGGAATTAGCATTTACAAAACCTTGAAAATTCACTGAAAAAACCATAGGTTATAGACCATATATAGTTAGGAATTAGCATTTAAAAAACCTTTTTTTACTCACACAAAACCATTGAAATTCCATATATAGTTAGTAGTACTAACTATATATCGCGCACCCGCAATCCACTGCTGATCATGTCACATATTACATCATTCATGACATGGTCAGTGACATCACTGATGACATCACTGATGACATCTCAAATGACATCACTGATGACATCACTGATGACATCTCAAATGACATCTCAAATGACATCACTGATGACAACATCCAGTGACTGTGTATTTCTGTAAAGTTAAAATATGTCTTACATATTGAAGAATGAGTGGATGTAGAAGTGTCTGGATGAAGGATTTAGTAGGTGCATGACTGACTGTATGAGTGAGTGGTTAAATGTGTCTCACTGAGTGCATGGGTTAGTGACTGAACTGTGTTAATTTGTACATCATTATGTTTGTTGTTCTGTAAACTGCTGCATGTGTTGATCAGTAGCTATATGAGTAAGTATATGGGTTATTGATTGGTTGCTCAAGTATTTGTATGGGAGACTGAGTGTGTGTGTGGGTGGCTGGGAGGTGTATGACTCTGTGCATTGGTGAGTGAATGCATATCTCAGTGCTACATGTCAAAGTAAGTACATATGTAAAACACAGTACATGTGAGAGTTGGCATATATAAATAACTGTGCATAAGAGCCAGTGAATGTGTGAGTGGCTGTATGGATGATTGTGAACTTGTATCAGGGATTGTAAAAGAGAGTAAATATGTGTTAGTATATGTTTGAATAAGTAAGGTGTGTATAACTGTATAGTTGAGGAAATGGAGGTGTGATTGATTCTTTGCATGACTGACTAGGTGTGTAAGTACCTCCATGGATGAGTGACAGTCTGTGAGTGTCTGTTTACACTGAGTGTATCTAAGGTTATATTAGAGTCTGAAGAGGTTCATCGTATTATCACATGAATGATGTCATCAGTGATGTGATCAGTAATGTCAAATGAGATGTCATCAGTGATGTCATCAGTGATGTCATTTGAGATGTCATCAGTGATGTCATCAGTGATGTCATTTGAGATGTCATCAGTGATGTCATCAGTGATGTCATTTGAGATGTCATCAGTGATGTCATCAGTGATGTCACTGACCATGTCATGAATGATGTAATATGTGACATGATCAGCAGTGGATTGCGGGTGCGCGATATATAGTTAGTACTACTAACTATATATGGAATTTCAATGGTTTTGTGTGAGTAAAAAAAGGTTTTTTAAATGCTAATTCCTAACTATATATGGTCTATAACCTATGGTTTTTTCAGTGAATATATATATATATATATATATATATATATATATATATATATATATATATATATATATATATATATATATATACACAAATTCTGAAATGTAATAAACTTTGTTAATGTAATTTACGTTTTTGGATTACTCTCAATATTATAACGAAGCCAAACCTTAACTCCAAATATTTTTTCTCATTCATTTATGTTTTTTAATTATAATAAAGAATTAATTTAGCATAGACATTAGGAAATTCCCCCCGGCCTTCCCTCACCATCCCGTCTATAATTAAATGAATGAAAGACAGTATTCACATTCTTCTCATGAATTTACACTTTTAAATAAAATGTCCGTATTGTATTCACTTTTTTAGTCACCAGTTTAAAATGAGTTAGAATCTCTTCAGCTGGATACACCTTGAAGTGGAAATTCATTGTTGGCAGCGACGGGATATAATTATTGACTGTGAAGAGGGAGTGTGTAATTGTGAAAGCTGTGCTAGCCCTTTTCACCTCCTTGGCACTAGGCCCCTCTCAGGCCTTTTGTTTTACTTTGGTATTACAGTAACATTCAGTGCCTCCAGTTTCTTTTGTGGATAAACGAAGGAAGTTTAATATAAAAATAAAAATGATGTCACGCTGGGAAACCTAGATCATCAGAAAATGTTTACACAATATAATAGGTGAAACTAAGGTTATAGTTCAGAGGTTTGTCTTGAGTGTACAGAGAGCTATCAAGATGCGAATAGCTCTGGCCTCACGCTGGAGAGACCGTGCAAGATGGCGGATAGATCTGGCCTCACATTGGAGAGACCTTTCAAGATGGCGGATAGATCTGGACTCACACTAGAGCAGAGGTCTTCAAACTTTTTGATTCCGAGACCCCCTTGTAAAACCTTTTTAGGCGTAAGGACCCCCTTCCGACAAAAGATTATGGAAACTGGTATTCCTCATCATCAACAACTATCGACAACCATAAATGCGCCTGTTAGACCTCATCACATCCATCCATCATTCATCCACCCACGCTTTGACACATCTATCCATCCTTCATCCATCCACCCTTTCATCCTTCCATCCATACATCCATCCTTTACCTATCCACCCGTCCATCCATCCACCCATCATTCATCCACCCACCTTTTCACACATCCATCCATCATTCATCCATGCAACCTTTTATCCATCCATCCATCCATACATCCATCCTTCAGCCATCCACCCTTTCATCCTTCCATCCATGCATCCATCCACCCTTTCATCCATACATCCATCCATCCTTCATCCATCCACCCTTTCATTATTCCATCCATACATCCACCCACCCTTTCATCCATACATCCATCCTTCATCCACCCACCCTTTCATCCATCCATCCATCCACCCATCATTCATCCCCACCTTTTCACACATCCATCCATACATCCATCCTTCATCTATCTACCCTTTCATCCTTCCATCCATACATACATCCACCCTTTCATCCATACATCCATCCATCCTTCATAAATTCACCCTTTCATTATTCCATCCATATATCCATCCACCCTTTCATCCATACATCCATCCTTCATCCACCCATCATTCATCCCCCACCTTTTGTCACTTCCATCCATGCATCCATCATTCATCCATGCAACCATCCATACATCCATCCTTCATCCATCAATCCATCCACACTTTCATCCTTCCATCCTTACATCCATCCCTCATCCATCTACCCTTTCATCCTTCCATCCATCCTTCATCCATCCACCCTTTCATCCATCCATCCTCCACCCACCCACCTTTTCACACATCCATCCATCCTTCATCCATCCATCCTTTCATCCTTTCATCTTTACATCAATGCACTCATCATTCATCCACCAACCTTTTCACACATCCATCCATCCTTTCATCCTTATATCCATCCATCCATCCTTCCATCCATACATCCATCCTTTCATCCATACATCATCCATCCACCCTTTCATTATTCCATCCATATATCCATCCACCCTTTCATCCATATGTCCATCCTTCATCCACCCACCCTTTCACCCATCCGTCGTGGCGCTGTAGACCGCTGGGGAACCCGTCCTGGCTATCCCTGTGAGATGGTCCCTACTGGGTATCTCCAAGGTGAAACCAGGCATCCCCGGCGAATGTGGGGGGCCGTTGTAGAGATGAGGCAAGCTAATGCCCAGAGTTGCCGAGTGTGATCCCTGGTTAGAGTAGGCACCGAGGCGAGAATTATCGAGTCTGCTGACCCTGGTCCATGACCCTGCCGCGTCGGGAATTGAACCCTGGTCCCGGGCCGTTCTCTGCTTCCGGGTCTGCCGCTTCTAACCAGTGAGCCACACCACTCCACTCCCATCATTCATCCACCCACCTTTTCACACATCCATCCATCCTTCATCCATCCATCCACCCTTTTATCTTTACATCCATGCACTCATCATTCATCCACCTTTTCACACATCCATCCATCATTTCATCCTTACGTCCATCCATCCTTCATCCTTCCTTCCATATATACATTCATCCTTCATCCATCCACCCTTTCATCCATCCACCCATCATTCATCCACCCACCTTTTTATCCATCCATCCATCCACCCATCATTCATCCCCCCAACTTTTCACACATCCATCCATCCATCATTTAGCCATGCAACCTTTTATCGATCCATACATCCATCCTTCATCCATCTACCATTTCATCCTTCCATCCATACATCCATCCTTCATCCAGCCACCCTTTCATCCATCCATTAACCGATCATTCAGGCACCCACCTTTTCACACATCCATCCATCCATCATTTAGCCATGCAACCTTTTATCCATCCATACATCCATCCTTCATCCATCTACCATTTCATCCTTCCATCCATACAACCATCCTTCATCCATCTACCATTTCATCCTTCCATCCATACATCCATCCTTCATCCAGCCACCCTTTCATCCATCCATTTACCCATCATTCATCCACCCACCTTTTCACACATCCATCCATCCATCATTCATCCATGCAACCTTTTATCCATCCATACATCCATCCTTCATCCATCTACCCTTTTGTCCTTCCATCCATCCTCCATCCACCCACCTTTTCACACATCCATCCATCCTTTCATCCTTACATCCATCCATCCATTCTTCATCCTTCCTTCCATCCATACATCCATCCACCCACCCTTCATCTTTCCATCCATCCATACATTCATCCTTCATCCATCCACCCTTTCATCCATCCATCCACCCATCATTCATCCACCCACCTTTTCTGTGCCTCTCTCATGGGGGGGGGGGGTCTCTCTGCGTCTTCTTTCTTATTCTTCCTCTCTCATGGGAGGGGATCTCTGTGCCTCCCTGCTTGTGGGGTGGGGGGCGGGGGCAGATAGGCTGTATAAACATCTCACCATTAAGAACAGAGTCTCAGGCACATTTCTCCTGCACAGGCGCCAGGTATGAGGGCTCGTGAGACATGAACCAATGATTGTAATGTCCTTCTGCTGTTTACTGTGTTTTTGTAAAGCGCTCTGATACCTACGGGTTAAGCTAGCGCTATATAAAACGTTAAAAATAAAAATAAACCCCACAGCTAAGTCCATTGAACTCAAAGGGCTACAGCCTCCTCCCCCAGCCCCCCCCCCCAGCTTGTGTATGTGAGCCTGACTGACACAGCTTCGGGACACACACAAAGGCACACCCGAGTACTTCACAGGTCTTCAAAAGACCTTTACTTGTTAATGAGGCTTTGATGTTTTCCACCCCTCGGTGTGAATTAGGCCTCTGCTGTAAGCACCCTTAATCAGCCTGACGCCAGTAACTGCACTCAGACAGAATCCGCGACCCCCTTCCCAGGACTCCACGACCCCCCTGGGGGTCACGCCCTACAGATTGAAGACCTCTGCACTAGAGAGACCTTTCAAGATGTGTACAGATCTGGCCTCACCCTGGAGAGACCTTGCAAGATTGCGGATAGATCTGGACTCACATTGGAGAGACCTTTCAAGATGGCGGATAGATCTGGACTCACACTAGAGAGCCCTTTCAAGATGGAGGATAGATCTGGCCTCACACTGGAGAGACCTTTCAAGATAGCAGATAGATCTGGCCGCACACTGGAGAGACCTTGAGACCTTTCAAGATGGTGGATAGATCTGGCCTCACACTAGAGAGACCTTTCAAGATGCAGATAGATCTGGCCTCACACTAAAGAGACCTTTCAACATGGCGGATAGCTCTGGCCGCACACTGGAGAGACCTTGAGACCTTTCAAGATGGTGGATAGATCTGGCCTCACACTGGAGAGACCTTTCAAGATGGTGGATAGATCTAGCCTCACACTGGAGAGACCTTTAAAGATGGTGGATAGATCTGGCTTCACACTGGAGAGACCTTTCAAGATGGCGTATAGATCTGGCCTCACACTAAAGAGACCTTTCAACATGGCGGATAGCTCTGGCCGCACACTGGAGAGACCTTTCAAGATGGTGGATAGATCTGGCCTCACACTAAAGAGACCTTTCAACATGGCGGATAGCTCTGGCCGCACACTGGAGAGACCTTTCAAGATGGTGGATAGATCTGGCCGCACACTGGAGAGACCTTTCAAGATGGTGGATAGCTCTGGCCTCACACTGGAGAGACCTTTCAAGATGGTGGATAGATCTCGCCTCACACTGGAGAGACCTTTCAAGATGGTGGATAGATCTGGCCTCACACTGGAGAGACCTTTCAAGATGGTGGATAGATCTGGCCTCACACTGGAGAGACCTTTCAAGATGCGGATAGCTTTGGCCTCACACTGGAGAGACCTTTCAAGATGGTGAATAGATCTGGCCTCACACTGGAGAGACCTTTCAAGATGGTGGATAGATCTGGCCTCACACTGGAGAGACCTTTCAAGATGCGGATAGCTTTGGCCTCACACTGGAGAGACCTTTCAAGATGGTGGATAGATCTGGCCTCACACTGGAGAGACCTTTCAAGATGCGGATAGCTTTGGCCTCACACTGGAGAGACCTTGCAAGATGGTGGATAGATCTGGCCTCACACTGGAGAGACCTTTCAAGATGGTGGATAGATCTGGCCTCACACTGGAGAGACCTTTCAAGATGCGGATAGCTTTGGCCTCACACTGGAGAGACCTTTCAAGATGGTGAATAGATCTGGCCTCACACTGGAGAGACCTTTCAAGATGGTGGATAGATCTGGCCTCACACTGGAGAGACCTTTCAAGATGGCAGATAGATCTGGCCTCATCCTGGAGGGACCTTTCAAGATGGCAGATAGATCTGGCCTCACACTGGAGAGACCTTTCAAGATGGCAAATAGATCTGGCCTCACAATGGAGAGACCTTTCAAGATGGTGGATAGATCTGGCCTCACACTGGAGAGACCTTTCAAGATGGCAGATAGATCTGGCCTCATCCTGGAGAGACCTTTCAAGATGGTGGATAGATCTGGCCTCACACTGGAGAGACCTTTCAAGATAGCGGATAGATCTGGCCTCACACTGGAGAGACCTTTCAAGATGGTGGATAGATCTGGCCTCACACTGGAGAGACCTTTCAAGATGGTGGATAGATCTGGCCTCACACTGGAGAGACCTTTCAAGATGGTGGATAGATCTGGCCTCACACTGGAGGGACCTTTCAAGATGGAGGATAGATCTGGAATCACACTAGAGAGACCTTTCAAGATGTGGACAGATCTAGCCTCACACTGGAGAGACCTTGCAAGATGGCAGATAGATCTGGCCTCACACTGGAGAGACCTTTCAAGATGGTGGATAGATCTGGCCTCACACTGGAGAGACCTTTCAAGATAGCGGATAGATCTGGCCTCACACTGGAGAGACCTTTCAAGATGGTGGATAGATCTGGCCTCACACTGGAGAGACCTTTCAAGATGGTGGATAGATCTGGCCTCACACTGGAGAGACCTTTCAAGATGGTGGATAGATCTGGCCTCACACTGGAGAGACCTTTCAAGATGGCGAATAGATCTGGCCTCACACTGGAGAGACCTTTCAAGATGGTGAATAGATCTGCCCTCCCACTGGAGAGACCTTTCAAGATGGCGAATAGATCTGGCCTCACAATGGAGAGACCTTTCAAGATGGTGGATAGATCTGGCCTCACACTAGAGAGACCTTTCAAGATGGTGGATAGATCTGGCCTCACACTGGAGAGACCATTCAAGATGGTGGATAGATCTGGCCTCACACTGGAGAGACCTTTCAAGATAGCGGATAGATCTGGCCTCATCCTGGAGGGACCTTTCAAGATGGCAGATAGATCTGGCCTCATCCTGGAGGGACCTTTCAAGATGGCAGATATATCTGGCCTCACACTGGAGAGACCTTTCAAGATGGTGGATAGATCTGGCCTCACACTGGAGAGACCTTTCAAGATGGCGGATAGATCTGGCCTCACACTGGAGAGACCTTTCAAGATGGTGGATAGATCTGGCCTCATCCTGGAGGGACCTTTCAAGATGGCAGATAGATCTGGCCTCACACTGGAGAGACCTTTCAAGATGGTGGATAGATCTGGCCTCACACTGGAGAGACCTTTCAAGATGGCGGATAGATCTGGCCTCACACTGGAGAGACCTTTCAAGATGGTGGATAGATCTGGCCTCGCTCCAGACAGGAGGTAACATCCCTGTAAAGACTACAAGTCACTTGGGATTTACTTGTAGTCCAGTGAGACATTTGCAAGAACCTCTAAACAGAGTAAGATGCAAGAATGGCAAAAAAGAGCAAGGTGCAAGGACCTCAAACAGAGCACGGTGCAATGACTACTAAATAGAACAGGGTGCACGGATTTCTCAACAGCTCAAAGTACAAGGGACACTCAATTCTGCAAGGTGCAAGGACCTCTAAACAGAGCAAGGTGACCTCTAAACAGAGCGAGGTCAAAGATCTCTAAACAAGGCAGTGTGCAAGGTCCTCTGAGCAGAGCAAGGTGCAAGGACCTCTGAATGCCGCCAGACCCGTGTAATTGCATGAACGTCACACCACACATTATGTGTAACTAATCTATGATGTTGTCCCAACAAATTGACAGAATCTCTCCACAAATCCAGTACAACTGACCCCTAATTTATTTGTCTTCTCGTTCAAAAAAGATTCCAAATTCTGAGCTGGTATTTATTGCCTCTCCTAATAATGTTGTCAAACTCTCCGCCAACTACCACAGTTTATAGAAACAGCCCTCCTGTTCATTCATATCAATCATATCCGCCATCTTGAACGGTCTCTCTAGTGTTCATTCGATCCCTGCCTCCCTCACTGAGGGAAAAATCACTTCTGCACATTTCAGAAGAATGTAAAAGGTTAAACCAGGGTTAAACTTCTTACTCAATCATTGTCTTGCAGGCATCACGAGGCAACTGAGAGCAATGATGCAGCTTCTGTAGCCATCTTGCCTGTCCCAATATCATATTGCTGTATAACTACATGTATTCAAGTTCCTCCTGATAGTTCCTGGCAGCTGGAACAACCACTCTTCAGCCAACATGAAGTCTTCCAGAATAGACCACAAGAAGTCAAAGTTGCCAGAAACCAAGTTGAATCATAAGTGCTACTTTCTCTTACGGTACTAAGAAAATGTTACTTTAAAAACCCCTCCTTACATTACCAAGCCTCCATCTGTGCCTTTTGCAGGTCTTGAAATAAGAACAGATATGAAAAACCTTGCTTCTTTCCTCCACCCGGCTGGATGACGCTTTCCTAACAACAGTGATGATTGGTATTTTGTAAATGGTGGAGCAGAGATACCCAGCTGTGTTGCACCGGTTGTATGTTGGAACAATGAGTTCCTCAACAACTACCTCAACAGCGCAGTCGTTACAACCACAATTTTTTTTACTGCACATTCCTTAACCACACATTTTCGTGGTAAAGGAATGCATGGTAAACAAAATCCCTCCCACCCCTTAAGAATTAACCCAAACCCCTCACACTCCCTAAAAATAACCCCGTACCCCCTACACTTAAGAATGAACCCGAAACTCTTTAAAACTACCCCAAACCTCACCCCCCCCAACAAAAACTATCCCATACCCTTTCACCACCAAAAAACAATCCCGAATCACTCCCAACCCCTGAAAGATAACCTGAACCTCTCCTACCCTCTAAAAACTACCCCACCCTCACCCCATCCCTTAAAAAACTAACCCAAACCCCTTAAAACTACCCCAAATCCCACCACCTCCTTAAAACTATCCCAAACCCCTCCCACCACCTAAAAACTAACCCAAATCCCTCCCACCCCCTAAAAATGAACTCACACCACCTATAATCTAACCTGAATCCCTCCCAGTCCCTAAAAACTAACCTGAACCCCTCATAACCCTTAAAACCGACTCTGTACCCCCACCCCCTAAAAACTAACCTGAATCCCTTAAAACTACCGCAAACCCCACCACCCCCTAAAAACGATCACATACCCCTCCCGCCCCCTAAAAACCAACCCGAATCCATAACCCCCTAAAAACTACCCAACCCCCTAAAAATTACCTTGAACCCCTCTTACCTGTCCCGTTCCCGTCCTTCGCTCCGCTGTCCCCGCCCGCGAAAGTCGTTGTTAGGCTTGCGTGACCCCGGAACTCGTTGTTCCGGAGTCGTTGTTCAGGATGTTTCCCGTTGTACCATACAAACACGCAAAGCCAGCTAGTCAAACCTTTTCGATACCGGTCTGGGACGCGCACGGAATTCCTTGTAAATTTTTCCAAAATCGCTCTAATCCAATTTTTTAAATATTACAGATAGTCAATCAGGAGCATACGTGACATATCCCAACAGTTGATGGCTTTCTCGATTGACCCCTGATACTCCAGAACAAAAGTGTGTAGTTTGGCAAGGTCTATCATTTTTTATAAACACAACCATCCCTCTGCAGCATATCTTTTGCCACCCCTGGCTGGTACTTAAATCGACACAACTGGCTGACACCTCAGCTGGGGCAAGGTGGTGTAATCACCCCTTGCTTAGATATAGTATACCTATATCTAAACCTATATCTGGACACATATATACCTATAAGTCACTCCTATGGCAGGCCTTAACAATCCTGGAGGCAGAGTGCTTGGTTCTATGTGAGATGGTGCTCTAGCATGAGCTGAGCCTGTCTGCAGAGGTCCGGAACCATTTCCGTACTGCTGTTCTAGTGATACTGCCATACCATATACTCTTAAGTGCATTATAATCCTCGCGGTTATTGCTAACTTTGGTTTGGCTTTATCAAAACATGTCGTGTTTGGTGTCATACACTTTGGAATACTACCCCCTCGCCAGTTCTGGCGACGGGGGTAGCATTCCACCCTTCTAGAGGTTGAAGACATGTTACTTTACTGAAAACGCGGTTAATCCTAACCAGATCCACAGCATCACAAAATGGATGCTGCTGCCACAGACACGAGTCTGGCCTCCTGCTGCTGACCGAAACTTGGCAGAGGACGCTTGGACAAAGGGTTTCCTGTCACAGGGAGGTGCTACACCTCCCCAGACAGGAGATAGTGGATTGTAGCAGGGAGGGTTGAAAGAAACTAGACACTGCCTGGGCCGCACAAGGTGTCCCCAAGCAAAATCCAGTCAAACCGGTTCTGGGGCACTCCAGCCCCAGTCTTGGGGCAAAGCTGGACAAAGGGAAAGGGGTGTAACCACCCCCTTCCGGGGTCCTTCCCATAGGAGGGACCTAACAGGTAATCCAGTCCCTTGATTTGGAATAAAGGTAGGAGCTGTGCAGATGCACATCAGATTATCCTGACTGAAACTTATGAAACTAAACTCTGGACCCTTCGACATCCCACTCGACGTGGAAGACTGAAGAATCTCCCTTGTGGTCAAGGAGTGACCACCCTGTGCAAACAGGCACCATCCAGCACCTCACCATTTGCTTTGTTGCAGTTCCCACCAGAACTCGAGCAACAGAGATCAACTAGACCCAGCTTACCTGACTTCCAACAGCCCGATCCACAGTCTATGCAGAGCTGAGACCCGTGGAGGCGACCTGAAGCGTAGGAGCGGCCATCTTGGAAAAATTACAAAGCGCTGACCATGCAGCTCCCGAGGTGCCCTCGAAGCTGTGCATTGGAGTTTGAGAAGCTCCAGTACCGAGCAGCTTTTGCACCAAAACTCACTCCTCCACACTCACCGAGTGCTGTGTGGGGCTCTTTTGCATTTTCCTGCTTGACGCGTTGGTCTGGTCGCTTGCCCGTTGGCTAGTGGCCTCAGAACCGACAAACCTAAGAATTTACACAGCTAGTCTGGTTGCTTCAGACTGGCCCTCACTCCCCTGAAAAGGAGCACCTGATCTGACCTTCCAGGTCTGATCAAGAAGCGATCTTTGAATCCTGCGTGGGTTGCCTTTGCCAAGGTTTGTTGACTCTGATCCAGAAGCCAACACCGCCGACAGCGAGAACCTTTGTGGGACAGCTTGTGATCCACTCCTGGATATCCTCGGTGCCCCAGAGTCCACGTGGCAGCGGAGACAAGCTTCACAACATCAACCTGATTGCGCCCAACATCGCCTGGTTCCTTCCTGGTTCCTTCCTGGTCACTGGCTAGTGACCCAGACTTTGTCCCCTCTGCTTTCAGGTACTCAACATCTTCGATCCACCCTTGGATCGCACCGGACACTTCTCTTCTGGACGCCTGCAGCATCTTCATCTCCAGGCACCCTAGAACTGCGTGACGAAACCCGACACATCTTTGCACCTGTGCACCCGCTTCCTGTGGGTGAGGTAACTCTTGAACGCCAGTGCTCCTGTAGTGGTTTACACCTCTAGTGTCTAAGTCTGAAGTTTTGTCCTTCTAGTCCAGTCGGAAGACTCTTAAAACTGTAACTCGATAACTTTTACGCACCATTGACTTTGCATTGGTGCATGCGTGTGCTTTAGGCACTGCACCCGAATCCCACGGGCTACTCCCGTCCTAACTGCTGTTAGTCCAGTATAGTCCCAGCGATTCCCAAGGCCCTAGGCCTTACCACTGATCGAATAGTGATTGTTATACCACTTTTTTGATATATGGTTTGAGTGGCCACCGGCCTCATCCATAAACGTGCAACTTTCATATGTAATATTGTGCTTTTGTTTAAACGCTTGTGCTTCAGTGCTCATCAAGAGTAGTGGGTATTTTTCTGAGAATAAATACATATACTTTTATAATATATAACTTGTGTGGTGTCCTTTCATCTGATATTACAGGATTGCATATGGTAAAACAGCTGGCTTCACATGCCCTCTTGAGTTAAGCCTTTAAGGCTGCTTAGTCCATGCTACCCCTAGGATAGCTTGTCTATAAGGTTAACTTACAACCACCACCATAAGGGATTGTTTAGACTGATACAGGGTGGCCACAGAACTGTGGACATCATATACCAGGCCAACTTCTCACACAAGCTTAGCCACAGGGTGATCACCCTCACGGACAGCAACCCAACCATCAGGGTCAAAATCAAAATCAGGTCCTAACTTCGGGACCAATTTAGCTATTGGCGGTCGGGCCAATGTTCCGCCAGGGTAACAGAAAAAATTTCTCTGTCGCCCTGGCAGAGGTCCCGACCATCAGATTTACAAATGGAAACCATGACGGTCATTTATAAAGCATTGGCAGGAACCCCTGTCATGGCGGTACCTGTCAGTCATTTCGCTGTGTGGTGCAGGACTCCGTCAACATGACGGAGCCTTGCACCAAACAGTTTTCTTTTTTCTTTTAAAAAAGAAAATAAGGAAACAGGATTTTCTTTTTGAAAATAAAAAAGAGAATGCTCCCGTAACCATGGGAGTCATCTCCCATGGCGAGGGTGGCATTGTTTCTTTTTTTTTTTTTAAATATATTTTTATTGTATTTGTTCACAAGAAAGAGGGAAGGGAAGAAGGGGAGAAAGGAAAAGAATAGGCGACAACCCCGCCACAAATCCCGCACAGGGGAGTGCAGTATGCAGTAAATGAAAATGCTGGAAGCAAGCTACAATAGTACACGCTTCATCAGGGAAGGTCAGACACAACGCTCGTGCCTTCTCAATTGTCCACAGAAATACTGTCCAACAGCAATAAAAGAAAGGTACATGGAGCCATAGAAGTCCCCAGGCCCCAGGCTAAGCAGAGCCGCAACAATGAAAAAATAACCAAACCCCAACTGGTTCTCCCCCCAACCCCCACCCCTCCCCGGTGGTGACGACACATCCACGCTCCCACCATATCTCGGAGGGAGGACACACAAACCAATCACACTTGAAACAAATGCAGGGCTCGTAGCGTGGGCGGACAGACCGCCGATGGTAGGCCAGAAGACAGAAAGCGAACAAGTGGACCCCACCGGAAGTGGAAATTCTTAAAATCCCCCAGGAAGATGTCCGACATTCTCTCCATGCTCAGAAGGCCCCACAACCTCGAGTGCCACAATGATACAGCCGGTGCTTGCGGTTTTTTCCACGCCGCTGCCAGAGTGAGCTTAGCCGCCCCGAGGCACAGCCACTGGATACGCTTATCAGCCTTAGTCTGGTGTTCCAACAATGGGTCTCGAAGACCCAACAGGACATGAGCCATCGAGTCCGAGATCGGGTACCCCAATATCTCCTTGATGTGGGAGAGTATCTCCGACCAGAAAGGGCGGATGATCGGGCAATCCCACCAAATATGTTGGAAGTCGCCCAGCAGGCCACACCCTCTCCAACATCGATCCGATGACGAAGGAAAGATGCGATGGAGCCTGGAGGGGTACAGGTACCAGTCATACATTGTTTTCAGGTGGGCTTCTCGAAGGCTCACAGAGTGGTTGAGCGCAGCCACATCTCTCCAGAGGTGTTTCCATTCCGTATCAGAAATGTCCCGCTCCAAAATGCTCTCCCACCGCTCCATATATCGAGGGCGAGGGGCAATCACCGTGCGCAGGAGCAGGCTGTATAAAAACGATATCGCTCCCCTCATCGTCGAAGTGCGAAGCAAGAAGGATTCAAAGAGAGAGAGTGGACGAGTAGCAGCCTCACAAACCCCCTCCGAGGTCGCCCAGTGAAGGAGCTGGGCATGACGGTAGCGCTCTGTAGGTAAAAGACCATAATCACGCATACAATTGTGGAAGGTGAGGGGCACGTTCCCATGAAACAAGTGCGTGAGTGCCCGGCATCCACCCTCACGCCACTGGCGGTAGGGACCCTCCAGAGCGGCCGGCGGGAAGGCCGGATTAAAGTGGATGGGAGTGAAGGGAGAGGGGAAGGTGGTCCATCGTTCGTCACCAGTGAGCGTATCCCACACCTTCAGAACCGTGCTAGTGGGAGTGCTGATGTAAGCATTCTTTGGCCGATCTACTTTAGGCTTCCAGGCCAGGTCCCAGATCGACCTACCCGCCACCGACCGGTCCATATGTAGCCAGTGCTTCTCCGAAAGCTGTTGGGTCCACTCCACTATCACCCGCAAGTGTGCGGCCTTGTAATACAGCAGCATGTCCGGGAGCCCGACTCCCCCCTCCTCCCTCGGCCGACGAAGTGTCGTAAAGGGTATCCGAGCCCGGCCCCCCTGCCAAATAAACTTCAGCATAATCGTCTTCAGGCGGCGGAAGAAGTCCGTGTCTAAAGGGATGGGTAGGGCCTGAAAAAGGTAAAGGAACTTGGGGAGGAGGACCATTTTAAGCGCATGTATCCGGCCGAGCCACGAAAGGTATTTTGGCTTCCACCGGTCAAGGTCATTGCGCACCGAAGCCAACATTGGGGGGAAATTCGCCGCAAAGAGGGAGCCCACCGTTGGCGTGAGGCGTACCCCCAGGTACATTAAGGACGAGGGGGTCCAAGACAGGGTCGTCAGCCCGCGTAGCCGATCCACCTCCGCTGACGGGAGGGTCAAATTCAGGACCTGCGACTTGTCAAAGTTGACTCGGAATCCCGCCACTGCTTCGAACCGGGACAGCTCCTCTTGGACAGATGGTAGGGATCGAGCGGGGTCACCTAAAGACAGCAGGACATCGTCTGCAAAGAGAGATATTTTATGTTGCTCCCCGTGAAGGGTAAGCCCTTGATGCGGTCATTCTCCCGAATCGCTAGCGCCAGAGGCTCAATACTCAAGGCAAAGAGAAGGGGGGAGAGAGGGCACCCCTGCCTCGTACCTCTTGTATGGGGGAACGCAGCTGACCGGTGTCCGTTAACCAACACCCTCGAGGTCGGTCGATGGAAATTTTCCTGAAGCATCGTAAGGAATTGGGGTGCGAATCCAAAAGCAGTCAGGGTGCGGAACAGAAAGCCCTAATCCACCCGGTCAAAGGCCTTTTCCGCATCCAGACCCACCAATACAGCAGGAATCCGGAACCTAGAGGCCTTCTCAATCAGGTGAATCACTCTCCGCAAATTGTCATGAGTCTGCCGCCCCTTAATGAAGCCTGACTGGTCCGGGTGTATAATGGCCGGCATCAAATCTTGCAACCGGCGGGCGACGAGAGAGGAGTAAAGTTTGGCATCCACATTCAATAAGGCTATAGGGCGGTACGAAGTACAGCTGGAGGGATCCTTCCCCTGTTTGGGGATCACAGATATCAGAGCCTCAGCCATAGTGCCCGTGGTCTCCCCGGTACTTGCCATGCCATTAAAAAGGGAAACTAGACAATCTACAAGTTCCGGGGCAAACGATTGATAAAAATAAGCTGTATACCCATCAGGCCCAGGGGCTTTATTGGGTTTCAGGGCCTTGATCGCCACCAGGACCTCCTCCCTAGTAAAGGGGGCAGTCAGTTGGTCATTGCTAACGCCAGAGACCTGCGGGAGGGGGAGGCCAGAAAAAAGGCGTCCTGCTCCTCTGTATCTAGAGAATCACCCTTATAAAGTGTCTCGTAAAATCGTCCAAAAATACCAGCCTTGTCCTCATCCCGATGATGCATCGTGCCTCCTGAATCCCGGATCCCCCCTATATATTCCCTCTCCCTCTTTTCTCGGAGCTGGCGCGCCAAATGTCGGCCCACTTTGTTACCCTGAGCATACGACCCCCGGCGCAAACGCAGGAGGGTTAGTTCAGAGCGATTGGTGTAGTGTGCCTTCAACTTCCCCCTAATAGCCGACAGAGGTCGGAGTGTCATGCGAGAAGGGTTTAGTTTGTGGGCCCGCTCCAGTTTCTCAAGCTCAACCTCCAATGCCTCCCGCTCTACCCTACGCAGGCTGTTAAGAGCCGCGTTAAGCCCTAAGCAGGTGCCCCTCAGTGAGGCCTTACATGCATCCCAGGTGTTAAATATCGAGGTGTCCGAGCTCGGGTTAAGCGTGAAGAACTCCCGAATAGCTTTCCTAAGTTCCTTACAGGAGACATCATCACGCACCAGAGCTGCCGGAAAGTACCACTTCCGATACCCATCCCCCCTCACAGACTACTGAAGCTGGAGAGTCAAGAGGCCATGATCTGAGACAGAGAGAGGAAAAATCTTAGAAGCTCGGACATCTCCCCTGAGGGCCTGATTCACAAAAACATAGTCAATGCGTCAGTAGGTGTGGTGCACATGAGAAAAAAACGTATAGTCCCTGGACTGTGCGTTCACTGCACGCCATCCATCTAGAAGGCCCAGCTCCTCCATCCTTCGTTTAGTGACAGTGGAAAAGACACCAGAGTCCGTCCTCTGGGCACGGGAGCTGTCCACAGCCTGATCCCACACCATATTAAAGTCCCCCATAACTACCAGGTGGCCCTCGACGAAGGCCCCCACGGCATCCTGGAGTTCTGGACTTTTTTGGTTCCGTCCAGAGGTGTCAGGGATAACACCCGAAGACCCCGGAGTTCTACCTGCCTCGGTGCACAAACAAACAGAAACACGGGCTTCTCGATGGTGGCGTCAAAGACCAAAGGTTTATTACTGCAGGGACACAGAAGTCACAGAAACTACACATGGGCAGTATCTAGGAGCCTGTTCAATTTGTACAAAGAGGGTTGCTCCTTATATACTGAATATTGGGCTTCAGGCAAATTCTTTACATGTTAGCACATTCCAAAACCTTTGTATCTTAAACAATAAATATTTGGCGTTGCACAGGAATCGTCAACAATATCTGATGTCAAAACATTACGAACGAGGGGTTCCCACTATTCCATCATAATCCCATGTCAACTTTTCATTCAAGACCCGGACCGCCTCATCGTAAATTTCGTTATCTCCCCCTAATAAAGGCCCAGAAGGAAAGGAGCAGAGCCAGGTGCAGAAGATAGAAAAGTAGGATAAGAGATGTTTGTGGGTCGTAAATGGGCAAGGTTACCAGCTTCGGCCGCCTAATCATGATCAGGCCAACGGACACAAGAACCAGTATAGCAGGACTGGCCTCAGGCTAGGGAGGCAGCTTTTGCTGAGTCATGCTGCCACAGCGTTGCTTGCTTAAGGTGCACGTGTCACTAGCAAGGTGAATTGCCTGTTAAAGCCTATGTGTCCTTAATTGAAAAAGGTCATTGCGTGTCCATTGACTATGTGAGGGCAAGGAATACAAAATGTCTGCCGTAATCTAAGATGGATGCCATGGGTAGAACAGAAATGTGTTTGTAACAGGAGTGCTCTTGCTCGTAGCATAGCGAAAACACCAGGATATACTAAATGGATCATTTGCGGTTCACTGATACCAAAATTATGTATTTGCGACAATGTTAAAAACACGAGTTCAAATCGTCACGGAACCTCAGACCCTCCTTTTGCCCTTACATAGGCAATTACTCAGTCTATGTCAGAGTCTAACTCTATGCTCATTAGGTCAGTGACATGTTGTTGAATCATCATCTTGTCTCGTACCTTCTCCCCAAATGTAGGTGGTTTTCTGCAACAGGTTGTAGCACAGAGACTACACAAAGCGGGACCACATTGGATAATAAGGCAGCACGAGAACAGAAATACTAGGATGACACCAATGACCATCAGAACCTTCCATCCCCACGCTGATACCAGAGTCCAAAACCACTCCATGAAGGACCAGTTTCCCTTGTCTACGTGTATAGAGTCGGAAATCTTGTGTAGCTTAGAGATCGCTTCATAGACGGTTGGAGCATTATTGGGAATAAAAACACAGCAGCTCGATTGGATCATTCTGCATACCCCACCTCGATCTGCAAGTATTACGTCTAGAACCATACGGTTCTGCAACGTCATGAGACGATCCGCCTGAAGCTCAGCTGTTAAGTTACTAAGGGCACCAGCAGTTTCTGTAATAGTAGATTCAACTACCCGTGTTAGTTGACGTAGATTTCTACTATTGGCCATAGGCCCCCAAAACGGAAGGAAACCTTTGAAGAAGTCTCCAGCTTCCTGACCAGCGGTATCTTCCTTGCTGAAGACACCTCTTGCTACTCTGGTCCTGTGATAATCTGAAGAAGCAGTGTATGTCGGAGGTAACAATCGAGCAATATAACATGAACCTGAGAAGTCAGCAGGCAGCCATGTATACGCTCTGTCTTGACAGATGAAGTAAGTACCCCTAGCAGTAAGGAAGGCAGGGGAGGAGTTAGATGGAAATACGTAAGTCTCAACGCACTCACTCCTCCCTAGCTGAGCTCTCAGATTTCTCCCATTTCCTTGCAAACAGACCTGACCTCGGTGAGGCACGACCCAGACTGAAGTGGAGCTTTTACGCTTGCTTTCTCCCAAACTAAGGCGATACTCTGTAGAGTTCCAACTCAAATACACCCGTAATTCATCTCTAGGGTAAGATGGAGTATTATTGACGTCTTTAATCATGTCAATAATTCCCTGGACTAAAGCTTTGTTGGCTGAGTTGTATTTAGTGGACCGTGGTGGACGCGGAGGATAGGTCTCAAGGGCATAGGAAAAAATGGTCTGAAAGGCCTGAAATGATCCATTATAGCTAAAAGGCAAGACTAGATAGGGAATGCCTTTATCCATAGTGTGAGGTATCAAGCCACACACCCAGCAGTCCGTAGTATTAACTACCAGTTGGTGTTGATGCAAGAGCTGTACAAATGTATTGTTAATAAATTCTGAGCGTCGAGCTTGTTCGTGTTCAGGAAACGAGTGAAAAGAATGCATAGAAGAAACCGTAGAAGTAGTAGGATCAAGGGGAGGTACTGTAGTTACCGGCATAAAAATTAAATGCACACCAAAGATGATTCCACCCACCAACGTTATTAAAACAATTAAAAACGTAACTGCACATTGCGTTAGAAAGCATTTGCTGTGAAGTATTCTGTACAGTCTATTTCTGCGAACATAAATTACATTCTTTCGTTGCAGCTCAGGAAGCTCCATCTTCTACAATCCGCTCGTGACCACTGATGATGTGTACGTAGATGAAAATGCCTCTATCAACTCTGGGAGTTCCCAGAACTAACAGAAAGATCGACCTTGTGTCTGACCCCCGCAGATTCAACTAAGCACACAGCCACGACCCTACGGCTACCCAGACGGCAAGGCAAAATTTAAAACAACAAAATAATAGCAAATTTCCTGGCTGGAGGCAATGTATCAAAAATTCAAATGTGAAAATAGGCAGTTTCCTGCTTTATTTGTCCATATTGCGAGGTCGCAAATTGTATCTCAGTTTTGCAGGAGCTGTCTGATCTGGAAACAATGTATTTTCAGCCGACGTTGCAATGTTCACGTTCGCAGATGGCAAATGTTCTTTTGGTGCAGATGGCAAATGTTCAGGGTTCAAAAGAGCAGTTTCAGGAGGAGAGCCAGAGTTTGATGTATCAGTGATCAGTTCTGCATCACTGAAAGGGATGAAACTGGGTATTTGTTCTGCTTCAGAGGCACTGATTCCTTTCTTTACCCAGTTGTCGTAAGGAAGTGGCAGAGGCACACGTTTGACGTGTGTCGTATGGATCCAATTCTTCCGTCCGGCCACACGAATAGCAGTTCTCGTCGCCAATAAGACTTGGAAGGGGCCAACGAATCTGGGCTGAAGATTTTTCGTTCTTGCAAAATTTCTAATGACTACTTGATCCCCAGGTTTCAGCTGATGACCTGGACTCTCCGGTGGCTTTGGCAATGCATCGAAAACCTGTTGGTGAATAAGGCTCAATTTAGCAGTCAAGTCGAAAAGGTAATCAATTAACATTGGGTATTCCAGCTGCTTAAATTCTTTCGGTCTAGGTACCCCCCAAACATTTGCAGGACGACCAAAAATTATTTCATATGGACTAAGCCCTACTCTAGAATGTACAGTTGCTCTTGTTGATAACAAAGCCAAAGGCAGTGCATCTGGCCAGGGTAAACCCGTGGACGCTTGTATCTTAGCAAGTTTCAGTTTAAGGGTGCCATTGTAACCCTCAACTAAACCCGCGGACTGGGGATGATTCGCACTGTGAAACTTTTGTTTAATCCCTAGGCCGGCACACACACTCTGCATAACTTTCCCTACGAACTCACTTCCGTTATCTGACCATACAATCCGTGGCATTCCGAATCTGGGGAAGTATTCTTTAAGAAGGATTTTGGCAGTGGACAAAGCAGTATTGTCCTTCAGTGGGTATGCTTCGATCCATCTGGAGAACGCACAAACTACCACTAGGACGTACTTTAGATTGTTGCAACGATCCATATGAATGAAGTCTAACTGAATTACTTCAAAGGGGCAGGAAGGAGGAGCGAAGTGACCTGCAGGTGTGGGGATTCCCTTGCCAGGATTATGCATCAAGCATACCATACAATTTCTCACCACTCTCTCTGCACACTTACTAATCCCATCATTCTTCCAAACTGGAGCCAACATCTTACAAATCCCTTTAGAACTGATGTGCGCTGCTCCATGTGTCATCGTTACTACTGCAAGCACATACGCATCAGGCAACATCCAACGCTGTTGTTCCGACAAGTCAATCCAACACCCACTCGAGTCCAATTTACCCGTGCTCTCCTTCCATGCAAGCTTTTCCTCCTCAGTCGCCTCTTTCTGAATTTCTTTTACGCTTTCCACTGTGTCCTCACACATTCCAGACTCAGAAATCCATCTTGCAGACGTTGCAACATACATTCTACTCATCATATTTCTAGCTGTCTGTTTTGCAATCTCATCAGCAAAAGCATTCCCACGACCAACATCATCCGTGATTGCTTTATGAGCACTGCATTTCACAATCGCAACTTCAGTCGGCAAGGTTAGAGATTCCAACAAGTCATTAACTAGCTGACCATGTTGGATCTTAGTCCCATGGGACGTAATGAAACCTCTCTCTTTCCACAAACGGCCAAAACTATGGGCCACGCATTCACTCTCTTTCCCTTAGCTAAAACGCACGCTCTTGTTAGCGCAATCAATTCTGCAGCCTGGGCAGAATTCTGACTCACTCTCGCAGTCTCCACAATCGTACTCAAAGTCGTTACTGCATAGGCAGCAGTCACGTCACCATTCTCCAATTTGAAGCAAGACCCATCAACATACAACGTGCCATCTGGATCTGATAACGGAGTGTCTTTTAAATCAATTCGTCCTTTTGTCTCCTCCTCAGTTCTGAAACAACAGTCGTGTGGTTCGGAATCACTCGACTCTTGACTAGTCGGCAACAATGTTGCTGGATTCAATACATTGCATCTTTTGATCTGAATATGACTCGCTAGCAGTGTCAGTTCGTAACCTGATAATCTAGCACTGGTAAGGTGCTGCGTCTTGGTTCGGTTCATGAGTGTATCCACAGCATGAGGAACCATAACCACTAGCATGTTGTTCATTACTAAACCAGCAGATTGTCGAATGGAGGCTGCAGCTGCGGCCGTAGCTCTCAAGCAACTAGGCAACGCTCTAGCTACCGGATCTAATGTTGATGAAAAATACGCACAAGGGCGTTGTTTATCACCAAATTTCTGTGTCAAAACACTCAACGCACAACCTTCTCTCTCATGGACATAGAGCGTGAATGGCTTACTGTAATCGGGTGTACCCAATACAGGAGCTGAACACAGTGCATTTCGTAACTCAGAAAAACTCTCCTGACATTCGGCAGACCATGGCACTGGACTCGGAACATTTTTCCCAGTCAAAGCTACCAATTGTTTCGCCAAAAGAGAAAAATGTGGGATCCATTGCCTACAATATGAGGTAATACCTAAAAAGGCACGTACTTCTCTCTGCGTGCTAGGAACATTCATCTGTGTAATTGCTTTTATTCTCTCTGGGGTCAACTTCCTTCCCTCCTTTGACAAGAGATGACCTAGGTAGGTCACTTCTTGGCAACAGTATTGCATTTTTGAAGGTGACACCTTGTGATTCAAATTTGACAAATGATGCAATAAAGAAATTGTAGCTGTTTTGCAAGTTTCCTTGTCATCGGCAGCCACTAGAAGATCATCGACATATTGTACTAAAGTAGAACCAGGAGGAAGTACAAATGAGTCTAACTGGCTTTTTAATGCTTGACTATAAATGGACGGGCTTTCACAATAACCTTGTGGAGCACGTTTAAACCTGAAGCTTCGTCCTCCTAAAGAGAAACCGAAGATATCTCTGCTTTCCTCGGCTATCGGAATGCTGAAAAAGGCATTTTTCAAGTCGATAACCGAAAACCATGCTGCTGTAGCAGGAATCAACGTTAACAATGCAGTAATGTCTGGAACCACAGGAAACTGTGGAATCACAATTTTATTAACCTCTCTAAGATCAATTACAAACCTATATACTGGAGGTTTTGTTGGGTCAGTTCGTTTCAGAATAGGCAGTACAGGACTATTACAGACATTACCTCTAGTTTCTTCTACAACGTCTTTCTTGATCAGATCTTGCACAATTAATAAAAGTGCGCGTTCACCTTCACTAGAGATTCTGTATTGTGGAATTCGTGGAAATTTTACATTCGCTTTCAAAGTTACTACATATGGTGGGATTTCTAAAAGACCTACATCATTAGGACCAGTCGCCCAAAGAGTATCAGGGAGAGAACGCAGCTCTGGTGGGAGCGCATCCATCGACAAGTACATTGGAGAGGTGATTCTTTTACCCAACGTAAGCTGTACTCCTTCTGGAGAACAGTACAATGTCGCATATAGGCGTTTTAACAAGTCTAAACCAAGCAGATTTTCATTACAACCTGTCGTCAAAATCAGGGGTGCTTTCAAGTGGCGGGGTCCAACAGAAATAGACAAAGGACCAGAAACAGGGTTGTGAACAGGGGCGCCTGAAAAACCTACTGAAACGTTTGTTGAGCCAGACAAAGGTGCGCCAGGGAGTTTCGCATGTATGATAGAACTTTTTGCTGCACCAGTATCCAACAGAAACGGTTCGACTATACCTGATGTTGCTACTGCGACATAAGGCCCACTCTGATCTACTGGAACTGATACTACTCCCTCTCTTTGTCCATGGCTGTCCTAGTACTCTCTTGGCTGAACTTCCTCACTAGCTTCATAGTAGTCTTCAACATGATACTGTTGAGACCTATTCTGTTGGGCAGATTGTCCATTTCGCTGATCGAAATGATTAGAAGGGCGATCACTTGTCTGTGGAGGCATAGCACCTCGTCCTCGACCTCTAGAGTTTTGTATAGAACTACCACGACCTCTCTGAGCTGTCGCAGCATTATTTTGCGCTAAGACTGGACACTCAGTCTTATAATGGCCTTCCATTTTACAATAAGCACACTGATTCCATTGGTACTGTGGCCTCTGAGAATTATACTCCGTCCTTTGATATGACCCTTGCTGTGTATGAGAATTATTCGTGCGAGGCGGATATGCTTGCTGTAAAAGAACTTTAGTTTTCAAATCTTTCGTCTTTTTATCTGATTTTTCTTTCTCCTCTTTATCCCTATTTTCATAGTACTGGGCAGTCGCAAGTATTTGCGCAGTCGTAGAGACAGCCCACGCACTTTCAGAATTCTTTAATTTACCACTAAGTTCGGGCAACAGATTGTGCACAAATTTATCAACAAATAATCTCTGGCCTCCTTCTGTGCTCATATCCTGACCACTATGATCCACAAAAATCTCCTCGAATCTTGTGAAAAAGTCGGAGACGCTTTCGTCTTTCTTCTGTTTGCACGCGGACAATTTGTCCCAGTTAACGCGTAATGCTGGCATTAGGGTTTTCATTAAATCGATTATTCTACCAGGCAAATTAGCAATTAAGGGTTCAGGTTTGGAACCACCTGTTTGCTGACCATCCGCCGCAATTATAGCTGCCCAATCACCACCTAGGGCAACTGGATGATTCTCTTTCCGAATTTTAGCCCAAATTGGTTGCGGTACTACATTACCAAATAGCAGATCTATGTCCGCTAGATTCAATACGCAAGCTTCAACTGTCTGAGTCAACTCTTTGTAGTACCCTGCAGGATTTTTACGCGGATCTGGCAAGGCCTGTTTCACTGCTAATACTTCAGCTCGCTTCCATGGAATATGTATCCATACTCTCTGGAATTGGGCTGGAGCGGCTGCAATTCCAAGGTTTACATTAGCTTGCACAGCTTCACGCCAAATTGGTGGAACCTCCCTCATCGGGTATTGACGATTTTGTTTCGTACTACGTTTCTCTAACTCCCTCGGTGAACGAAGGGATGGGTCATTCCTATAACTTAAAATCAGTTCCATCGCTTCTTTTATATTTTGACCAACTATCATACCTGCAGCAAACTCTTTCTGAACATTAATTAATTCTTCCCTATTTGATTCAGAGTCATCCTCTTCCAATTCCTCACGTAGAAGGAAGCACATTTCATCGAACACATATCGTTGTGTCGGTTCGTTCCATTGCATAAATGTATCTAATACATCTTGTACATTATATCTTCCAACTTTCGAAACCCATCTAAAAGCAGTGGAATCTAATATTCCTCGTTCTTCAGTACTGGGAAGCTGACTACGTCTCTGCACAGAGTCAGAGGTAGGAGTCTTAATCAGAGTTTTATAGAAGGGAGATAAAATATTAGAGACAGAATCAGTGATTCTCCGACGAACAGAAAGCGGAGTCATAATATTAGCAGAAGCAGTAAATAGAGTAGCAGTTGGAACAGATAGAACAGGAACAGTAGGAGTAGCGGGCAAAATAGCCTGTGAACTAGCAGGTGTGAGCGATACAGGTATAGGTAAAGAAGCCGGCAACCCTGGAAGAGGGGGTGTCGAAGGAACATTAATATTGACCATAGGAGGTACAGGAACTTGATTCAGAGGAGCAGGAACACCAGGTTGTCCAGCAACCGGTAATTGAACATTCGGTATAGGTGGAGCCGTAGCACCCTGTGCATACGGTGGGGGTGATCGTAACAAGTAAGACAACAGGGGATCCTTTTCGGGGTCCTCTACTATCTTAGCTGTACTCGATGGCAAAGCAGGATAGCACTTGTCTATCGCTAAATTACGCTCTCTATTGGCCACCTCCATCGCCTTCTCAGACTCGTTGAGTTGCAGCTGCTTAGCAGACTGTTCTAAAGTCAACTCTTGCTCTTTCTGTTCTTTCGTCAACTTTTTAATTTCTCTCTGTTTAGATTCTTTTCGCCAATAACGGAAAGAATCAAACATTGCCGGCCGGGCTTTCTTCTTGAATAATTTCGTTTCTAAATTATCAAGAACTTGGGGTTCAAAACTACCATGCAGTGGCCAACTAAGGACACCATCTTTCTCTGTATAGTGGATCCATACCTCGTTATAAGAGATAGGGCCCACACCAAATTTGCAATATAGGTCATAAAGGGGAGTTCCAATCGGAGGAACCGAACACGAGTCCTCCAACTGGGAATCACTGTTGCAACTAAAACAAGACAACATACAATTTTTCCGACTTACCATTTTATAATCCGGAACACAGAACAGACAAAACACAAACAAAAGGTGCGCACTCGAACCAAGAACTTAGGCCTACCAAAGCGAACAAATGTATCGATACCCAAACTAAACCAAATGATTATCTTAACCAGAACAACCAGTGATAATCTTACGAAACCAAACCAAACCAAAAACTAAAAGGATTATCCAAACAGGAGCAACCCTTACGAAGTAACCAACTAGCAACCACTTAATACTTAACTGAGGCACTGAAGACGTCACCAAGGAGAAACCCGTCACGTCTCGCCGTACTAAAGACTGCACCTCGGGTCCAAGACAGGGCGACGGTCAAAGCAACGGATCACTGTAGCCATCCGAACGGGAACCCTCGTGGAAGAGAACGTCGGGCCACTTTTGCGATATGCCGGGATCGATGAAGTGGGGCGCCTCCCTCTGGAATCTTCACACGAAGCTTCTCGAACTCTTCAGGCTTTTGGACCGGTACCGAATGACGTCGCCCCACGTTGGGCGCCAATTGGAGTTCTGGACTTTTTTGGTTCCGTCCAGAGGTGTCAGGGATAACACCCGAAGACCCCGGAGTTCTACCTGCCTCGGTGCACAAACAAACAGAAACACGGGCTTCTCGATGGTGGCGTCAAAGACCAAAGGTTTATTACTGCAGGGACACAGAAGTCACAGAAACTACACATGGGCAGTATCTAGGAGCCTGTTCAATTTGTACAAAGAGGGTTGCTCCTTATATACTGAATATTGGGCTTCAGGCAAATTCTTTACATGTTAGCACATTCCAAAACCTTTGTATCTTAAACAATAAATATTTGGCGTTGCACAGGAATCGTCAACAATATCTGATGTCAAAACATTACGAACGAGGGGTTCCCACTATTCCATCATAATCCCATGTCAACTTTTCATTCAAGACCCGGACCGCCTCATCGTAAATTTTGTTACCTCCCCCTAATAAAGGCCCAGAAGGAAAGGAGCAGAGCCAGGTGCAGAAGATAGAAAAGTAGGATAAGAGATGTTTGTGGGTCGTAAATGGGCAAGGTTACCAGCTTCGGCCGCCTAATCATGATCAGGCCAACGGACACAAGAACCAGTATAGCAGGACTGGCCTCAGGCTAGGGAGGCAGCTTTTGCTGAGTCATGCTGCCACAGCGTTGCTTGCTTAAGGTGCACGTGTCACTAGCAAGGTGAATTGCCTGTTAAAGCCTATGTGTCCTTAATTGAAAAAAGGTCATTGCGTGTCCATTGACTATGTGAGGGCAAGGAATACAAAATGTCTGCCGTAATCTAAGATGGATGCCATGGGTAGAACAGATATGCGTTTGTAACAGGAGTGCTCTTGCTCGTAGCATAGCGAAAACACCAGGATATACTAAATGGATCATTTGCGGTTCACTGATACCAAAATTATGTATTTGCGACAATGTTATAAACACGAGTTCAAATCGTCACGGAACCTCAATCCAACAGCCCCTGAAGAAAGTTATTCTGCTGGGCATTCGGCACATACACCACTACAAACGTACACAGGCGCCCCTGGAGCATCCCTTTAACCATCAACCACCTGCCCTCCTTATCGCTATTCACTCCCAGAGGCTGGAATTGAATGGAAGACCTGAATAAAAGAGCCACCCCTCTATGCTTGGTAGAAGCGGAAGATCTGTATATGAGTGGAAACTGCTTATGTCGGAGCCTGAGCTCATCCCTACGGGCCAGGTGGGTCTCCTGGAGCCCCACCACGTCTAAGTGGTGATCCAAAAGATATTTCCACAACTTCAGGCGCTTCTGTGGCGAGTTAAGGCCTTTCACATTCCAAGTCCCCAAGCTAATAGGCATGGGAGTAGAACAGGTCCCCCAGCTCTCCAGCCGCTATATCCAGCGGACCCCCCCTCCCTGGAGTCCCCCTCTCCAGACAACTCCCAGGCCCGGGAGCTCTCTCCCCTCCACCCAGCACCGGCTCCATCCGCACCACTCCCAGCTCATGTTCTCAAACCAACAACCAGCCTCCGAGACCCGGCACAGAAGGACAGGCGCCCTCCACAACCAACAGTAGCAGGCCGGCAGTCCAGCCCTCACACGCACAACCGACCACTCGTCGTCACCACCCCTCCCCCCCCAACTCCCCCCCACCCAACAGCACCCCAACTCTCCCCATCCCGCCCCCCCTCTGCCCCCCAACTTCCCAACAACCCAAAACACAAATAAAGCAAGTCCCAAAGTGGACAGACCCCGAAGAAAGTCTCCCAAGGGGCGTAGGTGGAGACCCAAGAACGAGTCTCCCAGGGCCAAAGACCGGGGTGTCTTGTCAGAAAGTACATTCATAGCCCCGTTACCTGCAGGTGCGTGCCCCTCCGGCACCAAGGCATGTGGAACGAAGATCAGGCCGCCCCAGAGCTCTGTTGTGACGGCGGAAGCGTGGCGGAGGCCACAGAGGCCACTGCATTCCCCCGCTCCTGAAGGCTAGTAGGGCGGTCAGGCCGCCTGCGATTCTCCGGGCCCACCCTGTGCCAGGATGAGGAACGGTGCCTTCTCCGCGGCGAGGGGCTCCGATGCTCGGGTGTCGAGGTCTCATCCCCAATCCCCAACAACTCCTTTGCTTCCCGGAGGGAACAAATCTGTGCCAGCCTGTTCTGCCACCGGAAAATAATTCGGAAAGGATGGCCCCATGAGTAGGAGACATTGTGCTCTCGGAGGTAGGTAGTGACGGGGCGGAACTCGCGCCTCTTCTGGAGCGTCGACGCAGCGAGGTCCTGGTACAGCTGAGGACGATGATCTCTAAATTGCAGAGAGGGGAGATCACGCGCCTTCCTCAAAATCCTTTCCTTGACCTGGAAATCGTGGACACACACCAGAATATCAGGGGGGGGACCTCCATTCCGCCTGGGCAAGCCCACTCTATGAACCCGATCCATTCTGACCTCCTGCACGTCTTCCTCATCCAAAATCTGAAGGAAGAGAGCTTGCACATATCCTCGGAGATCTCCCGCCTCACCCTCCCAGGGGACCGCCCTGATACGAATGTTATTCCGGCGGGAGCGGTTCTCCAAATCCTCAGCATGGGCCTGCAAGTCTATATTCTGCTCCATCAGGCGGAGCACGTCCTGCTGCAGCAAGTGTAGATCATTGGCTGTGCTGAGGTCATGATCTTCCAGGGTGGCCACCCTTTCCCCGATGCCATCGACATCCCGCCGCACCTCGCGAAGATCCGACGTAAGCTGGGCGCGAAGCTCCGATATATCGTCTTTGATGGATGAAAAGAGTTCCTTCATGAAGGCCTTAGTTGCCGGGGCCTCATCATCGGATCTCCCTGATGACGAACTCTGGCCCGGCGAGGCCGGAGGCTGAGAGCTCCTGGCAGTCCCCTCCTTCCCAGCCTTAACCTTACGAGGATTATTGGCCATCCCTACTCCAGGCCCCTGCCTCCAGGAGTCAGAAGAGCGTCCCTTAGAGGAATGGAGTGCGGGCAAAGGAAACCACAGGCTCACCAGCTGCCTATCAATGCCCCAAGGATCAGAGGTAGTCGCAATGTCCAGCGCCCCAAAGGTGTCTACAGGGGAGAGACGGGAGGCGGCGCCAGGGGAGCCGGTCCACAGCAATGCAGGTCAGCTAGGCCCACTACCTCACCGGACAGTCAGCGACTCCGCCCCAAGGCACCCCGCTCTGGTTCCAAGGCCGGTCGCCCTCCACAAGCTGCCCACCGGGTCTGCTTCGCCTCCGGGGATTCGGCCACCAGGTAGGCCCACCTCCAGACGAACACCCCGCTAATCCGAGTTGCCACTGCGGGAATGTTGCGGGCACTGGGCGAGTAGCTCAACCGTGGCTCTCCCTGGGCTGCGTGCACAGTTGCTCCCCCCTCCAATCCGCTCCCGTCGGAGCACGTAGATACCTGGCGTTACGGAAGGCTGTCCCCCAGTCTGCAGCCGCCCGCAGCACCTCTTCACATGGGGGGGCAGGTCCGCCCTCGCTGCCGCAACAGATCGGTCACAGGACAAGGGCCGGGCCCCAGGGACAGCGCCGACCGCCACCCGGACCAGGACTAGGCCGCGATCCCCGGCCTCGATTAGTCCGCCGGCCGCCCTCACTTAGGCCGCCGCGGCCGCAAGCCCCGCCTCCTCCCGAGGCTCCAAGTCCGGCGTCAGGCAGGCAGCCGCCCGCGACACAGGGGGTTAGGAAGCTTCCGCCAGGCAGCGCAGGCTCTCACTCCTCTCTATGGCCACGAGCCGCACCGAGCCGTCTCCCGCCTCAAGAAAGGCCCCAGATCGGAGCGCCGTGCAGGCCCCGAGCAGTCGGCAGCACCGGCGCCTCGGGATAGCGTCTCCCGGGACCGGGGATCTTGATAATCGCCCCAACGCTGGTCCCCGCTTCGGGGGAGTTAAGGAGTAGTTTTCCGCCCAGAGAGACTCCGGAAGCCGTCGCTAAGCAAGGCTATGCAGGGCCGGGCGCCGGAGGGGACACACAACACGTCCTACTCCGCCGCCATCTTGGCCCATTATTTCATTTTTACTGTCCCTCACTGCCATGGTTTGCCTGGCAGTGACGGACAGTAAAAAACAATTATATTTCCGCCCATCCTAATTCCGAGAGCAAACATATAGCCGATTCTCCGACTACTCTTACTCTGTTGGACCATCAGAGGGGTCTTACAATGGCAGAGATGGAGTAGTGTCTGCCATAGTTACACCAATGTTGCCCCCGAAAATAAATCGGGCAGGCGGACCATTATCTTGGTGGCATGGATACTTTGCTGACGTTTCAATGGAGTATCCTTATCGCTAAGATAGAAGTTAGTTAGTAGAAAGCTTTGTGCGTAATGCAAGCTACTTTGAACTGTATCCTTTGCTTCACCGAAAACCAGTGGAGTTTCCGCCTGACCTTAGTCACATGATTGAACTTTCTTAGCCCTTCTGGTACTCTGACCACAAACTTTTGAAAGAGTTGTAGTTTATCAAGCACTTTATTTAAGAGGCCCATAAACTAGAAGTTACAATAATGAACCGTGCATGGACGCCAGTGGTTCTTGCTCGTTTATGCAGGGGCTTAGGAATGATTGAATAGATTTTCCATAGGAAGCACAAGATATGATAGCTGCAGGAGGAGAATGCATTTATGTGTTCGTTGCCGGCTAGCAAATCTTCAATCCAGTCCCCCAGCAATTTCACCCTGCCTGCTGAAATGAGTGAAGAGCCAAGATTTGTTGCCAAGTTAAGTTAATAGAAGCTCGGTTTTATTCCTGTTAAGTTTGAATAAGTTCTGACTCATCCAACCCTGCTATCAGGGGAATCCTCTCTGTCTTAAGAAAATCAGAAATAATAATTGTATATTTTAGTGATTATGCTCACTGATTGAGGGAGCCTTAATCCAGATTTGAGCATTGTTTCATTAATGCTCGATGACATGTTCTGTTGCAATGATGTCAATTTCATAACCAGTGTGAAGGATTTACATGTTCTATAGTAATAACATTTTGATGACAATTATTAATATACCAAAAAACATTGTGATGCCTGCCCCTAGAAGACGAGTGTAACTTGGCTTTGCTGTAAGATACCTGCTGTTTCTTGACCCTAAAGGGTAGCTAAAGTGTTCAATGCCTGGGATTGTGCAATCTTTCATCTTTTTCAATTCATGGTTAACTCCTTCAAGATAGACTCTCAAACATATCATGCGACTGATAATTACCTGTAAGGGCAAGAACAGATACGGATATTAGAGGGAAGGTCGACTAAGAGATAGTTGTGTTTATTAAAAAATGATAAACCATGTCAAACTACACACTTTTGTTCTGGAGTATCAGGGGTCAATCGTGAAAGCCATCGGGATGGGATATGTCTTGTATGCTCCTGATTGACTATCTGTAATATTTTTAAAAAAAATGGATACAAATTAGATATCCACTACACATAGGCTTATGCAGGCAGTCGAGCCTAACAATAAGGTACGTATCATTGCATTTGTCACAATTCGGAATCCATGGTGTCTAATTGGCTTCAGTAGCCGGATACTCAGATGTTAAACAGCATAAGTGATAGCGGGGTGTAGTGCAAAGCGCTGCTTTTTTAAGTAAAGATAAACCACATTTATACAAAGCCACAGCTTGTGAGTAGATGGACAAAAAAAGATTAAATCCATTTGACCACTAACCTAGATAGGGCTATCTTCCTTACTCTCAGGATCAAGTTAGAGTGCTTCACCGTATTCAGATCAGCGGGCAGATCCAATTGAATCAGGACCAATGAATCCCCATTGTCTATGATATTCAGGAGTTCATCAACCACACACAGCAGAGCTGTTTCTGCCCCTTGCTTTGGCCGGAAACCAATTTGGCTCAATTCACCCCTTCAAGCTAGGAAGAGATTTGGGGCTATATGTATCAAGCAAATTCGAATTCGCAAAGGCCTTTGCGAATGCGAATTTGCTAAATGGTATGTATGAAGAAAAATCTGGTGCAAAACAAGGAATCGCAAAATTTGCGATTCCTTACTTTGTAATTGCATTTAAGGAATCGCAAAATTTGCGATTCCTTAAATGCAATGTATGAAGCAAAAAAAAAAGCAAATTGTCCTTAAGGAATCGCAAATTACCACCAACTTCAAGTTGGTGGTAAGTTGCGAATTCCTTGAAAAATGCAAATGTTTGCATTTTTCAAAGTGCCATGTGACGCACATACATGCCCTAAGGGCATGTGTGTGCGCCACATGTGCACCCATGCTTATTTTAGGGGTGCAACAGTGTGTCCTTTGGGCACCCCTGCACCCTTGACATTATTCTCAATTTGCGATTCTCAAATTGCGAATTGCAAATTGAGAATAACTTCCCATTCATTCCTATGGGCCTCCTGGCCCATAGAAATGAATGGGAAAGTATTCCTTAATTGCGATTCGCAATTTGCTAATCGCAATTAAGGAATACTAAGAATTCGCAAAAAAAGTTGAATTTGTACATACATACCAATTTGCGATTCTGAAATAGCGATTTCTAAAAAATCGCTATTTCAGAATCGCAAATCAGCTTGATGATACATATGGCCCTTGTTCCACTACATCTTCTTCCAGCAGTTTCCTGAGTACAGGAAGCTTGGGTATGGGGCTCCACTTTTCCACTATTCACTGTCAAGATTTTGCCATTTTAACTACAAGGTGATGGCTCCGGGTTTTCATTGCCCCAGCACACTTCAAGTGATAACTGACAGGTTGGAAATTTTCTGAGATATTATCTCCCGGTAACTAGATACAGGCTTTTAGGACAGACACCAGATAGATCTCATCCAGAAGATGCTATCTGGAGAGCTAGACATCAGTGTGACAAGATAAAAGACACCATTGTCTAAGATTTGTTGGAATCCTGATAAGATACTTAAAGCATGTATTAGATATGACAACATATCCTAAAATCTTAAGACTAAATTGGAAATCTGTAACCCATGCTATGGGACTGTGATCTAGTAACTTATTTATTTTTCATAGACTAGTTTCATGGCCCTAATTCCAAGTGAGCAAAGAAGGGGTGAGGGGTTCACAGCACACACTAAATACTAAATCAGAATGTGCTACTTACTAGGTGGTATAAATACTTCCTATATGGATTTACCTGCAGAATTTGTGTTTTCCACATCAAATTCTGCACATATCGATATTCACGTCATGTTGTGTTAAAGTTTCTTTAGGTTTAAAACTTCATCTTGGGAAAATTGCATTGTTCCGGTTTTTACCGCAAATCTTAGGATTCCAAGCCCTGGGCAAAGATGGGTTTGTGTATGGATCTTAATTTACCACCTTACTTGGAATTAGGCAATAAGGCTGATTTTCGATATCGAAACCTCTAAATAACATGACCTTCCAGGACTGATAATGTCTCGATTTTTAAATATTTTCGCTCCAGTGGAATGATGTTTGTATTAAGAAGTGTGATCATTGGTCACAAAGTTGTTCTTCGTCACCGAAAAAATCAATCTCCTTTGAACATTGACACTTTGCTGACTCGTAGGACCCACCGGGTTCCCTATGGAAGGAATTTCCGTTATGGTTTAAATATCTTTATTAGTTTTGCGGGACAAAGTGATCTGTGGCCAAATAGCTGTGACTTCTTATATACTATCAAACAACCTCAACTCCCCAACCCTCCACCCCCAAGGAATATACGTTAACATTATAGACTCTCTTTATATGTTTGAGGACATTATGTTATCTTTTTTAGAATTGTTTTCTTTAACTGGTATTGAAATTGATGAAAAACCTCAATTTATTTTTAATGTATTTTGAGCTGTGTGTTGTGTATGTAAATGTAGAATGATTTGAAAATCTAATCTATTTATGGAATTATCAACGTTGTCATTTATAAAAAAAAAAGATAACATTGGACTTTAAATCAACAGCACACGACCAGCTCGGATCCATTTAGCAGTGGCGGCCCGTGCAGATGAGAGCGATGGGGCTGGGTGGAGGTGGATTTCGACACAAAGGAAAATTAAATAAATAATTAATCTTCGCTCGTCATCGTCTGTCGAAACCCCCCTCAACCGGCCCCACCGCTCTTACCTGCACGGGCCGCGGCTGCCCTTGAGCCTTATTTCAAAGGTAAACAAGCGTCTTAAAAAAGTGTTACAACAACCACTGCATAGTACTGACTTAAAGGTGGGAAAATATTGAACAAAAAAGCGTGCCCTGTATAAAAAAAAAACACTCTCAAAAAAGCAATGTCAGTGCAACTATCTCTGTGATGCCTCATTTTTTAAATTCTCCAGCCTCCAAGTAGAGACAACTGAATATATTTCGAAATAATTTTTCCAAATCATATATTTTTCTCATAAGCAACAAGCTTAACTTTGAAATTCTCTTCAGCGCATTACCTCTTCGTTAGGACATATTGTACATTAATCAGTCAAGATTCTGGGGTTTTTTCTACATTGAAAAAAGCAATCCTTCCTTTGATACCACACAGTCTCCATAGCCTGCACAGATGTAGTCTTTGTTTTAAATTATGGGCCAAAAGTCTATCTTCTTCAAAGGCTAGTCTGTCCTTCATATTTTTTGGGGGATAATCTTCATACGCGGTGAGCCTGTTATACTCCTCTTAATTAGTTGTTTGAGGGTGTGATCTTTCACTAGATATTACTCAAGTATGGCAAAAATTTGCTTCGCCTCCTAACCTTCTTTAGTGGCAGCTGGCATGGATCGGGGGTGGTGAGGTGGCGGTAGGATTGGCTGTGTAGAAAATAAAAAGAAACGTACCTCACCACGCGTCTCTCCTCTGTTGACTCTCCATGGCTGGATCAGAAGAGGAAGCACACAAGCTCCCATAGCCAATCACGATGCTACTGATAGCAGCGTCCTGATTGGTCCAAGCACCGTGGTTTGGCGCTCAAACAGGGCCAATGGGCCTGCGCATGTTATCCACCCAGGCTGTAATGCAGCTTAGTGAAGAACATGCTAAGTGTGCATGACTGTTGGGCCGGCCCGAGACGGCCAGCCAAACGGTCATGCACACTTACAAAATGCCCACTACTCCTCCCCCTGCTCCTCTGTGTGCAGAGCAGCCGAGCCCCGCCCAGCAAAACTGCCTCAGCAGGGAAAAATAAAATGATAATAACACAGAGTTATTGTAATTTTATTTTTCCTTTTTTACGCTGCTGAAAAGCAATGGGGCGATGCTCCTCCTCCTTAGAGGAGGAGATGCCACTGAACTTCTTTGCATTTGTTATTGGCAGAATATCAGGCATTGTTTTCCAAACACACCAATAAGCACAGCTTCTGCAGTGGCACAACTTCTAAAGCTAATGTTCATGGTGGAGGCGTGCTTCTGGTGTTCCCCTAAGTATGAAGCAAACCCATTAATATGATGGACCAAGCGCTGAAACTTTTCAGACACTCACCCCCAGTCACAGATCTGGGTTGAATCCATCATCATTCTTTAGCTCACTTCGCCACCCCAGTTCAGACCCAGCCATATGCAAATCAGTCCAGCCCGAACTGCCAAGCCAGATCTTCCCTGGACCGGAAACAAGCATCATGGGACCGGTTTCGGAGTAACACACATTCTCATCAGCCCGGCTTGCTTGAATCCAGTGGCAAAGTGAGCAAGGGACCCACGTCGGGGCATACCCTGCCAACATAGGGCGAACAAAGCAAACACAAGGAGATGATGGACGGAGCACTCAAACTTTTCAGACACTCACCACCAGTCACAGATCTGGGTTGAATCCATCATCATTCGTTTGCTCACTTCGCCACCCAAGTAAGTATAACACAATTTTGTATACCTTTTCCTTTACAGAGAGGAGATACAACCAACATACTTACAAACAGCTTCCTGGATGGCTCATTAACACACCAAATCGTCCTATACGTTCTTCTCGTGGCTGGTGATACATTACAAAGTACATTGTTGAAGTACAAACAATTGTGTAACTGTTTAGAGAGCCAGAGCACCCAAATGGCAAAATGTCATTTGGCTGCCGCTCCAACAATCCTTGCACTCCACCATCAGGGAATATCCACGAGACTGGCATGTTTATCTCCTCTAATACCACATTCTTTTTTATTATCTCTTCCCCGTGAAAGCTGCATGAACTACATAAATCTGGTTTTCTTGATTTCTTGAAGGCAGACGACTTTTTTCTGCAGTTCTCGGCTTATCACATGAGCTGCTTATCAAGTCGTAGACAAAAAAAGCATGAAGAAATGGTGGCTAAAGTTAAATCTTGCTTCACCAAGGCCAGGGAAAGCAGATCTGCCTCTATGCAACCCTCCTCTTTCCAACTGGAAATATTAACATTATTTCTAGAAAGGAATCAAAAGAAGAATAAATCTGGGCCGGGTGCTGAGTGAATCGTGCTCTTTGGATTTTTTTCTTTAAAATGTTATGCAGATATTCACATACATTTTTGAATTTTTGCAACAGAATCAAACCAAATCCTAGGTTCATATTTTTTTCAAAGTGTATCTAACAAATATCAAAATATTGCATCGATCCTTAAATTCAGACGCAAATGAGAGGTCCTGCAAAAATCTGATATCTGATGTGAATTTCTGATTTGATGAATAAGTAAGACCACATCCCAATCGTTGCCATGAGACAATAATTCTTCTCAAATAGAAATGTTATTTTTCACATTGATTTCTAAAATAGTGATCAAACTTGCAAGGTCTTATTTACATCTGAGACAACGCCTACATTAACGCCTTACCCCGCCCAGAGATGCTTTAAGGCATGGGCAAAGCGGACACAGGGCCCCAGGCTTTCAGGGTGCCCCCTGATAGAGCCAGCTCTGTCCTTGCCAGGATGACCTTGAATAATCCTTAACAGGTGGTTTTAAATACCGTTTTCCTTTAATGTATAATTTTACACAGGTGATGCATAGGAATCTATTAAAATTTGGCTGAGAAATGTTTGTTTTTCAACACCATGTAACATCCATAAAAACTGTTTCTATTAGTGAGCTGCTGCTGAATTATAATATTGAAAATACACATCAGTATCCCTGATTATAAAATGTAAACAGATTTAGAATTTCGACGAGTGTGCCAGTGCACTGTCAGTGACCTGACCACAGAGGGCATGAAAGAGCTGAAATTGGATCATAAATTCAAAGCTGTTACGAACAGGGCCCCCCAAAATACATTTGGAACAGGGCCCCCAAAATCCTTAAGATGCTCCTGACCCCGCCATCATGCCACTGTGATCTCACCACTCACTGGTGATAATTGCCATCAATTACAGAGGCAGCCTCTGGGTGTAAGCAGGGCTAGACTGGCCTTACTGGACATCGGGCGTTTCCCCGGGAGGTTGGAAGTGTGGGGGCTGGTTTTGTTACTGGGGCCCGATTTTTCAGTGGTGCTCCAATATCGCCGACCAGCGACAAAAGCAGCAGGCACGTGTTTCCAGCATCCTGGGGCCAGCCGGTGCTTCTGCAGGGGCAGGTTCGAGAAAATTGCCAGGGCTGCTTTGGGTTTCCAGTCTGGCCCTGGGTGTAAGGAGGCTCCTGCAGTCTATGCATCTCAGGGGGGTATCTCACTGCCCACCAACCCTTCGGGGGGCACCATTCCTCACAGGGCCAATGAATATCTTAAAGATATGGAAGGCTAGGGAGACCCTTTCAAATCATGCAGGGGGGCTTCGATCCTTGGTGTGGTGAAATTTCTCTTTCAGAGGTGGAACCTGCCTCATTATTTTATTTGGAATTTTATTTCCCGAATTTTGTATAGCACGAACTTGACCCAAAGGCATCAGAGCACTTCACAGAGTTAAAACAGTAGCAGTTACATGAGTTACAAATGTAGTAAATAAAATACATAGTCACAATTAATAAGAAAAGTGTATCATAAACAGGAAGGTCTGTGGACAAAATGTGAGCTAGGCCCAGAGGCATCAGAGCACCAGTGGGTAATTTGTGAAAAACGGAAGTGCCGGGGCTCTCGTCAGGAGGCAGCTTACAAAAGCTCATTTCTCCTGTTACCACCGCCTAAAACAGAACCAACTGCCAGCCACGGTCGGTAGTGGGAGTACCTGCCGGGCGGTGACATGGGGAGGAGGAGGGGCAGGGTGGGGGGTTAGTAATCTATGAATTACGTTGCTTTACAGGTAAGTAAACATATAAATAAATCAAATACATTTTGTTGCGTGCACTGCATCCCCAAATGCGATGAAGTGTGCGCGACGAAATTTGTTTTATTTATATGTTTACTTACCTGTAAACCTCCGTAATCCATAGATTACTACCCCCCACCCTGCCCCTCCCCCTCCCCACGTCACCGTCCGGCAGGTACTCCCACTACCGACCGCGGCTGCCAACTGCTAACCATGAATTCTCACTTGGTCACTTGGCCACTGGATTCAAGATAGCCTGGCTGATGAGGATTATGAATCCGAAACCGGTCCCAGGATGCTTGTTTCCGGTCCAGGGAAGACATGGCTTGGCAGTTCGGGCTGGACTGTTCCCATGAGGCACAGGGTCAGACTGATTTGAATATGGCCATGTCTGAACTGGGTTGGCTGAGTGAGCTAAAGAATGGTGATGGATTAAACCCAGATCAGTTGACCGGGGGTGAGTGTTTGATTTGCTCAAACGCTCCGTCCATCATCCCCTTTTGTTCGACTTTGGAGCTGGGCAAAGAGGCTTGAGTCGCAGCAGCAGCTCAACATCCTGTGAATCTGGACAAATCACTTAATCTCCACTTGAATAACTGTGTCCTTAATTGGTGCTCTGGAAAAGCACTGGTGTTGACGATTAAGTGCCGGTGCTCCTCACCAGAAACCACCGGCTCAAATTAAGCACTGCAGACCACCCATTTGAAGGATGCGAGACAGGGGCGTCGGACCATATTGGGACGAGGAGGACTACACATCAGTGTACTGTTTGATTGCCCAAAAAAATACATTTTTACAAAAAAGCTTCATCAAAAATAAAAAAATAAACGATTATGGTGCATTTTTATCTTATTTAAATTATTATTGAAGTAAGCATTTCTTCACCTATTCTGGATTTCTTTGTTTTCAATAGGAAAAGTGGCCTTTCGAAATGGCTTCTTGGAATTTTTTTTCCATGCCTAACTGTAGTTTCCAGCCCACCCCCTGCAGCTGACTCATAATGGTAGGATCTTGTTTACCAGTATAGTCGACACTAACCTCTCATGGGCCCTGACCATGTGTTGTGGGGGGAATCTAAGAGAGAGCGTTCTAAGCGTAATCCCAACCAGTCCCAGACACTGATGCTTTACTGCTGGGTGGCCAGAAAGAAAATTACTCTTTTTTTTAGTGACTATCCCACTGCATCTACCTGGCACTTTTCTTCACTACTGTCATCTGAATTGGAACATCCCTCAACGTTTGACAGCACATGGCCCCAAGCTTTAAGCTTGGTTACTTGGTGTTTCAATTGACACCCCTTTCCACAAAGCTAGCTCCAGCAACCAGCTGAAAAACATGAAGGGGCATATCATCAAGGCAGCACGATAAAATTATCGCCGCTTTAGCATCTGTTTTCGGGCGAAAAGCGGCGATAATTTTATCGCCTGATCAGCAAGGTCACGCTATCGCGTGAATCCATGCCTCAACGCCTGTTTCCTCAACGCCCTGCATCTCAACCCTAATGAGATGCATAGTGGGCGTACCTCACCAAAATAACGTGAGAAATGTCGCTAACAGGAATTTCTCCTATCAGCAAGCTGCTCGCTAACCTGCGTAGCGATAAGAAAAGTAGCGCTAACCGCGCTTATCGCAGGTTTCATTATGCCTGCTTTTCAACTGACTAAACCATAATAGCCTATGGGTGGTGGATCATAATGATGAGACCACCTTGCCCTATCTACAAGGATTTGCCTATCGCTGTGTGATTATTGCTGGATTTCCAGCGATAATCGCACATTTTGCAGCTATCGCTGGATTTTTTATCACATCGGAGATAAGCGTTGCTGATAGCTCGCTATCTCTGCGATAAAATCCAGCGATAGCCGGCGATAATTATCCTCGTGCTAAGCGCGTAGCGATAGTTATCGCCGGCTGTTGCTCATATGCCCCGAATATTTTTCCACCCTTTGATTATCATAGAGTTTATGTACTGCCTGACCAGTGATCATACAGCGTGAATGAGATCTTTATATAGCCACTTCTCATATACCACAAGTGCCACCAAAACAAAAGGACTCTGGACATGGCAAGAAGATGTCTGTTTTAGGACTAGAGTGTGTATTTTATTAACTTCTTGATGAACATAGACATAGCAGTGAAAAGTGGCAAAGACAATAGGTTTGGGTTATAGTCAGGGCCACTGGAATTATGCGGCAGAGGGGTATCAAATTATGCGGCAAGGCTGACTAAATTATGCTGCAAGAAACAACAAATAATGCGCATAATGCAGCACAAGTATTCATTACTCCGCCATTTTTATTACACTTGGTGACACTGTCTGGGACAAGATTTCACCTTATTAGAACCAATGCACCCAAACATAGCAATAAGCAACTGAAAGATGGCCAGTCACCCTTAGCAAATGGAATTCCACTGCCCAGGAACACAGGTGGCCACATTTGTAGTAACTTTTGATCCTTTTAAGCAAGAATCATTTTATTGGTTAAAATCTGAAGTTTATGCAGCAGATGATGGATTATGTGGAAAGTGCGGCAAATCAATAATTATGCGGGAAAACACATCGGCTGAGAATCGCATTATTCTAGTGGCCCTGCTGATATAGTGCCTCTTTATTGATTGCTGGGTCTGGGCACTTATCACAAAGAGCTCTGTCACAAACCCCTGCCCTCATTCATCCATTCATTCACCCATTGACGATTCTTAAAGTGTTCTGTTATAACATTTCTAACTCTTTTATGATGTCTATATAAGAATGCCATCAGTGGCCTAACAATGGTGCTAGGGCCCTAATGCAAGCAAGTGATTTTGGCCGCCCACCCAGAGTTTGCTGACAAAAAGCAGCATTGATTGGCATGCCAAAGGCCCCTCAAACCCCTGGATCTTGCTGCCTCTGTGGCTGATGCGACATTAATAACTGTGCAAATGGATGCTATGGTCTTAACTTTCTACTTTGAAGTGGAAAACAAAGATTTAAAGAAGAACTACTGCAATGTTTTTTAAAACCATAACTGCACAAATAAATAATTTTTGAAAAATGTAAGCAGAATACTTGCAGTTAGAAGGGGAAATAGCAAGTAATTCTAGAACTATAACTTTTCAGTTCCTCAGACAATACACAGCGTAAAGTTAAGATTAGTCATCCCTCGGGAACAACCAAGTTCAAGTTTCCCTCAGGTATACATCTCACATTGTTTAGAGGCACCAAAAAATGGAGTAATACCAAGCAAATCCTATTTTAGTTGGTATTTCTGATTTTTGGAGAATGAGTCTCTAAATATTCAGAAATAATCCAAAATCCACTGAAATAAATTAATCGGACTTAATTTTCAAAGGGACTTAACGCTCATATTCATACTCATGCTGACTCTCCCCGTCAAGGGCGGAGCCCGGGACACTCCTGGCCAAACCTGCACTGAGCACTGCAGTGCTGAGACTCCGCCCATGTGCCGAGACTCCCCGTGTAACTTTAAGAGTTGTAAGTCCCTTTGTGAATTGGGCCCTGAGTCTTTAGTAATGTTTGACTGCAAGAGTAGGTTTGTGGAGTAGTAGTAAAGCAGATGGAGACATTGTTGTTTTCCTGGGCTAACATAGGGGGGGTCAGAAGGGACATCATGCACCTCTAATTATATCACAGGACGTGACGTTACTGAAGCATGTCCGCAAATGATTGACAGTATGGACTAAGAGCCAGCTACTATGACCAGAAGCCTCGATAAATGCTCTTTTAGCCTAAGGATGACAAGGTGATGTGAGCTTATAGAACAGGTTCTTCTAGTAAGCAGCAGCATCTGGAAAACAGGTTATATCCCTAGCTCAGTCAAGAGATTTCTTAGTTATTAGTCATATATATGTATATATCTATATTACCTACTGGCGGTCGCCAGTACATAGTTATAGTTAGGATGTAATTTCCATAGGAACAGCATTTTTTCCTTGGCCTATAACTTTGGCATAGTTTTATGAATTTTTGGGAAATTTTCTAAACTAATTTGCCACTCACTTCAGCTTCTGTCTTTAAAATTTCGTGATGGTCTATCAAACGGGTGCTAGGAAAAAGGGGGGGTCCCAAAATGATTTTCTCCATATTATTTTCCGTAGGAAACTTTAGGCACGGCTACAGCCCGAACTGCTGAACGGAATGAAACCACATTTGGCAGAAAGGTAGTTCTTGATCGAGAAGGCACTCTTTTTCTTAAAAGGTGTAAATCTGTTCGGTAGTTGCTGAGGAATTTAAAAACGTTTTAAATATACAACTGAGGCCGCAGTGGATCCGCGGCCTCTCCTGATCTTGTGCCTGCGATCTCATTGGCTGCCAACACTTCAAAAGACACACAATTGATGGATGGAATACAGAACAAATCAAAACATTCACCCCCAGTCAAGAGATCTTGGTTAAATCCCTCATTATTTTGCTCACCATGCCACCCCAGTTTAGACCTGGCCATATGCAAATCAGTCTTTACCCTGTGGCTCATGGGAACAGTCCAGCCCGAACTGCCAAGCCAGGTCCTCCCTGGACCGGAAACAAGCATCCTAGGACCGGTTTCGGGGTTTCACCCCTCTTCAGCCAGGAGAGCTTGATTCCAGTGGCACAGTGAGCCCAGGACCCACGTCTGAGCATACTTGGCGCACTTAGGGCGAGAAAGCAAAAGACACACAATTGATGGATGGAATGCAGAACAAATCAAAACATTCACCCCCAGTCAAGAGATCTGGGTTAAATCCATCATTCTTTTGCTCACCATGCCACTCCAGTTTAGACCTGGCAATATGCAAGTCAGTCTTGACCCTGTGCCTCATGGGAACAGTCCAGCCCGAACTGCCAAGCCAGGTCCTCCCTGGACCGGAAACAAGCATCCTAGGACCGGTTTCGGGGTTTCAACCCTCTTCAGACATGATAGCTTGATTTCAATGGCACAGTAAGCCCAGACCCTTTGTCTGGGCATATCTGGCGCGCTTAGAGCGAGAAAGCAAAAGACACACAATTGACAGACGGAATGCAGAACAAATCAAAACATTCACCCCCAGTCAAGAGATCTGGGTTAAATCCATTCGTTTGCTCACCATGCCACCCCAGTTTAGACCTGGCCATATTCAAATCAGTCTCGACCATATGCCTCATGGGAACAGTCCAGCCTGAACTGCCAAGCCACGTCCTCCCTGACACGGAAACAAGCATCCTAGGACCGGGTTCGGGGTTTCACCCCTCTTCAGCCAGGATAGCTTGATTCCAGTGGCACAGTGAGCCCAGGACCCACGTCTGGGCATACCTGGCGCACTTAGGGCGAGAAAGCAAAAGACACATAATTGATGGACGGAATGCAGAACAAATCAAAACATTCCCCCCCAGTCAAGAGATCTGGGTTAAATCTATCATTCTTTTGCTCACCATGCCACCCCAGTTTAGACCTGGCCATATGCAAATCAGTCTTGACCCTGTGCTTCATGGGAACAGCCCAGCCCGAACTGCCAAGCCAGGTCCTCCCTGGACCGAAAACAAGCATCCAAGGACCGGTTTTGGGGTTTCACCCCTCTTCAGCCAGGATAGCTTGATTCCAGTGGCACTTCAAACCAGGCCCCTTTCCTTAATAACATTTGTTTAAAAAAAGGAAAAACTGGGCCCTGGGGGATGGGGCCCTGGAGCCTAAGTGGCCCGGGGAGGGGGGCTGCATGGCCCCTCTCCCCATTTCATAAACGACTGGCCCCAGGGGATGGGGTCCCGTGGCCTAAAAAACAAAATATTAAATTTAAAAAACCTCCAGCAAGTCGCCGGAGGCCACGCCTCCTTCACCATTCTGCAAATGCATTTCCTGGCGCAGTGGTGGTTGGGGAATGAAGTACTATTTAATGCTGAGGTTCTTTGGGGGACAACAAGCCCTCCTGTTACCTCCAGTAGGTCCCAGACAGTGGGATTGCTGACAGGACTTGAAGCCTATGCCCCCTTTCTCCACCAGTCTGCAAACACGCCACCTGGCACGCTTCTGGTTAGGGAATGACTTCCACTTTACTCTTGAGGGCCTCAGGACTAAAGAGGGCTACTTCCCCTAACCAGTAGTGCACCAGGAGGCGTATTTGCACAGTGGTGGAGAAAGGGGGCTTGGCCTCTGACAACCTCCCAGAATTCCAGCTGTGTAGGTCTTACTGGAGGTGACAGGAGGGGTGGTTGGCCCAAAGGACCCCCAACTAGTAGTGCTCCAAGAGGCACGTTTGATGAGTGGTGGAGAAAGGTGCCATGGCCACCGAACACCTCTCAGCAAACCCATTGTGTGGGACTCACTGGCGGTAACAGGAGGGGTAGTTGGCCCTCAAGGACGTCCTTGGGGACAAACTACCCCTCCGGTTGCCTCTAGTAAGTTCCACACAGTGGGATTGCTAACAGGTCCTTGGAGGCCAAGCCCCCTTTCTCCACTACTCTGCAAACGCAGCTTGTGGTGCACTACTGGTTGGGGGATTAACTCCACTTAACTCCTGAGATACCTTGAGGGCCAAGAAGCACTCCTGGTACCTCCTGTAAGTCCTACACAGCGGGATTCCCGAGAGGTGGTCAGAGGCCCAGCCCCATTTCTTCACCACTCTGCAAACACAACTACTAGTGAAAAAACTATAGGAATTCACTGGAAAAAATCAAAGGCTACAGGGATGTAATAGTTAGGAATTATCATTTAAAAAACCTTAGAAATTCACTGGAAAAACCAGAGGTTACAGGGACGTTATAGTTAGGAGCTGGAATTAAAAATACGTAGAAATTCAGTGAAAAAAATAAAGGTTACTGAGACGTTATAGTTAGGCTCAGGTGTCACTTGTACAAAACCAGACAAATTCAGCTGTTATAGTTAGTGCACTTACTATAACTAATGCCCCAGCAATGCACTGCTTATGACCTCACATACTACATCACTCATAACGTGATCAGTGACATCACTGATGACATCTCAAATGACATCACTGATGACATCATCTGGTGACTGTGGGTGTTTTTAAAAAGTATGAGTGTTAAATTATATACCAAGGTGCATTGGTGAATCAATGTGGGTATGAGTGCCTGATTGGATGATTCCGTGGGTGCGTGACTAATTGTCTAAGTGAGTGATCAAGTGTCTCAGCTAATGTATGGATGAGTGACTGGTTGTGTGAATGTCAGTATCTGTCTGTCAGTTGGTGTCTAAGTGGCTGTATGGATGCATGAGTAGGTATGTGAGTTTCTGTATGGGTGAGTGATTGGTTGTCTGAGTGCCTCTATGGTTGTCTGAGTGTCTGTGTGAGTGGGTGATGTGTGATTGGGTGAATCATTGGCTATATGGGTTAGTGAGTATGTGTGTGTTGGGCTGTATGGGTGATTGAGTGTATGTATGGCTGTGTTGGTGAGTGAATTCAAGTGTCAGTGGTGTATGGGTGAGTAACTGGGTATGTGAAAGGTACAATAGGTGAATGATGGGGTGTATGAGTGACTGTATGGGTGAGTTGTTCAATACAGACAGTAGATGTATATGCTTCGCTTCCCCTGCACCCACCATGCTACAAACACCCCGCCCCTCACCCCACTCCCCGAACGCCACCCTGCTGTTATCAGTGCGGCCCTCGATTACACCCTCGGTCACATCACAGACCAAACTTTGAGGGCCCTGGGAAAATGTTTGCGCGTACCGATGGTCTAGACTCTAGAGCAATTACTTGATTGACTAGGCCCAAAGCCCCCTTTTTAGGTCGAGCTGGCGTTGGAGCGCGAAGCGCTCCCGCCAGCGAGACTATAGTCACCTTCCTCCCTGTCAAGGGAGTAACAGCTGTGAACGAGCCCGATACAGACCTGGGTACGAGCCGACCCAGGTCTGTGAACGCGCTTCAAGGTTGAGCAGCTTGTGCACGTTTGTTGGACGTCAGGCGCTGCAAGCCGCTGCCAGACCAATTATCCCAGCATGAAACTCTACTTCCTGAGGACAAGACCAATTATCCCAGCAGGAGTCTCCACTTCCTCAGGCGCCGCAACAATTATCACAGCATGAGACCCACTTATCACAGCATGTCAACAGGCGCCCCAGGCTGCTGGAGCACTCAACTATAATTAATGTGCAGTTGAGTGCTCCAGCAGCGTGGGGCGGCTCTCTGCATGCTGTGATAAGGATCACTTTGGGGCCTCATGCTGTGATAATTAGGGCGGCATGCTCTATTTGCAGCACTGAACATTTTCAAAGAAGGCGAAGCAGTGACATTCATTGGAGACACTCACCCTCACGCCCTCACCCCCTCACCCCTCACACACCTCCTCACCCTCACACACCTCCTCACCCTCACACCCTCACCCTCACACCCTCACCTTCACACCCCCTCACACACACCCTCACATACCCTTACCAGCACCGCAAAACACAACACAACACAGCACAGCAAAACACAACACAGCACAGCACAGCAAAACACAACACAACACAGCACAGCACAGCAAAACACAACACAGCACAGCAAAGCACAGCACAGCAAAACACAACACAGCGCAGCAAAACACAACACAGCACAGCACAGCAAAACACAACACAGCACAGCACAGCACAGCACAGCAAAACACAGCACAGCACAGCAAAACACAACACAGCACAGCACAGCAAAACACAACACAGCACAGCAAAACACAGCACAGCACAGCAAAACACAACACAACACAGCACAGCAAAACACAACACAGCACAGCACAGCAAAACACAGCACAGCAAAGCAAAACACAACACAGCACAGCACAGCACAGCAAAACACAACACAGCACAGCACAGCAAAACACAACACAGCACAGCACAGCACAGCAAAGCACAGCACAGCAAAACACAGCACAGCACAACACAACACAACACAGCACAGCAAAACACAACACAACACAGCACAGGAAAACACAGCACAGGACAGCACAGCACAGCAAAACACAGCACAGGACAGCACAGCACAGCAAAACACAGCAAAACACAGCAAAGCACAGCACAGCAAAGCACAGCACAGCAAAACACAGCACAGCACAGCAAAACACAGCACAGCACAACACAGCACAACACAACACAGCACAGCACAACACAGCACAGCAAAACACAGCACAGGACAGCACAGCACAGCAAAACACAGCAAAGCACAGCACAGCACAACACAGCACAGCACAGCAAAACACAGCACAGCACAGCAAAACACAGCACAGGACAGCACAGCACAGCAAAACACAGCAAAACACAGTAAAGCACAGCACAGCAAAACACAGCACAGCACAGCAAAACACAGCACAGCACAGCAAAACACAGCACAGCACAACACAACACAGCACAGCAAAACACAGCACAGCAAAACACAGCACAGCACAACACAGCAAAACATAGCAAAACACAGCAAAACACAGCACAGCAAAGCACAGCACAGCAAAACACAGCACAGCATATCAAAACACAGCACAGCACAGCAAAACACAGCACAGCAAAACACAGCACAGCACAACACAACACAGCACAGCAAAACACAGCAAAACACAGCACAGCACAGCAAAACACAGCACAGCACAGCAAAACACAGCAAAGCACAGCACAGCAAAACACAGCACAGCAAAACACAGCACAGCAAAACACAGCACAGCAAAACACAGCACGGCAAAACACAGCACGGCAAAACACAGCACAGCAAAGCACAGCACAGCAAAACACAGCACAGCAAAACACAGCACATCACAACACAGCACAGCAAAACACAGCACAGCAAAACAAAACACAGCACAGCAAAACACAGCACAGCAAAGCACAGCACAGCAAAACACAGCACAGCACAGCAAAACACAGCACAGCAAAACACAGCACAGCAAAACACAGCACAGCAAAACACAGCACAGCACAGCAAAACACAGCACAGCAAAACACAGCACAGCAAAACACAGCACAGCAAAACACAGCACAGCACAGCAAAACACAGCACAGCACAGCAAAACACAGCACAGCAAAACACAGCACAGCACAGCAAAACACAGCAAAACACAGCACAGCAAAGCACAGCACAGCAAAACACAGCACAGCACAGCAAAACACAGCACAGCAAAACAGCACAGCACAGCAAAACACAGCACAGCAAAACACAGCACAGCACAGCAAAGCACAGCAAAGCACAGCACAGCAAAACACAGCACAGCACAGCAAAACACAACACAGCAAAACACAGCACAGCAAAGCACAGCACAGCAAAACACAGCACAGCACAGCAAAGCACCGCACAGCACAGCACAGCAAAACACAGCACAGCAAAACACAGCACAGCAAAACACAGCACAGCACAGCAAAACACAGCACAGCACAGCAAAACACAGCACAGCAAAACACAGCACAGCAAAACACAGCACAGCAAAACACAGCACAGCAAAACACAGCACAGCAAAACACAACACAGCACAGCACAGCAAAACACAGCACAGCAAAACACAGCACAGCAAAGCACAGCAAAACACAGCACAGCACAGCAAAACACAGCACAACACAGCCCAGCAAAACACAGCACAGCACAGCACAACCAAGCACAGCACAACCAAGCACAGCACAACCAAGCACAGCACAACCAAGCACAGCACAACCAAGCACAGCACAACCAAGCACAGCACAACCAAGCACAGCATAACCAAGCATAGCGTAATAAAGCACAACAAAACATAGCATAACAAAAAATAGCATAACAAAACATAGCATAGCATAACAAAACACAGCATAGCATAACAAAACACAACATAGCATAGCATAACAAAACACAACATAGCATAGGATAGCAAAACTAAACAGAGCATAGCATAACAAAACAAAGCATAGGATAGCAAAACAAAACATAGCCTAACAAAACATGGCATAACAAAACATGGCATAACAAAACATGGCATAACAAAACATGGCATAGCAAAACATATAATAGCATAGCAAAACATAGCATATCAAACACAACAAAACATAGCATAGCAAAACAAAGCATAGCAAAACATAGCATAGCATAACAAAGCATAACAAAGCATAGCATAACAAAACATAGCATAGCATAACAAAACATAGCATAACAAAACATAGCATAACAAAACATAGCATAACAAAACATAGCATAGCAAAACAAAGCATAGCATAGCAAAACACAACACAACACAACACAACATAGCATAGCATAACAAAGCATAGCATAACAAACACAACAAAGCATTGCATAGCATAACAAAACAAAGCATAGGATAGCAAAAAAACATAGCATAGCATAACAAAACAAAGCATAGAATAGCAAAACAAAACATTGCATAGCATAACAAAACATAGCATAACATAACAAAAATTAGCATAGCATAACAAAACAAAACATATCATAGCCTAGCAAAACATAGCATACCAAACACAACAAAACATAGCATAACAAAACATAGAAAAACAAAGCATAACACACACAACCACACACACACAACCACACACACACAACCACGCACACATAACCACAACCACACACACAACCACAACCACACACAACCACACACACAACTATCTATCTATCTATCGCCCTCACTCTATCTGTCTATCGATCTATCGCCCTCACTCTATCTGTCTATCGCCCTCACTCTGTCTATCTATCGCCCTCACTCTATCTATCGGCCTCAGTCTATCTATCTAATCGCCCTCACTCTATCTGTCTATCTTTCGCCCTCACTCTATCTATCTATCGCCTTCACTCTATCTTATCGCCCTCACTCTATCGCCCTCACTCTATCTATCGCCCTCACTCTATCTATCGCCCTCACTCTATCTATCGCCCTCACTCTATCTATCGCCCTCACTCTATCTATCTAATCGCCCTCACTCTATCTATCTAATCGCCCTCACTCTATCTATCTAATCGCCCTCACTCTATCTATCAATTTATCTATCGCCCTCACTCTATCTATCTATCAATCTATCTATCGCCCTCACTCTATCTATCTATTTATCGCCCTCACGCTATCTATCTATCGCCCTCACTCTATCTATCTATCGCCAGCACTCTATCTATCTGTCTAGCTATCTATCGCCCTCACTCCTATCTATCTATCTCGCTCACTCAATCTCTCTATCGCCCTCTATCTATCGCCCTCCCTCTATCTATCTATCGCCCTCACTCTATCTATCTATCCCACTCACTCTATCTATCGCATCACCACAGCATCACTAAGGGGCACAACAACATCACTATGCGCTACCACAGGATCATTGAATGCCACAGCATCACTAGTCGCCACCACAACATCTCTCAGCCCCACCACAGCATCAATCTGTGCAACCATTTACCAACAACTGGGTCAAATATGATCTCTCAATGTTTCAAGCTTTATTACAAATGTCACAAAAAGAGGTTAGTATTTCACTTCTGTTCTTGGATTTTCGTCACAATAAAATACACTGAACATATTCTTCACAAAAGTTATTTACAAAAGTTTAAGCTATTGCCATTATAAATTACAATAACTTTTATTTAAGTATTAATTATTAAAAAAATTCAAAGCCATTGTTATTTGTAATATCAATACATCTAAGTCACGTGAATACAACACATATTGCATTACAAATGCTATAGGTGTCACAAGTTATAACTATTGGCATTGTAAATGACAAAGCTATTATTTTTGCTATTTTCAAAACCAACACATATATAAAAAATGTGTCATTTAAAATACCAATAGCTCAAACTTTCCTAATGCGAGACCTTATGCATTGCAAATGCTTGTTTTAGATACGGACAAAATTAACTAGAAGTCCAAATAGCTGCCCAAGCCGAGGAAGTACGGGCCAGCTAGATATTACACTTCGCCTCAGGAGGATAGTAGACAAATGTATGCATTGCCAACAAAGTAACCAGCACTGCAGCAAAGAAGAATGATGGTGCCATCTACTGGCCAAGTAGACGAATAACAATAGATCTGTGTGCAGACACTGAAGCTAAGACAAGGCAGAGAGAAAGCTAAATTCTAATTTCAAATGTGTTTATTTTGGCCTTACATATGCCAAATATACATCTTTCTAGGGGATAATACAGGTACACAGGACAGAATTTAACAAATGCATGATGCACGTATTCACCAGGGGAGTGTTTTGCGGCAAGCGATTCAGTAGTGTAGCAAAGATACAAAGAGCACTGATGCAATGCGAGGAAAATACCTGCTTTTAACTGCTGTTGGGGTAGTAAAATACAGCAATTATCAGGGTTCAATGGGCCTCTCGGGACTTTGGGCCCTGGCGCCACTGCACCTGCTGCACCAACGATAGTTAAGCCAATGCAACGATTAGTACAGAAAACAGGACCGTTTTTTAATTTCACAATATTGTGTGTTGTTGCAGTTTGTTCACATGTGTCTACTTGGTGATTGAAAGTGAGTTTCCATTTTCGAACTGTGGTGTACCCCCTCTTTTTTGGGGTCACACCCAGTAGATGTCCTAAGACCCTGAGACTTGTACATAGCCTTATCCTTAACGACAAAAGAACAATAAATATGTACTTCAAATCTCCTCCTTTGGGCTGCACTCATTGGAATATAGAGAATTTTAAGAATAAGGCAAGCCTGCCAGAGAATCTCTTGTACTGTATGTTTACTATGTACTAATCTAATATATGCCATATGTATTAGAATTATCATCAATATAGTGGATAAATCAAGCAATAATTAATATTATCAAGCTTGATAACATATACATCTCATATATTGTTCATCATACATCCCCAATAGGTTATTCTAAGCTCTCCATCTGCCTTGTGACATTAAATAATTGTGTTATAGTACATGTGGCACTTAAAACTGTTGACCTAACAAGGCCAATTTACAAGAGTAGTTGTAGCTCTCAGATGCCATTAATAAGCGGTGTGTGAGTGGGAAGATTCCTATCAGGCTGAGGAGCTTGTAATACAAAGCATCTGGCAATATTACCACATTCAATATTATACTGCAGAGGGAACAAAACACTATTTTAGGCCTAAATCACACTCCGGCTAAGTGAACACACTTTTGGTAAGGTAAAGTGCTTACGTTAATGTATAACAAGGTATTCAGTCAAAATATCGAGCTGGAAATTTCAACTGACACTAATATCGAGTTTGAAATATTGTGACACAGAAATATCAACAGCGAGAATATTGTGGATAGGAATATCGACTTTAAGGTAAGAAATATCGATTTAAAAAATATAGACGTCAATATCGTTTTGCAAAAATATAGTTGTTCAATATATCGATTTTTTAATTAGTGTTATGTATTTTAGTATATATTTTAAATGTATGTGATGCATTTTTTGTTTAAGTATTGTTTATGTTTTTTTAATATATGTGTTACATTTTTAGTAGTTCTTAATTTTATTTTAATAACATTTTGCGTTTTTAAGTTCCATAGCGGGTTGTGGTCCTGGGCTCCCACGGGGGCATGAGAGGGAGGCCTCCCCAAGCAGGGGAGTTGAGCTGCACAAAGGTTCACAGAAGGGATGGGAGCTTTGACAAAAGTGTGGCTATAAAGCCTGCCTCTCATGCCCCCATGGGAGCGTTTGCCACATTGCAATTGGGTAATTCCCAATAAGCTGCGGCAAGTATACGCCTTTCTATAATTTTTCACATGCAAATTGCACGCTAAACATAACTAGCACAAGTTAATAATGCCTTCGGGGTAGTGACTTCTTCTCTACCCACCCTGATGAAAGCCCAGGACCTTGCTGAGGCCGATAGAACAGGGCTGAAACATGTTGGTGTCTTAGGGTCATAGGAGGATGTATGTCAGTACAACGCAATCTTTTAGATCGCGGTACATGACAACGCTGCCATTACAACGCAAGTCGTTACAACGACTTGCGTTGTAGGGCGTGGATTGTGGAATAATATAATTTATATTCCAACACCAGTCCACGTAACAGTAGGGAAGGTGTTGGAATATAAAATTACAATATTCCTTATACAACAGCGCCATCCAGCGCAAGTCGTAGTAACAACTTGCGTTGTAATGGCATCGTTGTAAAGGCAACGCGGTGGAAACACCGCATTGTAAACGATGTTCCCCTCATAGGACCATCATATCCTATATCCCGATAAATATTTTTTTTAACCTTCCCCCCACTCTAATAATAAAGGATGTCTTTGGAGTGGGTGAGAAATGTTATCTTTAAAGGTACGACCCCATACACCCAGTCTTCATAAGTGCTCCCTGGAATATGGTTGAGCCCACCCTGACCTACAGGAGTTAGGGTGAACCCAATGATGAAGTATGCCATTATTAGATTGGGTGAGGGTTGTATAAAGAAGGGGTCTCTTTCCCTTCCTACCCACAATAGTGGTTGTGCTGTCACCAAGCGTACCTTTGATACCCCATCTCTGCTGTTTCTAAGGAGCCACTCCAGCTCTGGAAGGGATACTTTTGTGTTGTTGTGAGAATTATTACACAGATCGTAATTCTGATTCCTGTGCAAATTCTTGTGTACAAGGGATTGGAATTCAACCATTAGCTTCTAACGAGTGCCATGGAGTGGCTGTTAATACACAACACAGAACTGTGCTGAATATTATTCTCCAAAAGTAGCTGAAATATGCAACTATGTACAGGGATTTTTAGGGTCTTTCTTTTTCATGCTAATTTTTTCATGCCTTTGGGATTGTGAAACTTCCAGGCCAATCAGACCTTAGCCCTGGCTGAGTGGTGTGTTGCACTTAAGTGGTGAAAACAGAGCTTTCCACTCGCTGCCTCATTCCAGCAGATTTCTAGTCCTGTGGAGTGTGTTACGTAATTCCATTTGGTGATCGAAAGTGTGTTCCATGTTTGCAGGTTCCCTTCCAGTGATGGCTGCAATGCTGGAGGCGTACTGTGTGCCTCCTCTATCAACAATGCACATTCCTGCAGTGGCGGCCCTCCCATTAGGGCAGAGGAGCGTCACCTCCCCTGCTGCCAGTGCAGCAAAAATGAAAAATAAAATGGTACTAAAATGAATTACTGTTTTATTTTTCACTGCTCCCAGCTCGAACAGTATTTGGGGGTGGGGCACTGCTCCTGACTGGCAGCAGGGGAGTGGTGCTCACTCCAGTTTACACTGCGCAAGTCACTTTGGCTGGCTGGCTTGCAATGGCCAGCCTGACATTCGCAGTGTAAACCTCTCCACCCAGCTGTTTCAGACAGCTGGGTTGAGAGCAGACACAGGCCTCCTGTACCAGCTGGGGCGTTGAAGCAGCCTGCTCCAGCAAATCCTGGTGCTGTTTTCATGCTGCTCATCTGTAGCATGAGAGCAGTGTCGGGATTTGCAGAAGGGGGTTGCCTGAGGTTCAATGAGGTGTGCCTTTGAGCTGACTTCAGAAGAAAGAAGAAAATGCTGGGAAGTAAAAAGAAAATTCATTATTCCTCCCCCCGTTTGTCTGTCGACACCCCACGTCTCTCCAATGTTGAGAGTCACAGCTGCCACTGCATTCCTGGCCCATCATAGTGTGAGACCCTCATCTAACCCCATAGCTTTACATTTCTTTCTAGCTCTGCAGCACCTCTCTGCATCTGCCTCACTGCCCCACAACCAGGGCCGGACTGGGAACCGAAACCGGACCTGGCAAAGAGCTCGGAAGGCCCCCGGCGGGAGAGGGGGTGCTAGTGGAAAGCTTTTGTGCTTTTGTTGCAGGGGGTCGATATTGCATCTATGCTGCAAAACCGTGCACGATAACAAGAACTGCCCCACAGGGGTCTAAACCAGCCCCCACCCTGGCGACACACGGGGAAACACCCAGTGCCCACTATGGCGACTCTGACCCTTCTACAACTCTTACCCCAAACCACCACACTAACCATACACTCTGCCTCATCCCTCCTCTCTTGCACTCATGCTCTATGTCCTCCCACAAGATGCTTCCTTCTTCACCTACTCGCCTCCGGCCTAAGCACTTATTGCAACAACGCTGTCCCGCCCCTCTTTATAGGGTGGAACCCTCACTTCATGTCATCACGGACACGGTTTCCAGCCCTGGACTTTCATGTGACAACTTAATGCGTTCTGGGTGTTTGGTCTTTGTTTGCTTTCATTGAGCTTATTAGGATAAAACACCTGATACCAATCACTTGTAAATTAAAAGGCCAGAACTGAAAGCTGTGGCTGTGATGACATGGAGTTCCGCGGTCACCCTACCTATGGGCGACACCTCGTTTAGCTGCTGTGACACAAATGCACACTCCTGCGGTCCTCAAATGCATCACTCCACTTCCTGAATGTAGGTCACACCAACCGACGCCCTATCATCGCTTCCGAGGGCGCTCCAAAGCTAGGAAAGTAGGGCCCGATTCACAGGAGTAAACTGAGACGAAAGTCTAACTTTACGACTTTTGGTATTCACAAGGGGCATTTACTCCTCGTAAATGCCCTTTGTGAACACCAAAAGTTGAACTTTACAACTTTCGGTATTCACAAGGGGCATTTACTCCTCGTAAATGCCCTTTGTGAACACCAAAAGTTGAACTTTACGACTTTCGGTATTCTCTAAAAGGGCATTTATGAGTAGTAAATGCGTTTTGTGAATACCGAAAGTCATAAAGTTAGATTTTAATCTTATTTTACCTTTGTGAATCGGACTCGTAATCTATAAATGACGATGTTTACTTCTTCCCAATGATGTTAGAAATATCTTTAGATTTAATGTCCTTGAAAGCCTTCTCTGCTTCTTCTAGCTGATTTCTCACAATTTTTTGTGTGAGATTGGTGCTGCTGCTTATTGTTAAGTTAGTTCTGACCAAGAAAAAAAATATGATTCAGCTTCGACTTTCTACTTCAAAACAAGCATTGGCAAAGTCAATTGGTCTCACCTTCATGACCTAGTGGCATGCTGTGCAGCATCGGTGTGATTCTGTGCAACACAGGCAAAAGCCAAAGTAAAAAAAGAAAAACTAAACATAGGATAACGCAACAGCCGTGCATTTTCTACGCACGCAAGGACAATGAACCATCCAATAGGAAGCGAGGAACTGAAGGTGACAAACAAGCCTGCCAATTGTAAGCACTGTGGGCTATAAAACTCTGTAAGTCTTCCCTAGGGCAAAAATATATGATTCATAAAAATACAGCTTCTGCTGTCTGGTAGGCACAACCTAAACAACACACCATTTGTTCCTGGAAACCATTGCCCATGATTGTTCTCTTTTGAGTGTTCTGCTTCCCAAAATGGGATATGACCCAGTTTGAGTTCATCTGTCCCTGTGTAAGTCTTGTTGGGTAAAATCAACCTGAGTTGGTTTGTGAAAATTCCAAGTTTATATTTTGCTCCCTGTGTTCCTAGCCAAAATATTCTAGGCAAACCATGCGCGGAAAGCCTATTATTCATTATTCGAACTGCGTTTGCAAATGTGAAAAACTGTTTGTCGAAAACACAGATTTCTTTATCCAGGTATTTCAAACATTCCACATTCTTACAACAATCTGCCTGCTCTATTAAACATCTTGTCTTCAAGTTGGACCATCAATGTGCCGGGTAAGCAAGCACCAAAACATACTATATCCGTCTGAGGATTTGCTAACCATCACCTTTAGGACACTAAACTCAATTCCGATCCTCTCACTACTACTGGAGACCCACTTCAGTTTGGATGGTGGAGACGTCTTGGGACAGCTGCTGCAATACTCAGTTATCAATAGCAAACAGGGCCCCTGGGCACTCCAAGTACCATTGTACATGGGCACTCCAAGTACCATTGTACATCGTTTTAATTTCACAGATGGGCACCTGGGCACTCCAAGTACCATTGTACATCATCAACGTTTCACAGATGGGCACCTGGGCACTCCAAGTACCATTGTACATCGTCGACGTTTCACAGATGGGCACCTAGGCACTCCAAGTAGCATTGTACATTATTGAAGTTTCACAGATGGGCACCTGGGCTCTAGAAGTACCTTTGTACATCGTCTTAATTTCACAGATGGGTACCTGGGTACTCCAAGTACCATTGTACCTTGTCGAAGTTTCACAGATGAGCACCTGGGCACTCCAAGTATGATTGTACATCATCGAAGCTTCACAGATGGGCACCTGGGCACTCCAAGTATGATTGTACATCATCGAAGTTTCACAGATGGGCACCTGGGCACTCCAAGTATGATTGTACATCATCGAAGTTTCACAGATGGGCACCTGGGCACTCCAAGTACCATTGTAGATTGTTGAACTTTCACAGATAGATACCTCAGATATGTTTCTGCCTTATTGTGTCTTCAAGTGTGGTGCACAGTTTGACTTCTCTAGAAACTTCTGGATACTCAATAAGAATTTGTACAATTCAAATAAAAATGTTTTCATTGGACTGCTTACAACTTCTTTCAGATGCTCCTAGGGACAAACAAAACATCAGAGCGAAGACCACCACACTCATTGAACATAAGTTATGGCTTAGATATGTGCAAACAGTAGAGAGTTTCTTAATTTAGAAACATTGACACATCTGAAAAGGGATCAAGATGGATCCTGGTGTTCCTAGTGAAAATCGCTAAAATAGTTTGGGTTGCCCTATGTGTATTGAATGTACTGGAAGCTGATCAACTGGTGCATGCAAACAGAATGAAGATGGCCCTTGAGTACCCCCACATTGGCCTGTATTGTGGAACATGTCGAGCAAATATTCATTTGAGAGCAAACTGAGGAATTGGCTGTAATTTAACAAATTCATTTAATTTACAATTCTTGTGAATAAATAATTTGTAACAATCTGCCATCTTATGACCTTTTCATGCCATACGAAGATAATATTCTACTGTACGGGTTGTAGTGTGGAGGTGACCCTGAATGATGCAGTCCTAAATGAAACTCAACTCCTACTTTTACACCTTACTCTTAATAGCAAGGGATGAGACATCAACAAGTTTAATGCATCAATAAGGGTTTTGGAACAACTTGAGATGACATATAGTACACAGTGGGCTTGGAGGTCTGGCTCATGCTTTACCTGCTCCTAGACGGAGAGCGCTGTACATGCTTTGGACCTGGCATCCGAACCTCCTGTGGATTAGTCGATTCCTGGTAATTTGGTTAAATCCCTGGTTTAGAGCCACATTCAATCTCAACTTGAACCTCTGGATGGGTTCCGACACAGTCCAGGGGAGACTGTCGGTCGGAGGCTTTCCGACCGACATCGTAATCAGGCCCTCAGTGTCATTTTGGAAAGTGCTTTTAAGCATTGTCAGCAGGATGGAAGGTGTAGAAGAGCTGTCACAACTTTGGTCATGTTGATTTCAATCTTCAAGACAAATGTTCACTAAATTCTCCATAGTAGATGGGGCAATCTACCATAATTTAGTTGTTGGTTAAGAGAAACCAACTCACGGACTAGCTATATAGATTTGTACAGTACCTTATACCAGCACAGTCAATTTTAATCATGTATAGGGCAGAGGTTAGGTTATGCTCCCAGCCTCGCCTTGTCACTGACTTTCCAAATGTCGTCTTCCAAATTCCATAAAAAGAGAAACAAATGTAAGAGTCCCCCTAAATGCAATGTGATCTCACTAATATTTTTTCAATACTACATTTCTTTTCAGATTAAATCTACATGATACCTCCTTTGTTTTCTCTGATATGTTCTCCAGTCCACTCTGTCACATTTTGGGTTGTGACATGCACAGCTTGGAAAAGCAAACATATCCTGACTGTGTCCTTTTAACCCACACTTGTCTTGGCTGAATAATTGTCTCATTTTTACTTTCTAACTTTGCACAACAAATTGTATCAAGTTAGTGAAATGTGGTTGCCATTAAAATCTGCTTTAATTGGCACTATCACTTCCTCACTTAACTATGTATATTTTTAAATGCCTGTTAACAATCCACGAATTAAAGGGTCTATGTCAATAAAAGTATTATATTGCAGGACTTTTTACCTCACTTGACACCACCATGTGTTACACAATATTGTCTCCCTTCACACAGTCTCCCGGTAAAGAGTCCTATCGGATGATGAACTGGAAACCCCTGCACAGAGTGGGTTTCCAGTTCATGTATGGAGGCTCTGAACAGCTGATGTGCATTACAGGTTGTAAAACCTTCCCAGGACATCCACAGCAGCCGCAGAACCTCTACTCCTTCTTTGTGGTGGGGGAGGGGCCTCAGGGTGTGCAAGGCACAAAGCCCCATCCCCCTCCTCACAGAGTAGAAGATTTGTAGAGGTCGGCAGGTTTGTATTGTATTCAATCCACTCCACCAGCTTATCTATCTGACCAACCATTCACCTGAAACCACATAGCCCCCACTAATGAACACACCTAATTGTTATCACAAAGTAACTGAAGTAAATGCATGCAATGTTGTTGCAAGCACATGACTAATCACATTAACCACTGAATTAACCACTAACCTTGGGTTCCAGAGTAGCATGCTACTCACCGTAAAGAGCTTCAAATCCTCATCAAGGGTAGTAAGCACTTCATAAATACAATTACAGTTGGCACACAGTTTGCAATTAGCGAATAACACAAGGGACCAGCAGGTGGAAAGGTATTCCCGTGTTTATTTCTTGGTCTGTAGTGTTCCATCAGAGGCATATCTAATGCTAATAGAGCAGAGAGCAATTACTTAATATTTCACATAACTAAGTTCACTTAATTGGAATTTGTCAAGCTCTTAACTAATTTCTCATCTACAGTTTAATGAGCACCCATGATGTCTGTGTTCTCTCAATTAGTGACCGTCTGGCTTGGTACAGTCAATCGAGAAAATAAAAATAAAAAAAAGAAGTGATCGCCCAAAATATGTTGGTATCTAAATGATGGAAGTGACTGCTTAGAATGGAAACGTGGAGAAAAATGATGAAATGTGATGTAATTTAAATATAGAAAGGTCTATTTCTGGTTCAAAATTGATTATGCCAATACATGTATTAATCGTGCTCATTAATTTCACCAACAAACTATTGTGCCACCCTGTTCACTACCACTACTATCCACCTCTACACTATTGTCCACCAAAACTCTCCATTTTAATCACCGCCTGCACTAACCATTTGTCTATCATCCCACTGCTAATCTCTCTCATTCACCCCTATTTTATAATGGACCCTTGATTTCCAACCACAAATTCGCTACACTGTTCAAAGCTGCTTAATCAATATCACAATATCCCTCCCTGTTCACTACCTCCCTAAATTTGACTTCATCATCATAATAAAATGCTATCTTTGAATAATTACATCAAATGAAACAAAAGTGACTTCTATGAAGTCAATAGAGAAAATATGAATGTGTGTTCATGTTCAAGCTTGTGTGCGTGCATATCAATATGCTAAGCAGATGATCTGCCCAACAGCATTTAAAATGAAGACAACAAGGAGACATAAATGGGTAGTAAAGATTATGTTATGATATCTGTTGGTCTTGGCCCTTTCTGCAGGGTCATCCTCAAATGTTTTGCAGTTGCCCTGCAGTTTTTGCTGAATTTGTTTTTGCTTCCTTTTAAGAAAACAACGGAACCCAAAGGCAATTTACTAGGGACCTTGGGTAGGTGATTGTTACTAAAGACAGTGGTCCCTAGACAATATGTATAGAACGACTTATCAACATATGCTATATAGACACTATCAGCCTGATTCATGTACGGGCCGTATTGCGTGGCCCTAATAGCGAATCATAGCGACTCGCTATTGAGGACACGCAAAACGGCATTCATGTACATTAGGGGAAAAAAATAGCGACTCGCACGCGGGCGCTAAATCCGTTAGCGACTAACTCAAATCGCAGAAAAATCGCTATTCCCGGCTACCTGCGTCGGGAATGCGAGTCGCAATCTCGTGCGATCGGGAATGCGACTCGCAATCTCGTGCGATCGGGAATGCGACTCGCAATCTCGCGCGATCGGGAAAACGGGAAGTCGCTTTTCGAGCACAGTGATGACATCACAACCAGGAAGCAGGCAGTTCCCACCCCCAAACACCACAGTGAGGCAAACCTTCGAGGGAGCAAGTCGGAAAGCAGCAGCTAAACTAGTGATAGCGACTTCACTAACGACTTTACTAGCGACCTAACTGCTGCCATGTCTGAGGAACCTGTTCCTGGCCCCAGCAACAGCGCAGGGCGTAAGAGGAAAATGAAGTTCTCAGAGCAGGAGCTCGAGAACCTGATAGAAGGGGTGGTGGCCAACCACGACAGACTCTTCGGGATCAACTCCAGGAAGGTCCCAGAGCAAGACAAACGGAGGATCTGGCTGGGAATAGCCTCCAGCGTGAACTCCGTGGGTGTGGCCGATAGGTCATTGGAGGAGCTCAAAAAGCGATGGTATGACCTCTGAGGTCGTGCCAAGGAGAGGCTGGCGGAGCGCCTTGGAGAGGCATCGGGCACTGGAGGTGGCGGACCGACAGTCCCTCCCAACACACCCTTGGAGGACCAGGTCGAGAACACCCTTGAGAGGGAGGCGTGCGTTGGCGTCACACCTCTGGACTCCTCCCGCCCCACCCAAGACACCCAAGGTAAGTGGCATGCGACTGCGACCCTGTCCCCTTTGACCGTCCCTGACCAAATAGGCTCACTTATTGGCCCTTAGTCATGCCTTTGTTGCGCATCAGGGAATTCCCTGAAGCATTGTGGGAGATGTAGTATGTCCACAATGTAGTAGTACCACAATGCAGCCAGACAGGTTCCAAAGTACGCAAATCCACAGCCATCCAGGGAATGTCACCCAGCATGCATGTAACATCAGCACGTCTGGCAGTCACATGCAACTAATGAGTATCCACTTACCCTCACAGGTGGCGCAGAAAGCAGTGACAGCGAGAGGCTGCAGATAGATGAGGAGGCCCAGGAGGAGGATTCACAACCGGAAACCCAGGCACCAGCCCCTGCCGCTGCAACAACACCAGCAGCCAGGCCCCCCACCGTTGTGGCCTCTGCATCTGCCATCCCACCCGCAGCCAAAGCCAGGCCCCCCACCGTTGTGGCCTCTGCATCTGCCATCCCACCCGCAGCCAAAGCCAGGCCCCCCACCGTTGTGGCCTCTGCATCTGCCATCCCACCCACAGCCAACGCCAGGCCCCCCACCGTTGTGGCATCTGCCATCCCACCCGCAGCCAGAGCCAGGCACCCCACTAATGTGCCTCCAGTCCCTGCCGCACCAGCAACGCCTGCTGTGACACCACCTGCAGCTGGTGCTACGTCATCTGGGCCTGCGACAGCGGCAACACAGCGGCCAGCCACTGTGACAGGCCAGCAGAGCAGGCGTGGGAGTTCTCACCGTCACACCACAGCTCCAATCAGCAGGAGGGGCAATGGACAGCGCCATGCCTGTTTGAGCGTAGAGAGGCGCATGCTCAGGATCCATCAGCGCCAGTCACAGCAGCAAGGAGCCATACAGCTCCAGCTGCACAAAATTGGGCGCAATGTGGCGGGAGTGGGAGACCGCATGGACCGCATGACGGCGGCCATGGGCCGCATGACTGCAGCCATGGAGGCAAACACTGCAGCGATGAGCAAGCAGCGCAGGGCAGCAAGCCGGCGCCACCACCAGCTCATGAGCCGGCTGGCCTCCTACAGCCGGTCAAATTATGTGGCTGCAAATGCCACCTCCCAGTTGTCACGCCGGTCACTCACACAGCAGCACCAACTAGTTCAGTGCTGTGAGGACATCACCAGGGTCCTGGAGCACCTAACCACCGCGGTGACGGCACTACACCCTCCAGCTCTACCTGCCACTGTAGGGGGTGACGATGGCAGTGAGGGGGCTTCAAGCGTCAGCAGCCAATCTGCAACACTAGTCCCGCCACTTAGGCGCAGCACCAGGGCAACGCCTGGTACAGGTGCCCCGGAGGAGGATGAGCCTCAGAGGCGGCTGGGCATAACGCGCAGGAGGCGCACTTGACTCTGTCCGAAAAACACTGGCACAGGCTGACTATAAGCCTGCCATGTACTTGCACACTGCAGTATGAAGGAATACTGTTGGTTGTAAATAGTTGTACAGATTACCTTTTTCTTGTGAATGAAACAAATATATTTATTTTGCTGCACACATTAGCCTTGTGTGATCATTACATTCTGCATGCAATTGTGATATGTGGGGTGGGGGTAGAGGGTGGGCTAGAAATTGTTCGCTGTGATGTGGTTGCGACGTCTGTGGCCTTCAGCTGGGTTCTCCCCGCGTGCATGGTGCGCATGTGCTGGTGGCCGGTCGTCCCCTTCTGATTCACTGCCTGAGATCTCAACAGGTATCCGGCGCTTGGTTGCAATGTTATGAAGCATTGCACAGACAGCCACAATGCGGCAGCAGGCAGCAGGACTGTAATACATGGCCCCACCTGTCTTGTGCAGTATACGGAACCTGCTCTTGAGCAGGCCAAATGTCCTTTCTATACAGTTCCTTGTCCGGATGTGCGCAACATTGTAGCGCCGTTGCTGAGGTGTGGCAGGGTTGAGGTAAGGGGTCAGGAGGTATTCCCGTAGGGCGTAGCCACTGTCACCTGAATGAGAGGAGCAGATGTTGATTGCCTGTGCAGCGCAGTGACTTCATTGCAATGTGACATTGTCGACAAAGTGTACTTACCAAGTAGGTGTCCTTCCCCAAACTCTCCCCTGAGCAGTCGTGTGTGGAGTCCGCTGTGCCTGAAGATAAAGGAGTCATGGGTACTCCCTGGGTACTGGGCGACAATGTCAGTGATGATGGTCTTGGCATTGCAGACCATCTGTATGTTGAGGGAGTGGTAGGACTTCCTGTTGCGGTACATATACTCCGTGGCAGCTGGTGGGCAGATGGCGATGTGGGTACAGTCTATGCAGCCGAGGACATGGGGAAAATGGGCTACATTGTAAAATTGAAGTTTTGTCAGGTCCAATTCCTGTTGGCTCGTGGGAAATGTGATGTGGCGGTGGAGCTGGGTGAGCATGGCGTCAACGAAAGTGTGGAGGCAGCGTGACATGGTGGGCTGGATATCCCCCCAGCAGCCGCTACTATGCCCTGGAAACTGCCGGAGGCCAGGAGGTGCAGGCTGCACAATACCTGCACATGTGTAGGCACCGAATTGTTCCGCCTTGTTGGGTGCTGCATGAGGGGGTCAAGTTCATGTATCAGCCAGATGATCATTTCCCCATTCAGCCTGTATTTAGCATATATCTGTTCTCTGGTTTGGCCCAGCAAGGTGACCCGCTGCCGGTAAATCCTTTCCTGCCTCATGCGTCTCCTCCGTGCTGCTCGCTGTAGCCTTCGCCGCCTCACCACCATGTACATTCCTGGCATTGTGGAACGCCTAATGCTGCTGCTGAATGTCCTTATGTGTGATTGGTCAGGCCTGGACCTGTTGGTGATTGGCCAACTGTTTTTCAAATTTTTCTTAATCATGGCTTTTATGGTTACCACCTGCTTTGAGTTGTCCTTAATTTGCGCCGCGCAAAATTGCGATTTTGGGGTTTTCCGCTATTGTATATTTTTCATGAATGCCGATTGAGAATATATTGCGTTTCGCTATTCATTTCGCAGATTCCGTGGTTGGTCGCTATTTCCGTATCGCTAATGCTCGACTACCGGGACTCTGCGACTATTATAGCGTAATCACTATTATAATCGCTATTCTGTGTTTGCGAATTCGCTATTATGTTCATGAATGCCGATTCCGTATTTTGCACCCGCAATTGCATTTTCGCAGCCATTGCGGGCGCTATTTCGCTTCATGAATCAGGCTGTATGTTCTTTGTCCAGCCGGACAGAATTTATTTGAAGAATATGGTTTCTATATACAGTTAGCGAAAAAAATACAAGTGGAGCGCAACCTGCGACCCACACATACAAAACAAAAATTACACATACAAAACAGGAGATAGAAGGGAGAGGGTTTTCAGGCAAGGGGGGGTTGTCTGTATTCTAGTGTATTTTAGACAGACTTGATTTATGTATTAGTACCATTGTACATTTCATCCACAGTATTTAGTAACATATGTTAACTGTATATAGAAAGCATATTCTTCAAATAAATTCTGTCCGGCTGGACAAAGAACATACAGCCAGATTCATCAATGTCCCGTTTTGCGAGTCCTTAATAGCGATTATTAAGGAATCACTATTAAAGACTCGCAAAACGGGATTCATGTAGAAATCGCAAAAATAATTGCGATTTCTACAGCTTCCTTATTTGCGATTAGCAAATTGCTAATCGCAAATAAGGAATGACTCCCCATTCATTCCTATGGGCCTAATGGCCCATAGGAATGAATGGGGAGTCATTCCTTGTTTGCGATTAGCAATTTGCTAATCGCAAATCAGGATGCGATTTCAAGGGTGCCAGGGGTGTCCAAAGGACACCCTGTAGCCCCCCTGAAATGTTGATTGACACTGGTGTGTGTAACATGCAACTTAGAAAAATGCACTAAAGTGCATTTTTCTAAGTTTTTGCTATTTACCACGAAGTCAGACTTCGCGGTAAATAGCGGCCAAAAATTGCGAATTCGCAATTCTGAAATGGTTCATGAATTGCATTTAAGGAATCTCAAATAGAGATTCCTTAAATGCAATTCCTCGCAATTTCGCGATTTCGCAATTTGCGATTTTTGCATTTGGGATGATGAATCCCAAATGCAAAAATTGCGCTCGCAAAGGGCCAGAATCTCAGAATCTGGCCCTTTGCGAGCCGGATTTCCTTTCATGAATCTGGCTGATAGTGTCTATATAGCATATGTTGATAAGTCGTTCTATACATATTGTCTAGGGACCACCGGATTTGTTTTTGCTGGCCATGTGCACTTTACCACTGCTAATCTTTGCCAAAGTGCTTGTGCTCTTTACCTAAAACATGGTGACAGTAGCTTATACTCACTTGGCATCTTTAATTTAGTAGTAAGTCCCTAGCAAAGAGGCACTACATTTGCCCAAGGCCTATAAATTATATGTTACTAGAGGACTTGCAGCACAGATTGCGACACCCACTTAAGTCGCATTTCAAACATATCTTAAGCCTGCCATTGCAGCACCTGTGTGTGCAGTTTTAAACTGTTGTGTCAACCTGGCAAATTCAGCCTTATGCCAGGCCTAAACCTTCCTTTTTAATACATATATTTCACTTCTAGGTAAGACTCTAGATAGCCCAGAGGGTAGGTTGCAATGTACCTTTAAGTTTTACATGTCCTGCTACTGACAAACTCTTACATTTATTTTTCACAACTGCAAGGCCTATCTCTCCCGGGGGATAACATTGGAGTAACCTTATTACATTTTATTAGTGTAATTTCCAAATGGGAAGAGATACCCAGTTCATGTTTGGAGTCTTTGGAATCACAATTTATAATCCTCACTCATAGTGAAGTCAGAATTAAATTGCAATTCTGAAAATGCCACTTAAGTTGGCATTTACTTGCCTTAGTCATGTGGTGGCTGCAGGCACATGGCTGGGTTTGTGTGGCAGTTGCACTTTGTGTATTCCTCTTAGACAGCCACACACAATGGGGAGCTTAGCTGTGATTGGATGGACCATCACTCGCAGGATGGGAGGGAGGAGCTGGGCCAGCCCCACTTATACCTAAATGGGCTGTGTCCTGTCTCCACACAAAGGGCTGCATACCACCTGTAGTTTTCTGGAGCCAGGGCCAGGAAGGCAGGACATATGTGCACTTCAAAGGCAAGCCTCTAGAAGTTTCTCCTCACTTCAAAGTCACAACCTTATATAAAAGTAGGACCTCAGACACCAGTTCTTCTGTACACTTCTGTACCTGTGGATACTCTGCCAGGAAGCAGGACTGCTGTGCTGCTACAAGTACGGCCACTCTACTGGATTGCCGCAATAAAGAAACTGCTGCCCTGCTATGCCAACCTGTTGCCCTGCAGTGTTTGCTGAATTTATTTTTGCTTCCTTTTAAGAAACAACAGAACCCAAAGGCAATTTACTAGGGACCTTGGGTAGGTAATTATTACTAAAGACAGTGGTCCCTAGACAATATGTATAGAACGACTTATCAACATATGCTAAATAGACACTATCAGCCAGATTCATGAAGCTAAATAGCGATCGCAATAGCTGCGAAAAAGCAATTGCGATCGCAATTCTAAAAAAAGGTATTCATGAAAATAATTAGCGAATTCGTTAAGACATAATAGCGAATTCGCAATAGAATTCGCAGAATCCCGGTAGTAGCCCAATTGCGAATCAGGAAAAGCGATAAACCACGGAATCTGCGAATAAGTATGCAAATTCGCAATACAATCGCTATCGCTATTCAAGAAAAATCGCTATTAGCGAAAAACCCAAAAATCGCTGTTTGCGAGGCGCTATTTAAGGACAACCCAAAGCAGGTGGTAACCATCAAAGTAAAAAAAATAAAATTTGAAAAACCGTTACCCAATCAGCAACAGGTGCTGGCCTAACCAAACACACTTAAGGAGATGCAGCTGCAGCATTAGGACTCTCACAATGCCAGGACTGTACATGGTGGTCAGGTGGCGAAGGCTACAGCGAGCTGCATGGAACAGACGCAGGATCCAGGAGAGGATATTCCGCCAGCGGGTCACCCTGCTGGGCCAAACCAGAGAGCAAATATTCGCTAAGTACCGCCTGAATGGGCCAATGATCATTCAGCTAATCCAGGACCTGGACCCCCTGATGCAGCACTCAACAAGGCGGACCAATGCCGTGCCCACACATGTCCAGGTATTGTGCAGCCTGAACCTTCTGGCCTCCGGAAGCTTCCAGGGGATAGTTGCCGCTGCTGGGGGGATATCCCAGCCCACCATGTCCTGCTGCCTAAAGAGTTTCCTAGATGCAATGCTGACCCAGCTACACCAGCACATAAAATTCCCCACCAGCCAACAGGACTTGGATGAGACCAAGCATCAATTCTACAATGTAGCGCAATTTCCACATGTGATAGGATGCATTGACTGTACCCACATCCACATCTGCCCACCAGCACAAACGGAATACATGTACCGCAACCGCAAGTCCTACCACTCCCTCAACATACAGATGGTGTGCAATGCCAAGACATACATCACGGACATAGTGGCACAGTACCCGGGGAGCACACATGACTCCTTCATATTCCGGCACTGCGGCCTCCACACACGACTGGCCAGGGGAGACTTTGGTGAAGGACACCTACTTGGTAAGTACACTTGCCCCACAATGTTACACTGTGATGTACTAGCTGCGCTGCACAGGCACTCACCCTCTGCTCCTCTCATTCAGGTGAAAGTGGCTACGCTCTCCGTGAATACCTCTTCACCCCATACCTCAACCCTGCTACACCACAGCAACGGCGTTACAATGTAGCACACATACGCACAAGGAATTGCATTGAGAGGACATTTGGGCTACTGAAAAGCAGATTCCGCATACTTCACAAGACTGGTGGGGCCATGTACTACAGTCCTGATGTCTGCTGCCGCATTGTGGCTGTGTGTGCAATACTACACAACTTTGCTACCAAGCTCCGGATTCCTGTAGAGATATCTGGCAGTGAGTCGGAAGGGGACGACCGGCCACCTGCACATGCACGTCATGCACGCAGGGGACATCCAGCTGAAGGACACAGACGGAGCAACCACATCACAATTAACTGTTTCTAGTGCACCCACTCCCCTCACCCAACACTTCACAAATGCATGACAATGGAAATAATGACAGGATTCCGATGTTCAATGCTTGAATAAATATTATTGTTGATAGCACAATAATATGGAATAATTGTTATGATTTACATGTGAGGAGTATTGCGTCATACTGCTCAATGGTTTAGACACGACATGCTTATGTCAGCAGCATGTCCCTGCCCATGGATTGAAATTTCATGTGCACCTCCGGCGCGCAGCACCCAGTCGCCTCTCAGGCTCCTCCTCCAGCAGGGCACGTGATCCCGCACTGGGCCTGCTGCTGCGGCGTAGGACACCGACCTGTGTTGCAGACAGGCTGCTGACACTCGATGTCCCCTCGCTTGTGTCGTCCCCACCAGCATTGGCTGGGCCAGTTGGTTGTAGAGCCAGGACAGCACTGGTCACATGCTCAAGTACATGTGCCACATCCTCGCTGCATTGTACCATCTGCAGCTGCATTGCCAGACACCGACGGGACAGCTGGGAGGTGGCATTTCCTATCACGTAGTTGGAACGCGTGTAGGCCGAGAGGCGCGTGAGTAGCTGGCGGTGGCGGCGGCGGGCGATGTTGCGCTGGCTGATGAGGGCCGCAGTGTTTGCCTCCATGGCAGTTGTCATCCGGTCAATTCGATCAGACACATTGGCAACATTTCTGCCTATGTTGTGGAGCTGCAGTTGTATGGCACCTTGGGGTCGTGCCTGCAATTGGTGCACGCGCAGCATGTGGCGCTCAATACTGAGCCCTGGCACACGCACAGCCATCACCCTCCTGCCGGTGCGTGCTGTACTCTGCTGCGGCTCCCTGACATGCCTGCTGTGCTGGCTGCCCACAGTGGGTGTGCGTTGTGTCGCAGGTCTAGCAGCACCTGATGTTGATGGTGCCACTGGGATGGGTCTTGCAGCTGGCACTGGTGCTGTGCCTGATGCAGCTGGCGTTGCTGGTGGTGGTCTGCATGGTGGCACTGGTGCTGTGCCTGATGGAGCTGGCATTGCTGGTGGTGGTCTGCATGGTGGCACTGGTGCTGTGCCTGATGGAGCTGGCGTTGCTGGTGGTGGTCTGCATGGTGGCACTGGTGCTTGGCCAGATGGAGCTGGTTGTGTGGATGTTTGCTCCTCCTCACCCTCAGGCTCCTCTGGTGCCTCATCTATCTGCAGCCTCTCGCTGTCACTGCTGGTGTTATCTGCGCCACCTGTGATGGAAAGTGGACGTAGATTAATTGCATGTCTCTTTAACATGTGCAGTTGGTACAAGCATGCTGGCTACCATTCCCTGACTGGCTGTTGCATTGCTTGCATTGCGGACATTGGGACATGTCTGGCTGCATTGGAGTTTTTGTAAGTTGTGGGCAGACTACATGTCCCACAATGCAATAGGGCATGTTCTGATGTGCATGGGCTGCATGACTGGGGTTGATCATGGGAGGCTATAGGGTCATGGCCATTGTTAGGGGACAGGGTCGCAGTCGCATGCCACTTACCTTGGCTGTCTTGGGTGGGTCGGGATGAGTCCAGAGGGATAACCCCAACACATGCCTCAAGCTGCAGTGTGTCCTCCACACGATCCTCCAAGGGGGTGTTGGGAGGGACTGTTGGATCTCCCCCTCCAGTGACAATGCTCTCACCCAGCCTTTCAGCCACCCTCTCCTTGGCACGACCTCGGAGGTCGTACCACCTCTTTTTGAGGTCGTCTATGGACCTCTGTGTTACTCCCACTGCGTTGACTCTGGCGCGGATGCGCAGCCACAGTCGCCGTTTCTCGGCCTCAGGCACCCTCCTGGAGTCCTTGCCAAATAGTTTGTTGTGGTCATGGCAGACTCCATCGATTAGATGCTCCAGCTCCTGCTCAGAAAATTTTATCTTGCGCTTGCGCCCGGTGTCACTGGGCCCTGCTGCTGCATTCTGTGGCATAGCTGCAGTCTGCAATATCCAAAATATCCAAGTCTGGAGGTATTTTGAGAGGAGCTCTGTGTGGTGCTGCTTCAATCTCTGCCTCAGTGTTCTCAATGGGGGAGGGAACTGCCTGCTTCCTGGTTGTGATGTCATCACTGTGCTCGAAATGCGACTTCCCGTTTTTGCGATCTCGCTATTAGCGAGATCGCAATTTCCGATCTCGCTAATTGCGAGATCGCTATTCCTACACGGAAATGGACGGATTTAGCGAATTTTCTGCGAGTTTGATGAATCGCTATTGCCTTTTGCGGACGATTGCGATTCGCTTTATTTCCTCGCTGTTTTTGATGAATCCCATTCTGCGATTTCTAAATAGCGATTCGGTATTAATCGCTATTTAGAATTCGCAGATTTCGGTTTTCATGAATCAGGCTGTATGTTCTTTGTCCAGCCGGACAGAATTTATTTGAAGAATATGCTTTCTATATACAGTTAGCGAAAAAAATACAAGTGGAGCACAACCTGCGACCCACACATACAAAACAAAAATTACACATACAAAACAGGAGATAGAAGGGAGGGGGTTTTCAGGCAAGGGGGGGTTGCCTGTATTCTAGTGTATTTTAGACAGACTTGGTTTATGTATTAGTACCATTGTACATTTCAGCCATAGTATTTAGTAACATATGTTAACTGTATATAGAAAGCATATTCTTCAAATAAATTCTGTCCGGCTGGACAAAGAACATAGTGTCTATATAGCATATGTTGATAAGTCGTTCTATACATATTGTCTAGGGACCACCGGATTTGTTTTTGCTGGCCATGTGCACTTTACCACTGCTAATCTTTGCCAAAGTGCTTGTGCTCTTTACTTAAAACATGGTGACAGTGGCTTATACTCACTTGGCATCTTTAATTTAGTTGTAAGTCCCTAGCAAAGAGGCACTACATTTGCCCATGGCCTATAAATTATATGTTACTAGAGGGCTTGCAGCACAGATTGCGACACCCACTTAAGTCGCATTTCAAACATATCTTAAGCCTGCCATTGCAGCACCTGTAGGTGCAGTTTTAAACTGCTGTGTCAACCTGGCAAATTCAGCCTTATGCCAGGCCTAAACCTTCCTTTTTAATACATATATTTCACCCCTAGGTAAGACCCTAGACAGCCCAGAGGGCAGGGTGCAATGTACCTATAAGTTTTACATGTCCTGCTAGTGAAAAACTCTTACATTTATTTTTCACAACTGCAAGGCCTATCTCTCCTGGGGATAACATTGGAGTAACCTTATTACATTTTATTAGTGTAATTTCCAAATGGGAAGAGATGCCCAGTTCATGTTTGGAGTCTTTGGAATCACAATTTATAATCCTCACTCATAGTGAAGTCAGAATTAAATTGCAATTCTGAAAATGCCACTTAAGTTGGCATTTTCTTGCCTGAGTCATGTGGTGGCTGCAGGCACATGGCTGGGTTTGGGTGGCAGTTGCTCTTTGTGTATTCCTCCTAGACAGCCACACACAATGGGGACCTTAGCTGTGATTGGATGGACCATCACTCACAGGATGGGAGGGAGGAGCAGGGCCAGCCCCACTTATACCTAAATGGGCTGTGTCCTGTCTCCACACAAAGGGCTGCATACCACCTAGTAGTTTTCTGGAGCCAGGGCTAGGACGGCAGGGCATATGTGCACTTCAAAGGCAAGCCTCTAGAAGTTTCTCCCCACTTCAAGGTCACAACCTTATATAAAAGTAGGACCTCAGACACCAGTTCTTCTGTACACTTCTGTACCTGTGGATACTCTGCCAGGAAGAAGGACTGCTGTGCTGCTACAAGTACGGCCACTCTACTGGATTGCCGCAATAAAGAAACTGCTGCCCTGCTATGCCAACCTGCTGCCTGCGGCCTCTTGCTTGGGGAACAAGACCTGGACCTGCAACTTCATCTTGAACCCAGGACATTAGTGTGACTCTAAGGGCTAGTCTGCTGGCCTCCTGATCTGAGCATCAGGGACATAAAAGACTCCCTATCCAGCTCCTGGGCCCAGCTGCAATGAGTTCCTGGCCAGCCAGTAGTGCTCCTCAAGCCCCGAGCCCTTGGTGTGGCTATGCGCTCTTGCAATCAAGTGTTTGGGCTCGTTGCCTCCACGAATGTGCCAGTTCGCACTGGAACCAAAACCCTCACATCGAAAACCAGCACAGGCCACCACCAGTCCATCGCTTTTCACAGCAAGCATCGATCGCCTGCGGAGGACCGCCAACGCGAAGCTCCAGCTGGCCCGTCAGCGGCACCCGACCTGCTCTTCTTGCCACGCTGACCACTGCCAACAAAGCTCTCCTTACGCCACATGTTTCTCTACACCATGAATGGGAGAAGGTAAACCTTCTGCGGCACTAATCTGGGGCTGTATCCGACCCGCAATCCATCGCGATTGGCCTGAACTTTTGACTTTGACCGGTCTAGCTGAACCAGATATCTCCATTTCCTGCTTTATGAATTATGATTTTAGGCAATATTTTTCATTTTCTGCTTTAAAAATTCATAACTCAAATTCTACTTATTGGATTTTGTCATTTTGGTCTTGTTTTAATTATTACATTCAGCTCGATTTTTCTAACCTGCTGTGGGATCTTTTGTGTGGCATTTTCACTGTTTTACTGTTTGAAGACTTTTTCAAATACATTAGAAATTGCCTCTAAGTTAACCCTGATTGCTCTGTGCCAAGATACCACAGGGTTGAGCACGGGTTAATTTGAGGTTTGCTTGTGCCTTACTCGGACTAGGATTGTGTTGCTGCTTGACCAGGGCTCACCCCCTATCAACCAGTAACCCAATTTTTAACAACATTATATTGCTAATTGCTTTCTGTATGTCCTAGAAATATAAATAGGTACTGATACCATTTCAGGGTAAGCTGTCAAGTGTAATCACACTGTCTATGGAAACACCTATTGCCTACTGTGGATAGGGATTCTTTAGCTCCCTAACTTTGCCCGTTTGGTAGTATTGTTGACAGTTTGTATCCATTCCATTTCATTTGCGCATTGTTCAAAGATTCTCGTTTTAATATTTTGATTTCTCTGATTTATATCCATCCACAGCAATTTAGTTTTATGTTCCATCAGTCCAAAATGATTGTTTCAACTACAGTGCATTTTTCCAGCATGAAATACAGGTTGTAGGAAATTTTAATGTAATTATTTATTATAATTTAGCTATGTAGAGCATGTTGAGAATCTGGATGGTAGTGATGAGAGAACTAGTCATAATCAAGCTCCTGGTGTTCAGTTTCTCAGAGATTGTGAGGGGTCCAACAGTTCTTCCTCGAGTGAGTTCAATTCACCTCCAACATTCACATTATTTTTGCCTTGCACATTGTCAGGGAGACTTTATGAGCAAAAAGACCAAGGACTTCTTTGTCCCAAATTTGTCAAAACCTTGGGCAGGTAATTTTCTTTTTGATAACATGCCCACTCCTCTAGAATGAGAAGTGGATTTTGATTCAAGAACAGCATCGCTTTAGATTTTTGTGGACTTCTCTTCATAGAGGACACTATGCACATCAGGGGCTAGATGTAGGTAAATCTTTTTTACCGATTCTAAATTACCGAATTTTACCGATTCCGTATTTTAGAATCGGTAAATTAGATGTAGGTAATAATTCGGTATTTTTTACCGAATCGGTAAGATTCGGTAATTACCGATTCGGTAAATACCAAATAATTCAAGGATGGCAGGGTGTCACTTTGACACCCTGTTGCACCCCTGATTAGTGCTTGTGTGCCATGTGGCACACATACATGCCCTAGGGCACAGGTGTAAATGCACATATTTGCATTTACATAGGAATTAGTTATTTACCACCAACTAATAGTTGGTGGTAAATTAAAAATCGTTAAAGCCCTGTAGCACTGTTTACAGTGCTACCTACATCTCAAAACACAGATTCGGTAATTTTACAGAATCCGTAACTTTACCGATTCAGTAAAATTACCGATTCTGTAAATTTACCGAAACTGTGTTTTTTAATGCCCTACATCTCAGTATCCAAATACCGGTCGGTAACGGCCGAAAATACCGATTTTCAGCCGTTACCGACTGGTATTTGGATACCTACATCTGGCCCCAAGTTCCTTGTTTTTACTTTGATGTCCACAAATTCAAGTATTCATTTGCAGGTTTGCAACTGCTATCCACTAATGTCCAATAAAATACATGCTGAAGTTTTCAAATTGTTGTGTGCTTTTGGTCTGGATTACTTGGGATATCTAAATGGCTGTATTGAAAGAAGGCATAAGAAAGCAGATAGAATAAAAAAAATAAATGAAAAACAAATAAACTAACGTGTTTTCCCCCTGGAGTTTTATATAGTGCGAACTTGACCTGAAGGTATCAGAGCGCTTTACATGAGCACCAGTTGAGTTATACATGGACACATTCATTTTTTTTGTTAGACACGCAAAGATTACGTGATTTGCCCAGAATCACAGGATGTTGAGTATCCTTGCTTTGACTCGAACCCTGTTCCCCAGTTACTAGGTCGACCACCCTAGCCATAAAGCCAGGTTATCTCCCTTAGCTTGCTTAAAAAATAGGCAATTTTCCCTTTTCAGTTAATGTCCACACTAAGCCATTTACGTTTTTCTCCTTTATTTAATTTTATGTTACAATATGCTGTTTCAGCTGCTGGTCTGAAAAACCCAAAAAGAATACAATGGTCTGAGATCATGCAAATTCAGTTGGACGTGCAACAGTGGCAAGGAATTTTATAGGGACATCGATTACTTGAAGGAAGTGATAATAGTGAGAACTTGTAATTGACTTGTGTATCTGCCTCATGAAAATGACACACCCTTGGGTGAGGAAAGCAATGTGCTTGTGTTGAAACAGCAATTCTAGGTAGATGAATAATCCAAGCAGGGCCAAACATGTTTAAATAAAGAAATTAGACGTACCAAAAAAAGAAACAATAATTGGGCACGTGTACGTGCGGTACAGCAGGTAAGGCGCAAAGCCTTTGATAAAGAAAATGGGCAGCTCTCTTTGAAGTTTGTGAAGACAGACACTCCAGCAACTTCTGAAGATATGTTAATAGCTTTATTAGAAAATGGCATACTCCCTAACCAGGAAACGTGGCCGCAGATCCTAGCTTCTCCCCCTGACCTAAATATGTGACTCTGCAGAAAACTTTCTCACCTCATTGTGACTCTTTAATTAATTACAATTTTGGGTACCCACTAGTAAAGATTCATTTAAGAGTGCTTTGTAACCCTTATGTTGTTTAATATATATTGTGTCCTATAATATTAATATTATTAATCATCTAATACAGTGTATAAAAATTTTTAATTGACTATTGGATGAGTCATGGTAAACATTGGCATGGAATTATTTATTAAATCTTTCTAGTACTGTGAAATATATTGAAACAATTGGGGAAAAAAAACTGTCTATGAATGTTGAAGGTTCCACAAATATTATGACATCAGCCGTGGCCCATGCAGGTAAGAGCAGAGGGGCAGTGGGGCCGGGTTGGGGGGGGGGGGAGGGGGGGAGGGGTATTCGACAGACGACCTCCAGGGAAAATTAAAATAAATAATAATTTTTTCCTTGTTGTCGTCTGTCGAAATCCCCCCATCCGTCCCCACCGCTCTTACCGGGCGTATCCATTGTAGGACCATCTGGGTTTTCAGTAGTTGCTAAGGCCAAATCTGGCTCTTGACCCAGCTGTTCTTATGAAATTTGTAGCTGTTTATCACTACCCAGTAGGCTTCCATGTAGATATTTTCTTTCAGGAATTAAACCTTCTATTGTATCGGTCACCGTGTCCAGTGGGATAAATAAGTATGCCAAACAGAGAGTGCCATGTCTGAAAATAATAAAGGTGCAAAATTCTTTAAACATTAACTAATCAATTAAATGTGCACATTGTGAGATGCATATCCCATACATGTACAGTGACTTTGATTCTTGTACCTTTTTTTGCTGTTTTAATCGAGTCAACCTGCCAAGAGGGCATTTAAACGTTTTACAACTGAGCCAGCCTATGGGTCTGATCACTAGTTTGACGAATGGGATGCTACGTCACAAACGTGATGGATCTCCCGTCTGCCGTATTGAAAGTTCCATTGGATGTAATGGAATTGTAATTTGGCGGACGGGATATTGTCACGTTTGTGATGGAGTAACGCTGTTTGCCAGACTTGTAATCAATCCCTAAATTACAATTTTTTTGCAACAGGATGATGGTTAAATACAAAAGAATAAAGTATAGTACGTACTATGAATATTAAACTTTTAATTGTTTATTTTTCTTTAGCTATTATTTTTTATAACTTGAGTCTTTTTTAATGCATTCTTATTAACAGTTGCCATTAAACAAACATAGGTGATGGTGCAAGCAAGAACGGTCTGATTTCGTCCAATTTTGTTGTATGACTTCAAACTCACCCACGATCAAAGCAGTCTTCCCTTCCTCCCACCTTATTTCTTTTTTTTTTATGTACATGCAACAACCCAAATCTTTTCCTGAGGGAACTGCCACCAGCACTGATGAAGACCTATGTGGCCCAATACAGAGACTGTTTTGTCTTGATCCCACCTCAGGACTCTTTCCTCCACCACCCTACAATTTGTGTCTCTTGCAGGTTGTTTTTGATCCACATTTCACTCTTTGCACTGTTTACCCATCTTGTTTGGGAAACAGCCACTACAACGCGGCCATTTCCACGCATAACATTAACCAGGCATGCATTAAAACGCATGCCTGGTTAACACGAATAGCCTTTACCATGCATACCTTTACTACGAGATACATAGTAAAGGTATGTGTGGTAAAGGCTAAAATTAAAAATTGGGGCTTGGGGAGTCTCCCCCCCAAAAAAAACGTGTGAAAAGAAAAGAGGGCTTGGGGGGGTCTCCCCCCCAAAAAAACGCACCGTGTTTTAAATGCGCAAGAATTGTATTTAAAGATGTGGGCACAACGAGGAAAGTGCCTGTATATTGGCTATCTGTGAATTTAAAATTAGAAGTGTCTCGAGACAAAGAACAAACGCGCCTACCTATGTTCACTGTGATTGTAGCGTGCAGTTTCTTACGTCCATATCGGTTTAGCACTGTTATTGTGTGACGTATTCACCTCTAGCATGCTGCTCTGCAACATTTTGAAGCGTGTCTTGCCTGCAAGCCACCCGGTGCGGCCGTCATTACGTGCCTCAATCTTGTGACTGGAGGGCTATTACAATAGTGTGATGGAAAAATGCTAACTACGTCACAACGAGTGAGTTCAAATAAAGAATCAACATGGACTGTAAGTAACCGGTAAAAACGCAGAACTTGTGTGGGTACTCAATTTTCAAATTTTTTTAAAAAAAAGGGGACTCAGATAACCTTTATCAGGAAAATGCCCTTACCATGCATAAATTTACAACGAAAATCGTTGTAAAAGTATGTGTGGTAAAGGAATATTTCTGGTAAAGTTTATGCGAGGTAAGGACATTCGCATTGCGCCTCCATGGCCCGCACAGCCACCACACACCTCCCCATCCCTACTATCCATTCCAACCCTCACAGGCCCTCTACTCAAAATAATAGAGGCACCATCCCTAACAATCTCACAAAAGTCCCCCTCACTCTGGACCCCTTCTGCCTCCATCATCACCCCACGGCTCAAATGCACACTACTTAACTGTAGATCTGCCACCAGACACGCATCGGACATAGCCAACCTCATTATCACACTTGATCTAGACCTTATCATACTCACCGAAACCTGGTTAACAGAATCCTCCTCCCCTCATTGACATTTTAGTTCCCCCTAACTATCACATCATCAGATTAGACAGGGCCTGCAGGACAGGAGGTGGTATAGCAATGATTCACAGGAGTAACCTCTCAGTAACTAGAGCCATCTCCCCTACAGTTTCCTCTTGTGAACACATATGCCTCGACGTCAACAGTGAGGGCAATCCAGTATGCTCTCTCCATATCATTTACCACCCACCAGGAGACAACCTCACCTTCACTGAACACCTCATGAACATGATCACAATGAACTAGGGTCGACAAAATACACAAATATTCCTTGGTTATTTCAATCTTCACTGGAATGATCACAATGAATCGGTGGTTAACAGTCTCAAAAACTTCCTCAACACCCTAGACCTCACCCAAATCTGCAACAGCCCCACTCACAACAAAGGCTCTATCCTGGACCTCATCATCTCCAAAGGTGATGCCACCCAACTAGACTCAATCCAACCCTGTGACTGGTCTGACCACCACATTATCACATTCTTCATCAATGAATATGTGAAACTTTGTCCAGCCCAATCCACCAAACCCAAGACCTTGAAAAAAGACCTGAAGAAACTCAATCCCAACTCCTCACCATCCCCCAGCTACAACCTTCTCCTACCCCCCACCGGAAACAACGATGTTCAGGCACTCACCGATCATTACCTCAAATCAATGACCACGATAGTCAACGAAGTTGCACCCCTTCAGTTAAAGAGAGTCTCCTCCAAAATCTCTAAACCATGGTACAACGGTCTGCTTAACGATGACAGATGAGCTATGAGACTAGCTGTACGTAATTGGAGATCTACCCCGTCAGTTTTTCACCTCCCTGCACTAAAGAAAAAGAGAAATGCTTACTTCAGGAAAATCAAACGATCGAAAGCCGACTTCTTTAGCCTTCAACTTGACCAAGCAAAAAAACGACCAAAAAAACTCTTTGAACTAATCAAATCGCAATCCAAGGACGAACCACAACGATTACTGAACACATCCAGTACCCTACCGTCCTGTGAAGAATTCTCTACCTTCTTCAATCTAAAAACAACCAACATCAAGAATGATCTCCTCCTTGATCTAAACCTATACTCTAGCCCCCTCAGCAAAACCCCCATCAAACTAAAAAACAATGCGTCCTGGTCATCCTTTGACACCTACACAGAAGATTCCATAGGCAAGATCCTGGGCACCCTGAAGCCCTCCAATCACCACTCGGACCCTCTACCTGCAAACGCTGTAAAGGATCTTATCCCATGGCTTCTACTGCTCTGGACCAAAATCATTAACAGCTCTCTCCAACAAGGATGCATCCCAGACTCCCTCAAAGTGGGACAAGTATCACCCATACTCAAGAAACCCACAGCTGACCCTACTGACCTTAATAACTATCGCCCTATCTCCAACATCCCTACCTTAGCCAAACTGTTAGAAAAATGTGTTCACCTCCAACTGACAAAACACATCGATCACTTTGACCTCCTCAACCGACACCAATCCGGTTCCGCGCAGGCCACAGCACAGAAACAGCCATGACTTACATAATTGATGACGCACTTCAAATTCTTGACCAAAATGGTAGCTGCCTCCTCATCCTTCTCGAACTTTCTTCAGCATTCGACACGGTCAAACACGAGAACTTACTCGATCTGCTGAACACCAGAATGGGTCTTTCAGGAACAGTACTCAAATGGTTCACCTCCTTCCTCCACAATCGGACTCAGAAATTCAAAATCAACAACACTTTTTCTAGCCCTGCCCCAGTAACACTAGGTGTCCCGCAAGGATCAGCCTTATCCCCCACACTGTTCAATCTAGTCATGGAGCCACTCACCGTACTGCTTCATGCCTCTAATGTGCAATTCCACATGTATGCTGACGACACCCAACTCTACCTCAAACTACAATCCCCGGATGATATCAAACTTCTCAACTCAACGCTTAAGGACACACAGACATGGCTGGCAGAGAACCATCTCAAACTTAATGCTCTAAAAACTGAGTTCTTACTAATAGCTACCCCCCACCAAAATCCACATCGCTCAGGATTGGCTTAAACACCTCAATGCATTCAACATCCAACCCATCCTTGTAGACTCAGCAAAATCTTTAGGTATAACCCTCGACTCCAATCTCAATATGCAACGATATATCAGCAATGCAATGAAGGAAGCTAATTTCCAAATTAACACCTTGAGGAAGCTGAAACCCTTCCTTCCAGCCAACGTCTTACGAACTGCGGTCCAAACGCTAGTTATCCCTCGGATTGATTATAGAAGCACCACACTCTGCGGCCTCCCCCATCTACAACCGCACCACTAAGAGCCTCTACCAATGCTGCAGCAAGACTCATCATTGGATCAAAAAAAGGCTCACACATCTCCCCCGACTTAAAATCTCTGAACTGGTTACCCTATGAAGCCAGAATACACCTGAAATTCGCGCGCATTACTCATAAGGCCTTACACCACAATTCACCCAGTTACATTGCACAGAAAATGACAATCTCAGGAGGTTCAAGAACAACAAGAGGCGCACAAACTCTCCTTCTGAAACCACAAAAATTCCACAAGACAAAAACATACAAACGCTCCTTCTCAGGTTTGGCTCCTAGGATTTGGAATGCCCTCCCTCCAGAAATAAGACTTATCTCATCCACTGCATCCTTGAAAAAGGAAGTCAAATCGATCCTCCTGGCTAAATTCACTTGAACATAAAACTTTGGAAATACTATTTAACTGTTTCTCTTTCCCCTGTGTTACATTGTTTTTGTCTTCTCATATCTATGTAAAGCGATCTGATATCTGTAAGGATCTTGTTCGCGCTATATAAAACCTTGAAAATAAAATAAAATAAATAAATGCGTTATAATATCATACAACCATCTTGTTTTGCTCCTTATTTCTATCTTTTCAGACTTTCTCTTTTTTGCTGTGGATCAAAGTCTAATGATGAATAAAAGTCATCATCTCCATAATTGAGTGCCGGTGCCCACCGCGTGCAATCTCGGGCACAAATTACACGCTTTGGCTTTGAGGTAAATCTTTGTAACTTGTCTAATTTTCTGATAACATCTGCTTTACGTAGCATTCAAAACGTATACAGTAAGCATGATTTGCAAACAAATTATTATTCAATTCAAGATAATTTATTGTCATTGCCTGTAATCACAACAATTGAAATCTCAGAATACAATACATCTTATTTTATTGTACAACCATAACTGAAAACACCCATACAACCCAACATTTGCCATTATTTCTTACTATTTTACTTCTCTTTTCATGTTTATCTCTCTTTTTATTACTGCTCTCTTCAATGTCTCACTCTCCTCATTGCTCACAGATATTTCTTGTCATTCAACTCTGCTCTACTCTCTTATACGTTATTTCAACTGCTCTCGCCGTCAAGTCACATGCCTCTTTTTTTATACTTAAGAACACACACTCACCTCTACCTGTAACATCTTTTTACCTATATGTCCAAGTTCTATTTCTCTATTATTTATAGATGGTAACATCCCCAGTGGGGCATTCAAACCTTGCACTAACCCTTAAAGTAGACCAGAAGATGCCTTCTGGAATCCTTCCTTCTCCTTGGTGTTCAAATTGTTAGCCTACGACTCATGCCTTCCCACTCCGAACTCATATTTCAAACAGGACTCCCCAACATTCTCCTGAGAGCAGCTTTTATTTCCTTGTTCCTCAGGCTGTAAATGAAAGGGTTCACCATTGGTGTGACTGCAGTGTACATGAGGCTGACAAGCTTGTCCCTGTAGAGTGAGCGAGCGGATGAGGGCTGCAGGAACGTAATCATTCCAGCACCGTAGAACAGTGAAACAACAGCTAAATGGGAGGCGCATGTGGAAAAGGCAGTTCGCCTTCCATGTGCGGTCCGTATTTTCAAGATGGCCGCAAGTATGGAAATGTAGGACAACAGGACACATGCCAATGGGCTAAATATGAGCAAAGACGCTTCAATGAAAAGAACTATGTTGTTGGTGGAAGTATCTGAACATGATATGTTCAGCAAGGTTGGAAGATCACAAAAGAAATGGGTGATGACATTGGACCCACAAAAGGACAATGTTGTTGCCAGAAGAGTGTGTAATAGGGAGTGCAGCGATGACACAGTCCACGAAAAGATCACCATTCCCAAGCAGAGTCTTCTGGTCATCACTGCGGTGTAATGCAACGGGAGGCATATGGCTACGTATCGATCATAGGCCATTCCTGCCAAGAGAAAGCTCTCTGTGTTCCCGACAAGTAGAAAGGAGTACATCTGCACAAAACAAGCAGAAAAGCTAATTGTCTTCCTCACAGAGATTAAGTCCACCAACATTTTTGGCACGGTCACCGAAGCCATGCTCATGTCTACAAACGAGAAGTTTGCAAGTAGATAATACATTGGCGTCTGGAGGCGAATGTCAGTCCATACTGCCATTATGATGGTCACGTTCCCTAGCAATGTGAGCATATATGTGATGAGGAAAAGAGTGAAAAGGAGTGGCTGATGCTCAGGCAATCCAGAGAGGCCTAAGAAGATGAATTCTATGACTTTGGTGCTGTTGGCGATTCCCATACCACTTGCGTTGCAAAAGTAACCTGAAGATCAGGAGCATAGCCGAATATCTGAGACTGAACAGAAAACTGGATTCAACTGTATCTATGCATTGCAAACCAACATTAGTGAATGGAAGCATATGTACACCTGCCTTGCAGATTTTTTCTGAAAAACATATTTGAGCCCGACAACTTCTAGAAGTTTATGTAGGTCAAAGTTTCTGTCTTCAACCTATATTAATTTTAGGTACGAATGGCAACTCATAACTGATGCACTGGCCTAGAAGCAGGGCTTTAATATGTTACTATGTGAATAGAATAGCTCTTTGCTAGGTAGGGTGAGTGGTCTCAAACACATGTTTAACCATCAGTGACAAACACATGAAAGGTCATGATGTGACCTGATCCATGTCCTCTGTGATTGCCCCTCGGTACAACCCGTTTGGAAGGCAGTCGGCACCACGCTGAGCGAGACCCTACCAATCACATCACCCCTGCCTCGTCCCCTGATCCTTCTACGGGTCTAGCCACCTCTTTGGACCTTTCCCACCATCAGAGCCGTCTACTGCATATGGCTCTAGCCACAGCTAAGATCTGCATTTGTCACCACTGGTATCCCCCCCCACTTCCTTCACAGTTTTATCATACACTGTTTTGTTTTAATCTTCCAATAAAGAATTGTGAAAAAGGGTCAGTTCAACTGGAAAGTATGTCCAGACAAATCTCCCAGTTTTCAGCAGAACATTTAATTTCAAGGAGCTTTAATTTCGCTCCATATGTTGATTAGATCACAATCCTGCGGTACGGGCCTTTAATGGTGATTGGCCCAGCATTGAAAGCCTGTGCTTTTCTGAGCACTGAGTTTTAGTTCAGCTTCAAAGACATGCCAGTCCAGGTTTGCTCCAAGAAGCATGTTGTAATGCATAACATCAGGACCAGCCAATGAATCAAGAACTTCCAGCCTTTCTGCCAGAGTGGTCACTTTGGAACTGGGCACCAGCAATCCTGGAATTAGTGCAACCGTCTGTGATTGTTGTCAAATCACTTCATGCCTAAAAAACAAGACAAAAGATACTTGATTTACACTGGTGCTCATGAAAAGCATTCCAATGCCCTTGTATATAAAACAGCAAAAATTGGAAAAAAAACAGAGTGGGAATTGAAGGGAGTGGTGCAAGTCATCAAATTGTAAAGGCCGAGGAAGTGACGTAAATTTCCATTTAATTTTTAGGGGTGAAGGAAGTGATATTGCTTGTCTTGAGATCAAAAGAAGTAACACTGGAACTACAGGTAGGTGACACGAAGCTGACTGAATCCATTCTTTGTGCAAGGCCACCCTGTTGTCTTGTTTTTATAATCAGCTCTGTGCTTGTGTTAAAAAAAGTTTTTAACCTTAACCGGATACAGTTTTTTAGACATGTATGCTAGCAATATTCACTATATATCCATGCAATAACCAATGAATACATTTCTCACAGTTTCCCTTCAGTTCTCACCTTTAATTATGGACGGTGATTCGTAGACATCAAAGGAAGAAGTAAGCCACTATTGATTCAAAAACACTGCACCAAATTAGAGGCTCTGAAGAGGAAGAAATACGACTGATATTAGATGCTGTAAAGAAGTTAAAAAAACTGATATTAGCACCTAGCAGAGTGGGAAATCTAGAAGAGTGCAATTTACAACTGGTGGTATTTCTTGCAGAAAAGGCCAAGAGAGTGTAGTGAGAAGAAGACAAAATGTTCCACCTAATTCTAACTTTTTTAATTTCTTGACTGTTGTAGTCCAGTAATCCAGGAGACAGGAACTTAGGTTAAAGGTAGTTTATTTGAGTACAACTACACAGCTCATCATCTGCCAACATCTTCTGGTTTAACAGTTTCATTAGTCTTAAAACATAACATTCTATCATACACTGGATGTACATGACATCATAAACTGGATGCTGAACATGACCAGCATCTTAAAGGAACACAGTACTATTTTTATAAGATGTAGAATACAACATACCTCCCTTTCTTCCAAAGGAAAGAAAATTTCAAAGAAATAAAACTTAAAGGAAACTTAGCAATAAAATAATATGAAATTACTCGCGAAATCTGCTAGGCAGGTTGATAGATCTAGAACTTTTTCTACTGGGTAAATTCGTACTTTTGGTAAGTATGTCACTTTGTTGAGGAGTAACAGTAACTTCTTTAGTTTTAGCTTTCACAACCTTCGAAACATTCCACCAACATCCTCCTTCTACTTGAACAGCATTTTCACCTATTCTCACTATTTTGATAGGTTCACTGTACTTACTTCTCCCTTTTTGCACATGTGTAGAGTTCTTTATTCTTATAAAATCTCCTACACACAAAGTGACCTTTTTTGTTTTTTTCTTATGATCAAACCAACTTTTCTCTTTATTTTGAGCCACCATAGAATTTGACTTGACTTTTTCTAAGACAGATTCAAGATTAACAACAGAGGTAGACCATTTTGACATCCAGCTAGGCCTGAAGCTGGTATTAGCTTTCCTCCCTCTCAATATTTCAAAAGGAGAAATTTTTGTGTGAAGAGTGAGGTGTTGTTCTGTAAGACCAAATCATACTTTCTAACGAAAATAGGACATCTTGTCTTGTCTCTACAGCCCACTTGACACAGTCTCCCACAACACGATTCATCCTCTCAACAAGGCCATTTGTTTGTGGATAGTAAAGTGAACTCTTAAAGTGTTTAATTCCACATGACTTGAGAAACGACTGAAACTCCAAACTAACAAATTGAGTCCCATTGTCAGAGACAATCGATTCAGGAAAACCTTCTCTCATAAACACTTCCTTGAGGAACTTAATCACAGTGGAAGAGCTAACTTCTCTTACAACTTTAATTTAGGGCCACTTAGATGTATAATCCATTAGAACTATAATGAATCTCAAACCTAATGGTAAAACATTAAAAGGACCCATGATATCAATGCCTACTTTAACCCAAGGACTGCTGGGACATTCGATTGGAGACAAAGGTGGAACTGTACTTTTGAGTGATTTTTCAGATATAGAGCACACTGGACAATTCTCAACATAAGTGCGAATCTCATTGTCCATGCTCGGCCACCAAAAATCTTGTCGTACTCGACGTATCGTAAGAGACATTCCCAAATGTCCTTCATGGGACTCTTTCATAATAGTAGGTCTGAGATCATGAGGTGGTATTAATTTGTCACACCTCACCAAAAGACCATCTTCAATAGAGATTTCAGATTCAATTTTCCAATATGGCTGCAGCATAGAATTTAAAGATTTTTCTTTGGGCCACCCACTTCTGACATAATCAAATACTTCCTGCAACACTTTGTCCTTTGTCAACAATTCTTTCCAATTTTCTTCAGACCCCACAGCTAATACAGGTACATCTATTGAAGCTACAAAGCAATCCTCCTTGTCTTCATCATTCAAATCATGAAAATTCGTACCTTCTTTCACACCATCACTCTGAGGAAAACGTGATAAATAATCTGCTCGTGTGTTTTTCCCACCAGATATGTGTGTGATGTCGAACTGATATTGAAGTAAGTTGGTCACCATTCTTGTGATTCTGGGTGTGCAACATTTGCTTGGACCAGCTGACAAAATGGAGACTAATGGCTTGTGGTCAGTGATCAAATTAAAACGCCTACCCCAAATATACGGCCGATATTTGTCAATAGCCCACACACACGCCAGCAACTCTTTTTCAATAACTGAATATTGAACCTCAGCACTTCTTAGTACTCTGGAAGCAAAAGCAACTATAAACTCCCTCTCACCGGAACGTTGAGTAAGGATGGCACCCAGACCTACTTTGCTTGCATCTACAGTAATATAACAAGGTAAATCCGGATGAAATGGGGTAAGTGCATCACCTTTTCTAAGAATGTCCTTAACTTCAGAAAAGGCCTTATCACAGTCACTGGTCCATGAGAACTTCGTGGAGAATTTGAGTAGGTTACTGATGGGTCTAACAATAGACGCATACCCTGGTACAAATCTCGAGTAATATTCCAAGAGTCCCAATAAAGATTTAACTCCTGACCTGTCCCTTGGTATTGGTGCTTTCATAATGGCATCAATCAACCCTTCCCTAGGCTTGATCCCCTCGGAAGACAACAAATGTCCAAGGTACTCAACTTCACTGCAACTGAACTTGCACTTTTCAGTTTTCAGGACAACACCATTTTCCTTAAAAATACCCAAAACCTTCCTGACAATGTTATCATGTGTCATATTATCTTTAGCATGGATTAGAACATCATCTTGAAAAACAAGAACCCCTTCAACATCTCTCAACAAGTTTTGCATCACACGTTGGAAAACAGAGGCTGCGGAGGCTAATCCAAATGGCATCCTCTTGTAACGAAACGTACCTAGTGGTGAAACAAAAGCAGTAAGAGATCGTGAGTCAGGGTGAAGTTCGATTTGATGATACGCGCTGGCTAAGTCCAGCTTTGAAAAAACTTTAGGTCCTTTGATATTAGTAAACAGATCAGTTATCTTGGGCAGAGGATGGGAATCAACCCAGATCTCTTTGTTTAAAGACCTGAGATCTACACAAACTCTGAGTTTTCCATCCCTCTTACGTGCGACCACAAGAGGAGATAACCATAGTGAAGATTCTGTGGGTTCAATAATTTCCTTTTCACAGAGCATGGTTATTTCTTTATCAAGGTCTTCCCTGACACTATAAGGGACACTCCTGAGTTTGTGTTTTATGGGAGTAGCACCATCTTTTACTATTATTTTGTGTTTGAAACCTGCGATTTTGCCAAGTTGATTTCCAAACACCGAAGGGAATTCATTAACCCACCTAGTGTTTTCCTCTTCACAGGATACAAGTAAGACTTGCTCTCTCATTCCTGGTCTCAGCTGCATGCCAAAAAGTCCTTGATGAAACCACCCTAGGATGTTTAACCCATCAACAGCCACATACACTTTCCCCCTGATTTTTCTACCTTTGAATTCTAGGTAATCTTCGAAGAATCCTGATAGAGCTATTTTGCGTTTTTGAAATGAAATGGGTTTTCTATCAGGTGGAAACAAAATTCTTTCACCCCATGTTTCACGGAACAACTCATTGGTAATTATAGTAATTCTGGCACCCGAATCTACTAATAAATTAAGTTTCTTATCACCTACTAGAATTTCAACAATGGGATCTACACATGTCGAAGGATCCCCAGTGAGCGGGATAGATGTACCATCAGGTTCTATATCATCAGTAACAATAGAGATAGTTTCTGTGTCTGAATCGTCTTCTGATTCTACAACACAGGCTATAGTCTTCTTTTGAAATTTTTTTTTTAGGCAAACAGTAGCGTAATGTCCCACTTTCTTGCAATAATTGCACGTAGAACTCATGGCAGGACACCTTGAACCTTTGTTGTGAGTGGAGGCACCATAACGCAAACATATGTTGTTGGGTACAGGCCCACCATCCTTGAATTTTGCAGAAGGACTGTCTTTGGGTTTAGGAGTAAAACTGTTAATAGGTTTAAAAGATCTGTTTTTGCTTTTTTTTGACGCTCCAACAAAATTAATACAGTCTACAGGCTTGTCTTCTAATTCTTTTAGAGAAACATGAGAGGTTTCAATACTTTTCGCAATCTTGATGGTTTCATCAAGAGTGGGATTGTCCATAGTGAGTAACTTCTGTCTAGTCTGTTTGTCCTTACAATGACCAACAAATTGATCACGAATCAATTGCTCGGTGAAATTTTCAAACAAGCAGACAGAAGCTAGTTTCCTAAGAGTGGAAAAGTATGCATCGACATCCTCACAATCAGACTGTTTTCTCATAAAGAACTTATGCCTAAGTACAATTAAGTTAGGTTTCTTATCAAATCTCAATTTAAGTTTCGTGACAGTGGTTTGATATTCATCAGCGACAACCTCATTATCTACAGGAAGTTCAGGCAAATGTTTGAATATAGTTCTCCCTTCAAATCCCAAAGAGTGCAATAAAAGACATTTCTTTCGCTCAGGACGAAACCTTGAAGCTCCAATGGCACCCAAATAAGTTTCGAAAGCATCAAACCAAATATCCCACTTCACAGGAGGATCGCCAGGAGAATCAAGAAATGCAGGAGGAGCATTTATGGATTGTAGAGAGGACATTTTGAACAAGGAGAGGTAGTAAAGTTAGTGGGACAGATGTGGTTTTCAAGTTGGATATGTGACGTTGAATAATAAAAAAAAACTTTTAAAAATGAACAAGGTGTATTTTTCAAGTTTCCACTTGTATAACTCCACTGTAGAAAGAAGGAAAAGAATATCGCTCAAAGATGTCTTCTTCAAGTGTTCATATGTCTTCTACCATAGTAGAGAAAAATATTTATTTTTGATGCCTTAGTGCTGAGAAGAAAGCGTGGGAAGTACTTTGTAAAAGGCTTCTAGAATTGTTTGTAAAAAAAAACAATTGATTGTCAAAAGAAGAAGCAGAGTTCTGAGAGTGTTCAAAACAAAGAACAATCCAGGCAAGAATTCGTTGCTAGGCAATAGAAGCTCTTCAAGCAGTAGGCAGGTTGCTTAGCGATGAGACGAAGAATGCAGACGAAGATCTTAGCATAGGAGCCTTTGAGTCACCACTCCGTCGCTTAGCAACAGAAGAAGCACGGATTTCCTCTTCCGTGTGTGACGAGTGTTGCTTTTGCGCATGCGTTGAATATTAAGCACTTAGGAATGTCAACTGAGGAAGCGAGGCACCGTTCGAGGGAGTTGGCGCGCGTTGGTTTCCAAAGTCAACAGTGCGAGCGAGCTGCTGCTCGAGGGAGTTGACACGCGCTGAAGAGGTCGTTAATCAGGAGCCAAAAGTAAACAAATATTTATTTGTTCGCGCTTTAGCAAAAATGCTGCTTTCAAAGTGTTGTTCTAAACGCACTAAACACGCTGTTGAAATACATGCGCAATGACGATTAATGGTCAATTAACTAATGAAATGTAAGAGGCAGGAAAAGTTTTGGCAGAATAAGCGTGCGTTAGCGCAGAGTTAGATATGCTGTGTTTGGTATGAAGCAGCTATGGTAATTTTGCTTGGCGGTAAATCTTTGGAGAAAGATTTTGATGCCTTCGTTCTAAAGAAGAGGTTGCAGACGCTGAGAAATGTGGCAGAATGTCAAAGTTGAAAGCGCTGCTGGATTTGATTCCAGAAAAGTAAAAAGTCACTTATCTGTATTTGATGTTGAAGGGCATCTGAAAGTAGATTGAAGTAAAAGGCTCCAGGCAATGATGGTTGAAGTCTCTTGAGAGGTTGAAATTGAAGTTGAGAGAGTTGGCAGATGGTTTGAAGATGAAGATTATTTCTTGAGGTTGGATGCGTGGGTTCAGCTGTGTAGGACCGCGTCGCCAAAAATATGTTGTAGTCCAGTAATCCAGGAGACAGGAACTTAGGTTAAAGGTAGTTTATTTGAGTACAACTACACAGCTCATCATCTGCCAACATCTTCTGGTTTAACAGTTTCATTAGTCTTAAAACATAACATTCTATCATACACTGGATGTACATGACATCATAAACTGGATGCTGAACATGACCAGCATCTTAAAGGAACACAGTACTATTTTTATAAGATGTAGAATACAACATTGACTCTGGGCCAGTATCTAATTTATCCAAATATTTTTCTCGGGGAAAGAAAACTAGTCACTTCTGTGAGACAATGTTTGTTAAAATCAATGAGAATTTTATATGCTAGCCCCAATTGGAAGATATGTGTTTCTGAACACAGGTGAAAAACTGAAGGAGGTGATGGAGCCAGATCGATTAATCAAGCTTCAGTGGATGTTGTCACATTTCAAATCATTGCGTAGGACCAGGTGAATGCCACTATACCAAATCGTCTGTTCTAGTTGCAAATAGCAACTGTTTCTCACCTTCAGACATGCATGTGGTGGGACTTCCTTCATACAATGATTTCCAAGTTAGTCAGGTCAAAGTTGCCAGTTTACGGTACTGCTAGAAAGGATATATCAACCACAACCTTTGTAGTGAGGATGTGTGAGGGGTTTGGGATAGCACCAAAACTTCCACACAGTTTATATTTCCTTAGTGCAGAATTAACCAATGATTAACTTGTTGAAAAGGTCCTATTTGGGAGCCTTTTTCTGTGATTCATGTGTGAATTCAGTAAGGAGAGATTAGATTTTTTTGGACCTACTCATACTCCCTAAGGCGGGCTCGCTTGAAACAGAACTATACAAAAAAAACTATGGCCCGTAAAGCCCCGCTGCCAATGAGAGCTTCCATCCAAAGATCTCAGAGACAGTCTACCCTTTGGTCAGTTTTTGCAGGTTCAACTCAACTCTTCCTCTGTCCAGAAATACAGATATCACGTCAATACTCTTTCAAGCAACTTCCTAGACAACCAATATCCGGCTCCGCTTATAGGCCAATCAGCCAAAAGAGAGGAGCAATAAATGAGAGGCTCTCCTCGACATCAATCCACCGAAACTTCCAACCGGAAGGCTAGTGTGTGTGAACACTTTCAGAAGTTTCTCTTAACTAATAAAGGAATCAGTAAGCAAGAATTGGCTCATCTTGAATCAATGGACAATGTCCATTCCGCGCCCTTTGTTTGCATTCAAAAGGAGTAGCAACCTCAGGGACAAACTGATACACACCAGGCTGGTGACGTCCAACAGTAGAAGGCAAAACACTCTTTGGGGGTTACCACCAGTACATGGACCCTTCCCCTGTGGTGAGTGTGGAGTGTGTGCACAGACGGAACACTCCACCTAGTTAGATATTGGCTTGAACACACCGGGGGAGCAGAGACAGCACACCAACTGCAATAGTGAAAGATTGGTTTACTTATTGAAATGTCCCTGACGCCTACAGTAAATGGGGATCATGACACGTAAAATCAGGATCCGCATTACAGAGCATACGAGCACTATCGGATGCAAGAGACAAACAACCAAGATGACGAATCTCGTCATCGTGGAGGGTCACTCAGCTGATGATTTGAGATGGACTGTTTTAAACAAGACATATCTACCCCCCTCAAACACGAATGTCTCTCAGTTCATGTTTGTTAGGCAATAGAAATGGGTTATTAGGTTACGCAGTCATATCACAGCCTTAATGAAGAGATCCCTTGGACCTCAATCCCATGACTTCAGCATTGTGACTATGATTAAACTACACACACACATTACGATAATTCTACACTCAATGACGTTGCAATTTGCATCCACCCTAGTATGGAATTAGGGCCCATACATATCAGTACATATCCATCTTAACTGACTATGACCACACTTTGCCTTATAAAATAAGGGAGAAAAGCGGCCCCCACCACACCAACCCAAAACCACCCCCCTTACTTGAAATCAACATAAGATTGTTTTATAACTATTTATTTGTTGGTGTGTCATTTACAAATCTATTATTCACTGAATAGATTCTACTGATGCCAGAGTAACTGCAATTCCCATGGGCATCAATGGCCAAGTGATTCTAAACCTCTCATCAGAGCACAAACCTATTCTCTCTTGGGGCTCTGGTGCTTTGCCCCCAATATTTCTCCCTACACCAGAGCAAGATGACTACTGTTTCCATGAGCCTTTTTTGGCTCTGTGTTTTAGAACACTCTATCAGCACACAAAATATGTTTCCCATCAGGCTTGGGGCTCCCTCGATGATGTCTCACTACATCCGCGCTCCTCCGGACTTTTCAGAGGACAAGACACACCTAGTAAGGCATACACTGGCTACTTAAACCTGGAAATAAAGCGGAGGCCAATGTCCTCTGACCTGGCGTCACGTGTTCCCACATCAGTTTGCAGTGTTGATGAGTGTCTTCCGCCCTGTGTGGTTTTTGCTAGCAATAATGGTCCAACTCACGCCATGGGATGTGGGCGTGTTCAGGGACGGCTCCTCCGTTTGAGCAAATGAGTATTGCCCCCACAAACCCCCGAGCTGAAGAACAAAATGGTAATAAAGTTTATTTATTACCATTTCATTTTTCAGCAATCCATCCTGATCTAAGGGGGTCCTTATGATGGCGGAAGGACCGCCACCGCTAGCAGTGAGGTGGCAACCCGTCTGCCATCAAACGTGGATTGACCGCCTGCCAGATTAGGATGGCGGGCGGATTCACACTGCGACCTTGGCGGATGCAAAGCCCGTCTGCCACGGATCCGCCACAGATCCGCCACAGGCAATCGGACCGAGCGGTTTGCATGCATAAAATGGTGACGGTGCCTAGCAGGCACTGTCCACCATATTATGATGAAGGCTGTGATCCAGCCTTTCCATGACGGCAAAACTGTCATGAAAGACGGGCGGATGTTCTTTTTGGGGGCCTGTTGCGGGACCCCAATGCCTGGGGGGGAGGTGTGTGTGACCTAGGGGGTTCCCATGGTACCCCCCTACATTTCAGTGCACTAAGTGGCAGGCAATGTGTAGTGCCTGCCACGTAGTGCACTGAAATGCACAACATGCTCTTTTAATATCACGGTGGGTGCTCCATGGTGGTGGTCGCATCCAATTTTGGTGAGCGGATTCCCTGCATGTATTGCAGACAGTCCCGGTCGCCACCATGATGGCGGGTGGACTCTAGACCGTCCGCCATCATAATCGGCCCCTAAGTGTCAGGATGGGGCAGGGCCAGCGATGACAAGTGGCAACTGCAATGTGCTGTGCGCTTTAAAAAGCGCATGTCTCTTTGGCCGGGCCTCTTGGGATGGCCGGCCAGAAATGCACATTTTTAAGTTCTCTAACGTAGTTTTCTTAGACAGCTGGAATAGAGAAAGCACAGGCCTCCAGTGCCCTTAGAAGCGATGGGAGAGTCTGCTCTATCCAATTCTGGCACTGCTTTCATGCTGTGAAAGCAGCGTTAGCATTAGGTAGTGCAGTTGCTAGCATCAGGGCTTCCTGGAAGAAAACCGAGGGAGGAGGACATTGCGCTGCTAAGGTAAGTGAATTAATTTTTGTATTTTTTTGGTGCCCGCCCCACCACCCTCGGTACAAGCCAACCTCTATTGGGCGTGTTTCTTCTCGCTCCACTTTATTATTTGCAAGTCTGACATTATCGATTACACTTCGTGGGCTTTACTAAAGTGGTATTATTTTATTTGTGTATTGATGCGACTGTGCTGTAATTTTGTTACTTTGTATTTGAGCATCGGTGCTTAGCATCAAAGAGGAAGGTTATTCGACCGATCACTGTGATCATAATGTTGGGTGGGGGGTGATGGTCACCACACATCGATAACCTGGGGGTGTCAGAAGGCTTTCACAATTGGGATGCCTGACATAACCACACAATTAATCCGAATAATAAAGGCATTTGTAAAGGCGCTACTAAATGGGTTGCTGGGCACATAGCTATACAGTGATGTTTAAGGCCTGAATTATGAATTGAGTTGGTTTTGGAATTTTGGGATTTTAAACCTTGAAGTCACAATGAACCTCTGCATTTTAATTGCTCTTATCCTTGACTATTTTTCTCTTTCGCTTCTTTCTCCTTTCTATGATGCAATCTAGGAGAGACTGTTCCCTGAGACTCACGCCAGGACCTGAGTAGAGGCAACTTTCCTGACGTAAGCGGGTAAGCCTCTTCTATCCCCTATCACACTGACCTGTCCTGTCCCATTAGTTCCCATGAAGTCCCAGGGCTTGTTGCATGGGTGAAAAATAAGTAAGATATCCACTATATTCCAATGTGTTTTTACAGGGTTGTCTCTGTAAGTTTGTTTCTTTTACCTACTGTATGTGGCTTTGTATTGCTAACATTATGCATACTGTGTCTTTCAGGAAGCCGCCAGTAGATCCTTACTTTGGACTTATATTTGGACCACTGGTTTTGTATTATAACACTTGTAATTTTTTCACTTTGAGCACTGAAGCAGAAGCACCAATTTATATAGGTTGTGAGGAATGCTGCAACACCCCTGAGGAAGGTCATAGGCAGAAACATGTCGACCAACCTTTTTGGAGATATCTAGCAGCTATAAATGTACTTGTTTGGTTTTGCTTGTTTTAATCTTGACCCAGGGATGTATGAATAAAATGTGTTCCGTACCTTGGAGCCACTTTTACCTTTCACCCTTTCAGTCACGCTCTGCTTTCCCTCACCACTCCATCCTCATTAGAAAGGTATTTATCATACCACTGAAAACCTCCGTCTAGTAAGGGGGTCGTAGCCCGCACTGTGACTACACACCACGGCATGAGGAGGTTCCCTATGATGAAGCATGCCACCTTTGGTGAGTGAGGGAATTTGACCTTTAACCCCTTGTGTGCTGGTGATGGAACCACTCCGTCACCAGCCATGGACGCGCTGTGCTGGTGACGGAGTGGTTCCGTCACAGCGCGCCGCCCCGCCCATGCTGCCGCCGCCCCGCCCATGCTGCCGCGATTCCGCACCTGCGCGGGTATTCTATTAAGCGGGCGTGGCCGTGACGGAACCACTCCGTCACAAGCACAGCTCGTCCGTGGCTCGTGACGAAATCCCACATCGGTCAGGCCCACTGACCAACTCCTCTCTTCTTTCTATTTCTCCTATTTAGACGCAGATATTTATTTGTGCTTTGTTGGTAGTTTTAGGGAGTCAACTCCTGCTGGTCTTCAAATCTCCTCTGGCCCTCATTTTGTGATTTGATTAGGCGTATTTGAGCAACTACAGTTATTTTAAGTCTGAGACTCCAGGTGTACATAGAGCTGTACATTTACTAAAAGGACATTAGAAGTTGAAAGGATCGAGTAAGGCACTTAAAGCAGGACTTATTTAAACATGTGTGAGTGTTTCTCCATTCCTGGGAATGCCTTTGTCTGTGTGTTTGTTTGTGCCGTGCCTATTTTGCAAAACAAATAAGGGGATGGGCCCCATCTTTGTCTTATGAGCCCAGTTCTTGTGGGACCGGATGCTGGGCTACCAAATGCCAAGCCTTCCTAGTCCACCGTCCTACACTCCCTGTATCTTCATCTCACTCTTTTGGAATTCTTTTTCATCCCTTTTTCACTTATTTGTCGCTTGGTGGACCAGTTATTCGTCACTATCGACCTTATTAAAAGTGCAATAAATCCTAAGGAACTTGAAAACAGGACATCAGTGGGGAAAGGGGAAAGGAACATGTTGCCCTCAATGTGCACTACATAAAGCAGATATTGTATATATTTTTGTTGCTTGTGGCGAGCTACAAAATTCGCAAAAAAGAAATATCTAGGTTTATTTCGGAGAAACTCAATTTGACAGTAGTGCTATCACCAGATGTAATTTTATTAGGAGTATCAGAGATAGATGGGCCAGAATATGGACGTGATTTGATCTTTATATCTATGGCAATCCTACGGCTTTGTATTGCTTCAGTGTGGTTAGATCCTAACCCGCAGGGGTTCCAACAATGGTTGGCTTGGTTTTTGGCAGTTTATAATTTAGAAAAAGCGATTTACATGCGGAAAAGTAGTTGTGCCCGACGAAAAGGCTTGACAATCTGGGCCCCTTTAACCCCTTTGCTGCGGCGGCTATTCCGCCGCAGCGCTAAGGGGGAGGCGGGGCCGCGCAGTGCTACCGTACTCGTGACGGAACCACTCCGTCACGGCCCGCGGGTGCACGCACTGTGCTTGTGATGGAACGGTTCCGTCACGGCCCCGCCCGCTCTTTAGAACGTCAGCGCAGGCGCGGAATTCGTGCCGCGCAGGCGCGGCGAGCGGGCCGTGACGGAACCGTTCCGTCACCAGCACAGCCCACCCGAGGCTCGTGACGGAACGGTTCCGTCACAAGCATGGGAGGGGTAATAGAGTTGGTTAGAAGGTATCGGGAAGAGTGAGTGGGAACTCTAGAGAGATAAATGTTTACATATGGTTCTTTGCAAAGAGCACTTTTGGGGGACGAGGGGGTTTGGTAGGTCTGGTGTTTTTTTTCTCTTTTGTGTTTTTGCTTATAAATTATGAATTTTTATGTGTTGATATATATGTAATATATTTATAGAAGCAAACATTTTGAATGAATTATGCTACATATTTCTGGTGTGTCACCAGCTGTGTGGGAGTGGCAGGGGGAGGTTAGGATGAATTTTGAAAAATCAATAAAAATGTAAACAAAAAAATGAAAAAAGGACATCATATCCATCACTTTTATGTAGGAGTAACCTGACAATCAAGCTCTAAATCTGGCACTTTGTTGGGTCTTTAAAGAAGGAGTTCCAGAACCTGGAACCAATAAATACAAACTAGGCAGAGTATGTGTATCTGTGTAGGTTTTCTTGCAAGTACTCTTGCGGGGGGACCGAGTGTATTACAGATAAAATGATATCAAACGCGTCATGAATTTACAGATGATTATTTTTACCTGAGTGAAGGTACGCTCTATCTGAGACCAGGATTCTGACATGGAAGGTTGGAGACCTTCTCTACAGCAGGAGGGAGTCTAGTGGAATTCGCTGTGTGATGGGTCCAGAAGTCCATCAGCACGTATAGATCTTACGATGACATCGAGATACGTCATCGATGTCCAACGATATTGATGTTGACGTTTTCACCAACCTGAATTTTAGATGAAAAAAGTAGGAAAAACATGACTGTAAAAATCAACCTTGCAAGCACTGCCTGTTTGGCTGGTTTCTGTACACTCTCATCTCTGTGCCTGATAAAGGCTACTTTAAATCTAGTTTTAAATCCCCGAGGTGGAGCAATCCAGCTCCCCTTGGAAGAGTACGTTGTTGTTGTATCTTTTTAGTCCCATCTGTTTTAAAAGCCCTGATGGACTTTCACCATTTGGGAATTGCCACCGGTAATATGACTACCCAGTGGCTTTACAATACCCACTCCTCATTAAAATCTATAGAAAGCCTTTGGGAATATCCTGGTTTAATGAAGAAAGGGAAACAGTCCCTGTATTCCAGCACAGGGCCCTAAACTGGGTCTAACACACTTATTTAGAATTTACATCATAACAAGGGTGCTTCTTGTGCAACCTAAATCTCGCACGTGACATTTTAAAAAGAAAAGAAGAAAGATTATTAGAATAAACAAAGAGAAATATGCAAACCATTTCCCCATTAAGAAAAAGAAGACAAAATAAAAGGGCAATCTATATAAACATCTATGAACCTATCAGGTGTATGAGATACTGAAAGAACAGATAGACAGAATCCTTAGGTCTCACTAAGGGAGTCCTATTTGTGCTTAACCATGTGGCGGCAATAGAATCACAAGAATGGAATAGAGGTTCAGTGCTACCACTCACCCTGCCTTCCACACTCAGCTGGGCACTTGGCATCTCCTGGGACTTCAGTGTTGCTTGGGGCTCTGTCCTAATTCTTACCAAAAAATCTGGGCCTTTGAAACTTCCAGCGGAACTTCAACAAAGACCTAAGGGCGGCTAAAAAGTAAGTGAACCACTCACCTTCCTTTGGGCATAAGTGTAGAACTTTTAATTATCTAATGTAAGTCAGGCATTAGGTCTGGATCTTCCTTCAGTCCTTAGAAAAGCGTCTTTAAAATCTTTGATGTGCCCTTGCCTTCCTGTGGTGCAATCGACGGCAAAGTCCTGTACGCCACCGGCCCCTCAGAAACAAATGATTGCAAAAATATATGTGTACGCCTTTCAAGTGGCATTGGTCGGCCTCCCGGGCCTTCATACAAGTCATGAATTCCTCCTTCCATCTGCCCAGATGAATCGATATTTCCTTGAAAGTCCCCACCATAGTCCTACTCAAGATCAAAGCTGAGGATACCACATCAAACAGTACTGTGTAACTTGGACCCCACCATTCGGTGTCCCATGTAACAATATCAGACTAAAATAGGAGTTATGTTACCCGAACTGGGGTTTCTTGTATGTGGGAATGTACAAAACAGCTTATTTATGAGTGGTCCTGTGGTCAACGGGACCCCTGCCATCTCTTAAACAAACTTTTTTTTTAAGGATTTTTTTTTTAAATGCAACAATGTTCATAGTGAATATATAAAAGTGATCACAGACATGGTGGTCTACTGATCCCAGCAGGCCACAATCCTTGCAATAGTCACCAATTGGAGTGAATCGCAAATTGCAACCTACCTCATGAATAGTAATGTAAGTGGGGCTGTTGTGAACTCTCCCGCTATTGCGGCTACAGCGGGGTGGGGTTCGTTATGGTCTCTTCTGTTTTCAACTCAGCAGACGGTAGCTCATAGCTAACATTATACCGGAATACCGGCCTCATTAGGACAGCAATCAGGAGCAAAGAAGAGTTAAAGCTGGGAAAGAAAGAAGGAATGTAGAATGGAAGGAAGGGTGAATGAAAGGTAACATGGGTGATCGGAAGTATGGATGGATGAGTGGGTGGTATGAATGAGTAGGTAGATGGATGAGTGGGTGAATGGATACATGTATAGACAAGTAAAGGGATTGGGGAGTAAATGGAACTATCAGAGTGTGGATGGATGGATGGAAGGCTTTATTGATGGATGGGTAAGTGAAAGGACGGTTGTAGGGGTGGATAGATGTGTAGATGGATGCACGTGTAGATGATGGATGTGTGAACAGATGGATGGATGGAATGGCTGAATGATTGGATGGGGAGAGATTGAATGATGGATAAGAGAATTAATGGGTGACAGAATGTAACGGTAAAATAGTGGATATCGTGGGTGAATTGAAGAGTGAAAGGATGAATGAATGCTGCTCGGATGGAAGAGACAAGGAAGATCTTCTATGGAGGGTTGGGTCCATTTGCTTGTCATGCCTGATGCGATCAGAGCTTTAGTTCAGAGTGGGGGGGGTGATATTATAATTTTCTGGCTACTCTCTTAAATGTGTGATAGGTCTGATTCCAATCCACAGTGAATGGGAATGATGTTAGCAAACCTATTTGTACATAGGCCGGTTCTTAAAATCTGTCCCTCTACTTCTTAAAATTCCATTCCAGTTTCAAAATGTTGGTGATCAAATTGGGATCACTTATTTCAAATTAAATTCCTATGCTTCTGTCCCTCTGGTTTATATTAGGAGCTAAGATCCTGAATTAGAGTTTGGCAGACAGAGTAATCCATCGCTATTGCAAAGGAGCAGCCTGCTCTCCAAAGTGTTTGGTCCACCCACCTCATTCAGAGACGGGCGGACCTTATTCCGGCAATGGAATTCAGTTGCGGCCATCGGAGAAGGGGCGTTACACCATTGGCCTATTTATGCAATAAAAATGTAATGCCTTTTTTCCTGTCCATCACAGCCAGGAAAAATTTGGTGTCAAGTACCAGGATAAAAAAAAATAATGATCCCTCACCCTGGGAGAAAACTCCAAGGGTGTGTGAATCATTACTTATTTTTGTATTTTAGAAACTAACTCCTACTTTGGTAGTTTGTTTCTGAAAAACAAAAAAAGTTTACAAGTTTGGTGGACAGCCTTCAAACCCGACAAAAAGAGTTCATCAAGTCTTTAGTACATTGAAATTCAGTGGCAGTTCAATTTAATTTACAGAGATGCCCCCTGGGCTGGCAGTCACCTCTAAATGTAGTGGGCTCAGTACCTTCGAGATGGTGAAGGTAATGTTATCTGCCATACCGACAGACACTATTCTGTCCCCCACACGCTCAATCAGGCCGTAAGACCTCAGTCAGCAATGACTCATAAATAGGGCTCCCTGTTTTCCGTTTTTACAGATTTTTACAGATAAATACAGACAGAAAACCATTTATTTTCCTGTCAGTATTTATTTTTGACTGTGGATAAAAACAGAAATTGTGTTGTTTTTGAGTGATTCTAAATACTGCCAATTATGACTACCAGGCCAATAGCTCTACTGATTAAAAGGTAAGGGGGTTAAAAAAATACAGGAATTTTAGTAAAGACCCTTAAACAGCAATAGATGTGCACAACCTTGATGTTAAAAGGTGCATGTTTTCTTATAAGAGCACATTTTATCATCTGAGTGTGTTTATATCCCTGAAACCTGTCAGTCGTTCAGGCATGAGTGCATATTTATTGGTCAAATAAATGTAGAAATATACTCATTTCGGATTAATTTCTTCCCAAAACCCAAAATAAAAATGGATAAATACAGATAAAATTAGCAAAAAATAAATATGGAGAAATACAGACGGAAATGTCCCAAAAATAAATACCATAAAACTGGGAGCCCTAAATATAAACACCATCAATGACTATTGCACTGAATATGAATGAAATTCCATCTATGATGCTAATAACCTGCACAGCAACACTCCATGAAGCCTGCCAGCGACTAATGCCATTGGCATGTCTAAGACTGTGGTGTCGTGAACAAATGCATTAGCCTCGCCCATCCTCACACTACCATGGCATGATCATTATGAGGAAATGACTGCGTGCTTTTTTCCCTGTCTCTTTTGCCATTTCGCTAAGATTCTGTCTTTGTTTGCACACAGCCATTTTGTCTCTCAGGCAGCAGGGATATTTAGTTCATGGAATGTGTTGCATTGTTTTATAGTATATGGAACTTTGTTTACTTGTATGTAGAATGTGGTAAAACATTACTTAATTAAGCAGACTCTGCTGCTGTAAAATAAGACCAGACTTATGATGCAAACATCTGCATGATATTGAATAATTCCGAACATCTCTTTGCGGCTATTGGCTAGCAGTCAGTTAGTCAGTGAGTTCTAATATAGCCTTATAGCCTGCCATGGTGGCTATACCGGCCATGAAAGGCCTGCTCCAGGGCTAAAGGCCCGAGCCGAAGGCGAGGTCCTTTAACAAAGGAGCGGGACTTTGATGCCAGTATAGCCCAGTAACAGAGGGCTATAAGGCTATTAGAACATTCCGCCACTAGAGGGCAGATGTGTTAACAAATAAAGCAAAGGCCTCAAAGAGCCCGAGGGGATTGAAATCTCCTTCGCTCCATGAGGCATTCACTCGCAGGAACATCTGTGAAGGACAGCATTGAAATGCTGAAGCTCCAGGCTTCTATCAGCCATTAGAAGCCTGGAGCACTCCATTGTTTTTCAATGGAGCTTCCAACATCCCAATGTTCTAATATGCACAGGACTTCCTCAACAGATGATTTACTTCTGAAATTATTGCATTTATTATTTTAGATGAATCAATTCTGAACAAAAAATAGCACTACGCTTTTATAATCAACACAAAACAATCTTATTTGCATTATTTGCAACTCTCAAGACTTGTCTAAAGCTTGTCTATAAATAAAATCTTGCACAGTGAAGGTATATGTAGAGTGACTGTCATAGTTTGACTGTTGAATGAAACATTAGTATGAGTCACTGATTGATTCTTGGGAGCAGACAAAGATCACAATGCGTCTTTAACACTCTAGCAATTTAATCCTCATCAGATTACTGAATGCACTGCCAAGAATAAGTCATTTCTTAATCAAATTAATCTTTAAGATGTTGTAGTTAATTGTTATGTGCGATATGCTGACTCCAAAAAACTGGAAAAATGTATTTTTATTGTGTCCAAGGGATATCATTCCTAGTTTGAAAAAACGTGTCATTTGTGATTTCGGTTAACAAATGATACTTGATATTTGTTTTTGAATACTCAGAATTCTAAAAATTATTAAATCACAAATTTTGCATCCGCTGGGATTCTTATCTGCCTCGATTCATGTAGACAGCCTTGGCTTGATTTACAAAGACATTTTCACATGTATTGATCTTTTCTCCTATAACTAGACCAAAAAAGGTATCCTGGTTGGTGGTAATGGGCTCTGTGTCCATATTTCTACATAATGAGTGGAGAGTGGAGAAATCGCAGTAGTAATCCGTGCAAGTGATTAGACTTGGGCAGATCAAAGCGTAGAAACATTAGTGAATAAAATGAATTCCAGAATGTAAAGCGCAGGTGATTTTCTTTTTTATTAAATAAAATATCTAAATGACAAAGAAGCACATGAACCAAGGGAGTTTTTTGCTTGTGGAGACACATGCAACATCACAACCATTTGTAATCCAGCCAAAGGAACTGCCTCCATCAAGGTGGGAGAGTACCACAATTTGAACAGACGCTTCGACTTCTCCTCCCAACCTCCGCCTTTCACCTATGCAACCCATAAAAGCGTACAGGAGGGATGCACAACTTCTTACCAAACAGGCTGGTGTGGAGAACCTGTGAGAATAATTGTACATCCTAGACGTGCAACTCCAACCAGTATGCAAACTTGTGTATCATCGCTGGCTACGTGGGAGAGGCACTCAGGAAAGAAGGTTCAAGCAAAGGCAAAGTCTTCCTAAATAAATTGAATGGAACCTCTTTACAAATGTACCGGATCTCCAAGAACATCTCAAACACCCTTCAGAACAAGGACTCACACAATGCACACAGAGGCAGAGGTCTGTGGGCATTGAAATATTACGCCTCTGGGTCACTCCAGAGAACAGCAGAGACAATATTGACATATAACCTCCAACACTATGCAAGGAGGGGTAGCTGGCAATTGAGGCCCTCCAGCCAAATGTGACCCGACATATCTGCTTCTGGATACCAAAACACAATAGCGTACAGAGTAAACTATATCATGGTTGACTTCCACTGTGCCACATGGGCCAATGGTTGCACACACCCAACTATGAAGTAACCAATGGCCTTGCACGGTAAGTTGGCTCCATTACAAGCTCACTGCTGACGTATGCGAGGTGGTCAACTTGCCATTTACACTGGTCATCCTGGCTAAAGTGCTGGAAAATATAGTGGTTGAGCCGAAAGGCTGAAGTTTGCAGTCCAAGTGTCAGGAATATGTTCAGTAGGTAGAGGGTTGCTTGTATTAGAATGTGTTGTAGTATGATCTAGAGGAAAGGTTGTATGTGTTTTTGACATGCCCACAATATAATTGTTTGGTGGTGGCGGATGAGTAATATGTGTCTCTTTTCAAGTTTTACTCCAAATTGTTGGTACTTCTGTCTCATTTACTTGTTTTTCTGTCCGGTACCAGCTGGTACTCCTTCTTGTGTTACTTGTCTTTTAACTCCAGTACCGGCTGCCCATCTGTGCTCCAGGTATCTAAGCTTAAGCCTAAGGGGCAATACCTTTATTTTCTGTATATATTGTTATATTTTTAGTTATTAGTTAATTATGTGATGATGTGTGTGTAGTGTGGACAGAATGTTGCCTTGACCTTGACTACTCCATCCTGTTTGAGATGCAGCTAGGAACCTCTGGCTTGTGTTCTGGTTTTTGTAAGCATGTGCAGAGGTGTAGAATTTTATAAAACATCTATGAATGAATGAGTTTATTTGATAGCGCTCGCGAATCACCCCCTTAGGGGTATCTCAGCTTACAGTTATTTTATTTATTTATTTTATTTATTGATAAAGTTTTATATAGCGCAAATCAGATACCAAAGAATATCAGAGCGCTTTACAGAAGGGTGGAAGGAAGATAAAAAAAAAACAATAATGACATCAAGTAAGAATACACAACATGAATAATCGCAAAAATTTACAGCCAAATGACACAAAGGAGAGTAACATAATAAACAGATAATAGCGGGTTAAGAGGGGAGCGCACAATGCGGTAAGGAAGAGCAGAATCACATGAAGGAACAGTGGTTGTAGGATCAATGATTTGGAGCCGGTGGACCTGGCCCAAATTAAGGAAGGAATGTGTCCATTAGGATTCTTTTGGCTTCCTGTTTGAAACCAGTTGTTGATGAGATTCTGCGTACTTCCGGTGGCAGAGAGCTCCATATCTTTGGGGCCGCGCCAACAGGTTAAAACCAAGTTAAAACAGAAGAGTTTTTAGTGCTTTTCTAAAATGTATTATAGGCAGGACAAGTTCTGGCATGAAATGGCAGTTTGTTCCAAAGGTTAGGAGCCAGATAGGAAACAATCTTCCACCCCATCTAGATTTGTCGAATACGGGGACTGTCAGTAGTTCCTTCTCACTGGAACGCAAGTTCCTAGCAGGGTAATATCGTTTGAGCCTCTGACAAAGATATTTGGGGCCCTTGCCCAGCGGGGTAATCTATTTGCTGATGGGAATTTGTGTGCTGTAACACTTTTCGCCCTAAGTGGGATGGTATGCCCAGACGTGGATCCCTTGCTCACTGTGCAACTGGATTCAAGCTCGCCTGGCTGAAGAAGGGTGACATACCCTGAAACTGGTCCCGGGATGCTTGTTTCTGGTCCAGGGAGGAACTGGCCTGGCAGCTCGGTCTGGACTGTTCCCATGGGGCACAGGGTCAAGACTGATTTGCATATGGCTGGGTCCAAACTGGGGTGGCGTAGTGGGCAAAAGAACGATGGATTTAACCCAGATCTTTTGACTGGGGGAGAATGTTTGCGTTGTCGATCATTCCGTCCATCATTTGTTTGCTGTAACACTTGTCCCTATTGGCACCATATTGTAAGGGGGCAAATTGGACAGCATTTTTATTATATCAGTGCTCTGATAACAGCATCTCTGAATATGCACACATTGTATCTGGGGTTGGATTCTAGCAAGGCTCTGATTTTCCAACATTTCCACAAATCTAGAAACAGGCGCTCGAAGTTGATTGTAGTTCATGGGTTGGGGCACCCTTTGATTCTGTGCACACCCTCTAACTTGCATACCGACTGGTATTTACCAACTCCTCTCCAACATCTTCCCACACTGGAAAAGGTTGGAATGTTACTCCTGACAGGATCAAGAGTAGAACTTTTACAAGGAGGGAAAAGGGTGTAGAAAAAGTAAATCTGCAATCTCTCAGCAGATTACCCCAAGAGCAAATATAACAAGGTATTTGTAAAATGCATGTTCAGCCTAGGATTTCCTGATGCTGAAATAGGAAATGTTTATCGTTACTCAACTCAGCTGTACTCATGTTATCGACCTCTGAAGAATAAAAGGCTAAGCAGAGCCAACGAGATTTGAACCCGTGACCATGTATATTTGCCCAAGCAAAAATGTTTTGAGAAAACATGTTCTAGGAGTTCTGTTTCTAGGCATATTTTAGCAAACTTTTCTGAATTCTGGAAAGTCACATATCTGAAATAATGCAAGGTCATATATCTGTAGGTGCACCTTTTTGTCTTTCTCTAAGAATTGGGCCCTAAGCGTATTTTCGTGTTGTCCACAAAGAGTTTGCATTGATTCTCCCTCCATTTTTTTTTAGATACTGAATTGCATCAAACAAATTTTACAAAAAGATGCCTCAAAGAAATGTTTTCAAGGGTTGTGCAACGGTTCAGCAGAACACTTCTCTCAAGTTGAATTTTTGTATGTGTGCATTTAATTTTGTACTGTATTGTAATTGCATTTTATAGCGCTTACTACCCACTGACGAGGTGTCAAAGCGCTTTTTCGGCGAGTAGCACGCTGCTCCTGATCCAAAAAAGGATTAGTGGGGAATTAGTATAGTGAAATATGAAATTAATTTGAGCGGTGGATATGTTAGTCTGTTCTTTGAATTGAGAAGGATAGTGGAGGGAAAGAAGAACGAACAAGAGAAGCAACATTGTTTCCAGGTTTCTGCATGTAATCAGAGATCACTTTAAGTAGTCTCAAAGTTTTCAATGTTGCAGTCGTGTACCGGTTTTTGTACTGGAACCACTGTCAGTAATGCAAGTTGAACTCACAGCTCATTACATTTCCTTGCAGCTACAGTCTTATTAGTAAATACTTTGAATTAATATAAGACATATATATGTTTAAATAATTTACACACACAAATACAAATCCCGCTTTACTAGCAAAAATCCTTTGTGCTTCGGGGACTTGGGTCTACTTGTCCATCGAATATCGGCCCTTGGCCCCAAACAATATCTCCTGGGCGTCGGACGATAGGAATTCCACACCACTGAATTGTGGAGGGATTTGGGTGGGACTAAGGTTTTCACAGCAGCACACCAGTATCAATGTTTCTGTCTGTAGGGATCTTACGTGTCACTCCACTGATTTATCCTTTCTTATTAGTAGTTTGTTTATTGTAATTTATTTCTGACCAGATGTGGTTATGTAAGTGCCTCAAAGCAAATATAAGTGTTTTTTGTTGCTAGTTGTGTTGTTCACCAATTAAGTCTAAGGGTGAGGTTGTGGGATGTGATAAAAGCTTTATAGCTGAAAATCGAAGATATCTTTGAAATCAATAAATAAAAAATTCATCCCTTTGGAAGCCTAGATGTAGCCTCTAAGCCATATGGTCAAGCATTGGTTAGCTAGCAAGAGGATTAATGTTACCAGTGTTCAATGTCTGCTATGAGCAGTAGGTAAACTGCTGTTGATAGGGCTGAGTTTGAGGAAGATAGCACAAGTTGCAGATTTTGGGTCACTTTTTCTTTGAAACTCTTGTGAACTTTCAGAGTGGCTGAGACTTAAAAACAACAAATCATGATCAATGAATATAGCACCCAAACTGGCCAACATTATCAACTTGCTTAGCCTGCACCGTGACATCTTGGTCAGCTTCAAGACTTGTACCACACATAAGTTGAAAACCCCATGCACAGACTATAGCTGTTTCAGATTGTAAAACTTTTTGTTGTGGTAGAAGACATCAGAGCTGCTGTAAAAATTGTGGTACTCTTTTTTCTTTTAAGGCGAATTTATTTAAAATAAATGCAATTATGTGAGTTCAAGAGTAGTCACACTTACTGAGATAGGTTTGTGCAGTTCCTCAAGCTCCCTGTGCTTCAGCTGCCTTATCCTTTTGCCTCTTCTTCCTCATTAGTAGCCTTCGTTCCCATTCATACTCCTTCATCAGCATGTCGTAGTCTTGACGCTTGCAGTAGTCCTAAGCGTGCCGCTCATGTTTGCATGCTAGAAAGTTTGGCCAGTTGCCCCTCTTGCACTTCATGAACTCGATTCGGTGGTGGGCATAGTAATCCCATTGCGCTAAGGGGAGCTGAGCACCTTCCATCTCTGCTTGGGTAGCTATCATCACTAGCTCCTTCCGCTACTCCAGGAAGCCCAACTTGGGGCTGAAGGTCGGCATGTTCAGAGGGTTGGGTTCCTGGGACCCCATGTACCAGCAGGCAAGATGCGCCCGATAGCTTTGACTAGCCCAATAGTCTCTGCCTGCCCTGACAGGAAGTCACCTACAGCCGTGACCTGGAAGCAGTGCACCAGCTACGCCGTAGAAAGAAAATCAAATTGCGTTACTCTCAAACCTTGATAAAGTGAAGGAACCTCCTTGCTGATAGGGGCATTGAAATCACGCCCCTCTGACAAATCTTTGATATGCAGCCGTCCCCACTGACTAAACTTTGAAAAGGTAAACAAATAACACCTGCTCTTGGATAACTGACTCTGTCTGTCCACCCACATTACCTTCAGGTCTCTCATTTCATGGTATTTTTCCATGCATCTACTATGCCTGCAATACATCGTCTAGGGTAATAAAAGCACATTACGATGCCACTGGGACCACCACCAGGCCATCGGTGGCTATCCCACTGACAGACAGCCATTTGGGCCGACTGCCACATTTACCAAAATAAATAATTAAAACTTTTATTTTTCATTTTTACAATCAATAAAGGCCAATATAGGACCATAACACAAAGCAATGCGTTTGGATGTGTTCCACGACAAAGTCCAAAGGTGTATATACAGTACATGATCACTGTCAGGTGTACCAATTGTCCAACAACAATAAGCTAATCATAAAAGCTTTGGCATAATATCACTCATCCCCTACAGTAGAACATCCACTAGTATCTGAGTCATGCCGATCACTTAAGTGCACCTGAGGATTTAAGGAACCTCGGCATAGCTCCCTCCAAATTCCAAGGTTCTCATCTAGCTTCTCATCCCTCCTTCTAGACTTCATATGGGCCTCCTAGGCCGACCGCCACATTACGATGCAGGACCCTTTACTGTCGCCGCCCCTGACAGGGTCTACTGATTACGATGAGGCAGCTGTCAGAATTGTGATCCTTAATGGAGGCGGTGCCTGCGCAGGCACCACCGCCAGGATTACGATGTCCATTTCCAACAGCATTTTCATGGCGGTCCCACCCATTTATAAAGCATCCCAAAGGAAGCCCACTACATATCTGGCTCTCAAGTCCAGTATCTTGGCACAGCAGCATTGCAGGCTTGGTGAAAACCCGACAGAAAGCATTCTCCTGCTAAACTCTGATGATCCAGAACAAGATTAATTCCAGATTCACAAGAAACAGCTCTCCTCCTCTTCCGCAACAAAATGAGAAGACGTCTCTTCACTTAAAAACTTGCTATATCCTATTGTCTTCTCGCTGATCCAGAAACATTTGTTTTCATTTGCCAACACTCTAGAATCTCCTTTCCAATGTTCCCCTGCCTCTTTCATCTATTACAGAAATGTAATTTATTCAATTTTTCACGGAAGCACAAAACCTTGACATTGTCAAATCATCTAGAAAAACAAAGCAAAAAAGACAGTTGAAATACATGATCGACATAAAGACTAAATTAACTGTACACATGTAAAGACAAAGAATTAAAACAGGTTTTTACACAGCAAATAAAATAAATTGAAATTTAAAAAGCTCAACAGGATTGACAAAAGTTAAGGAATAATAAAGACAATTTTCTAATATATGGTTACCCCGAAACACTCCTGAAATGTAGCCACAGTCACATATGTCCCAAAAACCTCACATTTGTAATTAGAGTTTTGTAGAAATTACAGCTAGATACCAAAACAACCCCACCTACCTCCAGAAACGAATCTGCAATTATACAATTGTAATATTTTAATAAATCTGTTAGATCTCAAAATGAAATTCATAAGCGTTTTTACTATTATGTAACTCATTTGCCGCCATTTTGTAACCTCAGAGCATTTATACTACAGGTACTGTCCATATTCTGAATTTACAATGCAATTTTAAATGGGACGAGCATGTTTTACTCAGTACTTGAGCCAGAAAAATGCAATTTTTATTGCTTCAGCAAGAAGGAAAGTTTATATTCATGTTGCGATGAGCACAACTCTCATATAAAATGCAATACCTGTGCGACAAGATGTAATAACAGGCTAATTACAGGGCTGGGGTTAAAGTAAAATAAAGGGATTAAAAAGACTTTAATGGTTTTATATAGAAATACCGACGCAAGTTTAACTTATTGTGAAATCAAAAACATAACTAAGAGCTGAGTCAATGAAAATGTAATATGTGCTCTCTAATAAGGTGTCAATGACACACCCACAACACCATGGTTCACTACAGATCCTCTGAGGTGTGGAGTCATCCAACAGGTTTGTCAAGGATTCCCGCCTTCCAAGCATGGGATTTAATCACTTCTTCATAGCCGCATATCTTCAACCAGCTTATTAAATAGGGTGGCTCCTGATAACATGGTATAAAGGATCCACGTTAAGAAGACCTAAGTTGACTCCAGCAAAGAGCACGGTCACGCGAACAAGGAGTTCAGGTCCCTCTTCAAGGATCAAAGCCATCCAATCAGCGGTTGAGTCACTTTAACAAGGATCAGGGTTACTCCATCAAGGGACGCAGTCATACCATGAAGAGGAGTGCTACACCAAGGAAGAACATGGCCACTCTACGATGAAAGATACAGCCACTCGGATGAGGAACAGTGCAGACCATAGTTTGTTTTATAAGGTCTTTGGACACTCTGACACGGAGTACACGCATTGTACATACTTCATTGTAATCCCAGATCGGTCACTCAGATGTAGCAGGAGCTCTGTCACTTTGGCTGCGAACACATTCAACACATCAAGAAGCACAGTCCTTTGAAGAGCGCGGTCACTCAGCCGACGAGGCTTGTTGCTTCGGCTTGGACCTTAGTGACTCTGTCGAGAAGAGCCACCACTCCAACGAGGAGCACAGCAAGTAAGACAATGCCCTTTTTATTAATGTGTTTTCTGTTTTTTGTTTCACAATATGAGAATTGGAATATCCACAGGTGGGTTTTCTTTTTATATGTGCTAACCATTATTTTATTGTATTCTAGTTAGCTTTCTTTAATTTTAATTAATTAAGACTGTAACTCTAGGAATGCATTAGTTTCTATATTGAAAGCCCAGAAACACTGACTTTGACACATTTCTGCCAGCATAAAATACTACCACCAGATTAGGACCTGCTTTAGAAAATGAACAGATATCTCTTTCACAATTCCCTTACTAAATGTGTGCTTAAAAGGCTTAAATGTAGGTGGTTTAGCCAACTGGAATTCTTTTAAATTAAGTCTGCCTTGGCATTTGTTAGTTTTAGAAACTGCTTTTTGCGCTTGTTACTCAATGTTTACTAACAGTCCGCGGTAGAGACCCTACATTTCAGTAGAAACCTTGCAGCACCACCAATTCTGCTCCAGTGACATCTGTGAATGCCACTGTGTATCTGCAAGTAACACAACATGTGCACATGCCATATCTGTGAGTACCACCAAGCATACCCCAGTGGTATTTTGAAGGACTGCCAACTGCAGCGGTGGTCCCTGCAAGTAACGCTAAAGTCATCATGTTATATCTGCGAGCACAATCAGCTGTGCACATGTGGATGTTGTGCGTACCACCAACTAGTGTGACCACCTCACCACAGGTCTACGAAGACGCTCCTGAATTTTTCACCTACAAATTATTAATTTCAGGTGTGGTTTTCTAATTAGTTCATGGAGGCAAAACAAGACTACAACTCCCAGAACGCGGCCAGCTATATCACAAAGGTTCAGAAATGGAAACAGTGTCCGTAATGACCTAGAAGGAGGTGGCCACCCTACCACCAACTCTGATCATGCGGTACCCTAAAGGAACCACCAACTGTGCACTTTTATTTGCAAGTCAGTCTCATCCTGCTTGGTCAAATCTATAATAATATCTGTAAAAAAATTGAATAGGTCACATATTTAGGTTTCGTGTTCAGATCAACTAATACAGCATCAGAACTTTGAATTGTCACATCCATATCTTTGTCCTTTTTCACAAGTTCCCTCATGTACTGCTTCCTCTTTCCTAGGGATGAAGGGTGTTTGTCGTTTCTTCGGATGCCTCCTCATCATTGCCCAACTGACTGCTCCGGGATGTTCGGTTCAAGGTATGGCTTTCCCACCACTGTCCCATATCTACAGGTCACTCTTAGATCTGCCCAAGAGTCTGGCAGTGATCTCTCGCTTCTTTTACAGCGTGCGCATCTAGGTGCCTCTTCGTTTCAGTGGGTCCTTGTAGGATCTTGGGTGTCAGTTAGGAGTAGCCAAAAGTACTCACTTCAACACTTGGCTCACCGATGGTATCCATTTCTTTTTCCCTTTCTACCCTGGTATTATGGGTCACGAAGGGAACATCAGGCAGAGAAATTAAATGTAAACAGTTTCCGCTCCTTACTCTTCTCTGGTTCATCATCATTGGCTTTTGAGAGCTATGGCTAGGACAAGGGTCAAATCCCATGATCTCATATTGGGTCAATGGTTGTGTGATCTATTTTCCAGCAGCTGTGCTATTTTAGTGAACCAAGAGCCATGAGTGTGAGTATCCAGTTCCTAGTTTCCTACAGATCTTTGTACTGCACACCACGATAATGTACCTCCACCCACAGGCCACTTTGATGATTGTGCTTATGCAACTGTACAACTTCTGTTTGGCCGTCCTCCTGGCTAGGTTAAAAGGTCTGAAGAGAGAATGATTTGGAAAATGTGTGAAGCATCATATGGGGTAGTTTTGTAAGTGAGGGCAGATACATGTACGAGGAAGTGATGTTTGCAGTTTTCCGCAGGTGCGGTGTGTCAGCCAGTGACATCTCCAAGAAGCTTGAAAATTGGTCTTTTTTGGTTTGTTAATGAGAAAGGAATAGAAAGGAAATGTCTGTTTCGTTTAGAAGTGGAGAGGCTGGCTGAGGGCTGTGAGGTCAAACCAATGGTCACTGTGATTGGGGAGAAAATGGAGAATTTATTTGTAGGATTAGGAAATGGGTATGGAGTTACGTATACTTTGAACGTTAGATTAGAGCTACATTTCAGTTTTAACACATAATGGCTCTAGTGGTATTCATAGTGAACATATTCGTACCGATTCACATCTGTATTTTGTGGTAGGTAACATTAGCTCTTATTTACTTACTACAAACCACGCATCGATCCTTTCTATGTGGAGCGCTCTAAACGTCGAAGCGAACCATGGGAAATTGTGGAATGGGACGAATTTAGAATGGTGTAAGCATAGGTTTCGAGGGAGTTATGAAGGAGTTTAGGGTAGGACAAACTTATACTAACACCTAACCACAAATGAGTAAGCTTGTTGTTATTCACAAAAAACACTTTTAAAGTTACTACAGCCCACAAGGCACCAAAAACTGTTGCAAATGTACTCCAGCCCACCCAGGTTGGGAGTTGGTTCTAGTACTACACATGATAGATCACAAGTCCTGCAACATATTCCCATAAAAAACAATGGAGATAAGGATTTAGCATAACACCCATAGAAAATAATGTTAAATAAATTAAATTATTCAGACTTTTAATATTGAACATATATATATATAATTTTCCGTTAGTATTTACACCTTACATTATATTAAAAAGTAAATTGTTTATAATTTACAAACAATTTCATTGAACTTTACATTTAAATTTAGCAATTATTAATTAAATATTAATATTCTATCGTGGGTGGTATATTCTTGTTTAAAAACAATATTTCTAAAATACATTATTCGATTTTAATGATTTCAATATTTAATAAATACTTATTTTAAATTAATTCACAACTATATTTTCCATTCAAGTATTTATTTTTTTAAATTGTAAAATGAATGAATTTTACATATACTTTACCATAGGAGATCTCTGCTTACATGTAGTGGCAGTTTTACACTCATAAATGTATTCTTGTATGTCTCCATCCCCTGGTATTAGAGGGTGGAGACATTTTAGTAAAGACTTTGGTGTAAATCTACACTCAGAAATAGTGAATTGCACAAAAGTGTAGAGTTACACCTATGTGCAAGAGTAAAACTACTCATGAGTAAATCTGCATGTGTCAACTTACCTTTGTGCTTAGGGTTCTTCATATTCTCTACATACTCCCTGGCGCTTTCTATAAGTCTCCTTCCCCCATTGTCTTATTTGGCTCAAAAACTTTCAGCCTATGACATGAGATATTGTCAATCACATCTTGGATCAGCCCAGATGAGTATTTTAGTCTCACTTTCTTCTCTTTGCTGTTTGGGTGTATCCTTCTACATCCATTAAAATGCACAAGGGTCTATTTTACTTCATTAAGTTATACTCATTCCTCATACATTTTGGGCATGATGAACCAAGCAATTTTAGGGTCACCTTGTCTAGTGTGAGCCTTTGCGTCCTCAAAAGGGCTTTTATAAATGTATTCAGTAACATGTTACCGAATCACAATTTGGGTTTTAGAATAAATACAGAATCAGTAGCTGGAAGGGGCATGTGACAGACGTCTCTTCCTAATCCAGATTCTTTACCTTATGTATTAATGTTCAGCGACCAAATTCCAGTTTTTTATCCCCAAATCAAAAAGGGTGGTAAACATTTACAATTAGGAAGGGGCACCTTCCCCTTTGTGAATGTCAACAAAAAAATTTTTTTTTAGCAGGCAGTGGTACTCGCAAAAAATGTTTATAAAAGTATTCATTGTCCTTTTTAAATGCACCCTGTTTTACTTTTAAGAAAATGAGCTGCATTTAAAAAAAAGTTTGCTTTATTTAAAAGCAATAACAGACATGGTGGTCTGGTGACCCCAGCAGGCCACCATGCCTGTAACCTTAACCAATCATAAAGGGTTTCAATTTGCATCCTGCCTTTTGCGTATTAATGAGGTAGATCGAATTGTGGCATACTATGAATCTGTATTTTGTGAACCAATCTATTAATACATGGGTTGGTTTACAAAATACCAATGTGTTCAGTACAAGTCGGTGTGCACCTTGCACCCACTTTTACCAAATGCATTTTAGTAGATTACTATTAAGAAATCCCCAAATGAAAATCATTATTTGATGCAATGTGCAATTCTTTGATAGGAATCCTAATGCATTAGAACCTCTACTCATTTCATTGTATACCTAAAGCACATCTTTTTAAAACTGTGTTGCATTATATCAGCCTATATTGCTTTTGTCAGTTCTCAAAGTCAGAGCATCAGACCTATTGGCTTTGCCAGTGCTTCTTGCTAATTTGAAACTTGTGATGCAACACACGGAAGCAACAGATAATAATGTGTATCCATATTATGATGAAGCACCACCTCTGCTATTTTAATGTGTTTACTTGCTGGTGGAAGAGGGAGTTAATTTCTAGTCCTGGATGAATCATAAATGATTTGGATGAGACGGTGCACCTGTGGTCCATGAAGAACTGTTCACCTGCAGCATTAATAGAGGTAGGAAAACACCAGGCATCTGGGCTAGCATGCGGAACTTGCAATATCGCATTTTCATGTGCAGACACAGCCGAAAGTTAATACCTTCTTCGGGAATATGGAGGCGAGCTTCACTCAAGGCCCATAGCCAACTCGCCGACCATACTCAAGGCAATGAGCCTTGCTGGGACTGTGCAGACTCTTCTTCAAGGAAATATCCCACATTGGAAACATGGCGGCTCAACAGAAGGCAAATGTCAACTCTCTGAAAATCAGCATATGTCTCAGAAGACAAATAGTCTTTCAGGGTACTTGCAGGACAACTCAAGGCAATGACCCACTTTGCTAATGTACAGACTCCATTGTAGTCATTTAGCCTCCCTAGGATTGTGCAGACCTAACTGGAAGCGTCTGGCATCTCTAGGAATATGCAAGCTCAACTGGAGGCAATTGACCTCCTTAGGATAAGGCAGCCCCAATGATAGGCAATTGGCCTCTCTAGAAATATGAAAACCCAACTGGAGGCAATTGGTCTCTCTAGGAATATACAAACCCAACTGGAGGCAATTGGCCTCTTTAGGATTAGGCTGCCCAATTGGAGGCAATTGCCTCTCTAGGAACATGCAAACCAGATTGGAGGCAATTGGTTTCTTTAGGATTGTGCAAACCCAAATTGAGGCAATTGGCCTCTTTAGGATTGTGCTGGCCCAACTGGAGGCAATTGGTCTCCCTAGGAATATACAAACCCAACTGGAGGCAATTGGTCTCTCTAGGAAAATACAAACCCAACTGGAGGCACTTGGTCTCCGTAGGAATATACAAACCCAACTGGAGGCAATTGGCCTCTTTAGGATTAGGCTACCCAACTGGAGGCAATTGCCTCTCTAGGAACATGCAAACCCGATTGGAGGCAATTGGTTTCTTTAGGATTGTGCAAACCCAAATGGAGGCAATTGGTCTCTTTCGGATTGTGCAGACCCAACTGGAGGCAAATGTCATCATTTTGTAGGCATGAGAATTCTCTGTGCTTGCATCTTCAAAATGACTTTTTTTCAATTATTTAAACACATAATAGTAGACTAAAGCCCGATCAGTACCGTGATGGCAGGTTCCTTCAGTTGAAGCTGTTCCTTTGATGGAGCGGCAATTTCTTCTGGTAATTTCTCAATGCAAAACCCTCATGCTACCTCTAATTTACCGCTGAAAAGGTGTTGGGCCCTTGACACCATGTATTACCTTCAGGAGACTTTAAATAATCATGTACAGTAAAAAATGCAATTATTATTTTAAGCCAATAAAGAGAGAGTTGTTGAGTATTTTAAAGGGTTTTATTTTCTAGTCAAAAGTAAATTTTTCAAATATTTCCGTGAGGTTGAGAGCTTACAGAGACAACTGGTGTGGGGGGGCAGGCCCCGGATCGCCATCGTTAAACTGTCGCTCCCATGGTACGACGGTGGAATTGCTTTGCCTGATATCCGTCGCTATTATTGGGCGTCTCAATTGGGGGCAATAAATCATTGCATGTATGGCCCTTTGCCGAATCCGGCCTTCGAGATGGACAAATGGTTGTTGCCGGGGGGTGACTATAATAGAGCCCTCTACTCGAGACTCTCCCCTCGAAACGTAACGGGCCCCACTAGGACGGCTGTCCAGGTGTGGAGACATGCTTCCATGGCGCTTGGGTGGACTGATAAATTAACTCGTGCCACCCCACTGTATGCATCCGATAGACTTGGCTCTCTCTGGCAGTCGAAGGGGTTTGATAGGTGGGACTTGATAGGTATCAGCAGGATTGATGATGTTTGGACTAAGGGGAGAATGAAGACGTTTGAGGAATTGAAAACCGAGTACGCTCTGAGCGATCGCGAATTTTTTCACTATGCGCAGGTCCGCCACGCGGTGCTCTCGGTCTTCCCTTCGGGTGTGGAGATTCCGGAGTCGTCCCCGCTTGAGGACAGGGTACTGGACGGACATGTTCCTGATAGTACGATTTCGCTTATTTATAAAAAATTGATCAACTCCAGGTCTGATCTCCTGTTTCGCCTTAGAGAGGTCTGGATTGGTGATGGGCTGGAACTGGACGATGAGGACTGGCAGGCGGCGATCTCTTCCCCTAAAGAGGTGGCCATCCAGGCGCGCCTTAGATTTGTGCAACTTAAAATCCTGCATAGAGTGTATGTGACTGGTCCCCGTTTGGTACACATGGGCTTTTCTGTGGATGGTTTGTGTCGGTGTGGATGCGGTCTCCTGGGCACCTTTTTACATATCATTTGGGAGTGCCCTGAGGTAGTGTGATTCTGGACCCGTGTGCACGAGGTGATGAGTGAGGTTACGGGGGTGCGATCGATGCCGGAGGCTAGGAGATGCTTGCTGAATGTGTGGGAACCGAACGACTACTCCGTATCGCAGCTTCGATGGGTGACCTTGGGCAATATGATCGCCAAAAGAGACATTGCGCAACTGTGGGGCGCTCAGGGACCACCCGGGATTCGGAAATGGAAACAAAACATGGACTGGTGCATGTTCAGGGAAAAAACTGTATATATTTCTCGGGGTACCCCCCGCAAATGGGGGAAGATATGGACTCAGTGGAACACTTACCGTGGTGATATATGTACCCCCCCTCTCCCTGACCCAGATGTTGCACCTACGTCCCCGTAACCCGAGGGTTCCTCCACTTACTACTGTGTATTGGATATATTTTGTTCCTTCTGCCCCCCCCCCACATGTGAGAATCTTTCTTGATGGAACATACGCTCATTGATTAACCTTCCCGCTCCCACACCATGTAATGCAACGTTGTTTATATTGCTGTCTGCTCTTTCTCTTTATTCCTTGCAAATTGTTTGTGTTTGTGTTTATAAAATTAATTAAAAGTTTCAACAAAAAAAAAGTAAATTTTATTTTTCTCTGACCCTTTATTCATTAGTAAAATATCAATCAGGTTACAGAATTTGGAAAACAGGAAACATAGCAATAATACAGAACACATTACAGTCTGCATATAAGCATTACATGTAGGAAAGAAATGTGGCGCAACATTCTTAAAGAGTTTGTAAGAAAAATAGTCTTGCAAAGCTAATCAATAATTAAATAGTTGGCAAAAATCTCCCATTAAGAGAAATAAATGCATAAGACAAATAAATCTTTTTAGACCTAATTAATTAGTCAAAGCATAAACTTAAAGTTTAGCATCTAAATCTAAAGAGCGTTTCTATCTGTTGCTGCTCTGTGCATCTCTGTGTCTAAAGAGCAAACAAGGAGGGAGACAGCCCGCCCTTCACCAGACCTCAAAGGAATGTGGCCTGCAGTGCCAAACGTTTCTCGTACCTAACCCATAGGATGTTTGGCCTAATCTGTTCCTTCTCTCAAGAGCTCACACCCCCCCCTAATGAGCCTAGAAGGCAAACCCCCTCCAGAGAGATCATTATTTTATACTCTAATTCTTGGCAGACTACACAAAGATGTTTCATTTTCAGGAAAACTTGTACGTGATTGGTCAGTCATGATGGCAAGAGTTCTCACTACCCTGACTCATTCTAAAAACCTGACTTTACCAGTTTTAACAAAAGAAGCGCAAATTATTTAATACATTTATAAACGTTTGCAACATTTACTAGGAAAAATGTTTCATTCAAATTCGTCCTTCCTTCCTTTCAAAGCGCAGTAGGACGGATACTTTAGTTAGCTAGTACATTGGCACAATCACAAGAATGTACAGTTCAAGATGTCCTTGACTTCTTGTCATGAGGAAAGCTGGCGCAGTCTGCGCATGCACCCTTTTCTGAAAATGCATGTCATAGCCTTGCTGGATTCACAGGCAGCCATTTTTCTTAGGCCCCAAAAATAAAAGAAACACAAAGAGAATATTAATTTCATGTAAATCAGCCCATTATGTTTCCCAACTCCATACTAATACCCCTTATAAATGTTTACCTAGCCAAGCTATTAGTTTCAAGCAGCTTTTCTATTGTTTATGACAACATGCAAAATAAATGTGCAATGTGCAACATAGCATTTTCATGCATTTAGTGTAAAATGTAAAAGCACACACAGTTAATATAGCACACACAGCAATATGCTTTAGAGTTTTAAACAGCTTTTCATGCAAAAAAAGCATTTAGCCCCCTGTGTGGTGTTTGGTGCATTATTAATTCACACACATTATAAAAAGAGGTGTTATTAACTGAAAATATTTATCAAAATATGCAACAAGTCAAAGTCTTTTAAGACAGAAATAGTGAATTTAGATTACAAGGAATGAGCTGGAAAGAGAGAAACACATTCTATTAATCTTCAAAGGTAAAAAGGCCACTTTTCTCTACAATGCAAAAACACATGTTAATTCAGCAAAAGCATTTCAGACTGAATAGGCCTCGCTTTCCTGTTTTTCATGTGCCATGTTTTTAACCTGCACCAAAATGTGCGTGGCAATTTAAATGTAGCCTGTCTGAAGCACAAAAAAATAAAACAATACCTGACTGCAGATCAAATCTGCTCCATCACCTTCCTAAGATCAGTTCTTGTATTACAGAAATTCCATTGTGAATTTCTACTTAAAAAGACCACCCATGCAGAATTTCTCAACAAAAGTGTATGCACCTTGAAATTTGGAGATACAATATCAAGTGAGGACAAAACAAAATATAGGCAGGTAAGTCAGTCTAGATTTAATATACCTAACTTCACTTACATGCACCTATGTGGTACATATAACAAGGTACTGTACTGCAGACTTCAGAATGGTAAATTAGGGAATAGGGATTCTATACTTCCCTATATGCACTTACCTTTCGATATTGTGAAGCTATATAGTATTCGGATGGGTGGAGGGTTCATATTCATTTACAATCGCAAAGTATCAGTTCTAGAAATTTTCCCCTCTGTGCATGCAAGATTATTAACACATGTATGTGTGATTATAGAATTGAATCATAAAGACTTACTTATAAGTAAACGCATTACTCTTCCCACCCTCCAGGTTTGCTACTGAATTCCAGGAGTAAGCTTTGAGTACTATTAGCTGGCCACTGGAATAAGGGAGCAAACCTTGAATTCTACACCAGTAAGGCGATTCGATTTGATTTGAAAAACTTTATTTTGGAAGTGAAACACAGCCATAAAAGCACAGTACAAATATACAAGGTATCCTTAAAGCAAAACAAATCACAGCCAATTATTCATTAAAAAGATAGAAACATAAAAGCACTCAGAATAAAAACATGTGCAAAATGCCAGGAATATGCAGATCTAGGGCCAGATGTACGAACATTACATTTGCAAGTCACAAATTGCATCAAATTGCGACTCGCAATTTGAGACTCGCAAAAGTGAATGAACAAGAGTGTCTCAGGCACTGTTTGCGATTTCCAATGGGCTCACAAATTAATATTCATGAGGCAGTCGCAATTTGCGACCCCATTGGGAATGGCTAGCACTCACAAGGATGGTGGCCTGCTGGGGTCAGCAGACTACCATGTATGTGACTGCTTTTATAATAAACCAGTTTTTATTTAAATGCACCCGTTTTCCTTAAAGGAAAATTAAACATTTCAGTTTCATTTTTTAAGGGCAGTCAGTGGTCCCTGAGACCTCTGCCTGCTCTTAAAAAATATGTTAACACCCATTCACAAAAGGGAAGAGTTCCCCAGGAGACCCCTTCCCGTTTGCGAGTGGCTTTCCACCCTTTTGTAAAGGGTGGTAAACTGCAAAACAATCATACATTGCAGTCAGGCTCACTATTAGGAAGGGACGTCCTTGGCACGCCCCTTCCTAATAGCGAGTTGCAAACCAAATTTTGCTAGTTGCTAATAGGTTAGTGACTCTCAAAATATGGTTTGTACATGGGGCTCACCAATTTTGCGGTCGCAAACGGGCCGAATTCCCATTTGCAACCTCACAAAACATTTGTACATCTGCCCCCAAGTCTATTAAAAAGCCATTTGTTTTTTCCTGCTAAGAGCACATTTTAAAAAGGACTTTCCACTTCGACTGACTTCACAGACTCTTTATTAGGCATGAATTTCACCCAACATGTGCACAAGGCTACTCATGCCAAGGGGCACATTCTGGACCAGGTCTGGACCTCCAATATAGAAATCACACCTCCCCTAGTCTCTCCCTGTACCTGGTCCGACCATGATTTTATTTCCTTTACTATGGCTTATACGCCTTTCACTTCATTGCCCCCGGCTGGCAACTTTACGGCCAGAAACTGGAAACAGGCCAACTTGGACGATTTCCATGCCCTTCTTACAGCCACCTCTCCCAACAAACCGGCCTCCATCTCTCTCCAGGCCTCCAACCTTGACCGCTGGCTAGAAGTAGCCAGCGACAAGGTAGCCCCTCTGAAGAATATTCGACTTAAGCGCCCCCACGACGCCTAACGCTGGTTTTCTGGCGAACTAAAGAAGGAAAAGCTGACACTTAGACAAGCAGAGCGCCGTTGGCGGCGTGCCTATGCCCCTGAGGAGAGAGCGGTCTATGTAGCCTTACTAAGAAACTACAAGGATTCCATCATCCAGACTAAATCTGCTTATTTTTCTCAAAAAATCACGAACTCATCCACTAAGGCCAAAGATATTTTTTCAATTGTCAACGAGCTCGCACAACCTGATAGGGTGACGGCTAAACCCGTTCCTTCACAAACACTTTGCGACTCCTTGAAATCGTTTTTTATTGACAAAATTTCCCTTATCAAGGATGATATCCCCATTCCCATTTCACCCCCCACCCTCCCCGTAATTTGTAAAAACCCCTTCACGCTCAATCAAATTCCTTTGATCTCCAGAGTAGAATTCTTGACCCTATTGAACAAGGTGGGATCTGGCTCGCCTAATGATTGCTGCCCTCCCCATATTCTAAAAGAGGCCATTCTTACCTGCCCCGACCCGCCACTCTCACTCCTTAATAACTCCCTTAAAACAGACATTGTTCCGGACACCTTTAAATGCGCTGTAGTTGTCCCGATACTGAAGAAACCTAATGCCGACCCTTTGGTGCCAAGCAACTTTCGCCCTATTTCCTTGCTCCCCTACCTTAGCAAAATACTGGAGGCTCACGTCATGAACTGCCTCAGCTCATTTATTGAGCATTCCCAGTTTCTCGCCCCCCGGCAGGCGGGCTTTAGGCCTGCTCACTCCACGGAAGCGGTCATCCTAGCTGTTATGGATGAACTTAGGAGAGGTGCTGACAAAAACATCACCCAGGCCCTGGTGCTTTTAGATCTATCGGCGGCTTTCGACACGGTCGATCATGAACTTTTGATTGACCGTGTCACCAACGCCGGCATCCGGGGCCTGGCCCTTAAGTGGATTACCTCCTTCCTACATGGGCACTCCCAGGCAGTCCGGCTAGACAATTTCGTGGCAGGGAATACAAAGCTGACCTGTGGGGTCCCTCAGGGCTCTGCCCTATCGCCCCTCCTATTTAATCTATATATGCAACCCTTGATTGTGACTCTACATAATAGCCCAGCCACATTCCTTCAACTACGCAGATGACCTTCAGTTGATATTCAATATAGATTCTTCTATTACATCCATTAGTAATTTTCAATCCACTATGACTTCCATCAGTGAATGGATGTACTCCAGCCAATTAAAGCTCAACCCTGATAAAACTGAGCTTGTTCTAACAGGGGGGTCCATCAACCCCTGGAATCCTAGCTTCTGGCCTCCATCTTTGGGCACCCCTCCTCGACCAGTCAACTCTGTAAAAAGTCTTGGAGTTATCATCTGTAGTGACTTGTCCCTGAAGCCCCAAATCAATTCGGTAGTTTCCTCCTGCTTTTTCCACCTTCGCAGTATCCGAAAAATGTGTTGGTTCCTGACCACAGAAGCCCTCACCCTCGTCATCTTGGCCCTGATCTCCTCTCGCATCGATTATGCGAATGCTCTCTATGTTGGCATCCTAGCATACCAACTTCATCACCTACAGCTCGTTCAAAATCAGGCAGCTAGGCTCATTTTTCACCAACCTAAGCATCAACACGTTAGACCTTTGATGAAGAGCCTCCACTGGCTTCCGGTAGCCAAACGTTGAGTATTCAAGCTGGGCTGTACCATCTTCAAGGCCCTTGCTGGTCAAGGACCTGCCTTCATTTCTTCCAGAATCCAACGTTATGTCCGCTCACGCGAACTCCGGTCCTCTCACCTTCACCTGCTTTTAAACGAAAAAAACACGGAGGACTTAGGTTTTCTTTTTTGGCTCCCCGTTTCTGGAACTCCCTTCCCAATGAGCTGAGATGTGCAACACACTACACTCAATTCAGGACTCTTCTGAAAACGTTCCTCTTTTTACAGGCATATGAATAACATCTCAAAGTTCCTAGCTGTTTTAGCGCCATGAAACCACCTGGTGTAAGTGCGCTTTAGAAATTATTTTAACATTAACATAACATAACATAACATACAGAACAACAAAGGGCAGGGAGTGCAAAGATTACAAATACACCAGAGCCTCTGCACATCCTCTAATGCCACAGGCTCTAATTAGTGGTACTAAAAACTTTGAGCGGGCCCTATTATATTTGCAGAAGAAGGTGAAATGAAGCAAGCTTTGGGGAGAGGACTCATCACAGGGACAGATTAACACGTTGGTAGAATTAAATTGGCCCAGTGGCAAACTTAAGTGTCACCTTACTATACCCAACCTAAACCTGGTTACAAAACTTTATCGCAGGTGGTATTCATCCAAGAAGATATGCAGATTGACACCCACTCTAACAGAAATATTCTGGAATCCTCTCTATGCAATCTGTTCCTAGTTAGTAATGCCTTCTTGACCCAAGTTGAATCAGCTTTGGATATACAGGTAGGGGAGGAAAAGAGCTTGAGTCTCCCCAGATCGAATATTTCCTGTTTAATATAAGACAACCAGGGAATGGCTAGGCCTCTATCGCAGGCAAAGCAGTCCAGAATCACCTTCCTGTTCAAGCCTGCATGTTGGTTTGCCCAGATGGCACACCAGAGTACCGGCGGGGGGGGATGGGGGGGCAATTCGATAAGATCTTCAGCAAACCCAACGCCAAGCTGGTGGACAATTTAAGAAGTGCAGGCTGGAGGTACACCTAGGAGGCGGCACAGGGCCCTATTCTCTTCTGTCTAATGGGCAGAGATGTTAGAATAGCCCTAAATGCCAGTCCCATAAGTTAGCATGGGGAGACATTTGCTCATGAAGACTTCCAACAGAGGAGTCATGGGCCTTTTACCGATGCAGGAAGCTATGCTGTAGATAAAGCCCTCAGCACTAGCAAACCTTTGAGATTTTTATTCTTACAGGGGTCCCAATTTCCCTTGACATCAAGGACCGCCCCAAGTAGCAAAATCCCTGGCTAGAGGCAAACTGGTGGCCTTGTAGATAGACACTTCTTTGCTTCATAGATTTGGGCCCTTAGGACATGGTATAGGTTTTCGGTCGATTGGTGGATAGGCACATAGACCCCAAGAAGCCAACACATTTCTGGAAGAGGATGTTTAAGCTCATACGTGTTCTTCCCATTAGGGCAGCGTCATCCGCATAAAAGTAATGTATGGATTTGTTTCCTGCCCACTAGTGGTATGTCCACTGCACAGGTGGAAAAAGTCTCCTCAAGACCGTTGATGTACAACAGGAAGAGAATAGGGGGCAATAGGCACCCGAGGCAAACGCCCTTCCCCAGCAGGAAGCTGGAGGTACGCTCGCCTGCAGGGCCTTACCTTACAGATGCTGAAAGATTGAAATGTAATGCATGCAGGAATTGGACCAGCCCTGGCTCTACCCCCCGGTCACTCAACTTGTTCCACAGCTTGGACCTGGCCACACTGTCGAAGGCACTAGGCAGGTCCATGAAGGCCAGGCAGATTGAGCCCTGCTTAGCTAAGGTGTACTTGCTAATAATCAGGTGTAGATTAAGACATTGCTCCACCGTGCCTAGCTCCTCATGGAAACCGTACTATACCAACCACAGTGTGTTTGCTTCTGCGACCCAGGAAAGCAAGTGGTGTAGTACAACCCTCCTGGTGATTTTTACTGTGGAGTCCAACAGGGATATTAGACAATAACAGCTAGGAGACTGTGGGTCACCTTTTTTATAGATAGAGAAAGGTGGCGGTATGTCCTGAGTATGGGAGGCCCAGCAAATAAAGGCATTAAAGCAAGTTACAAGGTAGAGGGATCCACAATTCCATGGGTACCCGTCCGGGCCTGGTGCCTTATTAGATGGAGATTTAATAATGGCCTCATGGACCTCTTCCAGGGTCAAACTCATGAGAATTGGGTAGACCACCTTGGCCTCATGGGTGTCCTGTGACATATCAGAGAAAAAGAGACCACAAAAGTGGCTCGCACTGGCCACTGGTCTAAAGGAAGAAGTGACTAAATTTTCAATAACTCCCTTGTTACTGATATCCTTGACTGCCCTCCAAAAGGACTTAAAATCCTTCTTCCTACAGGACTGCACCAGCCTTCCCCAATATTCCATTTTAATCTTTTTGCGCCAACTGCTTAGGGCCTTTCTGTACACTGCTCTGTATCCCTTAATTTTCTGACTGTCTCTTGGGTTTTCCTTTAGAGCACTATGCAAAATCGTGGAGGCCTTTCTGCAAGTAGGGTCAAACCAGTTTGCCCCAGCCGGTGCCAGCCTGGGGGTTTCATAAGGAGGCTCTAATGACAGACCCCCGCTGAATAAAACTGGTAGCCATTAAACATAGGTCTGCCAAAAATGTTAGGCAATTAAATAAAATATTAAGGTGATTAGTGCACAGGTTTTTTCAATACCACAGTTTTCTATTCTAGGTGGAGCCCCTGGGATTTAACAGTTAGGGAAGCGGAGGGAATACCACCTGTCCTCCGCCCCCCCCCCCTTGGGTATACCAAAAACCCACCATAAGGGATTGTGGCTACTCAGGGCAGTACCAATAGTACCCCCACATGTAATCCAACTCTTGAGAAAACTGGAAAAAAATATATAGTCAATAATTGACCCAGAACCCCACTCCGTATAAAAAGTAGCATTCAAATGGCGGGCTGGGTCGAAGGCATCACAGGCATTAAAAATGTCGGACAAACATGTTAATAACATTCAAAATGGCCCCGGCTTTCGGGTCACACTTCTAGTAAACACCGCTCACACAGGCTGTATCCAGAGTGGCTGACTCATCAGCCTGGGGCAAATGGCCGAGTTTGGTAGTAAAGTCACCCCCAACCACAATGTGGAATCCTTAAGGGGGGCTAATTCCGATTCAAGACCCGATATGAAACTTGAGAGCTTAAAAATGTTGGCGCTAGCCTCAGCTCCAAAGAGTTCATTGTAGAAATTGATTTTTTTAAAACAATTTTTATTAGTTTGACAACAAGGCAATACACTGTATCAATAAGTATCATCACAGCCATATTCATCTGCATTCCACAAGGTATTCACTAGGTAAGCAAAACTTTTCAGCAGGAAAGTCCATTGACTCGTCTGCGTTCAGTTCGTTCCACCGGAGTCAGTGCAATTCATACGTGGATGCCGTGTAAGTATCCATTAACATCTGCCCCCCGCCCCCAGCCCCAGCCAACCCCAATCCTCCCCAACAATTACCCCCCACCCCTCACCCCTCATCCCCCAATCATTGTAGAAATTGATGACAGCAAAGTGAATACCATTAGGCCATGTCAACAAAAGGGCATAGCACCTTCGGTGCTCATGACGAGCTCAGCTCGTCATGAGCCGTGGAACGCTCAGGTGCGGGGAAAATTCCCCTGCTGTGCTGAGCGTTCCACGGGAGCCAATGCACCTGTGACGAGCTCAGCTCGTCATGAGCACCGGAGCGCTGTAGCTCAAGACGAGCTGAGCTCGTTATGAGCATGCGGGCGCTGTGCGCGCCCCCTCCCCCCCCAGCACAGGGGGGGAATAACCCCGCAGCGAAGGGGTTAAATAGCAGGACTCTGACAATGAAGCGGGCTAATTTCACATTCCAGGGTGCCTCATAAGTTACTCTATCCCTCTATCCCCGTACATAGTGTGAGTTGATAATTAGCTTGGAGCAGTACGGTTGATGTTGGATCATTGACGCTCTTTGTAGACTGCCTTTTGTGAGATTTTTTTTAATGACTCATAAGTAAGCCATTAAACCACCTTTGGCCTGACCAGTAGGTGACGGAGTTACCAGTACCATATATGCAGCAGTGCTTAATTTGAGCAGGTGCTCAGCACCTGCACCTCTTTCACATGGCCGGGGCTACAATTTCTGAACCTGCAAGTGGTGGTCTCAATATTTATTGTTCAATTCAAAATAAAAAGAATAACATACATTGCATGTTGAATGGCTGTTAAATGTTCATAGGCAGGCCGGCATATGCCTGTTCAGGCAGGCATGACTGTGTATCACCACGTTAGTGATGATGTCATCACCCTGATCACAAATCCAAGAAGTCAGCGACAAACTATGGCTTGCATTCTATTCCCCTAGTCTGCTGCCCCCTGCCACTATCTGAGCCTAAACCTCCCATTGGATAATTGTAGCTGGGGACTGGCTCATGACGGAGTTGAGGCAAGGAAGCTGCAAGAGCGCATTTGGAACTTGGGAGTGAGGGCTGTTGAGGAAGAATAAATGAAAGTAAGTGTGGACTTTCCACTTGCTGGCAGCCAAAGTATCATATATGGCAGCCCTGCATTACTGCTATCCTCAATGTGCTTGATGCGGCTGTGGCCCAACACAACTTGTATGCGCCATGGCATCACCACTAGAATCTGTGCGCTGCACCCCAGCATGGTAATTGCTGAGCCTGAGTGAGTCCAGTAGGCAACACAGCCATACTTACCGGCATTGGCAGCATTACTGCTGGGGACAATGCCTGTGCTGTAGCAGGCAGGATCACAGCAAGCTGAGCAGTGGATGCCTATGCTGTCGCCATCCCTGGATCTACTAATTACAGGCAGCACTAGCAGTGACATGACCTGCTGTGCTCAAGCAGCCACCTGATCCGCAATAAACCCAGTCATACCACACTGATTAATATATGCAAAAAAACATTTTCATTTGGTGTACATTTTGTTTTTGCACTCGGTGTAGGTAAGAAAGTAAAACACATCATCTTCTGCTTCTTTAGGAATGACAACAGGAAAACGCAGAGTTCAAAATAGCAGGGACATGTACAGGCTGACGACAGGGGGACACAAGCAACAGCAGTGTTAGAGATGAGAGACAGCAAGAGTAAAGAGGAGAATAAACAAGAGAGGAGAAAGCTAAAATGGAACAAAGTAGAAGAAAAGGAGGAGAGCAAATCAGATACAAAGAAAAAGCAACCATGATGTGAAGAAGAAAGCATTAAGAAGAGAGAAGATAGAATAAAAGAATGTGGAGGACAGGACAGAGGAAAAAAGCAGACAAATGATAAAATGGAGACACAGCTAATCACTGCTAGAGAGTGATAGTAAAGAGCCAAGATTGAGGGGAGAGAGAACAGAGAATGGATAAAAGTGAAGAGAAAAAAGAGCAGGGCTAAAATGAATAGAGGGCAAGTCAAAACTCCAGGGTGTGACAAAGGTGATAGAAAACAATTAGAGAGGTGAGATGATAGACTCTTAGAGCAAGGACTTAGGGGACAGACAACAGAACAAGGTTAGAAGATAGAGACTGAGGCAGTGAGAGTGTTGAAAGTGGGGCTCAAGTGTTGAAAGTGGGGCTCACCGGAGGAAGACGTGAGCGGTGGCCTCCTTGGCAAAATTGTCAGCACTTGCACTTCTTTTTTTTTACAAATTAAGCACTGATATGCAGCAAACCCATCAATACTGACAAGTTACATGGTCCACGTTTCTTGTAGAAATATCAAATCATGGCTAGAGATGAGTGCAGCCCATTTGTCATTGTCCTTTTTATTATGTAGACCACCAATGCTCAAAAGGAGCATATTAATCGAGGGACCCTCAATGTTGTCTGCCTGATGAGGGGAAGATGAGGGGGAAAAAGCCTATTCCACACATGTGGGGAAACCACCAAGAAGCACAGGAGGCAAATTTACAGAGGGTGTATTGTGATATACTACCCGTGGCTGTGTCTTTTGGATTGATTATCTGGGTCTTGGCCATCTTCTAAGGGTGTACATCGGGCTATTGGGACTCTTCCTGAGTAAGTCCACGTCGGTCAAGCTCCCCAGGGTCCCAAAACGATTCTGTACGTGGAAGTTTAAGAGCTGAGAGTTGGCTTGCACAGGGCCTTGGCTACATTCCAAGGTGTCTGAGGAAGAGTGCTGCTGGCCATTGGCCTGTAAAAATAGCCAAATGGTAGCATCTTGATGTTACTGGACTTATGCCGGCCTAGAGAAAAAGCCCTGACCAAGTTTCCTGCTACTCTAGGTTTTCGAAAGGAAATGATGCCACAGTCAACTGGGTATACCTTTTGGAACTTCCCCACCCATCCCATCCATCAAGCCATCAACACTTTGTTTAGTAATAAGTCTTGACACCACATGTTGTGATGGATCCAATGGGTGGAATTAAAGATTCGGTCCTCAGTCGACTCTTTAACACCAGGGTTGGCACACCGTCCATCATGATGACATAGGGGCAAGCTGTGGCGGCAGATCCCATCCAGAAGGAGATGATGTGAGCAAGTCCGAGGAGTTGGTGGTAATGGGGGTGTTTTTGTGGGCAGAGGTAAAACCCCCTCGGCTACCCTGGGCCTGGGGTGCTGAGGCGGGTTGAGCAGTTAAACGAGATGCAGCAGACGCCTCAGTAATAGCACCTGCCCCTGGACCAGACCTTCCCTTGGGTTCACGACATCTGGCAAGACTCTTGCTGTCCCCTTTCAGTGACATCATAGGTGGGTGTACGGGCAGTGCTGGAGTTCCCACAAGTTGATTCGGAAATAGATTGAGTAAAGTTGCCCAATGTCCTCAAGGCGATCAGTCAAAACTTTCTGCTTAGCATCCAGAATTGTTTCAATCATTTTGCCCAAGCTGGCCAACCTCACCTCACAGCTAGCTGAGTCACACCCACTATGGACCAGGTGGGATCTGGCATTACTTGATTTGCGAGCCTTCGCTTTTTTTTGTTCACCACTTAGATGTTTAGGAGGTTTAAAGGGGGTCTTGATAGGCAGAAGTGCATAAGAAGGGGATGAGACCATAGGTGGTGGAGCTGAGGTGCAACCTTGGACTCCCTTGTTAGTGACCGAGTCCACGGTAGTATCTATTTATGGCTGGACTATAGTCTCAGGGGGAAAGTCGTGTATGGCTACCGCATCGTCACATTTTGTGGCCGGGGCAAGAGAAAGCTTTATTTAAACAGAAAGTTTTTCTTTGTCAATTACAACAGTAAGTCACATCAAAATCTTTGCAAATCAGTCTATATATTTCTACCATCTCAAGCTTAAGTCTCAGTGTCTGCCAGCAGGGATCGGAGGCGGGGGAAGCAAGAGTAAAAAAAAAAAGAAAAGAAAGAAAAAACGTACTTTCTCATTGCTTCATTGCCGCGTCTCTCTTCCGTAGTCACTCCCCCGCTATGACAGAACAGGAACCACACCCAGGCTTCCCATAGCCAATCACAATGCTGCAATGCAGCATTGTGATTGGTCCGAGCGCCGAAAGGCAGTTGGAGTCGGGGCATGTTCTTTACCCAGGCTGCAATACAGCCTGGGTGGAGAACATGCAAAGTGCACATGAATGTTTGGTGGCCCGAGACAGCCGGACAAATATTCATGCGCACTTACAAAGTGTGCTCACCACACCCCCTGCTCCTGTCATCAGAGCATCCCCATCCCACCCTGCAAAGCTGCCACAGCATGAACAAATAAAATCATAATAACATTGAGTTTTCATAATTTTCTTTTTCTTTTATTTCACTGCTAAAAAGCGGTGAGATGACGCTCCTCCGCCTTAGCGGAGGAGCCGCCACTGTTAAGTCTGTAGACTTTGCTAATTAAATGGATGTTGTAACCATAAATTCAGTGTGGGGCTCTCTATGTCCCTCTACCCTATTTCAGCTTGATTTTTTGTGGATGACACACATCTGGAAACTTATGTTTGTATGAAGAAGTAGTAAGCCTCTTTATACATAACTGTCCGCAAGTACCACTGTTCTTTAGTATAAGGTCCTCAGAGAGCGGACATGTTGAACTTAGGGAAGAGGGGTGGCACAGCAACCAGGGTGCCTGACTCCGGACCACGGGGTTCACGGTTCGATCCCCGGCGCCGGTGGCAGGTTAGTCCAGCACCATGTGACTCTGGGCAATAGCTCGCTTAATCTTCCCGGCGGCCCCTGCGCCTTGACACCCTCGGGTAATTGTGTGCTTTACAAATACTGGATTTCGATTTCAATCTACATGACTTCTGCTGTAACAGACTAGAGTTGGGCTCATCGGAAGAGGTTAGAGTCTTGTGCGTACGAAGTAAGCAGTACGTGACTCGTCAGAATATTTCACAAGTGGCGTCACTGGGTCATAGCAGTGAAGTCACACTCCTCACATACCTTTAGGTCAGGACCAATGTTAAATGCTGAAAACAACACAGTAAGTATAATTGTATGCACCTCAGTGGACACTCCCATTAATAAAATGGTAATCACTGTTTTCATGAATGACGCGTCCTACATAGTTGTGTTTGTGCTCCTCTGAGAGCTGTACTTAACATGTCACGCAAATTATCCCCACAAACCCAGAGCTATGTACAAGGCTGAGAAGCATGTGACCTGGCACAGTGAGGGGCAAGCTTAAATCAGGAACCCCTGTTTCCCTAATAAACTTGGAGTGAAGCACTTTTCACAGAAAAATTGACAGGATTAATAATCAAGAAATTCCCTTTTTTTTAAAGTGTCATGCTGCAAACATGGTAAATTACCACAGGGGCATCCTGTATTGGAAAGTAGGGTTTTAGACTGCAACCCCCTGTGAGACTGTGGATCTTTTCAACTAGTTCTACAGTGTTGGTCAACCAAGGGCGAGATCCACGTTGAGTTTTAGGGATCTCCATTATGGTATACATTTATATATACCAAATCCTTAAAGGGGACCATTGTAATGTTGCTACATTGAAGCTGAAACCTACAAGGCCAAAGAAAATTAAAGGACTGCTTAATTCATACAATGAAGGCACCAAACTTGAAGATGAATTTATTGCAGATCAGGCAGGAACATCTTTGAGTACTAAACATTTAAAGGGAGATTTTAAAAAAAACTACAGTTTCAAACAAACTGTATCTTCAAAAGGGTTTAAATAAGCCTGTCCCTCAGACTTTCAATCAAGGTCTTTGTAGCCATGTGCAGACTAGTAGGGATTTTTAAAACCTGAAGGGACCTTCCCAAATATTTTCTATCTTACTCATTGTGTTATTTTGTCCATTGATTTTATTTTCATCTGTTTTTTTCTTGCCAGGAAGAAACCCCTAAAGTAGGCTGTGTGGTGGGTCTAGTGCTGGAATGTAAAAGAAAAACAAATGTCTCTGACAGTGTTTAGACAAAATATTGGAGAATAATTATAGTGTCAAGAATGTTGAGGACTAAAATATTGTGAAGGTAAGTTTCTATAGCTAAGCAAAGTTTTACTATATATAACTCCATGTATATGTATCTTGACAATATGTATATCTTCAAGGTATGCAGATATGGAGTTCAGAATAGTAAATTTATACTTACGTATTTGCACTTACCTTCTCGATATTTTGGTCCTCCATATTTTTGGCATGATATACTGTCCACATGATAATTTTGTTTCCGATATTCTGACAGTGATCCCTAGGAATGACAAAACAGTGCCGATCACCGCACCTTTAATTGTTTGAGCCAACATCATCAACATGGTGGCTCTTGTTGCGAATGGGCCACCAGGTCAAAGGTTTCTGCCCGTGAAACTGGCTAAGCCCCTTTGGAAGAACCCAAATAGTTTCTCCACCTCTAAATCGGAGGTGGGTAACTGCAAATGCATCATTGTGGCAGCTCAGTCAATTTATGGCGGAAGTCCACTAAAGTCTTTGAGATACATAAATGTCCAATAAATTATCCTGGTTCACACTCATACATGTATGTGAAAGTTCAGGCAAATAGTTTTTTTTTACAACTACAAAACCACTTTTGGAATTTCTGGGAATTGTAGTGCAGATCTCCTAGCTTCTTCTCCTAAGAGGATAGAGGTGCTGGGGAGCTTTAATAAATGCCACTTCAGGGCAATGTGTACTACATCTTAATGTAATTTCAATATTTCTCTATATTGCAAATGATGTTTGTCCAGCTCACCTAGCTGGCATGGAACTTGCTGTTCTTTCAGGTCAGTAGGCTTGGTTCCAGGGCGTGCACAGGAATGCTCTGAATCCAGGTCTCCAAATGGGATTTTATTCAGTAACATCAACAGGGAGCTGGTAGTCATCTTAGCTCTTCGAAACTGACTTTACAGTCAATTGAAGCTGAGAGGTTCTCTACATTCGGTAATTGCTTGCAATACAATCTTTTTATAAATCTACAGCTTGGTTGAAAGGTAAAGAAGCCACAGTATACATCTGAGATGTAGGGCTTGAGGTCATATCACCAAATTACAACCCAGGATGTGCATTTTGCACACGCTGATCTGCGAATGGGTGTGCACATTTGCTATGTAACCTATGTACTAAGAGGTGCATCACAACTTGCCCATTCTCTAGAGAATGCAGAATGTCCTGACTCATTTGTGACTCCCTGTTGTGGTAATTGAAGATTCAGGGAGTCAGTTGTAAGGTGAAACAGGATCAGGTTCATTCTTAAGGTAAGAGTCAGGTTACAGGTAAAATAGGTATGAAAGGAGCCCCACCGAGAACAGCATCCTTGCTGCTAAGCGCACTCATTCAACTGACACTCTCTCAAACCATATTATAAAACAACAAGGGGACCCAAGTAAAGTCAGCCAGGGACCTTGGGAATCAATTATTTTAAACAACAATGGTCCCTAGAGAAGTTAGGGATAGGAAACAAAATTAATATAGACGCAATCGGTACTATATTAAGTGGACATATCCAGCCGGACAGAGGTCTGATATTTACTTATAGGCAATTAAACAGTGGTTAAACAGTAATACATAAAGTGGGACACAAGCATGTGTCCTACCCAACCAATAGAATACAAGACAAACCAACACAACGTGGGGCTCAGGCAAAGCTTGTGGTTTGTTACATAAGAACAGTTCACAGTGTCAAAAAACAAATCGCGAAGAACACTTTTACAATATTCAAATGGAGAATTTTAAGCGTATTAGGTGTTTTATAGTGTCGACGGCGTTTCGATCCATTGGGGTAATGTATGGATCATCATCAGGACATTTATTATATGCCTGTGGAATAGAGCCTTATTACACTGACAAGTTCGAGTTGGGGAACTAGGGGTAGGGAAGGGAGGCGGTGTCAATGGTGGCTTCAGTAAGCGGAGGAAGAGTCGGTCACAATAAATTGGAAGGAGCTGCGTGTGCGTACTCCGGCGGCGCAGTGGCCGATGTCGGGTTGAGGCAGGCTGGATAGCGGGAATCTGTGCTCCTGCACTGCCGTAATTCTTGGCTTTGTACATAAAGCACTCAACTGTTGATCTCTCGATTACTTATTAGGGCTGTTACTTCTGCACCATATGACAAGATCACTACTGGTAGCAATCCATAGCAGATTGCCCCTGCCTCCAGCGGATACAATACTAACTCTTTGGTCCACATTACGTGGTCCTCAGTAATTCTTATAACTCCGCGAATCTGTGGAGTTTCACCCTGAGATTGCACCGGCTGGAATCAGACCCAGCTGAAAGCAGCTGGAGTTTTCAGGAGGAATTCTTGGTAAAATGAAGTATTATCTTCCAGATACAGGCTGTAAATAATGATTCCCTGGTAATTCCATATTTCTAAGGAGATCCTCAGGAAAAGTTACTCCGCCCACTCGTTCAGAGTCACTGATGCCCTCGGTATTGGGAACTAAGGAGGAAGAGGGGTGGAGGAGGTTTTAAGTTACCGGTAAGTATAACGCGGGCATTGTAACGTGGCCCTCTGTGGTAAGATCCCTTCATTCGCTTGGTGCAAACCCATGTAACTTTTTACCACTGCAACATCTCGAGCCACACCTTAGAAATTGAACATCTGCATCCGCCTACTCCCACACATTGTAAGGATTAGACCCTACCCAAACACCTTTGTGGTATCCTTCACTGTGTTATGTATGTGTGACTTGCTGATTGTAGAATGTTATTCTTAGAATGTCATGATGTAGTTATGTTTTGATTCCAATTGAGGTCAGGACTGTGTCAGTTACTGCCTGCCTGTGTTTCCTGTGGAAGAGATCCTTTCTTCATGAAATATGAATAAAGAAACCTTTTAACCATCCTACATTTAAGATGTACTTCTTCACATTGGCGACGAGGACGGGATGAAGACTTCTCTTTCAACTTTCAACATTCATTTTGAAGAGGAAGAAAAACTTTTCTTTTAAAAGGAAATTCTCTAAAAGGATCTCAACACCAAGCCTCAACTTAAGGTACTTTGCACTACTTTTATTTTCTTATTGGACTTTGGAAATTAAAAAAAGAAGATTCTACAATATTTTGATTCTTTTCCTTTCCCTGCCCTTATATTCTCTTTTGAGGCTTGAAAATATCTGTCCGCTTATCACACATAAAAAAAAAAGCGGCAGATTTCCTTAGCTTTCTTTTAAAATACTTTTCATTGGTTGGCTTTGAAAGTACTTGCCCCTTTGATACCTTTTCAACCCCTGGAGTCTTGAACATTGAAGACTCGCCTCACGGAGGATTTTGATTTATTTATTTACATTTCTAATGACTGCCTGCCGAGTTTCCATCTCGTTTCTTAAGGACTAGCAGCAGAGACTGTTCGCTTAAACAACTCTAAATGTTTTGATTGTGTAACTTTGGGCTTTTTGTGACTACGAGTTTACCGATTGTGCAACGAAGCGAAATTTGAAAGTAAATAATTACCTTCACCTGCACGTTCCTCGCTCTTCCGTTCAGTCACGCTCTAAGCTCATCAACTACACGATGCGCGCATGCTCCTAACGCTGCGTTCCAAACCTGTGTACGCTGCGCTCCACATGCGTCACACTTAGACGGAGCTCCTTCCTTGGCAACGTTTGGCTTTCCTTGGCAACGTTTGGTTTTCCTTGACAACGCCACATCGGAACGTCGATTTACAGCGGCGCTTCCTCCTCGCTAATCCTTTCTCCTCACGAACTTGATTATGAGGAATGAAGGAAGGTAACAGCATTTTATTTTATAACGACAAGAACATCAGAATACTGTCTGACTATACTTCGTGGGATTTAAAGGCTTTAAAGGCTTTATCAACGCTGACACACTGAGCTTTATTAGTGTGTGCAGTCAAACTATACTTTTAGGATACATACTCTTTAGCCATTTAACTATTATTTATGTACAGGTTCTGATGATAAACTCTTTGTCTACGCTGACACTCTCAGCTTTATTAGTGTGTATTTATAAACTATACTTATACTGTACTTACTCTTTAGCCTTTTTAACTATAATTTATTTACAGGTTTTGCTGATAATCTCGTTTCTTTTGATGATGAATTTATTGTTATACTGATATTTTATGTCATTTTATGCCTTTTAATTGTTACTTACTTACAGATTCATTGGCATACTTTACTGATATTGTCTTCAAATTGTATTTAATTGATTTATTTCTGTGTTCACCCTAATTTTCCGATATTCTACTAGTGAGTTATGCAGGACGTTACAGCTGGGCCCTTTTTACTATCGAAACCAGGGGATCCACCCATTCGCTGGTCCAAATGGAAAAAAGTGTTTCTAAATTATGCAAGGGTGTGTGGTACTTCTCTTTCTGCGGAAAGGAAGTCTGCACTTTTAATGCACTGCTTAGGCTCCGAAGGGCAAGAAGTGTTCGAACATTTGCCTGAATTGACTACTGAGGAGGCAAACAATTTAAATGAATTTGAGATCAACATTAAAAAACTGGATAAACATTACTTGCCAAAAGTGAGTACCATCTTAGAAAGGTACCACTTTGGCAGGCGTATGCAGAAAGATGAGGAGTCTGTAGAGACTTATGTCACGGCCTTGCGCAAATTGGCTGCCACTTGTAAATTTGAAGGTACTTTAGAGGAAAGAATACGTGATCAATTCATGTTAGGATGTTGTTTAGAAAAAATTAAAGACGAACTGTGGCAAAAATATGATCCAGATTTAGACGAGGTCATCACTATAGCCAAAAGACTAGAACACTCTCTTGCATGTGTAAAGGTTTTTAAGAAAGAAAAGGCGACGTCTAAGAAAAAAGTCTTAGTTATTAATAAGAATAAGTCCCTGGAAAAACCAGACCAGAGAGCAACAACTAGAACCACTAAGAAAATGTCCAACTCCGCTCCTTCTTCTTCTAAACTTTACAGAACCTCCACTAGTTCAAAGCTAAAGTGCTTTCGTTGTAATGCCTCTGATCATCTGACCAATGATAGGTCATGCCCTGCTTTATCTTCTAAATGTAACAATTGCGGTAAGGTAGGGCATTACTCGAAGGCTTGCAGGTCTCAAACAAATGGAAAAAAAACAAGTGAAAGAAGTGATAATTGATGAAGACTCTGATTCTGATTCAGATGAGTTACATTGTGGTGAAATTTCCTTATTTGATGAAGACTCTAATTCTGATTCAGACGACTTACATTGTCGTGAAATTTCCTTATCTGATGGGAAAAAGTGTAAAGGTGCTGTTGATGTCGTACGCATTGATGATTGTGAAGTCAAAATGTTATTTGACTCTGGGGCAAAAATCAATTTAATACCCGAAGTTTTCTTTGAAAAGAAACTTTTTGGAAAAGTAAAAGTTTTTAAGCCTGATATAAGACCACTGGCCTATGGGAGAAAACCTATTAAACTTGTAGGTTATTTGAATGGTCAAATTGATTACAAGGGACGACTTACTGCGGGGAAAATTTACATCTCCTGCAGAGGGGACAGCATTCTAAGTTGGTTTCATCAGGCAGACTTACATTTCGCTCTAGTTCCTGGTGAGAACCCCTGCATTGTTCTAAGAGACATAGTATCTCACTCTGGGGGGGATAATGCTATCTTAAATGATGTTTCCCCATGTGCAACTGGCTGTAATGTGATAAGTGTACAAAAGGTCACTAATCTGAATACAAATGAGGTGTCTTATCCTGACTGGCGAGGACAATTTAAAAATGTCTTTAGTGACAAACTAGGTTGTCTTTCTGATTATGTTCATAATATTACCTTAAAGACAGATGCAGTTCCTGTGGCATGTAAAGTGCGTAGCGTTCCTTTAGCTATGCAGGAGCCTATGCGGTTGGAATTAGAGAAACTCTTGAGTGATGGAATCATCGTGAAATCTGAGGCAAGTGAATGGGTTTCGCCTATTGTCTTAGCGCGCAAACCCTCAGGCGAGATTCGTTTTTGTGTTGACCTTAGGGGTCTTAATAGAGAGGTTGTAGCGGATAGATACCCTCTTCCCAATATTAATACCATGTTAACTCAACTTGGGGATGCCTGCATGTTCGCCACACTGGACCTTAGGGCTGCATACCATCAAGTAAGGATTGAGGAGACGTCCATGGGTCTCACAACCTTTATCACACCCTTTGACACATATAAGTTTACTCGCTTACCTTTTGGCTTAGTCTCTGCAGCCTCTGTTTTTCAGAGAGTAATGGAGGATGTATTGAAGGGTATTACTGGCGTTAAAATTTATCAGGATGATATACTTGTTTTTGGTTCATCACAAAGTGAACATGATCTTAGAGTTAGATCTATTCTGGAGCGTTTTGAGGACAGAGGATTGACTTTAAGAGAAAATAAGTGCAGATTTAACTTGACTGAGATTGACTATTTAGGTCACTGTTTGACTCCTGATGGTGTAAAACCTAAGGATAAGTTGGTGAAAACTATACACAGTTTGCCTACGCCAAAGTCTAGAGAAGAGTTGATTACCTTTCTAGGTATGGTGGAATATTATAACAAGTTTGTGCCTCATTTTGAGAATAAGAGAAAACAGTGAAACTGGAAGCCTCCAGTTCCATCCCTTTAGGGCACACACATATTTTGTCTTTCCATGAGAAAAAAGACTTCCACTCTGTTTTGAAAATGTTCATAAATCTCTATTTAATTCATATGAGATTTAGTTCTTTCTTTTCATTTCATCTTTGTCATATATTTATATCATCATGAGCTTCAGGCAATGTCATTTTTAGGATATCCAATGCATTTCGGGCATTGTTGTTATACCCTTCATCAGGGAACAGACACTGCAAGAATAGTGTAATATCAGTTACAGTTCATATTACAATGAGGTAAGAATCATAACATTATTGTTCATTGTTGAAGTTGGTACGTGCATATACATATAATATTCACACTTTAAATCGCTAAACTCATGTTTTCAGGGGATTCATCAACATATAATCATGCAAGTTCATCCTTGATGTTTACATTCATAGTGACTCTGTGTTTTACTTACAAGCCTTTCCTTTTTGGTGTAGTTGTATCTGTAAGGAAACGATGGGAGACATCGTCACGTTTAATCTATGTGAGGAGTTGCAAAAACAATAAGAATGCGCCCAGTGGGGTCGGTTTAAAAGGACTGACCTGCAGTGTTAGTTTGGCGTGCTTCGGTCCGTTGAAAACTCTAAAGGAACGACGGCTCAGTCGGAAAACTGGCCGCGCTTTGCTATGTTCGAAAGGGTTCCGGTCATGTGACCATTGAAATGAAAAAAAGACTATGCGCGTCTGGTATAAGTGATATAAAATTATGCTCGATTTGGATGTGTGAAGCTCAATGCTGTCAGATATGAGGGGTCAATTCTGTTCACAAGAACTGTAAATTAAGAAGTAAAAAGTAAAAATTAAAAAATAAATATTCACATCGATGGGTAATTGTTCTGTCAAAAACGAAAGGTTAATGGGGGACTAGAACTTGCAGTTGATAAGCATGTGGGAATGTGGTCCTCTACTCTTGAGCTACTGTGGTGTTATTCACGTGTGTCAGCGATCTAGACAGGGATATTGTGTTGTGAGACATACGTGACCTACCTTCTATTCTATTTAAATCTATCTGTGTGGGCTCACTCAGTGTTGGCAAGCACTAGTCCTTAGAGCAATTTTTTACAGGTAACATGACAGTTCAGTCCGGTCATTAAGACCCATTGGTTTCTGGGTAGTAAGTTTTTGTATCCAAAAGTTCTCTCTCCTTAGTAGGTGTTTGGTGTTATCTCTTCCTTCTGTTCTCTGTACTGTGTCAAGTATCACGAACTTTAGTTGAGAAATGTTGTGTTGTTGTTCCACAAAGTGCGCTGACAAAGCTGATTTCGTATTTTTCAATCGAATGTTTGATTTGTGTTCTGTGAGGCGCACCTTGATGCGCCGTTCAGTCTTTCCCACATACATTTTTCCACATGGGCATCTTATTCCATAAATCAGATTGTTGGTATCACATGTTGCGTTTACCCTAAGTTTGATTGGGTACCCCTTCATTGGGTGGTTGATTGTATTGCCCCTGATTATACTGTTACAGTTGCCACAATTAAGGCATGGTTTGGTGCCTGTAAACTCAATAGTATCCAAAGGTTTATTTTGAACGATCTCTCCCAGATTGTTTGCTCTTGTGAACGCAAATATTGGTGGGAGTTTAAATGTTTGTTTAAAGTCCGGTTCTAAATTCAGTATTGCCCAATGTTTCAAGATGGTGTTCTTGTATTTCTTACTCGCAGTTGAGAATTTCGAAACCACTACGGTCCGTGTTTGTTCTGGTTTGGCTTTAGGGGTTAACAGTTCAGTTCTTGTTATGTTATCAATCCTTTCTTTCGTTTCATCAATGAGTGCCTGAGGGTACCCTCTGTTGATAAATTTGTTTGCGGTTTCCTTTAATCTTAAGTTGCAAGTTGCCGCATCTGAGGTTATCCTTTTGACTCTCGCCATCTGCGAAAAAGGTAAATTTCTTATTAGGTTCGATTCGTGGAAACTTGAATGATGTAGCATGTTGTTTCTGTCAGTTGGTTTTACGTGTAAATCTGTAGAAAAACCCTCTGGGGTGATCGAAACTTTTACATCCAAGAAGTTGACCATGGTGTTAGATATTTCCCATGTTAGTTGGATGCGTTGGTCAATTTGATTGAATCTTGTCAGTGCATCCTGTAGACTGTCTTCTGTATTTGTCCAAATGATGAATAGATCATCTATATATCTTATGATCATTTTTAGGTTGTCTGTCCATTCTTTTTTGGCCAATATGTGTTTGTTTTCATACCACTGCATGAAAATGTTGGCATAGACGGGTGCCGCCGAATTGCCCATGTCGTCGGACACTCGACGCCACCTCTAGGAGCACCCAAAAAGTTTATTACTTTTCTCCAAAAATAACAACAAGAAACAGCTGTGCGTCCATTCCAAATAATTCATTTTGAGAATAAGACATCTAACATGAGAGCTTTGTTAAAAAAAAAGGAGTCAAGTTTTCTTGGTCTCAGGTGTGTCAAAAGGAGTATGAACTTGTCAAACAAGATTTAAGTCTAGCTCCTTCTTTGCAGAGTTTTGATTTAAATTATGATTCAATTTTGGTCACAGATGCTAGTTCCCGAGGTTTAGGAGCTGTGCTCAAGCAAATGAGGGATGGAAAAGAGATTACCATCTTGTTTCTGTCTAGATCTTTAGTTGGCCCAGAGTTGTCATATTCTGTGATCGAAAAGGAGGCTCTTTGTATTTATTGGGCAATTAGGAAATTGAAAAAGTTCCTCTGGGGTAATTCGTTTGTGGTTCACACTGATCATAAACCGTTGAAGGAGGTCTTTTATAAAAAAGGTTTGGATGCCATTTCTTCACGTATTTGTAAATGGGTTATCGCTCTCCAGGATTTTGAATTTGATGTGAGATATTTACCAGGTGTGAATAATAAGGTTGCTGATTGTCTCTCTAGATTAGTTATGGAGCAGAATGACCAAACTTCTTTATCATCTGAAGATTCTTGGGAAGTAGATGAGTTCAAGGTGTGTGAGATTGTTGAAGGAATTGTTCAGGAGAATGATTGGAGAGACGCCATGTGTACAGACTCTGAGTTACAGGAAGTTTGTGATTTGATGAGTAAAGGGTGGCCATGTCTTAAGAATTTGAGTGTTACTGCCGAGAGGTACTGGAATGTTAAGGACGAATTATCCTTAAAGGATGGATTGTTGTGGAGAGGCACTAGACTTATCCAACCTTCTCTGATTAGGGAAAAAATTCTTCACTTAGCTCATCAGGGACACCAAGGCATATCCAAAACAAAGGAGAGAATACGGTTACATTTCTGGTGGCCAGGTATAGATATTCTTGTAGAATGAATGATTCGTGATTGTGTTGAATGTAACTCTTCTGACAAGGTGGGTAAGACAAGGAGCAACCAATGGTCATTAGGGAGATACCGGTACGTTGTTGGCAGGATGTAGCCTTGGACATTCTGGGTCCGATTACTTCTGGGAATAGTCAACGGTACGTGTTAGTCATGATTGATATGTTCTCACGATGGCCAGAGATAAAAATCACCCAAAGCATCGAAACCAAGGATGTAGTCAAATTTTTACGAGATGTTTTTGGTAGGGAAGGGTTCTCTGAAACAATCCTTACAGATAATGGTGTACAGCTGGTATCAAAGGAGATGGAAGATTTCCTGGCGAATAAAGGTATTAAACATAAGCGTTGTTCACTTTACCATCCGTAATGTAACGGAATGGTGGAGAGGTTCAACCGAGTACTTAAGGAATCTATTCAGATTTCTAAAGATCAAGGCTCAGATTGGAAAAATAACCTGATGGAAAGAGTAATGGTATATAGAGTTACACCACATTCCACCACAGGTGAGATTCCTTTTGAGCTTTTCCGAGGTCACACACCAAACACTTCAATATTTCAAACTTGGATGAGAAATTTAGGGGTGGAAACAGTGAATCATAACAGGGGCCTAAGTTCATTGAAACAGGAGGTGAAGTCTGAGCTGAGGAAGAAGAACTTTGATAGCAGGCATGCAGTTGCTCATACCAAAGTGTGTGTTGGGGATCGGGTGAGGATACGTCTTCCACTTAGATCTTCAGGGCCAAAGTTCTCTTCTCCTTTTTATGTCACAAAACTCTTTCGTAATGCTGTTAAGCTAAATGATGGAAGGATTTGGAATTTGAATCGTGTTGCTTCATTTTCAGGGTCTGCTTCGAAAGACAAGGGGTCGAACAGTAGTGATATTTCTGCTGGAAAGACTTTAACAAATAGCAATTTGTTTAATAAAGAAGCTCATGTCGAGTCTGATGTTCCTGTCAGAAAAAGTACACGTTTAACCCGTACTCCTGCAGCTCTTAGTGACTATATTTTAAAATAGTACATTTTATGTTTCAGGGGAAGGTGTGTGGTATCCTTCACTGTGTTATGTATGTGTGACTTGCTGATTGTATAATGTTATTCTTAGAATGTCATGATGTAGTTATGTTTTGATTCCAATTGAGGCCAGGACTGTGTCAGTTACTGCCTGCCTGTGTTTCCTGTGGATGAGATCCTTTCTTCATGAAATATGAATAAAGAAACCTTTTAACCATCCTACATTTAAGATGTACTTCTTCACAACCTTCCTTCAGACTCCTCACATGCACCTTCTCTTCCTCCTCCTGGCTTCCTGCCTGGTGTATTCAGTGCTTCAGAGCTGCAACCAATCACACAGCAAGTGTGCAGGACAACTAACAAACTGAATGAAATAAAAACAAGGATCATGCATGGTGGAAATACAAGATCATAGGAGAAAGGTACTTAGAACTGACCTAGATGTATGAGGACAAGAACAGTGAGGTGTGTCTGTTGCCATATATAATTACAGTTATTAAACCATCAACAGAAACAGAGTTTCCAGGCGTGGAGGCGGGGCAGCGGAAAAATATGTCACCTTGTCACCAGGACGGCGATCCAAGGCATAACAAACGCCTTGGTTAAAGCCCTGGTATAAAATAAAATAAAATAGGTCCTCCTGATGCAAACCATAGGCAGCTTTATCTTGGAGGAAATCTTCAAAGACCATCAAATGCAGCTTCCTGTCACTGATCCTACAAACAGGGTCTCAGAATGCCTGCTAGTAGGAAACCTCGCCGATGGATCCATAATCCAACCTTAACTACTGCCCGTGGTTGCGGGTAGTGGGTACCTCTTTGGTTGCGGGGGACGGGCTCGAAGACCCACCGCCCCTATGTGAGTTGCCACCCCCATTCCACAGGAACCCCACTGCTAGCTGCCACGTACCAGCTCTCAATGTCGCTGCATGGTGATTAACGAAAAACTTCCACAGAGACCTAGGAAAACACAGACCGTAGTGGGGTTTTAAATCAGTTGTAGCCGGATAGATATATCCTAACCATTACAACCTAATAATTTGCTGTTATGGAGGGAGAGATAATGCGCATAAGGTTAGCAGTCTAGTGTTCTAGAACAGCCAAGCCTATGAGGATACTCCCTAGATTTCTTTTACTAATGCATGGCTCTGACCCCTCAACTTAAAGTCAGGATTGCAGACCAGTAGCCCCTAAGACCCCAAAACCATCAGGGTCACACGCTAAGCTACAGATCCAAATTCCTCCAGCAGTGCAACACGTAGGGACCACTCTCATTTTTGGTGACCAGGACTTATTTTTGACCCTGAGAAAGAGAGAGCAAGGCAGAAAAGCAGAACGAAGGAGGAAGAGAAAGGAAGGAGTGATGAAAAACAACTGCAAGATTAAAAAAAGAGGCAGAACGTGCCTGGTTGACAAAGGTAACTTACACTTTTGAGTAATTTACAACCTTGAGAAAGTTTACTACTTTATGGCTATTGACAAAACCTGAGTGTACATTTACTCCAAAAAGGTAATTCACACGTGTTAAGTATAGCTTGTAACATGCATATAAACTGCATTATTGCATTATTTAGCAGGGTTTTTTTTCACAAAATGTGGTGAACCGTTAAGTGTGGAAAATACTTAATGGTTCCCTGTAAGATATGGAAATTATTTCATGGATCCCTGTGAAATATGGGCTTCATCATCGTAATTACAGTCCCGAACCAATCTACAGACTTTACCATTGTCCACTATTTAATCAATATTCTCTTCAGGAAAAATAAACAAAAGATAAACTTTCTAATTATGTTTACTTGCCACTGTAAGAGTCGTCTTGCAAAGAACAGATTCAGTAATCTCTCTCTTCTATAAAAAAAAACATGTTTTTTAACAGAGAGCATATTTTTTTTACAGAAATTCTACATTCTTACCTGCATAATTATTTTTCTCACCTTCTTTGCATACACAACCAAATGGTTCAGAGTTCACTTAAGGCTTTCAATAAACATTCCAATTTTTTTTTTTTTTAAAAAGGATATTTTAAACTAAGTGCCTCAAAATAGGATTGTAATATAAAATGTATAATCGGTAATTTGTGTAATATGGACTTAAATTGTGGTTTGTGGTGTCATCAGAACCCCTCAAAAGGCAATAAAGGAACATATTCAATGGTACCCTTTTATGCATCCTTGCATATACTTTTATTTCTGAAATGTTGTGTTTACTGATCTGTCACGTGGGTCAAAGGCTGCTGTCTAAGGCTGCTACTATCCCTCACCAGGAAAAATATAAAAGTTTGCACCTACATGCATTCTGTCTCACATCGGGCAGAGTGCAAAATGCATAATGCATTTCTGCCATCAGCTTTACATGAATTGGAGACTCATAGGGGTTTGTCCTTGTGAAGGCTCTTATAATTCCTTCTCCAGCAGAAACTGTGTTAGCCACTCGTAGATCCACGGACGCACGCACTTGCTCTATGATGCTCTAAATTGCCTGTTGAACAGTAGTGTGCTACTAGCGCCATCTAGTGGTCATACGGAGCAATACGGTACCATTGAATTCTGAATCTGCTAAAACACGTTTTCAAAGCTAAATCTGGTGAGGTAATCTTCTGAAGGTACCCATGGACCTCTTCAGTCCAACTGGGGTTACACCAAGCCCTTCGTTCTTCTCTTATATCCTTTCTTTTTCTCTGTTCCTTCCCTGCCTAATTCTCTCTTCTTCTTCACTTCTCATAATGTGCATTGAAGCAACGTCTGGTTGGCGTCAAGCACTAAACAACAAAAATTAAAGGACTGAAATGGGGTATGGTTAAATCCTATGTAAATATCAATGTAATACAATAAATGGGTTGCATGCACAATCATAATAGCTTATGGACACCGCCGAAGCACAACACATAAAAACTGTTCTGCACGTGCTTAAATATCTGAGGACTTAGATATACTGACCCGGAGTTAGATATCACGATTTACATTATTAGATACAGAATTATTCAAGCCATAATAATTAATAGCAATTATGAGAATAGCGAATTTATGGTCCCAAACAGGATTAAATAGAAACAGCAAACATAAGTTAACAGAATATCATTTTCAATTTGGCAAAATAAAAAAAAAATAAGAAAACCGGTTAGGTTTAACTTTACTTAAATGTGAATAAATTGCCCCAACATCTAACTGAGAAGCAAACTTTATCCAATTTTTTGTGTACAAATTCTAAACCTCAATATTTGTTTTAGCAGGACTAGGGTGAAAGATGGCCTTAAGCAGGAGTGGACAAAACTGGTCAGTGTCAGTAGTAGAGTTTTGAGACAAAAAATATCTCCATGCATATTAGAACTTTGATTTGAGTTCAGACCTGATAGGGAGATATAGGGTATTTGAATCCTCATGTTTTTTTAATGAATGTGTTTGAAGTTTGGATGTGAGGGAATAGGATGTGGGCTTGTGAAAATGAATTATTTGAAAATATAAAGCCAACATGCATCATTTATTTTGAATTTTGAAAATAAATCATGATATTGATTTTTGTATGAATAATAAATAGATCTTATTTTCATGAAGGTGGGAGTATATGTCATGGAGCATTGCTTAATGATTTCTTATGTAGAAGAAATACAGGTGATGTGATATTTTGATGGTTTGATTATCGTTCTCTTGAACCCGAAACTAAATTTGGGGTTGACCTTTTGTGTCTACGTGAAGTTCAGTTCTTTCCAAAGGGGATCATCTTAAAACTGTATTTGACTGTTTATTGAGATTATACGTTGACTCCCAATTTTTCATGATGATCTTTCTCGCGACCAAGGCTCTTCTAAGGTCCACATTATAAATTGGGGTCCAAATTCCAATACCAGAGTTGGAGCTGGGATTGGATCTCCAAAGGTGTGGATATTTCTTACAACCTGCCATTTCCACATAGAGATTTTAACAAGTCAAACTGCCAGAATCTGTTGGGGAAAAGGACTGGAAAAAAAGGCAAAGCTCTTCTACATTTGGAAGTCACATTTTATGGATCATTTTCAAATGAAAGCCTAGAATTAGAGGTATATACTACATTATACTACATTGAATGACATATATTCTATTAATGGAGGATATGGCCAGGTCCAATTGGTTGAAAGCTTGTCAAGCACAAAAGTGCGGAAAGGTTAGAATTTCAGGCCAAGCAGTTAAGGGTCATTCAAATGATTTTAAGGCCCACCTTCTGTTTTTTTCTTTCTCACTGGTTCCACTTCTTTAAACTTTCTGAAGACATGCAATAACTCTACCTTTCACAAACTGTTCATAAATGCACATCATGTTAATACTTGTAGTATGCTGCACTTGACCAACCATACTCACTAGTTACTACACCCTAAAAAATGTTGTTCTTTTTTTTTTTAAGGTTAAATTAATGTGCAGCCTGGAATTTTAAAAAGCACATATTTTGCAAATAAAATGAGGACCTTTTTCTGTGATTGCCATGCATGTCTTAAATTTGGATTTCCTAAATTGAACCACAGGGGCCGGGCCGGTGCCAGATGCTCATCTGAAGCTAAGATGATTGCCTCTTTCCAGGTCATTATGGGCACTGTTGCCAATCCTGAACTTTTGTGTATCCCCTAATGCATTCTGGGCACTGTAGTCCTGCTCTGCGTCCATTGAAATAATTAGACTGCTATACCTGAAAACAATGATCTGTCGGTGAGAGCTTCTGGACTGGAGGCAGTGTCTGTAATGACATGGAGTGGGGTAGTCACCCAAGCCAAGTGTCAAGTGCGGCAAATCCACAGTTATGTGGAAAATATAAGGGTCACAAAATCACATGATTCTAGTAGGCATGGCTTTAGACAGAGAAACTCCCTCTACAGGCACCATTTTTTAAATGCACATCTTGAGACACCTACACAATCATCATATGATGCTTGCACTTGGTACATAAGTGTAGTGACTATGCATTTACGCATGCTTTCAGTAGACAAGTGATAGGTCTGAATGATGCATCGTTTTTTGTTTTGTTGCAGGTAAGCAGACGCATGTTTCACATGCGAGCAATCCTAAATACATTCACTGCACCCCTCAGACGTCAGTGAAGAGCTGCCCGCCGCAGGATGTGTACAGGAACATCAATGGTGCATGCAACAACAGGTAAAACAATACTTAATTTGTTTTTTTTCAACTGCTAAGGTTTTTAGGTGGCCGCCGCCGCTGCTGCCGAATGCTAGTGTTGACAAATAGCAAGGCTGCTGAGTCTTAATTCAATACCTTGCATCTCTCTTACACCAACCTGCATTGTCTCTATATCATACTCTGGAAAGCTTGGTTCTTTTTAGTTTGGGCCTTCCAGACAGTGCATTCACCTTCAGTTGCAAGGCATATTGTAGCTTACCAAGAACATAGAGGGGCAGAGAGCCCACCCAGTGCTTCCCATTGGTTGCCTTTCCTGTAACTCTCATTTGCCTGATTCTGATTCGTGTCCCAGCTTGTCGATCTTATGTTTGGCCCTCTCATGGAGCGTTGCCTCTTTACCATCTCTTTGATTGGCTTGCCTCTCTGTTTCGACTGATTATTTTTCAGGCACTCATTCATTCATTCTTTCCTTCTTGTTAACCATTGACAAATCAATAGGTCAGGACGGCAAGACCTACTGGCTTTGCCAATGCTTGCTTATCGCTGCTTTCTTCCTTTGTCATCGATTTCCTATCTTTCAATATGGAGTAAAGGTTCACCAATTTCTTTAGCACCGAGTATAACTGTATTCAGGTTGGGTACAGTTTTTTTTTAGTTCAGAACAAAGTTTATTAGGCTAAAGGAATACAATGATACAATGATGTACATAATATAAAAACAATAAAATCAGTAAAATTATACACAATGTGTCAGTTGGATTGGAAGAAAGTCTAAGGTGTAAAAGAGAACAATCAGAGAATATAAATATAGTCTAAAGAATCATATCCTATGTTATGCTACATATAAGAAATTACAAATAGAACTATAGATTAACATAAAGGAAGTCATGGAGGTTTAGTGTCTTCTTGCTGCCGGGGAGTGAAGGCGACAGTTTAGCACTAGCATCAATGAATAATACAACTGGTTCCCACAGGTTTAAACGTTTGGATTGCAAGTGTGAGGGGTACACACATGTGGTGTCTAGCCTATGATTGTAACAGACAGCATACCACCATGCTTGATATGAGAGCTTGGTAAAATCCTTCCAATTCTTCGTTATTTGCTGAAAGGCTACTGCTAGTAAAAGGTCAATTATTTTTATATTAGTGTCAGCACTGTCCCAAATAGAGGATATGCTGCCTAAAAAGATGTGTATGATAGAAAAAGGATGATTAGAATGAAAATTCAAATTAAGTTGTGTCCACACCTTTTCCCAAAAAACTCGGACAAACTTGCATATAAAAAGCAGATGGAATAAGTCAGTATGTGGCATAGAACATGACCAGCAATTATGTGAAATTTCAGAATGATATGAATTGAGAGCAAGAGGAGAGAATAGCCTGTTCTATATGAAAAAAGAGGGGTTGTGTCGAGTTTGCGGCCCTAGATGATTTCCACAGTTTGAGACAAATTTTATCCCAAAAGTCTGCAGTCCAAGAAGTGTCAAATTCCTTTTCCCATAGCAATTCTCTCTTAGTTTTACCTCTTGGTATATGTAAAGTATGTAAAACATTATATATAGTGGAGGTTTTAGACTTGCAAAGTAGTAAGGAGTGTAGTTTATCAGTGAGAGCAGATTCAGGAGAGCTGGTAAGAGAAGATGAACTGTGTTGTAAGCGGGCAGTTTGGATAACTTGTATTAAGAGAGAGTATTTAGAGCCAAAGGATGAAGGGAAGCCAAAAATAGTGCGAGCTTGTGAAAAGGGTAAAATCAAATCTTGATTATATAATTGATTCACCCAAATCAGCCCTCTTTGTCTCCATGCTTTCCAGAAAAAAGGTTTATTATTGATTAAAATGTGTAAATTGTGCCATATCGGAGAGTCAAGGAAAGATGTCAAAGGAAGTATTGGGAGAATTTTGGAAGCATGTTTAAGAATAGGGGTGAAAACAGACTGTGGGGTGCGTGTAAAGGAAAGATATTCCTGAAAGGAAAAAGGAGAAATGAAGGAATGTTCTAACGTAGTCCAAAGAGGACAAGGAACAGAAGGTTCAGGGAGCCAGTGCGATGATTGGGTCAGAATAAAGGATTTATGATAAAGAGGGAAGTCAGGAAAGTTCGTCCCTCCCTCCGATTTTGGACGAGTCAGTTTGTGAATGGACATACAAGATTTCTTGTTCTCCCGTAGGGTACCGTTTTTTTTACATGCACACCGATTGACTGTGCAGAAGTGCAAAGAAGAGGGGCTGAACTTTCACCGTCCACATGTACAGAAAAGAGAGGAAAGACAGAAACAGGATTTTTACTTGTCCTGAGGGCTCTACATGTATGTGCTTTGTGTAAAGTCATTCTATCCTCAGAATCCTGCTTTCCACCTATAACGGCTGATCCTTACAGACTTCCAGTCATGGGCAAATAATGAGTGTAGAAGCCGTAACCCGGGACTTCATGCAAAGTTCAACCAATAGGGTCTGAAATCATGACCGGGATATCCGACAAAGTTCAACCAATGGACCAGGACATCATAAAAAGTCAACCAAATGACAGTAGGAGTCATGGACCGGGACAGGGAATTGACTTTCATACACAGGATTTGTGGATGTAGAAGAATCGACTAGCATAGGTGGTATTCCACGGCAAATGACACGAGGTGGCCAAGGGGCATACCTAGGTACATTACATTAACTGGCACACGAACATACATTGGCTTCTGATGGCGTCGACTGGCATATGATGATACATAACTGGACTCAAGAGAACATTGACCATCTTATGGTTAGGGCCATGACATCGTATGGCAATGGTTGGCATACACTGGATATATTTGTATCTTGACTGAAATTACACCCATATATTTGAGGAGTAAACGTGGGCTAACAGAAGTAGGACACTGAGGTGGTTTGGCACACTGGACTAGAATTTAAAAAGGTTGCAGAGGCAATAGGTTGTTTGAGTCAGTTTATTCATCCGTGTGCTTCACAAGTGTACCAAGGACAAAAGATGATAAACTTTTGGTTTTCTATATTGAAAATATCAAAACAAACGTATTCCTGGGACAAGAATTGTGAAAACAACCTGAGTGATTGCTCTACAAAAGATTGACATTGTGCTATATGTGCAACTATTCACTCTATAATCCTTCCTAAACCAAATCAACTCATGGCCATATTACATGACTGAGAATCTAGTTGAAAGGAACAGGATAAGGAACATGAAAGAGCATTGTTGTGATGTGTCCACACAAGAATCAGGACACCATATGTGTTTTTCTCCTTTATTCCAAGTTCCAGCTCTGCTCAGAAAACAGGCCCTAACATCTTCTCTGCCAGCAGTATTCCCACAGAATACTCCTGCATCTTTGGAAATATACATTCTAATGCACATTCCATTCCAGAATACACCCACTGTAACAAGCTCATGACAAGCATTTAGGGTTAAGGGTCGAGATGTTTTATGCAGTTTTCAAACATGGTTCTAGGCAATGTTACCTCACACAACCAGGTTGTTTGAACTGTCTGTAAAAGCTATGGCTTTTGGCCAGTTTGATTGGAGAAATTGTGTTTGTAGTAATTTTGTAGTATCTGCCCCGTGTGACCATTCTCCGCCTGGGCGGTGTGTTGCGTCATGCCTAGTGTGGTGTGGTCACAAGCTCTTCGTCCGTTGACAGTTGGGTCAGCAAGACAGAACAGTCGTGACAGCGGACGCTGGCCAGTGCCTGTGGGGTGATACTTGCCGTTCCAACATAATAAACATCTTCGACGATAACTGCCTTAAGTCTCGTCATTACACAGAAAACGTGGTGACGATTTTAAGTCTCGTCATTACAAATGTGTAATCTGGTTTAGTATTGATCAAACGGATCATGAGGATTGACAACTTCCTTCTCGCCCAGTACCCTAGGGAAGAAGTAGGGATGCCTAGAAATCTACTATTAGAGTATGGGAATTCTTTGTGCTGGCTACTTTTGAACTTTCTGTGAGCTTACAATAATTTTCTTTTAAAGGACATTGCTCGTTTAAATGTATGATTTGGTCACATTTTGTTAAAAGATTCTCTTGCGTGGTTGGCTTCGGTTGCTTCATTCTCTTGTTTTACGAGTGAACTTACTACCTTCTTTTTATGGCACCCTGTTCGAAATTTCAGCTGTCTGTTACTTTATCCAAGATAACAGCTACAACACAGGTGATATGTTAATATTTTATAGGACCCACCATCATCTGGTAGCAAAATCAAGCATTCCATTCAGGCGAGCAAAAGTGAATTTGTGTAAGCCGATCAAGATTGATGAACTTAAGTCTAAGTACAAAGGTCCGACTGGGCTATCAGATTTGTTAATCGATAAAATGTGATGCGGATTGCACTATCAAATTTAGGTATGCTTATAAGCAACGAAAGTTGAGGATTGATTTGCTCCTACAACTTCAGCAAACAAAATATCTATGGATACATCTGTTATCTACTATATGTTTTTTAGGCCAAAGGATTCATGACATACATTCTATCATGCCTGGTTAAAAGGAAGTAATCAATTGTAATCACTACATGCAGGATTAATATTTTTTGGTGGATTGATCCTATTTTATGTTCATATTTTTTTCTGATAATCAGAATAGCAGCTACTAATCATGGGCTATTGGCCCACATGCATCAAGCATTTTTGTAGTCGCAAACGGTGCGATTCCTTAAAATCGGCCGTTTGCGAATGCAAAAGTGCTTTTTGGGATGCATGAAGCAATTTTAGAATTCGTAACATTTTTGCGAGTTCTAAAATTGCGGGTGCTTTTAAGAAGTCGCAGATGTGCGATGTCTTAAAAGCAATGCATCATTACTTTTAGAAGTGCAAATTCGCAATTAGGGTGCCAAATTTACCGAGTGGTTGAACCACTCGGTAAATTTGGAAAAAGTGTTTAAAATGTTGAAAATGGTTTTTTTTCAACATTCATGTTTCACACACACATGTCCTTAGGACATGTGTGTGTGAAACATGATGCGAAAAATACATTTCAGGGGTGCATGGGGGGGTCCTTTGGACCCCCCCTGCACCCATGAAATTTTCAAAGTGCCACTCGCAATTTGCTGATGCCTTCCCATTCACTCCTATGGGCCTTTTGGCCCATAGGAATCAATGGGAATTGCGAAAATTAACTTAAGAATTCGGTATTCATTTGGGATTCGGTAAAAATTGCGATTTTTACCGAATCACAAATGAATACCGAAAATAATGATGCATAGCATTTTGCACTTCTTAATTTGCGATTCCTTATTTTTCGCAAATTAGGAAGTGCAAAATGTAACAATGATGCATGTGGGCCTAAGTATCTATGCATACAAATAATTATTTCTTCCTCTTTTAGGGCAAGGCCTACTCTTGGAGTATCAGACACTGCTTATGCACGTTGGCTGCCAGCCGAATACGAGGATGGAGTTTCTTTACCACAAGGTTGGACAGAAGGCAAACTGTACAATGGCCATCCTCTCCCACTGGTAAGTCATACTGGCATTCGTTCTCCCTCTGCCATCTCCTTAACCTCACCTCTCCTCTTTAGTTCCTCATGTTAGTTCACGGTTTTTGCAAGAGAAGCCCGAGATTTGAATAAAGACGCATTTTGGATTTATTCTGAAGCACTGATGAGGTGTGACTGAAGGCCAGTCCCGGAGAATTGGAATTGTCTGGTGTGAGACAAGGAGAAAATAGCCATTTCGATGCCAAACAAACAACTGGTGTCAGGCGATGCGTGGGGGAAATGCAAGGATGTATGTGAGGCAATGTTACGTCAGGAACCAATGTGTATGTACCAATGTTTATAATTCAACACATGGTCTGTAAGGGGAAAAACATTAGCAGTCTGTATCTTAAAGGGACAACATCCACCAATCCATCCATTGCTGTAATCTGTTGCACTATAGAGACAAAAATGTACTTGTATCTGTAAAGGACAAATTGTCGTATAGCTGTCTCCTTCCCTTAGCCAAGTGCACGGTACCCCTGAGCAAAAATGTATAGTTTGTATTAGTGCTAAATAACATGTTCAACAGCAACTTCCTTTGCTACATCAAGTGCATGATCCACCACCAAGATGATACCCTTTGAGAAAAGTACTTATAGTCTGTATTCGTGTCTGACAACAAGCACACCAACCACTTTTAGCCAATTTATTTTTATTTTGTTTTTCTTTCTTCCTTTGTGAAGCACTATATCAGGCAATGATTGTTTCAGTGTAGTGGCTGAGTTTGTAAGATGCAACAGGACACAACAGATGGGTTGCAGAACACAATGTTGAACTTAGGGTTGCCTTGTGTGGTGAATGAGTCGAACATGAACACGCAATTCATATTGAGGCAGCAAGGGATCAATGCACGAGGTAGGGCAAAAGAAAATGATCTGGTAGATTCAGAGCAGCGGCCCGGGTGCCTAGTTTTACTTTCTTGAAAGCAAAGTAAGTTGCATGCCGTAGCTTGAGCCAGTGAGAGGGGCATTCATTGGCAGAGAAGTGATTCTCAAGAATTTTTGGAATCGAGTTGTGGATCCGAGTGACTTTGGCCTACATGTGATATCCAACAATATGACTTTTAAGGGTGGTTGTGGGTGAACCACGCAGGAATTTGAGGGGATTTGAAAATGGAAGAACCTTGAAGTACTCTTCATGTAATTTGGGAGATTTTTTAGAGGAATTGTCCATGTTTTACTTGTTATGTACAATCTGGGAGGAATGATCTTACCCAGTGGAGTGATGTTCCATGTACTCGTTCAGGGGTTATCCAAGTATACACTTTGCAACTATGCAAAAATGTTTAATTTTTTTTTCTCACATTTCATATGTGTGTTATATGAGAAATGGACAAACGTTTCAAATTAGGACATGATTAACAGCTGGGTAGTAGCAGGAAAAAACTTCAATCCGTAGCGAAAGTGCTAAGTGCAGAGGTGATTCTCACATAGGAATTTCCTCAAACACCATTTCCCTGTGGGGGAGAAAATTTCAAATTTAGCATTTTCAAAAAAAGATTATATAACATAATAGAAAAATAGGTAATATTCTCCTGCCAAAATATGGAATCTAGAATATTGACAACCACTATAGTAAGAAGATAAGCATTTACAGGTAAATATACAGTTAATATTCCAGTATTCCACATATACATACTTTTAAAATATGTATATCCTCAAAGTACGAAAATGTAGAGCTAAGAATAGTCAATGTGATACATGATTTACTCATGATGTACCTGTGGTCAATAGTCTAGATACAATATTTTGGTAAGAAAATATTAAAAATGTAATAAAGTTGCAGAACATCTTTAAATAGTTACATAATAGTTCACTACCTCCAAACTATAAGGAGTTTTTGTCAGAAAACCTATTATTTTGATAAAAAAGTTATATAAACTGTTTCTTCACATTTGTGTCCTTCTTGTGTAATAAGAAATAGATTAAACTAAAAGTGAAAGATGGGATTGACTTTGAGAAAATGGGAAAATTCAGTCTGAATGTTTTATGTAATCATCCTTATGTGCTAATTGCCCATGTGGACAACTGGTTTGTTTTATCCCTGGTTCCACAAGTTAAAAAGGGTGTACAAAAGATATATAGTCTTCATTCAGCAGTGGGCAAGATTCACATGGAAATTATCCAAAGTGTTGGGTTTGATCATATTCATTACTAGAAACTGCATACTTACACCATGAATTACCAATACCCAGCAAATTATATTTAGGTGTCCTCTACTTATTTTCATATTTGGAAAACATGTGGAAAGCATTGAAAAATATTGAAAAATTAAATTCCCGGATTTAGAGAGGTTGTCTACCTGCTAAGACATTGACTTTAGAAGTCTGGAGTCTTGAGTTCCACTTCTAACGTCAGCACTTGACCACAAATTTACATCATTCTTAGCAAACCCTTCTATCTCCCTTCCACATCTTGTAAGAGAATGTAACAAAAAAGGTAAAAAAAAACACTTGTCTGGTACCATTTATATGTTCTCAACACCCTACTCTTCAGATCATAATTTCTTTAATCTGGTTTTATACAGATCTAAAACAGCTCATGGTTTTGTATTTAGTGTCTCATCCTGAACCCCCTGCAAGCAATGGTAATTGTGAGGCACGCTGCCGTAACAAACGACTAAACAAACTTTAATCTTTACATGGGTATTCTTTTACAATTGAAAAGAAGGGGCAAATCCACTCTTTGCTTTGCATAGACATCACTTCATACTCAAATGAGCACTTGCTATGTGCAACATTTTTGATGTACCTTCTAAAATAGTTTCTCAGCTCCCCTTTTCTTCTCTTCCACAGGTCAGAGACGTATCAAACAAGATTGTGTCCTGCCTTAACAGGCCTGAGAGCGCAGATGAGGAGAGGTCACAGGTCTTCATGGAGTGGGGCCAGTTTATTACTCATGACACAGTGTTTTCACAGCTCGGATTTTTAGACTGTGGTCCCCCGAAGAACTCCGGTGATCCGTGTATCAAAGGGGAACCCGAAAATAGCTTCCCCATCATGGTAGGACACATAATGGATTCCCTTTCCTAAATTATGAATGGTCCATGGTACTAACATTTATTTTTTTATCATCATGTAGGATCTTACGAATTAAGACATACAATACATATATGTCACGCATTCAGCATCTACTGTTTGATAGTCTTCTAACCCTCTCAGAGGTTTTCCTTTATGTTTACCGACAGTGTGGATGGAACTTTCCAAATTGCAATTGTTTATTGCTCGGACATTATTTCTCAGACAAATATAGGCATTCAATGGTCGGTGGGATTGTGGTGACAATGGTAACCCATATTATCCTGAGGGGATTTGGGCTTGTGCCTGCATGGAGGGACTGTCATCCCACGGTGCTATCTAATGCTGTGATTTCACACCACCAGGCATTCACATTATTTAACATTATAGTGGAAATGCAGTGTCATACGCTGCTGTGTTTTCTGGTTGCGTCTCCTGGAGTCCATGACACACCAACATCCTCGATCTTGTTAGCCCGATTCACAAACCCTTCCATAGGAAATTGTAAAATTTACACTCACGTGTTACGAGTTACAATTTGTAATTCAGCCTTTCCCGAAATTATCAAAAATTCCAAGATTTCTCCCTGGAATCTGAACAATTGGAGTGTCCCTGGAGCACTCACAAGCCTAAAGATTTACAGATGTTATAGCAAGTTTAAGTTCCTATATTCCAGAATGTATACATAAATGTACTTCTATGCTTTAACTTTTTTCATGTCTCTGGAGGGAGAAATTATTTTTTCCACAGAGAAACAACCACACCAATTTTGTGACGTATAGTGCACTTTTCCACCCTGACATTTGTGCAATCCTGTAGTAAATCTCAGACCATTTTCAGAAGGGAAAGTACGCGCATATGTTTTGTGAAATTGACCAAAAATGTAATAACTTGTGGGTATTCAGTTTTTGTAAGTGTAGGTCTCTACGGCACCCCCCCCCCCCCCACCCCATGCTGTGAGCAGCATACACATTAACACTTAAAAATCTGCTTAGAGAATGAAACGCTGTTTATGAGTAAATTCATTTATGAATTTAAAATACAACAATTGCCAAACAAATTGTGCTCTCGCCATTGCTTATTTTTGGGAACCTAAGGTACACTTCAGTGCTTAAGTACTTTTGTCAAGCAGGCCCTTTGTGAACAATCTGGAGCAATTAGTGTGAAAAAAATCAAGATCAAATCAAAGGATTTGAAACCATCCAAAATACCCTTTCATTTTTAAATTGACATTTGTTTGAATCACTCGGTTTGATCTAACATCTGGGTTGATTTTTCTTACTTTTCTCTCAGTCTCATCCATACCTATGTTTCTTTCCCATAATTTCCACTCACCCAAACATTAACCATAACCCTGATCTTATCTGCTTTATTTTCTCAAACCCATTACCTGTCTCACAATTTAATTTCTCAGAATATTGGATTTTTTTCAAACAATTTGCTTGAAACTTCATGCAATACAAACCAAATTATTTAAACTAATCACTGATATGTCCTTGAAAGCCAACACTCTGCTTCTGCCACTTGATTCACACAGTAACTTCTCCTGTGATGCTTGCATGCAGATGTTTTTAGGATTTTAGAATTAAAATTAAATAGCAGTCCAACAGCTGTGTACTTCCACTCCTTAATATAAAATATCATCAATTAACCTTCATATGTTGCATAAAGACGTATTTGATTTGTTGCCAAACATATCTATTCTCCGACCATTTCATCATTAGATTTGCCAAAGATGGCACAAACCGAGAGTCCATCGCTATTCCTCGGGACAATAAATACAATTTACACTCAAAATCAAAGTAATTATTTGTTAGCCTCAATCTATTCAATGATAAAACATTTACAATTGTTTAGAATTAATTACTGGTCTTGAAATCAACAAATAATCGACTATATGTGACTCAACGTAATGTTCTATTACTATACAGAGTGCCACACCAGTAACAGTCTCCAAACAGAATTCATTTTCCCATTGTATTGCATAAATTCTTCTGAGAAATTCAGAGGTTTCTTTTATAGATGAAGTTAAACTGGTGACAAGCAGTAAAATAAATGTATAGAAATCAATACAATTGCTGTAAGATTTTTAATTGCAATTGGTCTTCCCGCAGGAGATGGAATTGCTGACTTCTTTAAGTATTTTTGGCACTGTAGTGATCATTGCTATATTAGGTTTGGAGGTATCAGGAAATCAACTTCCTCCCAGGATAAGATCAACTCATCCAGCCAAACTGTAGACTTTCATTCAATTCTACCTCAATTTAGCTTTTAGAAGTTGTCATTCAGTGTCTAAATATTTAATTAACATAATTATGTATATCAATATTACCAAAGTTACCACTTTATGAGGCTTTTTTTTAAAGTGGATGTATTTCTACAGGAATTTTTGTTATGATTTGCTGTTCATTTTCCCCATGTTCACTGATCTTAATCATCAATGACTAACACGTTTGCTCTACCCCTGTGGTCAAACCTACTAGTGACAAAGGGCAGAACAGAATTTTCCGAAATGCTGTAAATTTGGAGTTGCTGCTGAGAATTTTGTAATTATATTATGCACAATATAATGTTTATTCATCTTTTATCCATTTCAACCCTGAGGCATTGCATATGTGTATCAGAGGAGTATCGCCGTCTAATAGACAGTACACTACAGAAACTTGTTTTAGAGAAGGGGCAAAACCTATAAGTGTCGGCCCTACCTCATCGCCACTCTCTTACTATAAGTACAGGATAGGTTTCAACCCTTAGTGAGAGGAGAACAGATATAGGAAAGAGACAGACTGTAGGAGGTAAAGAGTGACTGGAGAATACAAATAACTTTTACATTCTCTATAAGCACTTCTCTATACATTCATCTTTTCTAGAGGTGCAGAAAGGTTGACACAAGATGCTTAGTTACTGATAGGGTGCACAGCGGATTGGATGAACGCAAGACTTTCTATAAGGAAGACAAGGGTCAGAGACTAACATGGAACATTGACTTGCGCATCCCAGTTCATTTTCATTTTCATTTCTTAGATTAGTCTGGCTTTAATGTGCTATCTCTGTTTCTCTGTGCGTTAGAACACAAAGTCCAGACTTTTTGTCTTCGCCAATGCATGTTTGTCTAATAATGAGATATTCCCCGCACAAATATACAAACTGCCATTATTATTGTAAAAGACACGAATTTCAGCTTGAGAATTTCTATTTTTGCACTAAGTGAAAGTGGAGCTGAAAAGATTTTCGAGCCATGCACAGTGGCGGTTGACCTCAGTGTCTGACCTTTGGAAAGACTGCGAGCTCAACCGGCCTCAGGTGCATATGCCTTCGGTCAGGACCTAATTCTCGGCCCCACATGGTGCCTGCACTGCTGCCCACAGCTTCTGTGCAGCAGAGTCTGCTATGCCTAAGATCTGAGTGTGACCATCAACCCATTACACACTGCAGTAGCTGGCAAAAGCCCCTGTGGGTGGCCACCACGCGGTGCACCCGCTTGAAGGCCGTGCTCAACGGAGTTTGGCCACAGGGCCTGGCATTCAACAAGCCCCTGCACCCAGTCTGATGCACATGGCCAACTACGCAACCCGTAGCCGAAGGCGTTGGGCAGTTGCTGTTGGCCGAATGCCCCGCAGCCAACCCACTGCAGGCAGCCTTACAGCGCCTAAGTATTTATAGGGACAAGCTTTTTTTTAGGATGTACGGCATTACGACGCGTACTTTTACAACGCGTGCCGTTACAACGTGGTTTTTTCAACGCAAGTCGTTACCACGACTTGCTTTGGAGCGGGTGCGGACTTAGGAATTTTTTTATTTACTATTCCAACACCAGCCTACGTACAGTAGGGAAGGTGTTGGATAGTAAATCAAAAAATTCCTTGTCCTGCAGCGCCCTCCAGCGCAAGTCGTGGTAACGACTTGCGTTGAAAAGACCACGTTGTAACGGCGCGGCGGTGTAACAGCCGCGTCGTAAAAGCTGTTCACCTTTTTTTAGGTCGAGCATGGGCAGTGCATGCGGTGCTCGGCAAGGTATGCTGTATTCAGATAGGGACTTTTTTAGGTTGAGCATGGGTCGCGCATGCGCTGCTCGGCAAGGTATGCTGTATTCAGATAGCGACTTGAAAATCCACCCACTCTGCCCATATTTTTCATTGGCTTGTGTCATTGTCCACTGTAATCTGTGGGTCTTCATTGGCCAATAGGCTTAGTAGTACCTCCTTAGTACCGCCTTGTCTCATTTTGTAACCTCCCATGGCGACACCCCTCCGTCGTCTGTCGACTACCCCATCCACTCCGCCCTGTTCCGCCCCACCGCCTCACTACGTTTACCTATGCCGCCCACTGCTGTCCCTGTTATGTGTGTTGTTACTTGGTAGGCTTTAATTACAGCCTCCAGCACTATTTTCTCGAATTGCTTTGTCCTGCCTGCTGTTGCAGGACAACAAGCTATCTCCTTATGCTTTTAAAAAAATGTATAGCACAGGTGCCAAACGCATTTGCAGTGCAATAGGTCTCGCATTTGCGAGAGTTTAAGCTTTTGGCATTGTAAATGACAAGGCCTTTTATTTATCTGTTTTAAATACGACACATAAATAAAAGGGGTTTTCATTTACAATGCCAATAGCTCAAACTCTTGTAAATGTGAGACCTATTGCATTGCAAATGCTTGTTGAGATTTTTGATGGTTATTAACCCCTTGCATGCTTATGGCGAGCTCAGCTCGTCATGAGGCACAGTGGAGCTGTGCTCATGGCGAGCTGAGCTCGTCATAACTGCCACGGACGGCCAATGGGGGGCAAATTCCCCGCCTGTGCGGGCGTTCTAAAGGAGTGGGCGGAGTTGGGACAAGCTCAGCTCGTCATGAGCACAGCTCCGCTGTGCAGCATGATGAGCTGGGCTCCTCACGAGCACCGCGGAGCCGCTCGGGTAATAAGGCCTGCGTGGAAGGGTTTAAAAAAACCTTTTCTTTTGTTTGTGGGAGTTTTTTAGAATAGGTGTTTTTTGTATTTTTTCTACTGATGGTGTTTTGCAACTTAATTGGCGAATTGCCACTTATAAATTGTCACCCTTTTCACCTTTGGATAGAATTTACTAAAGTGTTGTTCCATCATTTGATTCCCATCCCGAGTTTAAGAAGTTCCAGGATCGATCTTCCTCGGCTGTGTCTCAGCCATACGTCTTTCTTCAAACTAGCAGATACTCTGTGATCAGTAAAGATGTTCTGCTCTTCGCCAAATTGTGGATGCGCCTGCTGTTGTTATGGGAATGGCTGATTTTTACTACGTAATTATGGCTAGGAACACTTGCCATAAAATGTACATGATTGGTAGACTTCAATAGAAATGTTGTGAGTTGCTACAAATTAGCAAAGTAACACGGGCAGAGATTGTGTTGCATCATGCCACACAATTTGCACTTTATTGCTCTAATTTAGACAACTTTGCCACATAATTTAGTTCCCCATTACCATATAAAACCCTAGTAGTACCTCTGAAAGGGGCAAACTCTGGGGGGTGGTTTGGGGAGCGGAGCTGTCATTATGATAATAAAATATAACTTTAGGGGAAACTGAATTATTTTTTATATTTCACAGCTGCATGTGAAATACGGGTTTTACACGTTACACCACTGCATTTGTGCAAATTAATAAGAGAATGTAGACTAGTTGTCGGCAGGAGCGAAATTATGTCTGAGTAGGTGATGCATACATTCTGACAGTGACTGACCGACGATTTCTATTTGTTTTTTTCGTTTGCAGCTTCCACCTGATGACCCAACGACAGAGAAACGCGGCAGGAAGTGCATGCTATTCACGCGCATCGCCCCGGCCTGCGCGAGCGAGACAGAGGCCCGGGAGCCCGCCAACATCGTGTCGTCATTTCTGGACGCCAGCGCCGTCTATGGCAGCCATGATTGTTACGCACAGATGCTGAGGGACAATACAAACAACTTGGGCCTTCTAGCAGTAAACAAGCGTTTTAAAGATGGAAGCCATGACTTTTTACCCTTCGTTGGTGACACAGCGGACACGTGTGGCCCCACCGTGTTCTGTTTCCGTAAAGATTCCTGCGAGCTAACGAACACCACCTACAACATACCGTGCTTTACACCTGGTGAGTAATTATTTTAAAATACCTCGAAGTCGGTGACTGTAGGGCACGTCTGTGGCAGTCGCATGCAAGGAATGGTACACATTCTGAAGTATAGGTTGCATTTTCAGATAAAGACCAGATTGCATCAATGGAAGCCACCGAAACTTCTCCAGAAATTTTACAAATGTAATTCTTGGAAGGGGGAGGAGTGCAGGATGAGCATTTTGGAAAACACACTTTTTTCTGAACTATTGTTTGTTGTGTTCATGAATAAACAGCAACTGATTTTTCAATATTTTTTCACTTCATACCTCGAACAATTTAGTTTTATCTTAAATTTGATTGACTAGATTTTTTTTATATAATTGAAGTAAAATTATATATTTATAATTCTATTGGTGTCCTGCAGTGGTTAATGGGATCATTTAAGAGCATAACAGTACCCTTATTATGAAAGAGAAAAGTGGTTAAAGTGTATACCATCCTCCTAACTAATTTCACACTTTTGTATTACAATGTAGTTCTTAAAATTATTACGGCGGGCGTGGTCAAGATGGCGGCTGCATAGGCGCCGAGTCTCTGCCTCACCTCAGGCCGCCACTGCTGGGGCCACTTCTGCAACTCCTGGAACGCGGAGAAGGGACTGCAGAAAGCACTGGCACCGTTGGAGGCAGAAGAGCCGCCCGGTTGTTGCTGTGCCGACTGCCCGGCGGCAGAGACCCATGACCTAATCCCAAGATGGCAGCCGTGTGGTGAGGTTGCGCTAGGTAGCCACAAAAAGAGGCGGTGGTCACCTTGAGGGGGACAAGAGATCCCCGGATGCTGCAGACCCTTCAAGAGGGTTCGGGGGCTCCAGAAGAGACAGCTGCTGCACCTGATGCCTGACTGGGGCCCGGCGGCCTGGAACTGAGGACCTAGCACCCGAAGGAGGCTGGAACAAACAGCACTGTATGGTCAGCCTGACATAGAGAAATGCCGGGTGGGAGCTGACCTCATTGGGCACCCAAGACTACGCACCACGGAGCATGTGGACCACAGGGGATCAGGCACTCTGGTGTATCACTAGAAGCAGCCACGCAAACGTGAATAGCAACGGGTTCTGGTGACGATTGGGGCTCCCCATTCCCAGACTCAAGGAAAGTGGTGGCTTCTGGGTGTGAGTGCATGCAACACCACACCCCTGTAACATATGGTTGAAACATCTGGACAAGTGGCCCGGTCTCCTAGCACATGGTGCCATTTTGGGGCATGTAGGAGAGACAGCCCTGTAACCCCATAGTGTACTAAGGGGCGCACTAGCTCGGCAGCTGCACCACCGGATTACCCATGGAAAGTGAAAGACATCCCCTCCCCTCTCAGAGGCCTAACCCAGCAGAGAGGTCATGGGGAGACTACGAACTATCATGGCTTCAGCCGGGGGAAAGAAGGTACGCTGACAGAAAGAAATGCTTACGCGAGCAGCAGGAGCCATGGCAGAGTAAGCCCATTAGTCACAGCGATCGGTGCCCGCAGCAGAGGGAAGTGAGGAGGAAGCCCTGTTGACAAGGTTGTTTATGGAGACACTCTTCTCTTTCCTGAGCAATGATATCCAGGCAGTGTAACGTGAAATAGCACAGGACCTCAGGGAGGTCAAACGTAATCTGGTAAAGGTGGGCAACAGGGTGTACCCGCCTGAAGACAATGAAACTAGACAGGGCGAGGAGTTTGAGCACCTGCAGCAACAAGTCTTATGTCTACATGAACAACAAGCGGCACTACAGGCCCACACAGAAGACCTTTAGAACCACTCACGCAGGAATAACATTTGCATCCGCGGGCGCCAATTGAGGCTGAGAGCACAGACATTGCAGACTATGTGAAGGTACTCTTCTGTCAAATACTGAACTCACAGGGGGAGATTGATGTGCAATTGGAAAGGATTCATTGAGTGGGCCTCACTAGGGTTCAATGCAGCTGACCGCCTGAGATCCTTGCCTGTTTTCATAATTTCAAAGTGAAATGGACTATCCTGCGCCGAGCGAGCGATGCCCAGCCTGAACGTTTCCAAGGCCACAAACTAGCAATATATCGGGACTTATCTGCTCTAACTCTCCAGAAATGCAGGGCCCTCCGTCCATTTACAACAGTTGTCATGAGCAAGGCAATCTCCTACAATTCCGGCCATCCAGTTCCCCTAATTTTTCATTTGGAAGACACTCGTCATCAAATTAAAGACCTGATGGAAGCTTGCAGACGCCTAAACATACCCGATCAGGCAAAGGGAAGTTCACTGCGTAGACCCAGCAAGAACGAGGAGAGACAGCGCAGTAAATGGGAGAGTCCCAGCATTATCCAAAGGCCTATGACGGCCCCCAAAACCATCGCCCAGGAGCGACAAGCTGTCATGAACAACATTTACGGTGACCCAAAGCAACAAGAGTTGAACTAAGACTGTTCCCAGTCCTGTAGCTGACATAGAACCCTGCTAAGTAAGTGGGGCTCTACCTTACTTTCTGGGCAGAGGTGGCGGGGGCTGACGACCCTGATACATACCCTCAAATGCACACTTGCAGGTCCCTGCCTGGGAACACCTCTCAGGACTTCCTAGGATACCACTGGATCAACAGTGAACTAATTTGTTTATGGTGTATTTGAGTTTATGGTTGGGGTTTACGCTTGTCATGTACTCACTCCATTGTAGAGTTTCACAAGGTCACGTGGGGCCCCTTCTCATGACTCACCTGCTAGCTCTATGCAGCGACAGTGCCAGGTACCATCTATGCCATGGGTACTCATACTACGGCCCGCAGGTCGCCAGCGGCCTGGCCAGCCTTCCTTGGGGGTCCGCGGACCTTGTAGACATCGTACCCGTGTTTTAAATTTTTTTTTTATAGAGTGTCTGCAACCGGAGCGCGACTCTGAGAGACTGTGCTGCTCTGTAGGGGCCGGGAGATTCATTCCGGAGATAGACAGAGTGGACCTGCAGGGGCGGTAAGAAGAGGTGAAATACAACAAAGCCCCATTAACATGCAAATGGTCTTTTAAAGAACTGTGAAGTGCTCGGGTGCGGATGTGTGTGTGTGTGTGTGTGCCCGGGAAGCTGTCTCAGCCCGGGCTGATACACAGGCAGGGTGAGATGACAGAGGGTGACAGAGGGAGGGAGGGAGACAGAGGGAGAGGGAGGAACAGGGAGGGAGACAGAGGGAGAGGGAGGGAGGGAGGGAAAGGGAGGGAGACAGAGGAAGAGGGAGGGAGGGATGGGAGGGAGACAGAGGGAGGGAAAAGGAGGGAAAGGGAGGGAGAGGGAGACAGAGAAATGGAGACCGAGAAAGGGAGACCAAGAAAGGGAGACAGAGAAAGGGAGACAGACAGAGGGAGATAGACAGACAGACAGAGGGAGGAGGGCGACAGAGGGAGGGTGATGGAGGGAGGGAGGCGGAGTGAGGGAGGCAGAGGGAGGGAAGCGGAAGTGAGGGAAGGGGAGTGAGGGAAGGGGAGGGAGGGAGTAAGGGGAGGGAGGGAGGCGGAAGGAGGGAGGGAGGCGGAAGTGAGGGAAGGGGAGTGAGGGAGGAAGTGAGGGGAGTGAGGGGGAAGGAGGGAGTGAGGGAAGGTGAGTGAGGGAAGGGGAGTGAGGGAGGGAGTGAGGGGAGGGGAGTGAGGGGGAGTGAGAGAAGGGAGTGAGAGAAGGGGAGTGAGTGAGGGAAGGGGAGTGAGGGAAGGGGAGTGTGGGAGGGAGAGAGGGAAGGGGAGTGAGGGAAGGGGAGTGTGGGAGGGAGAGAGGGAAGGGGAGTGAGGGAGGGAGTGAGGAAAGGGGAGTGAGGGAAGGGGAGGGAGGGAGAGAGGGAAGGAGAGAGGGAGAGAGGGAAGGGGGGTGAGGGAGGGAGAGGGGGAAGGGAAATAGGGGAAGGGGAGTGAGGAGGAGGGGAGTGAGGGTGGGGGAAGGGGAAGGAGTGAGTGAGAGGGAAGGGGAGTGAGCGAGAGGGAAGGGGAGTGAGGAAGAGGGAAGGAGGGTGAGGGAGGGAAGGAGAGGGAGCGAGAGGGAAGGAGAGGGAGGGAGAGGGAAGGCGAGGGAGGGAGAAGGAAGGAGAGAGGGAGACAAAGAGGTAGGGAGTGAGACAGTAAGAGTGAGGGAGATAGAGAGAGGGAGTGAGACAGTCTGAGTGAGTGAGACAGGGAGGGAGAGAGGGAGATGGAGGGAGGGAGACAGATAGAGGGAGGGAGACAGTGAGAGATAGATAGAGAGAGAGAGAGAAAGGGATGGAGGGGGAGAGAGAGATGTGTGTATGCCGGGTCTGGTGGCTCAGTGGACGAAGGGGTCCGCTGAAGGGACCTGTGTTAAACCTCATGGTCAGAGTTTTTTTTGTTGCTCTAGCCCCACCTCCTCCCCCACTGCCCCCGCCCCCGGTGTGGCCCTCGGACACAAACCACACTGTAGATTTGGCCCCGAGAGAAAGTTTGCGAGAACCCATGATCTATGCCATCACACCAGGGCATAAGTCAGAGATATAGCCTTTCTTTTCCCTTGCCCATGATGAGTTAAAAATGATTGCCCATAATGTAGTTAAGATTTAGATGGGGCGGAATATGCACTGCTCTGCTTGCAGCACTGCTTCTACGTAGGTGGCGACAAATGTGGCAGGCTCTTGGCTAACAAGCTGCGGGCTAGAGGCCCTCCTCCAGCCAGATGGCAATACAGTCACGGAGAACACATCAATAGCGGTCACCTTTAGGGATTTCTATGCTTCTCTCTATGAGGCACAGGACTCACAGCCTGCAGACACGCAGGCCTATCTGCATGGTGCACGCACGTCTAGGCTGACACCCCAGCAGGTTGACTCTCTTGACCAGCCCATTCATGTAGAGGAAGTAATTGCAGACATAGTACACCAGAAACTGCTTAAATTCCTGTGCCCAGATGGCTACATTGCCCCTTTTTAGGTCGAGCATTTGAGACCTCTTGTATGTACTTTAGTATATAATTATATGTGTATGTACTTTGTGGGCTCTGGAGATCAGCCCTAGGACTTGTCTGCTTCCAATTAGGGACTTTTTTCTGATCAACTGCCTCTATTTAACTGTCTTGATAGAAAACGACCAGTAGAGGTCACTAAAATACTAGAATTGCTTTCTGCTTGTTCAACTGCCTCTATTTAACTGTCTTGATAGAAAACGACCAGTAGAGGTCAGTAAAATACCAGAATTGCTTTCTGTTGAGGGACAATAATATTTTTTTCAAATTTTGTATTTTCAGTGATATGACCACTGAAGGCCCTGATTTTATATTAAAAACAGTGCTTTGGACTATACCATTTCCCGCTGAAAGGCAATATTTCTCTCCTTGTGTTCCCATACTTGGCGTGTCACGTAGTTTGGTGCTTACTTTCCTTCCATGTTAAAGAACAGTAGTGTTTCAGCACCCAGGCTAATGTGCTGCATAGCTAAATACATATAAGGTCCCAAAGGCGAGACTGATTGCATTGCAAATGCTTGTTTTATAGATTGTTCTGCCAGGCACTCACCCCTATGCTCACTTGACTCTTTAACTCACTTGTGGCTAAGAGCACCCTCTCGCATACCATGCTGGAGGCATCCATTACCGTCATACCCAAACGAGGGAACAATAAACTGCAATGTGGCTCATATCAGCCCATTTCACTCATAAACATCAACAACATTTTTTACCAGATTGATAGATTGTGATCAATCCAGGTTCATCCTCCATCATCAGTGCGGAGATAATACCATAGTAATCCTCCCTTCAAATAGTATCAACACATGTAATCATCTCAATGTTGAGTTATGTACAATACTTTTAGCAGCATTCTCATTATAAATAATTCATAGTTGTTCAGTTGTTTTCCCAAGTGAAGTCAATCAAGGCTCTTGAAATTTAAAATTTGTTCTTTATTCAATTCTTTATGAAAGAAATACATAACTCAACATTGAGATGAATACATGTGTTGATACTATTTGAAGGGTGCAGGGCTATTTTGTGCGTGTAATTTCTTGAGATATTAGGGGAATTGCCTCCTTTTTTCTCGTTTATGGAACGCAGGGGATTGTGTTCCAAGCCACTTGCACCTTCACCGTGTTGAGCATTACGTTATGGGACGTTGGAACTGGTGCAGGCACTAAAGCTTTGATCCTCATCCCTGTTGTGATATTGGCAAAAAAAACTGTTGAACCGAGCATGGGAAAAAGCACCAACAAATAGGGTAAAGTATACAGGAATCAATGTCCAAACACCTGGTACCCATTGCTCTGGGGAAACCTAGAAAAGTGCTGTGAAAACTGGACCAAAAATTACTTTACACCTAAGATTAGGTCATTTCGAGTGCTGTCTTCTTTCTGTAGTTTGCTGTTCATTTGATCAGTGGCTTAAAGAAAACTTTATTTGAGTCAAATTGAAAATAAAGTATGCTGGATCCTAATGTGGTGACGGTTTAGTATTTAAATAGCTCTGCAAGATTTCCATGAACTCTTTGTGAGTGTTATTGGGATAGACAATCTTGAAATCTACAATCACTGTTATCTGAATTTTCGAAGGGTTGATCATCAACCATGAGCATTTTGGTAACGATAGTTGAAACCGAGGTACATATCACTACAAATTATGTGTTGGGAGTGTTTGTTGGAATTGAATCCAGGATAGAGTTCAGTCTTCGACGAATGGGCCATAGGCAGTGGTATAGGTTCACAATGCCACATTCCATCTTGGAGCTTCCAAGCATTTAAGAAAAGCCAAGCTCTTACAATCTATCGGTAGTAGCAACGATGACCAGAATAGAAGACCGTTATTCAGTAGACACCAGCAAACTGGGTGGATTAGGATACAGATGGTCTCTAGCTTCCTGGTTGATGGGAGTCTCACTGGCAAGCAGACTGTATTGAACCAAAAGGCCGCTTTCCATCCTCTGACACCCTTGGAGCCTACAGCAACAGGTTCATATAAGGTCTTGGATCTATAGGAGAAGAGCTCAACAGCAGGACCTTTACCAGCAAAGATACTCTGGAAATGTACACAAGCATCTTTGCTCGAGTGGACTGTCTGAGAAATATCATCATCCAGGATATTCCTAGATCAGGACATGGACTTGCAGGGCTTCTTGTAAAGTACATCTGGTGACTCGTGTGCCATTTCACAGACAGAATCTATCTCAAGCAGATGCTTTTATTTCCAATCATCGGGAAGAACAGGGCATTCATAGACTAGTTTAGAAACACTTAACATACCACAGGGGTGGTTCATTTAGACTACTGAGAATCGAACCAATCAGGACCATTCACCCAGTGGACCTAAATAACCATAAATTCACTGCATGCTGTGCTGCTTGGTATTAACAATAAATATCCTTCGGATTCAGTGGATGCATGTGTCAATCAATCACTTTGTTAACAGTGGTTTTCTCTTTTGTAAGGTGACAGACGAGGCAATCAAAATCTGCCTTACATGACCATCAACACAATTTTCCTTCGAGAGCACAACCGGCTGGCAAGGGAACTAAAGAAGTTAAATCCACATTGGAATGGAGAAAAAATTTATCAGGAGGCACGGAAGATTGTGGCAGCTTTGATGCAGGTAATGATTGAAGAGCTGGTTTCCTCCTTTCCATCCATTAGCAGTGGGATAGATTTGCCGCGTATTACCATGATGTCTATGGTTTTCAGTTCTACTTAGTGTGATCACCCCACTGTAGGTCATTACAAACACTGTCTCCAGAAATGACATTTTCACCGATAAATCGTTGATGCCAAGTGTGGTAATCTAATTAGTTAATTGGAAGTAAAACAAGACTAGAACACCCAGACTGCTTTAGGCTATCACACAACCCTCCAGTACTGAACACAATGTCTATAATGACCTGGAGGGAAATGGTTGCTGTGGTGCTATTCTTACTCTATGATTGATCACTATGGCCTGGTTTTAGGTAATGGTATCTTGAAAATGCCAAGGCTAATTGAACTTGAGCCAGTAAGTTTTGATTTATGGTGGCCTAAACCTCCCTCCAGAGGATGGGCAAAATTCAGAACTAAAGCAGCAATTGACCTAACTTGCCTTTGGCAGACACATGGCATTTGCAAAATATTAAATGCATAATGTGTTCCACCACTAACACTCCACTACGAACTCAGATATTTTGCTTCCACTTTGCGAACCTTACCACAGTCTAAGATGGCGTATGTGCAGTTAGGTCTAAGTAGGATGTGGAGATAAGTGTATTCTTGTTTTAACAATCTAGTGACCTCCACTCGTACCCCCCCATCCCTCTCCCCCCTGACATAACAACTCCCACCCACAACACGCCACCATCTGAACACACCACCGCTCGGAGTCTATCCACCCATCCCCCCCACGGCAGATCCCTCTCCCTCCCCAGCTCCCTCCCCACTCTCACCCACGACACTCTCACCCTCCCAACCAATCCTACAGAACATACCGCCTCCCCTACCTTAGCATCCCCCTCTCTCCCCCTCCTATTCTCAGCCCCCACTACCCTCCTGTCTCCCCCACTGTCTTCAGCCTTCACTCACTCTTCAACTCACCTGCACCGTCTCCCACTGACGTCACTACCTATGCCTCCCACCCACCGCCTACTTCACCCACACCCCTCGCCCACAAACCCGCCCACACTTTGAATGCCATCCCACTCATTATCACCGCAGAACCTTCCAACAACGCTAGCATATCCCCCCCTCGATACCCTGCCCGCTTTCTAGCTCACTACTCAACCATTCACCAATGGCTCTCACCACCAACCCCATCTCCAATCCACCTCTTGACATGACTTTATCCACCCTCCAACAAGTCAAAGAGGATCTTCTACAAGTCAAAAAAGATGTCCACGCAATCAAAGACCTTCTCTTCTCACAGCCCAGTCTACCTCCCACCATCCCACTGCCCTACAAACGACGCACCCTCCCTACACACCCTCGCCTCCAACGACACCCGCGCTGGCCGACTATCCCCGTTCGCAATAACTTCCACCGCACCCCAGCGTGGCCTCAGCCCACTGTCGGACCGCGACCTATGCTCTCTCCTACGCTCTTATGGCCCAGGTCCGGTAAAACACATATCCAACACACACATCCCCATACCCACAATTATTACAAATCCTCTGAGGCTCCCAACACTCAACAACAGAGGTTCCGTCCCTAACAACCTCAGAAAAGTTCCCTTCACACTAGAAGACTCGACCACCCTTCTCTCTCCCAAACTCAAATGCATCCTACTCAATTGCAGATCGGCCCAGAGCCACTGCTCCGACATCGCTGATCTCGTCTCAGCAATGGATCTGGACCTAGCCATTCTGACTGAAACGTGGCTTACTGAAGCCTCTTCCCCGATTATGGACATACTAGTCCCCCCCAATTATCACATCACTAGACTGGACAGGCCTCCGGGCAAGACGGGCGGGGGAATTGCATGCATTTTTAGGAGCAACCTCTCCGTTACTAAAGCCACCTCCCCCTCCCCTACCTCCTGTGAACTCCTCTGCCTCGACATCACCAGCGAGGGCAAACAAGTTTGTGCTTTACATCTCATCTATCACCCGCCTGGTGACAACCTCATATTCACCCAACAACTCATGGACATGATCACATCCAATGCCGGTCGGCAGACCACCCAAGTCTACCTGGGTGACTTCAATCTCCACTGGAACGATCAGAAAGACACAGTGGTGAATAGTCTCAAAACTTTCCTTAACGCGCTTGACCTCACCCAAATATGCGATAGACCAACACACGACAAAGGCTCGATACTCGATCTCATCATCGCCAAAGAGAACTCTACCCAATTGGAGGCGATCCAACCCTGTGACTGGTCAGATCACCACATTATCACCTTCTTTATCAACGAAAAAGTTAAACCTAACCCGGCTCAACCAACCAAATCCAAAACCTGGAAAAGGGACATGAAGAATCTTAACCCCTCTACTCTGCCTCCCCACATCGGCAATCTTCTCCTTCCCCCTTCAGGTGCCTCGGATGTTCATTCACTGACCGACCACTACCTTGTCTCTATGAATACAATAGTCAATGAAGTCGCCCCATTGCAACTGAAGAGAGTCTCCACCAAAATTTCTAACCCCTGGTATGACGATAGACTCAATGACGACAGGCGTACTATGCGAATGGCAGAGCGCACCTGGAGATCTGACCCCTCATCACTGCATCTCAAAAGGCTTAAGAACAAGAGAAATGCCTACTTCAGGAAAATAAAGCGCACAAAGTCGGACTTCTTTAGCCGCCAGTTGGACCAAGCAAAAAACAGGCCAAGAAAGCTGTTCGAACTAATCAAGACTCAAACAAAGACACAACCCTTACAATCAAACAGCACAACAAGCGACACCCCACACTGTGAAGCCTTCTCTGCTTTCTTTAAGCTAAAGACTGACAACATAAGAAATGACCTCATCATGGATGTAAGCCGATTCCCCAACCACACCAGGATGTCTAACACTCAACCTAAAAACAAGGCATCTTGGCTGTACTTCGATACCTACTCGGAAGAAGCAATACACAAACTGCTCTGCACCTTGAAGCCCTCTAATCACCTCACAGACCCCCTACCTGCTAATGCTGTAAAAGACTTCATCCCCTTGCTCCTCCCTCTCTGGACCAAAATCATCAACAGCTCCCTGCAACAAGGTCTCATTCCAGACTCCCTCAAGGTGGGGCAAGTCACGCCTATACTCAAGAAACCTACAGCTGATCCGTCTGACCTAAACAATTACCGTCCCATCACCAATATCCCCACCCTGGCCAAACTGCTGGAGAAATGTGTCCAACTCCAACTAACTAAACACATTGACCAATTTGACCTCCTCAACCCTCATCAATCAGGCTTCCGAGCGAAACATAGCACGGAAACAGCTATGACACACATAATTGATGACGCCCTCCAAATCCTTGATCGCAATGAGTCTTGCCTCCTCATCCTTCTTGACCTCTCTTCAGCATTTGACACGGTCAAACATGAGAACTTGCTGGAGCTGCTAAGCACTAGAATGGGTCTATCGGGAACTGTTCTCAAATGGTTTTCGTCCTTCCTTCATAACCGGTCTCAGAAGTTCAAGATCGACAATGTGCTATCTACACCTGTGCCTGCAGATCTAGGTGTTCCACAAGGATCCTCCCTCTCCCCCACACTGTTCAACCTCGTCATGGAACCGCTCGCCACCTTGCTCCAAGCTTCCAATGTCCAATTCCATATGTACGCCGACGACACACAACTTTACCTAAAGCTACAATCCCCGGAAGATATCGAACATCTGAATTCCACACTTATTAACACTCAATCTTGGCTGGCCGATAATCACCTCAAGCTAAATGCTCTGAAAACTGAGTTCCTACTCATCTCACCCCCGGCGAAAATTTCCACCACCCAAACCTGGCTCAATAACCTAACAGCACTCAATGTCCAACCTACCATCGAGGATTCGGCGAAATCCCTAGGCATCACACTCGATGCCAAGCTCAACATGCAGCAGCACGTTAGCAAAGCCACAAAAGGAGCTAACTTCCAAATCAACACACTGAGGAAAATTAAACCCTTCCTCCCTGCCGAAGACTTCCAAACTGCTGTACAAGCTTTAGTCATCCCTCGAATAGACTACGGAATTGTGGTCCTCAGCGGACTCCCGCTATCCACAACAGCACCCCTAAGAGCCTCCCTGAACGCTGCCGCGAGACTCATTACTGGCTCAAGAAAACACTCGCATATATCCCCAGACTTAAAGTCTCTAAAATGGCTGCCTTTTGAAGCCAGAATACAGCTAAAAATTGCCGTTACGACACACGCGGCCGTGCACCACAATGCACCCAACTACCTCGCTCAAAAGTTGTCTATATCAGGAGGTTCGAGATCCAATAGAAGTACAAAAAATCTACTCCTGAAACCTCGTAGATTCCGGAAAGAGAAAACATACAAGCGCTCCTTCTCAGGAATGGCACCCAGGATCTGGAATGCGCTCCCTCCTGAAACCAGGCTCATCTCCTCCACTGCACTCTTCAAGAAAGAGATGAAAACCATGCTTCTGGCAAAGATCTCCTGAACTTTATAGGTACTGGATCAGAGACTCTGCATCGCTTTGTATCACTGTTCACCTTGTCCTCTGGCACTATACTTCTACTTGATGGTGACACTACTACGCTACTCTCTTACTACCGACCAATATATGATACACTTTGGTACACTGTATCACCCTCCCGATGCCCCCACTCAGTGTTCTCTCTATCCTAAGAAATTGGTATAAGCCATCCACACATCCAAGGTCTACCTGAACACTTCTGTAGTGGGATTGATGACTTGTGCCGTCTTATATTACTTGTTTACCGGATTGTATATTGATATGTTTTCTGTACGTTATTATTATCCTACTATGTTTGTGACTATTATACTGCTCCCATTATCCCTGTTCATTCCTGCTGCCCCTACCCCTGTCTCTGTGAAGCGCTCTGATATCTGTAAGGATCTTGTTCGCGCTATATAAAACTTTGAATAAAATAAATAAAATAAATAGTGGACGCGGTATTTTATAGGTAGATAGTTCGACCGCTTTATAGTATACAACAACTTAAATGAGTTGCTTTCATGACTCTTGCTGTGGTCTAAAGTCCTTAACACAGCACAATATTTAAAATAAGGAAGACAGGCCTAGGGAATGGAAGCCATCCTCTACACAGGAGGCAATTATACCGGAGCAAACCAATTTTCATTGACTTTAACAATTTGATTTTTAGATTCAAATTACAAACAGAACAAAAAATGCATCACACTTTATTTAAAATAAACACATTATAACGTCATAACAATCTTTAGTAAAGCTTCTCGAATATTTCTGGCAATAAAAGAAAAAAAATAAAAGAACGGTAAAAAAGAAACATCACCTCTTTGTGCAAGAGTGCACAATTTCTTGTCTTTTACAGCATTGTAACAGAAGACAAAAATGGTAATCAAACATAGCTCAGCTTAACAATCATGTATCATGTATCTCCTAGAACTTGGGGCAGGGCGAAGTCAAGTGTAAACAATTTCTAAAACCATCCTGAACATTTCTTTGAAATTTGGCAACAACAAAATAATGAAAGAAGTCTTCGATATTGTCAAAAATTAAAATGGTTATTTTACTAAACGTAGACCTGATCTGATGCAAGTAAGATTGGTTTTTAAAAAGAGGCATCTCTATACCAAATTCAAAGGGCAAATCAATAGCATATGTAACAATGTATTTTATTGCCTCATTTTGCAGCTACATCAGCCATCAGAAAGCAAGGGTTCACTTTATTTTCTCGTATTCTTGTATATTGCAAGAGCATTCTTATTTTCAATAGCATATGCTTAAGATTAGAATCAAAATGAAGGTTAGATACTCATTGGGTTGCTTATCCACCACTAATAGCTAATAACTGATTGATTGATTAGCAGGATTTATATAGTACCGCTAACCTTTAGAGGCTCTTGGCACTGGCCTATAACTGCCTAACCAAACAAACGTGATTTCAGCTTACATCAGAAATTGAGGAGTGAACAAGAGCACTTGATGTTGAAGGGTAGATCATTCCAAAACTTGGGGCCCTAAAGAAAGAGCGAATACCACACGTTTAGTGGTTGCACTTTGAGACCTTAAGGAGGACAATGCTTCAATAAAATCAAATGAATTAACTAGCCACTAAACTTTGGCTTCTTCATTCTAGGTGATTACCTATAGAGACTACATCCCGCTTGTCCTTGGAGATTGGATGGACATAGAACTTCCTCCTTACAAACGTTACAATGAAGACGTGGACCCCAGAATCTCCACAGTTTACATTATTGCCTTTCGGTTCGCCCATACATCCATTGCACCGTACATGTTCCGCTTGGACAGCAAGTACAAGCCTTATGGTCCAGATTTTAAGATACCTTTCCATCAAACCATTTTTGCTACATGGAGACTTGTTAAGGAAGGTAAGAAGCTTTCCTTAATTCACAATAGAGTTCATATGATAATATTTCACTATGAAATTCATGTCCATAGGCTCTTTATCTATATTTATGTCTGCAAACCTATGCACTGTAATGAACAGAGAACACTTAGCTTTGGCTTGCCAGACTGAACAAACATCAGTGATGTGTGACTGCCCATTGAAACCCATCAAAGACAATTCCTCAGCAGTTGATGAAATACCATAAGGAGAAAGTTTTGCGTTGGGACTCATATCCTTTAAAAGACCCCTTGCGAAAAGCAGAGCATCTTAATGTATAAATAGAAAGAATGCCAGTTGTAATTAGCATCAGGTGAAGGCATGTAACATTTATTATCATGCATACTCTAAAGACTTCACGCGATGTGTTTTGTTACAGATGAGGGCCACTTAAGGAATGCACCTCATATGTAGATGTGTAACAATGCAAGTAAGTCACTATCTACAACCATCATCCACAGTGAAAGTTCTGAAACTTCAGCCCCAAACTCGCAACAATGATGAAGGTAGTGAGCTTATCAACATTATTAGACAGTTGTGTTTACTTCATGGGACACACATACAGTATTGTTCTCTCTCATGAATATTGCAACTGGAACGTAATGCCCTTTTCTGGTTGTGACAAATAGATTATTATGTGTAGACCTGAAAGTCGCATCAAGAGCTTTGCAATTAACAATCCGATGGGATAAGGTTTGATTCTGGTCTGTTTTTCCATTCTTCACCTCAGTAATCCCAATGAGTTGATTGGCAATGTTGTGGTCCCTGGTTCTAGTAATAAAGAAACTAGGGCACTCTATTGGTCCAACCAGTGCAACTGCTCCATCTTCTTAGATGGTGAAGAGAATAACTTGAGAAGTATAATGGAATGCAGTCTGATCATGCCAAGTTCTGCGGGTCGTTTGGGGGGTGGGGTTCTCCATTTCTACTGTTGCTACAACGTTTTTTGTTTAGTTCTTATGAGCACATCTAAATATCATTCCAGGTCTTGAGATCACATCTTAAGTGCTATTCCTATATGCTTGAGGTAAATATCACCACTTTACGGTAGTGTGTGTAACTACTTACATAGGTGTGATATATTGAGATCAGTACAATATATATATAAGCTAAAACCTAAATCTTCTTACATATTTATTGAACAAATTAACAAATGGGTTAGCAGAGTATTAGGACAGAAGAGGTTACATGTAATGTGGGTGTGAAGCTTCAAAAGGCCGTAATTTAGCACAATATTGAATGTTGCAAGTAATAAAATACCATGCAAGTCAGGGGTGGTCTCAAAAATTTTATAGCTACGTTGTCCAGTATAGGTCCACAAGGGAAGGGTCCAAACTAAATTCTCAAGATAATCATTGACTACATAAATTAAATTAATTATAGAGAACTTTATCTTATGTGACTATCCTGAAAATTAGCCATGGGTTTGACCATGAATTTACATAATATCTTTGGATTATCTGATGTTTTCTCCCATGTTGTTCTTAACCCTAACTCACTGGAACCCGTGGTCTGATTACAGGTGGAATTGATCCGCTACTTAGGGGCCTTCTGATTAACTACGCAAAGTTAATGGAACATGACACTATGATGTCAGACGAGGTCCGTGAGAGGCTCTTCGAAACACCTAAGAGGGTTGGAGTAGACTTGGCTTCTATAGATCTACAGCGAGAAAGAGACTTCGGCCTTCCGAGTAAGTCCTGGCTTTTTCTAACGATACAACAACCTCCTACTATATTTTTTTCTATATTCCTCCACCAACATTGTAGCATATTGAGTTTCAGAATGAAGAAAGACAGTCAATTTATTCCTATTAGTGGCTTGGATTCTTTCACCTCGACTTATTACCATTAACATATACAATGCTTTCCACAAGATCTGTAGAGCTTACTTTCTCTTTACCCGATTTTCTGCACATTGTTGCAACCACCACCCCCTTTACACACAGGTGTGTTCAAATGTTTGCCCTTATAAATAATTTTTATGGCTGTGGCTCACACCTCTTCACACTTTCCTGATGTTCTCCTGTTTCTTGCACCACAAGCAGGGCTTAATTTGTGCCGGTGCTTGTGAAAGGCTCCAACCCCATTTTTGGTGCTGGGAATTATTGTTTATCTTCAGACTTTGAGCAAGAAAAAGAAACTCAAAAGCAAGAAAGGAAGAAAGAATATATACTGACTCAATTTTTTCCTTTGAAACTCACCCCAGACGCTTCTGAATAACCCCAGGCTTGTTAAGCACATTGCTACCTAGACATTAATTTCACCTAATGCTCATGTCTTTATCTCACTCTTGCATTCCAGTCCTTCCTTTATTTCATTGTTTTTCTTTTTTTTGTGTGTTTGTTTGTTTGTTTGTTTGTTTCTTTCTCACTGTTTTCCTACTTTTCTCTACCACATTTTCTCTCTCTCTCTCTCTCTCTCTCTCTCTCTCTCTCTCTCTCTCTCTTTCTCTTTCTCTTTCTCTCTCTCTCTCTCTCTCTCTCTCTCTCTCTCTCTCTCTCTCTCTCTCTCATGTCTGATGATATGAAAAAAAGATCCATGTCACAAAAACGAGTGCAGAAGCCCACCACAGTACAAAACAAACACCGAGGGGCCTATTCACAAACTGAATTTTGCAGTACATGAAGTAATACGACAGTAGTACTACTCACGTACTACAAAATGCTCAAAATGCTCTTCACTAATCTACAAGTGGAGACCTCCGCCCCTCCTATCGTCTCTGTGTTGAGAATTTAGCATGTGCAAGCCTATGTTTTATTAGTAAATTTTGGTTGCACAAAGCAAGTGGCTGAAAAATGTGGAAATACAAAATGTAAGGGGTTAAGGGTAAAGTATGGTTGGGTTTAGGGAAGGACATGATACTTCAAACACCCGCCCTCAAAATGTGAGCCCATGTACTTCTTAAGTAACTACTGCCCTAGAGGTTACAAAACATTAGCAATTGTTTTCCAGTCCATCCTTACAGTAATTCACGCATCACACATGGCCACTCACTAATACTGAAACACACTCCCATTGAAAATAGTCATGGCTAACTTAACACCTCATTGGAAATAAAGGTAAATAACAAAAGTAATTTAAAAAATGTAATTGTATATATGCATATATATATATATATTGTTTTGTTTGTTTATTGTTAGAACTATGCATTACTACTAGACAATTGTTTTATTATTTTAAACTGTCATAAGAAACGTAATATTAAAATAAAATTCAAATCTTCAACTTTAGTTAAACAATGTCAAATGTTTTAATTTAATTCTACACATAACTTTTAACAACAATTATTACATATTAAGTAGAGATTAGTATGCTACTGTAGTGGGGATTCTTTTAGTTAAATTATTGTTTCAAAATAGTTATAAATTAAATAGATGTCTTATAACTCATTAATTATTTTACACAATTTTAACAAAATGAACTAGTGATCTATAACATTTTATTTTACTAGTTGAATGTTTATATTACACTTTCAAAATAATTTTACATGTATACTTTATATTAAAATACTTTAAATAATTTTGTTAAATAATAATACATTTTAATATTTGTGCCTATACTTTTAACAAGGAGACTCTACATGTGAAAAATTACTAGTAGCAACTTTACACTGATAGATCCTGTTGTAGGTTGCTTCTCCATGCTGTGGAGACGTGTAAGTGTACACTCTGATGTAAATCTACATTTGGAAATGGTGAATAGCAAACACCTGTACATATACACCTAGGTCCAGTATGAGAGTCACCCATGAGTAAATCTATGTGTGCAAATTTACGTTTGTGAATCAGGCACAGTGAGTGCATATAGCAACTGGATGGCATGGTCGTTGAACCCCAAATTTCAAAAGGGATCAAATGCAACAGATGAGTGGTGGCCACACTCATGAAAAACAAGCCTGTAGATGTAGATATCAAGAACAAAGTGTAGAGCTCAAGGCCCTGTCGAAATCTGTGCACAGATGGGCCAGTTATTCAAGTCATTTTCTCCAATCTTGAGACAAGTTTTGACTTGCTCTGGTAATCGGGGTGCAAAGTGACCTAGAACATGACTTTGTTCCTTATCTTATAGTAAGTTCACACAGGAAGACGTATTTTTAACACCTATAATTCCTTTCTGTGATGTGTCAGGTGTTATCCTAGCATTGGAATGTTGCTACTATGCTTAGCAATAATCTAGTTAACTCATAAAGTGCCATAGATTTTTACCCTGTAACCCACCTGCCCTGGGGTTTGGGGGAGTACCAGTAACTATGTGGGTGCATAGTTTATCATTGATTGCAAATGAGTCGCCACTGAGAAATTAGGAATTACAGGAATAATCAGTAATAATCAGTAATTCCTGGAGAAATGATGCTGGTATTCTCATTGTGGCTACTTTCAGCAATGGAGTCCCTGGGTGAAACTTCGGTAACCCAACAAATTTGACCTTGTAACTCTCACTCCCTCACCCCAACAAGGTACCAGAGACACTGAGTGTGCAGAGTTTAACAAGAATTGCAAATGAGCCCCTGAGATACCACAAAAACATTATGAATTGCTAAAATATTCAGTACTTACTGGTGCAATTTTGATGGTAATTCCTAATTGTGTCCTGTTTTCAGCAAGAGACTCTGTGGGCGAAGCTTGTAATTTTGTTAGGCTTTGAAACACCAGTTTCGGCCACGTTGAAATTAAAATAGGACTCTTTATTGAGGCTTATCCATAGTAAAAATAAACAATATGTACAATAAAGTTGTATGCTATTTACAGCCTCAAAAGTATTGTATGGTAACGCAATATTACACATAAAATATGGATTTCATTGAAATTCAACATATTCAAGAATAACTACTGTACAAATTGACAAAGAACAACACTTACAGAAAAGATCCATTATAACTCCACCTTTCACAACTACACCATGATGTTCATACCCAAACAAGACACATTTTTGAAGACTGTCAAACTTATATAAGACCTAAAACCTTTGCAGTTTGTTACGATTCGATGGAATGTAAATTAAGGTGCAAACCTTAGTGGATTTTGGCAACGCTAGTGCATGGCTAGGTGATGTGTATCCTAGTATTTGCTAGGATCCACCTGTCTTTTGAAAGGTAAATAAGGTACCAACTCCTACTTAGGTAAATAGGCTCACACTCATACTTACTCCAAAGGCATACAAGTTGTTATAGATTGATCCTCAACAAAATAATGTGTTTCATCATATGCAGTTAAGTCGTGTGAAGCATGGCATTTGGTTTACCATGTTATCTTACATACTTTTTATTTTAGAATACAATACCTGGCGGAGGTACTGTGGACTCACTGAACCACACAACCTAGCTGAACTTGCTGCAGTCTTGAAAAATAAAGAACTGGCTAGGAAGCTCTTGGATTTGTATAAGACTCCAGAAAATATTGACCTCTGGATTGGAGGAATAGCTGAACCATTTGTTAAAAATGGACGAGTTGGTCCCGTCTTCGCTTGTCTGATCGGAAGCCAATTCAGAAAAATCCGGGATGGAGACAGGTAATTTGCTAAAGGACAGATGCCTGAAAACCAGTTGGATGTGGATAATTTCTAGTGAACACTAGTTCAAATATATTGCAATTTATAGGTTATGCTTCCAAACAATATTGTAATTAGTAGGTGGTTTAATGTAGGTATGGAATTTGAGTTCCAAATTTGAAGCCATCTATGTTGAGCGTATGTCATTGGGATAGTTGTGGTTCAGAATACAACTGCTGTATTAGCCAGGAGTGACCCAGTTATGGAGTACACCTGTCCTGCGGGCAAAATTAATGGACCTTTCTATCATAAGAAACGGTAGGTAGCGGTAAGGGTTGCTAGAAGAGGTGTAGGTAGGTAATGCAGAGTTGGCAAAGTAACCTAGACAATGATGAATTGTTTTTTCTGACAATTTCTGCGGATATGGCACAATATGCCAATTAGGTTTGTTGGCAGATAGTATATTCTCTTGACAGGGCTTCAACACTCTTAACATATCTCTCCAAAATATTATGAGGACGGAGTGCCTTTATGTGCAGTGGTATATACACGGTCCTCAAGTTTACTGTTCCAGCAGTACTCTAGCAATATCTCAAGAACTCATGTTTTTTGGCTCTCCATGAGTGCTTCCTCATCCAGTCCCCTGGAGGACATCTGAACAGTTCAAGTTAGGCCTTTTCGGCTGGGGTCCAAGGGAAAAACCAACTCATTGAGACCTGTGTTGTGTTCAGAGCTGCATAAATCTTTATTAGAGCATCTCTTCCTATAGATTGACAGTGTGTTCTAGCCTATAAAGGTTTACTGTAGTTTTTTTTGGTCCAGCTTGGCTTGACCTAAAGAGGCAACCATACATGTGTAAACTAAAGATGACCTTGAGGGGAGGAACTCCTTCTAGGTACAAGCTGTAAGTGCTGATGGTATAGGCCACAATGCTGACAAGGGCTGCACCGACCCCGATCTAGCAAAATACTTCCCTGTTGCTTCATCTATTTGGCTTATCAATGAGACCTGTGCAGCTAATACCATTCCTACTAACTTTAATAGAAATACCTCATTTGTGCTTCGCACCCAGAACATGAAAGCATAGTATAAACATACAGCTGAGTTTTCTTTAATACCTGCTGTGAAACTGTAAACTGAATAAATGTATGCCTATATCTCTTGTTCTCATCCCTCCTGGGAGATCTCTGGTATCAAAAGAGACATACATGCAGACACAAATGGCCCTAGACACATTCACAGGGGTTTAAACAGAATGAAAAGTCTTGCAAAGAATGCTAAATGCACTAGCAGTGGAGCAACAGGATGGTGGGAGGCATGGAGGTAATCATGCTGCATGGAATGAATGACCATAATATCAGTTAAAAAAAATATAAATAACTCTAAAATAAACAACACTTCAGGGCCCTAATTGTTGCATTCCGGCTAATGCTGCAGTTCTATCTGTGTCCATATGTTTGGATACAAGAAAGATGTTAGAGTCCATTTAGAGCTAGTTATTCCCCAGTATAATTTCTTCAGCTCTCCTCAGTTACTTAAAGTTCACATGTATATAGATGAGAACAGTTCTGTTTTCAATGTTTTCTGAAATGCATATAGTTAGGCTCACTCAGCTCTTAGGCTTGGGATCAATGCATTCTTCAGTCTGTACCCTGAACCATTAAGATCTTGTCTCTGTGTTTGATCTCATTGAAGGGTGTTGGGTAATCAATTGTATCATAGTTTACCACAAAAAAAATCACCACCAAGGAAACACCTTGAGGGAGCTTATTGTCTGTTTGCAATTCATCACAAGCAGAGGGATTCCTCAGAGTAGAGAGGGCAAAATGGGAGTGTTAGGTTTTGTGGTATGAAGCTTGGAAGGCATTGGGGCCTTGCGGAAAACATGTGCCTCATACCAAAATGGATGCCACATACTAGTCAATGGGTAAAAGTCTAACTTCCTTATAATAAGGAAGCATAACACAAAAATAATGAGAAAGCAGTATAATTGAATAGGTTTTATGTTCAAGTAATGGTGGGTATGTGAGCCTACCAAACTTCAAAATAATTTTACAACTGTAATTGAAAAAAACAAAAATGATGTTATTCACTCGAGTATAGATTTTTTTTTAAATTAAACTAAATGGCTGTCAAAAAAATGTACGAGAACAGAAAAGTGGACTGATAAGACAGGTCTGTGGATAATCCTATAGTCAACCAAGGATGACAGTGTTCCCTAGATCTTCTAAGGTGCAGACAGGTTATTAGGGATTTTCACAGATCATACATCCCCCACCGTTGACTCAATGTGCTCTACAGAGACAGATGCCTCAATCCACATCCCAGTGTTATGCGGAGGTGCACACTGTTTTCATGACATCATCTGGGTACCTTCTCCCAATTCAATTTTATTTATTATGTTTTTGGCTCTCAGAAGAGGGCCACATAAAATATACAGAATTTAACACACAACAATTACAACGCAACAATTACTTTGCACGAAAAAGCAGCAAAAGAAAGAAAAAATATATCCTTAAAACATCCTAGGTAAATACGAAACTGACATATGAATCAAAAACTACAAGAGTCGGACAGTCAGGATACATCTCCAGAGACATATTAATAAATAGCTAAGAACCCTTTAAAAAAGTTAAAAATGTGGAAGCAGAACATTTCATTAGGAGGACAATAAAGTGCAAACAGGAAATCGTTCAAAGTGACAATGCCAAGATCCAGACAGATAACTTTTAACCATCTAAAGCGCAATTTACGAAGCGCGGGGCAAATCAGCAACACATGCATACAGTCCTGGATGTTTACTTTACAGAGATTACACAAAGGAGAGGAGCCATACCATTTAGATAACAATCGGTTTAACGGTAATAAATCATAGCGTAAGAGAAACCAAAATCTGCGGATACCATGCGGTAGGTTCCATATTACATAGGGTTGTGGGAGTTTCCACAGATAGGAATCAAGGAGATGATCTACCTTCCTTTTTCCACAAATTACTTTTTTATCCGTCTGGAAACACAAGTCCCATGAAGCTGCTTTTAAAACAAGTTTTAAATGTGAAGGAGAATACAAAAACAAGGCAGTTTCATCTAATTTTAGAAGGGTTACAGCTTTTCTGAAATTACGAACAAGTTGAGAAAACTCATTAAAATTACCCAATAATTCACTTTTGAGGAGAGCTCTCATTGTCCCTACCTCAGCTCTTGCAAGGCAGGCCACCCATCTAACAAGGGCCGATAGTCCCTGTACCCAACTACTCCTGAGGCCAAAGTCGAGCCTACAGGCGGCCAAAGAGCACGCAGTGTTTAGGGAGGCGAGAGATCTTAAAAGTTTCCCCTCTATCTTATGGCAAAAGTCCCACTTTTTCACATCTATAAGTTCAATACCATACAAGATTGTTGCGGGGATTTTAGATCTGTACACTTCCTATAAAATCGGAAAGTGCCGTTTCCCCGTTGCATGGTATAGAGAATTTAAACCTTTGCCATGGGCAATAGCTTTGCGTGTACAGTGCTCTATGTGGAGTTTCTCACTCAAGTTAGCCATAACAATTTTCCCCAGAAAAGTATAGGACTTTACAACCTCAAGTTTTTGGCCCCCGATAAACCAACCAAAATCAACAGAGCGGCACCTCTTCGTACCAGCTATACACATAACTTTACTTTTAGCAATGTTAATCTTCATATGATGAGCCACAGCAAACGTATGAAGAGTGTTAAGCCGATTTGCGAGTCCTTTAGGGGTTAGATCCAGAATAAGGACATCATCGGCGTACATCAGGCAAGATATAGGGGACCCCCCAACCACCGGGGCAACGCCCTCACTGGAAGACAGGGCAGCGGGTAGGTCAACCGTGTACAGGGAAAACAGGAGGGGGGCCAACAAACAGCCTTGTTTAAGGCCATTCAAAGAAGGAATTATGTCCGATAAACCCCTTTCGCCCCCCATCAGGACCCTACACCAGGTCTCTGTATGTAGAGCCCGCACCAACTCCAACAGGTAGGATGGAAGACCAAGCACTGCCAATTTTCTCCACAGCGTTCCGCGGTCCACTTTATCGAACGCTGTGGAGAAATCAATAAAGGCAGCATACACCACCCCACCTCTCACCTGAACATACTTATCAGTAACCACATGAAGGGCAGTAAGGTTGTCTAACGTACCGTGGTCCCTACGAAAGCCAGTCTGTTCTAACACAGGATATTATTCTCCTCTACCCAACCGGAGAGGGCTTTTAGTAGACATTTCGCAAACACCTTTCCGATGGAGTCGAGGAGAGCAATCAAACGATAATTACTGGGGCCATCCCTAACTCCCTTCTTAAAAATAGGGACCAGGATACTTCCCCTCCAAGAAGCAGGGACCATTTTCGTCATAAAACATGCTTTAAACAGGGGAAACAGGATTTTACTCCACCTTACAGGATCAGACTTCAGGACCGTCATAGGGAGTTCATCGGGTCCCATTGCCCCGGAGACCCGCATGCTTTTTATCGCTATCTCAATTTCCTTCTCCACGGGGTAATTAGTAAGACCCAGAGGAGTAACACTGATGGCGATATCATTGCCTAAATTGACACCAGTGTCAATATCGTTACTTAAAATCCCATTCCCTGCATAGAGGTCCCGGATATAGGAAATCCAGTCCTCTTCTGCTATGGGGATAGGGGAGGTACCTAGTCTAGAACCACACCCCTTACCAATTATTGACCAAAAATCTCTGATCCTGCCATGGACAACCGATTCCCTCAGATTAATCCATACATTGTCCTCCCTTACTTTTTTTAATTTCAACTGGAGTCTGCTTCTCTTTCTTTTAAGCCTTGATATTTCTTTTCCACGATCCATAACTCTATCAAGATATTGTTTGCGAACCAGTTTGTTTATTTCCTTATTCAGACTACGCAATATGCTCGGGACCGCTACCCTATTTCTAGGTCGAAAATTTTTCTTTTTAGCATAAAATGTAATATTACGTACAAATTCTTCAAAATATGCTATTTCATTCCCATGCCACTCATTTAAAATTAATAGGGTATCCTCTAGAAAGTCCTGTACCCCATTAATGGCGGTGGGATTCCAATAGCACCTTCCCGAGGAGGCATGACAAGCGACCTCACCACCCTTTAGAGACCAAGGTGCGATTGTCAGAGGCTTTAAGGAAATAGTAACAAACAGTATACTATGGTCGCTCAAAGGAGTAGATATTATCTTAAGGTCCTGAACCAGAGGAAACAAACCATAGTCTGCAATAACATAATCCAAGATAGAGGACCCAAACGGAGACTTGTGAGTAAATTTTGCAGGCACGTCAGACGGAAATCTCCCATTAAGTATAAGTCCATCGACGGCCTCTAATTCATTTAGCAGAATCTTCCCTCTTTTGTTTGTAACTAATTTATCAGGGAAGAGTGCTTGCGGGACAAAATACGCCTCTTCTTTAGGTTTATTCCTAAATAAATCCAGACTAAAATTGGAAATTTTGCAGTTCAGGTCTCCTACCAACAAAATGTCCGGAGGAGATGGGACATTTTTAATTAGATCAATGTATCGAAATACCATCTTTAAAATCGCGTTAAAACACTCTTCCGGAGGAATATAAACATTCACAATTACAATAGGGGACTTTATCCCGTTATTAAACAAATTGTCGATGGTTATGGCATGGAACAATTTACTAGAATCCATGTAATGGGTGAATTTCCATTGTAATTTATTAGATAATAGGCAAGCTATCCCTCCCCTGGCATGGCCTTTCTTAGAGGGGACGGCGGGGACTTCCAAAACATAGTAATCCTTAGAGACCTTCAGCGTATCAATACACCACGTTTCCTGTAGGCAGATCACATTTGCTCCTAGAGAAAATAGCAACTCAAACTTCTCTGGGCTACTGTGAATCCCTGCAGCGTTCCAGGAAATAATATTTAGAGGGGTGTTAAAGATGCTGAAACAATCTTGGATCCTCTTTTGATTTAGTGGATAAGGCACTGTGCAGCCGGTTCCACCGATTATTGTCCTCTACCAGAGAGGAGTTCTGAATCAGCGGAAGTGGCTTCACTTGAGAAACCGAGCGTTTTCCCTTAGCTACCCAAATCTTCAGGTCTCTAAGAGGAGAGGCTACCCCATTTTGTTCCTCCCTTCTAGATACCTCCACGAACGACGGGTTTTTATTACCAAGGTTAAAGATCGGGAGAATATCAATGCCTGTACGTTGGAAGTTCTCAGCTTGCTGTAGAATCAAATTTACAATAATAGGAGAATAAAATTTCACCCTTATACTCGTTACCTTGACTTCACCAAACAGGGAGACTAATTCAATATCCCTAGTTTGGATATGATGTAGAGTATCAATCTCACTAAACCGCTTAAGAAGCCAAGCTCTATTTAAGGGCAAGTCAACGTCAAATAAGGGTAAAAAGTCTAACACAAGGGTTTGAAGTGGAGCGTTTAAAGTTATTAAAGGACGATCCGGGAAATGGCGATCTCCATTCCCTGAAGCTACACGGAACGGAGAGGCCAAAGGGTTAAGGGACCCAGATGGATTTTGAATTGAAACTTCAGTCATTATTGGTGGAGGAAGACTGATAGAAGGGCCCCCCAATTGAGAGATGGATTCCAAAGACCTAGGGGGACACAAAACACTTTCTACCTTAAAAAAGGTACTAATGGGTAAGTTCCGTTCAATATCAATGTCTGCCTTTCCAGATATAGAAGATGGCTCCAAATCAATCACTTCATTCTCCAGTGCAGAGACTGAATTTTGAAATATTATCCGACGCTGCCTTTTCTTCCTATATTTACGAGTTGGTTTCCTTTTATTCCCCTTATTGCTTCTAAATTTCACATTTTTTGCCTTAGCCTCGTCTTTAACATCGGTAGATTCTTTTTTATTTTCCGACATGAAGATGGGAAATAGGTCTTGAACCACATTAGGGTCAGAGATGGATTTATTTTCCTCCATTATCACAAGAACTGAGTTATTTATACAGTTCGGCACTGCAGTTAAGGGGATAGCCGCAGTATGTGGTATCGAAACCGATGTCCCAGCTTTCGTGTCAAACTCCACTGAAGCCACGTTTATTTCCCCCCTCGGCCGACCATGTTCGGACGTGGGGGGAGCATTCCTCAAATCCGGTGACTTTTGTAACAATGTCTTCAGTATTTGGGTGACGGATTCCAAAATACAATCCGAATTGCCAACAAATTTCCCCAAAAGAGATAAAATAGAGGCTAATAATTGTTCCAAGGCAATCATGGATTCAGAAATAGGTTTTTCACATGCTTCCAGTGGACAACAAATGCCAGAAAGATTAAGGCCCGGGGTCCCGGAGGCGACTAACAAATCAGACATATCCTGATCATTCAGTGAGGGGGTACTACTATACAACATTAAACCAGATGGGGTAGCACCCCCTAGGGATTTATTAGGGGCCGGGGACTCCCTTTTTGCTATATCTACATACCGGCCGCAAAGTTCATGATCAATAAGTAATGCGGATAAATCACCATCCAGCTTATCCTTCAACGTAGTTTGTGACATAGATGGAAGATTCGTACATTCCCTCTCATGTGCTAAAGAAGTGAGTTTGCTTTCCCCATTCCCTTCAAGGAAAACAGGGGAAGAAGACACCACTGGCACAGGTGGTTGTAGTGCAAGCTGAGATGAAGAAAGCGGCAGGCATGTACTAGGTTGCATATGGACCTCCTGGGCCAAGGCGCAGGGGGCTTTTTTAGAAGATAAATTACCGTTCTTAGGGGAGGGCAAATCCCAAAGCTCATACAAATGGCATTGACCCTTAAGGGGGGGATTATTCACCGATTTGTTTCTCGTGCGAATAGTTTCATTATTTGCACTAGGCATACCACCCACTTCCCTGCCAGAACGGAGTTTGTTAAACATCTTTTTCGACAATGTGTCCACAAATTTATGTTGTAACGATGAATTTGCTCCGGATGAGTGAATAAACAAGAAATAATAATACAATATACCACAATGATAAAAAAAAACAGTCCTGGAGATGCGGCAGAGGCTGCCCGAAAAATAAAGTCCGAGGAAGCTAACAGTCAATATAGATGAATGGTTTCTTCCGCAGACAGTCAGGCGTATTTCCAATAGGAGAAAGGATAAGATACTTCAATAAAAAAATACAATCGATGAAAATAACCGGGCCCAGCCCAGCCTACCTCGGCCACTGAGGGCCCGCCCTTTGCCCGGGCTTAGCCCGGCGTCCCGCAAGCGTTCCGCTTGCCGAGGAGGGTGTGTCCTAAATAGGAGGAGCAAGGGGCGGGAAGAGACACCAGGTGCGCTCCGGTCTTCACGCGCTGAAGCCTGGGTCTCGCAGTCCCAGCCCCTGTCTAACAGCCTCAGAAACAATCAATGCGAGTGCCACTTAACTCCTTTTTCCTCCGCTGGAGCAGGCAACACAAAGCACAGCACAGTCACGGCAGGCAAGAACAGCTGCGAGCGGATATGGCAGGGCTCCGGATACCATCTTAATATAAGTCATCACTAGAGCTTCCTACTTAGGGCCAGACCTCTACACTGTTCTTAGGCCGTCCTCCAATTGCTTATTAAATCATAGGAAACACAAGCTGTCATGCTAAGATGAGAGACTCTCCTTTATTGTCAAATGTGGGTTCTCGGTGTTCTGGTCTGCAATGCCATTAGTTAATTCAGTTAATTGAATACATTTTTATTGCAACCTCGTTCTAACCATGTGTTAACTTAACTACAATGTTCTACTGTTGCTCTTTATTTACATTTTACTTACTATACATTTATATTGTTTACACTAAAATTTAAATGATAGTAGTGAAAATGTACAAATGAAAAGGTAAAACTAAAATCTAACATTAATAGGTTGTAAACAAATTCATTTCTTACATCTTTATTTTGTTTCCTTACTTGATATTTATTGTTCTATAGTTGGTATTGACCCTTTTTATTACCCGTACACAATCTTTCTTGATTCACATTTTGTACACTTGCTGTATTAAAGCCTATTTTTAAGATATTTGATTTATAATTCGGGCTCAATGCATGTGCACTTGATCAAGTGCCTAATTCCAAGGTACAATTAACTGTCTATCTGTGGCTTCTAGGTGAACTACCCTTACACTGTTAATCCCTCTTGCAGCATAATTTTTCAGTGTTTGGGGACGTCAAACAGTTGCTCTACTTTAAAAGGAAATCCCTATCTTCTCTCAATTGGAAGTTCAAAATGGCGCTGAGATAGCACATTCATGGGCATCACTATGGGTTTCCCTCACTTGCAGTCTATGATTCTATGTCCTGACAGATTGTATTTATACGACCATATAATTTGGGAATGGGCAGCAACGGTAGGGTCCGCTACATGTCTCGAAACATCTGTTAGGCAAATCTTAGCAAATGCCCATGCCATTCTACAGTTACAGGTACAATTGTACCTACCTAGCTTTCCAGGAAGTCTCCTACCTTAAGAGCGCCCAGACTGTGTCCAATAAGAGGGTGCCAGGCAATCTTCAATCCATAACAAAGACTGCATATTCCACAGACCCATTTACCTGCACACTAGACCCCTATCGTTTAACAAACTCTCTTACTGCGCCTGGATGGAGGGTATTCCGCAAATTAAACTGGGTGTCATTTACAGTTGAGTAACTGGGCTACAGCCACAGTTTAGGGTGTTCTAAAGACCCCCTTATCTGCAACCAGTGCACCCTCTTACCTGCACCAGTATTTAATGTGTTCTATAGAAATGGACAATGTTTCACCAAAATACCAAGAAGTATCACATACCCTTTGACCCGAATGACTTCGCAGGGTTGAAATCTTGTCCCGCCCTCAACGCAAACTTTTTCCTTCTGAGTAGTTATGGAAATTACAGGGCTTGATACTATAGAAAGTTTATCTTCTCTTTCTGCTTCTGCCTTCATTCATTCTGATACTAAGGTTAACAGGGTCAGTGCCAGGGTTCCCAAAAGAAATCCCTCCTACCCAAGGCGTCCTCTAAATAACGTCCATGTGTGCAGACCCTTACAACTCCACACACAGTTCGGTATTTGACGATCAATGAATTTATGCCTTAAATCTGCGTGTCTACATAGATTACTAACCTTGATAATTATGACAAATGTGACTGTAGGATGCTGCTTTTAATCTGTGATTGTTGCACAGTGCTTCCTATTCAAGTAGGGGGGGGGGGTTGTGAATATGAGGCAATAAGCAAATAAATAAATATATAGCATAAATTAATATTTCCATTCCCCATCTTTACTTTTCAGGTTTTGGTGGCAGAATCCAGGTGTGTTCTCCCAAACTCAATTATCTGCTTTGAGCACAGCAACTTTAGCACGAATATTCTGTGACAACAGTGGCCTGAAAGAGGTTCCGACAGATGTATTCAAGAACAATGAGTACCCAGAGGATTTTGTGAGCTGTAATGATATCAAAAAATTCGACCTGTCTGCCTGGATGGAAGGAAGGAGAATAGAAGGTACATTTAGCATGTATATCTAAGTGAATTATTAATAACTGCATTTTTATAGAGTGCATACTATTCCCAAAATTAACATTCCTCAATCTAGTGACCTCCAGAAGAATAGAATGGTGAGCCACCCTTGCTTGGATTCGTACTTGTGACCTGCAGACCAGTGCCTTTCTAACAGCTAGTGTTAAGCAGGTAGCCATATTGCGAGCATTCTGACATCATCAACATGCTGTCTTAACATTTTTTTGAATGGTACATTAAAAAGCATAAAAGACTTGACATACAATCTTTTACTTTTAGGGTGGAATGCTTGGGTTTTGCCAGGATACAGTAAAATCATCACCACATTCATGCGTGTTCTATAAGTCCTGGCTTTAAACTTGAACAGTAGGTCAGGGTAAACAAATTCTTTCACATATGTGCTACACCGGTGCTAATACCACCCCCGCTGAACAGAATGTGTTTATGTACTTCCAGCATTTACGGATGGTGCAATACGTGTTTCAAATCATGTACATTTTAGTTTCACACACAATTTCATTACAGAATTAATCTGGGATAAACATGTTTCTCTTTTGCCACGTGAAGGTCTAATGATTGAAATTGGTTACTGCCACACTTTTATGGGCAGTAACTTTTAATTATATTTCTTTAATTTGAAAGTCTGTTGCAGTACATAAAACATACCATGTTACCCTAGATCTGAAGTACTAGTAGAACGGAGCCATTAATAACAATACTGCACAGTTCTGTCTTTACCTGTTAACCCTAAATGAGTCTATTTGTTGGTTAATCAAGATATTTACCCCATTTACCTGCCTCCCTTGTTTTTGACCACCATTTTCCCTGGCTCATTTTAATAGTCAATCCACTTTTCACTACCCGTTTTCATAGGTAGTTAATGTTTAAACGTTGCTTTTATTGTTTTCATTGAAAACAAGTTTGTTTTATATCATAGAACTTTCAATTGTTTAAACTCGAAAGCATTTACAACTTTTTTTCCCACTAAAATGAACAAGAGACGTATGCTCGGTCAAGCTATCACGAAGCGAGTAGTTTGGTCACTGGAGGGCACTACTAATCTCACCATGTGAAAGTAGCTGAACCTAAATTTACCACCATGTTTCGTATTGGCAGATGCTTTGCTAGTTGACACTATCACAAAACAATTAATGAAAACCAAGAAAATACCTTTTGGGCAGACAACTACAGTACTCTATTTTAGATGAAATCCAGGCTATGCATAAATTTACTTGAAATTGGGATTGTATTTCTTAATTTAACAAATACTTTTTAATGTTTTATTAACAGAGAAACAACACACAGAGCTATAGTGGATTTCTATATCGAGGAATATCTTACCGCCATCAAGAGGCATGCAAGTAATGTCACCAGATTGGATATTCTGCATTTACTATACAGAGAAGTGTTCAAACCAACAAACAAACCTCTCATTTGTTAGCTGAATGCTTTAGTTACATGATTTCTAAAAATTGTTTGCATTATGTAGGTCTTATAATTTATTGTATTTATTTATTTGTGGACAGTCTAAATTGAAAAGGGGATTTAAAAGAATTCTATTAAATTCTTGACTGAATACACTGTGTGTCCTGAAATGCTGTCAAACATGTATTTCACAAGTTGTTTTCCAAAAGACTGGTTTGCCATTGGTATAGGAATTGTTTTTAAGTATTACGAAGAGAGGTGGGTTAGGGGCTCTTGCTAGAGTAACTTCCAGGATTGAAGTGGGGAAAAGGAGACCAAGGGCTATGAAATAGGTGTATGATATCAGAGGGCACTCGTCATGTTCACCCTAGCTTTATGAATGAATTTCTTTCAAATGAAGCACTTTATATTGTGTATAGAGGTGTTAGGGAATGAGTGGGGAAAGGAAATATGATTAAAAAAACATGCACTATTAAACTGATCATATTGAAAATATTAATTTTATGTCACATTGTTGTATAAAGGATGTCAATGTTTTGTCAAAATAAGTGAAATCTATTCAATGAAAATCAAATAGATGTCTACCCGAAGAATGAGTTTGTCTTCCTTTAACAAGACAACCAATTTAACTGTAAAGTGCAAATAAAGTATGTTATACTGGTCAAGTGTTGTCTCTTGTTTTTATATGGGACATTACTTGAAATATTATGGAGCAACAAGAAAGTTTATTCAAAGAACACATCGAACCAAGCAGTCGCACAACAGCAAGAACATGATTACTTAGACAATACAAGGGAAATTTTCCTCAAATAAAACAACACATCTTGCCCTAAAGTTGAAAAGGTTTTCGATATTAGATCCGAAATATAAAAATAAGTGAAAAAGACAAAGTCCATGAAAAAACAAAGTCAACAACAAATTCACTTTTGGATATATGCATGTTTTAAGGTAGAAAGCTCTGATAGAAACATAATAATGGATTTTCCTCCATGAACCTGTCACATTGTCTTGGGTATGAGAGTTCTGGACCGTAGAAAACAATGTGTTCTAATAAGATTTCAATTAGCCGTAACAAGTTGTATAAGAGTTTAATTATGAGCCAATTCTCTATACACCCCAGAGCAGCAGGATTTTGTCACCATACTTCAAATCACTCATGTTGAATTACAATCATAGATTGGCCCTAAACCAGTTTGATTAATTCATATGGATCCATATTCTATCTACAATTCTGAATCCTCCAGTACACCATGTTATCCACAGGTGAGGTGTACGTTTGATCGAGTGAAACATATTCCTAAAACTGGCATTTTGGATTTCTATGTGTGTTTACATTTTTAAAGCAACTTATTAGAAACAAGAGAAATTCCTTCATCTATCAGCCAACTAAATTTACATAAATGTGTGTTGCTATTATAGAAAATAAGTGGCACTATCTGCATTGGACATTAACACAGTTGTACAGTATGCCATCCAGCAAATGGGTGACAGGCACGGTAACGGTAAAACAACAATGGATTTCAATGGCTGAAGTGTGTGATGAAACATGCTTCCAGAGAATTTTGTGTAGGCCTTGCCACAATGGCATGTGCCTGGACATAGGAGATTGCGATTCATTGGTTGGCTAAGAAATCCTGAGAAACAAGGGAGAATTTTGGTTGCTGGAACCAGACCAGGCACCTGTAAGTGGAGAAAAGACAAAATGGGGTTTGTCATTATGAACGTAAACACTATACAGATACAGCAACATTCTCAAAAGACTTATGAAATAAACATATCTGTTGGATTAGGCATAAAACTATACGCGTAACATGTTTTACTGCAATCAACTCATATAAGGAAAGCCACTTATCCCTAGGTTGCAGGAGTGCACTACTACAAAGTCTAGGCCTTTTTGCTAGCACTGACTAGGCACGTGGAAGATTGTAAGAGCTTAAGTGTGCATGATAAGAAGTCCAGAAAGAATGATGAGGGTGGTGACACATAGGCTTTGGGCACATGGTGAGCAAACATTGGTTTGTTGGAGGGACTTGCTAATGTTTCTGGTGTAAAAACTCAATGTAGACCATATTCAATCATAGGTGGAACTACAGAAGAGAGCAAACACAAGGAGATGATGGACTCACAACATTTTGGTGGTTATGATACTCCGTACACTTTGCCAGATGATGATACGGAGGCAAGAGGCAAAGCAGGAACTATAGCAATAGTTGACCATGAATACAGTTACTCGTCCAAAGGTCACCATTTAAGAGAATAGTGCAGACAGCCGTGTGCGGATGTCTGAAGAAAGAAGCTACTTTCCCTCTACGTATGAGGTGTGATGCCGGCAGGGGATATGGACACCTCCAAAGGGGAGATGGACACCTCCCAGTTTTGATTTTCTTAACCTGCACTGTAATGGGCAAATGGACTTCTTTTTTGCTCCTTAACATGGATAGACAGAACAAGTTTTATTTGTTGCATGGACAGTGTTGTATATGCATGATGGTGTAACGGGGAAGGCACTAGAAGGGTAAGCTAGTTGTGGAGGCAGATAGCCTCCAGTCTGAGGCCAGTGCGGTGGCCTCTTGATCACCACAGAAGGAATGAGGGCCTGACCTCCTTTCAATCTTTTAAGCCACACCACGCCGGCACACGGTGATCTCAGACTCAGAATCTTCTCCCTTTAGGATCAACACGAACTCCTGGCACCCAGCTCTTTTATCACCTCTTGTCTGTAGGATGCTTGTCGGAATAAGAAGAAAAGCAATGAAAATAAACTGCGCTTCTGTCAAATGTCTACCAAGCTCGCTGCAGGGCGCGTCCTCACCTTGAGGACAGGCAGTGTCAGTGTGATGTCATCATGTTGTCACCTGATATGGAGACCCTGAAAGAGACTTTATGTTGGCCACTCCCAGTCCCAAAAGAGGAAGGCCTATCCAGATCTGGACTGGCCCCAGACTTGAGCCTTAATTAGTAGAACAATCTGCAACACTTCTCTGGTTCTTGAGCTTCTTTGTCCAAATAAGCTGGTCGGAGGTTTAACAGAGCTATGCTAGGGCCTTTGCTAAATATCCCACGCATCCAATATGTACAAACCAAAGTGGTTATATATTTTATAATACAAATTGTTTCCTAGACTTAGCCCCCTATAAGGAAAACTAGCTTTTTGTGGTCTGATCTAGTCTAGTCATAATTGCTGTATAGAAACGAACCTGTTGGAATCATTATGTAAATAGATTGCCTTGACCCATGTGTTTCATTGGGATATCAGATTGCCCTGTTTTTAAGTTATTACAAGTATAGTTGGAGCACAAACTCACAACTGATGTAAGAGTATACATCTCTAGGCATAAGAGTCTTGCATCAGCTTGGGGGTCAGCAGCAAGTAACAACAGCTTGGTTGAAATTTTGAGTGTTTGTGTATGCACATTCCCAAAAGAACAGTGAAACCACCCTTTCCCACTTAGCATTGTGGCTCTAGGCAAGAGTGATGGGTTCTGCTCTCTGCTCTAGAAGTAGGTAATGAGAGAAGGAGGCCTTCCTCTTTACCAGCCACAAAGTTATAAATGGCAACCAGTGTGCATGGGGTTTGAGGCATCTGCTACTGGCATTGCAGCCATTAGTAGAATAATGGTGCCACCAGTGGTTGATGCTTGCACTAGCAATATGGTGGGCATTGTTGACATTCTGTGACCATTCTTGGTAGGATCATCCCCACCCGCATGTAATTCTCTCACTGTCCTAGTGGGGCTAATTAGTGGTATAGTATGGCCTTAGAACAACTGGAGCCACCGATGGTGTAATGCTGCATGGAATAATGGTGATCATTCTTGCTATACTGTGGGTATTCACATAATGGTCAAGTCAAGTCAAGTCAAAAGATTTATATAGCGCGCTACATACCCAGAGGGTCTCAAGGCGCTTGAAGGAGGGTGGGGAATTACTTGTCGAATATCCATGTTTTAAGTTGCTTTCTGAATGTTAGGTGGTTCTGAGTAAGGCGAAGGTGAGTGGGAAGTGAGTTCCAGGTTTTAGCTGCCAGGTAGGAGAAGGATCTGCCTCCCATGGTGGTTTTGTTGATGCGAGGTACAGTGGCAAGGGCTTGGTTGGAGGATCGTAGCTGGCGGGAGGGGGTGTAGAAGGACAGTCGTGTGTTGAGGCATTCGGGTCCAATTTCGTAAAGTGCTTTGTGTGCGTGGGTTAGGAGGCGGAAAGTAATTCTCTTATTGACGGGGAGCCAGTGGAGGTTTTTCAGGTGACCAGAGATGTGTTCTTTACGCGGGATGTCTAATATGAGCCTGGCTGAAGCGTTCTGGATGCGTTGGAGTTTTTTCTGGAGTTTTGCGGTGGTACCGGCGTATAGGGTGTTTCCGTAGTCCAGGCGGCTCGTGACCAGTGCGTGGGTGACCGTTTTTCTAGTTTCAGTGGGGATCCAGCGAAATGTTTTTTTGAGCATGCGAAGAATGTTGAAGCAAGATGAAGAAACGGCGTTGACTTGTCTGTTCATCGAGAGTGAGGAATCCAGGATGACGCCCAGGTTCCGTGCGTGGTCCGTCGGGATGGGTGCTTTTCCAAGGGCCTCTGGCCACCAAGAGTCATCCCAGGCGGAGGGGGAGGTGCCTAGGATGATGGCGATCATGGTGATCAATGGTGGCCACCCCTGCTTTAACGATTGTGTAAGAGACGATAACTCTCAGCATAGTATGGCCACCACTGGCACAATCATAAAATATTTTACCATCCAAGGACATACCTTTTAAGTGATTTATTCTTGAAGTTCCTTTAAGCTTATATTAAAAAAACAAGAAATACTGGATTTTGCTGATGTTTTCAATTTTCACTTAAAAGAAATGGACAGGCCGGTAAAACACTGGCCAGCTGGCAACCTTAGTTGTAGGCGGGAATATAAGCAAGAACGTAGGTAATGCTAACTCTACAGCTGTAATATCAGGATTCAGCAACCCATATACAGAGTACTGAACAGCCATATTGCTCTCTGAGCTGGGCTCTGGACTTGTGTCCCCTGTCCACTGGCTTTCTGTCCTGGACATTCATATGAATACACTCTTGAAAACATGGGCTCTGTGAGTTGGAGTAATGCATTGCTATGTGGAACCATACAACAGCTGAGGGCACCACCTCTGAGACTGGTGTAACTTGTCTGGAGCCATCCATTCAACGCACCCTTCCTACCATTAAATCATCTTTTATTCATCCAGTCTCCAATCCAGAGATTGAAATGGATGGCAATATGTCAAACGTGCCCGTCCTTTTCTAACTTTACAAAAATAGTTACCAAACTTTCAGTCCCTGAACGGTTAATGCCAACTTTCTGGTACCTCAGGCCGAAAGGGAAGGTCAGATGTCTCCTGCATTGTGAAGTTGAAGGATGGACAGGTAACTAAAGAAGAACAAGCCCATAGTGCCTTCTACCTGAAGGAAATATAAATGTATGCAATTTGTAATCAGCAACTGTAAGGGCTGATTGGGAGCCAGTATATGCTTTCATTAATGGAGTCACCTGAAGCTTCATGCTGAAAAATATTCTCATCTGTATTGATCACATGTTCCATTTCAGGATACATTAAGTAAAAGATTACTTTCGCTTGATTCTTTTTTTTCATTCGAGATTTGTGTGTGTGTGTGTGTCAGAACAACTTTGTGAGGGCAGGAAGGCTCTACTGATCCCAACTGTGATGGTTGAGACCTTTTACTCCTGCTGTCCATGGGTCTGACTTGCTATGGTTCCTGAGCAACTGGGTCAATCACTACGCCTTTTAGCAATTCACTCTCAGGGGTAGCATTAGTCGAGCAGTCCAAAGCTCTTCCAGGGGGAGATAGATGTGAGACATACACAGGCGCAAGACTTAAAGTACAAGCAGTATCTGCAACAAGGTTAATTATTTCCTATTTAATACTGAAGGTGACTCCCTGTTGCAACCCATGCTACTCCCCATGCAACAAAGAGTTAACTTCAACTGACCCACAAGCTACGTTTGTGTAAGTCTCCAACAGGACTGCCGGCCTCAAACAGTCTTACCCAACCTGATGGCAGCCCTTAAATTCAGGTGAGCCAGGTGCGTCTCTGAGGGCTTTGGTGTCCTGGTGCTGAGGTTCCGTGACCTCTTTTCACAATGACGCATCGGGCCTCCTTCACTCTCCGGACAGCCTGCGTTGGTGTCAGACGTCCTTCTCCGCTGCTTCTCACAATCACTGAATGTTCCTCACAGCAGCCTGGGCATGACGATCCAGGCAACAGCCCTGCCTCCACTGTGTCTCCCTCCTCGTACATGCTTGTTGCCTATTTCCTCCATTGAAGAGCAACGCCATTACTTCACAGTGCCCACTCCTGGCATGAGGGGTTTGCTGAATGGCTCCTCACAAGGGTGATGGCCCTCCCTTCAATGCAGCCCCTATCTGGCTCACAGCGGTTGCCGACTGATTGTGCATAAGAGCAATTGTCTTTATTCATGGTGCACCCAAGCTGGCATACGGGGTTTGACAACTAGTCCGTGCAGTGGTCCTGACTGGACCGGGCATCTCACACTTCACTCACTGGGATCCACTCTGCAAACTTTCCACTGGCCCATGCTCTCTCTAGACGTTCACCTGCTCCTCACAGGGTCCACTCATCTTAGCAGGCAGGGACAAGGCTAGTGCTCCAGGCACAGGGCAATTAGTTTGTACTTCCTGGGCGATGCCCCTTCACCCAGCAGGAAACTAGCAGACATTGGTCTCTAGTTCTCTTTCCAGCAGCTAGAAGTTGTAATGATCTTCTCTTCTGTTGATTAGGGCTGTTCAATCATGTGTGGGAATCATGCTTCCATCCTTATTATCAAAATCTAGACACAAATATGATTTAGTGTCTGATCCTTTGAAATTCAGGTTGTGAGTGATAGCTCACTCCTCTGATCTGCCCTTTGTCAAAGGGACAGGCTCCTGCAGCATAAGTGGACCCAATCATGATTGAACCACAACAGAGGCCACATGAGTAACAGAGATTAAACCTAGCTGTCAGCATCAACTAAAATATGCCTCTTACGTTCAAAGACCAATGCATTCCTCTCTATCTAGTTTCCTTGGTCCAAAGCACCAACTTTATCAGTCCCACCATCTTCCTGACAATGAGTCCAGGCCCCACAAACACCTTACTCTTCCTGGAATCAAAGAGACCTTTGATGTGCACAGAGGATGCTCTGTCTCTCTTCCTTTAGTGTGTCCTCCCACCCCAGCCCTCGAACAATACACATTTCCTGGCAGGGGGTTTCAGTCCTCAATTCTCCTCCTCGCCTCGCCAGGCCCCGTATTTCCAAAATGGAACCCATAGGCCTCTAGGTTATGCACCAGACATACATATATTCCAGAAAGCACATGCTTCCTGGGTTCTGTACCATTCGGAAACTTCATTGACTTCCTATGGCGGAGCGTATCCAGTTTAAAACTCTATGTCTTTCTTTTAAGATATTGAAGCTCGCTACGCCCAACTTGCTTCGCAATTTACTGACCCCATATGTTCAATCTCGTGCGCTGCTTTCTGTAGGACAGCATCTGGTCATTGTTCCTCGTGTGAAACACTGTCGAGCAAGAGGACGTTCCTTCCGTTGTTTGGCGGCCAAACTATGGAACTCTCTGCCGGTTCAGATACGCGGTCTGGAGGGTATGTTGGACTTCAGGAAAGCTACCAAAACCTATCTCTTCCCAGTGCAATAGCTTTTCTGGCCTCTGTTTTTGTATTGGAGTCTTCCCGCTGTGGTATCTGGGTTCGTTCTCTGTTGTTGGAAGCGCCGGGACACCCCTTTGCTGGGGCAGCCGTGCGCTATATAAAAAGCACGGATAACATAACATAACATAACATAACATGCAAAATATGCTGCACTACATACACTCCATGCAGGCCAAGGGAGAGTTAAGAACACATCTATGAGTCAGTAGGCACCTCTCTAGGGATACAGGTAAAACGGCGTGTTCACACTACTGATCGCTATTGAACACAAAACGGGATATAGTGCCACCACCATGCTGGTGTGAGGGCAGTAGCACTCTACCACTTTTAGAGTAGCAGTCGTGCACCCCTTCAAGTCCAAGACCGCATTACCATGAGACAGACTTAGGTCATGCATGCGTGCTCCCTATCCACCTGTGATGGTTGTATGTTCTTACAACGCATTCCGTTGCAACGCATGCCTTTACCACGCATGCGTTACAACGGAATGAAATTTCTACGCATTAGCTTTTCCTCGAATACTTGCGTGGTGACGTCATACGTCGTTAAGAGGAAACGGACGTTTTTTTCAGTTTTCTCTTAAACGACGCTGATTATCTGCATATCCCGACGTGACTTCTGGTGAGTTTTTTTCTTGGGGGGGAGACCCCCCCAAGCCCCCCTTTTTTGACTTTTTACCTTTACCACATATACCTTTACTACAAACCTCGTAGTTAAGGTATGCGTGGTAAAGGCTTTCGTGGTAACCACGCATGCGTTGTACTGCATGCGTGGTTAAGGTATTCGTGGAAACGGCCGCGTTGTAGTGGCCGTTTCCCACCTGTGACCAGAAATAATTTCCCGTAGTCCATATATCCATACAGATAGAGCACTGAGGGAAGAGGTGCACGTCCCTCACCACGGAGTGGACTTTTCCCTCCCAAAAGTGTGTTATTTTAGAAGCAGTTACCAGCAGATGAAAGGCCAACAAACTTGTGAACTTTTTGTTCTTTTTATCCACATCTTTGACCCCGTCCCCACATTCACCCAGCCCCAGCGCAAAACTTGAGCGTATACATGGGTAGACGGTGTCTACCCCCTCTTTTTTCTGGATGTGCACCTTCTACCGTGAAGTTGGACCCCACAGTAATATGCCGAATGCGTCCCGGTGTAATTTTCAGATACTGAGAAACATTCAGCAGCGCATGCACGTTGGCCACATTCATTCCGAGCAGCAAGGTGCAGGCTGCGAGGGGACTTTGTTATGTTAAATTCCAGCTGAGTCCAAAACAAAGTCCGAAGTTGATGGGTCCTCATACCTTCTTTTGATTGAACATTCTCGTACCTCACACATAGCTTCAAATGCATTCGAGGGGAAACAAAATCGTATAGCTTCACAGGTACTTAAGAGAGGTGTGCTTTTGACTGGGAATGTCAAATGTGTTGGTCTGTCCCAGTATTTACACAAATAACAATTTAGTTACCACTATTTGGTTTTATTTCTTTTATAGTGCTACTCATCCCAATCCAGGGTGTCACAGGGCTTTACATTAAACATATTCATTGACAATAAGTCATATGTGCGTAAATCAATGTACAGTATGTGATACATAAGACAGTGAGTGTTACACGGTGTAGGAGTCGGTTGTATGTGGGAACAGCAAGTTCCTTTAGAAAACCTACCTTAACAACGCAGTCTCTACTACGACCGTGTCTTAACCACAAATTGCTTTACCACTCATTCCTTTTCCACGAATTTTCATGGTAAAGGCATGCATGTTAAACAGCTATCCATGGTTAAGTATACCACCCCCCTCTCTCTCACCCTGAGCCCTAAATACATCCCGATCCTTTTTAAAACTTCCCCGAACCCCCCCCACTCCTACAAGCTACCCCGAACCCCCACCCCTAAACACTAATCTGAACCGCTCCCACCCCTAAAAACAACCCTGAATCCTCTATCCCTTAAAAACTACCCCGAACCCCCTACCCCAAAAACCTACCCTGAATCCCCCACCCCCTAAAAACTACCCCAAACCCCCTCCCACCCCCTAAAAATTACCCCGAACCTCCCCCACCCCTAAAAACTACCCCGATTCCCCTACCCCCTAAAAACTACCCCGATCCCCCACCCCCTTAAAGACTACTCCAGACCCCCCAAAAACGACCCTGAATCCCCACACCCTAAAACTGACCCTGAATCCCTCCCCCCTAAAAACTACCCTGAACCCCCTCCCAACCCCTACAAACTACCCCGAAACCCCCCACCCCCTAAAAACTACCATAAATCCCCCACCCCCTAAAAACGACCCCGAACCCCCCTCCCCCAACCTAAAAACTACCCCGAAATTGCCCACCTCCTAAAAAACTACCCTGAATCACCCACCCCAAAAAACTTCCCCGAACCTTCCCACCCCCTAAAAACTACCCCGGTCCTCCTACCCCCTTAAAGACTACCCCAAACCCCCACCCCTAAAAACTATCCCGAACCTCCGCACCCCCTAAAAACTACACTGATCCCTCACGCCCCCTTAAAAACTACCCCGAACCCCACTTACCTATCCTCTTCTCTTTCTTTCTTTTCTTTTTCACACCCATCCTGAATACTAGACCGACTTTGCCTTAACGCACATGCGTGGTTAAGGCAAAGTCATTGTTCAGGCAAGCCGTTGTTAGGTTTGCGGGCTTCCGGAACTCGCTGTTCCGGCTGTTCCTCGTAGGAGTCACATGTCCTTCAAAGCTCATTGTTCTACATTAGAAGGATTAGAATTTATGAATTTAAAGTAGCAAAATAATCTGTGGGTTAAAAGCAATAACCCACTTACCATTCTACATAAAATAAAAATCTGTCATCTGCGTGCCACACGATGGGCTTTGCAAGAGCCATGTTAACCTTCTATGCTACTTTGATTCAAAACTGGGACTAGACAAAACATAGATCTCTCCAGCAAGTGCATTGACTTCTGATTTATCCGACCATTATCATTATTCCCTGAGATTTACTGGGCACACAAAGATCTATACAGCAGGTGCCTTAAACCAAAAAGATATTTCTGCCAATTTTTTTGTGTCAGAGTTTTACAAAATAAATGTGTTTGTTGGGGACCAGATTTTGCGTCAGGGTTGCATCACTTTTTTAGCACAACTCAGACGCAAAATCTCAATTGTTAACTATTGTAATGGGTTCAAATCTACTCATGATATACCTGCCTAGCATATGTCTGAGGTCTTAAGATCTGATGATACTTCTTGTGATGTCACTTACTGTTATGCCATGGGCAATGTCACACGGTGTGATGTCATGTGCCATTATGTCTCCTGCATACTGCCTAACTTGGTTAGTCACCACACTTCTTTGTTTCGGACTGATGCCTTACCCCGCCCCACATCGCTCAGGATCACAGTTTGCATATTTTCATTAAATGAATTTCAGCCGAGGCTCCCATCTTTGTAAGTTTACCAGTGAAGCACTTTCACACAGTAAAAAGCCACCGCCATTAGGCGTCCTTAATGTCTTTGTATCTAAAAGCATGTGAATGATTCTTTTAATGGTTTTAAGGATGTGTATCTAACACTCGTATGTATTACCTAATGTTGCTACATTTCTCAAGTAATATTTCAGCCATTTGCTTAGGTGAAGAGATTCTGGAAGAGATTCTGGAAGCTGGTTGATCTGAGGTAAATTCAAATTTTTAGGTCGAATTCTACCAGACAGTGCAGCTGTCTGGTTTGCTCAAGTCATCTTGTGGACATTCAGTAAGCTGACCTAGGAACGCAATCTGCCTGTTGCTTACCATTGGATTTGTGGTTTGTAACTCACATTTTCTGGCTTGCTATTTGCCGTCTTTATTTGTTTTAGGCTGTCCAGGGTGACCTTGTCCCTCTCAAGGAGCAAAGCTTTTTCACACCAACTCCCATTGTATTCTTCCACGAGTTCTCCTTTGTGTAAACAGGCCTGTAAATCTTGTTTTTATCGTGTCACATATGCTCTGCATTCAAAGACAAAGGTCGTCTTCCGAGGGAGCTTGATGTTTACTTTTCTTTCTCTGACTTCAAAGTGAGAGAATTTATGTGACACTCTTGCTGGATATTAGGAGCAGGAGAGGTTTTTCTTATAGCACACAGCATTTAAATGAACTGTGCAAATATTTCAGAATATTTCGGAATTAGGAACACTCAAATAAAGCACACATTTTGTCAATTCTGAAGTGTGTTGGAAACAAATACTTAAATTGGATCATAACAAATCAATACACTACGTAATGCCATTCCCACTCATCATTGTTTGTGCGCTGTATAGTTTTAGTAGTAAAACTGTATGTCTGTGCAAATGTAATGGTAATTTCAATTGAAAATGTGTTGTCTGTAACGGCAGTGGGCTGTCACACATGCATACTCCACTTTACGCCACTGCACTCTACTCTGCAACGCTCCACTTTACAACATTGCACGTCACTGTCCACTGCGCCACTGCAATCTACTTCACTCTGCACCACTTCACTTTATGAAACTGCGTCCTACACCACTGCACTCTTTGCAACTGTACTCTAAACTACTTTAGTCTAGGCCTCTCCAATATACTCTTCACAACTCCACTCCATGCCACTCTATTCTCTGCCACTCTGCTACGCTGCGCTCTGCGCCACTGCACTCTAAGCAAAAACACTCTACGCCAATGCACTTTACTCTGTAATACTCAACTCTGCATCCCTACACTCTACGCCAATCCACTGTAAGCCACTATAATATACTCTGACCCGCTGTACTCTACGCCATTGCACTCTACACCGCTGCACTATACCCTGCACCACTCTAATCCACTCTGCGCCACTCCACTCTATGCCACTCTACACCACTGCACCCTACGACACTACTCTGCAACACTGCACTCTCCACCACTGAACTCTACGCCACTTTACTCTGCACTACTGCAATCTGAGCCAATGGACACTATGCCACCCTACTCTGTATCACTGCAATCCATGCCACTGAACTCTGCATTGCTCCATTCTATGGCACTCCACTCTACACCACTCTACGCCACTGTGCTCTCTGCCACTCTACTCCACTATGCTACACTGCACTCTACGCCACTCTACTCTGCACCCCTCCACTCTGCACCACTGCACTCTATTATGCAACACTCTAATCTATGCCACTGCATTTTACGATGCTGAATTATATGCCGCTGCACTTTACCCTGCACCACTCCACACTGCGCCACTTCACTCTACTCTGAAACAATCTAATTTATGCCACTGCACTCTACTCCACTCTTCCCACTCCACTCTATGCCACTGCGCTCTACACCACTCTACTCCAAACCACTGCACTCTACGTCAATGCAATTAAAATATTAATAATATGTGGATTTGTATGTAAAGCGCCTGGTCACACCACTACGGTGTGCTCCCCCTGCTGAAACCATGACCAAGCTGTAGTGAGACCCAGGGGAAGAGTAAGAGAAGGCCCAAGTAGGCAATTAAGTGGAACTAAAGAGCCAGGTTTTTAGAAGGTTCTTGAACCAAGTTTCAGAGGGTCTGGTTCTTAAATATGCCATGAGGGAATTCCACACCCTTAGTCTCTAGAAAGAAGAAGGGGCGTGCCCCCAGTCTTACCCCTAAGACATTGGGGATTTGCACATGATTAGACTTAGAATATCTCATATGACGGCGCTGGGAGTAGGGCTGTATCAGGGGTAATAGGTATTAGGGCCTTTCAGGGGTTAGAATCCTGTGGCTGAAACAGAGAGCCTTAAAGTGGATTCTCTTTTCCAGTTGAAGTCAGTGGAAAGTGGCTAAAGCCACCGTTGGAGATGCCCTTCTGGGGAGGTTAAGTACCAGACGGGCCGCCACATTTTGCCACTTTTGGACTTTTTTAAGCTCCCTTTGGTGGCTCCCAGGTATACAACATTACAGGAGTCTAATTGGGATGTTACCAACCCATGAACCACCATTATGCATGATTCAATAGGGAGTAGGTCCAATGTCTTTCTTTTAAGAGTGCAAAAGCACTTCCCTGCTACACTACTGATTTTGGATTCGAAGTAAAGATTGGAATTGAACCATACTCCTAAGTTTTTGACTTTCAGCTTGGGTTCAGGGATCTGGCCTCTACACATCTGCACTCTACTCTGCACACCACTGTACTCTACGCCACTCTACTCTATGCCACTGCACTCTATGCTCATGCAATCTACGGGTCTCTACATCACTGCACTCTGTTGGACAGGCCTCGTAGCCGGGCCGTCACCCCCTACGCACAACAGGGCCCGGACCCCGGCTCTCCCTGAATCCCCAGCAAGAGCCACCCCGGCAACCCCCCGAGGTAATCCACAACCCGGCCACACCGGGACTCCAGCTCCTGAACCCTCCCGTACCGGCTGGCCGGGTCCCCGTCAGCCCCATGGCCCCGGCCCGGCAGCCATCTTTGGACACTACAACACGAGGCCACGTGGCCTCGACTCGACCCCAACCCTGGGCCTGGCCCGACCCCGACATCGAGGCACCAACCTCCACACAGGAGGTAAAGAGACCACTTGGCAGGTCAATGAAAGAAGAAGGCGTCAACGGCTCTCCTCCGCCGGGTGTCGATCACCCCCGGCCTCCCTGGGCGCTGGCTCCAACCCCCTGCGGGGTGTCGGGACCCCCTCATTCCGGACCTCCCGACCTCAAGGCGCGAGGGTCCGGACATCAAAGGGATCCAGACCTATAACTGGGGAAGCCCCAGACCAGGAGGGCAGTTGTATCCTGGAGTCGAGAGACACCGAGAAGAACTCATCCTTGGCGGACTGCTGGTGCTGCCGCAGCCCTGCTCTGTGAACCCTTCGTCTTGGCCTGCTGGCGCTGCCGCGGCCCTCTGCAACGTGAACCATCATCTCGGCCTGCTGGCGCTGCCGCGGCCCTCTGCAACGTGAGCCATCATCTTGGCCTGCTGGCGCTGCCGCGGCCCTCTGCAACATGAGCCATCATCTCGGCCTGCTGGCGCTGCCGCGGCCCTCTGCAACGTGAGCCATCATCTTGGCCTGCTGGCGCTGCCGCGGCCCTCTGCAACGTGAACCACCATCTTGGCCTGCTGGCGCTGCCGCGGCCCTCTGTAACTTGAACCCTCATCTTGGCCTGCCGGCGCTGCCGCGGCCCTACGCCAATTGAACCATCGCCTCGGCCTGCTGGCGCTGCCGCGGCCCGACCCCGCAGACTCCTAAGCTCGAGGATTGTGAGCTTCCCTCCTGCCACCTCCTGTACCGATCCGGTACCAAGACTGTCCCGCTACCCCCTTTCCCTACAGAGACTAGAATTGAGAGGACCCTCGAGTCCTAAATCTCCTGTACCGCTGATAACCTTGCCGCAAGAACCCTATATAAAGAGTGTTGATCTCATCCTTGTGTGGTGTCTATCTGTGGGGAGGGAAGTGACTTGTCTGTACGATCGCCGGAGACGGCCCTCATCGGAGGCCTCTCCCCCAGTATTCGGCCGACCCTCTGGGTCCCCGTCTAACATTGGTGGCCAGCGGCGCGATCCAAACCTACGCATAATCGTACAGAGGGTCACTCGCCCCACGACACACAACCACCATGACAACAAAAGAGAGCGGAGCAACAGAAAAATTCCAGATGGAAAAGCTGGAAGAATACAACCACAGAGAACTGAAACAATTTTGCATAGAATTAGGCATTTCAACCACAGGACTGAGCACGAAAGAGGACTTCAAACGAGCCCTGGAATCTTCGGCGGAGACGGGTACGACCGTACCCCAAACACGAAGCCACGAGACACCCGAAACAAGCCCCACACCGACGGAAGAAAGAAGGTCGGGTCTCTCCCCAGAAGAGGTCCGGGAACGGGAAAAAAGCAGGCTCCATGAATTAGAACTGGCACGACTGCGCTTAGATGGAGAGCTCAAATTGGCGGAACAAAAAATAACGTTGGAACACTTACGGCTCCGAGAGGAGCGAGAAGAGAAACAAAGGCAGAGAGAGCTAGAAGAGAAGAAGCTAACCTACGAACATGAGCGCAACCTCAAAGAACTAGAGATTCGGAAGCAGAACAAGGAACTCTGGGTCCCCGAGCGCACGAACACTCCTGCCCCTACAGACTCCAAGGTCCACATACCCAAAGATGTCGTCAGAGAGTACTACAAGAACGATGACATCCAGCAATGGTTCAAAGCGTATGAGGTAGCCATGGCCTCCCACCGGATTCCCCGGAGCGACTGGGGAGCCGGGTTATGGGGGAGGTTTGTCAACGAAGGGCGAGACGCCCTGCTGCAACTCCCGGACCATCTGATGACATCCTACGACCACATGAAAGCCGCCCTCCTCACTTGATACGGACTCACACCCGAGATGTACCGCCAGCGGTTCCGCGACTGCAAACGGATCCCGGGTACAACTTGGGTGGAGTACGTGAACTTCTTTAGCCGGGCCTTCGAGGGGTGGATCAAGGGCAGCAACGTGACCACCTATGAACAGCTCTTTGACCTTGTTGTGTGGGAGCACCTTTCTAACAACTGCTTCATCGAACTCAGGCAGCACCTCCTGGACAGTAAACTAACGGAACCTCGGCAACTCGCCGCCGAAGCTGACCGATGGGAAAGCACCCGAGTTGGCCGAAACGGACCCAGCGAAGCGCACAGAACTGCCCAAGGGCCCCATCGCCCCCGTGGAGGAGGAGGCCAGGGTCGGGGTAGGGACACCGGCCCGGTGACTCCCGCCAGCAACACCCTGCCCCCGGTGGGCCGGGGAAACCCCCCGATGCGACCCGGCTTCCGAGCCAACATCACTTGCCACCGATGCCAGCGACCCGGCCACTACGCAAATGATCCCAATTGCCCAAAGAACCCGAACCCTTCACCCCGCCAGGTCGCTGCTGCAGCCCTGGGGGAAGAGCAACCCCCAGAAGACCAAGAAGAGTACGAAACCGACCAGCCTGAGTGGGAACCGGCCGCCATGTCCCTGGTTTGCTTAGGGGAACGAGACCTGATCCCTCGGGCCCCCCTTCCCGCCAACACGCAGAAGTACAGCCAGTGGGTGAACATTAATGGCCGCCGGGCTGAAGCCCTCCGCGATACCGGGGCCAGTGTGACCGCGGTCCGCTGTCATCTGGTGGCCCCGGACCAGATCTTGCCGAATATTCTTTGCCCTGTCCGGTCGGCCGACAACTCAGAAAGTCTATGTCAAATGGCCTACGTCCCCTTCGAATGGGGCGGAGTATCAGGGATGCTGAAAGTGACTGTCCGCGATGATGCCCCCGTGGATTGCCTCCTGGGGAACGATCTCGAAAGCTCTCCCTGGGCAGCAGTCGAACGGAGAGAGCACCTGGGGATGCTGAGCCTCCCCGAATGGGTCTGTGCCACGACCCGGTCCATGACCGCCCGTGCCGTCCCCAGTCCAGAAGAACCCGAGTGGCCGGAGCCTCCTCCCGCGATTGTCCCAGAGGAGGCCACCCCAGAAGCAAGTCCCCCGGCCCAAACCAAAGAAGGACCCGGTCGGCTCCCGGACCTCCCCGACCTGGCCCAGTGGCGTCAAGAGGGGGGTCCCACCCAGGAACAATTCCAACAAGAACAAAGAACCTGTCCCTCCCTCGAGGGACTCCGGCAGCAAGCCCTTGCCCAGAGCGCAGGGGACACCTCGGGGGCCCACTGGATCTACTGGGACAATGACCTGCTCTACAGTGAGCAAAGGATTGCAGAACTGGGGGCCAGTCGGGTGCTGGTGGTGCCCATCCGCTTCAGAGATTTCCTCTTGAACTTAGCCCACGATATACCCCTTGCCGGACACCTGGGACAGGACAAAACGTACGACCGCCTGGTGACCCACTTTTACTGGCCCCGAATGCGAAAAGATGTCACCAACCACTGCAAGGCCTGCCCCACCTGCCAGGCCAGCGGAAAAAGTGGCCGAAAAACCAAAGCACCCTTGCAGCCCTTTCCCGTCGTCACCACCCCGTTCGAACGGGTGGGAATAGACATTGTGGGGCCCCTGGACCCCCGAACCGCCCAAGGACACCGGTTCATCCTGGTCCTGGTGGACCACGCCACCCGCTATCCCGAGGCTATCCCTCTTCGAACCGTGAGGGCGCCTGTGGTAGGCCGAGCCCTGATGGGGATCTTCTCCCGGGTGGGCTTTCCCCGGGAGGTCGTCAGCGACAGGGGCACGAACTTCATCTCGAAATACATGAAGTCTCTCTGGCAACAGTGCGGGGTCACCTACAAATTCACGACCCCCTATCACCCACAAGGAAATGGATTGGTCGAGCGGTTTAACCGCACTCTCAAAGGAATGATCATGGGCCTAGAAGAGCCCCTCCGTTGCCAGTGGGACGTGCTACTCCCGTGCCTCCTGTTCGCCTACCGAGAGGTCCCTCAAAAATCCCTAGGCTTCAGCCCATTTGAACTCCTGTACGGGCACCCCGTCCGGGGTCCCCTCAGCCTAGTCAAAGAAGGTTGGGAGAGGCCTTCCCAGAAAACTCCCCCGGATGTATACAAATACCTCTTGGCCCTTCGCAACCAGACCCGGCGATTCAGGGAGATCGCCAAAGTCAACCTGGAAGCCAGTCAGGAAGACATGAAGAAATGGTATGATCAGCACGCCTCCTCCCTCGAGTTCGAGCCGGGACAGCAGGTCTGGGTGATGTCCCCGGTTGAACCCTGTGCCCTACAGGACAAATGGTCCGGACCCTTCAAGGTGATCGAACGCAAGGGGCCCGTCACCTACTTAATCGACATGGAAACTTCCCGGAACCCCCTACGGGTCCTCCACGCCAACAGACTCAAGCCCCATTTTGTACGCTCAGAACTCAGTCTCCTGATGGCTACCGATAATGGGACGGAAGAAGACTCCGAGCCCCTTCCGGACCTGCTGAGGACCCTCGAGCAGGATGGCTCCGTGGAAGGGGTCCGACTCTCCGAGGCCTTGTCCCCGGAGCAACGCCAAGACTGTCAAGCTCTCCTGACACGATTCGCATCCTTGTTCTCTCTCACCCCTGGGGTCACCCCCTGGTGCCTTCACGATGTGGACACCGGGGACAGCCCCCCTATTCGCCACAGGGCGTACCGCGTACCAGATCGGGTGCGCGCCTGTATCCAGACCGAGGTGTCCAAGATTCTGACACTGGGAGTGATCGAACCCTCGGACAGCCCCTGGGCCAGCCCCGTCGTCCTGGTCCCCAAGGCCGCCGCCCCGGGCGTTGCCCCTGAGCTCCGGTTCTGTGTGGACTACCGGGGACTGAATGCTGTTACCAGGACCGACGCTCACCCTATCCCCCGGGCAGATGAGCTAATTGACCGTATGGGGGCCGCCCGCTACCTGAGCATCTTCGATTTAACAGCGGGCTACTGGCAAATCGGCCTCACCCCCAGGGCCCAAGAACGATCCGCCTTCTCTACCCCGGACGGTCACTACCACTTCAGGGTGATGCCATTCGGCATGAAAAACGCTCCAGCAACATTTCAACGACTCGTGAACCAGGTACTGGCGGGCCTCGAAGGATTCAGCGCCGCCTACCTGGACGACATCGCTGTGTACAGTCACCACTGGACCGACCACCTCCACCACCTGCGGGAAGTTCTACACGCCCTCCAGCAGGCCGGGCTCACCCTCAAGGCCAGCAAATGTCAGGTGGGCCAAGGGTCCGTGACCTACCTAGGACACCAAGTGGGAAGCGGTCTGGTGGCCCCCCTCCAGCTCAAGATCGCTGCCATCCAGGCCTGGCAACCCCCTACGACCCAAACTGAGGTCCGGGCCTTCCTGGGGCTCACCGGGTACTACCGGCGGTTCGTGAAGGACTATGGCAGCATCGTGGGGCCCCTCACGGAGCTCACATCCAAGAAGAGCCCCAAAACGATCAACTGGACTCCGGACTGCCAATCGGCCTTCGAGAAACTGAAGGCCGCCATGTGCACTGCCCCCGTGCTCCAGGCTCCCGACTACGGCCGGGAATTCATCGTACAGACGGACGCCTCCGATCATGGCGTGGGGGCCGTCCTCTCCCAACTCAACACCGAGGGAGTCGATCAGCCAGTGGCATTCATCAGCCGACGCCTGCTGGCCCGGGAACAGCGCTGGAGCACCATCGAGAGGGAGGCCTTCGCCGTAGTGTGGGCCCTCAAGAAGCTCCGGCCCTACCTCTTCGGCACCCCCTTTCGGGTGCAGACAGACCACCAACCCCTGCAATGGCTGATGCAGATGCGGGGGGAGAACCCGAAACTGTTGCGCTGGTCCATCTCCTTACAGGGGATGGACTTCACTGTGGAGCATCGTCCAGGCCAGGACCACGCCAACGCAGACGGCCTGTCACGCTTTTTCCGCCTCGGCGAGGAGAGTCCCCAAGAGGATGGCTGACTCTCCCTGCCTTCAGCTGGGGGGGACGCATGTTGGACAGGCCTCGTAGCCGGGCCGTCACCCCCTACGCACAACAGGGCCCGGACCCCGGCTCTCCCTGAATCCCCAGCAAGAGCCACCCCGGCAACCCCCCGAGGTAATCCACAACCCGGCCACACCGGGACTCCAGCTCCTGAACCCTCCCGTACCGGCTGGCCGGGTCCCCGTCAGCCCCATGGCCCCGGCCCGGCAGCCATCTTTGGACACTACAACACGAGGCCACGTGGCCTCGACTCGACCCCAACCCTGGGCCTGGCCCGACCCCGACATCGAGGCACCAACCTCCACACAGGAGGTAAAGAGACCACTTGGCAGGTCAATGAAAGAAGAAGGCGTCAACGGCTCTCCTCCGCCGGGTGTCGATCACCCCCGGCCTCCCTGGGCGCTGGCTCCAACCCCCTGCGGGGTGTCGGGACCCCCTCATTCCGGACCTCCCGACCTCAAGGCGCGAGGGTCCGGACATCAAAGGGATCCAGACCTATAACTGGGGAAGCCCCAGACCAGGAGGGCAGTTGTATCCTGGAGTCGAGAGACACCGAGAAGAACTCATCCTTGGCGGACTGCTGGTGCTGCCGCAGCCCTGCTCTGTGAACCCTTCGTCTTGGCCTGCTGGCGCTGCCGCGGCCCTCTGCAACGTGAACCATCATCTCGGCCTGCTGGCGCGGCCCTCTGCAACGTGAGCCATCATCTCGGCCTGCTGGCGCTGCCGCGGCCCTCTGCAACGTGAGCCATCATCTCGGCCTGCTGGCGCTGCCGCGGCCCTCTGCAACGTGAGCCATCATCTTGGCCTGCTGGCGCTGCCGCGGCCCTCTGCAACGTGAACCACCATCTTGGCCTGCTGGCGCTGCCGCGGCCCTCTGTAACTTGAACCCTCATCTTGGCCTGCCGGCGCTGCCGCGGCCCTACGCCAATTGAACCATCGCCTCGGCCTGCTGGCGCTGCCGCGGCCCGACCCCGCAGACTCCTAAGCTCGAGGATTGTGAGCTTCCCTCCTGCCACCTCCTGTACCGATCCGGTACCAAGACTGTCCCGCTACCCCCTTTCCCTACAGAGACTAGAATTGAGAGGACCCTCGAGTCCTAAATCTCCTGTACCGCTGATAACCTTGCCGCAAGAACCCTATATAAAGAGTGTTGATCTCATCCTTGTGTGGTGTCTATCTGTGGGGAGGGAAGTGACTTGTCTGTACGATCGCCGGAGACGGCCCTCATCGGAGGCCTCTCCCCCAGTTTTCGGCCGACCCTCTGGGTCCCCGTCATTCTACTCTGCAACACTGCAGTTGCCCCGATGAACTCTACGCCACTCACTGCACTCTATGCCAATGCACTTTAAGCCACTCTACATCACTGCACTCTAAGCCACTGCACTCTGCATCACTCCACTCTATGCCACTGCACTCTACGCACCTCTATGCCACGGCCCTTTCTGCTCATCTACGTCACTCTACTCTACACCATTGCACTCTATGCCACTGTCCTTTATTGCGTCCTCCCCAGCCTGGGAGAATGCCAGTGACCACGCCACACACGTGCCTCTGTAACACACGTTGTTATTCTCCGGCATGCAACTGTTAACTCGAAGTACTGCATCATAAACTTTATTGACCAGACCCAGCCAGATACCCCTTAAATGATCACACAACTTTCTAAGGAGTCCGCCAAGGACCATGATGGTCCAACTTCACGTGATCACACAACACTACATCTTACCCTTTATAAAATAAAAAGTAGTGACAACATATATAAGTTAGAGTTCGTCAATGAGTTGTCGAGGTGCTCGCACCAATCTTCTAGATCAAATTATATGAGGTGTCATCTGGCAGGTGGACTTGTTGTCTCACTCGTGATGTCTAGAGCCACGAACATCGATGCAGATGCTTGAAATGTGACGAGTCCCTTGTAATGGCCTTTCAGTGACGTTGTCCAGTCACCATCTGTCATTTACTTGTCACGACTCTCAATAGGTCAGCATCAAATGGAGCGTCAGTCTTCCGCTTTCATTTTTGTTAGACTAGGACCTGATCTCCTTTTTAGAAAACTGCGTACTAAGCGCATCTGCGCCTATCTGCATAAGTTAGCATTTTGCTTTTGCAAGAAGTGTCCCTGACAAGAATCTCATCAGTGTCTATCACTCGGCGCGTGGTCCATTGTGGCAGCTTTGTCCCAATGATTCTGCCAAACAGCAAGGTGGCAGGGCTTTCATCGGTTAGAATGGGGAGTTGACCAATAGGCACGAGGGGCTGGACATAAGGCTTACTTGAGATCGATTCCTTCTAGTGCCGCGCACTGAACCACTTTCTTCATGGTGCCCATATATCGTTTAACAGCGCCATTTGCAAGTGCCAGAGAAGTCTGCTTTTCTGATGCTTGATGTTTAAGTGACTAAGAAAGTCCTTAAACTCTCTGCTATTGAAGGGTGGACCACTGTCAGATTTAAGAATGGAGGGAGAGGGGGGAGGAGCTACGCTAGCAACCAAGATGGCCGCTTAGGCTCCCGGCTCTGCCGACCTCCGTATCCTGCCAGAAGATCCCGTCAATAATCCTCATTTAACGGCCGACCCCCGTGTAGATGAACCGCTGCTCACTCCGATGGTGCAATTGCGAAAACTTAATTTGCTTGGGTGACGGAGCTGCGTCGAGTGGAAGTTTGCGGCCTAATCCAACAGGAGAGCCGGGGCCTCGAGTTTTGATCTGCCCGTGTCGTAGTTGCACAACATCGGCCGTGAGAGGCAGTCAGGGTCCGGTCAACCGTAGTGGAGGTTTTTTCTTTGCCCGATCTTGACGATGCCCATTTTGCCTGATCAATATTGATGGAGGAGTGACGTGGCACAACAGTGGCCGGGGGTGGAGGTCCCTGACCCGCGGACCCGGTGTGGCCCGGCTGGGGCTCGGTGAGTCGGGGTCTTCGCTCGCGCAAGCGACATACATATTGTTGCCGCAGAAACCGATCAGTCCCCTCCGATGCCGCCCGTTCAGCTCCTGTCTATTCCCCCCGAGGAAGCCGGCTCCCCGGGGGAAGTGAACATGATCGTTGTTGAGCGTGGAGAAATGGACCGGATGGAGAGTGAGCCGTCACTAAAGATGATAATGGCAGCCATCGGGGCATTTCATTCACATGTGGAAGCCCTGATTCACAACATGATGACGGGCTTAGTGGTGATGGAGTGCGTGGAACCGGACCCTGTTACAGGTAAGGTATTATCACAAGCAGCGATTTCAACTACGGCCATCTTGACTCTGTATGAGGACCCCGTGCGACAAGAGGAGCGGCAGCCCCAGGTTGGTCTCCTGGAAAATCCCGAACGCAGTGTTTTGGATATATTGACATACCTACCATCATCGCTGACTTTGGGAGAATTGATTTGTGTCCCCTCCCCGGAGAATCCTGTGGGTGATAGTCCTTGGACTTCTGTTTCATCCTTTCCCTCTTTAGTGACTTTACGATCTTGGAGAAAACTACATTGGGACTATCCGTCCATGAGGGAGTGTTCCTGTGTTGCTGAAGTACTTGGCCACTTGCTGACCTTGAATTGTATTGTACTGCATTTATTCAAACTCCTTTTTCACTTTGATTCTCCTGCTGCAGTAATGGGAGGGGTTCACATAATGGTTCGGAAGGGCCAGGGATGAGAATGAGCGACTGTAGATGGTATTACGTACAAGTTCCATCTGAATTTATTGTGGCCCTGTTAAAAATAGCGATGACTACGAATTTTTTTCTTTTTGATACTAAATTTTACCTCCAGACATCTGGGGTAGCCATGGGGGCTCCCTTTGCCCCAGATGTAGCCATACTCTACATGGCAGCTTTTGAGGAAGATTCGGTCCTCAACCAGGTGAACCCATTCAGAGATCGCATCGGTCTCTGGATGCGGTACATCGATGACATTTTGCTAATTTGGAAGGGGAACCAAGACGATCTGATTTCATTCTTCACGTGGCTGAATCAACAATCACAACATGTGAAATTTACCCATCAGTCACACAATGAAACTATTGATTTCCTGGATGTCACTATTTACCATCGATCCGGATCACTTTCCACCAAACTGTATCGAAAACCTGCTGAGAGAAACTTTTTATTGCAATATCATAGTCATCACCCACGAGCCCTACGCGACAACCTGCCCTTCAGGCAATTTCTAAGAATCCGCAGGAATTGTTCTAGTAAAGAACATTACTTTCTGGAATCAGATGATCTCTCCTCCCGGTTGGCACACCGGGGCTACCCAAGACGTTTGATAAAAAAAGCACGCAAACGCGCGTGGTTCTATCCCAGGGAAGAACTACTCTCACCTAAAGACAGAATCAGCCAACAAGAGAACCGCATTGTTTGTGTTACGACTTTCAACACGAAAACTAACAGGATCAAACGAATTATCAATCATCATTGGCATTTGGTATCTGATGAAATTCAACAACCAGAGACACTGCTACATGTTTTTAAAAAAGCCAAGAGCATTAAGGACTATGTGGTATGCTCCTTTCTACCCATAGCAAACCAACCCACCATTAGTTGTTTATGGGACTTGCCACCTGTCACCGGCCATTTCAGGTGTGGTCAATGCAAAGCCTGTGAGTTCACCATTCAAACTAAGGAATTCCAACACCACCATCTAACAATTAAGCTCAAGACTTTTAGTAATTGTAACTCAAACACCATCATATATGCCATTGTCTGCCCATGTCATAAAATCTACATAGGGCAAACTCAACAAAAAGTCAAAGCCAGGATTTTACAGCATATGAGCAGGAAACGATGTGAGGTACCAGGTGCACCACTTGTGGACCACTTCAAGTCTAAATCCCATCCTCCCAAAAGCCTGAAATGGGTGGTAATTGAGAAGGCGATGCTTGGGCCACGTGGTGGTGATATCTCAGTCATACTGAATACTCGTGAACTGAAGTGGATGTACTTCTTTGACTCAATTAACACCGGCCTTAATGAACATGACAGTTCTTTCTCTCAACTAGCTCTATTACCTTAAAGTTCTTCTCTATCATGATAATGGGCTCAGTATTAGAACTATCCACCCCTACCTACATGAATTCTGACAACCTAATCGTAGTGGTCTGTTTCCCATTGTGACTAACTTCAATCTCTTCACCTCTCCTTATAGGTGATCATTAGACTAATGGCTTTACCCTCATGTTTGAGAGGTACGCTATTTTTACGCTACCTTGATGATATTATGCATGTTTATTCTATCTCTATGTGTACCTGAGAAGCATTTCTATGCCTATGTTTCTTTACTAATTCAATGTGCTTTACCCTCATATTGGAGAGGTACGCAACATTTTCTGTAATTCAGCTATGTTACATACTAATTTGCGTTTAGGAAGTTTCACCTCTAGTTCTCAATTTATTTGGTCCAATTGAGCAACTTACACTACTATTGTCATTATGGTCGTAAGTCATTTGTTTCAATTTTAATTTCAATTTTAATGTATTAGATTCAATGTACCGAGGTGCTGATGTACACTTTATCGATATGATTTAATCTAGGATCGACTAGGTTTTGCAGTCTCCATAGGCATTATTCAATTCGGCAAGCGATACTGCAATCCATTCCCCATAGTCTTTTTTCAAGTTCTATCCGTACTGACATCACGTGACACCATTGCCATGGTGATTTTATCAACCAGGAAACCAGGCCACCGCCGTTTCCCTCGCACGGAGCCATCCGATTTACTCGGCAACAGTGAGTAGTTTCACCTCCTCACATTATTCCACCTCTGCCCTGGTATCGCTCTGGTGGTGACCTACCAATCTTTTTCTATTTTTTCCATCAGACCCAATCTGTTGATTAATCTCCCGCGCTCCCGACGCTACATGGAACTTCGTCCAGCACCATACCAGTTTATCCTGTTTATCGGTAAGCCCCATTAAACCGGTCATTCCCTACTGCCTATTAACTATTCGGGATGCCCCGGTCCTAACGATTGCTTAATTATTGGTTCGTAGATGCTGGCTGGTCACTAACGACGCCACAAGAATTATACTAATGAGCCAACTGAGGACTCTTACCTAAAGGTATGCTCGCTCCCCTTTTTACTATCGCAATAGTTGTGGACAAACCGTCATTAACGTAATCTAGGTCGTACAAATATGTGTGTTTTTTGCAGACACTTCCCTGAGGATTATTACTCGCTATAGAACTTCGTCCCTCCGGGTCCAACCATAAATCCATCCCAGGTACTTTAGCTATTATCTTTTGCCTTGACTCAGTGCCATCCCCACCCTACGTACCAGTCTTCAGACCCTCACGCCCGAGCTCTTTACTAACTGTATTTGATTTAATTAAACGTTGTAACACTATTGGACAATAGGATGTATATGTCCATTTCAACGCAACAGTATTTAGATATGATTTAAGTCTTTCTTATCGCATAATATTGTCATTCTCAAGGTTTAATTACGATTTTACCTTAACCACCGTTTATAGTTATATTGTCCTACCTACCTTTGTGATTACTCAAGAGGCAGGAATTATACCCCTCTAGTAATTTTAGTTCTTTATACTTACGTTCATTAGGTTGCCTGCCCCTACCACTTGGTCCTGATGAAGACCCCGCAGCAAGGATGCAAATATTCCCTGCATTGATAAGAGGGTCGAAACGTCGACTATTGTTTCTCAAGTGTCAGCTTCACGCCACGATTGTTTAGATTAATTGTATTCTTTGAAGTATGTCTTTTTCAATAATGTTTGCCATTAATTTGTTGGCTATCTTGGCTATATAATTAATTGCCAATTTTGTTCTGAATGTTTGATTTTACTGTCACACATTCCTATCACTTCCTCATCCTCACTATGATCACCTCCCCCCTTCCTTCCCGGGGCACTGTACAACCTTAAATAATTTGATTGTTTACTGTGTATATACATTACATTCGATCCCTCAGTGATTATAAACTTTGTGGATTTAACTGCTGGTTTTTGATTAATTCTTTAAATCAGGTCTATTGTTCTATTGTTCATTGATCACACTGGGACCCCTTCCTCCTAGTAGATGGTATTACGGCCTTTATAGATGTGGAATTCGTGGCTGTTGGTCTCGCAGGAGGTTGGGCGGTGCATCACGGCTCCCCCTAATTTAATTTTTGGTGCTTATAGACAATGTTACCTCTAATTTTTTTCCTCTGTGTGCGGCAGTGGAGGGTCTCTGTGCGCTGCAATCATGGCTATGTGCGCCAGGAACCAGACCACGCGCGTGTGCAGCGCCAAATGTCACTCCAAACGTTGGCTTAAAAAAGTGAAAAGATGGTGCATTTTCACATAAACAGCTCCACGTTCAGCTTTTGCATATTGCGATTTGCATATCGGATAACGACGCCATGACATTGATTGGTTACACAGGCAAGTACACTTAAGGTTTAGAAAAGCACAAGACTCCAAAAGGTGGTACCATCATAACATTTTACTAAATATTTTTAACTGGAGCACTGTTCATTGGGTGGGGAAATGTTGAGAGCCTATACAATATCACATATACACAATAAGTTACAAAATTACATAACATTTACAATTTGATGTGAAAGTTACTGAGTAATGTTGGGCTATCCTGCCAGGGGTAGTTTGTAAAACTCAGACATACATGCAAAGATGGACTGTGTGAGAAGGACGTTCAGACAAGTCAAGTGGCATCACTAGATGGGTGACAGGCTTGCTTCTCACGGCGATCCTTGCCATTTTTCCAGTTCAGATAAACTTTATCAAGGTCAACTTTCCCATTCAGGAGGTAGGCCTTTGTCCTCATCAGCATATCCAAATGCTTCTGCTCTAGTCTATTCCTCAATTTACTCTTTATAGTATTCATGAGGCTGAATCCTCGTTCACAATCTGCACTAGATGCTTGAAATGTTGCGCAGACATCAACTAGCTGAGACACCACACTATATTGAGCAACATTGCGTACAGTGAAATTCACCATGTCTTGAAATGTGGTAAATAAACCACCCTTTACATGTTCTGCCACCACATATTTATAGTCTCTGTATTGTCGAACAACATCTTCTGGTGTTTCACAATCACCCAGGACCAAGACATTTTTATACTTTTCAACAAGTCTTTGTATATTCTCAGTCCCAAAATCAAAATGTGATTGTGTTGACATTGCCTGGATTTCAAAACTTGCCCATTCTTTCAGTTCATCCTCAGGGAACCTTTTTTGCATGTGCTCACAAAGAAGGGAAACAAAAGACAGAATAGGCCCACTGTCTAATTCTTGCCTTTCCTTGTACAACACCATCATCTCTCTTACATTGCTGCTCCAAAAGACAGTGTCCCCCAAATACTGTTCCTTAATTTGGCCAATCTTTACTCTTGCATACTGTACAGCTTCGACAG